>NC_047576.1:15627500-18027500 GCF_011004845.1 Esox lucius
ACACACACACACACACACACACACACAAACAAACACTCGTCACCACCTTGAGTCATTTCTAATCCACGGCATGGCACAGCGCCCCCGCCCGCAGGTTTTCCCCTTCCCTGCCCATCGTCGACAGACAATTATAGGGTGGAACTGAACTAGAAAATCTGGGACAATCTAGCAATTAGTACAAAGGGTTTCCAGTGTAGTGTAAAGGCAGGGATGCAGGAGCCCTTGCGGCTAGAAAAAATTGCCCTGATTGGGCACGGACAGTGGATTTTAGTTCTGCTCGGATACACCCTAAAGATGCTGTCTCCTTCCCCCTACAGGTCTAAGCAGCCGAGTACAGCATTACAGGGATCCTTTCTTAGGACACCTTTGTGTATGTGTGCATTTTGTCTGCTCTCCCTCGGTCGCTACATCGTCCATTTCAGCCATTACGTGCACTCAGTGAGAGTACTGGGCTAACAAAAGGTCAAGTTGTCGACAGTGCAAGAAAGTAAAAAAAAGAAGAAAAGAAAAGGAAATAGATGTTAATGTTGTTCGGTGATGGTAAGCCTGAAAGACAGTGGATGCTCTCTCCTTTATGCTCCACGTACGTCTCGGTCCAAAAAGCACATCTGTTTCCATGCCCGGTGTTTTAATGTGGACTTTAAGTTTGTGATGGAGGACTGGTGGGTTTAGTGGATTGAGATGAGTAGGTCTGAGATGGTGTAGCCACAGGCCTTTGCTCCACTCACTCAAACTTTTCAACTCGCGGACGTGGATGTTGTGCTGCATTACTATTAACCCGTGATTTCCTCTCAAACTGGGGTAAAACCTGCCAATGCAATTTTGAATTAGTTTTGCTATTCATTTTCTAATTTGTCATTTGGCAGTCTGCCTTATCATAAAGCTTGCACAGTTGTTAAGCCTTATTCCAATAAAGACAATCCATGTCGTTTTTAAACCGAACCAAACAAAATTGTGGTTTGTTTAAATGACCCGATTGCTAGGTTGTAGGCGATGGGTAACTTAGTTGAGTTGTTTTCCTAAAGAATGGCTGGATTATGGAGGCTGGGCACTGGGTTAATCATGCTGGGTTCTTGGGTTAAGGAGGCTGGGTGCTGGGTTAAACATGCAGGGTTCGTGAGATATGACAGAAAATGGCATTCAACTGTACCTAATCTGTTTTATTATGTTGTAATCAACCATGATAAGGCTGACACTTTTGTAGATTTGATAATACTGAATTTTATATTACAGTGTATAATGCAAAAACTTATGAAAGGAAAATGCTCATTTAAAGTGTCCAAACTTATATGAACTTGACTGACATACACTTGCATGGGTGGCAATGCCCCTAGTATGAACAGAATTTTTTTAATATAAGATATTAAACAAGCAGCTTCATTGTCCACTGTTTAACCTATGCTGCCTTAACATCTATTTGTTGTGTGTTCAGTCACCAATCAAATTTTGAGACTGTATGTTAACACTGTGACTTGTTATGCAGAGACTTTTGGCTACAAATTATACTATTATGTTTACTATTTATTGTTTATATGTTGTTAATTTGGCAATTTAACTGTATTATATTCCTAGTTTCTGTAGTGTAGGACTCTTTCTAGTTATTTTCTGATTCATAATCTCAGTGTTGCTTTTTATCAGCATGTTACAAATCCACTTTGATCACATTCATTTTGTTTATTTGCAACAAGCCTTCAAAACGACTTCACTAATCTTGTGTACATGCCAAGCCTTTCAAGGTTTTGAATAAAATAATGCATGTACTGTTTTTTGGGCTGTTTTGTATTCTCTAATGCTAAAGAAGCAAGCCAACTCTTTCCCAGCTGGGACAAAAACAAAACTATTTACAGTACTGTGCTAAAGTCTTAGGCACCTGAAAGTGGAACTGAAGTTATTTATTTGGATAGAAAATGTATGTTAGTAAAATATATATATATATATATATATATATATATATATATATATATATATATATATATATATATATATATATATATATATATATATATATATATATATATATATATATATATATATATATATATATTCTCTTCTTCTTCTCATCTTCATCCGCAAAAGTCTTAGGCATATGTGTATATATATGCCTAAGACTTTTGTATAGCACTGTATAATTTCTGTCACTATAGGTTTTGGTAAGAAAATCGGAAACAATGCTCAGGTAGCTTGTAGATACTGAATTACTCTAGAGTGGAACCTGGGAAAATGAGTAACTTTGAGCTGTCCAAGATGACTGTATGATGATGTGTTGAGGTTGACACACTGATGACACACTGATGACACCCTGATCTGCCCTGGTTAGATGGGCTCTGCTCTACAGCCGACTAGCTATTCATGAAGGTAGCGGCCAGTCAGAAAACAATGGGCGCAGGCTCTCTAATGCTCAGTGTGCTGCCTGCATGCCCTTCATCCAGGAAGCTCCCCCCCAGCCCACCCTGTCCTCTTCCCTCCCTCGCCGGGCGCAGCTCTCCTCATCTAGGCCTAACCTCGGAGGAACCATTGCCTTTTGTTTTTCTGCAGCTTTGTATTCATCCTCCTCACACTCTTCTCTGCTCTCAAGCCCCTTTGAACTGAGACTGCCAAATTAGCTATTCAATAAGTGCAATTTGCGGTGGGGCTTTTTTTTGGGGGGGGGGTTGGGTGATGTGAACATCTATCCTCTGGGTTCGAGAGCGCAAATCCCCCTCATCGCACTGCGCTCTTTTCCCTCTCTGGACAGGCGTAGAGAGGACCTAATCTCCGGCAGCGGCCCTGACCCTGGCTCCCCCCAGCCATCGGCAGCTTCCGACAGGCGCCACATCCCAACAAGGAATTTACTCAACATTAACATAGGAGGAATTAAGCCTCTTTCCCCCTCAGTCCACAAAGAGCACAACCGCAGACTCTCCCCATGAAGCGCCATGCTTGTGTGATGTCTGATCTGGTGCACTGTATGCCTGTTTCACAACAGAGAATCGCTTTCACGATTGTTGGAAGACTTATCCTGGAAGTAAAGGGCTCTTGGAAGAAAGTAGCTAGCCTGCTGCATGGACAGTCTTTTGCAAAGTGCAAACGTGTGCTGTTTTCTTACTTTCAAATTGTATTTAGCAAACCTAAAGGGGCTGTTATGAATCTTGTCAGAGTTTATTTAAATTATACACTAACTGTTGTGGGGGAGTCCCGTCAAACTTTTCCCTCAGTAATGAAATGAGAGACTATTGTTTTTTCCTCAGTTGAAGGACAATGGAGTGTTTAGACAGGATCTGTATGTGGCAGACCTGCCGGTCCAGCCAGGTCCAGTCAGGCCCAGCCAGGCCCAGCCAGCCATAGCAGCTCAGTGGGGTGTCATAGGAATTCAGCTTGCATGTTGGTCAGCACTTGAAACTGTTCCCTGTACAAAGAAGGGATATAAGGGAAATAGGATTAGTGGGAAATCAAACGGCCAGTTTGACGAACAATAACACTTTTTGAATAGCAGATTTTGTCTGCCGCTAACTGTGCTGAGATAACATAGATGATGGAAGTGTGGGATTTTATTGTCTGTGTAAAGCTCTTTCAATAAGCAGAAAGTTAAACACATAGTGAGGTGTGAGTGTGAGTGTGAGTGTGAGTGTGAGTGTGAGTGTGAGTGTGAGTGTGAGTGTGAGTGTGAGTGTGAGTGTGAGTGTGAGTGTGAGTGTGAGTGTGTGTGTGTGTGTGTGTATTTGAGAGAGGGTAAGTGTGCATTTGCCTCTACATATGCTCATGTTTGTCTGTGTGAGAAAATGAAAGTTTCACTGAATTTGCGTCTGTGAATGTCTGTGGGTTTGCTAGGCTGTACATTGGTTTACAGAAATGCCTGTAGTGTTCAGATAGAGCCTGGTAGTTCTGGCCTCTTCCCTGGGGATGGATGGCGGGCAGGTAGGGTGAAAAGCAAGGGTGAAAGGCAGGGTGTTCCCATGAGACTGAAAGGCAACAGCAGGCAGGACACTTTTCCTGTTCCACATGGGAAAAGGCTCCTGTGTTACTTGGCCCACAAAGAGCTAGACTGTCTCAAACAGAAATGTTGGAGAATTTCACATTGGTCAGTTCTTTCCCATGTTTGGGGAGATATAACTGAATTCAGTTTTTCAGTATTGTCCCAGTTCTGTCCTTTGAAATTAAATGGGTGGTGTAATTATGTTACAGAATGTCTCAGTTACCCATTTTGATGATATTGAGCCAATCACTATAATATGTAAAGAGGGATTTATATGGAATTGGATGATTCAGGGTGTATCACAGTATGACAGACAACTCACTCCTGCCTGGTTCACGTTCATAGATCAACAGAGAAACTTGTTTTGGCTTTTATAGTTGAAAAGCTGTGTATTGGAAAAGTGTCAAAGAAACCTCTGCTGTCACTATCTCTGATGGCTTGGGGGTGTTAGGTGCCACTGGATGTATGCTGATATGTGTGGTGGAGAAGATGGGGTACAGAGCTGAAAAGAGACTTATTAGCCCCCAGACCACACTGTCCCACTCTCTCCAAGGCCAGAGGAGTCTCCAACACTCAAAGGCTGGTGAGAAGTGAAGCCACCGTGGGGTGTAGAGAAAATGAGAGCCATTACCGCCACACAAAACACGATCATTTGGATGTAGAATGGAAGTCAGTGAGGCGCAGGCAGGGGCTAAGATACAGAGCTCGATATTACAAAAGAAAAGGCAAAGGGGAGACTGCAATTTACCCAGTGGGACTCCAGGACTGGTCACCTGACCACGGAGAAGACCTGTAATCAGTAGAAGGGATAGGAGGGGGAGTGGCCTGGATAGAGGGTCCTGTTGCATGACACTGGTCCAACTGCGTTCACCTTAAACAGTCCTATGGCTGTGATGTCATCCAGGGACATTAAGGCCACATTATAAGAACTGGAGAGGAATGTTTACCTCAGGCTCCTCCACCTGGTATCTTGTAAACCAAAAGCATGATCAATCCAAAGTAGTGTTCCTTTGTACTCCACACATCGAAAATCTGGTGAAGATTTGAGAAACAAATGTGTGGATAGCTGAAAATCACAAGACAATTTCTATTTTGAGTCAAGTGATTGCTTGATACATTGAATGAAAATGTTTTACACTTCTGTCTAGAATAAGTAATTATCCTGGTGTCTATTGTAGCTAAATTCTTCCTCCTGTATAGAGGGAAAATTATTTAATTTGGGTACAGATGTGATTTATTGCGCATCGATTGCCTCTTTTACGTTTGCTGAAAATGACAGGAAACGGTGGCAAGTCACTGCTCGCACTTAACGTTCATGAAGCCGTGATTGTGTATCCAGCTGAATCGAAAATCAATCTGCTTCTACATCTGCCATCTTGAGGGTTAAGGGACACAGATGGCCCCATCGTTGGCATTCCACCAAAGCCTGGTGTTAATCGGATGCCAAGGCTGAAGAGGGAAAGTTTGAATCCTGCCTTGCTACTTTGTTAAGATCTCAGGTCTCCCTGCCACCAGATGTGACAGATTTCATGTTGTTGCAATCTGGGTTTAATCACAGATCATTGACAAATATGACACTCCTATAGAGAGCTGAATAGAAAATTAAAGAGTTTTAGATAACGTTCATAATTGACTAAATCGTTTAAGCCTCCAGATCACATGTATAATCTCTGCCTCACATGACTGTTCTGAAATGGAATACCATGTTTGATCATTAATGATTCGGATACTTAAAACACTAATCACATTTCCAGTTACGTTTGTTTTGGGGTCTTCGGTTTAGAGCGATGCTCCCTCATGACTTGACTGCAATGAAATAGAATGTTGATCATGACAGTCAATCGTTGGGTATAACGCCATTTAAGTGATAATTGGCCTTTTAGCATGCAGCTCTAGGCAATGATGATAAACTCTGAAGGCCAGTTTATGTCCCTCCACATTTCTCGCTACACTTGGCAGTAAATGATATACCTTCAGCTGTAAATAAGAGACTAGTTCTCCATTGAAATGTGAAAGCATATTAGTGTTATCCATCCACTTCAGGCTATTGGGCTTTTATGACCCCAGATTGTCATTGTTGATAATATTAAGTGGAATTTTCCTCTCACATCTGTCATAAAGTGGCTATAAACGCTTACACCTATGAATATGTAAATTTTGTATATGGAAATCTCGTATTTTACAAAAAGAATAGCAACAGATCTTGACCTTAAAATTCATCTCATTTGAGGCCCTGCTTGGTCCCCATTTATTTTCATTTGAATGATAGATATTGTGAAAGTGATAAGACTAGAGCTTGATCCTAAATTATTTCTACGATTGATATTGAAGGGGTGCATTGATGCTTCATTGCTAGGTGTTTTCCCTCCTTTTGATGAATGAATAGAGCTCAAAATGTAGGTTCTCAGTCTAGCAATTTCTGTAATGCCCTGTGTGAAGACTTTACCCGTGGTGTTCCAGGAGTATAAGCACTCTACCACACATCATTATAAAGAATGGGATGACTAATAAGAATGCTAATGATTAAGAACCTTTCGATTAGAAGAATGCCAATATGTTCACAATGTGCACTGTGCCGGCTTCAAAAAAAAAATGTTTTCAGCCTAATGTGGCTTGTTGTTTATTTACTCTAATACTCTTTTTAATCCGCAACTCACTTTCATTTTCTCTGTCTATTACCTCTTTATGGAGCTCAAGCTTTTCATCTTTAGGGATTTTGTCAATGGATTAATTAGTTTACCAACGCAGTGTGTGGTGATACAAAATTCATCAGGCGGAAACGATAGTTTCCCCCATGGGAGGAAAATCAGCAAAGTTATTATTTATTTTATTCTTATCTGGTAATTTAATTGCTGCTATTGTCCCATTAGGAGAAGCACTAATGAATGATAAGAGAAGCTGAAGTGAAATTGGCATATTTCTTTTTTTTTTTTTACCAGTTTGCTTGAAATGTTCTCAGTTTGAAGACTGTCTTATATACGATCTCTGCCAGTGCGAGTACTGTAACCACTGTCAAACAGTACAGACAATATTTGCCAAATGCTGCCTTTGCTGTTTTACAGATAATTCTGCAATGCCTCTGCAAATTATAAAAAACTAATTAGCAATATAAATGCCACAAGGCGCACGTTATGTGCAATTGTCTTGCTATCTTTCCCCGAAATTCGTCTTTTAAAATGAATTAGCTGTATTAATCATCTTTAAAATATTTTTGATCACTGAATTAATAGTTTTCCATCCTGTGTTTTTTCTTAGGTATTCATTGACATAGGTGATTGCCTCTTAATTACCCGTGCAGCCACCTCCTATTCACTCCCATTAATTCATGTTTTCTGGCACAGTCCCAAAAGGCAGCCTTGCCCTATATCTTCTAATTACTTCTGTAATTGAATTTGCTCACTGTTTCTGGGCTATTTTTGAAGTGCCTGTTTGTTCTGATGGTTTATTGTGTCTTTGTGTGACAGCCCTCTGCAGACAGGACATGCATAGTCTTCTTTTTTCATTTCTCATTAATTTTCCAGAGTCTAAGTTCTCTCCCCCTCGCTCTCTCTTTTTCTTTCTTTCTTTCTTTATTACTTGCACCTCACCACCTCAGACATATGATGGGTTAGTAAAACAGGAGGGAAATTAATTACTTAGGAATAAGGAAACAATTGCCGTTAGTTCCTCTTGTCCAATTATTAGTGCTGTGTAGCCTCTTTAAGATTGTGAACCAACAAATCCTCCATAATGTTTATTTATGACTGAATGCATTTTCATAGAGATTTTCCTTAAAACTCAGCTGGGGTTGGCGAATGTGCAATTCCCCATAAAGCACCTTAGAAATATGTTTTTCACAGAAAATACACTTTAAAAATAAATGTTGATTTGAATAACGTTGATATGTTCCAAACGACAGTCAGACCCTCAGCGGGAGCCTCAGTAGAGCCATGTGTTCCCTCACTCAGTGCACCAGTGATTAACTGCAAGACATGTTGCATAACGATACAGGCTGACAGAAGAAGCATTGAGGAAGCCAGAGGCTGAGGGCCCTGCAGCCCTGAGTGTTGTGTCCCTGTGTGTTGGGGCTGAGAGGACTGTCACCGATCGCCCAGTGTCCCTCTGGTTCTATCGAAACCAGCCGACCGACCGACCGTCAGTCCCTCCATGGTCCTGGAGGTCTCATTGTCCTCATGTCAGGGGCCATTATCCCACTGCATCGTCCAAGAGAAATCTTCACCGGGCCCAACAGTGTGTCTTTGAGAAAGAAAAAAAAAACTTTCCCCCTCACTTCTATTGATTTCTTTTCCCATCCGCCTCCTATCTCGCCTTCCTTTTGTTTCCTTATCATTGCTTCAGGTTATTATGTGCAAAGTATTGACAGGAGCAGGAGGCCGTGGTCGATGGAGAGCTAATGCATCCGTAATCCCGCCTTTGTTACAGAGGAATGTTTCACTCGGGTCTCCGATGGGGAGAAAGGTGCAAAGCTGTTGATCCCCTTTTTATTTGTTGGGAAGCCCATCCATCAATCAAACTGGAGGCCATCTGACTGGTGAATGACACAGGGACTCGGCTGAAGAAATATGATAACAGCAGTATTGTCAGAAGGCTTCCCTCACTCTCTTCGATAAGAAATACATTCGACTGGAGCAGATAAGCGTATGAGGAGTAAAGCCTTTAAGAGAGTGGGTGACACGCGTGCCACAAGAGGGATATTTTTTTTTTCAAGAGCTTCGATGTAAACGATACTTTTGGCAAACAACACAAAAATACAGATTCAAAGTGTGTTTCTTGTGATAGTGCAGGGGATGTGTTTGGATTATTTCATACGGTCCCTGATAGTGACAGCCACCCCTATTGGTATGTTGCATTTTGAGCAGACAACTGGGATGGTGAAGAAAGTAATAGGCTTAGTACTGTGGCATGTTGTCATGCTATGTGAGAGCCATTGTTCTGAATGGCATGTGTATAACAGTATGTTGTGTGTCACACCAGCCACTGTATGGAGGACATCCACTTAACGTGTAACTCTGCTACGGAGTGGATTGTAATCTTAAGACAAACAAACCAAAAACATTTTCATCACCAACACCATCTAGAGCAGTTTCTCAATTTGATTGATGATAGGAGAAGGGTTAAATCCATTACGGAGTTAAATCCATCATGGATATTAGAGTTAAAAAGCGCAGGCATACGATAGCCCACAAGCTCTTTAGAATGGAATACTTTATTCAGGACTGAGTACTTTTGTTAGATAAAATAAATTAGCTCACAGCGATGTTGAGCATTCTCAGGTTGGATGTAGCTAGGCCATTTCAATAATAAATCATTCAAATGAAACAACATTTGTCTTTAATGGAGAATACTCCTAAAGTAGTATAATATAAAACATACATTTACTAAATATAACTGAAATGTGCAAAGAACTGATTTCAAACAAATGGATGTATATTAATGTTCATGGCAAGGCAAAGATTTTTGCAACTCTACATTTTCCAATGTAAAAGGACAGTGACCTGTAAAACTATTTCAGAAAAAAAAAATCTAAAGTAGTCCTGAAATTACCAGAGGGCAAGAAAATGGACATTATTGTGACCCATGCATTAACACACTATATGATTAAGTTAGTTTTTGTTCATGATGTCTAGAGGCTAAGGAGGGGGAAAAATCAATGTAAGAGTGCTGGAGATTAGCCTGACAAATTACATGCGCTCGGCTACTCCATTGTACAGTATGGCCTCTATATTCTAAAGAAGACGCCACAAGATGGAGCTGCCAAATGGCATATGGACTCCAAGATCATTTTTATTGATTTTGCACAAACATCAATGGGGGGATTTGGGGTAGTTTGGTGTAGTCCAGCGAGCCTGCATCTTGTATGTGTGTCAGGTCCTGGCCTGAATGCCTGAGCAACAATGCTATGTCAGAGACAGAGAGACAGCTGTCATTGTTCCTCCGTCCTGGCCTTTTGCACTCTCAGACACACTCACCTAGAAACAGACCTCTTTTCCAATTGCATTATAACAGAGATAGGTCTTGCATCTTGGTTGACTAGTCAGTTTATTACTGCTAAAAGTAGGGCTGATACTTCAGCCCTACTGCCATTGTTCGATATTAGCACCTGTGAAAGGGGCAGCGATAATATGTATTGTGCACATACTGCAGTGAAACGTTGTTCTTATCAAGAAGGTTCACTTCAGCTGAAAACATCACGTTCAATAGTAAACAGTTTAGAGAAAAAGAATGAAGCAAGATTTGAAATTTGATTTGAATCTCAACACAAAACATGAAGCCTAACTGCAGCAACAGAATTAGGCCATAGCTGGGCATTTAAATTACACAGTTGTTCCATATTTTAGCATGAACCATGGCTGCGTTATGCCACATCTTAGCTGATAGTCATTACGTCCTGGCCTTACTATTTAATATCATGTGGTGCATTATTTAAACTGTCATTCCAACCCGGCAAAACTAAATTTAGGCATTAATTCAGAACTTTTACAGAGTTAAACTGAAATGTAACCATAATTAGTTTGGTTAGGTCTGGCCAAGGCTTAAAAATATGTGCCCAGTCCTGGGATTAATCATACCAGATGAGAGGTGATAATAGGCTAGTTAATGGTATAGCTTGCATATTTTGCCAGCTCCAAACATAATCTGGGACTAACAAAATCGGTAGCTCCACATATTTTGTATAATAATGGACTGCTGAAAAGATATTCAGTATTCAAAGGTAGGAATTGTCCACCGAGTGTAACTAAGATGATATTAGTTACTAATTGATTATGAATGTGATTTAATAAATGAGGGGATTACTAACAATAACCAAAACCAGCTTCACAGGAGCAGTGTATTTACATTTTCTACCCAGCTTACTCTAGATTGATAATTATCTAATAATAAAAATCTGCTCATGGTGTCATTATACAATGCATGCATGTAACGTGATAAAGGTTGGCAGGATCTGATCATTTGATTCTGTTAGCCAGTATATGCTGTACCAGCAGGTTACATGGCAATGTTAAGCATAGCAGATGTTAACAGTGGGTGATAACAAGATGACAGCTGAGTGCACTCGGGCGGCAGCACGTACGCGCATACTCAAAAACCCAGACACACGCACAAACACACAGATACCACACACAGATACAACACACAGGAAGGCAGATGTTGCAAACTGTTGCATGCACTTGCTGTACATCACTTCCACCCCTGCTTCGTTTATGATGGTGTTTAAAGGATCACTACAGCACGTTGAGGTCTTTCCCATGGAGTTCCTGCCATTCCTAATGGTGAGAATGTATGTCGTAGGCCTCCTTAAGTCAAAGGCTCTCTTTGCTCTTCACAGACAGGCAAACGGTAATTATTTATCTTCCCGTGGCCCACAGGCCTTTATGAGCTAGTTGTGAAATTCTACAACTAGTGTTTAAAGAAGGGGTATGAAAGCTAAGGAACTGAGAAATGTGTGTCAAGTCACGGCCAGTCTGATGGCAGAGGTTGCTGTCTCTTTCTTGTGTTCCCATAGTGTGATCTTTCTCTGTCTCTCTATCTATCTTTTTCTCTCACCGAATCACTTCTCTTTGTCTTGCAGTCTTCTAAAAGACTCATACAGGACTGGCAGGGCAAGACCCTGATTCAGCTCAGATCACTCTGTCACTGTATTGTTTACAGGGCTGCAACTAACAACTTTTCTGATCATCTATTAATCTGTCAATTACTACTTCGATTACTCGATTAGTCAGATAGAAAAAAAACATAACAACTCCAGAAAGTAATACATTTTAAATAGTGTTTTATTTTAAATAAATGTAAGTTTTCATTGGTTTTTTGCTCATTTTTATCCTTTTACAATGCCTTCATTATAACAACTGTAGGCAATAGTTATAAAACAAATAAAAACGTGCAAAAACTAAAGGGTTATCATAATATAATTTTCAAGACTGTTGGAAAAGCATTCCGTGGTATCGTGAAGCTGGTTGTCTTTTGACTGATACTGGAAATGTTAATGGAAACTGTAATGCACCTCCACAACAGAAACCTTTCAGGAAATAGAAAAACCAGCCTTATTTCCCATCATACAATTACGGAACTTCAGAAGCTAGTTTTAATACATATCCTTGGTCCCAGTCATGAAACACATTGAGGGGAGTTACTGCTTTCAATAAATGTCAATAACGTGCCCCAAAAAGTAAAATTTTTCCTGTCAATAGATATCTGCACTACCCTTGAAAAAAATGACACTTGAAAGGACAATTGAGGGGTCGCCAAAATTACCAATTTATTTAGACTCTCTGAAATGTTTTATTTCATAATTGAAATAGGAAATGTATAACATGATAGTGAGCATTGGTATTTTTCCCGGATGGATACTAAATTCCACTTAAGCCTCTTTCTTTGTCCAGCCACTTACCTCATTATTTTGTATGTGTGTCCGTCTGCCTCTGTGTGTGTGTGGACGTGTGTGGGTTGCAAGGGAATTGTCTTTATTTTTCCCAGATTTTCCCCCGGCTGTCACAAAGTCCACCACAAGATAGCCATTTTGACTGAATGCCCTGGACGGCCATCAAAACAAATATTTCCACCTCTATCAAAGGCAGCTCAGCCCTGTCAGATGGTGGTCCAGCCTCCTGTGTCTGGAGCATACTTGTATCTGCATGCTCCTGGCCTGAGAGCAGCAGAGGGGCCTATCCTATTCCGGCCCGGACTGCGATTAACACTTCATGCCGATGGCGCCAGCCAGGCTTGCCTACTAGACTGAAGGGAGCCATGTGTATCCCACCTATGGCTTCCTGGTGTCTTCCCCCACACCAGCATCCTCCACCAGCAGCCAGCCCCATCTCCGAAGACTGGAGCTCTTCCCAAATGGAGGATATGGTCAATAGCTTAGATGGACTCCACTTTAGGTCCCACTGGCCTGCGGTAATCCTACTGGCAAACTGTGCTGTTTTCCTGGTTGTCACAATTTTTGGATTTGCCATTAAAAAACGGTTTAAAGTGGGAAATATCTTTCCATTTTATTCTGAATGAATGGAAATACATGCCCATGACAATAACTGCAAAAATATCCACTGCCTTGTTTGTTTTTTTTAACTGCCCACTTTTGTTCGTTTGGCTGTTTGAAGGAAAGTTTTCCTTGAGAGTTTTCTCATGGTTTCCAGATTTTTGTTTTGCTCATAGACTTCCTTTTGTAAAATCCCTATTAAAGATTGTGTTGTACAGTCCAAAACCATCTCACCCGATTTAGAAATGAAGGGCTCGAATATGAGTAGACACATTGAATTAAGAGTGTTAGCTCTGCAATAGTTCAAATACACGGAACAGGTCGAGAACCACTGCGCAGCTGACACCCAGTCTAGTTTCAACTGTCTTCCGGGTATCACTGTCTGTTACATGATGTGGCCAGCGTCTGAAAGGTATCATACCATATGGTTTGGGTGTCTTGGTTTGTCACTAAATGACTCTCTACACTTAATTACAGAGGATGAGTTGAACGGCTCATTTCTCTTTGTTATAGGCTAAACAGTCAGTAATCCCAAACAAAGGGCCCTGGCTCTGGAAGCTATAGGATTTGCTACTGGGATTATAGTCTCATGGATAATGATGTGCAGTCAGCAGAAGCAAAGCTTTATTTTAATTCAAATTGGCCAGTAAACAAAAGCACTGGTGTGTCTGATGGTGAGAGTAAATGTGTGGCGAGCGTTGCGGTGTTGTATCACCATTTCTGCCACTTAGCTGTATCTATTATGTGTTTTTTACAGTGCAGGTATTCTGTCATCTGATGAGACTGACATCTATTTTCTGTTGTTGCTACACAGATATTTTTAGTGTGGCATGTGCCTCTTCCTCTTTCAACTGGTCAGCTGGTTCAAGCCAGTTTAACACGTTCGTCCGTTGATTTTCTCTCTGTCCATGCTCTGAGTCATATATACGCTCATATACACTCTTAAAAAAAATTGTTCCCAGTGGGGGAACCATGGAATTACCATTTTGGGATTCCCAATAGAACCGTCTGGGTTCCATGTGAAAGCATTTTAACAGAGGTGGTAGATGGGGTGAAAAAAGTGAACTGCCTGAATAAGAAAAGCAATTATTCTACAGTATTGGGACAGCTGACAAATGCTTTTGAAACCCTTTTTTTCTATGAGTACACTATCGCTTGACACAGTATATCACCATGGATATAACATTCATAATTTTGTAGAGATTGTTTGAGATTGAATAGTTATAGCATTGGCTTCTCTGTCGGGGAGTAATAATCACTCAGTATGCATTGACAGTGGAACTATAGCAGTGGAAATACATCAGGTCATAAGTCTTAACAGTTCATATTATCACACATTTTTGCGGGGTGAATGGGATTGTCAGCGTTGATACCACTTAAGACTATTACTACAGTCCGTCATAGTGTAGTACAGTACATGTGCTTTGTCACTCAGGATTGGGCTGTACATTAGAGCACTTCTAGTGAATGGTACCCGGTTGTGTTTTTCTGAGAAAATAAGACTTATTTAGATGTGTCTGTCTGTGGATAAGGTTAGGTTGTTGCTTTACAGGTTGGGTTTAGGGTTAGGGCAATAATGTTTAGGGTCCCTACAAGGATAGTAAAATAAAATGTTTTTATTTGTTTCACTACTAAATGTCCTGACATTACATTAAAACTGAAACATAGCTAAATAGCCGGACCGTTTACAAAATGTTTTGTAGGTTTTATGGGTTAGGTTGAGTTTTTTTGGGGGGGTTAGTGTTTAGTGTAGGATTAGGGGTAGCATTGAGTTAGGAGTTACGATCAGTGCCAGGTTTTGGAATAAAAGGTATGTTATTTAGGTTAGGGTAAGGTTTAGGACTGAGGTTTGGCTGTTGAGATTAATGTTAGGGTAAGGGTCAGTTTTAGGATTAGAGTTCAGGGAACATGTTGAACTATTTGAGTGAGGACATTTAAGGAAAATCAGTACCTGTTGGCAGGTCTTCATATACACAATAGAAAATGTTAGACTTGGGGTGAAAATTGTAATTAGGGTTAGAATTAATCTTAGAATTTGGCATAGAATTAGGGTTGTGTTTAGGCATTAAGGCTTTAGGTTTTTAGGTTTAGGGGTTAGTTAGGTTACATTTAGACAAAACTGAGATATTGAAGTTAGAGTTAGGTTAAGGTTAGGGTAAGGGTTAAAGTAGATCTTACATATAGGATTATAAAAAAAAAATGTATTAGATCATTTCTGGACCTCTCTTTGAATGCAAAACCGGTGTGTTTGTGAATTTATGTGGAGGAGAGATTGTGTGTGTCTTCCCCAGTTAAACTATATAAATGAAAAACTCTGGAAAAGGATTTATATCAATGTGATTTGTGCAGTATGGTAAGTAGTAGATTACTTTACTTTATAGTTCCCTTTTCTTTCTGTATGACAGTAACTTTAACTATTTTAAACATTATGTGGCTGAGTTGGTATATCATGGTTCTTGCAATGCCTGGGTTGTAGATTCAATTCCCACAAATGACTCATATGCTCTAATTAAGCTGTTCTGTAAAAAAAGGTGTCTGTAAAATAACTTATGTTGATGTAGGAACAGAAGTTTTATAGTGGAAGAGACATTGAATATGTCATATGAGAGAGAAAAAAAACAATACAGCCTCAAAATATGATTCAAACTATAATTGTGATTTCATGGATGGTCAGTCCTTCTGTCCGTGCTCAATTGCTCTATGAATTTCAGAGTGGTTAGATTTGTCAAGCCCTACCCATCAGCTTTTTACAGAAATGGCCTGGGAGAGTGCATCGTTATTCCTGCTGTTAAGAAATATACTGTACATGACAATGTAATGTCTGATGTGTATGAATAGCAGAGCAGTGTGGCTTAAACTTGATTTCATGTCAAACACCATCTGGTTGGTCAAACATTGTTTTACCTACTAGCCAATAGCACCAGGATATTTCTGTCGCACACCTATTTGATGTATCACCTATCAACCAGTTATTGATGATGCTATCTTAATCACATTAAATTGATTCCGTGCAGTGAGCACTGAGTAGCTAGCCCGCAAACTGATGAGGGGCCATGATGAGCCCTAGTCTTTGTGAGTGTTTCAGAGTGAATGAGTGTGTGTGGCCTTACACTCTCTATTCATTACCATGGTTCACATGAGGGATCAATCTGACACATGACTGACAGGTCTCTGGCCTTGTGTGCTTTTGGAGGACTATTTTCTCATTAATTACAAATTCAGTGTCTACCTTAAAGAGAAAAGCATGAGGTCTTGAATGTCATCCTCCCATTAGGCTTTGCTTGTGTAAAATAAATGCACACAAAACAAGCGCCACAAAAGTGGCCTCATGCATATGGAAATGAAAAGCCCATGTTGCGGGGTTGCAGATATGAATACCCAGTTTTTCATCTGAAATGCATTAGCATTCTGTGATGCTCAACACTTCGAAGTGAACTCTCTCAGTCCTGCTGCAAGAGTCTTCCTGAAAAACAATGAGCTGTAGCATTGTATAATTTTCTACCAATATAGTTGTAATTAAAATCTTCCAAATGTTAATTTTATGATTCATTTTACACTGATTGTTACTTGGAAATCAAAGTTAATAATGTGATCTGTGGCAAAGCATATTACTAACAGTAAATCTGGTAATCCTCTTGACAATAATACCTAAAGCCAAGATACTTTTCCTTGGGCCTCAATGGGGAGGAATGAAAGTTCTTTGAAAGTGAGTTTTGAGAAAGAAATTCAACGTTTTGAGATTACTGTTTGCTGCACTGATTTAAAACCAGTCTGCTTCAGGGGAACATTTTGTCAGTCAACAATAATCCTATCACCCGATTACAGTTTTTTTGTTGTTGATATTAGAGGTCCCATGCATAATCTGTTCAACTCCCTCCCTTTTCTTGGGTGCACCTTGCAAGCTAATTAACAAGAGTAGCATTTTGATTGAAGTAATTGTGGCTCAGCCCTTTTTAGCATCACCTTACAGATTAGTGGTTAACCATGTTTTATCGGAAGAAAAGGCCTGAGCTACAACTGGAGTGGATTACAGCCATAGTGTAGAGCTATAGAAATGCAGAAGGAAGGGAGTAATTCCAATAGAAAAAGTACACTTTCCCTGCAGAGGCTTTTTGTCTTGAGAATCCTTCTTTCTCCTTCAGTTCCCTGTCTGGAGTGATAAAGACCATGACAGGCCAAAGCCAAAACCTAGGTGACATGGAGAGTAAATTCTGCCCTAACGATCTGTGACATGCAATACGTTTTGTTTCGTTAAACTTCCATTTGCCCTTTGTAACTCCTTAAGCACATTATTGATTACTCATATCTTAATTACAAATGGCATCATCTCCAAACTGAAAACCGTTATATTAAATGCCTATAGAGAAACCTTCATATATGCTCCTTTAATTAAATCATCTCACTTCCCAAAATAAACAATACTATGTGAAATCAATGCTAAGAGTACTATTGCAATTTTAAACCAACTAATTATGCAACCTTTAAGGGCAAAAAGTGACTGGTGCAGTTAAAATCAGCTGGTGAAATGTTTGTTGAAAAATGTAAGATGATAATAATATTATTAATAACACAAGGTATACATTTTCTTCTACCAATGCACTTTCTCCTCCCTTTGCTGTAGAGCCTTATTTCTGCAAAGAGGGGGGAAATCTTTAGCCAATTCCCATTCTATGTCTTTCAATAAACCAAGCCCATTACCTTACCGCAGCTTTTGTTGGCCCTATACAAGAGAGAACAAAATGGTTATTCAAGAGAACGCTTTAGATTTTTATTGTGGGTTGAATTCACAAAGAGCAGTGTTATTGTATTAAAAAGAACCATCTGTACCAGAAACAATGGCTTCAAATTATCTCTGAATACCCACTGAAAAAATATAAAGCTGTTCCTTCTCATTATGTGCGGTGTGAGGTGGGGGTGGAGGGGGGTGCTGAAACCGACTTGGTATAACTGACTTTTGTTGTTCTTGATGCATTCTTCTCTTTTTAAATCGGCCCCTTTTCAGATTGTGTGTAGCCATAAACCGCTTTTCTTGTTGCAGGGGTAGCGAGCAAAGGACCAGCGTTGAGCGAGGAGCCCGAGTACTGGTACGCTGATTTGGAGCACTAGCTCCATGAGAAATCTGCGGACTACCGCTAGTAAAGGGTGAGGAATGCCGGGTGTGCAGACCGCTGTTTTGGTCCAGCAGAGACCGAGATCTCCGGCGGCTGAAGGGTGGTTCTTGAATCGGACAGATACTGTTCAATCCTCGTTTCTGCCAATCACGCAAAGATGAGGACAACACCCAAACTGGCACGTAAGTAGCATTACAGTCTAGAGTGGTCCGGGGACAGTGAAAAGCAGCATGCGCGTGTACAGTGCACAGGAGTGTGATAGAGTATCTTATTAGGAGCTTCAGTGGTTGGTGTTTTTTTGCCATTGGTGTATCGGGCATAATTTAAAGCTCCTTCAACACTAGCAAGCATTACATTTCAAGTAGATTTTCTAATTAGGCCTATCAATTGAATGCTTTTTGATTTGTTTCTTTTGCAGGCCTACTGGCTTTTTTTCCCTCTTTTTTTTGCAGATAATTCTGGTCTAGTGTGTGTGGGTGTGTGTGTGTGTGCGTGTGTGTGTGTGTGTGCGTATATATATATATATATATATATATATATATATATATATATATATATATATATATATAATACAAGTGTATGTATTTCACTTTTTATACATGTACAATGGTCTTACTGTTAATTTGTTTTCTATTTGATTTGGGACACTTGCCGAATGTTGTCCGCCATAAATACTGAAACATCATTCTTGGTATATTGATTTGACTGTCCATTACTTTACTTACAATTTATTGATAGAAAGTAAAGAAAAATACACCAACGTAATTTAAAGGTTTATAAAATTATAAATCAAGCAAGCTTTCTTAAAGCTAATAAAATCTGTCTGAGGTTATGTCTTAGTTCTTTTTTTGTTGTACTTTCTCCAACTTCCTTGAAAAATTCCTAGGCTTCATTTACTGTAGCTTTATTAGATGCTCATGTGGTAATATTTTCTTACTACTCTCCAATCACTGGCACGGCCCCTAGTGGACAATAACGTGAAGCTTATTCTATTTATGTTCTTACCTTTAGTTTTTCTCACTTTCCATCTCTCTTCCTTTTGCTCCATCTCTCTTTTTTGAGAACATTAATGATTTGTTGAACATCCATTTAATCCATAAAAATAGTATATCCAGTTAGTGATATCCGTGCTGATTATGTTGGATAATGTTGAACAAATGTGGACTTTGAAGGAGTATATATAATGCGACAGTGTGTAATGGTTAGAGCCACTTTGGCAGTCTTGGTTTAATTATGGGTCAGCTTTCGCTTTTAAAAGGGAGCAAAAAGTAACTAAATTGCTTTAGAATTGACCAAAAAACTGTTATAATTTAATTTCACAGCCATTATGTTTACGATGTTTATTTGAGTAATACTGGATTCAATGGTTGTTTATTCATAAAAAAAATTGAAATAGATATTTGTGTTTTGCATTCAAGTTTAAAAACAAAATAGACTATGGGCCATATTTTATATAATGCCTTTTGCCCTGTCGAGCGTTAATTTAGAAGTCTTATAAGTCTTATTATTTGTATTATTCTGCGAGGGGATAAGATTTGATTTGGTCTAAGGAAAAACGGTGCTTACTCACAATTCTGTTAGTTGTCAAATAAGTTGATAATTAGATAACTAATAGAGGGACATTTCCTGTTAAGGATTTTTCAAGATTGCAGACCCACTGCTGTTTCTTTTTTACATTATCATAAGAAGATTACAAATAGCGGGAACAGTCAAATGCACATAGAGGAACGAGCAATTTAACTTGTGTTATAGCCTGGTTCGGTGTATCGTCAAATCTCGCCCAATTACTCAAAATTGAAACCTATGGGGGTAAAACACTTTCAAAGAATTGTATTGTTTGGTTCGATGTAATGTACCAAATCGGCATATTATTATTTAATAAACATATACATTAATGTAAGAGACCTATTATAGCCCACGCATTTAAATGTGTTAGTCTTTGTAAGCAATGTATCAAAAGAATGTGTCTTCAAAATGCAATATATTCAGTGTCCAGTTTTTCAATAGTGCCTGTTTGTTGTTTTTTCCAGCATCTCCAGCATCTTTGCCAACTGTTTTACCATAAGCATAAATGTTAAAAATATATATAATTAAAATTACTATACCAATAGGCCTATACAATACATGTTTTTGCTGCAATTTATAATAGAGCAAACTGGCTTAAGTAAGCTATAACAGTGTTCCATGACGGTTAAGGTTAATGTATGTATTGGCCATTTGCTATTGTCACTTTCGCCAGCAGACGGCGCTGATGGCATGCGAGAGCGTGTCTGTGTGTCGGTGTGGCCAGTAGCTTTAGGGACATCTTAGGAGGCTATGTGTGAATGCATTAACACGTGATGTTACTGGACACATAAAAGGCTTGTTATTGTATTTTGTTTCACATATAATTACCGTCTGTACCTCACAGTGTCCATTATGTTATCATAAAATAAACAATTTGTTTAAATAAGTAATTTGTCTATTTTAAACTTTTATGAAGCCTATGGGTTTTAATAATGCCAAATGTTGAGTTATGAGTTTAAGATGAAAATTATTTGGGTTTCAATCATTGAAGTAGTAACCACTCTGGGTCATGTTTATGATTAAACCCTTAATACTAAAACCTTTTTAATGGCTTATGACTAAGTAGATTTCAACAACAAATGTAATTGTTTTTTTTATTTTTTATTTATGGAGTGGAAGTTACATGTGGTGCATGTATAATTTGGTGCGGCAGATGTACTGAAAACAATAAGAAACAAAAGTATTTTTTGTGATGGCCCATGTCTCCGCTTTCTGTTGACATTCAACGTCAGTTCAATTGAAACAACAAGGCAACAGCTAAGATTACCCATCCATATTTCAGTGAAAAAAAGAGCTAAACTCAAACTGGTAACTTGTAGTAATTTTACAGGCCTAACACATGGCCAAATTTGTAATAAATAATAGCATCATCCTAATTGACATACCCTATAAACCACAACATTTATTTTTTAACTGGTATTACTACAAATGTTACTATGATAATATTAAGTTGAATCATTTATGCTGTATATTTGTATATGTTTGTGTTTTTTTCTATTTGTTTGCACCTGTTTTCAGTTGTTTAACGTCACAAGAATCACAACATAGCCTGCAAATAGCAAACACTATGTAACTACACATCAACATTGATTCAGTAAATATGCCATATCAAATGCCTTTTAAAATGTTAATAATTATTTTCAGCAACTTTTCAATGTTGGATTAAAATAAAAGATATACTTTAAATTCAGTTAAATTGGTTCAATATGCTGTTTACCTAGAAACATAATGAATGTATCCTACTGCATAACTTCTGGAGCTTGTGTTCCTTCAATGTTCAGTAGGAAGCACTTAAAGTTTGCAATCCTGGTAAAATGTTCCCACTTTAAGCACTTGCAATATAGCTGCTATTGGTTGATAACAGCAGCTTCTGCCTTCAGTGCTCCACCACTGACCGCGAGTAACCCCGCCCCTTTATGCTAAATAAAAGACACAATCCTGGCCGAGGGAACAGTCGCTCTGTGATTGGTCAGGTAAAAAGGCATTTATTCCCTGACAGCCCTCATCACATGAATGGTTGTCTATTAACTTGTTCAAAAAGTATCAGGAGTTGTCAAGGCTCTGGCGAAGAGGGAAAAGTACTCGTTTGTTGATTCTTTGAGACCAAGAAAGAAGTTTGTGGATTCAACAGGACCTAAGGCAAAACTACGTTTACTATTTTGCGAAGTTACTGAAATCGACAAGGTAACTCTTGGGTTGGACTTTGTTCATTGATTCGGCAAGTTAAAAAAAATCTGTTTATGATGTATAACATGATGGAAACTGAACTGAAACCCCCGGCACCCCAGACAAATTCTGGGGGAACGGGGAATTCAAATTCATCTGGAAACAACCAGAAAAACAGTCCGGACCGAGTCAAGAGACCCATGAATGCCTTCATGGTTTGGTCGAGGGGACAACGAAGAAAGATGGCTCAGGAAAATCCCAAAATGCACAATTCGGAAATAAGCAAAAGACTTGGGGCCGAGTGGAAACTTCTATCCGAGAGCGAAAAGCGACCTTTCATTGACGAAGCGAAGCGTCTACGGGCTCTGCACATGAAGGAACATCCGGATTACAAATACAGACCCCGGAGGAAAACCAAGACGTTGATGAAGAAGGACAAGTACACTCTGCCAGGTGGGCTTCTTGCGCCGGGCGGCAATGGCATGGGCGCGGGAGTGGGTGTAGGGGGAGGCTTGGGTGGTGGGGTTAATCAAAGGATGGACAGTTACGCACATATGAACGGCTGGACGAATGGAGGTTATGGCATGATGCAGGAGCAGCTTGGCTATGGGCAGCACCCTGGTTTAAATGCTCACAACACCGCGCAGATGCAGCCAATGCACCGCTATGACATGAGCGCACTTCAGTACAACTCCATGACTAGCTCCCAGACCTACATGAACGGATCCCCAACGTATAGCATGTCCTACTCACAGCAGAGCACACCTGGAATGACTCTGGGCTCCATGGGTTCAGTGGTCAAGTCAGAGTCCAGTTCTAGCCCCCCTATAGTTACGTCGTCTTCTCACTCCAGGGGTGCTCCTTGTCAGACGGGAGACCTTCGGGACATGATCAGTATGTACTTACCGGGCGCTGAGGTGGCGGAGCAAACTGCCCAAAGCAGACTCCATATGTCCCAACATTACCAGAGCACATCTGTACCCGGCACGACGATTAATGGCACACTCCCATTATCACATATGTAAATGAACTTTTATAAGAGATACTGGACTACTCTGGACTATTTTTGTACAGAAAATGTGGGGAGGGAAAAGTTGTATAGAACTCAAGGAAGAACACAAACCTTTTTTTTCCTTTCTATTCTAAAGAAAAGTTCTAGAAGAACGGTAGGAACTCTGCAAAAGTTTTTCAATGGTGAACGAGTTTGGAAATTAGAAAGTGGGAGTCTCAATCAGATGTTTTATTATTGCAATCACCTTTTGTACAGTATTTATCAAAGAAACAACAATCAGATGTAATGTTTGTAAACTACAAGAGGTTACATTTTTAGAAACAGCGATTCTGCAGAAAAGACAATGGCAGAATTGAAATAGATAACCAATATGCTCCTAAAACTGCAAACGTTTGAATAGAAGGAGTAATCAAAGCAGGTAAACATTTCTCCTTGACGGTCATTGGTACTAAACCATTTTAATAATAAAAAACTATGAATACGCAGAAACCTTTCCTTACAGGTTAAGCATAGGCTACTTGTTAATTTATATTTTGTCTCCCACTTTTCATCTGTTAGAGGTATGACGTTTGTGTTCTTTATTTTCTAATGATTTGTACAATGTATGTGTATTTACTGTGATATTTTAAGTTTTTATTTCAAATTTCATTCCCGTAGTTGTATTTTGAAATTTGGCCTGTACGCAGCTGCCAACACTCCATGTATATATTTGAACTAATATCATCATTATAACAGTTACAATTTCAGCTGAGTTTTTTCAATATGCAGTTTGAAATGAATAAATTTTTGAAATTTGGATACTTGAAATTGTATGAGTTTTGATTTTATTTATCATTTAATCCATTCATGCTGAATTGGTTTGGATTGTCCATGTTTTCTAGGCCTATTGCATTTAGGCTGTTTTATTATTGAAATCATGTAAGAAATTGATAGGCTTTCATATTTTGTAATATTTAAATTTTTTACAATCCAGTGAAAGATAACAAGATCATAACATGTTAAGTCTTAAATCATATCCCATCATAACTATCAACAAAATCAAAGCGAATTATTTCATGGTCCGTAGGTGGGTGCGTAAATGCTTGTGTGCACGCACATGCTTCTGTTTCTTATACATTGTCATGTTTAATACTTAGATTACAGATTAAGTTTAACAACGTTTTTATTTTTTAGTGAAATGAATTATGCGCCGGATCACGATGGACTTCCGCGTGAGAAAATGTGTTGCCTCTAAACCTATGCTTTGAGGGGAAGATAATTCGCCCAAAATGTTGAAGATTCTCAACAAGGTAGTCGTTCATTTTATATTTTTTAATTATCCATACACCCCTTATTTAATTTATTTTAATTTGTATCCGTATTTAGAGTTGCTTCTGGGCTTGCATATAATTTATTACAGGCATACTGATTTGAATTAAGTTGACCTCTTATTATCAGAAAAAAGTGTGCGTGGTAAAATGAACGCTAACAGGTCCATGTGAGCGACATAATTATTATTTACTTCTGAAAGTTAACAGTTAAGTTAAGGCTATTGATATAGATCAACCCCTCTCAGCCAGAACGAAAAAATTAATAATACTTAATATTGTTACACACAGTAGCATAGTCAGGCCTTCTTGTCACAACGGCATGCAATGACTTTATCCAATTATATCACTCCATAATAATGCAACTATTCGTTTGGTATCAAGTTGTTCACTTCCTTACGCTAAATGTAGCCTGTTTCATCACTGAATCAAATGCAAATGTATTCACCAAAATATCAAAATACCTAAACATTTAATGAAAAAATGTCTAGGCTAAATAGCTCCAAAAGAGTGAGAATTTCTATTAACCATTTCACACAGTTCATGTTACTGGGTCGATTGACGTATGCTTAAAATAGTGCCTGAAGTGTTCAGACAGCAATATGACGTTTCTCAAAATTAGCTCTCAATGAGATAATGGAACATTATTTGACTATAATAACGTTTCAAATCTGGGGATGTTGAAATATTTTTCCCCAACTGCCGAGGTAGATTAACACTGTTGCTTGCCAAGGCTGGGAAGCTTCTATTACACAAGGTCTCTGGGGAAAGGAGCTCACATTAACCGCTAAATGAATATTTGACGAGGCTCATTCCAAAGTATTATTCCAACTAACGTGTCCCTACCGGACTTTCAAGGGGTCAGGGAGCAGTGGTTCAATTAATTATTTATACAAACTGTAGAATTGGTTGTAATAGCTGAACATGTTTGATAAACTAGGATTTTTATGTCGAGTGTATGAGGGTTTTTATTTTAATTTAACTGCAGCACAAATGACCTATGTGATCATTACCTAAACTATATATTTTGAGTGTGTGTTTATCTTTAGTTGTATTCATGATCTAGAACATTGTAATAAATGTAATTTGATAACTTTAGAATTTCACCAATAATAGATTACAAACACCTACAGTAGGCCAATAGATCATGCGTAGATTTTTTTTATGGCAAAATAGATTAAACACGTTTCAGGTGAGGGGGTGACTATATTTCCATTG
The DNA here is from genome assembly GCF_011004845.1 of Esox lucius. Lineage (NCBI taxonomy): Eukaryota > Metazoa > Chordata > Actinopteri > Esociformes > Esocidae > Esox > Esox lucius. Next base: position 15,652,813 of record NC_047576.1, read on the forward strand.
CTTGTGATAAGGTAAAGGTCATGAACTACCCAAATAATTGTATTAGGCCATTGAACCTATTGAACTTGAGACGTTTGTATTGGACTTCTACTGAAAGACTTCCGTTTTCTACAAATTGAATGAGGGATATAAGGCCTTGACAATTCCTTGGAGGAACAGTGATCAGTCAAGAAATCCCTCTGTTAGGCCACCACAGTACAAAGAAAGTACAAAAGATGAGTGTTTTAAATTATTTTCAATTGCGTGATTGAATCTCAAAGCGCTCAATGGCGCGCCTATTCAAACACTGCTGGTTTGTGTCCAACCTCTCATGTTTTGAATGCTTGGATATAGGCCGTCATTTGCTTGGATAAAGGCAATCATAAAACATTGACGACTAAATATATCGTTTTGTGTGATATAGGATAACAACGACGTATAAGAAGACCCAAAGGTTCCCAAAGGCTTTGGTTTTGCTCCACCGCAGTCCGCCCTGAGAGGCTGCCGTATCGGTTTGGAGAGCAACAGGTGGTAAGCGCGCTATGTTTTTGCTCATACTAAATCCCCTCAGGTATGATCTTTTGAGTCTTTGTGAAATGACACGCGCTTCGGAGAAAGTATGGGCCTAATTATCACAACATACAGCAGGACCATACCAGCATAAATAAAGAAATTTGGTTACAAATGCGCACGCGTAGTGATACCCAACTAGGTTTCTAATCCTACGCCTAAACTACTGATACGGATCAATGACGTGTACTAGACTGGTGAATAGGGCATGTAATTTGCTTCGTTTTCCTTCTCATCCAATATTTTCTTGGACTTCACATGGGCGAGAGTATGTTCCTAAAACGAATTCTTAATGGGGGTGGGGTAATATTTTATAATTAAGGAAATCTGGATAAACCTCAAGGCATAATGGATATGCCTTCTACAAAGTAAATGCAATTGTCATATTCCTTTATCCTAATTGGTAGCATGACTGATTTTGAGAAGATAATATTTTTATAGACTGGTGTTGATGTTTTTATTTATTATTTCTGCGGGAAAATGTCTCGTTATGCACTTCATTGGACCACTCTCCATTGATAACAATCTAACTACTATAACTACAGTTCAAAGAAAACGACTTTCTTTCAACTTTAAGTAATGTCTTTCTCTGCTGCAGTTTGGGCAGTTGAGCGTGGATTCAGCAATGTGAGATTCGTTGAATTGAAAACTGTCAGAGATGTCGTTTTTTAACTGTCTCAAATGGGGTGAATAGCAGTCACTCCCTGATCCAATGCAGGTGCGGGGAAGCAGGGGGATGGGGGTCTCTCTGCGCGGCCAAAATGCGCATTCTGTTCAATAGACCACACACTGTCAGCCAGCATGCCATCATCTCTACGCGTCTCATGCGTTCTCAGTACATTGCAGCCCTTCCGAGTGCACGCATTTTTCTTTCTGTTCGGCACCAGACTATACACAAGCGTTTTCTCTAATGACTGTCAGTTATCCTGTGTTTTTAACACCCCTTTTTGCTAATAAAGAATTATAGGCATTCGAACATGTGCTTTGAGAACATAGACAACATTATTTTAAATCCTTACATTATATGATACAGTTTACAACTTATTTACTTTGGCAATTGTATTCAGATATGTTGTAATGTGATTCAAATAATCAGAATGGTTACATTTTAAAATGTTACAACTTTTTTTTACTCCATTGTCATCGCGGCCTTTTAGTTGCTTTCGATTTTGGACACAGCTTAATTTGATGGATGTTGGGTTGTAGATTTTAGAAGAGCGACCCTAAACTCATTAGAAATTCTGGCGTCAGAATAGAGAGACTGGATTAGAACGGGGAACACTGTTCAATGGATTAATAGCAGTGTGGTTGTAAATACAATATACCACTGTACTCAAGTTGCTATGGAGGCCTGAAGCACTTGGCTATAATTCGAATGCAACCGCGGGACGTAGCTCTGATACAACAGAACTCACTTTAGTATTTCAGTATCTCTATTATTTTGTGTTTTAATAATAGAGGAAAAAAACATATATTCAAGTCCTATCACTGTAAAGTGTTCTGACAGTGTGCATTAATATTTGATGTTCTTCCAATGTCGGGATGCAGTTGAAAAAATTAAATTATCTTAAACACAGTGTAAGATTATGCGCTCTATTACGAATCACGTCACCGAGTATACTTTTTTTGTATATATATATATATATATATATATATATATATATGTGTGTATATTTATATATATATATATATATTTTTTTTTACAAACAATGGACAAAGAAAGGAACAAAACGGAGGGATGCGGTATTTTATGCTTAAAATATATGATACACATTGTTTTATAAGTAATTCGAGTTAATGCATTCTCAATGACAGGATAACAGCGGATAATTGGCTCTTTTTTCAGAACAACGACGTAAATCACCATCTCTATTATTTAATAACGTCAAACGCTTCACTGGATTGGCTCTGACAGAGAATACCTTAACTCTATGCGGTGTTGTTTGGTGAATGAACAATGCACATCTAATTGTGGAAATTTCAGCAGCCGCATGCACTGCAAGTGAACAGCAAAGACATTGAACTTAGATCCGAACACACGTCCACTTTTCGTTCTACAGTGTGACCCACATTCCTCTATTCTAGGAAGGGGAACATATTCATTTAGGTTTATCTATGCCAGGTTTATCTATGCCCCCCCCCCCCCCCCCCCAAATAGTCTAAACAAGAGCATTAAGCAGTTACATATAGCCTCAAGTCTAACTCTTTGTGTATTATTTTGATTACCAACATTTTCGTTTTGCGATGGGAGCTTCTGTATGACTTGGCTGACTTGGAATACTTTAGTTTCACTTTAGGAATATTCCGGTTTTGTCGTTACGTGTCTTTACTAAAAGTAACAGACGCTATCCAGCTCGCAACAGGTGATGACGAACTCCTAAACGATAGGCTGAATGTATTTTAATCGTGTCAAAAAGTGAAAGTGGCGCACCTTATTGGTTGTGCTGTTATTGTGCTGAAACCAAGTTTACCGATGTGCAACAATAGTGGTGGGCAAGTGTTTCTGAGTTTCCAAGGCTATTGGTCCGTCCACCCCATGCCTAGAACAATATATGCTTTGATGCAGCGGTGCAGCCAGCAGGGGTGTGCAGTACGATGCATATCAAGCTCGAGCTTTGTGGACCACTACCATAGCCTAGGAGACAAACGAAGCGAGAAGCCCAGTTCGCGGGGTGGGGAGCTTAGCAGGATGTCTGTTTCACACAGCTTTTGATGGTTGTGCGTCTGTGTTGATGCTTCCCTTCAGGCGTTTAACCAAAACCACGTCCTCTGTGATCAGTTTTTGATTATCTTATTGCAAACATGATAAATAACAGCACTAAACAATGCATTGTTAAAACTAACAATATTTTTTACAACACTTCTTTGCACAGATTTACGCACATGTTTAGCCTAACGAACATCAATCGGGTTTTTTAGTAATATAATATTTAAGGACTATCTATGATAGTCATCATACTTTTTTTGGTAAATCATCAACAGACTAAACGGGACTTCTGTCATTTCTCAGTAGTTCCAATTGCCTTTACAAGACCGCCGCTATTCAACCAACTCTCTGTCCACAGCATTGCACCGACTTCCCCATCAGCAGTTCTCATTGTTCACAATTACTTCATGAATCCAGGCTTCGAGAACCCCTTATTCACACCCCAAAATTGATCAACGACCCAGTAAAAGCATCTGGATATATGCAAATATATACCAGAAAGGGAAAAGAGAAAAGTATACTGTCAGTCATTCAGTGTGAGCATATGCACCATAGTGTTTCCCTATCGCTGCATTTTTGTAGGCCTGTATGTACCCCATTACTTACTTGAATGAACAACGTTTTAAAATAAAATAATGTTGTTAGGAAATTGATCAAGTAGCCTACATGTGTTACCAAACAATGTTGCCTTAATTGGCTGTGGAAACAATCTAGAACTAAACTTTTAAAAACTGGTTAACATTTGTCTGTTGAAGGATATTTAAGTAATTAACTAATATATTCTTAATTCCATATTAACGCGTGCAGTAGTTCTAATTAAACTTAAACAGAGTTATGTTCAGTCATGTCCAACTTTATCAATATGTGTATGCCTGTGGCTATCAAAAGTCTGTGTAGGCTTACATCACTGGCTTTACCTAGTTTGCTAGAGGCTGTCGTTCTATGTGCTTTTGAATAGAGGGTTTACGTTTTTTTCTGAGAACTGAAAGGCCCCCACCACGGCACTTTTTATATTTTGCTGGACAGGCGACATGATGGCGGAATCATTTGAACAGAAGTTGGAGAAACTCTCCTTGAGCGTTTGAGCGCATGGGTTTGACCACTGAAAAACTTTAAATGGTTACATATTCTTAACAGACAACAGAGGCTACAGTAAAAACGATTTTCCTCATTTATATTATCATTAACATTTAAATAACTTAGCTTGACTTAAATATTATATTCAGGGATGTGAAAGACATTAATACATTTGAGGAAACTCAATCTAATAGGCTAGGCCGGCTCTGGCAAACATTAAAGATTGTTGGGCTTAATAATAAACAACACGCAACATTATTCCAAATGTGTGAAATTATGTGTGTATGAAACAAACAGACAAATATAGGTAAATCCTTTAGGCCTTTTCACGTTGCAACTGTGTGCCTACTGAAGAAACAGCATAAAAGCAGAAAAAGAAAAATTAAATGAGCTCACGCTTAATCATTTATTACTCAAAATGGTTGTGTTAAATATACGCAATTAGGCGACAACAGTAAATCGTATCATCGATCTACTTGTCATTTCTATCACATATTGCAAGAACTGTTAAACTGATCATGTTGAATCCATACGTTTCCATGGATTGCATCTCTTAACACAAAAGTGTGGCGTAGATCCTAATTTTTGAATGGTCCCAGCATTCCTGTCACTTTGACAAAAGCAGTTCTGCTATGGAAAGGTGGGTCCTTAAAAAGTCTCTAGAGTCCATTCGATGCGTTTTTGTGACTATTAAGGCATTACTCAGATTTGATATGTGTTTTCTTCATGGGGTAAACGACGCTCCGGATGGGAGAGGTTGGCGCTTACCTTTGGGGAATATTACGCATATATTTATGAAAATGTAATTACTTTGTTTCTTAAACGTTTGCGATAAACTTTTTTTTAAACTCAAGACTGTGAATGATAATAATCATAATATTAACCTTTTAATTCGGTTGTTATAAAAGCTTACCCTTCTGGGTTTTGGGAGCTGCACCTGTGGCAGCGTTTTTGTGATAGGCAAAGCGACTGGGATAGGGATTTGGGGAGGGAAGGAGGTGGAACTATACTGTTCAGAGCGCTACCCCGTCACTGCATTTGATTATAAATAAGAAGAGTTCACACGCTGATCGAGTGACTATGGGGAACAAGCGAACCATTTTAATCAGGTGGCTATCTCACTATCGCGGAGATCAGAGCTCTGTCACTCCCAAGCTCGTCATTGTGTCTCCCCCTTCGAAATGACATCTCCCTCAGAAAAGCGAATCTAGTGACTGGATGAGATTTCACTGTCTCTGAAGTATAAGTCCCATTCATTTGCATAACGCAGACAAACGTGTTCTGTAGCCTACCTACCACCAGTGTTCATTTGGTTAACGAAAAACAGCCTACATGTCAAGTATCTATATTCCCTGACCATGGTGAGACGATGACGAGACAGTATACCTGTGACTAAATCAATTCCTATATTCATTTACGAAAAAAAGGACAATACCAAAATGTTAGTGACCTACAAGAGACATTAACATTATTTTCAGTTTTTTTTCTGTACAGAATCATGTGCATGCATGGATATCTTGGTGTAGTGCGGCCTTGTCATTGGTTGAATGACACATTGTCCACCGGTCTACCTATTCACTGCATACTCACTCCTACTCTCCCTGCAAACAAAAACGCCAGACATTCCCAAATAGTCTAATTCGCTGTGAAAGTAAACCTACATTCTGGCCTCAACTTCAACACCCGTCTTACAGGGGCTTGGGTGGGGAAAAATCGATATGGATCTACAATGTGACTGAGAAAGACTATTGTAATCACTGATCAGATACTTGCAGCTACTGTAACTACACCTCAAGAGGGACCTCATGTGCACAATCCTACACAGTATGGCATGGTACTATCACAGGTAGCCATTAGTTGGACTTAGATGGTTCATGGTTAACTGTCATGCAACCTGGTCTCATTGGAATAAGTAGACTATTTTATGTAAATCTATGGCACCCGATTTCATATGATATGTAATGTTAGGTTACATTACAATGCGCTACCAAAATGTTTAATACATTATGAATTGACTAAAACATAACATATGTTACGAACGCTATTAAAACGTATCATATGTTATGAATGCTTGACAAACGTATCATATGTTACGAACGGTACGAAAACGTATTATATGTTACAAACGCTACTAAAAGTTTCATATATTACGAATTTGCACAAAACATCCAAGCCATGTTTCAAACCTGCGATGTTTAGCTCTGCAGATGGGCATCCTACCCACTGCTCCATACAGGGATAGCAGAGATGGAGGGACGAGGAATGGCCTTACCAAGGTCGCTATAATTTGTAATAAACACATTTTAACATTACACTTAATGTTAGGGATCACAGCACTGGGGTTAAGGTTTGGGTAAAGGTTAGGTATCACAGCACTGGAGTTCAGGTTAGGGTTTGGGTTAAGGTTAGGTATCACAGCACTGAGGTTAAGGTTAGGGTTAAGGTTTGAGTTATGGTTGGAAAGAAAATCACTCAAAATAACATATTGACCTTGTAACACCACTACTCGCTGCCTCAAAAAGGAAGTTCCTATTTGGAGCAGTGGGTAGTGCACCTGTCTGTGGAGCTGAAGGACATGGGTTTTAAACACAGCCTGCCAATTGCTCTTATTTTTCTGGATTATTGCTCTAACGTTACTTCACCTAACATAATATATCTTACCAATTCAGCTGTCAAAGATTTACATAAATTGTCTGCATATTCCAATGAGAACAGGTTGTGTTATGTTTTATAGCTATATCAATCAGTAAGTAAGCTTAAATCTTTATTCTGTATAACGTTAATGTTGTCACTTCTCAGGGGAATACATAATTTATTTTGCATGCATCTTTGACCAGGGCTGTGCACAGACTTTTTTTAGAGGTATATGCTGAAACGAAAAAAGGGGCTGAGTGTGTTGTCGGCTTACACTGACGGACGATATGTTGGAGTGCGTGACACGTGTTACGAAGTCAGATGCCGCATGCCCTTCGAAGTACTCGTGTCAGGGAGATGAATGGGCGCATGTCAATGGGAATTGCAAGGTTAATGTGCTCTGCACATGTTGACCCTTACCTGTCCACGTGTCTGTCTTTGACAGCCGAGGGAATGATATGTTACTGTATTTTAGAGTTCAGACCTGCCGCTAGGGGCAGTGGTGAGCATAGTTAGAGTGAAATATAGTTGATTTTCTTGGAAAGTGATTGTGCTTGGGCTGGTGAATGGGAAACACCCCTGGCGATTTTATTTACCCTTCAATAACCCAAACCTTAAGAACAGTGCTGTGATACCTTACATGACCTTCACTCCAATTGTTGCAAGTTCAAATCCAAAGTGAAGCAATTTCTTCACTCTTTTTTTATTTATATTTTTTACAATAACCCTATCCTTAACCTCAGTACTGTAATGTCTATCCTTAACTCTAACCTAACCTTTTAGTATTCTAACCTTAACCCTAACCTTAATCCCAGTACATTTTAGCAAATTCGTAATGTACCACAATGTAACATATAGGAATTTGTATGCACTATATGGCCAAAAATTATGTGGACACCCGACCATCACACCTATATGAGCTTGTTTGACATTCAGCCAAAAGTACATTTGTGAGGTCAGGCACTGATGTTGGTGGGGAACGCCTGGCTCGCAATCATCATTCCAATTGGGATTGAGGTCAGGGCTCTGTCTAGGCCACTCGAATTCCTCCACACCAACCTCGTCGAACCACGTCTTTTTGGACCGAGCTTTGTGCACAGAGGTACAGTCATGCTGGAACAGGAAAGGGCCTTCCCCAAACTGTTGCCACAAAGTTGGAAGCACCCAATTGTCTAAAATGTCTTTGTAGCCTGTAGCATTAATATGACCATTCCCCGAGACCATTATCCCTCCTCAACCAAACTTTACTTTATTATGCATTCCAGTAGGTAGTGTTCTCCTGGCATCTGCTACACCCAGATTTGTCCATCAGACTAGCAGATAGTGAAGCATGATTCATCACTCCAGAGAACATGTTTCCACTGCTCCAGAGTCCAGTGGCAGCATGCTTTGAACCGCTCCAGCTGATGCTTGGCATTGCGCATGTTGCTGTGAGGCTTGCGTACAGCTGCTCTGCCATGGAAACCCATTTCCAGAGCCACAGTTCTTGAGCTGATGTTGCTTCCATAGGCAGTTTGGAATTCTGTGGTGAGTGATGGAACAGATGATATGCGATTTTTACATGCTAAGCGCTTCAGCACTCAGTGGCCCTACTCTGTGAGTTTGTGTGGTCTACCACTTCGTGGCTGGGCTGTTGTTGCACCTAGACGCTTCCACTTCACAATTATAGCATTTATAGTTGACAGGGTCAGGTCTAGTAGGGCAGTAGTTTCACAAACTGACTTGTGGCATCCTGTGACAGTGCCACATTTTTCTCCTGATTCTCTGAATATTTTATTGATATTATGTACCGTAGATGATAAGATCCCAAACTCTTTGCAGTTTAATGTTGAGAAACATTATTCTTAAATTGTTGCACTATTTCCCTGCGCAGTCTTTCACAAAGTGGTGAACCCCTCCCCATCCTAACTTCTGACAGACCCATCCTCTATGGAATGATCAGTTAATACCCAATCATGTTACTGACCTGTTGCCAATTTACCTAATTAGTTGTGTGATACTCCACCAGGTTGAGTTTTTAGCATTACACATTTTTTCAGTCTATCGTTACCTCTATCACAACTTTTTTGAAACGTGTTGACATCAAATTCAAAGTGAGCATATATTCTTCAAGGAACAGTAACATATTTCATTTCCAATGTAACACTTAATATGTTGTCTTTTTACTATTTTCTATCAAATATAGGATTTAAATGATTTGCACATCATTAAATCGCAGCGTCCCAACTTTTTGGGAAACAGGTTCGTAGTTTCAAGATGGTTTAAAGAAACACAAATGTAGATATGTGCGTATTTGTTATTTATTTGCAATTGTTTTGAAACTAGTGCTAAATAGTGCTACAATGATGGGGTCATATCTGAAATTCTCAATTTATATGCCCCTTCCACAATTAGTATGATATATTTAGCCTGGCATGGTTTGTTTAAGACAGAAGATATCTGTACATATTTTTGATAATTATCAATTTTGCAACTACTTTGCAGCTAATTTGCAACTGCTTAGCATTTTAGCTAACAAAAAACATAAAGGATTCTTTCCGGAATCCCGATCCAGTCCCTGTGCCTTTGCTCAGAGAGCCCCACATGATCACATGTTGGAGATGCAACTTTAAGGTTGACTTCCAAAGAATAGCTAGGATTTCATAAACACATCAAGGACTCGATTGATGCAATTTGTGGTCCACTATTAATTACAGAAACAAGCATGAAATTCAAATGTACAAATCCCTTGTATCCTTTTAAAAGACCTCATTACAATTGAACATTTAGGAGGTATTTTGTTTTGTAAACTGAGGGCCGAAGATAAAGCGGAGGGAAGAACGGTTCTTTTTGGATTTAGAATATGACCTGACTCCTTCAGTCTTTTTTGTTTGCAGAAGAGCAGAGTTGGATTTCTGGAGCAGTGGACACTTTGGGGTAATATAATACTGTTGCGACCCCACTCCCATGTAGGGGAAAACAAGTAAGAGTAATATTCCCTTGCTAGCAGTAACTGATGAGGCACATGTCTAGCTAATTGGCTACAGCAGGTTTGCACTTTTTCCCCTGGCCTGGTTCAGTTTTCTTTAAACAGTTGCTAAAAACTTTAGCTAACATAGCCCCTGCTAAAGACAATAATGCAAAGAAATTGTTGCTTGTCAAAATATGTATATGTTTTTTTCATCCCCAAATCACCTCAAAATCAAATCTATATTTGTTTTGATGTTACTTTACGGGTTTTTTGGCAATAAAAATGAATACAATAGTAATTACTTGGGCAAATCAGCATCTTGATATGCCACACCTGTGAGGTGGATGGATTATGAAGGTTTTCAGATCAACCTGTGAGTGAAGGTTTTCAGATCAACCTGGGAGTGAAGGTTTTCAGATCAACCTGTGACTGAAGGTTTTCAGATCAACCTGTGAGTGAAGGTTTTCAGATCAACCTGTGACTGAAGGTTTTCAGATCAACCTGTGAGTGAAGGTTTTCAGATCAACCTGTGAGTGAAGGTTTTCAGATCAACCTGTGACTGAAGGTTTTCAGATCAACCTGGGAGTGAAGGTTTTCAGATCAACCTGTGACTGAAGGTTTTCAGATCAACCTGGGAGTGAAGGTTTTCAGATCAACCTGGGAGTGAAGGTTTTCAGATCAACCTGTGACTGAAGGTTTTCAGATCAACCTGTGAGTGAAGGTTTTCAGATCAACCTGTGAGTGAAGGTTTTCAGATCAACCTGTGACTGAAGGTTTTCAGATCAACCTGGGAGTGAAGGTTTTCAGATCAACCTGGGAGTGAAGGTTTTCAGATCAACCTGGGAGTGAAGGTTTTCAGATCAACCTGTGACTGAAGGTTTTCAGATCAACCTGTGAGTGAAGGTTTTCAGATCAACCTGTGAGTGAAGGTTTTCAGATCAACCTGGGAGTGAAGGTTTTCAGATCAACCTGGGAGTGAAGGTTTTCAGATCAACCTGGGAGTGAAGGTTTTCAGATCAACCTGGGAGTGAAGGTTTTCAGATCAACCTGTGAGTGAAGGTTTTCAGAGCAACCTGTGAGTGAAGGTTTTCAGATCAACCTGTGAGTGAAGGTTTTCAGATCAACCTGTGAGTGAAGGTTTTCAGATCAACCTGTGAGTGAAGGTTTTGAGATCATCCTGTGAGTGAAGGTTTTCAGATCAATGCACATTTGTTGATTTTCTTTGTTAGTTAGCAAGTTATAGGTAAGCATCAGTCAGCAATGGGGGAGTAACTGGCATACTATAAAGGCAAAAATGTTTATGCTTATTTTTCACACCTTTATAAAACAGCAACATTCAGATACAGTGAGGAGAACAAGTATTTGATACACTGCCGATTTTGCAGGTTTTCCTACTTACAAAACATGTAGATGTCTGTAATTTTTGTCATAGTTGTCGCCGTCTACGCCGTCATGGATTAAAATCCTGCAGCGCAAGGGTCCCCCTTGCTCAAGCCAGCGTATGTCCAGGCCCATCTGAAGTTTGCAAATGACCATCTGGATGATCCAGGGGAGGAATGGGAGAAGGTCATGTGGTCTGATGGGACAAAAAGAGAGCTTTTTGGTCTAAACTCCACTTGCCGTGTTTGGAGGAAGAAGAAGGATGAGTAAAACCCCAAGAACACCATCCCAACCATGAAGCATGGAGGTGGAAACATAATTCTTTGGGGATGCTTTTCTGCAAAGGGGACAGGACGACTGCATCGTATTGAGGGGAGGATGGGTGGGGCCATGTATCGCGAGATCTTGGCCAACAACCTCCCTCAGTAAGAGCATTGGAGATGGGTCGTGGCTGGGTCTTCCAGCATGACAACGACCCGAAACACACAGCCAGGGCAACTAAGGAGTATCTCCATAAGAAGAATCTCAAGGTCCTGGAGTGGCCTAGCCAGTCTCCAGACCTGAACCCAATAGAACATCTTTGGAGGGAGCTGAAAGTCTGTATTGCCCAGCGACAGCCCCGAAACCTGAAGGATCTGGAGAAGGTCTGTATGAGTGAGCCAAAATCCCTGCTGCATTGTTTGCAAATCTGGTAAAGAACTATGGGAAATGTATGATCTCTGTAATTGCAAACAAAGGTTTCTGTACCAAATATTAAGTTCTGCTTTTCTGATGTATCAAATACATATGTCATGCAATAAAATGCAAATTCATTACTTAAAAATCATACATTGTGATTTTCTGGATTTTTGTTTTAGATTCCACCACTCACAGTTGAAGATTACCTATGATACAAATCACAGACTTCTACATGCTTTGTAAGTGGGAAAACCTGCAAAATCGGCAGTGTATCAAATACTTGTTCTCCCCACTGTAAAATGCTTGTATGTAACTTAAAGGGTGAGTGGTTCATTTTGAGAACTGAAAGAATTATGTCAATAGACATGGGGTAGGGAACATTGTCAAGCATTTCCTTAATGTAAATACACCACTGTAAACACATGCTGTAACTTGCATGAAACACTCATAACCTTCTAATTAATGTGCCTCTAACTCCACAATCAGAACATCACTCCATCAGACAGGAGCCTCGGGCAAGTGCGGACTCGTGGCATGGAGATCAGATGCTATTAGAATACATACATGATGTAATGAAGTGTACAATAAAGTATCCATATTGAGTGTTTTCACAGTCTATTTGGCTTTATACATTTGTGTGGTGTTCTTAAACACTCATCAATGTTCACTCAGTCTCATCAAAGTTCAGCATTGCTGTCCACAGGGATAACGATTTTAGAAATGAAAATAATCCATTTATTTAATAATTACTTAACAGGGAATGGAGAGGAAACATCTCAAAAGTGGATGTATTGATTAATTGTCATGTTGATTAAGACAATCTGTGTCAGCTTTCACCACACTCAAATTACACAAGGCTTTAGTTGTCAAGGCATATTTTTGATTTGAACTCTAGCACAGTATAACACAGTCTTCAGTGGAATACAATAAAGAAACAAAACCTTTTTTTATTTATTAGCTGGCTGCTCAATTAATCAGTATAGTACTCACTTTATAAAAAATACTCCCGATATTTCAATATTGAGTGTTGTCTATCAGTGTTGGCACCAATTTTCAATTCAGGAAGTTCATTTAAAATGAATGAAGAGTTAGGGTTAAAGAACTCATCCCAACCCTCTCTCTTCTTAAGTAGCACAAAGATGGACAACATTATTTTGTGTTATGGAATTGTGGCTTGAATTAGAGTGACACTGATGTTATTCCAGATTAGTGTGATTACGTATTGTAAATCAAAGTTCCAGTTTGATGAGTCTGTGTGTGAGTAGAAGTTTTGCTGACTTTTGCTCAGGAATAATCCCTTAACACAAAGATAGGGGTTGACTTGGATACAATTGTATTCAACATAGTTTTATTGACATCTATAGACAATAAAATGGAAATAACTGTAATGGGGAGGGGGACAACTGGAGATCCACAATAACAACAGCCCTTGTTACTCTATTATGATCATATTTAATTAGAATTTTTTGACTAAAACATTATGTATATAAAAATAAATATTAGTGATTACATTAACAAATCCTACCTAAATGCTCAATACATTGAGAAAAACTACCATATAAAAAGTACATTCAAAGAAAATACAGAGATGCAATTTGCCTAGTAGATTATGGTGATTTTGGCCCCTCTTGTTTCAGTAGCCTAAGTAGGATAAAGCTTGGAGTGCCTCGTCACCGTGGAAACTGCCAGAACAATTCAGTTGAAGTTTGACGAGGTCAGCTTGCAGGGTCAACAGCTCCAGCCTCTGCCTGTGCCAACTTCTGTTGGGCTGGGGACTTTGTAGCAGGCGTGTTAGCCTCGTCTTAGCCTTGGGTGGTAAGCAGTTCTGATATAAGCAAGTCTGATATAAATGTTTTGAGTCAGTTCGCAGCGTATGCTCTCCAGGTGGCCTGTGAAATCGATTTTAACCCTGTGACCCTGTCGAGCACAGGCATGGTTGACAACCTGGGTGAGAATTTAGTTGGTAGTGACGTATCTCCAAAGATTTCAGCAAGGGGGAAGGATGGGTACGGCCTAGAAGTGGTCATTAAAACTTTTCAGCAGTTAGGAGTGAGTAAGCGTGTGTGTGTGTGTGTTACTGTGTGTGTGTGGAAAGCAAAGATCTGCTGTTCTTTTTAATCAACTCAGGGTTGTGTGTGTTAGTTGCATTACATGTCCCTGAAGTTCACCCATCTGTACAGATTAGATTCACTGTATTTTTGTTGTTGATGTTTGATTAAGAGCCATTTGCCAATTGACTGTTTTTGAAGTTATTAGGGTGGTCATGACATTCTAAAAGCTCCAATTTGAAAGAAATTACAAACACCACAAATATTTTCTCTACAGTGTATAGCCTACAGTTGATATGAATGAATTGCTGTCATTTTGACTTTGTTTATTAATTTGGATCTCTTTTGCCTCATGCCAACTATTCCTCCTGGGGTCTACAGAAAACACAAAACAGTAAAAATACAGAACAACAGAACAAAACACAATGCATTGATAGACTCCAATCACCTCACACATTTAAAATAGAACTAAACTTTTTACAGAATGTATCTGTGTTAGAGGGTGTGTGTTATCTATTTTATGTCCTCATTGTGCTATAAGAATTTGTATAAGTTGTCTATTAAATCAATGACTTTAATAAAAATATATATACAGTATATACACTCACCTAAAGGATTACTAGGAACACCTGTTCAATTTCTCATTAATGCAATTATCTAATCAACCAATCACATGGCAGTTGCTTCAATGCATTTAGGGGTGTGGTCCTGGTCAAGACAATCTCCTGAACTCCAAACTGAATGTCAGAATGGGAAAGAAAGGTGATTTAAGCAATTTTGAGCGTGGCATGGTTGTTGGTGCCAGACGGGCCGGTCTGAGTATTTCACAATCTGCTCAGTTACTGGGATTTTCACGCACAACCATTTCTAGGGTTTACGAAGAATAGTGTGAAAGGGAAAAACATCCAGTATGCGGCAGTCCTGTGGGCGAAAATGCCTTGTTGATGCTAGAGGTCAGAGGAGAATGGGCCGACTGATTCAAGCTGATAGAAGAGCAACTTTGACTGAAATAACCACTCGTTACAACCAAGGTATGCAGCAAAGCATTTGTGAAGCCACAACACGCACAACTTTGATGCGGATGGGCTACAACAGCAAAAGACCCCACCGGGTACCACTCATCTCCACTCCAAATAGGAAAAAGAGGCTACAATTTGCACAAGCTCACCAAAATTGGACAGTTGAAGACTGGAAGAATGTTGCCGGGTCTGATGAGTCTCGATTTCTGTTGAGACATTCAGATGGTAGAGTCAGAATTTGGCGTAAACAGAATGAGAACATGGATCCATCATGCCTTTTTACCACTGTGCAGGCTGGTGGTGGTGGTGTAATGGTGTGGGGGATGTTTTCTTGGCACACTTTAGGCCCCTTAGTGCCAATTGGGCATTGTTTAAATGCCACGGCCTACCTGAGCATTGTTTCTGACCATGTCCATCCCTTCATGACCACCCTGTACCCATCCACTGATGGCTACTTCCAGCAGGATAATGCACCATGTCACAAAGCTCGAATCATTTCAAATTGGTTTCTTGAACATGACAATGAGTTCACTG
Source organism: Esox lucius (assembly GCF_011004845.1). Lineage (NCBI taxonomy): Eukaryota > Metazoa > Chordata > Actinopteri > Esociformes > Esocidae > Esox > Esox lucius. Next base: position 15,668,389 of record NC_047576.1, read on the forward strand.
TACTGAAATGGCCCCCACAGTCACCAGATCTCAACCCAATAGAGCATCTTGCAGTTGGTGGAACGGGAGTTTCGTGCCCTGGATGTGCATCCCACAAATCTCCATCAACTGCAAGATGCTATCCTATCAATATGGGCCAACATTTCTAAAGAATGCTTTCAGCACCTTGTTGAATCAATGCCACGTAGAATTAAGGCAGTTCTGAAGGCTAAAGGGGGTCAAACACAGTTAGTATGGTGTTCCTAATAATCCTTTAGGTGAGTGTATGTTTCCTGTACATATCTTATTACAATATTCAAAGCTTTTCTATTAGATTTTTTTATCATGGTAATTGATTCTTAACCCTATTGCTTTTCCTTGAAAGAGTTTAGTTTTGTGACATGTCATCTGGTGTGTATTGAGGATATGACCACTTCCCACATAGGAAAGAGGGCCTTGTTTATGGGCCTGCAAATAAATGTTAACTTGCCAGTGGTTTTGAATTGTCATGGCACGTCCCACAGGAACATTCACAACGTATTTCAATCTGTTGTCCCTTTGGTCCTGGATATGCCCCATAGCCTCCCAAATGATGCCATTCATCACATGTTAAATAGACTGGTACTGGGTGTTCTCTGTGTGTATATGAATGTATGTGTGGCTGTGTGTGTGTATGGGTTCATGTGCGCATTTGAGAGAGAAAAATGGATGAGCGAGGAAACGGGTCTGAGTGCTGAAGGATGCTCTTGTGATCAATTGTATTTGATTGTGTTTGAGTGGGACCTCCATGATGCTTCTGAGAGCTGGTAGCATCCCAACCGTTTTCTTCTCAGGAAAGAGAATGTTGTAAGGAGCATGCCATCCTAGAAAAATGCTTGCTCAATATTTGAAATTACTTTTGATCCTGTGTTGCTCAATGGACATGTTTCACTACTATTGTCAAACTGGGTGTATTCAACAATATGTGTATCCTAAATTTGAACTTTAATTTGAACTTGATAGGGAGAACCTTTTAACTAATTAATCATTCCAAAAAAGATGCCTGAGTAAATTGTGTTACAATGCAAATTGGTCTGTAAACACTGAATGGTAAGCGCTGAGATAACCACATTCAGGGTCTTGATGTCTGTGACCCTGCTAATAGCAAACCTGCCATTCACTCTCTCCTCTTACATTCAAATATCTACATCATATAAAAAAAAAAAAATGTTTCACCAGTTGTCACGCACATTGACAACTGGTGAAATGCTACTAGTATTGTTAGCAGTATCTTCTGCAGTCCACATCTGTTTGCTATTAAGATTTAGAATACCTAATATAATATCTTTCACACAAGAGAAAACCAGCAGAGCTATATCCACTTTAAAAAAATATATGTTTGTGGCAGAAGCTGTACATTTCTAATTACCTTTTGGATTCATTAGTGGTGCTCAGTTCTGTGCCTGTGTGAATATGCACGCACGTGCTTGTGCGTCAGTGTATGTGTTTTAATGAGTTTTTTTTTTTTTGACAAGTTGGCATTACTCATCAGTGTCATGGCAGTTTTGTTTCAAAAGTGCTGGTGCTGGAGAAAGAGGGATTTCGGCCCATCAGCAGTGTGTGATGTCAGCATGCCGGGACAACAAAAGACGGCTCCAAATCCGTGGCGTTTGCAGCATTATGGGGGCCCAGTCTGGGCTGAACATAGCCCCTCTTTTCACTGGGCCAAACATACTAGTGAACAGCTAGCTGGAGTGCCAGAAGACTGCAGTAAACACACAAAACAGGACTTCTGCTTTTCAAATATGTATTCTTCCTCTCCACACTCATTTACATAGGCTTTATCTGTCTACGGAGGATATCGGGGGAAATGTTAACAATGAGGAAGTTAAGGTTTTTGGATAATGTTAGGGTCAATTAGCTGACACTTCCATGGCTTCCAAAACAACCCTCAAATGCACATGGGTGTGAGGGGCCCCCAAGCCAATGAGAGATCCACCCAACAATGTTTTTCATATCATTTTAATTATAAATACAATTATTCTATAAATATCTTCAGGTGAATTGCTACATTCCTTAGAGAAAATCTGTATTTTAGGATAGATAAGGGAGTTATTTATTCATTTCTAAGAAATTAATAAAAATGTAAATGATTTGGATCCCATTCTGCCAAAAGCTGTCCACACAAAACAAAGTATGACATAATACCCGACGTGAATATGTAGTATACATCTGTTGTCCAGTACAAAGACCAAAGTACCTACCAATTTGAAATTAGAGTACAACATAAAGTGCTCAGGTAGTTGAACATATTTAAGTCAATATTACCACCCATAACTGTGATGCATACAACTGTTGCCATGGCTTTACTTACGCCTGAGTAAATGTGTACAGGAATTGCACTTCATTCCCTTTCTACGCACCTTTCTCAGAAGGCACAGTCTGACCTTCCACTAAAGCAGGGGAAAAAGCCAATCACGGCAAGATGCGCGTTTGGGGTGGAGATCAAAGGAGTGGCTGAGGTGTGACACCAAACAGTCAAACCCGCATGGCAGCATTGTCAAACAAACTCACATAATAGTAGTATGTGCAAACTGCAACTACTTCCAGCGTGACCCTCTTCACCTTCTGTATCTTTTCTTTTTTAATTTGGTGGGTAAGGGATGACTATTGTAAATGAGCTTTTTAAGGCAATGGTGGAAGAGATTATGATTGATTCTCTGTAATCAATCAATCAAATGTATTTCATAAACTCCTTTTTTATCTGCAGTTGTCACCAAGTGCTTGTTCAGATACCTAAACATTGATGCAGAGTGGCTAGGTATAACTCCCTAGTAGGGCCAGAACCTAGGAAGAAACCTAAATATCTGGACGCTGAGAGGTGGCCAGTTCTCTTCTTGCTGTACCAGGTGAAGATTAAGGCTTATAACAGCACCTAGTTCAGCCATTTCCACGTTTTTGGTCAATGTTTTTTCCGATTATCAGCTGGATACCTCAGCATATAAATCAGACTGACCCTAGTCCCTGGCAAAACTATTGCAGTGTAAAACTAGGGACTGAGACAGAAGATATCTGGTGACAGGGGGGCTCTGTCCAAAGGTAACCTCGGACAGGGCCAACCAAGCAGGAAATAACTTTACCCACTTTGTCAAGCACCAGACCAAAGGTACACCAACCAAGTGCAAATCACCCTGAGATACGACTGAGTATAACCCTCTGAGTTCTCTCTCATCAGATGATCGTTAGAGCGTCCGGATGGCAATCAACCATAATCATTTTCAATTTTATTCTCCTGGCTATGGTTTACATTAAAAGTGAAAGCTGAGCTCATCAACACCAAATCTTCCTCCACAGTACCTGAACACAATAATCCCTGAAGGCTCATAAACATCTCAAAGTTCCTCACCTGTTTGTTATAGGCATACTCAAACCTTGGTCGATCTCATCGCTTCCATGGAGGAAGCATTGGTTACATTCACACAAGTGGGGTACATTGCTTTCTTTCCCATGGCTTTAAACCACCCCAGTTCCCGGGGTCCTGAAGGAAAGCAGAAGCCCCACATCTTTTCCAATGGATGAGGTACTGGCACACATTGCTATATGATCTCATAGAGTTATGTCATATTATGACGCAATGGCATGTGGGTAATATGTCAGTTATCTGCCACCCAAGTCAATACACTTAATTCAGTTTGCCTGACTTTTTCGGAGTTATCCTGACACAACTAGGAATTTGCCTGTACATCCGACACCCAATTCAATACATTTAGTTCCATTTGCCGGGCCTTTTCGTAGTAATTCTGACTATATTAGGATTTCGTCCACTTGATTATATAGGCCTACGATGTTACTTAATGCATTTTTTATTATTATTTATTAAAAAGTGCAATATTTTCTTTGTCATTTAGAACACAGTTGATGTATGTTGCTATTGTAACCTTAATACGAAAGTACATTTTTTAAACACAACATAAACAAGAGTGAATTTGTTTTGGTCTTGGTCTTGGGAAAATGTGTATAAAGCTGGAGTCAAGGGTCTCGCTCAGGTCCGCGCCAGCAGTGTCCAAAATGTGTTGATTTATGCGTTCACGTATTTGTGTGTGAGTGGTATGCATTTGCGTGCACATGAGACACAGATCTTTAGAGATTGCGCTGAAACATTCACAGACCTCAGCTACGACCTTCCTTAGCAGGCGATCTGATTCCCGTTCTTTCTGCCAGCTCCTCCTATGACCTGCTGTTACTGAGCATGATATGACCCCTTTTCACACGCCCCACAATTAACAGTCGTGAGCGTTAAAGAACATGACCGGAAGACGGTGATATGAAACGGTAGCTCTTCAAACAGCCACATTCCAGGTGGCGTGCTTTGCTTCCGGGACATATCCAAAGCCTGCAACACAGACTCATAGAATGGAGTGAGGCCAGTCAAATTACCCCCTCCAGCTTCAAGAGGAACAGGGCTGCAGCATAAATCCAGTGCTGTCCAGACCAAAAAGAATTGACAAATGTCGTCTGTAGAGCTTGAATGAAACCCAGAGATGGCTGTAAAACCATCCGTCCGTGCCACAGGCTTGATGCAGCTAGGTTATTGGCTACCAAAACCTTTCATAGGGCAGATGATGTAACAACCATTTTCACAGAGACAGTCTGGCACATACCTTCTCCACTACTCCCACCCAGTTCTATATCTGGAAGACATCAGAAAAACAACTGGAAAGAGGTTGACCATCGTGGTCAGGGGAACATCAACATTAACAATATGGTGATCTGTATAACCCACAGGAGTAATATCACTCCTCAGAAACCCACCACAGTAGAGCTCAGAGGCATATAACCTGTCTAACATTGCTGCAGTGACCCGCCCATAACTAACACTGAGCCATGTATACTGCCTAACTGAGGCATTGCAAACTCATCAAACATCAGAAAGCTCATCTTGAGTTTATACACCAGACAGACAAGTAGCTGACTGCAGGTGAGTTTCCTCACTACTGCGATCAACAGTAAAATCCACAGTACAGTTCCATTCCCCTCCTAAAACCAGGCACCCCTTGGTCACGCTTATTTCATCAAAAACAGCAACACACTCTGTACCCAAATTTAGAGCGTAGACATAAAAAAAAAAAAATACCTGCCATAACCAACAAAATCCAAATCCATAGCAATATTGGTTGCAGATAACAGACACCCCTGTTAAAGCCCTGAAATTATTACCATGGCTGAGTACAAGTTGCTCCTCCCACCACATACCCCAGCCAACCTCATTGGCCTCATCACAATGTGTCTCCTATAGAAAAATTACATTAAACAGTTTCTGTTTAATTTCTTCTGACATCCAAGCGCTCCTATTCCTTCACCCATTAATACTAGAAGAACCAACCCTAAGCGCCTCCAAATAGAAAAGAGAGAGGACAGCCAGAAGAGGACTGGTCACCCCTCTGAGCCTGGGTCCTCTCTAGGTTTCTTCCTAAAATTCGACCTTCTTAGGGAGTTTTTCCTAGCCACTGAAATTCAACACTACTGTTGTTTGCTCCTTGGGGTTTAAGGCCGGGTGTCTCTGTAAAGCACTTTGTGACAACTGCTGTTGTAAAGGGCTTCATAAATAAATTTGATTGATTGATTGATTGAAAAGCACACAGAGAAATAGACAAAGAGAAAAAGACACCCTGTGAGGCATCATAGTCATTGTTTTAATTTTCTCTTAACCTTACTACATTTCCCAGTACCTTTAACTTTCACAACAGCAGGAACTAATTTCCTCAAGTGGAAACACTTCTTCACTCTCAGTTGATCCAACCCCACAGTCTTCTGTAACACCACAGCACACCTCACAAACTTTCCAAAAAAATCTGCCAATTTAACTGCTTGTCTAAAAGTCTGACCCAGGAACCCATTTACCTCATCCAGAGTTTAGCCTGATTTGTGACCGACTGCTAACATGTCAACAGGGTTATCAGAAATGTCCAGATCCTCCTCCTGACCTTATTCAACAGAGGCCATAGACCCCTGACTCCCATCCGCCACACTCTCACAACACCACTCACCTGCACCCCACCTCTAGTACAGGGCATCTCCTCCACTGTCTGGGAAACTCGCTCCCCCTGACCTCCCACCTGTACCCCACTTCTAGTACAGGGAATCTCCTCCACTGTCTGGAGGAGTGGGTTGCCATCCCTACCAAACCCAGGGTTTGGTAACAAGAAATGCTATTCCTAATTCTACCACTGAAAATAACTTAATCATGCATAGAAAAAGGAAACAAAATTCCAAGAAAAGAAATACAGGCCATCCAAACCAACACAACACTCACACACCCAACAATAACATGGTGAACAGCCCGCCTGTGTTTTTGGTAAAAAGCTGAGGGTTGGGCCTAGAGGAAGGTGACTATGCAAAAATTCTAAGAAAGCGCTATGAAAACAAGACTGTCTGACCATCCAATACATAGAAACGTTTTTTATTTTAAATGTTAGAAAAATTAAGGATCCCAACTCTTCAAAACGAAGTACACATTTTCAATGGTCACATTCGGAGCTGCAGTAGGACTTCCTGAAAACAAGCCTTTTGATTCGCCACTCCTCTGCTCCCAACTGTAACAGAAATAATGGACATTCAAACTAGACACACACCTGTGTTTGTTTAATGCTTTGGCTAGAACACTGTTAAGCCAGCTGCAGTTCTTGCAAATTTGAACTACATGTTGGTACAACAATAACTAGCATGCTCTCTGAAGCAGAGACACTCAATGAAAAACACATTAAATACATTCATGCTCAATGTATGTGTATTTCTGAGAAATCTACATTCAAGTCAAAGGATATTTGATTTCAGTATACATTTTCAATCCTTATCTGTCAATGAACAGTTCTGAATATTTCATCATGTGTTTGCAATGGAACCGAAACATCGATATTGCATTGAGGACTTTCTTCTTAAGTCCCTCACAGTGTCATTATGAAGAATGTTAACCCTACTTGAATCTGTTTGTCTACATCTTCGATAAAGTTCCTCAGAGAGACGCCAAATAGAGTGAACGGTCTTGTGTTTCAGAGACACTGCCGAGCCAAAGCACACAACCGGGGCTGGCTGGCATGGGCCATGGGCAGGCCCTGAAGGCAGGGTATTGTGGAGGACAGACAGACCACACGGATCCCCCAACAAGTCCTCTTTATGATGGGGAATAATTATGATGGCGAAACCTCGCTGTGGAGCCCTCAGATCAGCCTGTAGTGGGGTTATAGGAGCTAGATGCCTACAGTAACATAAAGTAACACAGCAGCACCCATTCATTAGATGCCCATGTGTATTAAACTACTGGAGGCAGCTGCACCAAGTAGTCCCAACACAAGGCCATTCTTTAGTTTTCAGTTCCCTACTGACTGTCTTGATACAGGCTTGTCTATCTCTGGTACCCTCTGCGTGATTGTACAAGCTCCCCCAAAAATATTCTATAGAGATTTGTTTTTAAGGTTTGGGGGTGGGGGTCAACAATAGTTTCCTTTGGAATACATAAAGAAGGACTTAATGTTCCAATGACAAGCCAGAAGTGATTAAGGCAGGGATTTATTGACACAAACCATAGCAATGTTTGCACATTGTCTTTATTTTAATTATATTATAATTATATTATATTAATTCTGTGCCCACAACCATTTTATTCTGAGAAAGTCAAACATACCTGTGAGGGGTTTCCCTGGCAAAAGTTGCAGGGCAGATAATCCCAATTGCCCACCAAGTTATTGCTTTAAAGACAGTTTAGGAGAGCACTTGCAAAAAACAAAAACTAAATGTACCTTCCATTTTGTATTGGATGTGTAATATGTTGTTGATATGTGCATCATCAGTAAATACAGTCACTATCAAACCTCAGTTAGCCGTGAACTTGAAAGTTGGGTACATGGTGGTCATAAAGGGATGGACATGGTCAGAAACAATGCTCAGGTAGGCCGTGGGATTTCAACGATGCCCAATTGGCACTAAGGGGCCTAAAGTGTGCCAAGAAAACATCCCCCACACCATTACACCACCACCACCAGCCTGCACAGTGGTAAAAAGGCATGATGGATCCATGTTCTCATTCTGTTTACCCCAAATTCTGACTCTACCATCTGAATGTCTCAACAGAAATCGAGACTCATCAGACCAGGCAACGTTCTTCCAGTCTTCAACTGTCCAATTTTGGTGAGCTCGTGCTAATTGTAGCCTCTTTTTCCTATTTGTAGTGGAGATGAGTGGTACCCGGTGGGGTCTTCTGCTGTTGTAGCCCATCCGCATCAAGGTTGTGTGTGTTGTGGCTTCACAAATGCTTTGCTGCATACCTTGGTTGTAACGAGTGGTTATTTCAGTCAAAGTTGCTCTTCTATCAGCTTGAATCAGTCGGCCCATTCTCCTCTGACCTCTAGCATCAACAAGGCATTTTCGCCCACAGGACTGCCGCATACTGGATGTTTTTCCCTTTCACACCATTCTTTGTATACCCTAGAAATGGTTGTGCGTGAAAATCCCAGTAACTGAGCAGATTGTGAAATTCTCAGACCGGCCCGTCTGGCACCAACAACCATGTCACGCTCAAAATTGCTTAAATCACCTTTTTTCCCTTTCTGATATTCAGTTTGGAGTTCAGGAGATTGTCTTGACCTGGACCACACCCCTAAATGCATTGAAGCAACTGCCATGTGATTGGTTGATTAGATAATTGCATTAATGAGAAATTGAACAGGTGTTCCTAATAATCCTTTAGGTGAGTGTATGTGACGAAGGACACAATGTCTTGGGATCTGGCTCAGCAGCGCCACCTATACAACCAGTAGACAGAATTACTGCAATACATCTTTAAATACGAATGTGCTCTCAGTGGTAAGAAAAGGATAAAAATTAAGATCAGTCCATACGTTGATCTGATCATGTGAAAAAGAGCAAAAGTATAACTCAGGTTTAATTAACCTGAGGTCCACATTCTGTAAAGCACCGTTTCCTGATCTTTTAGGGGTTCCACAAACAAACTTTAGGCAAACTGTTATAGGTCCCCTGAAGAACCCTTTAAAAGTTCACATTTGATGTTTAAGAAATTATTGGATTCCTCTACAGTTTCGCTTTCCAGAACCCCTAAAGTGTCCCCTTTTAGAAATCTATTTTTCTTTTTAGTATGTGGATACACAAGTTATCAGGGCAGTTTTACTCATTTCATAGTTTCTATTGTAGAGAGAGATCAAGTTTTGGAAAGACAGGGAAGATAGCAGGAGGTTCAGTGAAACGATCAGTGGCCTGATTCAAACCAACATGAGTCTTACAGCGCTTAGACAGCTAGACCACCATAACCTAGACCACAAAGCATGGGGTTCTAGGTATATGCTTTATTTTGTTACAAAAAAGGTGCGAAGATCCTTCTGCTACACATTGATGTTACTTTCCTTCATTGAGAAATGTCCTGGCAATTTTATCACCTCCGAGAACTGTTGCCAGATCGTTTCTACTGGTTAGTTGCTTTCTACAATGCCCTTTGAGGGTGACATGCCCAACAATTAATATGCCAAATATTGACAGAAAGAATTTGAACTCAATCTTTGGAAGACTGCCATTCATTGTTTTCTAGAACAGATGAGTAGTAATTACTGAGAAAGACAGAGACAGACAGACAGACTGAAAGACTATTTATTAACTCACACATAAAATCCACCTCTCATCAATCATGGTAAGATTACTCACAGTATCTGTGATGCCACTTTTGAGTGTCTTCAACCCCGGTCCCCATTCTATTCTTCTGCACCTGATTTTCCTGAAGAACAAACCAGTACAAGGCATCATTGAACCACAGAGTTCCTACACCCCCGGAGGTGCCTCCTCTGCAAGTAAATGCAGAAAAACATAGTATACATTCCTGAACCCCTATTCTAGTGGTGACATTTCAGAGGGGCATCTTCCATTTCTCAGTCCCTTAATGTCACCAGACATTGTGCAACAGTCCCTCTACCACTGTCGCACAGTCTGTCGAGCCGAGAGAAAGACGCATTGGGCCCTTGTGGAATGTGACATGTCCCCGTGAACTATTTCCTGCTTTGTCAAACTTAATGTTTGGTGGAAACACAAAGTTTCCTTATTTCACACCTCCTCTGTGGCACAGTGCTGGTCCTCTGCCGAAGCCGGCCTCTGCTCAGAAACAATGACATTCTTTAGGTTTAAGACCCTTTAAAGATGCCTGTTTCAAGTCAACAGCCCAATGTGTCTGTGTCACCAGCCACATTAACTGTGAAGCACTTGCCTTCCTCATTCAAACAGTAGGGTGGCGCAGCAGGGGACACAATGGTTACTTAGGTGATTTACTGTACGAACAACGGAATATCACCCTATCTGAAATGGGAATAATCTCTTATTAGGATGGTTATTTCAGGCAAGTCACAATTTGAATATAAATTAATCGAATTTCAAAACCGTGGCCACAAAGAGTAAGACTCAATTTAGACCCAATCTAAAATTAATGAGAGCATCTTAAGAGACACAGAGGAATTGGGGTTTTTGAGATACTCAAGTTTCTACTGTACTTTCATTGGCATAAACCTTGCCAAGTGTTAGTTAAGAACACTAGCTGGGCACGTGTAAACCAAAAAAATTCTACTTGACATTGTCAGCTTATAACACTGTCAAGATCATATAAATGTCTTTATGAAGGCGCCAACCAAACCAGGATTTGTTACTTTAGCTAGATTCCATTGGTAAATATTAAGTTACGTGAATGATTGAATATTGGAGTTTAATATTTGCTTGGCTCAACTGCTGTTGAAATTCAAACAGAGTCCCACTGGTATGCTAGGTTATTATTGACCTAACTCAGGATGGGTTAGTCTAGACTCATTTCACTCACACATGATGCTTTGTCCTCTTGTCATCTGCAAAGATGAATGTTTCTCAGCTCACACATCCCATTGTCTTCAGATGATTCATTAAACCGCTATGTGCTTTGGATTGTTTTACAGTACTGGAAGAACACTGAACCCTCAACTCAATTCTAATTCAACTAACCTGTAGCCTTCTTAGGGACAAGTCATCGGGATGAATACCGAAATGAATCTAACGAAGCACAGGAATGATTAAGGTTATTGTGCAGGAATGCAGCGATCTGGGACCGTGACTTCAAAACGACGTCGTTAACAGCTCTGCGTACCCCTGATCGAATGAGAACACATCTGCCTGTCCCAGGGCGGCCAGAACGCGGTGGAGGAGCGGGCCACCCCATCTGTTGGGAAAGTTTGTTCCAGCCATGCGCCTGGCCGCACTAACAGGATTTGAGCCCACATGTTTGGGCCACGGGTTTGGGGAGGGGGACAGAGCAGAGAGAGACGGGGGGAGACACAGAGGGGGTAGAAGGGCACTCTGGCTTCCTCCCACATCCCCCAGCATGGTGCTTCTAGAGGCGGGTAGCAGGATGAGTGGCCCAAGCTAAAGGCCTTTGTCGATGTGGGGGATAAGAGGATGGGGGGAGTGAGGGTGTACTGGGACCCTGCAGGGAAGGAAGCACATAGACCCTCCTACTCCTCTTCCCTGTCCTCCTCCACCTCCTCCGCTTCCACCTCCTCCTCCACCCCCTCCTCTAACAACAGCAGGGGGGAGAGACCCATTACAAACTTGCAATTCTAGCCTCTGCTATCATTTTTTTTTTTTTTTAATCTAGATTGGAGACCTGTTCCTTCCATCCTACTTTAAATTCAAGAAAAAGTTGCCCAGATTGACACACGTTATGCAGTTATAAGGAGTTACAAACAAATTGAGATTTTTTTTCTTCAATATATTGAAAAGCAGAATGCAGTAATGATATATCTAGTTGTTTTTCTCCTGTCTTTTGCCCCTAGTTTCCCTGCCATGGTTGTGATAACTGGATTTTCTGGACACCTGTATGAGTGCAGAATATCCAGAGGATTATAACCCGGGAAAGGATGAGTCAACTCTAATTATTGTCACGTCATGCCATATAAACGGCTAGCCCCAGCCCTGTTTCTAGCCCGGTATCCTGGTTGCTCACCCTTCCATTCAACTCATACTAAAAGGACTGAGTTACTGTCATCAGAATTTCCAAGCTATAGGGAAATGCAGGCAAAGTGTCCTGTTCAAGGATGAAATTTTTCTCTGTTTCAAGCAGGGAGGGACATTATTAAATAAATTCCTAGTTATTTTACCAGGTAAGTTCACCGAGAATTAATTCTCATTTACAGCAATTATCTAGGAGCAATTTGGGTTATCTGCCTTGCTCAGGGAATGAATGACAGATTTTTCACCTTTGCCTTTTGGTCACTCTAATCACTAGGCTATCAGTTAAGCTCCCAGTTGCCCAAATTTACTGAGAATGAGTTGAGGCAAATGTTTAAAATGTTGTTTCTACCCTACACAAACGCTGTGTCCTACTTCTGCTAACTCTGTGGTGGGCCACAGCAGTAGTGGATGGTGAGCATTTGTAAACAGTGCATGACGAGGGGGAGAGTGGGGGCAGTTAGGGCGTGCTCTGCTCACGGTCCCACAGTGAAACTCGAGGAGGGAGACATCGACTGAGAAGGGATGAGCGATGAACAGACAGGGCTTGTCCACAGACAGAGCTGGAGCTCTTTAACCATGGGAAGGGAGGGAGGCGGGCAGGAGGGGACGGAAGGGCTCCCAAGGTGTCCCGACTGGCCGGGCCAGGTAATTTATCAGGCCTTCCCTGCCCGGACGGGCCATGCCCAGCCAGCAGGAACTTCCCATGGTCACCTCCGCTCTGCTCCGGGGGACAGAGAATACATAATGAGCTGGAGGGCTCCGCATTTGCCATGGCTGATTAGCCGAGAACAATGAGGCCAAACAGAACTCACAGGCACTCACAATAGTGACTGGAGCGCCTCAAGGCGTTGTATCTGTATTTTTAGAGGGGGAGACACTGAGAGAACGAGAGAAAGGGGAGAAATTCAAGGGGGGGGGGGGGCGAACAAGACGGTAGTTTTGTAATGCTTTGTTGTTGTATTTGTACAGGGGGAGCAGTACTTAGTTGGTATACTTTTTGTTACTTTTCTCAATAGTTTGGCATCCATGAGGCCAAATACAGTGTGTCCATAGGCAGCCCATGCCATTACTTTATTTTGTAGCGGTCGGAGGTAACAGTGTTGCTTTGGGTTTGGTGTTGTAGCACTTCAAATGCATCTTATGTCATTATACAGCTCCGGAGTGACCACTGCACCTTTTTCTTTCCTTTCCAAAAAAGTTGAAAGGGAAAGTTCTGAGTGAGGAACAGAAGCGTTACATTTCCAGTGGTCTCTTAATTTTAACCCTTCTGTCCCTCACTTAAAACCTTCCTTTTTGACTTTTTTGGAAAGGAAAGAAAAAGGTGCAGTGGTCTTTTAATTGTTCACGGAGCTGTATTTCTAGTGTACGGTATTTGGAGCATTTGTATGTTAAAAAAGCGTTAGTAATTTCCTTAAGCAAAAACAGCCATCTATTTGCCCACATAGGCCTGATATGTGCAGTGAGACCTAGCACCCTTCCTTCACAGGGACCTAGTGGATGAGGACTCTGGCAGCTACAGTAGTGACAGTGCCTTTTAAATCCAGACTACAGTCAACGATTACCTTCTACATATTTATGGAGAATGTGAGCATAATATGGTACCATTTAAATTACCAACCCCCCTTTTCACTGACTGAATACTTTGTAATCTCGACTATGCAATTAGTTTAGAATGGCTAAAAGATCAACTTCATTAGTATGTTTTTGTGAAGAAGGTACCGGCTTGGGCCAAATGTTCGCTCTCAGTGGAAAGCATATCTCTTTGGACAAGCTATCCTAAATTAGTTTCTGTATCAGTTAAAGACTATTTTCTCTCTGCTTTAAACTTGGCTGTGATAGAGGAACCTCTGGAATATTTATGGAGGAGAAAATAAATCCACAAAGACAATTTTGCCCTTCGGTTACATGTTCTGCCTTCCCTTCTTGTGTTTTTCCAATTACTTAATGCTATTTAAATATGGCAGAGCCGACACATGCAGTTCACTGTAGTGGGGCCTGAAATAAGTCACGCTTTAATTGTATTTCATCAATTATAATAGAAGCCCATCACAGTAAGCTAGCTGTAATAAAATGATAAAATGGACAATTATGTAAAAAAAATCCAGGCCCTTAATTTTCTAAACACACTCCAGAGAGTGTCTTTAAGCTGAGCAGATTTGACTAGATTTTAGCCCTCTGTGAGGGCTGCTGAAGTGCTGTGAATTACACTTAAACACTTTAGTATGTTGTACAGTAACATATAGTATTACATACTGTAGTGTCATTTCACAACATTCTGTCTATATATTTTTACATGTAGACAGTCCCATATGTTGTATATTAACGGTGGGAAAATGTCCAATAGGATAGCCTTGTTTGCACACAATTCCATTAATTTCTCCAACTTCGGTATCTAATCGGTTAGGTACAAAAACATTTCTTAGGCAAGATGCAGGTTAGATATATATAAAAACAAAATACAATAAATTAAGGTAGAAAATAATAGCATAATGACGTGTAAGTATGTCTGTACAGTCTAGTGTTTGTATATATAGTCTATACTGATGGGATTGCTTAAAAAGGGGAGAGAAACGTGAAATGCTAATCATTTGTCAGTCTTGTTTCTGAGTCCTATGTCATGGCAGTACAAGCTGTGCAGGGTCCTGTCAGTTTATGTTTGTGGTTGTCTTCCCCCCCGGTCACCCGGTCAAGCAGACCGAGGTAAAAAACATCTCTCACTGAGAGGCTCTCAGATTCCCAATCAGTGTTTGCCTTAGGAGACGAGTGATTACTCACACACACCTGGGAGTCCTTGTTCTGCCCACCCACCCAGCCCCTCCTCCCCACCCAGCCCCTCCTCCCCACCCCAACGTGCCCTGTGCCGCAACACGCGTGATCCGTGGGTGAGGCAACATATGCCGTATTTGGTGTGGTGACACCCTGTTTGCTGGTTGGCCACACCTGCTCGCTGTCTCTATCAATCACTCAATCAGTTGTTTTGATACCACACATTTAAAAAAAAGGTAACATGGCTTCACACCACAAGTAACATGGCTTGGGTTGCGAGAATGGGCTAAGAATAGGTTTCTAAACATCTTGTTTTCAGGCTCCGGATGTCCTGTACATTTCCACCCTAGAAATGAACAATATAAAAAGTACTTCTTAAATCAATATGATAATGCACATGAAAAGCATCCAACTACACATATTAAAATATGAGAACTGATAATTAATTACTTACTTGTTTGTTACACATATTTGAGATTTGCCTTGTTTCACTCTGTACACAAGCCGGTATTTACCTAATGAATTACTAAGTATTGACATTACTTGGAGGGCAGCAAGACCCCAAGCATGAAATGCTATAGTGTATTTAATATAAATCTGTAATGTATTTTGTGTTTATCTGCAGGTTATCCTTGTAATGTTCTGTAATGTATTTTGTGTTTATCTGCAGGTTATCCTTGTAATGTTCTTGATGCATGTCCAAGGATGAGAGGATGATGGAGATGGAGGTTGCTCTGCTATAACCCTGGATGAGAGGATGATGGAGATGGAGGTTGCTCTGCTATAACCTTGGATGAGAGGATGATGGAGATGGAGGTTGATCTGCTATAACCCTGGATGAAAGGATGATGGAGATGGAGGTTGCTCTGCTATAACCCTGGATGAGAGGATGATGGAGATGGAGGTTACTCTGCTCTTACCCTGGATGAGAGGGTGCAATGACAGCTTCAAAGACTTAACCTAAGGAGTAATCCACATGAATCATCTACCACTGCTTCTGCTGCCCAGATTATGGTATGATTAGAACCTGTGATAAAGATTAGCAAAAATGACTATTAAACAATAAAAATCTCCTGGTACTTGGACAATTGGGAAATTATTTTGTTTAATACTAAATAGGGTTCCATTTTTTTTGTTTCCTTTCCTACAAATGTGTAATCTGCATTAACATTCAGTTTTTTCTGAGAGTTAATCTCAATTGTGGCCTTCCATGGCTCCGTGTTTTACTGCAGTATACTAATACGGTATGTCAAATTCATGAGGATTTGACATCTAACTCAAATCTATGGCACATGGCAAAACAAAAACTGAAGAAAGGAGAAGATTCTTTCAGAAATAAAAGGACTTCCAGAAATAACAACAAACAGCTGAAAAACAAAATAAAACGTGTAACACTATTAGCTACTATTAGGTGCTACTTATAAACATGTTTAAAACCACTGGAGGAGCGGTACAATATGTCTAAGTGCAGTAGTTATAACAGAAATTGGTCACATCACCAAGTCTTAAAAACAACTGTTATTATGGCTCAATGCTAATACGCTATCAGAAAAGGTTGCCATGAAAAAATACTTTTATTATTTATTTATTGTTACTTTAGCATGGTATGTCAACTGAGAACATATTCTCATTTACAGCAATGACCTGGGAAATTGTTGCATGGAGAGGGACTAAATTTGCCAATTGGAAGCTTGGGATGGCTAGGCCATAGAATGCGGGCTAGATTGGAAATGTTATTGAGAGCAATGAACAAATATAAACACAGGGAGTTTTCTAATTGGACCAGTGGAAGCAAAATTGCCCAAAGATCTACCACCATATTTTTCAGTAGATATGAGGGTTTTGCATCTTTCTTTCCAGGCCAAAGCACCCACTTGTGTGCATAGCTGAAGTGCTATATTTCTGTCTCATCTGACCATAGCACCTGCTTCCAATATAAGTGGCAATACCATTTTGCAAACCCCAGGCACTTCTTGTAAGTTAAGGTCAAAGGCATAATAAACTCTACCAATTACCAGAACATTTTGGCCCCCAAAAATTTAAGTTGCATCCAGTAGGAGGATAAAAGTTGGAGGATTCAGAAAAACCATGACACCAAGCACACATCAAAATCCACAAATGGATGGAAATGTTTCGTTGACATAAATAATTGATATTGTGCAATGGCAATCTCGGTTTCTGGGCTAAAACTTTATTGAAAACCTGTGTTTTGAATTCAAAGGGGCAGTCCAGAAGACCAGAATCAAGGCCATCAAGGGTCTGTATTGAGGAGTGGTGTATAGACTAGGGAGTGGCAGGTAACCTATTTTTTAGAGCGTCTGGCCAGTAAACAATAGTTGGCTTGATCAAATCTTGGAGCCAGCAAGGTGAAAATTCCGTCTTTTTGTCCCTGAGCAAGGCAGGTAACACCAATTGCTACCTGGACATTGCTATACATTAGATTTCTGTTCTTTATCAACTTACCTGATGAACATCAGACCCAAATTGTGGGAGAAAGAGAAATACTTTAAAAATATTTTTAAACATCCTGTAAGAAATTGTGTTGTTATAAAATAACATTTCTAAAATATTTAGCATAAAACAAAGTATTTGGATTATTTATAAAAAAATATATATATATCTTTTTGATCTTTGTGAGATTTTCAATTGCTTTGGTTTATTTTAACTGTCCTTTAACACTGAAAAAGGGAACTATAGTAATTTTAACTAAAACTCGTAACAATTTGACCTGTATTATACATTGATGATGTCACATGTTTGTTGATTATAAATATTTTCAATCAGTGATAACAATAAATCAATCAAATTGGGGTGTTTTGTGTGTTTGGTAAAAAATATTGAATGTGTGAAAAGGGGATCATTTAAAAAACAAAGCAATGTAGATTTACTGCCAGTTTTTGTTTCAGCCCTACATGAAGCAAGTTGAATACCTCTGGATAAAGTTATGGGGGAGAGCAAAATCCAGGATATGGTGATAGAAAAAAACTTAAACCCCTACGACACACACACACACACACACACACATATCCAGCATTTGCAGCTGTATGGTTAAAAACGTATGGCCTCTACTGTGTACATTTCTGGGCATAATTGATCTAAATTCAGGACATTGTGGTGTAACTCTATCCCCTAGCGCAGTGTATGTTATCGTATATCGTTCATGTTGTATCACTGCAGCCCTCAGGTGATGAAACTGTCTCTGTCACATTAGCTGCCCTCCATCTCTTTTTCTCTCGAAGCTCCCAGGCCCGCTTTCAGCCATAGGCTTTCAAGCCCCTTTCATTTCAAAACGCACACACACACATGCACTTACAACACACACACACACATACACTTTCAGCTGTCCAGTGCATACCACGCAACCCATTCATCACTGCCAACTCGAGTGGGCAATGTGTGGTCATTTAGGCTTATTGATTAGGCATATCATTCACAGATATCTCTCCCGAGTATTTACTGTGGAAATCAGCAAACAGACACTGTGCAGTAAGTGTTCATGCCTCCTCACTCACATGTCTCTTTGAGAGGATTCAAGCAGGAAGCGTTTGCTCCAGGAGGGGGGAGGGTTTGGCTGATCAAGTCATGTCAGGCCCAGGACGTGGTCAGCATCGTGACACTTCAGAAGACCCTTGAGAGAACCAATCAAGCGGCGTTCAGTGCAGATGGAATCCCGTGTTTCCAGGTTTACACAGGAACGTTATTAAAACAAGTGGGCCGAAAGGTCAGGAAACAGCAGCCCCCGCAAAAACAAACAATTAATTTGGCATGGAGGTGTAATGGGATGAGATGTGGACTTGGGCCGGGCCTATTGTTCTGATGGAATTAACCGTGGCAGGTCATGTGTCACTGGGCGCTGACCCCGGCCCCATTCAGGAGCCTACACTCTGCATTTACCACGGCCCAAAGAGAGGTCAAACACAGCCATAGATTGGGCAAAACCCTGCCCCCAAACACACACACACTCTCATACTCACAACCGGTTCTGACCAGGACAGCACTTAAAACACAAAGAGGGGTATTACCACGGTCAGAACCCAGCAACAGTGTCTAAGCCTTTGGGGTTCATCCTTTGTGACACATCCTTTCACCTGAAAATTTTAGTCTGATACATATTTCCGACAATAAGCATGGTCAACATGCACCTAAATTCAACCCCCCCCCCCCCCCCCGACCACCACACACACACATTCACAAGTCCCCACCTGGCTGACGTGCAGTGGCAGAATGAGTGAGCATGAAGTGAGTTAGGAGAATGTTTTTTTTTTTAGACCACCCATCCAGACAGATTTGTGCAGTGTTTGTCCGTGTTGCCTCTGCTTTCCAAAGCAACTTGAATTTGACTGACTTATTGTCACTCAACTGAGACCTTGGAAGGATGCCGACGACAAGAACACAGACTCAGTCGCCCGATGGTTGGAGGCAATGTATCTCCACCAGACAGGATGCCTAGTGGAACTACGGCATGTTGCAAAAACATTTGATCCTTTAGCTTCAGGCCACAGATACTGCTAATTGAAAAACAACCTCCCTCAAGTCATGAACGCCTATTACAATGTAACTGTTGCACTATGCAATCACAGCCTCTAATTTCTTGGGACTTTGTCTGCTACACCTTGTTTCCCCTGACACATCTCCTCCCTCTACCCACTCGGGCAGATAATTGCAACCAATTCATTGTTTTGCGGAGGGACAAACATTGGCTAACATTAGCTAGCGTATTCCTGTTCCGCAGTGTGGCAACGGTAATGTTGGTCTTCCAGGTTAGGTAACCAGATGACAGCCGGCCACAGCTCCATCAGGTCTCTGCTACAGCATGGCTCGGCTGTGCTCTGTCTCTCTGTCCTAATTGATTGGAAGGGAAAAGGCAGAACAGCTGCCCCAAAGCACGGAGCCAGAATTAAAACTTCAATCCGGCTGCCGAACATTCAATTTCATCCATGAACCGGCATTATACAAATGAGTTGAGGAGAGACAGACAGGTGTATGGATCCCCAGTAGGTTCCCTGGGTCCGCTGGCCTCAGCGCCACCAACTGTTCCTCTCTCTCACCCCTCACACTCAATCTTTTTGTCCCTCGTTTCCTCTTTCTCCTCTCTCTCTTCATCTTTCTTTCTCTGTATCTCTCTTCTGTCTCACTCTTTGGCTCTCACACTACCCTCTCTCTCTTTTTCACTCTCATCACTCCCTGTCTCTCATACCCAGCAGCAAAAAACCCTCTGCTGCCTCAGTGCTCTCTGCCCATACCCATATAGCCACAGCCAAAACAACAACAGGCCAATTCTAGATCTTAGGGGATCCATTCACGGCACTTTTCATTTTGATAAGTCAACAAAAGTGTGAATACTTGCATATTTTTCAGCCAAATAGATTTGGCTGCTATTTCTGGACCCTTTTTCACCTACAAACAGTTGCCGGAATATGCGATAAAATGACTAGAAAGTAGCCTACCATTTAAGTACTGCATACCATTAATAGTAAATCACTCTGGATAACAGCGTCTGCTGAATACCTAAAATATAAGAATGTGAAATGTCCTACATGTAAGTACACAACATTCACAGATGAAAACAAATTGGGTGGGTAGGCAAGAACTCAGATAATTACAGGTTCACGCAACTAATTAATAATAAGGTCATATAAGGAAAACCAATCGCTTAAGAACGGCATGTTGTAATTGCAGAAAGAACCATAAAACATTATATATTAATTTACAGATGGTTTTAAATCCTATACACATGGCTGAATCGCTGTAAAAAGACTGCACTGTACTGTACAGTTCAGCCTGTAGTCCACAGAACAGCAATTTGCTTGCATAATAATGACATTTTATCACACTGCAATAAGGAATCTTGACAGCATTGCGCATGTGGCCTTTTCAGCGCAGAGATGACTGGATACATTCTCTGAGTACAGCGGGTCCAGCAGCCAGCAAGGCAGGGCTGAACAGAGTAGGATACTCACTGCTAGGGCCCACACAGGCTGACTGTGTTCTCTGTTTGACTGGACGATTGTGCAGCGCGGGACCCTTGGATCAGCCAATCACTTTTTTTCTTTCAGCTGCAACAACACACACCATGTTTTGGCTTACTGGTTTTAACTGGATGCAGTCCTGTTGTCCAGAGTGATTGCAACATTTTCTGGAGGCTTGTAATGCACTATGCATTCTCAGCATAACCACAAACATATCTGATTACATGTTTATGGTTCACACTTGAAAACCTGAATGTGGACAGCAAACGTTTTACCCAGTTAAAATTTGAGTATTCGCAAAAATACTAATTGAAGCGGGCAAATTGTCCAATACTCTATGTGTGTGTGTGTGTGTGTGCAATCACGCACAAACACAGAAGAAGACAATGAATTGGTACTTTGGGGCTGGGTAAATGGACTAGTCGGAGGCCTTGTGTACCATGTCACAGGAATCTTTGTAGAGGACAGATCATATCGCAGAGCCCAGCGCTATTTGCCTTCTGGTGCTGAATACAAACTGAATGAATGGGAACCGGCTGGTCCCTTAGTCATCTGAACTGTGCTAAACTGGGTCCAGGAAACAAATCCAACAGTAACCTTGTAAGCAGCTCTGAAATAAATCTTTGTCCCCAAATGTCTAACAGGACATAATGCAAAATAAAACAAGGATGTCCACCAAATCTTGTGGAAGTGTGAGACAATACATAGTGTTAAGTCATCAGAACATCTTCTACCAACACATATTGTAGAGCAAACAGTGATTCCTAAAAGAAGATATTATCTGAGAGAAAGTTGTGGGTAATGCAATGACTAAATTACTTATTAATTAATGTGGGTTAACTAATTGAGTAATTAATGTTCAGATGATTTAATGTTGATGTTAACATCTGGTTGTGGATATGCCAATAAAACCAGTAATTGGTTATTGTTTAAACTAATTGAGTAATTCATGTTCAAATGATTTAATGTTGATGTTAACATCTGGTTGTGGATATGCCAATAAAACCAGTAAAAACCAGTAAAAACCAGTAAAAAACAAACAATAACAGTTTAAACAATAAACAATTGTCCCCCCCAGTCTGTTTCTGTAAAAAGCTATGTTTGGGGCTTGGGAAATATAACAAATGTCCATGATATCAAATGTACATTTTGAACCACGTTTGGAGGCTGTAAAGTTGGTTTATATTTACTTTGTGAACAGTAAAATAAGCTAATATTTTGATAGGGTACAACAGCATAGCCAAGCTCACTAGGAATTCATAAGTTTAATTCTTCAGGAACCAATCTTCATCACCATCATTCATGTATCAGAAGAGGAGCTCATAATCTTCCAGTTTCTTTTATAGTTGAGGAACCTGTTCCAACAAACAACAACAATGCCTTAACTGGTTAAAAAGGCTTTTACACCTGTGCACTTTTCATTTTCTCTCACTCTCTTTCTACCTCACACACACAAACTCAAACACACATTCTCTCTGTCACATGACACCCTCTCTCTTTCTACCTCAAACACACATTCTCTCTGTCACATGGCACCCTCACTCTTTCTACCTCAAACAAACACAAACACACATTCTCTCTGTCACATGGCACCCTCTTTCTTTCTACCTCAAACACACATTCTCTCTGTCACATGGCACCCTCACTCTTTCTACCTCAAACAAACACAAACACACATTCTCTCTGTCACATGGCACCCTCTCTCTTTCTACCTCAAACACACACAAACACATTCTCTCTGTCACATAGCACCCTCTCTCTTTCTACCTCAAACACACACAAACACATTCTCTCTGTCACATGGCACCCTCTCTCTTTCTACCTCAAACACACACAAACACATTCTCTCTGTCACATGGCACCCTCACTCTTTCTACCTCAAACACACACAAACACATTCTCTCTGTCACATGGCACCCTCTCTCTTTCTACCTCAAACACACATTCTCTCTGTCACATAGCACCCTCTCTCTTTCTACCTCAAACACACACAAACACATTCTCTCTGTCACATGGCACCCTCTCGCTGTCTCCTGCTCCCTCCTTTCTCTCTCTCTCTCTCTGCATATGCGCCACACAATCAGTGCTGATTTCCCAGTTGGAAGAGACTGGGCCTTTAAAACCGATGAGTAAAGAGGACTGGAGCCAGCCGAGCCCTGTATTGGGATACTTGGGGACTGGGTTGTAGTGCGGGCCAAGCTAAGATTGTAAAGAATGAGCAAAGGGGAGAAAATGAAATGGCACATGGCATAAGGCCACACAGGCACCACAGCCCTCTACTCATCCAATTCCCAGCAATCTATAATGGAAGTGGAGAAATTGGGGGGGGGTCCTCTCTCACACCAATTGTGGCCAAGCTCTAGGAATAATATAAAAATGACTATAAAGAAATAAAAATTAAATATGCAGAAATATTCTGAGTTCTCATCGTTTAGAAAGCTTATACTCAGCCAGTACCCCACATCAATCTGTGTTAATCAGGGTAGTCTCTACCAAAAAACGACTGACCAGAAAACATTTGTTTAAAGTCTAATTCATTATATTTTAACCTAATAAGGTTCAATTGGTTCTCCTTTGACAAGCAAGCATTTAAGCATTAGGAACAGCCCCCACTTGAATTTAATGAAGCCTGGAGGGATTAAATACATTTCCTGCTCCTAAACCGGAAATTAGCCCTCGAATGCCAATAGGAAAAGACAGCCGCTACTACTTGGGAATGTTAACCCTTTGGAGGAGACAGTGTAGCATGGAACCCTGGAGTCCAGAGGCCTGGTTGTTTCGTTTGGTTTTAGACCAGAACAGAGCAGACCAGGACAGGACAGGACAGAACCATTGGGTCCATTAGAGTGGAATGCGGCTGGGAGTTGATATGAGATAAAACATGCAGGGGAAAACGCATGCCATCCTTCCTCCCTTACTGAGCGACTGCGTCCTTGAGGTCCCATTCATGGAATCCCACTAATGAGAGTGGAAATGTCAGCTATGATACACTCTGAGGATAGAAGGGAAACAGAGCGCCGCACAAAGGCCTTTTATGCGGCCTGCCTTGTATTTCCTCTGCACTTGTTTTCCAACTCTTTTGTGACTTGATTAGTGGGCCCTTTCACACATTCTCACATGCAGAAAAAGAGCTATTTGCTTGCAGATTATTTTTAGTAAAGCAGAGACTGCCCTCATTGTTTCGGGTGGTGGCGGTGGTGGTGTGGGAGGGTGTATGGTTAAAGGATTGGAATTGATTGCCTATCTGAATGGTGTCCTCCAGTTGGGAAAACACGGACTTCCTAATGCATGCATAGCCTTTCTGCGACAGTGGTGCTACCACTTCCTTTAACAGAGGATTGCAAATCGAGTACACAGCAACGACAACAATTACACTGGGGAGAGCACAGTCCGTTAGTCGAGGGCTGAACGTGACATAAAGCTGGTGTGTCAGGCCCAAGGGATGATCAAGAGGCCACTAGTCTTTATGTTTTCCGTCTCCTCCAGAGCGGCTGACCTTGTCGTGCCAAAGAGCAACAGCAGTGTGTTCCTCTGAACTGATCTGAGAGCCAAAGAGCTGGCTGTACACATGGCAAAGTAGGTTATGTAGTTAATTAAGAAAACTTGGCTCTAAATCCGCTAAGTACAATCATGCCCCCCCCCCCCACCCCCCCCCCCCCACCCCCCCCCCACCCCCTGTAGAGTGAGAGGAAATAAAAGGGTAAGATAGGAAATCACTAAATCCTGTACAATAGTTAAAAGATGGACCTGTCAAAACTGACGCCTATGAGAATAGCATTAGATGAAGTCTACACGTCTTCAGATGGGAGAGTACAGCGAGGATGAAAGGGTATAGCTGCAGGTTGAACAGGGAGTTGGAAATCGAGAGACAGATGTTTCCTCAGTTAACAGGTAATCAAATATCTTTCCTGGACTACAAACTGAGAGGCGATTTCAGGTGTGAGGGTCCTTCTCCCTGGATCTGATCGCTCACACTCAGACAGTTCCCCCGTAACAGACTCGTGAAACCTGCCTCATTACCACACTGTCCAACACTGTGTAACAGTCATGTTATGTTAGGTGTGAAGAGAATGAAAAGACACAAGGATGTTCAGATGTTGTATTTTTCCCCTTTGACATGTGGTGTCAATAAATATTTGTTACAACATAACCACATTTGTTTTATATACAATGTCTTGCAGAAGTATTATGCCCAATTCTATAATTTTTCGGAGTTATAAATGGTACTGACAATATGTTCTGTTTGATATTGTGTTTTAAAACACTGACACTTAAAAACAGCTATTTTCTAGGACTCACAAAATCTACATTAGAATGTCCCCAAAATTACTACCCCAAACTGTTCTACTATAGAAGGGGTTCCTTTATACAAATATATTTGGATTGGTTAGAAGAGTTGGTGAAGAAGCTGACGATTAATGTTGGTTTCTTTTATGGAAAGAAATTACGATTTTCATGTCAGAAATTTTTCAAACATCTTTTATCTCTCTGCTAGGTTATGGTGATGTAATACACACTGCATTTGGAAGGTATTCAGGCACCTTCATTTTTCCACATTTGGATTCGCTGAAATTAATTGAATACATTTTTTCCTCCTCAATCTACACACACAATACCTCCAAGCATAAATACGTTTGTAGACATTTTTGAACATTTATAAAAAAAACTAAAAAAAAGGATTCAATCAATTCAGCCTTCATTTTATCACTGGTGCACATTATTGCACACACCATTGTCTTTTATAGGCTTCAGTTGTCTGAAACTCCCTGACCTTAAAATGGGCCAGACACTGATAGATGTTTTCATATAAGGCTGTCATGCAGAAAATTCCTGACTAGCTACCCTTGAAAACTAGTTGAAAATATAGCAGTTACCAGTCCTGAAAATACCACAGGCTTATTCAAAACTGGATAAAACTGCAATTGAAAATAATGTCTGATAAAAAAAAAAGTTGTATTGCTAATTGCGCTAATTGCGTTAATATTAATGTGTGTACCTCATATTTCCGTTTTGTAGTGCATGGTTGAAATACAGGACCCTGTTTCAGTTTTTTTTTATCTTAATTTGTACAGAGAAAGAGTCCTGTATTTTAAATACAAAGAAGAATCCTGACGGCATTACTGTATGCTGCCTACACCACACTTGACCGTAGGGACGCGATATCTTGACGCACGGGCAAGTCTTAGGTTTGTACCACAGCCCTCATCACTTGTGTATCCCTCATCACTTGTGTCACTTTCCGATTTTTGGGGGGAGTTGGGCTCTCTGTTGCTCCTGCACACTTTCCTTAATCAATGGCTTTGTATTACTTTATAACTTTTGAAGAATGCACTTTTATTTTTGTTTAGTGAAGGGTGTTCGTATCCTCGCCAGGGCAATGTCAGTACTCTCTGTACAAATCATGAGGGTTGAATGCACGCCCCATATTTTTTATTATTTTTCTTAAAAATGTTTCCCAGCATTAAACCATGTCACGCACAATAATTATGAGTGTCGATATTTTAAAATACAATATCAAACAGAATAACATTTCAGAGTGCCATTTGAAATGTAACAATTTTAGAGAATTTATCAAGGGGTTGTACTGAAATTAAGAATGGACTCTTAACTACTTAAATACTAAAATAATGGTAAAATAAATAATGTGTGGAGGTTTTGAAACACTTAAGTAGCACATCCCAGTTTTTTCCCCAGCGGCGGAGCCCTGTAAGTAACAGTGACAAGGTGTTCTATTGCAGAGCGCATTTGTGACAGTGGCTGGTTTTTGGCCCCCTCAGTCCTGCTGTAGTTTCTTCTGCCTGCTGAGTTCACTGCTGACTGACAGTCATGGAAAATCGACCTGCAGAGGGACGATGTGTGAGGGGAAAACCTGCAAACCTGATCCAGCTACCTTCCTGCTCTCTGCCTCACCTTGCTGGCCCTGTCAGCAGAATAACACAGCATAGGCAGGCTACCTATAGCACCACTCAGATGTAGGTGAGGAACGAGAATGGAAGAGAGAGAGAACGTAAGGGGGAGAGAAAGAGAGAGGGAGAGGGAGAATGAGGACAGAGGGAGAGAGAGAATGAGAACAGAGGGAGAGAGAGAATACAAACAGGGAGAGAATGAGAACAGAGAGAGATTGAGAACAGAGAGGGAGCAAGATAGAACCAATAGAAAGATAGAGAACCGAGGGTGAGAGAAAGAAATGCAAGAGAGAGAGACAGGCGCACCTGAAACCTGATTTTTAGGGAGAGGACTGGGCCATTGTGCTTGTCGTTACCTGTCTGGTATAAACAGCAGCAGGCTGGGAGAGCAGCACTGCACACCTTGGTCACACACTAAGCAAACTCTCCCCAGGTGTGCACGCAGAGCCGAGCCTCAGTCAGCATCCTGTCATGCAGAAGATGTTTATCCAATTTGTCAAGATAATCTTTCCTCAAACAAGCACTGGGCCCGGTCGCCGGCACACATGGACTGACTGGGCCTCCCGTCTCTATCTCCCCAGCGCTGTCTGAACTCCATTTTCATTTGCAGTAAACCAAAAGCAATTATATCTCCGTTAACAGAATTATCTGGCCAGCTCATTTGCTCTGCGTCAGTCCTCTTCTAACAGATCAACCAGCCCAACGCACTTCACGCATTTATGCTCTTTAATGGAGCCAGTATCTGTTCACCCCCTCCCTCCCCCCACCAGGATTACAGCGTTGTTAATGATGTCAGTTTTACTGAAATAAAAATTGGCATGTTCATTTGCATAAATAACATACACACAAGCACACGCACACTCTCTCTCACGTACAGTCACACACATCGCACTCCAAAAAAAATCCTAGAATGTTCTAAAGCTGATCATTTTATAACAAATATTTTCATTGGGCATGGTTGGGATTACTTTAAAGGGATTTTTGGGGAATATTTACATGCATTTAATGATTCACTAACTTGATATTTATAGAGGTTCATTTATCAACGGATATCATCTTCAAATAATAACGTTGGTACAGCAAACCTCTCAAAATGATGTACTCAACAATTATACGGCTAAAGCACATCATTTCTAATTTGTTTATGAAGTATGTATGTAAAATGTAAAGTCTTAAAAGGATAGATGAAAGTCTTAGACATCATGTTCAAAGTCCACTATGCTTTTCACATAATAAATACTACTCTACTGCAGCTACGCCACGGCTAATATGACCACAACTGCTCCTATGACAACATCATCCATTCCAAACGTATCTACTACTACTGCAACACGGTTATGGTCATGAGGTTTGTTTATAGTATACAATGCCTTTCTACCAGCTGAGGTACTCATACATAGTAAAACACCCACCTTAACCACCTAATTGGCTGCAAGGCAGCCAATTAGTGCCAGCTATGAGGTGGAGCAGAGTGGAGAGATATAATTTATGTACAGAGTTTTGCGAACCTCTCATTGCAAAACTGGCACACCTGAATCATTTTGTCAAAGCCTTGGCAATTAACTTACTGATTAGGAATGAGGAGGTTGATTATGTGGCCTTCATCGAAATAGAGCACATTTGGGAATACTGTCAGGACAGGGTTTAACATCCCTAGTCTTACAATAGTGCCATGAGGTCTTCAGTGACCACAAACATGATGGCCTACAGAGACCAGACCCAGATGAACTTTGCTTATCTTCAGAGGCAGGGTGCTACACTGTTACTACAACTACAGTTTCTACTACTACTACTTATTATTAGTATTACTACCACTACAACTACCACAAAAATAGCTTCTACTACTACTACTACTATTATAACACTCCCACAATGCATCACTGAGCACCCTGCTGGGCAACAACATTAAAATGGAAAGACAACCCTTTTTTATGTTTAGAGAATTTTAAATCTCAGATGCTGGGCGGAGAGAGTGAGTGCAAGCTTAAAAGCACTGACAATACTAGACCTTGCACAATCAGGAGAGAAATCACAGGTAAACAGAACCTGAGCACCGATAACAATCCAAAAGGTAAACAGTGAATTCCAGCTAATGGACACATCACTAGGCTTAGATTAAGACCAAATAACACACCCAGGTTTCGATGACTTCACTATAGGGCAAAAAGTTTGCATAGGCAAAAAATGTTGTATGTTGTGTTAGTGGTTGTGAACTGTGTTCCATGAAAATGTAGCCTGGGAATTGAATAGCAAGGTATTTTAGTAATAGGCAGAATAAATGACTTGCCATTGGTAACCAGGTGTTGCCATGGCATTGCTTCTACCTTCCTATAAATTCTGTAAATGTTTGCAATCTTTCCTTGCTTTTATTTGTTTTTGTTTTAAATTGACAGTGTATATCAAGCAAGAGCTGACAGATGGTTGGTTTGGCACACTACTGAAGCTAGCATGATATGTTTTGATTTGAATACTGGGAGTTGAGGTTGAGTTAAGAAGCTTGAGGAAAAAAAGGTGTGAAGGACACCAGAGATTACAAAGAGATGTGCTTATGGGAATACACCAATGCTGCTTTAAACCTGCTGACATAAGGAGAACTTCTAGTACCCCACTGGATGGGGGGACATTACCCAGGGAAAGGTATTGTGATCAGTGTTGGTCGAGAAGTAAATCTGGCTAGCTTCAGGCCACAGAGTCCAAATATTGTGCCCTTTACGATCTCTAGAGCACAGTCCACATGTAATTTCACTGGCTTTGATCGTGATACTGTCTACCTCCTTCCATCCACATGACATTTATCACTTGCTTTGTTGATTTCATTATTTGTAAATGCATTTAGTTATAGACTGTAGGCCTACAATACCCACCAATGTTGGACACCAAGACAATAAACTTAATATATGGCATTCAAAATGTAGTGTATTCTTATGGTATACCTCGTCATTTATGCATGTGCCTTAACTGTTGACACTGCTGCATTTATAAATACCCTTTTTTTCTTTGTAGAAATAAGTCTATCGATATCAGATCTTTTCAGAGCTCATCTGATGGGAAAACAAGATTGGTCTGTTCTGTAAAGGCAGTCAAAGTAACATTCTTGGAGAGACAAAATAGTATTGTCTCAGCCTGAGGCAACTGTCTCATTCCTCGCACTTGGAGAAATCTTAAACCCACAATATCAAATCCCACGAAATGGTAATATCATAATAACATATCCTTCTGCTCTCTATCAATCCCCCTGTCCTCTTACATGGTTATCCTGAAGACGCTTTCGCTACTAGTCTGGACATACCAGCACCTCGTTGCCTTGCTGCTCTGGAGGGAGTGCTAAAGGCAGCTGTCTGTCTGAGCGAGAAACTCCTAGACAAATATTCACCTCTGCCTCTGATGTCTGCCTGCTCAGACATCCGTCGCGTCCAGGCATACCAGATCTATGCTCTAGCCCCATCCGACAGAACCACCCACATCCACACACACTACCCTCTAGGCAACGGAAGTGTCTGTGGTGAACGTTTTAAAGAGACACACACACACTGCATTGAAACTGCCCACACAGTCAAGTGTGTGAATCTGAACTTTCATCATATCGCGTATCGAGCGTATCGAGCTTCATTTCTACATCAGATCCTCATTGCTTAGCTGAATTTTATATGTATTGGCCATTAATTCAGCGAACTTCAAAATGTATGTACATTGCTTTGGAAAAGAGAGAAATCTAGATCATGGCCTAACCAAAAGCTCAGCGTCTGCCAGAAATAGCCACCCTTGAATTTCATTTACAGATTAGAGAATGAGCAATTTTGTAATAAAAAAAAAAGAACATTCATCAAGGGATAACATCACGTCACACAAACTTCTCAATCTGCTCCCGATTCAGTGTTTTTGTGAATGGTCGGGTGTTCAGCAGTCAGGCCCAGTGCAGCAAATGGGCTCACATAGAGAGGAGTGCTGCTGTGCTGCGCAGGCTAAAGCCCAGAGTAGTGGGACTGGTCCAGCCGGTTACTCACCGGAGCTTTAGCAGCAGACCACGACCAAACAATAGATCATGCCATGGAACACCCACCCACTTGCTGCCATTTTATCAAAGGGATCCACTATCTGTGTTGTGTGTTTTTGCATGCACAATCACTTTATCTGGATACCACCGTGCTCGATGCAGGCTGATGAAACAACTCTAATGACAAGACGTTATGAGACGTAGTGTACCATAGATAGGCCAGCCCCAAGCTCCCTCCTCCACCAGCAAACACAGTGCTTATCCATTTTTCCTTGTTTTGATCACAGTGTCAGTCACATTCTCTTTTTTTCTTTCTTTTTTTTTTCGTTTAGCAGACATTTTTATCCATCGGAATTTACCAGGGAAATTCAGGTCTACAGTTTTGCTAAAGGACAAATGTTTGACTTTGGCAACTCGATTTGATCTAGCAGCCTTTCAATTACTGATCAGATGCTACAAGCAATAGACCATCTGTCGCCCAGAGAAATAGATCAGCTGCGTGCTAAGTTCCTCAAGGTCAAGGTACAAGTGCGAGGTTAGGGTTAGGGTGGGGCACCCAGCTAATAATCTAAAACAACCGCACCTCTCCTCCACTCGGCTTGAGGACTATACACCATGACTACACCTCACCTCAGCATGTTCTCACAGACTACAGGAACAAGATATTGAGCAACCAAGGCGTGATAGACGGATTGGTAGGGTGTGGAAAGGTGTGACACTAGGCTCTGGGTGAGCGTACATGACTGGGGGAACGCTGTCATCAATTTAAACCCATTGTTCCAGCCTTCATGTTAGTTCAAACTCTCGCAATTTACGTCAATCACATGAAGTACGAATTGGTCTTTCATAAACAACTCAATACTACGACCATACAGCTACATAGATAATTCCTACAGTTTACGATGTATATTGATCGGTATTACACTTCCTTCATGATTGATTATTGCAGCATTCTTTAGTGGACATTATACATCTGGGTGACTATCATGTTTAACACGCCGATGACTTAAAACTGGATGGAGTAATGACTATGGATGGGGGTGGTGGGAATTTCAAGGAAGATGGGGGTGCTTTGAATTTTGTTCTTCTATCCCACAGTACGATGTCATTGCAGGATTGTCGTAAGTAATGAAGCATGACAGTTCCATGGTTTTTAATGACCTTTCACCTCTGTAATGGTGCCATGGGGCTTTACCCCACCACAACAGCCCCCCCCCGCCCCCCCCATCAGAGCCAATATGCGGAACTCAATTCATTGTTTCATCAGATTATTGAAAATTGTTGATCTCCATCATAGGTGTAGCTTGTGAACAGTTAACCTGTCATGATCCTGTCGCCCCCCCCCCCCCCCCCCCCCCCAAAAAAAAAACCCTTCTCCCATGCTCATTGCATGCACTGCTTTCTATATAGCTGACACAGGAATAGGGGGGAGGGGTGGGGATTTATCACTAGAAAAAGCTTTACGCTTTCATAATGTATCATTTTACTTGAGTGGTTCAAAATTTCAAGAGGCTCAGAGTGTCTGTGTGGGGAAAACAGGAAACACTCAGTATTGGCAATTAAAAACCAAATGGACACGACACCAGTAGTGTAAACGCTTGCCCCTTAGGTAGAGCCAATTTCCCCTAGCTATACAACTTATAATTATCCTGATGTTAATCATAGCAAGATGACTGTGAGGGATTGGCCTTTCCCCTGGCCTCCATTCGGACTCTGATCTTATCTCCTTGACAAGCTCTGTCAGACCGGGTTCTCCGTACAACACTGCAGATGTTTTTCTCCAAACCAATTTGCTGAAAAAGGAATAGAGGTATTGTCTCTTGGCAGGATGCAATGGAAGGTAGAGGTGGGACGGGGAGGTGAATCCAGTGTGAAGAGCTAGGAAACACAAATGCACAGGGAGCAGCAGGCCTTCAGCCTGGGGGAATCACTTATCATGTTGCCTGGAGACAGGTAATATTCTATTTTATATGAGTGGGTATGAATCATTTTTTTTTTCTTCCATGATTTGGCTTCTAAGTTGTCCACTTTCAAATTCGGGAAGTCATGTTAGCATGCGCCATCACACTAAGATTGACCTCACTGGAGATGGATTAAGAAACTATCGCATTTCACAACACTTGAAGCAATTATTTGCAATCCAGATATGCAAATCTTTATATCAGATTTTTTATAGATTTTGCTTTACCACACCCAACAATTCACTATGAAATGACACGTTGCATATCTGCTGTCACTAGACATATTCATAGGTTAAGAAAACAATCAGAAATAAACTGCAGAACTCAGAAGTGTGGCGCTCTTGGAACATTGTGCAACAATGGCCGAACTCTTCATATTTCTCCTCTCACTTCTTGCCCTGGCCTGTGACTGTGTGAAAAAACATAGGAATGATAGAAACATTCAATTCAACATTTGATATTTTGTCTTGTCAATTAAATAAACCCTATATATTTTTATAAGCATTTTATACAGCATCACAACTTTTTTGGAAACTGGGTTGTTTAAAGACAACATATGAAATGTTGAAACTGAGAAATGTTATTGTTTTTGGAAAAAACTGCTGTGGTCATACGTTTGCATACCCTGGCAGAAATTGTGACATTTTGGCAATGAAAATATGACTGATCATGCAAAACAACTGTCTTTTATTGAAGGATAGTCAACATATAAAACCATTTATTATCACATAGTTGTTTGGCTACTTTTTAAATCATAATGATAACAGAAATCACCCAAATGGCCCTCATCAAAACGTACCCTTGAATGTTTGGCTTTACAAATACACAAGGTGACACACATAGGTGAAAATGGCAATTAAAGGTGAATTTCCCACACCTGAGCAATGAGTTTGTTAGCTCTTATGTGGATGCACTAAACATACTGAACCATGGAGAGCAGAAAAGACCTGTCAAAAGACCTGCTTAACAAGGTAATGGAACTTTATAATGGATATAAAATGACATCCAAAGCTTTGCAAATGCCAGTCAGTACTGTTCAATCACTTACTAAGAAGTGGGAAATTTGGGGATCTCTTGATGCCAAGCCAAGATCAGGTAGACCAAAAAAGATTTCAGCCAAAACTGCCAGAGGAATTGTTGGAGATAGAAAGAAAAACCCACAGGTAACCTCAGTAGAAATGTAAGCTGCTCTGGAAAAAGACGGTGTGGTTGTTTCAAGGAGCACAATACGACAATACTTGAACAAAACTGAGGTACATGGTCGAGTTGCCAGAAAGAAGCCTTTATTGTGCTAATGCCACAAAAAAGCCTGGTTACAATATGCTCAACAACACCTTGACACGCGTCACAGCTTCTGGCACACTGTAATTTGGAGTGACGAGACCAAAATAGGGCTTTATGGTCACAACCATAAGCGCTATGTTTGTAGAGGGGTCAACATATAGTGAACAGTATACCATCCCCACTGTGAAGCATGGTGGTGGCTCACTGATGTTTTGGGAGGGCGGGGGTGTGGGCTACAAAGGCACGGGGAATCTTGTGAAAATGTATGGCAAGATGAATGCAGCATGTTATCAAAAAGTACTGGCAGACAATTTGCATGCTTCTGCATGAAAGCTGCGCATGGGATGATCTTGGACTTTCCAGCACGACAATGACCCTAAGCACAAGGCCATGTAGACCCTCCAGGGGCTACAGCAGAAAAAGCTGAAGGTTCTGGAGAAGCCATCACAGTCTTCTGACCTTAGTATAATTTAGCCACTTTGGGGAGATTTCAAACATGCAGTTCATGCAAGACCACCAAATACTTTGCATGACCTGGAGGCATTTTGCCAAGAAGAATGGGCAGACTTTTGAACAGGGGTCAGTTAATTTTTTTCTTTGTTGCCATATTTTGTTTTATGATTGTGCCATTCTGTTATGACCTACAGTTGAATGTGAATCCCATAAGAAATAAAAGATGTGTTTTGACTGCTCACTCATGTTTTCTTTAAAAATGGAACATATATTACCAATTCTTCAAGGGTATGCAAACTTTTGAGCACAACTGTACATGCCCATTTTGAATTTGATGCCTGCAACACATTTCAGAAAAGTTGGGAAATGGCCATGTTTACCACTGTGTTACATCACCTCTTCTTTTAACAACACTGTAAACATTTGGGAACTGAGGAAACAAACTGCTGTAGTTTTGAAAGTGAAATGTTTTCCCATTCTTGCTTAATATAGGATTTCAGGTGCTCAACATTTCTGGGTCTCCTTTGTCGTAGTTTTTGTTTCTTCATAAACAGTAAATTGGATAATAAAACAACTTAAATAATAATGTATTGTTGTAGACTTATCCTGAGAAGTAGTATTTCATGTTGTTTACCTAAATGGTTTTGATGGTACCCTTCAAATAGTAGTCTTACTTCTTTAAATTCAAGAACACTAAAAACATCATTGTTTCATTGTTTTGAGTTAGAGTGGTGAGTTACTGTGCTTCAGTTCATGATTTGTATCTCTCCTTTTCTTGTTTTCTGTTTTTACAATTAAAAGGATGTTCATTAGCTCTTCGCCTCGTGTCCTGCCTACACCCAGCCGTGACAAAATGATTCTGTTATCAGACTGTCATTGTATCATTTCTCCTAATGACGCAACTTACTGTCCATAAACTATGCTAACATTGAGTGCAAATTAACTACATTGTGACTACAATGTGGTTTTAGCTAAATTGTAAAAATGTTAAGGATTGTATGTAGTTATGTCAATACTGTAACCATTAAAAATATACGTTTGACGCTTTAGGCCTCTACTTGCCATTACTCGCCCAGTGACGAAGCTAAGGACACCTCATGGTCGGCGCTGTTGACTTTTTATTTGTAGTTTTAAATTTGAAATTGTTTTGTAAATGTAACAATTACAGTATTCACTATGTGAATTCAGGGTAAATAGGTTGACATTAAACTTTAAATGCTGTTCCAAAGTGGCAGTTGATAACGCTTCCAGAAAGTCATGTGACTTTTGAAATGGTCTGATAACAGGGTTGACAGAAGAGTAGGAACTCAAATTAATATATATTTTTTTCATATGCCACTTAAATTATGTATAAAAAAAATAAGACAAATGTAACTTCTCATTAATCATTACAAATTAAAATAACTGTTTTAACATTAATAACTATTAGAAGAAGTGCAATTATGCTGGGGGACAGGTCAAAATACAAATGAAGATTATAAGTTATATGTTGTTTATGCCTCATGACTAATAACAAACTATTTTCATTTTATATGAAGATAAACAAACACACGTAATCACAACTGAAAGTATACATGCCTAACCTAAACATAGTTCATATTATATGCAAATATTTCCGAGGGACGCGAAGTGCACCCTGTAGAACGACGTATTACCTGGAACACGTAACCCTGTGCTAACTAAACAGAGCTCTTCGTGATTACATCAAAACCCTCAGACTATGTACCAAGCAGTGGGTTATTTTGAAACCTACCAATGTTTACTTTTGTTTCGCTTGGTCTGTCTCAAGAGTCATGTGTGAAAACCATCACATGATGCATCCTTCACAAGGCCACTGCCGCCATTCAGAACAGACAAATCCCCGGCCATGGCTCTCTGAGGGTTGAAAAGATGCATCCGCCTCTTGCTCTGGAGAGCTGCTGGATGTGGAGGTGTTTCATCCAGACCTGAATCAAACCAACGATGCTCAAGGCCTAGCTGATGTTTAAGTCACAGTTTGGTTATAGTGGGGCTGCACACACAGTAGCTCTCCTAGTGGATGGTTTGCCACCCTTGAAAAAAACATATTGCGAGATTACAATCAATTATCTCAATGAGATTATTATTAAATTAATAAGGAGGGATCACATGGATAAGGTAGGCTGGTTCAAAGGAGGCTGACTTAAAATGATTATGCAAATATGCGTTAGGTTAGTTTTACTGTTCACATGATGCATGCAAGTTATTTGACAAATTAACTTTGTCACAAGTACAGTTCATGGCTAGTGTTTAGTAGAGCAT
This sequence comes from Esox lucius, assembly GCF_011004845.1. Classification (NCBI taxonomy): domain Eukaryota; kingdom Metazoa; phylum Chordata; class Actinopteri; order Esociformes; family Esocidae; genus Esox; species Esox lucius. The sequence continues at coordinate 15,704,984 of NC_047576.1, forward strand.
CCATTCAATTGTGTTTCCAGGGGTGCCACATGTATTCATCAACATAGCAGGTGGAAAGGAAACTGACAAGATCATTAATGCTAAGCCTAAATTAATAATTACTATCCATGCTACATGCTACATTTTTGCAATTGGCTACATAGTGTCTCAGTCCCTCTTGTCGGACAGCTACTAAGTCGCACTGACACGCACAAAAGATCATATAACGAGGATTGTTGTTCTTATCTTTTTCCGGGCCCGTTCCAAGAGATGTCACAGGGGCTGGATCTTTGGCTTACTTTTTTGGTGGGTTTTAGGAGAGAAATAGGGAGGGCGAATGTGCGGTGAGATATTCCCACTATTTACAACAGGCTTCTTTTAAGAACATTTAGGGGTTCCCCACATTTTCAATGTAAAGGTTCCCCACAATTTTCAATGTACACCAGTCCAATAATGAATGGCAAAAAACGCAAATGTTCTATGCAAAGGTATTTATTTTCAAGGTGATAAAAAAACTAACAAAAAGACTACACAATACACTAGGTGTCTCACACAGCTAATGGTTCTCTGTCCACCTCATAATCAAAATGGCCCCCCCTGAACTGACAGAGAGGCCCCTACCATCAGAACATATCATAATTAAGTACAATATTTCAATCAAGCCAATACACATGATTACATTTCATTTTCTCCTATTAAATGAGACAGACAATAATTACAAAAGACAAGTTTGTAAACCTACATGTCAGAAATACCCTTTCCAAAATTACCATACACTTTCCTATCCTACTGACATGGTATCTACTGACATGATAATCATTCAAACTATATACAAATCACAATTATGAACACCACAGTTTACATGAAGGAATATGGATAATGTTAGGCTATCATTTGTGTCGACCCACAGAACAAAGTTAGCAAATGGCAAGCATACTCAATAGAAACATTTTGTGTCTGTGTTAAGGGAAGGGTTTTGTGTGTGTGTGTGTGTGGGGGGGGGGGGGGGGGGTTGTAGGGGTGTGTGTGTGTGTGTATCTGCAGTGGTGAAGGACAGAGAGCGTGATTTCGGCCGTAACACCAGCATGTCTGGCATCAGTGGGCCTTCTCCTGTTGTTAGCCTCAGCAGCTGTCAGCGCGCGGTGGCGAGCGCTCAGACGACTTGTGACAAGCCCCCACTGAAGCAGAAAAGAGGTCCAGCGACGGCGGGGCGAGGAGTCTCAACACAGATGTCCTGTGACAGCTCTCCGCTGGGCTGGGGTGCAGCTGGAAGAAGCTGCCTGGCCTGCTGGGGAAAGGGAGGGGCATTCTCCCTATGTACATCGTTCTGTAACACCCCCCTCTCCAACCGTCCTGCAGTCAGGGTTGGGTAGCTTGCTTTTTGAATGCAATCCATTGCAGTTACTAGTTACCATAACCAGTACCAGAAATCCTAACAGGTGATGTCCATTTTGGATTAGCCAACCACTGTCAGAATACTTTCAGTTACTTTTAGATGACATAAGAGAAGGCAAAAAAATCCATCAAAAGCCTGACCAAACTTCCCATCGAGCATGAGAGTACACAAACATGATGAAAAGCTCCTTTATTGATTTATGTTTAGGGACAAGAAATTGATCCTACCTACAATAGCACCCAACATCACAATATACTGTATGTGTAAATTGCAGTGAAAATGCAGTTTGAATGTTGTTGTTGGTCTACATTGTACAGATTATTACATCTTAAAAGGCACTGTGTTTTTGATTCTAATACTGAATCCAAGTCATTCTACTGTATACATAATGTGTACAGACAAGCCTGTGCTTCCAGCAAGTCCAACTTGATGTGCCTTCTACATCCTTTTTTGATTTCAGCAGCTATTCCTCAACCTAGAAACTAACACATAAATATTTATTAAAACTTTTTAAATGTAGTGTTTATTTATAATTTGTTTATAAATAGGCAGACAGATCCATATGAAGTACAGCTAGGCTCCAATGTTTTAGTAAACTAGGTGTTTTACAAATCTTACTGACCGAGAAATCTCTCAAACATGATACAAACCACTTAACTGGGTCCCAGGGTGAAAAGCCCCTTTGGCCAGCAGGGTGACAAGTGTAGCTAGTGAAAAGTGTCTTTGCAATTGAGAGAAACTGTAAAATTCTTTACTCCCTCGACCCTGCTAGCTTCTGTATTCAAAAAAGAAGGGGTTTGGACTGGGGACAGAGGAGCCCCTACAGAGACTCCCATCCCCTTGACATCCTGTAGGCCCCAAATGAACTAACTAATGACGTGCAGTCAGTTGATGTCCGTGAGCCAGTTAGGGAGGCCAGCAGCAGCTCCCTGTGGGGGCCCAGGGCTGTGGTGACCTCACGCCTCAATGTCTGTCTGTCCTTCAACCTGTTCACAGCACAGGGGGGGTCACGTGGGGTCAGACAGGACATTATGGCCTTATTTCAGATGAAGTGTCACATCTCTACTCTTTCGTACAGACATCGAGGTCACCACACTTTCAGTCCACGACTTCAGAAAAGACATCATTGTGGTGCTGGACAAGACCGTCACATTTTGTACAGGAAATACTAACAAACATCTTTGTAATTTCAAACATTTTACCCTAAATGTATTTATTTTTTTGCTTTTGATTTTAAAGAATACTTTATTGTTGTACACAACAATAAAAAAGAAAAAACTATGGATATGAATTTCACCGCCTGGTCACAAACATAGAAATAATGTTGCCCTCACTACAAACAGACTAGTGTACAGTAGTCAAAGAATGAGGTCACACTCAGATGAGACATGAGGGTTTGAGTTCCACAACAGGCATTCCTCTTATCATACTACATCTGCTGTTTGGGTTTCAACAGGTTACACATCACTGCTGCCTGTGTGTCCACTGTGATTGCAATTCATCCTGCCAGAATGAGCTCATCTGATACGCTGTTTGTTGGACGGACGGACAGCCCAGTGTATGCTTCAACAACAAACTCACTACAAACTCAGCTGTAACAACAAACAACGCCATTACAGTCAATGAATCTCATGTGAATGTCAATGCGAATCACTGTTAGCTTGTACACTGGTTTTTCCAAAACAACAATAAGATTTCATGCGTGCAGATTATCAAATTAGTTTAGTTTAAGACCACATAAAGTTAACAGTACTAAATGCAACGTTAACAGCAGGTGCATTTTTCCCAGAACACGCAGCTGAAGTGGCAAACCACGGCAGCAGAGATGAAACTTTACTCTGGGAACCATTTCTAGGACAGAGATCCTCTGACAAAAGTCTACCTGACATGCTAATTAGGCTGTGAACTCAGGTGGTGACCTCTGGGTCTCAGGCTTGTGTAATTGCTGGATGTTGGCCCACTTCAGACACAGCTGTAATTATTGAATTAGTATAAAAGTTCAAGGAGGCCTCCAATTTCAGATCTTTACTGAGCTTCCTGATGAAATATTAATCCCAGCTCTGTTCCCATGTTTGTGTTTTTCTTTGTGTCTGTGTGTGTGTGTGTGTGTGTGTGTGCGTGTGTTTGAGTGAGTGGGAAAGCAAGAAAAGAGGCAAGCAAGAGAGAGAATGAATGTGTATGGATGAATGTGTGTTGGGGAGTGAGCGAGCAAGAGAGTGTAAGAGAGAGTGAGTGTTAATTGTATGTAAATTGGGGTGAGAGAGAAAAAGACAGAGAGCGTGAGGGTGTGCTTGTGAGTTTAGGAGTGAGAGAGTGAGACAGCGTGGGTGTGTGGGTGTGTGCATGTGTGTGTGTGTATATGTGTGTGTGTGTGTGATTAGGGTTGCGATAGCAGGATTAACTATAGGAAAACTTCATAATTTACTATTAAACTACAGGTGTTGGTCATAAAATTAGAATATCATCAAAAAGTTGGCACTGTGTGCAGGTGCCAAGTCCTGTTGGAAAATGAAATCTACATCTCCATAAAGTTGGTCAGCAGCAGGAAGCATGAAGTGCTCTAAAACTTCCTGGTAGATCTTGGACCTCAGAAAACACAGTGGACCAACACCAGCAGATGACATGGCACCCCAAACCATCACTGACTGTGGACACTACACTGGACTTCAAGCAATGTGGATTCTGTGCCTCTCCTCTCTTCCTCCAGACTCTGGGAAACTTGATTTCCAAAGGAAATGCAAAATTTACTTTCATCAGAGAGCATAACTTTGGACCACTTAGCAGCAGTCCAGTCCTTTTTGTCTTTGGCCCAGGCGAGACGCTTCTGACGCTATTTCTTGTTCAAGAGTGGCTTGACACAAGGAATGCGACAGCTGAAACCCATGTCTTGCATACGTCTTTGCGTGGTGGTTCTTGAAGCACTGACTCCAGCTGCAGTCCACTCTTTGTGAATCTCCCCCTCATTTTTGAATGGGTTTTGTTTCACAATCCTCTCCAGGGTGCGGTTATCCCTATTGCTTGTACACTTTTTTCTACCACATCTTTTCCTTCCCTTCGCCTCTCTATTAATGTGCTTGGACACAGAGCTCTGTGAAAAGCCAGCCTCTTTAGCAATGACATTTTGAGTCTTGCCCTCCTTGTGCAAGGTGTCAATGGTCGTTTTATGGACAGCTGTCAAGTCAGCAGTCTTCCCCATGATTGGGTAGCCTACAGAACTAGACTGAAAGACCATTTAAAGGCCTTTGCAGGTGTTTTGAGTTAATTAACTGATTAGAGTGTGGCACTGATTAGAGTGTGTCTTAAACCTATTCACAATATTCAAATTTTCTGAGATACTAAATTTGGGGTTTTCATTAGTTGTCAGTTATAATCATCACAATTAAAATAAATAAACACTCAAAATATATCAGTCTGTGTGGAATAAATGTATACATTATAGAAGTTTCACTTTTTGAATGGAATAACTGAAATAAATCAACTTTTTGATGATATTCTAATTTTATGACCAGCACCTGTACTGTTGTACTTTTCTTTAATCTATCACAGGACATCTAATGGCTTTTTGGGGTATTTCTGATTATTGCCTATGTCTTATTCCATGTTCACATCATAATGAAGCAGTTTTCCCTTAAACCCTATGGGCATAAGGACACAGATGTAACACATACATACATACAGCCTACTCATGCAAGGTTATTTCTTTAGTTTTACTATTTTCCACATTGTAGAATAATAGTGAACACATCAAACCTATGAAATAACACATATGGAATCATAGGGCAACCAAACCAGCATTTAACAGGATTAAAATGCATTCCATATTGTACATTCTTGACACTTAACCTTGATGACAGCTTTGCACACTCTTGGCATTGTCTCAACCAGCTTAATGAGGTAGTCACCCAGAATGCTTTTCCAACAGTCTGGAAGGAGTTCCCACATATGCTGAGCACTTGTTGGCTGCTTTTCCTTCACTCTGTGGTCCAACTCATCCCAGGCTGTTTGAAAGAATGCACTTCTGTGCTGGCTCGAAACTGCTCCAGCTCACAAAGAATCCCCAAAACATAATCGCTTGACTCATTAAACAACATGGTTACGTAACATTTTAGGGTCACAAGTAGTTATTAATGTGAGAGGCCTAGTGCAGTGTCATTATCATACTATTTATATCCAAACACAAAACTAACAAGGTGGACTAATGGATGGCAATGATGGGGAACTTCTGGATGTAAGATAGCATAGGAGGGTGTTGCGAAAACAAGTTGATTCGTACCTGGTGTTAATGAAGTCACGTTGAGCTGGACAGTCATGGGTAGCGGAGCGTCTCACAGTGAGAAACCTGCGTATCCTTCCCCAACCTGATTCCAGTGACGTACGGCCCAGCCAGTGGTGGAAACAATGGGGGGAATGCTGTCAGGTCGGCCAGGGAAAGATAAACCAGGGAAACACCAATAACCTGTCATGTTATGTGATTCAGTATGACATACCTAAAAACCAAAATGAGTTACAGAGGACAGAACAATTTTGGGTGATACAGTACATATCAATCTTCACTTTTGACACAGCCTTGTTCTAAAACGGATTGAATAGATTTTCTTGTTGCTCCTCTTGTTGCTCTGTAAAATTTTTAAGCTGATTTGAGCTTCAACTGGAAGCCAGCTGTGGTCTACGAATGTTGTAGAGCATGAACCTGTTAGCAGAGAATGACAACGTGTTGTCAAGGGGGGAGGACACTCTGCAGATGTTAATTTTCATGGACAGACCTTCCTGCGAAAGAAGAGCAGTTCAGTCATGTCAAGCTTAAAGTGGAGGGTCAACTTCCAAGTGGAGATGATGGCCAGAGACGCAGAGATGGGGGTTGTCACCTGGTGTCAGAAGGGGACAAGGAGAAAAAAGCTGTCATCTGCATTGTAGTGATGTGGCCAATAACCGAGCCTTGGGGAACACCAGAAGTAAGTGGCTGCGCAGCAGACACCAATCCTCTCCATGTCCCCTGGTAGGAACTGTCCGCCAGGTAGTGAGCAAAAGAGTGAGCAAATCCTGAGATGCCCAAATCAGAAAAGGTGGGCTGTAGGATGCTACGTTTCACATACAAGGCATCACAATATTGATGGCATCATGCAAGTAAGTGGTGAGCATTAATCTAAAAAGTATTTAGAATGTACCCCAAAACACTATGACTACCTGCCTAATATGCTGTTGGTCCTCCACGTCCTGCCAAAACACTGCCGACCCGCTGAGGCATGTACTCTACAAGACCCCTGAAGGTGTGCTGTGGTATCTGGCCCCAAGACAATAGCAGCAGATCATTAAAATCTTGAAAGTTCTGAGGTGGAGGCACCATGGATTGGACCTGTTTGTCTAGCACATCCCCACAGATGCTCAATCGGATTGAGATTTGGGGAATTTGAAGGGCAGGGCAACACCTTGAACTTTTCATCATGTTCCTCAAACCATTCCCAAACAATGTTCGCAGTGTGGCAGGATGCATAATCCTGCTGAATGAGGCCACTGCCATCAGGGAATAACATGGCCATGAAGGGATGTACCTGGTCTGCAACGATGTTTAGGTACATGGCATGTGTCAAATAGATGTCCACATGAATGGCCTGACCCAGGGTTTCCCAGAAGAACATTGCCCAGAGAATCACCCTCCCACAACAGTCGTCTTCCCACAGTGCATCCTGGCACCGTCACTTTCCCCGGTAAATGGTGCACACGTACATGGCCGTCCACCTGATGTTAAAGAAGACGGGACACATCTGACTTCTTCCACTGCACAGCCCCATACGAGGCAGGAGTGTTTTGTGTTGTGTGAGCCTTCGTTGCATCACGCTTCACTGTGTATCAAAATATGGAAATCCAGAGTTTCTCTCTGTCTGTGTGTGTCTGTGTAATCCAAGTCTATGTACACATTTAGGCACCTGAGACCCCTCAAAGATAAAAGCAGAAACATTTTACCCACAAGTTTTTTTTTGCAGGTCCCCACTTGGGAAAATCAGATTTGGGGCGCAAGGTTTAGGTTTAGGAAAAACATACACTTTCGAATAGTGTCAGAATCAGGGTTAGGTTTATGTTTATAACATTACCTTTTAGAGTTAGGCATTTGGGCTAGGTTAGGTTTTGGCATAAAGTTTATTGAGGTTATGGTTAGAGCAAGCACTTGTGTGCAGTGTTCACATATGTAATACCCAACATCTCGGGGGAAAGGACCTTTGAAATCTTTACATTCTTGCAATGGCCTGGGATCAAAGAAATATATGCCTGTAATTTAAAGTACATCAGAGGAACTACATGTAAAATCTCATTGTAGTTCATTATGGATTAATGTTGCAGTGTTTGTATGATGGAATAATATAGCAGAAAAACAACAAAATGTTGGTCAAAGTGAACATTAAAGAGGTTGTGGTACCAGGTACCTTTCTTTTCCCTCCCAGGCCCCTCCACTCCCAGGACTCTCTGCTGCGGCTGCTGAAGGATCTGCCAGGCCAGCCCCTAAGGCAGTGACACCTGACTCCTGGGAGTGGACACACCTTCACTGGCGGTAACGAGAGCTCTCTGTGTGCATGGTGATATAGCTAGTGTGTAAATGACTTTCTCTACCTGGGACACAGACACACGCACTAACTCTCTCTCTTTCTCTCTTTCTTTCTTTCTCTTTTTCTTTCTCTTCCTCTAACTAGATTCCACCTGTTGGGTCACTCTAGTGAAATAGAAGACCTTGTCTAATAAGGTGAGATACGGGTGGAAGATATGGGAGATTTTAAGAATGCTGAATTGACCAAGGCTACTGTCGAGAAATATGGACAAATTCCAAATAACCTATTCAAGGATGTATAATAACACTACTCTTCCTGTATATGGCCTTACCTCACAAAAACATTGCCATAATGTAACCATGACCTGTGACTAGCTACCACAAAAGGCAATGTATATATTAAAATGTTCCGACCACAAAAGTCCCTCTAACACGTACAGCACTCTTAAATAGTTCAATTTTCTGTCCATGAGAGTTTAAACACAGACGCAATTAAAAGATTAGGCTGTGTGCCAAGGGAGTAGTGGTGAGTCATTCCCCTCCCCCATTCCACAATTTTGGTTGTCTTTGCTGTGTTGACATGGAAAGAGAGCTGCTAATAAAGTGACGTTTTGATGAGTTTCAAAGCCAGTTATTACTGCTAATCCTTTAACCAAATCTCACACACTTTTTACACTTTAGCACAGGTTCTGTGAGATTCTAAACAAAGTATTATTATAGGTTATCGACGGGATAAATACAGTATATGGGTGAAATGAACTGAATTGTTGACTCTCAAACAACCTCATGTTCAATACACTAACCACCCTCCAAAAGACATGGGTCCAACAGAAAAGCCTTAGTACCCTGAACCCAACCCCCCAACACCATCTCTTAACCACTGCCTCAAAGCCTCATTACCCTCAACCCAACCCCCCAACACCAACTCTTAACCACTGCCACAAAGCCTCATTAAACTCAACCCAACCCCCCAACACCATCTCTTACCACTGCCACAAAGCCTCATTACCCTCAACCCAACCCCCCAACACCATCTCTTACCACTGCCCCAAAGCCTCATTACCCTCAACCCAACCCCCCAACACCATCTCTTAACCACTGCCACAAAGCCTCATTACCCTCACCCCAACCCCCCAACACCATCTCTTACCACTGCCACAAAGCCTCATTAACCTCAACCCAACCCCCCAACACCATCTCTTACCACTGCCACAATGCCTCATTACCCTCACCCCAAACCCAACCCAACACCATTTCTTACTACAGCCACAAAGCCTCATTACCCTCACCCCAAAACCACACCAACGCCATCTCTTACCACTGCCACAAAGCCTCATTACCCTCACCCCAAACACAACCCAACACCATCTCTTACCACTGCCACAAAGCCTCATTACCCTCACCCCAAAACTAATCCAACACCATCTCTTACCACTGCCACAAAACCTCATTACCCTCACCCCAAAACCACACCAACACAATCTCTTACCACTGCAACAAATCTTAGGAAAACACACTGCTCTCTAAACCTGAATTTAAACCTCCTCCTTACATGTAATGAGGGGGTTCTGCCACATAAGCAATTGCGGGTTTACTCTAATATATCAGGAGTATTATTTAGCATCTAGCAGTGCAGGGTGCAATATTCAGCACCAGTGTAATGTGCTCAGAGTGGTGGCCATGCTGCCTTCTGGCCTGCAGATTAACTGGGCTTGTCTATCAGTATGGTCTGCTGCTCAGATATTGGATTTTCAAACTACATTATTCATGCAGGATGTATTTAGAAAATGTGAACTGGCCCAATCGGTGTCAAATTCAAAATTTGTTCCTATTACATTATTAATGGTTGGAAGTCGTTGGAGTAATGAAAGGAACTTTTCTGTTGTTGCCGAGCCATCCACATGGTAACCGTGGATTGAGTGGCATACGTGCATAAGAGCTACCTGGCTTATGCAAACGTATTAAAACAGAAGCTAACTTAATATTTACTGTTTTCTTTATTAAAATACAATGATTTGAACAGCTGTTTAAAGTAACAACATAGTGCTAAACAACTCTTAGCAAGAAAAGAAACCTCCTTATTGGTTCAGAGACCATGGTTAAAAAAACATGAATCCTACATATTTTATGAAAAAAGCATAGTTACTGTTCTAGACTGCTAAATGAGAGATTTTACACATAGCATACTCATAGCATATTCATATCTGTTTTAGAAAGTTAAATATTAACGGTTCCCAGAATGCCTTTCCTGTCAGGCAGTCCATGATCAGAAGAATCCACTTAGACCTCACCTGTAGAGGGATGGGGTATTACCGGGCTAGCTTTCTCTCTCTTTCTCTCTCTCTCTCTCTCTCTCTCTCTGTCTCTCTCTCTGTTTTTCCCTCTTACAAGCACACACAGTGTGTTTATCCATCATCCATCATTTCATCCACTCCCAATGGCATGACAAACACCACAAAGCTGCGCAAAATATCGACAAGTTACTAGGATTACTAACGGCACTGAGAACCACACGCAGAGGGTGCAAATGAGTCAGCTAAGTCTTGTGCAAAACAGGAGCAAATGACAGGAGAAATATTAACTGTACACAGCTTATGATGTTGTCAGTAACACTGTTTGCTAGCAAAATCTATCTTGAGCTTTATACTGAATGTAAAGTTAATTTGCTATAATTTTCCTGTTAATTATACAGTATATAAAATATGATTGTATTTTCAAGCTATGGTATTACCACACGTTTTAAAACCAGCAAAGCAAATTCAACAAAACATTCTGGTGTTTGTGGTGTTACAAGTCAAAGAAAGTATTAAAGAAATCAATTTTCATGAAATATAAATGCATTTGAGCAATGTATTTGCTGAAAATGTGATCTCCACATCTATGTGAAAATAAGCCTTTTACTGTATATGCTTTATTACATACAATATGTGCCATTTGAAGACTTCAAGTGAAAGAATACCTCACAATGTTTGTGACTGTTCATTTTCAATTTGCAGCAAGTTTGTACCCCAGGATAGACAATTTTAAGATTGTCTAAGGAAAGAAATATAAGATTGCATTTGTAATAATTTGTTAATTAAGATTACATATACATATATATATATATACACACACATATATATATATATATATACACACACACACACACACACACACACATACATATATATATATATATATATATATATATATATATATATATATATATATATATACACACACACACATACACACACATATATATATTAATTTATTAATGGAATCCCTCTGGCACACCAACACACAGCAAATGCATTATCATAATTCATCCACTTTCTAACTTATGAATCAGTGGATTTGAGCATAATAACAAATAGTGAACTGCTATCATGTGAAAATATGTCTATTATTTATATTAATTCATAGGCATTTCAAGGTGAAAAAACCTTTTGAAATGTATACTTTATATTTTTGCAAACCATGGGGCTGGTAAGGAAACTGTCTCAAATTATGAAACCATTCCAGTTGGTTGAGGCATGTGTGCTCAGGCTACTCGGTTCTGCATTGTGATGTGATTTGGATGTATTCTAGAAACACTGTATTTGATGAAAATGTGGCTCATAGACAAAAAATGGGAACATTTCTAATGCTTCGTTAAATAACCTTCATGTACATTGTTTTCTGTTATTGAGAGAAAGGGCAAGAAAAAGTGGTAACAGGCCAATTTTTCTTTTTTTTTATCGAACCTGCCTATTGTCTCGCTTTGTTTCCCCATCTCCTCAATAGGCTTCCGGCTGGTCTCCATCCCACAGTTCAAAACTGTGGCCAACAGCTGGTAGGTGGAGAGAGCCTGTTTTACCCCGGGCAGACAGGTCCTCTACCTCTCCCGGACCGAGCGTGTCGCCCCAAACAGCCTCTATCTGCTCCACTCTGAGGCTCAGTTGCCCTGAGACAAAGGCTGTGGACAGATAAGTGTAATTACCTCTTCTGCCGTGGCTCTCAACTGTCTCCCCTGACTCGTGAGGCTGGAACAGCAGTTTTAACGACTGTCTGCGAAAGAAAGAAAAAAACACAATTTATAATATCGTTTGCCGATGGATCGTCATGCAGTGAGATGGCCGTCTCAGCGCGAGAGCATTAAAACATGAAGTTGTTTGTTTATTAACGGTCATGAAGTTGGGGTCCAGTGATCCTGGTGAAAAAGCCTTACTCCTAAGGCTTCTCCTAAAAGAACATACTCCTAACGAGACTACAATGTGGCCCTTTCATCGGCCCAACTTTGTCAAGTGAACTGTCAACCACTTCGGTGAAACTTGCAATAAGCTAATTATATTGTGAGAAGCACTACAACTAGGACATTCTTTGTCTACTGTTCACAACAAACTGCACGTAAAGTCTGAGTTGAAGAGGTTGGGGTGCTAGGAGTCCTCTGGAGGGGAGAAAATACACTGTGCCCATTGGTGGACTGAAAAAGCAGGTAATTGTGCAGTATCATGATCTATGTATAATTACATCAATTATAGGAGTCAAGTCCATTTATGTGTTGAAAGGCCAGACTGCAGACAGTTAACGGAAGGCAAAGGCCATATGGGTTAGACCCGGGCAAGACTGAGCCACCAGAATCAAAGACGTGACTCAAACCACATTGATAATCCAAACCAAACAAACTTTGCCCAGAACATTTCTACTAACATGAATGCCTTCCAGAGCCAGCTAATGAGAATGTACTACATGTTGTGTAAGATTCAAATAGCTGCTTTATGTCCTGGTGGCTTCATGAATGCAAGTCTAACATTTAATTTCATATAGACTATTCATCAGCCATTCAGTCATATTAACCCCAAAGACCCCTACATTTAGAACAGTGCATATTTTATGCAAAGATACCTTCCTAGAAATACCGTAAGTGAAACAGACTTTTGCTTCATCAGATTTTACAGCCAACAATAAAACTGAACTACAAAATGGCATATGGGCTATTGGAGATGCAAAAATTGATCCTGCATTTCTCGTAGTTGATGGCAACAGTACTCGGTAACTTGAGAACAAATTGCACTGGGTGACTCCGGTCACAGTGGACACTTGGCCTATTGAAACAAAGGATGTTTTAGTGGCTTTTACTTCTTCAAAAGATTTCTTTTTTATGGGGGCCTTTGTTGGGGTACCCCTAGCCAACTGGTCCCGTAAACATCTCTTCACTGTGCGAGACTTGGCTCTAGCGCATGGGGCTATCATGAAAGTTTTCAAACAGGTCAACTATATGCTAATGCCATGTGCATACAGCTGACTCGTTTAGCATTCCTGCTTGGTGCTGGGGGTTGGCACGCTCCTCTGGCAGGGGTTGCACTGCCATCTGCCTGGCCGGGGGGAACGGAGTGAGATAAACGGGTGATTGAGTGCGGGGCCCTGCCTGGTGTAAATGGGCGACTGGCACGGGGCAACGGGCACACTGGGGCATTTGGACAGATTGGAAGGAGCCGTCTGTTTCTTCTCCCTTTCCTTGTCGAAACACTGTTTGGCTTCAGTGTTGCCCTCCATAAATTCTGCCATTCTCATTGAAAACACTCATCCGGTTCAGTCTGCTCTCATTACATAATCTCCCACGCCCACAAGATGACATCTCCGATTGGTGGATCTTGTTTATATTAAATGTGTTTATTAGAAAGTCACTGCAACAAATTCACATCATCTTTGAAAATGTGGTTTTGTTGTTGCTGTTGCTCTTGATCTGGAGTCAGTAAATGGAATTGGTGATTTGAACTCAGTGGTGAAAGCACATTGGGAGGGTGGTGGTAAGTCTCCCAGCTGTCACTTTGTTCCAAAGAGGCCTAGGTAGAAGAAGCAGCAGGCCGATTTGGCCAGCCTTTGGACAGAGGTAAATAAATCACAGGGGTTCAACAAAGCGAGCACCTAGTAATGTCAGCTCAACAGGGCAATCTGTAGCTGTTCCTCATGCCATCCCGTAACAGTCAAGAAAGGACATCTGAAATGGACAATGCAGCTAAAAACACAAGTCCTGTTAGATGGAAGTGATTATCGGCCAAACATTTTTCAATGTGCTTTATGTAAGACTTAAAGCCATGTTACCTGTCAGATATATCCCTATCCAACGCTTGTTTATTTTTTAATGCGAAGCTAAAGGTATGCCAAAAAACAGCTTAGAAGAGAGGGTAAAGTGAGGAGTTGGAGGCAAAATACCTACAAGAGCTGGGTTTACATGCAGAGAGCACAGCAGAAAAGAATAAGGATTGGTGCGATCTTTGGATTAGATCCTCCAAACCTGTCATAAGACATGTTGTTGGGTTTGGGGCTTCTAGAAGTGGGACAGATGACTGATAAGTATGTATGTGTGTGTGTGTTTGTGTGAATGAGTGTGTGTGTGTGAGAAGGAGTGTGTATGTGTGTTTCCAGACGGCCGTGCGTGCTGTTTGTGGCCACAAGGACGGAGAAGTTCCACAAAGGGGAACTCTGGAGATGCTTTTTTATCAGCACTCAAAATGCAGGGGCACTAAGCTCATAAACAAATGGCAGAGTTGGTGTGGTCTGCTGTTAACTTCCAGGTGGCAAAAGCAATGCCCCTAGATTCCTCAGCATCTTCTCGGAAACCACGGGAGAAATCCTCTTTGCACTTAGTCCTTAAGCACCTTGCAAAGTCGAGGTGGCTTGCAACGGATTGTCTTAATCTTTCCTTTTTGTAAAGAAAAGGGTAAGCCAGGCAGAATGTCAGTCTATATCAGTCAAAAAACCAATTGGTTACAAGGATTTTTTTTTTCCTTTGCAAGGAAGTAGTTGCTACCAACTTTATGAAAAACCTTGACGTGCTGACACCAAAGCACAGCACAAATGCATACATCCCAGGTAATTTAATGTGTAATCATATGTGGGATTAATCCTCATGTTATGAGGGGGCAATGCAATTTTTTATGCCCCATCCAGAGGTCAGATATCTTTCTGCTGCTCTCAGGGCTTTCAGGGGAGGCTTAGCGATATGTTAATGAGAACGTTGTAGCCGTTAGTACAGGGAGTTGCTTTAGATTAAACAGTAAAAACTGTCCCTGGCACCCGAGTGGCTTAGGTGGGCAGTCCAAAACTCATTACGCTGATCGAGTCCCAGACAAGCAACGAATCATCTCGACGCCGCTGCTCAAGCTGTCCAAAATCCCAGGCTGTACAATTTCATCTGACGCTCGACTCACTTATCAGGCCCTGACGGGGATAGGTACTTTACCTAGCCTCCACCATCTCCAGCCCCATCCACACCAAAATAAGAAACTAATTTCTCCTTCCGCCAGGACAACAATATATGAGAGTGGAGATCCAGCAGCCGGGGGACTGCTTCAGCGTTCAGACAGAGGACACCTCAGCCCCGAGAAAAACACCCAAACAAAACACAATGTTGCTGCCAGGAAATCAAATCCCAAAACAGACTCC
Organism: Esox lucius; assembly: GCF_011004845.1. Classification (NCBI taxonomy): domain Eukaryota; kingdom Metazoa; phylum Chordata; class Actinopteri; order Esociformes; family Esocidae; genus Esox; species Esox lucius. The sequence continues at coordinate 15,720,307 of NC_047576.1, forward strand.
AATATCAGGGTGTGGAGTGGAAGCTTTAGTATTACTTTTCTAAATCCCTCATGAGAAATGAGTGATTACCTACCCATTAAAGTCTGCTAATTAAAGTTTTGCTGCAATTCTAACCGAGCAGGTGACTGGAGCCATCGTTTTCTAACACAAAGCACCATCGTCAACATATTGCATGAATCCACTTCAGAAAAAAGAGACGAGCGCGCGAACAGGACAGGACAAACAAGGGAGGAGGGGGGCCGTGCTGCATGTATTGACATTAGCGCGCTGAGTGTGATGACAGTGCGGCAGCAGGCCAGCCTGGCCAGATACGAAGTGATGGAGGAGATAGAGTTCTGGAGGGAGACACTTCCTGTTGACGGGCTGCTGCAGGCTCCTAGGGGCACACGGGGGAGAGCCACTGAGGCGTGCAGAGGTGTGGACTCCCCGCGCAGCAGCTGCGTTGGAAGGAGGGAGTCACACTGAACGGGACCACACATCAAGATGCCAACCCCCCCCCACCGTCTACCACACAACACCCAACCCCACCCCCCCCCCCCGCCCCCCCCGCCCTCCACTGATCTGGGGCTTAAATTGGAGATAAATGTTCCCAGTGAAAACTCAGGAAGGAGCTTACTGTAGCAGGATGAATGCTGAGAGAAAGTTTTCACTGGTTTTCGGTCCAGGTACACAAACAATGCAAAGAAACAAACACATGAAAAAACACGCTTGCTTAATGTGTGGTATGCATTTGAATACGCTTCTGAATAAGGTGTTCACAGATTGTAGTGGTTGTAATTCAGTGTAAGTTTAAAAAGGGCAAGATGCCGGATATATTAAGCATATATGTACAGAAATATTGCACTGCAGCGCAGTTATTAGCTATACATCACAGACACGCTAAGCTTGGGCAGTCCTGACCAAGAGCTGAGCTGAAATTAATCTTAGCGACATGGCCGTTCAAATTTTGCTTCTCAATTTAACACAGGTGATTTGCAAGTGGTTTTCTGCCTATCGGCCAGCTCAAGATTTATTTAATTCCATTAGTGGATATGCTGCCCTGTAGCAGGGGTGTGCGTAAATGCGGTCAGCCCTGAGTTTGCTGAGTGGGCGAGCGAGGGGCCGGGGCAAGGGGGGGCCAGGTGTGTTGTTGGCTGGGGCTGGGTGGGACTGTTTGCCTGTCAGTGGCAGAGCCCTGGGTCTTAGCACGGCTGATTGCACAGAGCAGGAGCCGGAGGTTAACTCTGCTGACAGGTGGAGGCAATCGAAGCATATCAGTGCTAATCCACCATTGCCATAAGAGAGAGAAGGGAAAGGGAGAGAGAGAGAAAGAGAGAAAGAGAGCCAGCAGGACAGAATGGAGAGAAAACAGAAGGGTGGAAATGATGAAAAAAGTGTCAAAGAAAAATAACCGACAGAAAACTTAAAGGACACCAAGAGGTAGTCAGAGGTAATGAACAGTGTAGTCCGGTCTGACGTTTTCTGGACAGCCAAACATCATGATGAATCATACCACAATCAAAAACAGCAACTGAAAAAGTTCTCACAGCAATCTAATTGTAGCCCAAAACCTTGATAGGCATCGCTTGCCGACGCACATGAGCACACATAGAAACACACACACACAATGCCAGGCTTCCATCCCCGGCCATGGAAGATGTTATCCTGCCATTCTGTTGTTTCTTCAGGTGCTTCTGCGCTGCACAGCAAGTCAGACCATGTACAGCACGCAAGCTGCTCTATCGTTTTCCCATTACCCAGCAAAAGTCATCCCTTTGATCTGCCTACCTTTGAATCTCAAGCATGGTGGCTCTACGGTATCCTGGCTGCATGTTCCAAACAAACACTCTCTTCCTTTCCTTCTCCTCCCCCCCTCCCTCCCTCCCTCCCCTAACCTACAGGGGTTCAGAAGGAGCAGGTAGTGAGCAGAGCCATCAAGCTTGCAGATGTTTATCGGCCTGCGTCCCACTCACCAGGGCTGTTCCAGTAATCATGTCACTTAAATTGTCTGGCCGGGGTACAGCAAGAGCTTCGCAATCAGTAAGAGAACCAAGAGAAACTTCAAAATAGGCATACGGAGAGCTGGTCATTTTGTATTTTTCTTATTAAACACTTGCAAGAAAGATGCAGGCATAATGTACATCCCAGTTTCAGACTAAGGGGATTGCTGGTGTGTGTATGAAAATAAAGGATCATGGGAAAAGGTCACAAAGGGTTGTTTTTTTTTTCTTCCGGCGTTAGGAGTGGTGGTTGCTAATCATGTGGAAGTAGCTGGGATTAAAGTTGCCTGACATCTGGGCTTAATGTGCATCACACTCGCTTTGGAACAAGAGAGAGAAAGTCAAAAGTACTTTGGATTAATGAACAAGTTTCTGCACATGAAGAGAGATACATTTGGTGTCCTCATGTTTTGTTAATGGGGGAAAAAATCATAGTCATCCATGATAAACTAAGGAATGCTTTCCTTTCTTTACGCCGGTTTCTATACCTCCCATTCAAACACTAACCAAAACCAACAGACTAGTTAATTGATAGGACCTCTGGCCATTGGTGGCTCTTGGTGGCTATGGTTCCCATAACATCATGTATGCAAATCTATTGTGTTACCTGTGTCATGTGATAAAGGCAAACAGCTGCATCTTTCTGCCTTTAAAACTTTTACCTTTCTCACCTGGGTGGGCCCTGTCTGGAATCTGTTTGGATTAGTGTGACGATTAACAAGACAAAACACATTAAATCAGGAATCGAGTGTTACGTGTTTGTCCAGACCAAATCACAGAAAGAGAAGGGCACAGCACTTCCTTTACATGTTCTTCTGGTGAACCCTCCAAACAAACAAGTCTGCCGTGTACAAGAGAATCCAGCATCTGAACTTAATCCCTGTCTGTCACTGTAGTTATTGTGTGGCCGGCAGTTGACCATGCTTGTTCCTGTCTGGCTGGGTCTGTAGCTACGCTATCATCTCATGAGAACTGCAGAACAGTGCAGTGGGTGAGAAGTGTTTGCATTGAATCGTAGTACTGAGGCAGGTAGGAAGGTCAGAAGTACAGTAAATACACATTGGTTTCTTGTTGTTTTAGAGCGATTGTTTTTATTGTTTGGCACATCGATAGAAGTGGTTTTGGGAGTGTGGAGTTTTCCGGTGAGAATTTGTGGAAGGAAAAGCACAAACTGAACAGCACACAGTACCAGTCAAAAGTCTGGACAGACTTACCCATTCACTGGAACTAATGCCATTGTCTGTAAGCATTGAAAATACACAAACATTTTCAAGATAACAAAAGCTAAGAGGGCTTTCTTAATTTACTTACTTTTGCTAACCCACACTTAGACAAAGTCAAGTTGTTAATGTTATAGTTAACATGAGCCACCCAAACCATGGCTGACTAGCTATCACATAAAATCTAGCTATCACATTACAAGCTATCACAGTACAACCTCACTTCTAAATTCTGTAAATCATTGAGAATATATATATATATATATTTTTTTTTTAAATATATATATATATATTTTTTTTAAAGTCATACAGGGCTCCATGTACAAAATGTTCTACGAAAGAAAATATCTACATTTTAAATACACTTCTTGAAACTCAAACCAGTAATTTTTTCGGTGTCGGCAGGTGGAATTAGCAGTTCAAAATCACCAACCTAGACAATTTTGTATCTCGTATAAAAATTGACAATTTTAATTGACATGAGAAAAATGTACGTAGCTGCCCATTTATTTATTTGGGTAAACACATGATAACTGCTTGTTTACGTACAACACTTTACAAGTTTAAGGTAGAAGCACAGACGTTGCTCCTTTTCAAGATGTGTTGCTAGTTACAGTCCTTAAGTCACAGTATATTCAGAAAATAAAGTTGTTATACACATTTACTGGGATGCCTGAAATTCACCAACTCGTGTCTGCCTCATAATCCTAAGAGATTCCTGCAAAGCTAGCCAGCTGACTTTTCAAACCTAACTGTGGTTAGCTGTGGATGCATTCAAGAGGAAGACAGGTCTAAAATCATTTTACACGGTACTCTTTTAAATCAAGGCTAAAACATTATCAATGTTCCCTTCATTCTAATGTGAAGTACATTTACATTTCGTATTCCTCCCTGGTTCACTGCAGTCTCCAGGCCAAGTTGCCAATTGAGCTTCACCAGTGTGTTGCTTGTGGGCCACAGTGGTAGGGCATTGCATATATCACATAGCAATGCCTGTCGGATTTGTGATTGGTCATAATCAAACACATTTGGGGTGTGTTAAATGGTCTTCAACTTATAACTTACTGACAGAAAAATACACAATATGTTGGTTAGAAATCATTATACATAAATTGTGTTATTCAGCCTCTCACTCCCAGAGTATAAAACTGGGATTAAACTAAATATCATGGGAGCTGGAGTTTGCATTTTATGACCAAATGACAATACATCCAAGCAAACTGCCACACATCTTGACTGTAATTGCACTCACCACCGCCACTAGTAAGTTCTTTTTCAAATGATTCATTATTCAAAGGTTATGAGGGACCCAGACAAACATCTACCTTTAACCCATCTAGGTCTCCGTTTGTGGTGGTTCCTCAGGTGAACCACTGTGGTCATGATTTGGACGGCTACACCGTTAGCTTTACATACACAACAACCACACCTGTACATTGAAAAAGAATACACTGGCCTCCAATGGAGGAAGTGTAGCATTTCCTCACCGGGCTGGGTGTATCCTGATAGAATTAGTTACAAATTAGCGCAATAAAAGATAGGATGTTGTGTAAACCCAAGGCTAATTCATTTCCTTTTTATTGATGACATGGTGGTAAGTGCTTTCACTTTGGTTAGTGCTGTCCTAAGAGAAGAACTTAGTGAGAGCTTTTGTCTCATGAAGTGATCTGAGCCGCTCCTATCACAGCAAGATCAACACATTCTTATTTGTTTGCATGGCCAAGAGCAAACTAGCCATAGCACAGCCCCAATGGGAAAAACAGCTCACAAACACAAGGAACAAGCTGGTGCTTGCTTCAGGGAGACTGTTTGTGGAGGACGGGAGCATTAGACTGAGGCATTAGAGGGTTTATCTAAGGTGTGGTCCACCTCAACTCTTGGTAATTATCCAGCATTCGACAGCTGAAGGCTGCACTTGCTCTGCCACCCTCACAGGCTGCATTTAACCCATAAGAGGCGCTGGAGTTACTATTTTTTATTCACTATTTACCACAAAAGATGTATCCCTCCACAGATTCCTTGATTCACTCTCTGCACTCCATAATGTTTGCTTTTCTATTGAAAAAAATTAATCTGACAACCTCACACAGTCTCCTGAGTCACTCCTTTAATTCTTGAACACAGGGAAAGAGACAACAAAAACCTAGGGGCATACACATCAAACAAACATAAATTGCATCTATATTAACAGCAGAAACTTTATTCACAAACCGTGACTTTGGATTATGATTATTCGATTATTATCCTCATCAAGAGCCAATAGAATACTGTTCTCCATCTTTTTTTCGCCCTTTTTTATTTGTCAGTATGCTCCTACAGAACACATAACCTAAATCTTGCATCTGATAAAACCACCAGAGCTGTGCATGGGCCTGAATTCTATATCAAGCCCTAGCCTTTGCCTGTGAAGTTCAAGACCTACCCTATCCATGTCAAACCGCTCCTGTCAAATTCTAGGACCCTGTAAGCAGATAGCTTACCAATGTTTCATATTGCAGCAAATACTGCCCTCAACATTTAAACTTTGCACTTTAAACTTCAAATTGATGCCAGTCTGTTAGGTTACCTGAATCAGATGAGCAGTGGAGGTGCTGTCTACACAGTGGTGCTGAATTCCAACACCACCTCCATTATTGAGAAACTACCGTGTTCTATTGTTTAAATATTCACATATAAAATAGGTATAATCAAAATATAATCAATTAAGTCAGTAATGCCTTGCACGACTTTCTGATATCCAAATATGTTTCTTCTACTGTTACGGGAACAGTGCATACAGCGCTTTTTTCTCAGAACCAGCGCAGGTTAAATATCCAGACGTATTATTTATCCATAAAATCCTTTTATCCCAAAGGATTTTCAGCACCTTTTATCAGAACCAGAACCAGACCACACATATTGAATGTTTGGGAAGGACCATGCTGTGGGCCTATTTGCCTAATAACAAGCCAGTTCTACCTTTCATAGTACCTCATATGTAGCCTGAGCAAAACCACGCAGCCCAAATTGCACCCAGTGAACATTGGGCAATACTAGCTAAAAAATCCACAGCTTGTCTAACGGAACTTGTGTAGCAACGACAGTAAAGACAAAGTCAAGACATTGTGAAATATATTCACATGCGTAACACTCCATGCTAGTGCTAGTACGCATTGTGAAGGAAGAGGACTGCGCCAACCATCGACGGATAAAGCCATGTCCTCCTCCTGTGATTGTGTGATGTACCCTCTTCCACTACATCTGCTATGTTTTCCACCAGCATGTTCTTCCATTCTTCTAAGTCAAGCGATCTTCTCTTCACAGCGGGTGTAGACGTCTCACCGGTGGGGGTGGCAGTCGCGGACACGGCTTGGAAGCGGGAAATGAGTTGCCGGGCCTCGTCATGCACTCTGTTTCTTTTGATTATTGGAAGCATCGTGAGCTGGCTGAACTTAAGCCACAAGAACGTGGCAAGCTTGGGCAGTAGTTTAATTTGAACTTTTCTGTTGATCCATTCCAAATGTTCATTCGCAAAATGATTGCCGGATGGGTGGGGTTCATGCCCACTGGTTGGCAGTGGGGCCACAAGCCTGTCACACTACAGGAAGGCCAGGTTGAAGGTAGGGGACTGGTCGCCCTCAAGATCCCTCTGTGCCTCGTAAAAGGGACGGAGAAAGTCCAATAAGAAATCCAATACATCGGGAAGTATGTGACCTATTCTCCGACACTCACCTCGAATCTCAAATGTTTCACGGAGCTCTGTGTAGACACCCTCGGTGACAATTCAATTAAGTGTATTCATACTTTCACACAAGTCTTTTCCTGTTCATTTGCAGCTTTCACCACCCCTCCCTTGGAGATTATTATTTTTTTTATCTCCATTGTAAGTAATTAGTCTGCCAGCTATCTCCGCGTCTCATTCTCACAAACACACTTGATTCTTGGAGCAAAAATGCATGCTCTTTGTTTGCTTTGCCTGCGTCGCGTTAAGCGCAGCCGCAGACTGCAGCAGCAAGAGCAGTAGAATAATTACTCAGCAGCGCAAATATTATTATTATTCATTTATTATTTAAAAATAAGGCCCGACCCAGCCCAAACCCGATGCATATCGCCTGGGCCCATTGAACCTCGGGTAGGGTAGCCCAGCTCTGAAAACAACCCAAAATTTCACGTTTCAATTGTTTTGAGGGGGCTTGTCTTGAATATTATGAACATACTGGATCAATCATGTAATTAGTACATCATACAGGATCATATGTACAGTTGGTAATTCCTGTTGGCAGTGTGGTTTGGGAGTGAAAACAGGCCTTAGCTGTAGTGTACATTGCGCTGACACACTAAATGAAAGTTAACCCAGGCTGGGTCCTGACAATGGATGGAGAGCGGGAGGATGTGAAAAATCAAACAGGCTGTTCCCTCTCTGTCAGGTGAAGGGATGGAGAGGTGATCACTGGGAGTGTTGCGTTTCGTTGTGTTGCAGTGTTGTAATTAGATTATTTATATCACTAGGCTGTGTTAACCTGATTACCGTCCGCAGATGCTCCATAGTTCCCCTGCTCCACGCAATGTCATTTCCACAGTGACTGGTTAACTTCACACAGCCTTAATGCTCAAGGGCCATGTTAATAATGTTATTAGGTGTGCTTGCAGAAAGCATAGCACAATTTGAGAAATGGGGCCAAAACCACAGAAGCTATAAAAAGCCAGAATTACTTTAGAAGGTGCAGACAGAGTGTAAACATGTTTCTTGTATTTTTTTCACACAAGCACATTTGCATGAATCACAAAACCATTTCAGTGACTAAAGGGGGTACAATATATGGTTATATCTTTAAAACATTTATGTTTCACTATAGCTTTTTGTTACTATTTATATTTTTTTATTAAAACCATCTTAAATAATGAACTGTTAAGGGTTAAATGGGAGGCATTGGATTCCTAATGCTCTTTAACTGTTAAAGCTACAAACATCAAACATAGACATATTACCATTTGACTCCACTCTGATTGCTGGTCTAAACAATGTCTATTGTATACTCTTAAAGCTATAAGGGTTTCATATTAGCATAAATCAGTGCTTAAACACTTATTACGGCTTTTGATGATTGTACTTGATTTAGATTAAATACTAACACCTACAAACACACCTACAAACTATCCCAAATAGATTACAATATCTCAAATGTAGTGTACAAAAAACCTTTTATTCCCAGTATTTCTACTAGTGTTTTTTTTAGGGATGCACCGATAAGAAATTATATATACACTCACCTAAAGGATTATTAGGAACACCATACTAATACTGTGTTTGACCCCCTTTCGCCTTCAGAACTGCCTTAATTCTACGTGGCATTGATTCAACAAGGTGCTGAAAGCATTCTTTAGAAATGTTGGCCCATATTGATAGGATAGCATCTTGCAGTTGTTGGAGATTTGTGGGATGCACATCCAGGGCACGAAGCTCCCGTTCCACCACATCCCAAAGATGCTCTATTGGGTTGAGATCTGGTGACTGTGGGGGCCATTTCAGTACAGTGAACTCATTGTCATGTTCAAGAAACCAATTTGAAATGATTTGAGCTTTATGACATGGTGCATTATCCTGCTGGAAGTAACCATCAGAGGATGGGTACATGGTGGTCATAAAGGGATGGACATGGTCAGAAACAATGCTCAGGTAGGCCGTGGCATTTAAACAATGCCCAATTGGCACTAAGGGCCCTAAAGTGTGCCAAGAAAACATCTCCCACACCATTACACCACCACCACCAGCCTGCACAGTGGTAACAAGGCATGATGGATCCATGTTCTCATTCTGTTTACGCCAAATTCTGACCCTACCATCTGAATGTCTCAACAGAAATCGAGGCTCATCAGACCAGGCAACGTTCTTCCAGTCTTCAACTGTCCAATTTTGGTGAGCTCGTGCAAATTGTAGCCTCTTTTTCCTATTTGTAGTGGAGATGAGTGGTACCCGGTGGGGTCTTCTGCTGTTGTAGCCCATCCGCCTCAAGGTTGTGCGTGTTGTGGCTTCACAAATGCTTTGCTGCATACCTCGGTTGTAACGAGTGGTTATTTCAGTCAAAGTTGCTCTTCTATCAGCTTGAATCAGTCGGCCCATTCTCCTCTGACCTCTAGCATCAACAAGGCATTTTTGCCCACAGGACTGCCACATACTGGATGTTTTTTCCCTTTTCACACCATTCTTTGTAAACCCTAGAAATGGTTGTGCGTGAAAATCCCAGTAACTGAGCAGATTGTGAAATACTCTGAGCAGATTGTGAAATACTCAGACCGGCCCGTCTGGCACCAACAACCATGCCACGCTCAAAATTGCTTAAATTACCTTTCTTTCCCATTCTGACATTCAGTTTGGAGTTCAGGAGATTGCCTTGACCAGGACCACACCCCTAAATGCATTGAAGCAACTGCCATGTGATTGGTTGATTAGATAATTGCATTAATGAGAAATTGAACAGGTGTTCAATAATAATAATAATCCTTTAGGTGAGTGTATAATATAACATAATTGGCCAACGCTGATACCGATGTTATGACATTTCTATAACTTTATACCCTGTCCTAAATTAAATAAAAATGTGGCTTCTAATGAGGCTTCTAATTTCATTTCCTTTTTTCAGGGAATTATGGCCAATTAGCCACTGTTTACAAGTTTATAACTTCATAATAAATGAAAAGATATGTTATGTTTTGCATGTCTTTTTCCTCTTTAACGAAATTGTACCCGAACCGTGGCTTAAAATCTTAGGTATGTACCAAACCATGAGTTTTGCATGCCATTACACTCTACTCCTGAGACTGAGTATACTCATCGGGTTTACATTAGAGCTCCAAATGTCTGTTGTAAATCTAAGTTGTCATGGGCCAGAAAATATTCTATGTGTGTAGCTACAACGTTGTACAATTCTGGTAATCACACATCGGAAAAAGAATGCCTATATTAGGCAGTGTGTAGCGCGATTCCACAACTGAGAAAGGCTGGTCATCCAAGATGATGAATTCCATAACATTCTCTGTGAAACCTATTCGTTTTTGCACAGTCCTAGCAAATATTTCTAGCATTTTCAAATAGTGTGGCTACTGGAGTCTGGTTGGTGGGAGGGGCAGCATTCTTAGCTGCAACTATCATTTGTAGAACCTTGGCCCGCCCCTTTGTGCCTTGCTTTTAGATGCTGTATCGAGTTCGAAGTGTCGAAATTTTTTGTTGAACTTGACTAAGTGTGAAAGCTCTCATGTTATATACAACAGAGCAGCCTGGCAATATATTACCTGTCATTGACATGTGACTGGAGAAAAATTTGGTTAGCAGAATGTCTTTTCAGACACCATAATCGGTTGCAAGTAATCGGGCATTTTAAAGTAGTTGGTCGATATCAATTATTCGATTTTTGCCTGTAATTGGCCGATTCTGATTGCTGGCTGATTAATCAGTTCATCCCTAATGTTTTTACCTAATGTAATTCTGGGAGCCTACAAAAACGCATTCAAGAATGCAGCATTTCTTTTCGTCAACAGTTGTCAAATGAAGAAGCTGCCCTTTGTCTTTCCTCCATTGGTGTCACTAAGAGGAAGACTGGGGTAAATTAAGTCCATCAGTCCTTTCCTGGTTGCTCTACACAGTTCACTCAATTTCAATTCAAGTTGAAAAAACAAGCACTGAAAAGTGTGGGAATCATCTAAATCACTTTGAAATATATTATAAACATTAACTAAATATAGTTTTACAGCATTTCTTTACTTTTTAACCAAAAGTGAAAGTACAACTTTCTAGTGGCGTGAGTGACAGGTAAATATATTTTTATAATGGACTTTTGGTGGATATCCGGTTTCTCTCATGAATCGCCATATAGAGAAACCAAATATCCACCAAATGTTGCTTTCAAAACTAACTGAGAGCTGGTTTGAATGCAAATTGTTGTTGCTGCAATTCAACTAGCTTCCACATGGAGAATATATTGTACAAACAGCCATTTTAAGAGTTCCCAACTGATTACAATAATTTTGCTAGGAAGCTGGTCCTGCTGACTAGATGGTGACGTGTCAACACACAGGCATCATTTTCTATTGGAATTGAAAAACTAGTACAATACCACATCAGAAATCAAACAGATGTCAGTTCTCTCTGCTTCGCTTATGCCTAGCTGAGTAGCATTGATGTGTACAAATACCTCAGAGCACGCCGCTAGGCTTGAATTCCGACTCCCGCAGAGGCTTCTTAGAAAATCTGAATGGTTTTACTACTGCCTTCACGTCCACCACTTACTTTACAACCATACGTAATTGAAAACTAGCAAGCATATCCCATTTCCGTCCATATATTACCATTCTTATTTGATGTCATTAAGTCAACCTTCTGAGTTATAAGACACATGTATCATCTGTTTGTCCATCCGTCAGGGTAAAGACATGGCAGCTGTACATACGTCAAGAGAGGGCCAGAGCAGGTCGACATGCCAGCCAGCCAGCCAGGCAGACAGGCAGCCAGCCAGCCAGGAGCCCAGAGCAGGGCTGAGAAGCATAAACATGAACCCCTCATTAAAACCCTGCTAATCCCCACTTCACTGACAGACTACACTACACTATAATGCAGCCTGGAGCACAGAGACAACATGATGAGGCTGAATCAGACAGCATCACCTCCGCTAACTGGCTTCATGAGGCAGACACACCTTGTATGCTCATTAGAATGGTGATCCTGTCACCATCAAGGTGACTGACTTTGAAATGGGGATCAAATACTCTTTAAAAGAGCATTTACCCTTCTGGTGCGTGCTCTGGGACTCTGTGTATGCACACAGTGCTGCATACACTGTGTATTGTCTTCCACATTAGTGACTCGCCTCCGCTGCTTGGTTGCTCCGCTGCTTGGTTGCCCCCAACAACCCCAAACTCCTATGTCCAATTGCTCCGTGTGATGATTTCTGGAGGACGTCAAAAGAAAGACGGCACCGAGAACATCTTCTGGCCTGTCACTGGGAAAGCCTTCAATCGGGCTGAACAAGGTGTAAAAACACCATTACCCCACCCTCCAATAGGGAGCTATAGCTGCCTACTGTAGGCTTGTTCACCCTGTCTCACTGTCAGGAGTGGCAAGAGACACTACATGTTTACATCACACCTGCCCTTCAGAACTCTGGGATTCTACAGTGAGCTTTAGCCTGGCAGGCTGTTAAGGGAGTTGAGATTAAAGATTTGCAAACTTCACAGTAAGTGGTGTAGCAAGAAGGTTTGTCTGGCCATGGGGGAAAGACACCAATCTGGACACAACAGGGACTAAGGGAAACAAAGGACGTTTCAGCAGGCCACTTTACCAGACCAATGTTCGGTACTGCCAATGCAGACACACTCTAGAAAACAATTATTGCAAATCTTCTAGTGAAAGTGCTGATCAATAAATAAAAGGCAATAAGATAATATTTTTTTTATAATGTATTGCATTTTAAGATTATAGGGGTGCAACTAGAAGATTCCAGACATCCTCAGCACATTTGTTTTGAGGCTCTTGAGAGATGCTGTCTTTAGGTTCCTATGCAGACTGTTATTTTGTTTTGACATTCACCTGCTGTCACAACTACGGGCCATCATCTGTATGCCTGCAGTGAAGGGGAGGAGGGTTGGGGGGGTTGTATACTTATCCAACCACATGTAAATAAAACACTACAATGAAAGGATCCAGGAGAAGGCTAGGAAAGAGATGCAATTTGCCCAAGCATATTTACAAGTGGCTCTATTGAATAATACATTCTTTGCACAGAGTGGTGATTTGGCTCCTGTGTGGTTTTTGTGACAGAAAAATACATCAGGGCTATTTTTTCTTTTTTATATGATGGTGCAATTATGAGAGGGGACCGTTTGGTCTCCCACTCTCTCCCTGTGCCCCCTCTTACTCTTCCCCACCTTCTTCCTTCTTCCTCCCCTCCCCTCCTTCTCTCTCCTCCCCTCACTATCTCTCCTCCGTGGGGTAGGCCTGCTTTAGTATAAGAGTCTTTGCAGCGTCTCCAGGGACTAGCAAAGCTGAGAGGATTAAGTGGATGGCATATCAGTAAAAAAAAATTCAGATCAAAAGGCTAAGTTGGGGGCAGTTGGAAGGTTGCAGCCCCGTAGACCAAAGGGATTTCAAAGGCTCCTAGTTTAACAGAAACCCCTTCTTTATCTTATGCCACCCATCGGGTTTAGTGTTGGACCATGGAAATGGTCATATAGACAGACCTTTGTTTTAGGAAAACTGAATATGTGGAAGAAAGGGCCAACAAGAAACCCGGCCCCTATGGCCTTAGCACTGTGAAGATACAGCAGTGAACCAGCACAAGGGATAACCACATACATCTAATGCCCTGAAGGAGGGTTTTCAATTGCTTTTTAATTTTACATTCATCCGTGTTACAAGCGTTACATTTACAGCCGAAACATGATTTACAGCTAGGTATGATGTCATGTACATCTAACACGTAGGCCTACTACTCTTTACAAAAAGTATTAATCAAATGCAATGTAACTGTATATGTTGATTTGAATTGCTAAACTAAAAACAAACACAAAAAATGTTTGTAAATATTGACACTAATTGTAGAAAAAGTATTTGTATGGTACAATTAAAATCCTTTTTTTGGAGTTCATGACCTCCAGGTCACCTCTACCTATAATCCCTGTGGTAATGCCATGTGCAAGAAGTGAGAGTGAATGTTTTGTGTAAAAGAAAACCCTTTCACTGGACTTGCTCTGTTTACATGCATTTAGGTGGGTTCAACTCTTTCCTGTTGCATACAGACAAAGGAACAGGAGCCCTTCAGAGTGGCTTCTCACTGAGATCCCAGTACACAGTACCGCAGTCTTAGAGCTGAAAGGTACAGAAGCAAAGCTAACAAAAAAAACTGTGAGCCCACAACAAAAAACGTAACACACACATGACAAAATGTTGCTAAACATACGAAGACACTGTGTACAAGTTTGCTCGTGATCAACACTGTTGTTCAATTACTCTTTTTTCAAACACATCGTAAAAAGAAACCAAGCCTGCCTGAAGTCTTTGGCATAAATGTGGAGGTTAAACTGTGAGTAATGAGGAGCTAACTGGAGATAAAATTAATACATCAAGCTTGATTCAACCAATATCACACCAACTAGGGGTGCTACAGTATAACCATGGAAAGAATATATGAAGTGTAAATGGGTCAGTGAACTGAAGGTGTCAGCTTGGGTAGAGAGCAAAAACCACCTAATCACGGAGCCATTTCAGCCGTGGCGGATTAAAATGTTTATCAATTATCACATCCCCATCAGGACGAGCACTCAGCTTCTCATCGCCTAATTGAATCATTAAACAATTTCATTTCCTTGAGAGATGGAGAGTGCAGGGCGTTGTTTGCAAACAGCGTCATCCTGAGCCCTCCAGCGAACGTCAATGTACTTGTCAGACATGTTTATTAACGTTGAATCCCCTGGCAAGCTGTGTTTTTAAGGGAACGCAGAAAGCTGCCAGTCTCCGTTAAAATACAGCCAAGCGTCTATCTCAGCTGGAGATCTCTCCTTTCTAAATTAGCCTGCAGACTGACTTCATGTATTTCAACAACGAAAATGTGTTGTAACCCTCCGAGGGGAGTGCTAAACAAAACAAAACAAATGGTTTTATTGAATTGTCATCGTCACAACAAGGCTGTTATTTGCTGAGCGCCGGGCAGGGCAAAGGTGTGAGGACACCCCCTCTCTGAGCCGGTGTTGTTTGTAGTGTTTGAGGAGACACTTGGCCCCTCTAAAGCTCACAGTGGAATCCCAGTGGTGTCCTGGCTGCCTCTTTCTACTTGGCAGAGGGAATCACAACTATCTCACAGAACGCGAATGGCGTGGATCGTCACCATGGCATCACCGTGTCACTCACTGGCAACACAATGAGAGAGACGAAGACACCCACCGCCATCCACTGAGGAGCCTCACTGTGTTTACCTTCATCCTGGCATGACCTTAATACTCAATTGAATACCAGTGTTATAAATAGTTAGCTCATCGGTAGCGGTAAAAATACTGTCTGTATAAATAGTCAACTAATAATCATGTTAAATGCTCATAGTAAATCCAAGCAAAACTAATTGCCTATCAAAATTGACGCTAATCTATGTTGTGGTAGTTGTCTTTATAATGATAACTTTTACATGTTAAGCAAAAGTGATTTTTTTTAAAGATATATTCTCCTCATGGCTGTCCGCAGCACTCAGCCATTTTCACTCCAACTACCACTCAAGCATACCTGTCACTCATTCCTTTTACGCCACCTAACCTCCACCCAATCCTTTGTCCTATCAACCAGAGATGTAAACGCCTGGAACCGCTGATCAGAACAGTTGAAAGCGGAGGTGCAGGGAGCAACGTGCATGAGGGGGGCTGAAAGTCAGGCACCAATTTACCTGAAGCTGTAATGAATTGTGATGAGCACATAATTGAAAAGTGAGGGACAGATCCTGGGGCTTGGCCAGGCAGCAGACAGACCGGCCTGCCATATGACTAGGAGGAGGACCAAGTGAAATCCTCCACCACAAACCTGTCCCCTCTGCACATGCACACATGGAACACCTTGTCTTGCAGAGATTCAGGGATACAGTTCACTTTAAACAAGGAGGAGAATGACAGAGAGGCTGTCTGACTTCACAAACCTCCCATCGCGAGGCTGTGAAATTTGCAAGGTCTCCGTCTTGGATCCAATTCGTCACTGCCTTAACACTCACTGTTCTGGGATGTCCTGTAGTTATGTTATTCAATTATCTTTCCTCTTTAATGTGCAAACTGTACATCGATATTTAGTCAACCAATGTAATTGCTCCGTGTGGAATATACCAGATTCCTGGTTTTAGAATCAAAGGGGTGATATAGTTTCCTCAGGCATATTTAAAGATTTGCATTTTTTCTTTATTCTTTGGGCTACATCTGCAATTTGAGGCACAACAGTTAAGGCTGCTGAATCTAAGGTTTTTTGCATGGCAAGCAGCTTTCTAGAAATCTCAGGTAAGGATAGGGAAATTAACATTGAGGACAGAGGAAATTCAAACAACAAGTGATAAGAATAAACAACCTTCATCTTGACGTTTTTCGTCATCAAACAAAATGATGACATCACAAAGTGAAATGTAATATTATTGCTACATTTCTTTGATGAAACTCTTGAATATATTTTAATGCAGTCAAGAAGCAGCATTTATGAGAAAATTGCTTTGAATTTAATGCTAAGACTACAGGCCCATGACAGAAAGAGTAATACTCTTGACTATACTTTAGTTAGTGTAGTAATGCCTATTTATACCAGGTTATCAATTAGTTTATTGAAAAACAGCAGTTGTCGTGATGTGGAAATATAATATTCAGCTTTATTGATATAGAGTTTAATTTTATAGTATTTTTTTACAGTTTTAATTTGAATTTATTGAAATGTCTCCATTTCAGAGCTTATCATGGGTTTTAGTAGGGAAACGATGAAATAAATAACAGTTAGTGGTTAAAATCCAGTGCACACTCCATTTCAATTCTGGACCTTCCTTTTTTTAACTGAGGTAGCTAGCTACAGTACTGTAACAGGTACATTTTATTTCACTCACTGACTAGGTCACTTGTTCGTTTAAAAAAAAAATTATAAACCAGTAATCAAGCAATTGTAAATAATTACATCAATACTAAAAAACATAAATATACAATAATATCATAAACAAGAAACCTAGCTAGTTCTTTAATGTTAGAGAAGTAAATAAAAAGAACTTTTGCAATGCAAACCTATTATTACATATGAGACAAACACTTCAGGGAAAAATGGGCCTTTGGCAATTGATGTAAAAGCCTGTAAATGTGTAAACCTGTAAAATTACGTCATTAGCATTCCAATATTTTAGGCTAAATACATGCAAAGATATTGATAAAAATGTCACCTTCTCTTGCAGACATTTACAATGTTAAAACAAAAAAAATGAAGACAAACAAAAGCTACATCTCTAAACTAAACACAGACCTTATCTGAAGTAGATCTAAAATGTGCTATAGAAGGAATTAATGGTGTAATACACAAAGAACCACACTGATGTTGTGCTGCTAGGACTTTGGGGGATTATGACTCTTATACTATTTCTGTCAATTAAGGTGTTTTTAAAAACATACATTATTGAACATCTGTGGGTAAAAATAGCACTGGCCATGTCGTGATCAACGTCTGAATATATATAGATCTGGCCACTCAACAGAGAAATTACTTCAGGATATTCATAGGATAGGTAGCTTGATAACACCTGTCATTGTTCCAGAGCACTGGAGAAAACACCAACAAAAATAAATTATCTAGCTGTTTCTACATGATTTTGCTGAAATTAATTAATTAAAACATATTTGCATTCAATAATATTAGAAAAATATTATTAATACAAATATTGTATGGTGATGCTTCATGTAAATTTTGCACACAAAATATGTAATCACATGTTCTTTTTTATGCGTGGAGTTTAGCTAGTATTTCATATGATCATTCTTGAAAAACATTTTATTTTGCACATCAGCACAACCCAAAAAGGCAGTCTAGGGATGTAATGTAATTTTTTGCAGCTTTTTCAAATGAAGCTACACATACTCTATTTTGGCAAGCACATTAAATTCAGATAAACTTTGTAAAGTTAGCAAAATATTTTGTAAGTAACTCAATTACTTATTTTAAGTAGTTTTTTATTAGCTCCATTTTAATTTTAGTAGTTTTGTACACCCATTATCTTGCTTCTACTTTAGAGAACTTTCATTTAAGCAACAGTACTTCTACAAGAGTAGGATATTTCAGGACTCTTTCCGCCTTAGCGTCACAATATGTACTGTATATAGAGTGAATGTTTGGCTTTTGCCTCACATGAGTTTGTGGCCTATTCAAGAAATAAGAATGATTATAAACAGTGAAACTAAATTCTTACTTAGCACTTATTCAAGTTCTCTCTTCTCCATGTGGATTGACCGGCTTTGTGTAGCTCCTGAGAGCTCAAAACGTCTGGGTTCTCAGCCTGAGCACACTTAAACTGCGCAGAGACAACGCAGCGGATAATTGAAAACGTGAAATAACTTGTTCTCTGCCACACCAGCACCTTAGGCTGGGTTTTCTCCTGGGAGAATGCTAAGAGAGTGCAAAGCCATCATCAAGGTGAAGGGTGGCTACTTTGAAGAATCTGAAATATAAATGCATTTTGATTTATTTAACACCTTTCTGGTTAATACATGATTCCATCAATGTTATTTCGTAGTTGTGTTGTCTTGTAAAGAGTAAAAATAAAGACATACCTTTGAATGAGTAGGTGTGTCCAAACTTGACTGGTACTGTATGTTTGGTCATGATTGGACATTCAGAAACCATAATTATATTGATCTTACTAACCTTAACTTGCTAATGCAATGCCAGCTGTATATTGACAATTTTCCTCTGTGGGTATATGCCACCCATTGGTGGGATGTGAGGAGACGTACTCAATCCAAGCATGGGGTCTTATGCTTAATATCTCTATGTACTGTATTTCGATTGGACCACACACTCTCTTGAGCAACTGCAAACAAGAGGAGGGCTGGGTTTACTTTTACCTCATGGAACAGCAAAGGTTTAAACCAACCAATTAAGAGATGAAAGACCTTTCCCATTTTAAATCTCTGTCCTCTGATAATATATTCTTAGAAGAAACCCACATGAGATAAAAATATTGATCGGTCAGTAAAGTGAATAGCTAATATTACTGCCAATATTACTGCCAGGTACACTCACTATCTGGTTGAAGTAGAATAGATTCACTCATCCCTGACTTCTCTAATTAACAACTGCCGTCCAAACAGATAACAATGATTTGTAATAATGTTTTTAATTTATAGAGCACTGTTACTGTAACGCCAATCAGATTAATTATCAAGACTATAAATTAAATTGTAGTAGCCTAAAGTATGTCAAAATTGCAATATTAAGCCCACTGCATAGCCATGGCAATAGTATGTAACAACATGCCCCCAATATAGGCATGGTGTATTTTTCAATTCATAAATTGTGTTTTATGATGGCAAGTAATCTACAGCTGTAATATAATGGGAACAAAAATATCCTGGCAGAAGATCGCTGTCTGAATTTTATTCAGTTACCTAATGACTTAAACAAGAAAAAACTTTCTGAAACCAAAAACTCCATGAATCTCTCATCCAGTTAAGAAAAGCTAGAAATGTTTTGAGCCATGTTTCTGCAATACCCCTCTGGACTTTCATATTTGTTGAGCCATGTTTCTGGAATACCCCTCTGAACTTTCATATTTGTTGAGCCATGTTTCTGGAATACCCCTCTGGACTTTCATAGCTGTACATAGAAGCAGTCTTTGCTTCCTTTGGCTGAGGGGAACCTACAGTATGACCTTCCCAGAAATAATACCTTCTTACAAAACAGAGACAATGTTAGAAAACTTCCTCTATTTGAAAATGCTCAGCTTTGTTTGACAGGTAAATGTATATCTGCCAAGCCAATATAAACAGATCCCTTCAAGGTAAATATGGACCTAAGGAATGCAGAAATTTCCTTTTTCTTACTGGAAGAATACTACATTTATACCCGTTCAACTCCTTACATTGTTCAATTCAATAATTCATGTAAATAACACCAGTCCAAAACTTAAATTCACAGGACTAAAATATATCTCTCCATTATGTCACAGATGTCAAACTGCAGAGAGTACTTTTTTTATAATGTCAAGAAGGTTTGTCCGTTTCTCCCATTTAATTTTATCTGATAATAAATAAAAGGCAGGGAAATATAAGTTACATCATCATGGTTCAGAAGGGGGAGTAAAGAGAAATACATAGAGAGGTAGTGTGAGTGTACAGTAACAGTGCAGTTTCCCCCGCAGTTGAACCGCTTCACCGCCTGGCATGAAGTCCTCTGAAAACACTGTCTCCCATGAAGCATTGCTACAATCATCCTACAAAAGCCATGAGCCTTGTAAAGCAAAGGAAACAACTACTTTGAAGTCTCAGAGAAGTAATTTGACCAATTGAAATGCTACCAGCACTGACTACTAACTGGCTAACCATTTCAGACCGTCTATATGAGCTGCAGAGTATAGTTTATTTTGACTTAAAATAAAGTGCAGAAAATAATCTCTACATAAAAAATTGGATATTGGATTTTTTTTGGGTTAAAACTGTATTGAGCCATGGCCTTTAGGGTTTGATATGTAGCCAAAAACAGTCTATCAAAGTCAAATTTTTATAATAGCGCAGAACATGTTTATACATTTTATGGGTGACAGTGAGGGATTTTAGTCCTCTACTGTCTGTCTGTTATCACAGTAGACAAGTGCTAATTTAAGCCTGTGGGTTACACACAAGAGAGGCAGAGTCCGAGTTAAACCCGAGGTGACTTTTTGAAAGCAGATCGCGGCCATAAGGCCTGCTAGTGAAGAAAGCCTTGTTGCAGTAGTGAGAGCTCAGGTAGTCATGTTGGGCCTGAACAGGTGAGTCTGTGCCAAGAAACCTAATCCTACTATTAATAAAAGAAAATCTAAGCAAACATGACAGTCCTAACCTCTGAGCATTCTCCTGCTTTTGCCCAGGCCAGTGCAGGATTCTTGAAAGCCAGTCATGGACAAGCTCCAACTGGGTTTTTCACAACTTGGCATGCAGGGAAGTCACACAGGTGGGATGGGCAGACCATTGACAAACATACACACACTCCCTAACTCATCCATCTTCCTGTACAGCTGATAGAGGTGCATTCCCAATGGAGAAAATGGATTCTTAGCATAGATAATTTAGAATATTATAGGTCTACCTAAAGGATGGTACAGCAGAAACATGTAAATACATGTGAACGCATCAACTGGTACAGCATTGTCCATAATGCAACTAGAGGTATAGATTTCATGTATGTCATATATTCAGTGATAATAATGTTCAAGCAAAAAAAAAAAGGCAAAGAACCAACCATTTTCCTATGAGAGCAAAACTGGAAGATTAATCTGGATGTACCTAATTTCTAAATGGCATCCATAGGTGCAGTGGATAAATCAGCATTTATTTATATGATGAATGATAGTAGGTCAACCAGTCTGTTGCTCACACCTTTAGGTTAGGTTAGTCATTCTCAATATGGATGACAGCTCCAGACAAAAACATAGAAACAATCAGCACGGCCAATAGTGCATAAAAAGATAAGACTTTCCTGTGGATAAGGTTAACTGGTATCACTAACTGCTTTGTGCAATATTTTTCTCTAGATATAATTTCTTATCTCAGTCTTTTCACCCTATTTGCCAACTTTAATAGAGGTAAAACAGTGGTTTTGTCTTCCACCTTATAGCGGGGAAAGACAATATGGGCAACTGTGTAATTGTAAGGTTGTAAGGTTAAGGGATATAATTTATCCTTTCAGTACTGACTGCTGACATGCATACTAAAAGATGAGATAGTATTTGGGTTAAATATCCCTTTAAACAACATTTTCATACAGCTGTGACCTGGAACACTTCCCTGATAAGAAAAGTCAATCTAAAAAGGTTGTCTCCAATGTTACTTTTTTTTTTTTTTCTCAAATATGGAGTGTTCAATTCTGGCCTCAATACTGCAACTCCCAGCGGACTAAGGAGAGTTGAAGATCAAGACAAATCCTTGGAGGCAGATCGCGCTTTTGCTTCTTATGACACTGCTATACTAACCAGAATCATTGCTTTTGGAAGATTGCACTTCTACGGCTT
Organism: Esox lucius; assembly: GCF_011004845.1. Classification (NCBI taxonomy): domain Eukaryota; kingdom Metazoa; phylum Chordata; class Actinopteri; order Esociformes; family Esocidae; genus Esox; species Esox lucius. The sequence continues at coordinate 15,742,222 of NC_047576.1, forward strand.
AAGATCACAGTTGAGGTTGCAGGCACCTGACTGACCAAAATAAGTCAGTACAGTAGACCATGATTTGCCAATGACTTGACGGTGCTGATCCAACTTCCACTTCCCTTTGCAGAGTCATTCAGGAGCCCTCTTCCATTTTGTCTGATACATTTTCACTTTGCAACATTCTGTGCTATAACTACAGTGAAATCTACCAGATTGTGAACCAATGTCATTTTACAACTATTTCCTCCCACTATTAAAGAATGTCTTTGAAAACTGCTCTCTAAAAAAGGTCCACCTATTGACAATACAAGTCATTATTCAGTGCTGGCATGCGCCACTTGCATGGAATTAAACAAAACGTTTGGTGAAAGCATATCAGCTAAATGGAAACTATTACAATAGAAAGGTGGTGTTACTAAAATATATGGTGACCTCTATACTCCTCCTTCAATAGTACCCTTATGCCAGTATCTAAGGCATCACCCTAGACAATCCATGACAAACATTAATTTTGACTTTGTCTTGTTTCCTGCTACCTTTCAGTCAGAGCTGAGGGAAGACGGAGGTCTAAATATGTTACTTTAACTCAGTTGGGAGGCTTAAGGGACACGTGCTAGTAAAACCCACTTAGGCTGGGTATAAAATAAAAGGCATGCTAAACATTTCATGAGAAGTGTGAAAAGTGCCCTTTATCTTCCCAAATGAATGTATGCTTAAGCTGAGGAAGCACAGTGGAGCTACCAGGAGAGGAATTTCAACTGTCCTGCATATGAAAGGAAAGGCAGGACGGAAGTGTTGAAAATGAGTGCACTTATAGGCAGAATCCTCATGCATTGAAGAAAGTGGTAATTCATGTATATTGAGTGACTCTAACATCAGCCTGGATAGAACCCCAAGAATGGGTACGTTTTAAACTGGAGGCGCTGGAGACAGAAAGAGAAAATGTTAAAAGATGTGGCTGCCTACAAAGTAGCCATTCCAGTGCCAATCCTCATTGACCTTTTCTTTATGATGGGCCACAGAGTTTGTTTTGTATCAGTCATCAGTTTACAATAGAGTTAATTTGCACTAATTTAATTTCAATGTTCATCTGACTGATGTCAGCAATGCTATAATGAGAATTAAGTGCGCATACTATTATGGCACAGGTATCGAAGAGAAAATCACCAGACCAAAGATACGTGTATCATCAGTCACAGACAATTCCTGACAACGTACACAGACAAATGTACTTTCTAAAAATAGGCTACTGGGAAATAAAAACAGAATGTGGTATGTTAAATCAAAACAAATTATAGGAAGCTACATATAAGGGATTATGAATTCCACAAAGGCTAAAGAAAACAAACGATACTTTATGCTTGACACTTGGCTTTGCCTGCCCAGAAAAAAAAAACAATGTTTTAAATGTCAGACCTGTTTCCCTTGAACAACTTGCTGGTAAACAAACATTTGGTGTGTTTTCTCCCTTACCACATGCCCATTCTGAAATGCAGTCATGCAAAGATGCTGGTAACTGCCACAATGAGAAAAGAGATGTAAACAATAAATTGATGTCATAGGTTTACCTGCATTTTATAAGGTATATAGGTGAACTATTAGTAAGAATCAGTGTCTCTGGTACATACTATCTGAGTGTTCTATGCCTGTGTTATTTGCTTTCTGAAGCTGTGTGGACATCTCACTGCACAGGGCATTTCTTTTCTGCATCACAGAGAATGCTGTTTGGTCCTGCATAACATGAATGTTGTTAAACCCCTGTTTTCCATAGAAGACAAACAATTAACCCCTGAAGTATTGCGAATCAAAAGGTAAATGGTAATTAGGTGTAGTTTAGAGAGGCTGTGATTCATGCAGCGAATGTTGATGAAAGAGGTGAGGTTATGAAGTATTACGTTATTGCATAAGTGGGAGGGGTTGTCGCTGAATGACAGCTCATCAATTACAAATGTTTAGCAATGGCTTGTTCAGTGATGTCAGGGAATTATGAGCAAAGCAGGCCTTGCCTAGTAATATGGCCTTCCTCACCCTTTGACTTCAAACTAAACTAAACTTTCCAAACACACAACACACAAAGATTGTAGGTGATACCTAATTCAAATACTGTAGTATAGGCAAATGCTTAGGACAGGTTGGGAAAGTTACCGACAAATGGATTAACAGAGAATGAAGGTTGGAGCAGGCGTGTTGCAGCACATTGCATTGCTGCTGGATATTTGAGTTGGTGGGTGGCAGTGTGTACACATACCGGTCAGCCCTGTGTCAGGAAGTGGACGGGAGACGCAGAGGTAATCCTGAGATTAGGCCAGAGACACAGACCATATCCAGCTCTGAGCAGGGTGTCTAGGTGGGGCTGGAGAGGTTGAAAGGGGGCTTCCTGGTGGCCCTCTTTACAGGCTGAGCAGGTGGCTGCAGACTGGTCATAAGACAGGAAAGCAGAGTAGAGCACGGTGGTACCAGTCCAATGAGTTTACACCACATTACCTCCTGGTTGTCTGGGTCAAACTCCCAGAGATTTTCTCTCCGCACTTCATTGTCGATATGCATCTCCACCTGGGGCTCCCAACCGTCAGCAAGTGACACATTTAAGACTTGAACTGTGGAGGACATCATGGCAACTCTATGATAAGTTGCATCATTCCACCAAGTATAGACAGAATTGTGTGAGAGATGTCTGAGTTATGGCTGAGTTGGTGTTTATTTTGGTGCCACAGGGATAACAGACCCTATAGGTTCCAAATGTCTTTCTTATTAGGGAACTAGGGGCCTATTCACACTGCAACAATTGTTGTCAAGACATCAATTTAATTTAATTAACATTTACATAATATTTAAATCACATTTTTTATTTTGACTTGGCAATAAGAAAGTTGCGCACATAAAACATGCACACGCTGGGGAATAGCGCTTGAAAGTTGGCTTGGTTTCTTGTACATTTATTTCATATATCTGTTATATACAGTGCCCTCCACTAATATTGGCACCCTTGGTAAATATGAGCAAAACGGACTGTAACATTTTTATATTCGTTGTATATCCTCTTGGTCATTCATTCAAAATAAAAAATACATAAAAAAAAAAAACTTTAATTGAATTACATTACTCTTTCATATTTAAACATTTAACATTCACCTGAGTGATTAGGAACACTTAAGTGACGAGCCATGACTTTCCATTTCACTGGGATATAAATATAAGATGACACACAGGCCAAATACCTATAGCTATCCATCATTGTGGGAAAGACCCAAGAATACTGAAATGATATTTGACAAAAGGTTGTTGTGCTGTGCAGTTAAAATAGCTGGGCAGTGCCCACTTCCACTATAAGGGCAATAACGAAGAAGTTTGAAGCAACTGACCTGACACACCACAAGGAGGATGGTTTTAGTGGCCAAGAAATCTACAAGGATCACAGGAGAAATGCAGATGTAACTTGGGTCTTGGTGTCAGAAAGTCTCCACTTTGGTGGGGAGGATTGCCATAAAAAAGCGCCAACAGTTTGCTAATGTTACTGGAAGTTGCCAATAATAGTGGAGGGCACTGTACAGTAGTATGTTCTCAATAAAACAACAAATATCTAGTCATATGAATATAAAAAATGACTGCAGTGGCATTGTTATTGTGAACTATGTCACCTATAACGGGCAGTAACATTCTGTAATCAATTTTGTTATTTGACAAATCAAATTAAACACTTCTTTGAACTGTTAAACTGTGATTCTCTACAAAGACCCAAACAAAATGGCATCCAATAGCTACAGTTTGTTGTGGACCATTGGGCCGAAATTCTTAAGCTTGACAGTTATGGAAAGTAGCATGCTAACAATGTAGCTGAACCAGTGAGTACAAGAAATAGGGTTAGGGGTAACCAATGCAGCACACATAACGTTCTGTCAGATTATTTAACAATTAACGAGATGAAACAATGAATTACTACAATATTTGATAAAACGCTAACATTAAAATACAATATAAAAAATAAAAATATTGGCATTTTATTTAAGGGATACAAATCTTAATTAAATTACGACTACTTACAAATTATAGCAACATATCTCATGAATTAATTACAGTCGTGAGAGCGGTTTTACACAGGAATCAGGTATTCATTAAAAATTTATTAATGCACAAACGACGTCAGTCAAGCCTTGAAACAATGGCTGATTTCAAAAATCAAATTAGAAGAGAAAACACAAATGGGAAAATCAACCAAAGAAACAGAGGGCCTTATTAAGGAAGGAACTGAAAGGTACCAGGCAGTTGTCCTTGCAGCAGGCTTTTCCTTTGTCGGCCTCCTTGCTGGTTGTCACAGGCTTTTCAGAGTGCAGTCGTTAGTTGGCTGCCAGTCCTAATGAGCCTGACCTTGTAGCATAGGTTGCTGCACAAATACTCAGTCACCCGACAATAATCTTTTTGTCACATATAGGTGCTCCACTGCTTTTCTCCTGGCGGTGAACAGGAGCTGACTTATCGGCTGATTGACAAAAGCTCACTGTCCTTATTTTTTCCATCTGTTTCAGTCTAACGCCTCTGTTCTCTGAGTTCATAGACATAATGAAGTTTGGGAAATTATATTATAATTGCTTCTTCGTGATGTATGCATCTCCCTGTTTATGCATTTCCTTTAAATGGTGTACTGTAGAATGGGTACAACTGCCATCATTCATTATTGCATTACACATTTCTTAACCAGACAGATCACAAAAAGCAAGACCCATAGCAGTATGTATCTTGAGTACTAAGAGGTAAAGGCCCATTGCACTCTACTGCTCCTCAGTTCTCTGTCATACAAGGCCTATCCATGGACACTTAGTATAGTTCCAAGATACTTATATGCTTCTCATCCCTCAATATATTTATAAGACGTCTTACACTCAATGCCCTGGCACCACTTTCCAGTGCACTTTAAGCATATTAATATTGCCTTCACTGATCTCCAATCTCCTCTTATCCTGCTAGATTCCCTCCTTTTCCCAAAAAGCTTAGTTAAGAAAGTTAAGAAATAATCACTCCACAACTCTTTAGTACTACTTAACATAATGTACTACTAACCATAATGCTTGGCAACAACCATACCCTATGTTTTGTTCCATTTGAGCAGCCCACTTAAAATGTCACCCAATGACATTTTTACCAAAAGGATAACTCCACAAACATGATGTGTTCTTTGTACGTTGTACGTGTCTTTGATTAAGACAAACATCACAAAAGTTATATTTTTGTGATTACATTACTGTCATCGAAATATATATCTACCAGAATATAACAATGTACAATATGTATAACTTTTTTTCAACCCAAAAAAGCTATGGAAAAATGTAAATGTACAGTACTAGTTATTACTCTTTTTCTTTTTTACAGTTTGCTGTCATTGTAAAATAAAATGGTAACATATACAGTATTCTTCAAAAAGTATTCAGACCCCTTCACATAATAACAAATTGAAAGAAATGTTTGCCAGTACAATACATGTATACAGAACATAAAACATTTAACCATCTCTTATATATATATATATATATATATATAGTATAAGTATTCAATTCATTGTTGTCAATGAGAAATTAAAATGTTAACATGTCACAAAAGGTTTTTGTCAATTAATTGCAGACAATAAAGAAACAAATGATTCAAAGCTGTTTATACACTGTAGTTCATGTGAAAAGATTGTCACATTGTAAATATTTTACTAAATATATTAATTTAAGACACTTTATTGACATGCTCCCTGACACATTAATGGGGAACAATTATTGTCACATTGCAGACATGTTTGTAATTACATGAATTTAATGGATAAACATCTTCGAATTATTGGCATTTTCTCCAAAAAACATTTGCTAGGAAAACATTGCAATCACATGGTCTTATTCTTCTTGAAGGACACTTCCAACAATTGTTTCCACCACCCACTCTCTTTTCGACATTGCACTGGGCAGTTTCCACATAGGCACCACCAGTCAAAAGAGAACAGACACAGAGGGGATATTCAGTGCCCTGTTGGGCATTTTATTAACCAAAAGAGAAAGGTTGAGGGGAGGTGGTAAGGGAGAAATCCAAAGCAAATGACAAACCCCTCTCCAGGGGAGGCGACTTCACCTCTGGGCCGGTGGGGGTTTGGGAGGAATGGGTGCCGGAGGGAGTATCTGTGGCAGCCGCTCCGGCATCCTCTATCTCCCGGAAACTTTCTTCCACCTCCTCCGTTCTGCAGCCTTTTACGATTCATTTTCTATTGTATTGGCCCACACCCGGAGCTGCTCTCTGGGAGCTCCTAAGTACCTCCCCTGACAAGGTCTCAAAGGGAGGCAGGTGTGCCAGTTTCTGGGGGGGTGGCATTGGTACGATACTGATTTGAGGGGTGTGGGTGTGTTTCACGCCACAACTGCAATTCAACAACACTTGGCAAAAGTTGTAATTGTCCAACTCTTCACTCGTAATCATTTCCCGCAGACAAATAAGCTCTCGCAACAGCAGTTTGTCACAATAACATATTCCGAGCTTGCTTCAACACAGTCTGCTTCAACAGCTCCTAAGTATGAACGTGTATTGTACCTATACACAATAGAATGCACTGCCCGTGACATGTTTTGGTTCACCTATATAAGTATGTCTCGAGAGTCCATCTGTGTTGGTGACGTCGACTCCCAATGTTTAAGGGTCAGGCTTTGCTCTTACTCTGTATGTTTAAGGTTAGAATTAAGGTTAGGGGTAAAGTTAGAAAAAACGTCCCCAACTCCCTAGCAACACTTCACCCCATTTAAAGCTACATACGTGTGCTACTGCAACTAGTGGCTGTACTTACTGTCACAACGTGTACATACAGTATGCACATAAAACAGAGACCTGTACTATCATTTTACCATACATGTAACCAAACTGTTACCCTTACCTAACCCAGTCAGAATAAATACCTTTCCATAACCCCAATCCTAAACTTAACCCATAAAGGGGAATAACGACGAATACCAAAAATGTGTCTTAGTTCATCCATTGCTTGAAGTGACTGTTGGACTGTCTCTCTATGCATGCAACTCTCTCACTCAGGTAGAGCGGGTCAAGCTATCACGAGTACATTGTAATTTAGTTGTATTGCTGGGTAGGGGTTTGGTTTGAGCATTGCCTGAAGGTAGGGAGTTGAAGCACCCCTTGCAGCTCGGTAGGCAGTATGGTCTTGTAGTGGATGCAAGCTCTGCGATGATGATAAGAGCCAGGAGACCTGGTGTATAAATAAAAGAGGAGAGGGCCTAGAACCAAAGGGACCCCAGTACTGGGAGACCACGGGGCAGTCACCGAACTCATCCACATCACCTGTTAGAAGTGGCCTGGCAGGAAGAATGCAATCCAAGAGTGTGCAGAGCCAGACACCCAGTGCAGAGAGCATGGAGGGTATTATCTGATAGTTCAGTGGGTCAAAGGCAGCAGATAGATCTAGGAGTATAAGAACAGTGGAGAGAGATTTAGCCTGGGCAGTGCGAAGAGCTTCTGTGCCACAGTGGTCTGGATGGAGTGACCTGTTTTAAAGCCTGGTTACAGACCCAGGAGATCCTTCAAAGTAAGATAAAAGCAGGGTTGGTCACACATTGTACACAAATTCTCAAAAACTACCACATTTACAACATGGCAAACGGTACCAGTGTATTATGCATAAAACCCAACCCTGTGTAGCTTCTACTCCCAAGCCATGAGACTGTTAAACAGTATTGTAAAATGATTACTAAATGGCCACCCAGAATATCTGTGTTGTCCCCTTTTTTGATTTTTCATTGTCTTACTTAATTCTGCATTGTTGGGCAATAATGAATCAGTTTACTATTCGTCTAGTCCAGACCAATAACATTTGATATGGGATCCCTGGCCTATCCTTGTTTTGTATGTATGATCGGTTGAGCACATGTAAAGACCAGAGAGTGCACACAGCTGTATCACTTTACCAAAACAGAGTTATAATAGGGATGGAATTGTTTGGTTCACTTATACTACAAAAGTGCTTTTTTTTGTGCAATACCTTTTGCACAACCTTTTATTCACAAAAGGCCACAGCTGCTAGTAAAGTGTGCAATTCTTTTTAATAAAATAATATTTGTTTGAAAATCTTTTGACAAATTCATGAAAATAGCTATAGCTACTGATTTTGAAAACCTCCCATTTTCTCAGTATGTCAAAATAACATAGCAGTGGGTGTGATGTCAAAGGATAGTTTCCACTACCAATTTGGCCCAGCATAGCAAACAAAGTGTCTCGGCCTTTGAAAGACTGGACAGTATAACCGCCAACCAACCTAATATGCTAATTTTTCATTAAAATATTAGAGTTAAGTAAAAAAAAAAAAACAGTTTGCGCTGATTGCTGATAAGGAAAACAGGATGTACCTTTCTTTACACTCATCCAGCCGAGTAAATCAACTGCAATGCCCTTATCAATGGCATTGGCAGAGTTCAAACGAATGTGTGACTTTCATACTAGAAACAGCACCTTAATGAAGACATCTCGACAGAGAGGAAATTCATTGCTGGTGAATGGATAGCCAGAGGCAAGTGCAATTTAAGTCCAGATATGGAGCCAAAGCCAGGGAGGGGGAGCGATAGGCAAATCAAAATGAAAGATGGATTTTTAGCATGAGCCACAAAATTTGCAATATCTATAAACATAGACATACAGAATATATATACTCTCTATTATGAGAACACAAAACAGCTTTCCCATCTATGTATTAAGGGAGGAAAGGCGGATTAGAGAAAGCAGTGAGTGTTAGTGACGGGGAGGGACAGAGATAGCTGCAGGTTCATTACCGACGCTCGTGGTCCCTGTTCCAGAACCCGCTACGTTCAATTGAAACATGGAGCTCCATTTCCATACGAACAAAAAAGGTTCTCAAAGTGTGTTTCCGTGTGCAGGTAGCTGTAGAGCACCATCCCCCAGCATATACACACCCCTTCTTCTCTCACATCCACCCCCCACTCATATCACCTTCATTAATACCCTGAACTTTAAACTAGAGGAGAAAACGCTTCAATTATGCTTTGCCGAAGAAGCTTCACTATGTGCATTTATTAAGAGGTAATTTAGCTAAGCAGGGCTAAATGGAGAAGGGGAAGGGAGTAAAAATGCAGGTCTTCTTCAGACATAAAAGCTAACATTCCTTTCTCTTTCTAATCCAAATAGATGAGAGATGGGGTATGCTTAGAAGTGTGGATTATTTGTTTATTTGAGGCTGGAGCACTGCATTTACAGATTTGTAGCATTACTGAGCTAACAGTATATTAATATATTCCCAAACACATCACATTTACTGTTGAAAGAGGAATATATCTCAGTATATTATAACCCGTAATATCGCAAAATTTTTCTTGCCAGTAAGTGTTATAGGGATGTTCATATTGTGGATATTCAAGTACGGTCCTTTTGCAAAAAATTACCATTTCAGTGTACAGTTGAACTGTAGTTGCATTGCAAGTTCATTTTATTTTACACAGTGAAAGGAAAAGGTTTGTGCAGGATCTTTAAGGGCATCTGCAAAATTAAGGGCCCTGGTGCCTGTGCAAACCAGAAATGGAGCAAGGCAAGCCTAGTTCATCCGGCCCGCAATTACACGATAAATGGTGTTGCCCTCACTGGATACGAACCCGGGTCACCCATGTGAGTGGCTGTGTTTTGAACCACTACACCACAATGCTATAGGTACCCCCACTATCAGTATAGCATCTCGACATTAGATCATTTTGTCACACATTAACCCTAACTCTTTTACTGCCCCTACTCATTTACTACCCCTTAATCATGCAAAGATGTGTACTTCAAAAATCCACCAGAAATAGTCACAATTGAAACATTAGGCTTACTATATTGTAGCAACTGAAGGTTGTAGCCAGCAAAGTCTTTGTCTATCTTTACCCAAAAACCATGCACGGATGCATACTTCGATGCATACTAGAAATGGTAGCAACATAACCGTGAACAGTTTTATTTTAGGATTACTATAAAGCAGCTACCGAAGGTCATAGTTTTTATCAATCCGAAAAATAAATCCTAATGCATAATTTTCTTTGACAGTGACGAGATCCATACGTGGGACCTATTGGTTGCAGGTCTGCGTCGCTAACCACTACGCTATTTAACAAAGGGTAGTCAGTCAGTCACTCAGTCAGTCACTCAGTAAAAGACATTCACTCCTCTTGGCTGGCTCCACTTACACGGTCCGGCAAAAATAAAAATTTGAACTGAACTCTATGCTATACTCAGATATTGGAAATAATTGGTGAGGTCAACCAATAAACCTTTGATCAGTAATGAACATACAATACTTGTTGCTGAAAGGCAGAGAAAGAGCACATAAAAGGACTAATGAAAATCTCCAGAGATGGTGGGTATGCAGCTTAGCAGTTCTCTCCGGGCTAGCTGCCACAGTCATTTCCCATCTTCACACACAAATTTAATAAAATCCCAGCCATCTGCACCTGCACCAATTGTTATCCAATTAGTAACAAATACTGTGCAATTAGTGGTAAACTTTCAAATAGTGTTCTAAAAGGCTATAAAAACGGTGGACAATAAATTACATGAGCTGGAGTGATCAAAGGCAGATTAATCAGCACAATATAATCTGGATGTCTTCCACAACACCCTCTTCAACACCTCTTGTTATATTGCTGGCTAGCATATCTACAGTGGGGAGATCAAGTATTTGATACACTGCCGGTTTTGCTGATTTTCCTACTTACAAAGCAAGTAGAAGTCTGTAATTTTAATCATAGGTACTCTTCAACTGTTAGTGACAGAATCTAAAACAAAAATCCAGAAAATCGCATTGTATGATTTTGAAGTAATTATAGACATAGGTATTTGATACATCAGAAAAGCAGAACTTAATATTTGGTACAGAAACCTTTGTTTGCTATTACAGAGATCATACGCACACACTGCAGCAGGGATTTTGGCCCACTCCTCCATACAGACCTTCTCCAGATCCTTCAGGTTTCGGGGCTGCTGCTGGGCAATACAGACTTTCAGCTCCCTCCAAAGATTTTCTAATGGGTTCAGGTCTGGAGACTGGGCCACTCCAGGACCTTGAGATGCTTTATACGGAGCCACTCCTTAGTTGCCCTGGCTGTGTGTTTCGGGTCATTGTCATGCTGGAAGACCGAGCCACAACCCATCTTCAATGCTCTTACTGAGGGAAGGAGGTTGTTGGCCAAGATCTCACGAAACATGGCCCCATCCATCCTCCCCTCAATACAGTGCAGTCGTCCTGTCCCCTTTGCAGAAAAGCATCCCCAAAGAATGTCTCATCCGACCACATGACCTTCTCCCATTCCCAGAATGTCTCATCAGACCACATGACCTTCTCCCATTCCTCCTCTGGATCATCCAGATGGTCATTGGCAAACTTCAGACTGGCCTGGACATGCACTGGCTTGAGCAGGGGGACCTTGCGTGCGCTGTAGGATTTTAATCCATGACGGCGTAATGTGTTACTAATGGTTCTTTGAGACTGTGGTCCCAGCACTTTTCAGGTCATTGACCAGGTCCTGCCGTGTATTTCTGGGCTGATCCCTCACCTTCCTCATGATCATTGATGCCCCACGAGGTGAGATCTTGCATGGAGCCCAAGACTGAGGGAGATTGACCATCATCTTGAACTTCTTCCATTTTCTAATAATTGCACCAACAGTTGTTGCCTTCTCACCAAGCTGCTTGTCTATTGTCCTGTAGCCCATCCCAGCCTTGTGCAGGTCTACAATTTGATCCCTGATGTCCTTAAACAGCTCTCTGCGCTTGGCCATTGTGAAGAGGTTGGAGTCTGTTTGATTGAGTGTGTGGACAGGTGTCTTTTATACAGGTAACGAGTTCAAACAGGTGCAGTTAATACAGGTAATGAGTGGAGAACAGGAGGTCTGTGAGACGGAATTCTTACTGGTTGGTAGGTGATCAAATACTTATGTCATGCAATAAAATGCAAATTAATTACTTCAAAATCATACAATGTGATTTTCTGGATTTTTGTTATAGATTCCGTCACTAATAGTTGAAGAGTACCTATGATTAAAATTACAGACCTCTACTTGCTTTGTAAGTAGTAAAACCTGCAAAATCGGCAGTGTATCAAATACTTGATTTCCCCACTGTATATTCTGTTCTGAGGGGCTCTAAATAACTATGTTGAGAATAACTGATGAATAAACATATCTATAATAGATTAGATTTTGAAGAGATGGGAGTGGCTCCAGTAAGTCAGTGTAATGTTTGCTTTTGTCTCCTTTCCTCCAGTTTATGCCAGTTAACCACAATAACATGCCACCATACATAATGTCTCCATTGAAGTATAGTTAATTATTGTGCTGTATAGTTAGGGTGGCCTTTCAGTTAAAGCTTCTCACAAGCTTCTGTGCCTGAGCAAGTTAACCCTAATTGCTTTCAGGTGTTCCTGTAAATGTGAATTTATTCCCTGGCAACTTTTCTGGTAAAATAGACTAAAGGTTAAAATACGCTTTATTTTTCATGAATTAATAAAAGGTGTCATCCCTCCACATGCTCTGCCTTGCTTCATTGTCATGGAACGCAGAATAACATGAAAGGGTATGAAGAGAATCAGTGCCACTCAAGAATGAGAATTAATCGCCGTAATTTTTCAAGCTCAGTTTCTACAACTTGTTTTCCCGCCAATGGTTTAGAACTTGCCTTCAGCTACCAGTGACTTTGACTAAAGAATTTGAATGTTAATAGTATATTGCAAACAGTCATTGTTTAATACAAAACAGTAATTCATTTCTTACTCTGTAACCTAACAACACCTAGTTATTTATAATAACGCAGAACAGAACTCACCATAGCTTTGTCTGTGACTCTGTGTTCAATAATTTTCAGTCCCATGTCCAAAATAATCTTGATCTTCGTTTGTTTCACGAGTTCATCAAATTGTAGTAAAACAATGTCATAATCCACGTGTTGTATTGTCCTATTCACCTACGGCACTTCCTTTAAACCAAAACGAGGCTGTGGGGTACGGAAGTAACGTTGGCCCGCCCATCTGTAGACTTCTGTCATAACGTTACCTACAATGCCGCCGCATTGTTGTGTTCCCAAATGTACGTCTTCAAAGAGAAAGAAATCCTATACAGGTCAAACCTTCCATCGTTTCCCCAAAGATCCTGTACTTTGCCGTGAATGGATTCATAAAATAAGAAGAGATCCCGGTCACCATTTCAAGGTAAGATATTAGCATTAGTTTACGATGCTAACGTTAGCCATATTTACGTTAACTGTCATAGAAATAGCTAGCTAAACTTTCCGGCTAATTAGACATGACTTGATTAGCCACGCACCGGTCCTTTTTAAGTTATAACAAGCGAAGGGCTGATTCGGGGGTAATGTTAAGCAAGTTGTTGCTCTTTTTACTAGCCTGGTCAGCTAACGTCCTGCCGTGGGTTGCCGTGTCTTACAGCAAAATATAAACAAGATGTGATCTGTGCCTGTTTATGATAATAACCATTGCTAATCTAGACCATGTTAAGCACACAACTACATATAAACAGTAACATCCATTTTACTGGGTTTGTGCATCCCAGTAGACGACATTACTGATTCGTTTTTAGCATCTGTGTTACCTGTGAGACCTGAATAGTACCTTCCCCAAACCTACGTAACATCGCTATGTGAACTTAGCAACCCATGCCTGTAAACAAATTAACTTATACTTAATATTTTATCATTTTAATACCCAACAGTAGCACCCTGCCTTGCTTTGTAGTGACACATTGGAAACAAGCTATTTTGACTGATGGTTCCATTACACTTTTAGCTAAAGATTACATCAACTGCACATAACATGTTATTTTTAGTCTAGCAGGGAAAGATGAACTGTTGATATGAACGATCAAGATGAACTGTTGATATGAACGATCAAGATGAACATTTGAACGTTTAGCAAGCGTATTTGTTCTAGCAGTGGCACCACTCCTCAAACTGAGCAGTTTATCCACAGTCATGATACCTGAATGTTGTAAGGTGCCTCGTTTTTTCGCATTAGCTCTCACACTGACTGTCTCGCTCCTCTTGACTGTCGGTAAAATAATTTATTGTTAACACTCAAAATAACAGTCAGTCTGGTGTGGTTAATATATCTTAACAATGCTTAGCATCAGCTTGTAATGTTGTCACATCCTGTTGTTTTATCTAGCTAACAAGCTAACTTAAAAAGTAACATTAACTAATGCTCATTTTTTGACATAGTCCACTGTTATTTCGGGAAGACATGAAAGATTTGATGTTCACACAGGTATCGCCATGATGACAGACGCCCGCTGCTGCGCTCTGTCAATGATCTTCCGGTTTAGAGTGTACCCCCTAGCCTCGTTTTGGATTTCAAGATGGAGGCGCGGTGAATAAGGTCAATTCAGAGCATATAGCTTATACCTCACACCCTTTCCAAAAAAAGTTGAACTTAAAGAACCAAGTCATTAAATGATCTAGTTCATATTACAAGAACGTGGGATTCCTAGCTTGCAAAATTGCGATTGTCTTGCCTTACGTGCAATTCACATTCTCTACAGCGCCATCTACGGACAAGGCAGTGTTTAAACACATGAAAGAACTGTCCCCCATTGAGCGATTTAAGTCGAGGCTATAGGCAAGTAGTTGAACCAGTACTATGCAGTGGAAAATGGCCATTCGTTTGGGAAATAAATTATGGTAAGCAATGGCGAGAGACGGCTGTTTCTATGTGTTTACTGTAAATGTCTACACAAAGGTGCTTTACACAAGCAATAATGCAAAAGTCAAAGTCTATTTTATTTATAAACTACCAATGTTGACCAACATTCTGTATATTAAGTTTAACAATATTAAAATAAAGTTAATACAAATAATCAGTACAAGAATAAAAGGGGTACAATAGCATCTCTGCTGGAAGAAAATGGCAACACAAGCAGATACAGCAGATCACAGTGCACGCCCTCTCTTCGGCGGCTAGCCGCCAGCGTAAAGTAGTCAGGCTGCTGGTGGAAAGCCGCCTGAGATGCAAATTAGCTTATGCAAATTGACATCAGGAGAAAAGCGGCAAAACCTGGTGGCCGCTATTGATTGCTCACTAGGTAGTGAAGGAATCCGCTATGGCAGTTATTGCTTAGATTTCTTCTAGGGATAAGCATTGGATTTTATTATCCAAATGGCATCTTCAAATTGAGTTTATTGGATGGAAGAGTCTAGAGTACCTAGTTAACTAAGTTAACCTGCTTTAAGCTATTGCTTAACTCTTTGTCGTCTTTAGATTCCACAGCCTAACTTTCATAATGTTTTGAGGCCAAATATTTTTTTTGTAGGTAACTTTAACTCTGTAAATTTATTCCATCTTCCCTTCAATTAGTTGACTTTCCTTCACTTGCTAACAGCAGGTTCAACAATATATATTGCGACGTCAGACTACACCAAACCACTACCGCTTTGATTGATGAACGTAAACAACAAACTTGTGTGAAGGAGCATATTTCATAAAAACAATAAGCTTTGTGTAACTTTTTTTTATGTCACAGTAGCCTATATAATCGTACATAAACTACAAAAGTAGTTAGACAAATCATGTCCAGGGCTATTTATTTCAACCAAAAATATATTTTAATTAATATTAATTAAAAAACATTTGGAGGGTAAAAATGAATAGGCTACACACACACAAGTAGGCCTACTCAAATAATACAGTACCTTAACTTTGGTTATTTGAATCTTCAACTAATCCCAACTTCTACAGACTAAGAAAAGCCACCAATGGGGGACATAGTACCACTTCTGTAATCTGGAACTGGTTCGTTTAAAAAAAAAAAAAAAAAAATATATATATATATCTCTGATAAATATGCAAAAAATTTTACAGACGAAGACTGGCAACACCAAAGTTTTTCTCATCTGAAACATTTTCATCAACAGCATCAATGTGCAGCTGAACACCCGGGCCCTTTTGTTTGTCTGAAGCACAAAAAATATATATAAAAACTGTAGCCTATATAAAAAAAGAAAAGGTTGTCTTTTTGTAAAGTTTATATAAAGATAATAATAATGACATAGATTACTTCAGATTAGTAAATTAGGAAATTGTCATAAATGTTGTATTGACAAAAAAACATTATCATGTAGCCTAAGTTTGGGCCATATTGCCCATAGATAACTCATTGGTACAAGCACCTCTTTTCTGAAGACCTCAAGTTTGACTGATACAAAAAGTGTAAAATAAAAATCCTGCATGCAGGCGCATTTGGTAAATAAAGAATTTCATTCGTTTTCATGTAAATTGTATTTTCTGTTATACATTGTTTGTTTGCTGCTCTTAACATGTTTTGGAGAGATTGAAAACTGGGGGAAGAGAATGCACCAGCCCAAACCGTTTGGAATGAGACCCCGACCCAATAATTTCATAACCGTATATGACACCCCCACCCAACAATTTAATAAACAAAATGTGACATCAATGTCAAAAGAGACAGACAAATTCAGTTCTGGGAGTGCAATGATCTATGTCAAAACAGCGGTTAATGGAGCCGCAAAGAAAAAGACAAAAATGCCCCCGCATAAAGACGGGTGTCATTCAGCTCTCGATTTTCCTTTCACTGCTCAAATGACATGCCAGTTTGCTCCAGGAGATGCTTTAAAGCTGACGGAAGCAGACTCATGTTTTGGCTGAGGTATCTGGCTTTGGCCAGAGAAACGCCTTCAGAAACATTTGGGGAATGTTCAACAGTAAACATAAATGTTCCGTTTGATATGACATAGCTGCCTTTGATTGTGCGGCCTTTCATTGCTAGAAGCCACCGAACACTGATCTCTGAATGAGGCAATGAAATCCCAGAAGTCCACTAGCCTGAGGGGATAGGAACCCTCCACAAAAGACTGATTTACTGTTAATGTCATTGAGAAATCCCCCCTCATTTCCTTCTGACTGATAGGGAGCGACACTGTCAGTCCAGGCATTCCTTAAAGAATAAGTGTTATTTATAATATAGTGTTTAAATAACTCTTACTCCCAACAAGGTCTTACATCTAGAAGGAACCATCTTATCTCAAGAGGCGTGTCATTTATTAACCAAGAAAACTCTGCTCTGCAAATGTTGCAAATACTTTCCATTGTCTAGAATAAATTGTATTACCACAATTACTATGTGGTTGTTCTGCAACAACATTTTCAACATTTTCTTATGTTCACTCTAATCTTACTTGATCACAACTTAAAAGCCTATGAGACATTGTCTCTCTTATTTTGATGTGGCTTCCAGGTAGAGAGGAGACGTGAAAGCCAAATCATTTACATTGTCTCAGATTGCTGAGAATTATGGGTAAAGAGAAATTGAGAATTGGTTTGATTCTTGGTAGGCAGTCAGTGGTTGTGGAAAAGGTCAAATGGCTTGGGGTTAACGTGAGTATGACGGTAACATATGGACGGATTCCAGCTTGCAAATAAATCCACCTGTAGAGAGAGGCCAGTGAATCAGTGGTGAGTCAGCTCAGTCAAGACAGCATGCCCTGTAGTAATCTGCCTTTAACCCTCTTTTAGTCACCAGCCACCACATTAAGGGATAAAAATCAAAGTACAATGCTAGCGCCATATGATAGGAAGACAGGTGGGGTATATGGGGAGGAGGGGCAGGTAGAAAGCCATCACAAGGGAATGGTGAAATAAAAGAAAGATAGATTAATTTAATTTGAAGATGCCCCATTTTAATGTCTTAATCAGCTTCATTACAAGGGATCTTCTCAGGTTCAACTGTTGGGCGGAATTAAACAGGAATGAACAGAGCGTGTGCCTGCTACAGTATTTGGATATGGCAGTGGATATAGGCTAGGCTGCAAACGAAAAGCAGCTAGCTAACTCTGATCAAAGAGTTTTAGGTGGTGTCCATGCAGATAAAGTAGGATTAGCTGGTCCTACTGAGCAAATAATTGCCCTTGCTTTGAAATCCTGCATTCTGAGGGAATGATACAGAGAGTTTGCCATGGAGACCATGCTCAAGGAGAGGAGTTAATACCCAATGCCCACTCTAATTCAATTGTTCCCCGTTAATATATTGTTGATAAATGGTAATCAAGATTTTCTGTATAAGGCTTTCTTCACAGGCACCTCCAAATACATAGTGGACTTCAATAGATGTCTTCAGTTAATTATTTACTTTTATCTTCTTTTTTTGTTCTGGTTGACATTTTGCTAATGAAGTAAAAACCTGTTGAGTAAGCACTTTACCCCTGTAGAAAATTAATTGTAATTATTCTGAACTTCAGGCATTCATAATTGTGTATTTATTTTCAAATTAGTCAAAATCCTTCCAAACCCTCAATCTATTTAAATAAAAGGGACGACCCTCATAAGAAACTGTAACTTTACAAAGTCCACAAAAACAGCTAATATTAATTAAATTCAATCACGATACAAAGCAAATATGTGGAAAGTTCTATGGTATTGTTTGTGTTGTGCAGTTACATTTCAGAAGAAAATACCGGTAAATACATTTGAATTCAAACATTTTCTGACAGCACCCTTTGGATTTGGACTCATTTTTCCATTGTAAAAGTACACGGAACGTAATGTTTTGGACCCGTATGGTAAACACTCAAAGATATAAACGGAGAGTAAGACATTACGATCGGTCTTCACCGGTGCACATTTCACCAAGCACTGCTTGCTCATCCAGATCGTTTTCACCGGCACACATGCAATGGAGAGGAATCTATTCCCCAGCCAACAACAACAGCTTGTAGGCACCTGACCAACCAAAGGGAGTTGCTAGAGTGTGAGGAGAAAGGCCGACCTTTCATCCACCAGTGCACCCCGAGATGGAGCTGAACCCATGCTGCACCCACCTCTGCACTATCTTACAGCTTTTGTAAACATTCTGGGTGTAATTTCAGTCATACAAAAATATATTTTTTTAAATGATTTCAAAAAACAAAAATAAATAATAGAATGGACATATCCCTTCAAACTACAAAAATGTATCTGGTGTGAATATGCCAAAACAGCAAACACATCGGAATGGGATTATGATGTGGTGAGGTTGTTGTAATGATGCTGTCAAACATGGCAGCATCATACTATGAGGATGATTCACCTAGCAGAGACAGGGCCTCTGGTCAGAATACAAGTTACAATGAATAGCTTCAAACATCAAGTTCTTTTGGAACCGACCCTGCAGCCTTCTGCCAAAAAGCTAGATTTAAAGGGCCCAGACCATGATCCTACAAGAAGTTTGTGTACTAACCTAAATACAGCTGTTCCGGAGATTCCGTTGCAATTTGATTGAGCTTGAACTCTTGAAATCTAGGTATGCTAGGTTGATAGAGACCTAAATCTACAGACTTGCTGCTGTAATCCAAGCAAAATGTGCTTCCACAAAGTATTAACTGTTGGGTGTTGACACTTTTGCAACCAAAGCATTGACAGGTTGTTTTTATTTTTGCTGAAATATTATTGGTTATAAGACCTTATTTAAGGTGATAGTTGGTCTGACATGAAAAGTATTTCTTAAGATGTGAATACTTTTATATCTGTCACATGGATGTCTGATGGTATGCTGCTGCATACATAATAGGTCAACTAAGAGCAGCTTTATCTCATGTTTTTGGATTCTGGTCTACAAAGTCACGTTCTGACTACATCTGCAATGGGCAAATATGTACAGTATGCAATGTTTTGTTTAAGTTAATTATCAGTCTGAGAGACAGCTGAACACCCCCACCCCCCCAACCACGGACTAATACAACTCTCCACAGTTTCACGGGAAGCCCCCCAACCTCGCAACACCAGGTTCCTGTCTGGGTCTCTGAGAAAAACACACAAAGCTGCTTTCACTCAAAACACGTCCATTGGAGTTTCACTAAGGGGACTGGGCAGGGTGCTGTGTGCTTTACAAACAAACATGCTCATACTCACACGAACACACAACAAACACACACGCACCTCGATGCAGGGTCACAGAATACCAAGCGCTCCTTTTGATCTCCCGCGGTGTTTACAGCCGTGTAAAAAAGTGCCAGCATGCTCAAACACAGCGCGCACCTCCAGCACTAACAGCTAATTCGTTTTAGCAGGCAAGCCAGATCCGGGCCCGGAGTGGAGTGTGTGAGATGTTGGTTATAGGCTCAGGCAATGGTGTTGTCACGATACCAACATGTCAGCGATAAAAGGTGGTCCAACCTTTGACTCAGTTAAAACACCTACACCAACAACGGGCATTTTGTCTTGTTTATGTCCTCTGACTTCATCCATATGATATCCCTGGCTGATTAACGTCGGCAGCACGAGGTGTTAGTGCACTGTATTCCTTGGCAACAGCTACTTGTGGCTAAACTCATTGGTTTCTGCCAGATAAACGTTCCTTCACCCACTGCTCATTCCTGACTGTCAGGAGTGTATCAAACCTGGAAAGGTCAAACTGAGTGTACAAGGCTATTTAACCAACACGGAGTTAGACATGGAATGCTTGAGAAGTCTGGCGCAACATTGCTGTTGTCCAGAGCAAGGCCCTCATATGGTGAATCATCATTTGATGCAAAACCACCCACTCACTCTGATGACGTCCTCTTAGAAAATAATGTTTTTAATATTCATGATTTATTTATTTTTTTATGCAGGGAGCAGAACTGAATGACTAAAGATATTAAAGACTACTTTGAACTTCCACTGGACAGGTTTTTAAATGACAACTTGACAGAATGGCTGGAATGATATTTCGTCATTTGATTAAGATATAACAGAAGTCAAAATGCAATAAGATTTGTTGGATGGTATATTTTTCCCCTCTCACATAAAACAGCTTCCATACCAATGTTCCTTTCTCTACCTCTCAATCACCGCTTCCTGATGGAAATGTTTCAGTGCTGAACAATGGCCAATTACATGTCAAGATAAACACATCAAATGCCTATTTTAATTGTTTCAGATGAAGATTGGAATGAAATTAGAATAAAATTGGTCTTTTATACAACTTTCTGTCTTCATAACTGACTCATTCTGCCACAATAGGGGAACAGTTTAATATGTAAATACACAATGGCTCTTTGTCTCCTTTGTCACGTTTGACTATCCAAAGCTAGCATAAATCTAAAAAAATGCATTAATAATCAGTGGCAACCTAAGTGTACATCATATGAACTAACCCATGTCATACAGTGCAATTTTACTTGTTACTGAATTGACTGAATAAGTACCACATGTCAACATCATGTTTAAAGACGCGCCACATGATATCTTTGTCGTTAAACCAAAGAAAATCATACTTAGAGACAACCTGCAAGCTTAGTTGTCATAACAGCACTCATTTACAGCCCCGACAGGACTGAAAGCTGTAATTTACAGTCAAATGAATTATCGTCACTATCTTAACTTTTTCAAAGTGCAAAGCAAGCAAGGGACAGCACAGACATAATAATAATAATAATATGTTAAATTCTCTCCCAGAATTGGTTTAGCTTGATTAAACCGATATTAACAAGGCTCAATCCATAGATTATGTATGGCCAAACAATAAAAATATACTATGTTCAAATGCTTTTTGTAAATAATACATTATACAATGTTGTTTCTTTGTTGTTGTTATTGCCTGGATTACTATCACATTTCAGATGAACATGATGCCCTTTTAAAGCCATTTATTCTGAATGAAAGTGTTAGTGTAACAACAACTTATTTGTTAGAATCTGTGATATTGTGAAAAGCTGGGGAATGAAAGGCTGTCCTTTCAAAATTGCAAAAGCATGTGTTGAAAAACCCACAAGTGTGTACCAGCCCTGAGATAAAGGGCACAATTGGGCACAGCAATATGTAGAATGCCTTGAGAAGGAGATGCCATGGCAGAGTGCCCATACTGCACTTGGATTGTGTCTGTCTGCCTTTAGCTGTGCTCTGTGTTGAACAGATAGGATCAGCAAACTCCCAAGAGGCAACAGGCTGATCCAGGGGCTTTCAACAATGTGCATAGAACAGGGAGAAAGGATTCATTGCATTACAGTCTGAGCTTGATCACCTTTATGGCGGTTTGATGTGAAAGGAAAAGAGGGAAATAAAGACAGCTAAACAGGCTAATGTTCTATGCTCCACACAAAACCAGTAAGCTTGTGTTATAACCACAAAGCTGTAGCTACTTTGAGAGGCATGTGGCGGTTATTGTTTTCATACGGGAGCTATTTTCCTTCAAACAACAAAGATTTTACTGGATGCTTTATGCTATACTTCCAACTTACATTTACAGAGATGGATACACAGTATAGCCAATGTCATTGATAAGTAGTAAACCACTTTAGAGCAAATTATACCTGAAACAGTTGAAAATACACCAGCAAAATAGAAAGTCAACTTTAGCATTCAAAAATGTGCATAGTATTTAATCTGTTATCCTTACAAGGCTACGGAGTAAATTTCCAATTTGACTCTAATCTGGGATGGTTTGTCCCAGTTCTTTGCCATAATCCAGCATGGTGAATTCATAAGATATTACAATATTTATAGCAATTATAGATTGTACACAAACACACACATACATATATATGTGTATATATACATATATATTTACACATATGTAGTGTGTATATATATATATATATATATATATATATATATATATATATATATATATATATATATATGCATGGCAAGAGTATCATTAGAAGGTCGTGAGGGAAGTAGCCAAGTTATTTAAAGTAGTCTCTTAAAGTTCTCCACTTCTTCCAAATCCCTTGTTGGCCTAGAATAGCCTATAGTGGAAGCAATGTTGCAAATAAGAATCAAAGTAACAAATCCTGTACACACATCTATGTTAAGCAAGTGTTTCTTCAGCATGTATTTAATGTGTAGTATAGTGTGTTTGTTGCTGAAAGAAAGTTATCCTTTGTTATGAACAGAAGAAATTAACAATGAATGACGTTTAATTAGATCTGAAACTTTAGCGCAACATTACTCAGAGATGTGCATTACAGTGTTTTCAGGAGTGACATACGGACAAACACAATCACTCTCTGTAGATATTTAATATTATAAGCTGAGGAAAATAATTGTCTGTGGCAAAAAAAAAAAATTGTTATCACCTTACAGAGAAGCATGCAGCAGGGTGAAATTTGCCTCATGAGAACAGAGATTTCAGGGCGAATCCAAAAAGGTTTAATTAATTTTAAATGATGCTTTTCAGAGTGTTAGAGGCTCAAAGCAGCGGAGTGGAAAGCAGTTGGAGTGGCTAGTGCTTGGCAACCAGGCTAATCTAGGCCCTCCACAGCCAGCTCCTTTTGGGAGTCTTACATCAGCATACAGGCATCCCGAGGTGGAGCTGTACTTTAGTGGGCCTTGTGAGGGGCACTCAAAGTTTTTTAAATCCACACAAGGTTTCGCAAAACAGCAAAACAAAAAAACTAAAAAATCATTTTAATTTGGGTGATTTTGCAATTTTGTTTTTTTTTGGCTGAATTATGTTTTACTTTTTTGTATTGCTTCGATTTCACCAGAACACCATTAAGAATTGTATTATATAAGGCAAAAAAATACAAAAAAAAGCAAAGACAACAACATTGTGATATTATAAAATGTGAACAATACATGTCTATGACTTTGAGCAGAGCTTTAAAGCACCTAACTATCCAATCCCATCCTACCATTTCGTGGAATCCTACTCATTTGTACTCTATTATGTTCTTTATGTATTCATACAGGCGCTGGGGGAGGGGCGGGAGAGGCAGGCATATTTCTTTCTTCCTCAACTACATAATTACATGCCCTTTAGTACTATTAGCTTGCAAAGGCTACAGCAGAGTAAGATCTCATTTAGGAATATGTGCTGAATCTAGACATTATGCACTGTATGTAGTAAGCATGTAGTGACACTAATGCAGCAAGGCACATCTATCCTATCCTTCCTTTAAAATGCTTGCCCATTTGGCTACCAAGAATAGTTTGTAAACAGCTTGACCGCTACTGTAAATGGGGATTGGAACCACACTTGGTTCCTACACTCAACATAAGTGTTAGTTATATAATGCCAGTGACAGTTACAGGGAGATTTTTGTCTACCAATCAATCTTTACGGACGCATCGGTAAACAAAGCTACAAGCACCTGCACAATGGTTATTGGCCATCATCTATGTAGAGCAGCTATCTCTCTGGCGGTCATTTACAACGATGTGTCCATTCTGTAAGCAATCGTCAAACAAAGGCAATAAAATGCTGAGCACGAAAGATACTGCTCTACAGGAAGGAGGCCTCCATTTGGCAGTGAGATGAGGGGAAACAGTCCCCTCCTTGTTGCGGCTGAGTTGCTGCAGCTTATCACTTACGTGGCCTACATGACGCGAGGGCCACGATAAGGGAGGCACAAACGCGCCCTTTATTTCTGACTGCAACATGAAACTCATTCACTCGCAGATGAGTGGCAGGAACATCCTCAAGCATTCACTCCCCATCCACAGGACCAGGACCAAGCGGCCGGGAAGCGATTGTTTCACGTTTTAGAGCTAATACTGTTTTCTTATGGGATTTGAACATTTTATACAGTTTATGGGCGAAATCAAATGTCCTTATCTGTTTGGTATTGTGTATTAATTTGAAAACAAAAAAATGGCATTCTGTTGAAAGAGAATTTTTGTTTTTATTAAATTCCTGAAGTGTGTAGGTGCACTTCATTTCAGAGAATGGCGAATTACACTATTGTATGCATGGCATAGCTACCTGTTGATATCAGCTGCTGAGTGCTCTTGCAGCACTGTTAAGCATCATCCTGAATATAGTCAGGGACTTGTCTAGATGTCCACACTATGCAGAAGTGCGGAGGACACATTTTCTTTCAGTGGGGAGAATTTGTGTTTGTAAGAAGGGTTCCTGGGGCCTTTGTTTCCAGGCCTTGATGTGTGACCAGTCGCTCTCAGGCCTCCCCTTCACCCCTGGCCTATTCTGCCAGTGTTCTGCCCACCCATACTGTCACAGCAGGGGAAGGGTTTCAGAGAGAGACTGAATCAAAAGCTCAAGGAGAAAAATTGCTTTTCAGGCTCTGCTGTGTGGGAATCGGATGAGGGGCCTCGCTCAAATCCGGTCTCCAGGCAACCAGAGCGATATGCCTGGGGAATATCATTAAAGTTGGAAAACTAAGCAGTCTTTCTGAATTTGTAAACCTAATCAGCACCGTAAAAAAAAAGAAGGGGAAAAAAAGGATGACACACGAAGCAACCATCAAAGTTTGTCCAATGTTTTGTTTTTTTCTATTTGTTTGCTTGTTTGTTTTTTAATTTACTGATACTAAGAATAGCCTGCATTTTATGTGATTTTGAATTAAAAGACATGATCTAGATGAAAGTTAAAGGAGTAAAACTGTGCCGATCCAGACAGACAGAATGAGTCCAGGTTGGGTGTGAAATAAGGGAACTGCCACCTCCGCAGCTGGCCCTTCATCACAAGATTAATAAGTTGCCGTTTCCAGGCCGACCAGAACCTAGTGGTAACCATCCTGCGCTTCTGTGAATTCTGGGTAACGGCCTTACCGCAAGCTGGCCTGGTTTACAACTCGGTTTTGTCCTGCACTCTTAAAGTGGAGAAAACATCTGTGACTAGAATGATGTCACTATGAAGGGTGTCCAGCAAGTTAACTCAAATCTAAAAAAGGAAGCCAAAACAACAACAGCCAGGTTGTGCTACTGGTCAGAGCATGTTCAGCACTCTTCATTTCTTTCTATTTCCGTTTATTTGTCTTTTGTTGTTTCCTGTAACAAGCTTGTCGTTTCCAACAATCAGCTTTGCTGAACTCTCCAAACACAAACTTTTGTCCCAAGGAGCTGAACACACAAGGTGGTTTTCATGTATATCTGAAACGTGTTACTGTATGATCATAATAAATACTGTAATAGTTCTGTAAAACCACCACAATTGTTCAACTTTTCTCCCCTACTTCATGACAAAGGCAACAAAGAGTTGACTCGTCTTGAGATCCACCAAGGTTTTTCTAATATCATTAGGAAACAAACCACTAAATCAGGAGCATTGACCCATTTGTATGCTCGGATTGAAAGGAATTAACATATACCTTAGCTAACTTAGATAAATTAAATTTCTGAGGTTTTTAAGGACTTCAATGTAAGTGTTCAACAATGTCATAACAGCTTGTTATAGAATTACACTAAGAATTGTTACAAAGAGGGAAGCATTATGTCAGAGGAAAGAGGAACACCTCATCCATTTTGTGACAATGATACCACCCAGTCTAAATGGTGATCGGATATTACATCTACATCCATCAATTTCAGCAGAAATCATAGTAGTTTTAATCACAAGACCAAGACTAAGCTGTCGCTCTCTGAGAGTTATCTAAAAGTGAAAACAGTAAAGTATGTGTGATACCCCTGATCTTACCATAAGGTTGCTAATAGCATAACATTTTCAAATTCAGTACTTAGGGTAAGGAGAGAGAGTATTTCCCCTCTTTGTTCATGATTCTAAAAATGAATTACCCATAAGAGTCTCATAGATCAATTACTAAGTTCTTCTACTTCCACATTTCAGAGGTTATGCAGTAGCACTGCCCCCTAGTGGATAACAGGCAGACATTAAGTCTTCACATTCCAACTAAACTCACTTCACTCGCCATTATCATAAAGCATGTTACTGTAGTGACTGAAAAGTAAGCTGACAGCAAGTATCCTTTAGGCTGGTGAAACGAGATGGTCCTTTTACATGTTTTTTTTTTTTTACTTGAACATTTGTATTTTTACATTAATCAAGATAAATATATTTAAATAAAATATGGAGTAGTTGTGTATTTCTGTTAATTCAGATTCTTGGCCATCACGCCACAACCTCACACAAGTCAATGCTGTTGACTATAGTGAATGCTGCTTTGTTCGCACAGGCTCCTACATTTTAATGAATCCAAAATAGCTATTAACATTTTAACTGAGCCCTTTTATTCAGGTTTCACTGCACTGTAAGGAATACAGTGGGTGTAATGAAGCAGAGACTAGAGTAGATAAGAGCTTATATTATAGGTAATCACAACCCAAAGCAGAAACCTTAACACATAAAAAAATGTGATTATCACCATGCATTGTATTCATTCATTGTGTATGGGTGAAAAGCTGTTGTGTATCTCCCTGTATATTACCCATCCTAATGGAAGAGACTGTAATTACTTCAAATTGCTGTTGGCTTCCATTGACTTTCATTGAGCCTGGCCACTTCAGCATTAGTCTCTAAATAAGTTTTAGAGGAACTGTTGTCCACTTTCTTTTTACACACACACACAGAAACACATACACACACACAAACACACACTACCATTGTCAGTATGGGGTGACAATTCCCTTCAGCCTCATATCTAATTGTTGTGCTTCCTGTGCAAACCTTGGCCCCCACACAGAGCTCAATGTTTCACTGTTGCCTGCCTGACAACCAGAGGTAAACTCAACTAGTGCTCTTCCTGGTCCCTGACATCACTGTCGTATGCTGTGCTAGAGGCTGGATAAAGCAACAGGGCCTGGCCAGTTATCTTCTAATCGCCCACTGCCCCCCCTGTGAGACAAAGCCAGCTCCCAAAAGAAAATTAGCGCATTTAGCTGTCAGCACCAGGCTCGCTTTTCAAACCAGACCAGCATTCACAGAGTCCTGTTTTTTTCTCCCTTCTCTCCTTTATTTGGCTGGAAATGCGATCTCTATATAGCTCAAAGATCAAGAAAAAAGGTGTAAACTGCACATAAATGTGATCAAGTGTCCCCTCTATCAGATCCTTTAGATCTTGCTGGAGTCCCCACCACTATCCCCACCCACCGGGATTAACTCAGCCCTCTTTGTGCCTGCCTTCACCTTCTCTCCATAGACAAGCAGACAAATGCAGCGCATACGGTATAATTCACAGCACAGATTCTCAACACGAGAAAATATAACGGTCGTAATGAAAATGTTTATTGTTATAGAAAACATCTATACATTCAATGCACTGTAGCCCAAAAATAGCAGCTTTGAAAAAAGAAAGGAATTACACTGTAAACTGTTCTTAGCAAAAGTACCGTTGAACTAATTTGTCCTCACTTCAGGGATGGAATCAGACTAGCTTATTGACTTTAACAGTAGTTTAAACAGTGGGAATATTCTGTATTGTGATTCAGCAGTTCTCCCACCTTGCTGGCTGTGCTTTAGCTATGGGGCCATAGATTGGCTGGAGGACCAGAGGGTTAAGAAAGCGGGAGTGGCACGGGTACAACCCTCCCCCAAACCGAACCCCCCCACCCCCCCACCCCCCCCCCGAGACCCAGCTCGGGTCTGACCACCACAGGCATGACCCACATCGCATCGGAGTTCCAGGGGCACCCGGAGCGCTTCTCGTCTATCCGTCGCCAAGGAGGCAGACGGGGGACGCGGGAACAACAAGTCATTTGTACCTGTAGGAGGAGGACACTCCTGGGAAACAAACAGATGAGCCTCTCCGCCTGAATACAGGCCTTTCACTCAGGGTAAACAGAACTGCATGAGAAACATACAAACTATCGGGAGGATCGCACTTAACTCTTTCAGCGCCTGCCGGAGGGCCTGTGGGGGTGGGGGGGGCGGGGTGGGGGGGCAGAGGAGCGATTAGCCACACCTGCTGGGGACTGAGTCGGAGAAAGAGCGAGCAGGAGGGAGACAAGTTCCTGCTGTAGTGAGGGCTTATTGACTCTGAGCATGACATCAGAACACTACACATAAACAGGCCCACAGCATTGACACTGCACTTAATGCTAAATAATCAGGTCAGTGTGTTCAAAAGAGTTTCAACCTCCTATAAGCAGCTTTGCGATTCACTGTCATTGCATTCTCTATCACTTCCAATGACTGAATCCTTTAATATAACGTTGTGCAACATTAAAATGATCAAACATAAGCATCAATAATTGTAGCTTTTTGTTGATGAACGTGGCATGTGTATACGATTTTGATTGCTATCTGTACCTTGAGCTACTTGTGAATAACCTTCTATTGAACAGAAAACTCTTGCCAGTTCACATGTCTGTACAGAAGACAACCCTTTATATACCCAAGGACATTTCTCTCTCTATACAGAGAATTTACTCTCCAGCACATAATGGTAGTCCTCATATCGACTTGCTACAGAAACACCATGCATCTGCTTCCAAATACCCTAGACAATAAACAATTCAGAAGAAATGTTCAAATCTAATTCTCTGACAAAGTCTGACAAAAATAAATTACGCACATTCTGCTTATGAACAAAACTTTCCCTGAGTTCCCTTTAGATCAGCCATTATCTAGCAGAAAGTTAATTAAAGTGGCAAAGTTTAAATCAATGGGGATTTTTCTCCTTGGTTCCAGACCGACACACTGGCTGGTCAGAAATGAGTGATGGGCATGACAGGACTTCACAAGATTACCCAGGGAGACAAAACTCCCTTAATGACCACCAAACGCTGACTCCTGGATTCGAATGGGTATCCCGCTCTCCCTCTTCCTCTACCCAAAAGAATCTGGAGACACTAGTCTAAAGTCCCCCTCTGGCTCATAATGTGACCACATCGTGTAATTCCACAGATCATTACCAACTTTCCAAAACTTAATTTTGCAATTACACATGCAATTAATTAATAAATGTGCTGTCATTACACTCCCTCATGTGATCTCTTCACCAAACGGGTGCCTCTTGAATTAAAGTGGTCAGAATGAACTGGGAGGGCTAATTGAGAGAGAGAGACAAAGAGAGAGTGAGAGGGAGACAGAGTGAGAGAGAATGAGATTGTTATTAAGGGATTGTGAAGTTAATCTGGTAAGAAGCTAGGGGGATATGGGGATCGTTCTTCAAGGCAGCCCTCTCTCTCTCTCTATCAGTGTGGGGTCTAGAGGGATCCAGGCCTGTTAGTTATTGAGAGCGATGCATGGAGAGCAGAGCTTCCGTCCCGGAGGACAGATTAATGAGATCTACGAGCTCAGAAAAAGCAGCCGCACCAACGCTTACCACGGGAGGTCCAATGAACAGCGGGGATGATGGGTAATGTAGCTCTTTGCTCTTCGTACACCCCATTCATATTGCCATGCTTCTTGTCACTCAACAAGTGATGCTGCCCTCTTTCTATCGAGTCCCACCTTATGTCCCCAAAAAAAAAATATTCTGAAGATTAAAAAATGGGACTGACAATTTATTCTAGCCTATTTACATAGTCAGAGCAGGGCATCCCCCTCCTCAAACAATCTGCTGCACACCTGAAATTCATTATGACTGCTGCTTGGCCATTTGAATCTGGCGATTATGTGATCTAAGTGTGCCTTTAATGCACCTTATGAATCCACATGTGCCTAGCATCTGTAGTCTGTGCTATAATTGCACTGACTGTCAACACTTTACTATCACACTTACAGTATCAAAAGAGGTCGAGTGATTACATCGCTAAGTGGACCGGGATAGTCCAGTGGTCCAAGCTGCTGCCGACAGCGCACATACACACTGCGGCTTTATTCTGACCTACTGAAATTTCAGCTCAATGTCTCCCCTATCCTTCTGTCCTCTATCAAATATAGCATAACATACCAAAAGATATATCTTCAACATAATTACTTGTGTACAATCAGGACAAATATAAGCACCCACCTACACGACACAATTATAACAAAGTCTCAATAGCTTTTTGGATTTTGTTTTGGCCCAAAATCTATTGATCGCTATGTGATGCTGCTTGGAAAGAGATGTATCCCAACAATAATGTGTACTAGGCATTGCCTTGGGATTAAACTGAACACTTTCATCCTCATGTGCAACATTGGTTCACACACAGCTACAACTATTTATTAAAGAAGCTGCTAACATTTGTTCACTGTAAATAGCTTTAGAAGTATTTCACAACCATTAAAGTGGCTTTGATTATGTTGCTGACATGAAAAGGATATTTTGGGGATTGTGATTATATCTACTTCTCCAGAGTCAGAGGAACTTGTGGATACTAATTTCATGGATCAGCATCCAGAAGTAAATTCCAAATATTGCAGTTGTTCAAACTATTGTTAAATAGCGCTTGTGCAATGACTGGACATCTATTGGAGCAGCTAATGTTATTGCTCAAAAACTAGTTAGCAGCTGTACTAATGCTAAGAGGACAGAAGACACGATGTTTTGCAGGTTCATGGACCATTAAAGCCACTTTTGACAACAAACCCGAGCCCATACACCATTAGCCGCTCTTTAGTTACTAGATGATGTGTTTGAGGTGAATTAATTAAAAATAAGAGTTAAGCACTTCAGGTTCCATTTTAAAGCCTTTTGTAGTGGTAAAAGTATAGCCCGGATCACGTAGGTTAAGGTGAGTCAGTCCCTAAAAGCACTCCACAGCAGCTGGGAGCAACAAGAGGATTGTTCAATGACAACTGATGCGGCACTATCTGCTGCTGACTGCAGCGCTCAGTCCATTAGTAGATAGCAATGACACATGCTACAAAGACATCACTGTGACCAAGGAACATGCAGGGTTGTGGAAGGTAAATGTTGCCAACTAATACAAGCTTTTAAGACCAAATCCTTCTCATGCCAGCCTGTTTAAAAGATCATACTTTGCGAAATTTAGCTTGATTTTCAATTGAATAGTCCTCTTTTGAAGATGTACAATTGACCATAAACTTCTCTTGCTCTAAGATGAAGCGAGAAACAATGTTATTGCATCCCAAGATAAAATGATAATTGAAATGTTATTCTGTGAATTTAAATACTTAAACGACAGTCACTCTACCTTGTAAAATGCAGAGTATATTCAGAGCAAACCTAATTACTCTGGTGAAACCTGAGTCTTATTTCTCCAGTTTCCTCTCGACATGGTTCACCAGATCGATCAAATGACAGCTATCAAACTCGTTAGGCCGTTCACTCAAAATGCAAGGCCTATAGAAGATTGTAAATGCGTCTTTGAATTCAGAAGAAAAAAAATCTGGCAATCAACTCTCAGTGGGGTAACAACAGGTATTTTTTAATCAACCCTGACACATTTCAAGTACGCAACTTTCTTTTCACATGATTATGAGAGCGCCATTACAGGAATATGAGCAAGCATCTCTGTCTGAAACATTGAGAGACGGAGAGGAAGATAAACTGAACAATACTCGAATTGCTTCAGTTGCACTCTCTTTGATTACGCCCCTCTCCATGGAAACCCAAGTTGTGATTCTGAAATACAGATATTTAATCGTCAGACAAAATTGGCCTGTGATAAGTTGACCAGACATTTGGGACAGCGCTGCATTAGTAACACTCTAGAAACTGAGAGGAGGGAGACAGTAGCAGAGGGAGAGGGGCGGGGCTGCGGGGGGCACTGGGCGGGCTAAAGTGGGTCAGTGACTGAAGCTGTCTGGAATGTGGCGGTAGGTGCAGCTGCTTGTTAATTTCGCTGAGTGCCACCCTGCCTGTGGAGCAGTGCCACTGCTGTCGCCAGCCCCTCCAGTCTCTCTGGCTCCACCGTTCTGGACGGGTCGCTCTCCTTGACTGCTCTGGTTTGGCGTCGCCCCGTGCGCTCGCGGCTCCTTAAGTTTGCCATGTGCAGTGACCCACTCCCAACCTCCAGCCATGATCCAAACTACCAGATTGTAAGTAATCTCTAATTACCCACAATACCCCTCTTCACTCAGTCCACCGCTTTAGATGTCCGTCTAATCAATTTGGACATGATCGAGATATTCCCTGGATATGCCGGGTAGGACAAATTAGGGAACAGGCCTGGTGCCCTATTTAAAACCCCAATGGGAGGAGGGAAATACTGTTGCATGATGATGGCACCGGACAAGTCACCCCCACCCCCCCGAACACCCTCCACATTGCTACAAAGACCACACCAGTTGAACAACTTGTGGAAATTCAACGAAGTTCTGAACATGAGGGACTCATGATATTTTCTAGGTTGATTAACGTCACAACTCTCCAACTGCCACAGGACCAGGTTAAAATTTGATGGACATTCCAAGAGGATTATTTAAATGCAAGGGAAATATGCAAATATTTTCCTATATGACTGGGTCATTCAAAGAGAACTGGGTCATTCAAAGAGAACTGGGTCACGCTGCATACACAGCACCCAGTGCCATTATCTAAAATGTCATAAAACTGCAGAAGATGGACAGAGTGGAGGTTAAAGACACAGCAACCAGAACAAAGTCAGTTTAACCACAACTACACATCTGAACCACTACAACATTAATGAACAGCAATCCTCAGAACCTAATCAAATACGTCATACTGACATAACAGTCCAGTGTCACTCACAAGCTCCAGTGTAATTCAAGAAGATGGTTCTTGCAACGCTAGGGTTGTATGTTCAATATCCATTCTAAAATTTAGAATTTATATTCGTCAAATAAAAAACCTTCACCCTCTTTCTGTTCTACTAACTAATCACTAAGGCACACGTTCATCTCTTTCCAAACGCACAATGGCAGTCATGGTCAAGCAAAATCTCTTGGTCATTTCCTCGTTACAAAAACTCCATTTATTCAATCTCTGTTCAAGCGATGAAATATGCATTGAATAGTGTAACGAATCATTGTACTAAATGTATCAAGCTAAACTACATGAGAAAGTGAGTACAAGCGCAGAGTTTGAAAAAATATAAATTTCAGGGCTTTAATCCCTCAAATCAGATAAGGTCCAGGGCCAAATCAGATAAGCTCAGACACCTCATTTTGGGGGCACACTCCCTAGGTTGGGAAGCCCTGCTTTATATAACAGCTTCTGAATGCAATGATGTGCAAATCATTTAAACCCTATATTTAATAGAAAATAGTGCAAAAACAACATATCAAATGCTGAAACTGAGAAACGTTATTATTTCTAGAAAAATATATGCCCACTTTGAATTTTATGTTTTTAAAAAGTTTGTGACTGGGCAACAAAAGATTAAAATCTCATAACTAAGTAGGTTAATTGGCATCAGGTCAGAAAAAAGAGAGGATTCCAGAGAGGATGAGTCTTTCAGAAGTAAAGATTGGGAGGGGTTCACTACTGAGTGAAAGACTGCACAAATAGTGCAACAATTTAAGAATAAAGTTTCTCAACGTAAAATTGCAAAGAGGGACCTCATCATCTACGGCACATAATATCAGTAAAAGATTCAAAGAATCAGGATAAATCTCTGAACGCAAGGGACAAGGTCGAAAACCAATATTGGATGGCAGTGATCTTCGAGCCCTCAGGCAAAATTGCATTAAAACAGACACAATTCTGTAGTGGAAATCACTTCTGAAAACCATTCTATGTGAACAAAAAAAGAAATCATATATTAACATGATCCAGAAATGTTGCAGCCTTCTCTGGGCCCGACCTTATTTAAGATGGAGTGAGGCGAAGTGGAAAACTGTTCTGCGGTCTGATTAATCAACATTTTTAATTATGTGTCAGAGTCATGGACGCCGCGTCCTCCGGGAAAAAGAAAGAAGGACAATCTGGCTTGTCATCAGCACACAGTTCAAAAGCCAGCTTCCATGATGGTATGGGGGTGCATTCGTGCGCTTGGCATGGGTGACTTGCACATCTGTGAAGGCACCATTTGTGCTGAACAGTTTTTGGAGCAACATTAGCAGCCACTCAGATTATGTCTTTTTCAGGGAAGACCTTGCTTATTTCTGCAAGACAATGCCAAACCACATTTTGCATGTATTACAACAGTATGGCTCCGTAGTAAAATAGTCTGGGTGTTAAACCTGGCTGCAGTCCATACCAGTCACCCACTGAAAACATTTGGCGCCTTATGCAACCAAAAATATGACAAAGGTGACCCTGTTTTGAGCATGAAATCCTATATCAAGCAAGAATGGGAAAACATTTCATTTTCAAAACATTTCACTTTCTCCTCAGTTCCAAAACGCTTACAGTATTGTTAAAAGAAGATGTAATGCAACACAGTAAACTTTTTTGAAATGTGTTTCTGGCATCAAATTCAAAAACAATAACATTTCTCAGTTTCAACATTTGATATGTTGGTTTTGTACACGAAAAGATCACAAATAGGCATTTCTTAATATTAAATATTGCAACATGATGTTGTTGTATCAAAAATATGTTTGGCTGTAGCAAACTAGTATTGCGGTTCCAGAAGATGAATCAGGCCTGGATTACATTGACACACAGAAGATTATATTACACCTTTTCTTTGAGTCACCTTTCTTTAGGGAAACAGCGGAAACGCCATTGTTCTGGAGAAAACTCAATACACTGCTTGGGTTTAGCATGGTTAGGGGCAAGGGCAAGATATATGGCTAAAGTGTATTCTGCAGGAGGATATAAGGCCATAAGGCACATAATCCAAGAAATGTGATCTCCAACTATGTGTTGAGATATGAATACACGACACAATTTCAGTGATGAAATATTACTAACCAGGTGCTGGTTTCAACCAATAGTTATAAAGAACCTTCCTCAGGTAGAAAACTATAGGAAATCCAACAACAGCCTTGTTGTAGTGCTTTATAAAATGTGTTGTGTTGATTTGAAAGGAAAAAAGCTAAAATCGTTTCCTCCAATTTCCCTTTACATGTAATCCTCTTCTAATAAGAGCTGTGTTCAAATGATTAAACCTACAGCTTGACAAATGTCATTAAAATGCTAATGTGGTGTTTAACTTTGGTTCCAGTTGTTCTACTGCCTGTTTACAGAAAGCCATTGGAAAAGAGTTATTGTGCTGAGAACTGTCTACCCTATAGCAAAACCTTGTGCCACAAGCTTGATTCAAAAATTAGATGTGGGTAGTTGTTACCAGGACAACAGGGTCTCATTTTACTCCAAAGCCTATTTCCAACCTGTTACCAAATTACTAAAGGCTGGGGCACAGCTTCAAAGAGCATAGACTGATGCTACTAATGTAATGAAACTGTACACTCATCTATTTAAAACCTGGTGTGTCAGCTTGGAAGTAAAACAACACATTTGTCTGTCTTCCCTTTTGGCAAAATAACTACATCTAGGAGTTTCAAAGTTAAGTTATTTTCCAAACATACCCCTGGCAAAATAAAAATAAAGACATTTACTGTTTCAGAAATAAGTCTGGTCAGGCTTTTGTTTTAACTTACAGAATCTGTAATTGAAAGTTATTTTGATGATTTGCTAGTTGGAGATTTTCGGAGAAATGTTCTAATTTTATATGTTCATGTGCAGGAATTAGCTCACCTATACAACTGTTGTAGTAGGTAATAGATGTAGGATATATAGCTGTTCTATATATCCTACATTACAGGAAAATTATACTGCAGCAAAATAACATTTGAATTATTATGAGGATTATACTGAATATACATTTTGGTGAGGTGTTGATACATTTGTCATTAGAGCACATCAAGTCTGGAAAATCATGAAGTTGACATTTTCTGTCATGCAGCACAATTTCCACAACAACATTCTGATCAAATTACGATATGCAACTTCTTGTCAAAGTAACACATTTACAGACAACATATTGTTATGTTTAAGAATGCCTCTGGAAAAGCTTGTCAATCATCTGCCATGCAAGACACATCAAAAGTTCCTCAAACCATCCTGTCAATCTTGAATGACATCAGAACAATGGATGAGTTGCATGGGACCAAGCTACAAGACTGACATCACTGCATTGTCACAAACAACATGACTGGATTATGATGGACAGTGCACATTGACTACTATTGAGAGTGTAGGATGGTTGTTTGGGTGGTTAGCCAGCTCTCCTTCTGCTTCAATGAAATCTTTTACAATGCTGATCTGATTAGTCAAAACAGCGGTAGTGAAAAAATATCAAAACTGGGATCCCCATCTAAATGCAGCCTTAAAGTTCAGGTACACAGAATCATGTACTGTACTGACAAGGGCAATAGCCACTGGCTGTATCCGACTGGTTATATAGGGTTCCACCCAACACTGCCTTCCCCAGAAGGGCTTTTGAGAAGGGCCCCACCAGCTATTCCATCCATTTGTACAAATGATCAAGCGTTTGACTACTTGAGGTGAAATAGGTCAGATCTAAAACAAAATTGCCAAATGTTTTGGGGTCTGAAGCATTTTTGAAAACCTTCATCCTAGACAAACATGTCTAGATTACAACAGCAAGTGTCCCACCAATAATTACATTTATTTTAGGTTTAGTTAACCTAGACTTCATGAGTTGCTATTAAAATATTGCCAAGAGAATATCCCACTTTTAAACATCTATATTATTTTTTATTGTATACGAACATGATTATCGATGGTCTACTGACATTAATATTTGTTATGTATAGTAAATGCTATGTACAAAATTGTGAAATGTGGACATGCCCATACCTATTCTGGAAAGAGAAGCTGTTTTTTTATAATCCTTATTTAAACAATGTTATAATCTATGTACTGTACATTTGTGGTAATATCCATTTACAGTATATTCCCTAAGTAATGGTTCAGACAGTGCCTTCAAAATGATCTGTATGATTACGCTGAAGTGTTGCCTTTCTTATGAATACTTATTTCACAAGTATACCTATATGCTTGGAAATACCAAGATTTCCAAATAATCTGTTGAGTAATCAAGTCTGTAGAATAGTCAGTGTTGAATAATTAATCGCTGATGCAGATGTTGAAGAGTGACATTGTGGTTTCCAGGTGCATGTGTGTTTATCTGTGTGTTTGCATGTTTGATTGTTCCCGGTCTCACATATGGACTATAAAAGAGGAAGAGGCGAGGGTGCAAAAGCTGATCTGCCTTGTGGTGCTTCTAGAGAATCAACAGGTTAACACGCCGCTAACCTCCTGGAGTGTATACTGGTGACCGGGGAACAGCTGGCAGGCAGGGATCATGAACTGGGGTTGGGGGTGAGTGCTAATGAGCTAGTGTGGCTGCAGGGCATACTGTGTGGCACCTCTGTGTCTCTCACTCCCTCTGCCTGACCGTCGGTCTGACAGTCTGCTTGCTTCTCTAACTGTCTCTCACTCTCTCTGCCTGCCCGTCGGTCAGTCAGTCTGCCTGCTTCTCTAACTGTCTCTCTCTCTCTCTCTTTCTCTTCGTGATTCTTTACACATATCTCTCTGTCTCTCAGGTGACCCTGTAGCTGGGAC
This sequence comes from Esox lucius, assembly GCF_011004845.1. Classification (NCBI taxonomy): domain Eukaryota; kingdom Metazoa; phylum Chordata; class Actinopteri; order Esociformes; family Esocidae; genus Esox; species Esox lucius. The sequence continues at coordinate 15,780,214 of NC_047576.1, forward strand.
CTGGTTTTGGTTCTCATCGTTTCAAAGGATGGGACGATCTCCACCCAGTAATGCAAGCCTTGGTTTGAGTCCAGCCACCCTCTGCTTTGTTGGCTCAATCCCCCAGGTAACTGACACACTTTCCAGACATCATCAGGATGCTCCTCCTCCACATCCAGCAGTCTCCTATCTGTTAGACTGCTAATTCAATACTTCCCAGAAGACAGAAGCAACATCTCCTGTCCATAAAGTATGTGGCTCTGGGTTTGATTTTGAGTTGAATTAAATCATGTAAAATGAGTTACCAGGTCTCTAGGGGAACTGCTGGTAGGCCAGCAAGTAGAATGGGCGTTGGGGTAAGATAGAAGGGGCATTATCCTCCAGGGGGGCCAGGGCATATGAGACATTTCAGGTTCTCTTGGTAGGTGGATACAGAGGGAGATTGTCATCACAGCACACAGCTTTGTCTTCTGCAATTTAACCATTACAAGAATCAGCTCATTTTGGGCAGGAGTTGAACAGCATTTGATTTTAAGAATGGCATTTGTGTACAGAAATGTAATTCAAAACATTTATATATATATATTCAGTATGTACAGTATCTCAAAAAGTGAGTACACCCCTCACATCTTTGTAAATATTTGAGTATATCTTTTCATGTGACAACACTGAAGAAATGACACTTTGCTACAATGTAAAGTAGTGCGTGTACAGCTTGTACAACAGTGTAAATTTGCTGTCCCCTCAAAATAATACAACAGACATTAATGTCTAAACTGCTGGCAAAAAAAGTGAGTACACCCCTAGGTGAAAATGTCCAAATTGGACCCAATTAGCCATTTTCCCTCCCCGATGTCATGTGACTCATTAGTGTTACAAGGTCTCAGGTGTGAATGGGGAGCAGATGTGTTAAATTTGGTGTCATCGCTCTCACACTCCCTCATACTGGTCTCTGGAAGTTCAACATGGCACCTCATGGCAAAGAACTCTCTGAGGATCTGAAAAAAATAATTGTTGCTCTACATAAAGATGGCCTAGGCTTTAAGAAGATTGTCAAGACCCTGAAACTGAGCTACAGCACAGTGGCCAAGAACATATAGCGGTTTAACAGGTTCCACTCAGAAAAGGCCTCACCATGGTCGACCAAAGAAGTTGAGTGCACGTGCACGTGCTTTGGGAAATAGACGTATGAGTGCTGCCAGCATTGTAGCAGAGGTTGAAGGGGTGGGGGGTCAACCTGTCAGTGCTCAGACCATACGCCCCACACTGCATCAAATTGGTCTGCATGGCTGTCGTCCCAGAAGGAAGCCTCTTCTAAAGAAAGCCAGCAAACAGTTTTCTGAAGTCAAGCAGACTATGGACATGGATTACTAGAACCATGTCCTGTGGTCTGATGAGACCAAGATAAACGTATTTGGTTCAGATGGTGTCAAGCATGTGTGGCAGCAACCAGGTGAGGAGTTGAAAAACAAGTTTGTTTTGCCTACAGTCAAGCATGGTGGTGGGAGTGTCATGGTCTGGGGCTGCATGTGTGCTGCCGGCACTGGGGAGCTGCAGTTCATTGAGGGAACCATGAATGCCAACATGTACTGTGACATACTGAAGCAGAGCATGAACCCCTCCCTTCGGAGATTGGGCCGCAGGGCAGTATTCCAACATGACAACAACCCCAAACACCCCTCCAAGACGACCATTGTCTTGCTAAAAAAGCTGAGGGTAAAGATGATGGACTGGCCAAGCATGTCTCCAGACCTAAACCCCATAGAACATCTGTGGGACATCCTCAAACGGAAGGTGGAGGAGCGCAATGTCTCTAGCATCCACCTGCTCCGTGATGAAGAGGACTCCAGTGGCAACCTGTGAAGCTCTGGTGAATTCCATGACCAAGAGGGTTAAGGCAGTGCTGCAAAATGATGGTGGCCACACAAAATATTGACACTTTGGGTCAATTTGGACAGTTTAGACATGAATGGCTGTGTGTTGTGTTATTTTGAGGGGACAGCAAATGTACACTGTTATACAAGCTGTAGCAAAGTGTATTACATTGTAGCAAAGTGTCATTTCTTCAGTGTTGTCAGTGTTGTCAAAAGATATGAGGGTGTGAGGGGTGTACTCACTTTTGTGAGATACTGTCTACTGTCTATATATATATATATATATACAGGTGCTGGTCATAAAATTAGAATATCATCAAAAAGTTGATTCATTTCAGTAATTCCATTCAAAAAAAGGAAACTTGTATATTATATTCATTCATTACACACAGACTGATATATTTCAAATGTTTATTTCTTTTAATTGTGATGATTATAACAACTAACAACTAATGAAAATCCCAAATTCAGTATCTCTGAAAATTACTTAAGACCAATACAAAAAAAATATTTTTAGAAATGTTGGCCAACTGAAAAGTATGAACATGAAAAGTATGAGCATGTACAGCACTCAATACTTAGTTGGGGCTCCTTTTGCCTGAGTCGATCAGTCTGTGGCACTGCTCAGGTGTTATGAGAGCCCAGGTTGCTCTGATAGTGGCCTTCAGCTCTTCTGCATTGTTAGGTTTGGCGTATCGCATCTTCCTCTTCACAATACCCCATAGATTTTCTATAGGGTTAAGGTCAGGCGAGTTTGCTGGCCAATTAAGAACAGGGATACCATGGTCCTTAAACCAGGTACTGGTAGCTTTGGCACTGTGTGCAGGTGCCAAGTCCTGTTGGAAAATGAAATCTGCATCTCCATAAAGTTGGTCAGCAGCAGGAAGCATGAAGTGCTCAAAAATGTCCTGGTAGATGGCTGAGTTGACCTTGGACCTCAGAAAACACAGTGGACCAACACCAGCAGGTGACATGGCACCCCAAACCATCACTGACTGTGGAAACTTTACACTGGACTTCAACCAATGTGGATTCTGTGCCTCTCCTTTCTTCTTCTAGACTCTGGGAAACTTGATTCCCATAGGAAATGCAAAATGTACTTTCATCAGAGAACATAACTCAGCAGCAGTCCAGTCCTTTTTGTCTTTCACCCCAGGCGAGACGCTTCTGACGCTGTGTCTTGTTCAAGAGTGGCTTGACACAAGGAATGCGACAGCTGAAACCCATGTCTTGCATACGTCTTTGCGTGGTGGTTCTTGAAGCACTGACTCCAGCTGCAGTCCACTCTTTGTGAATCTCCCCCTCATTTTTGAATGGGTTTTGTTTCACAATCCTCTCCAGGGTGCGGTTATCCCTATTGCTTGTACACTTTTTTCTACCACATCTTTTCCTTCCCGTCGCCTCTCTATTAATGTGCTTGGACACAGCTCTGTGAACAGCCAGCCTCTTTAGCTATGACTTTTTGTGTCTTGCCCTCCTTGTGCATGGTGTCAATGGTCATCTTTTGGACAGCTGTCAAGTCAGCAGTCTTCCCCATGATTGTGTTGCCTACAGAACTAGACTGAGAGACCATTTAAAGGCCTTTGCAGGTGTTTTGGGTTAATTAGCTGATTAGAGTGTTGCACCAGGTGTCTTCAATATTGAACCTTTTCACAATATTCTAATTTTCTGAGATACTGAATTTGGGGTTTTCATCAGTTGTCAGTTATAATCATCAAAATTAAAAGAAATAAACATTTGAAATATATCAGTCTGTGTGTAATGAATGTATACATTATAGAAGATTCACTTTTTGAATGGAATTACTGAAATAAATCAACTTTTTGATGATATTCTAATTTCATGACCAGCACCTGTATATGTATATATATATATATATATATATATATATATATATATATATATATATATGTGTATAAATATACAGTGCGGAGAACAAGTATTTGATACACTGCCGATTTTGCTTATGCCATGCAATAACATGCTCATTAATTACTTAAAAATCATACAATGTGATGTTCTGGTTTTTTGTTTTAGATTCTGTCACTCACAGTTGAAGAGTACCTTTGATAAAAACTACAGACTTCTACATGCTTTGTAAGTGGAAAAACCTGCAAAATCGGCAGTGTATCAAATACTTGTTCTCCCCACAGTATAGTCAGTATATATATATATATATATATATATATATATATATATATATATATATATATATATATATATATATATAACCAAGGACAATCAAGCAGCTCCAATAGACAGACGACATAGGTGAAACAATACTATGAGTCTGTTGCTAAGGGTTACCAGAACAATTGTTGTTAATCCTCCTTCAATAATGAATGTAGTTTCTCCATATTTGGATTAGCTTATTAGCTAAATTGGTACTAGCTTTGAGTATTTCCCTGTATTACAACCAATTTCCGTCTGAGTTTAATCAGTTGAACCAATATGTTATGCACTCAATTGCTAAATATGGTATTTAAAAAAAAAGAATGTGCATATTCCATTTAGATGAGAGGAGGAAATATATTTGGTCAATGTAATCCTACATGTCAAATTACAGAGATCAAAGCTTTGGCAAGGAAAACAGACATTAAAGACAAAAACAGTTGCTGTTTGTGATGCTTCACATTCACCAAGATCTACTTGAGGCCTAATTCCATTTCCATTAATTGCACTCTGTTGGTTACAAATCCTAATAACAATTTTTAAATCGTTTACTTGGGTTCTGATGTATTAGATGCTGGACCAAGCTGGTCTCAATTGGCTACTGGGAAAAAACTGGAACACAGTGGCATAAGTGTCATCAAAGTATTATGATTTGAATTCCAGTAATTATTCACAACATGAAGACATGATTGTATGAATCCCTACCATGCTGTTTTTCACAAAACCAGGAAGGAAAATTGGGTTTGACGATCAGTCTGTGCACCTGCATTTTCCAGCCCTCTGCTTAAATTGGCATAGATCATTATTTCCATTAGAGTGTCATTATAAAATTATTTTCATATGCCTTCATTTGGATCCTGTGAATCAACACTGAGGTTTAATTTCATTTGAGCAGAATGGAATTAGGCCATCTGAACAGCCATCACAATGCCTGCGCTTAATGTGAGCAGTGTAAATATCCCTACCTTTTTGAATGGCCGTGAAAGCATTATGTAGAGCTAAAAGGCAGAATACAAAGGTCCTCGATGACTCACTTCTACAGATCTGTCTGTGCAACTTTAGTTGTGGACAAAATAACATTGGTGATGCCCTTACTGAAAAAGCACATGAAGTCAGATGGGAAACCACACGGAACACATTTCAAAGGAGAGCAAATTCACATTCAAAGTATTCTGAAACCACATGAATTGGACAGAAGGGACCTGTCCACATTATGGCATCAACTTGACCAGAACATCATTTTGAATGACAGTAGTATTAGTCTTGCAATGGGTGAGTCTGTTTTGGAGGAGTCAAATTTCACGTTATGCCTTCTATAAAGCCAGGAAACAAATCATTCATTTACAGAGATTAGTGTTTGGTCAAGATTTTTGACTTGACTGACTTCCGAAAATGTTTTTTTTTTTTGCTGTTTATTCACTAAAATGTTCTTTTGGCCATGTAGATATGTTCTATGTACCTAGACTACTGTACATGGAGTGTATCTAGTCAAGGACAGATCTACATTCTGGGGCCCCGGGATACAAGTGCCCTTTGGAGGCACCACATGCCTGGTAATGTTCTAACTGCTCTTAATTCTCTTAAATCATTTACAGGGACTTTTTCCTGTAATATCACCTCTCTTGCTTCCTTTTTTTGCTTTTTTGAAGCACAGCTGTTACAGTCGTTTTTTATCCATAATCCACACAAAAAAAAACACTATTAATCACCTACTCAATCAATGCTGTGTACATATCAGAACATAACATAACAGAAATATATTATTAATTTTTTCTTGAAATAAAACAGTGGCCTATAATTTTCTTCCTGCATAATATCTGCATGATTTCCCTGGTGTTAAATGTACTAATTATTTCAAATCATACTAATCTGAAGCATTGGTATAACCTAAATGTTGTATACCTTTATATCAAGTGAATATCGAGTACAGGCTTTAGGTAGTTTTTAAGATACCCTGTTTTTGGGATTAACTAGTGGTTTTGCACCTTGCAGTCCAGGCTCTGTGGTTAATCTGGTGTCTTCTGTTGACTGTAGTGGCTAGCATATCCAAACCTACTTCTTGTAAGTTGTACCTGATTTTTTGAACTGTTGTAGACTCTTTTGTTTATTCTTTTTAATATTACAAACATAAAAAGAATGTTAGGTTTGGCACCCTTAATCTTGTGACTACTGATTAATTTATTCTGATATATCTGGCTGATTACATCTATCTTGACTCAAGAGACACTGGCACGTCTTTGGTCTTCATGCCAGATACCAGTAACAGACTGAAAATGGAAAGCCTAACAACAAGACTAGAAATTGACAGTGATGTGCATGAACTAATCTTGCATCAACCATCCACTAAACTTGCACCAACCTTGCAAACTAACACACCTGCCTAATAGGAAACTTCGGAGGACTAAATGTGCCATAATATGAAATAAATAAATAAATATATAAATAAATAAATACACATTACATTTGCATTGTGTACACTTATGCATCGTCCAAATGAAATGGACAATTCATTTGGATGGTGTGAAGTTGTACGTCATCCAAATGCAATGGGGCGGGACAGAATTTATGTTGATAGCATGTGGTCTGTTTTCAGTTAGGCTACTTTCATTGTGACAAGTGCGTAATCAGGTGGAGGACTGGTAAAGTGGGTGTCTTGTTTGTGCCAGGCTGCCAGCACTGATCAATAGCTCCATAGTAGGCTTAAGCCTTTAGAAGGTAGGAAAAATACAGATTTCACCGTAGCTATGTAATTTAGTTGCTGACAGAATAAATAGATGCAAGGTGTTAAACATAGGGACCAGGTCCAGGCAGGCTGGACAAAACAGATACAACTCAAGTAATGTTTTCCACTTCCCTGTTATAATCTGATTAACAATCATAACAAAACCTTACTCCCAACACCCATTCAAAACCTGAATAGGCCTGAATGTATCAGGCAGACTATGCATAGACATAACCAATCTGACATGCCTAATCCAGAGCAGCCATAATGAGATACTGAAATCGCTTTTTCCTTTCTATTCTCCGTGAGTTGGGCTACTGTTAGGTTGTGTTTGTTTCACCATTTATGCCGGGAACACAAGCATGCAGGGTTGCCAAAATAAGTGTGGTGTGCAACTGAAAGATTATTAACATCTATTGCCTGGTTGCTACTGTTGGTCAGTGGTCAATGATTTCCCAATATCTTTCTTTAATTGTGTAACCTCTTACACATTTGAATGGACTTAATACTGGAGATGTTTTTTTCATACAAGTTTATGGTGCCTGTCAAACAACCAATACTTGCCAGATTCTTCTGGGTTAATACAGGTTGTTCAAGGAGTGGAGTGTCAAGTTTCCAGTAAAAATCTTTCAGTGTGCACGGACATAATGGAATGGGAACACCTCAATAATACTGAATGTCCCACTCGTATATTTCATTTGGATTGTGCAGACAAGCAAACAATAATACATTTTAAAAAATTATAATTATATTTTCAAAAATATGAATAAATATATATACATTACAGTTGCATTGTGTACACACATGCATCATCCAAATGCAATAGACATTGCATTTGGATGATGTGAAGTTGTACGTCGTCCAAATGCAATAAACATTTCATTTGGATGGTGTGAAATTATACATCATCCTAATGCAATGGGGTGGGATCTAACCCATTTGATAGAAGTGTCCTCATTGGACTGCAGTGTTTTATGCTTGGAACACTATGATCGGACTCTTGAGTCCAAACTATCCGATGAGCGCTGTCAAACAAGTTCCGTTGTTTCCTTGTCCGTTATGCATACACAATTGGGTCGCTTTGAGAATTCTTTAACCCGTACATTTATTTTGTTTGCATGTGGCCTGTTTTCAGTTACTTTCATTGTGGCAACCACACGATCAGGTGGAGGACCGGAGAAGTGTTTGTATCTTGGCTATGCCATGCTGCCATCACCGTTCTATAGCTCAATAGCAGGCATATGCCTTGACAAGTTATGTCTTAGAGTCATTTGTAAACGTCCATAAAGCTAAAGATTACACTGTAGCAATGCTTTTTTAGTTGCCGATAAAATACAGACGCAAGGTGTTAAACATAGGGAGTTTGGCCAGGTTGCGCAGGCTGGACAAAACACACAACTCAAGTCGGATTTAACATTCATAATAACATATTACTCCCAACACCCCCTCCAAAAAATTCAATAGACCTTAATGCAGCAGGCAGACTACAAGTAGATATTGGCCTACACAATCTGACATGCTGTATCCAGAGCAGCCACTGATGAGATAGCCAAATGAAATCGCCTTTTCCCTTCTATTCTCTGTGAGTTGGGCTACGAGATTACTGCATTTTAGTCGCCATACATGCAGGCAAAAAAGCTTGCAGGGTTCCAAAACAAACGTGTTGTGCAACTGAAATATCATTATCATCTTTTGACCGGTTGCTACTGTTGGTCAGTGGTCTATGTTGGAGGACAAGGCAAGTAACTGAACAGACATGCTTGAACCTACAGTATTAGGTTCATATACACCCTTTCTCTAATTGTGTAGCCTCCTAGAACCTACACATTTTAATGTCTATTGCATTTGGATGATGTACAACTTCACACCATCCAAATGAAATGTCTATTGCATTTGGATGATGTATAACTTCACACCATCTAAATGAAATGTCTATTGCATTTGGACGATGCACAACTTCACACCATCCAAATGAAATGTCTATTCTATTTGGACAATGTACAACTTCACACCATCCAAATGAAATGTTCAGTTTTAAACATTAGGAGGAGATGAGGTCCTGGTCCACATCTGCGGAGTACCTGGTTTGGGGGGCCCGTTGCTGTCCCTGTCCTTTTCCACCTGGTCATACTTTTGACCTAGTTTAAAATCAAACAGACTCTGGATTTAGCCCAGAGAGATTTATTAATTATTCCAATTGGACTCTTAATACCTCACCCGGCACAGCCAGAAGAGGACTGGTCACCCCTCTGAGCCTGGGTCCTCTCTAGGTTTCTTCCTAAAATTCGGCCTTCTTAGGGAGTTTTTCCTAGCCACTGAAATTCAACACTACTGTTGTTTGCTCCTTGGGGTTTAAGGCCGGGTGTCTCTGTAAAGCACTTTGTGACAACGGCTGTTGTAAAAAGGGCTTTATAAATAGATTTGATTGATTGAAATAAATGTGATTGATTTGCATGACACACAACTTCACACCATCCAGATGAAATGTCTATTGAATTTGGACGACGCAGAACTTCACACCATCCAAATGTAATGTTTGGGTTATTTGGATGATGCACGCGTGTACACAATGCAAATGCAATGTGTATATATTTATTTATATTTTTTAAAATGTCTTTATAATTATTTTTTTACTATTGTTTGCTTGTCTGCACAATCCAAATGAAATACAATCTGTAGGCACCATAAACTTGTATGAAAATATATTAAACACTGTTCAATTATATCCTACTCGATATTGTGCCATGATACATTTGATTGATATTAAATTCCAATAAAAAGTGTAGAGCAGTTTTCCAATATCACAAAGCACATCATGCTCTTTTCTAAACAAATTAATGTTCTAAATTGGCCTAGTTTTGGTATTTGAAAAAAAATAACATTTGCAGTATAAAGTCCATTCAAATGTATAGTTTCTAGGAAGTTACACAGTTAGAGAAAGATATTGAGACAACATTGACCACTGACCAACAGTAGCAACCAGGCAATAGATGTTAATAATCATTCAGTTGCATCCAGCATGTATTTTGGCAACCCTGCATGCTTGTGTTCTCGGCATAAATGGTGAAACAAACACAACCTACCAGTAGCCCAACTCACGGAGAATAGAAAGGAAAAAGTGATTTCAGTATCTCATTAGGGCCGCTCTGGATTAGGCATGTCAGATTGGTTATGTCTATGCATAGTCTGCCTGATACATTCAGGCCTATTCAGGTTTTGAATGGGTGTTGGGAGTAAGGTTTTGTTATGATTGTTAAATCAGATTATAACAGGGAAGTGGAAAACAATTCTTGAGTTGTATCTGTTTTGTCCAGCCTGTCTGGACCTGGTCCCTATGTTTAACACCTTGCGTCTATTTATTCTATCGGCAACTAAATTACATAGCTACGGTGAAATCTGTATTTTTCATACCTTCTAAAGGCTTACGCCTACTATGGAGCTATTGATCGGTGCTGGCAGCCTGGCACAAACAAGACATACCCACTTTACCAGTCCTCCACCTGATTATGCACTTGTCACAATGAAAGTAGCCTAACTGAAAACAGACCACATGCTATCAACATAAATTCTCTGGGTAAATAGTTCTCAAAGCGACCCAATTCTGTATCTATAACGACAAGAGCGCACTGAAACTCATTCGTGTGCTACCTGATTGACAGCCTCATCTAATGGTTGCTTCTCAAGTGTCCAATCACAGGGTTCCAAGCATAAAACACACAGTCCCATGTGGACAGCTCTATCAATTCGGTGCATTTGGATTACGCACAACTTCACACCATCCAAATGAAATGTCTATTTCATTTGGACGATGCATAAGTGTACACAATGCAAATGTAATGTGTATTTATTTATATATATTTATCTATTTATATATTTATTTATTTCATATTATGGCACATTTATTCCTCCATAGGAAAGAGCTTTGAAATTAATTGTCCAAATACTTTTTGCACTTTATAATGGGACAACTATGTACAAAACCTGCACTCATTTCTAAGTAGTGTATTATGTAATATGGATTACAATATCCTCAAATTAAAACTGGCAATGTACACTTTAATCCTATAGTTATTGCATTATTTGAAATCCAAAGTCCAAATGTGCCAAAGCAAAGTAGATGTGTGGGGTCTTCTAAAACCACATTGTTTCACCTTTGAAATGTCACGTAAAGTTTTCCAAAACACATAGGAAATCACATGGTAGGCAGCAGGCGGCCTAGCAGTTCGTTTCGGGATGTTGACCGAAAGGTTGCTAGATTGAATCACCAAAGTGAAGAATCTCTTGTTCTGCCCAAGACCAAGGCAATTAAACCTTGCCCCCTCATTCGTATCCAGTTTGTAATGGTTGGATTAGAAGTCAAGTTTCAGTTTAACCTAAACCTGTGAGGTTTATCCATTTGACTCCCATTACCTTCTGTCTCAGCAACAGCTCTTCCTGAGGTCCACAGAAATCATGACAAATAACAAAACACTGAAAGACATGAACAGTCACACAAATGTAAAATGTGAAAAATGCAAGTAAAAACAATACGTTGATTGTGTGTGTGTGCATGCAAGTGTGTGCATGTGTGCCCATGTATATGTGTTTGTGCATGTTAGTGTGTGTGTTTGTTTGTCTAATCACTGTCTCCATTGTGCCATGAAATGTTGTTTTAAGTTTTTTTTGTGATGTCAAATGATTAAAATCGATTAATTGCATAATCTGGAGTCAATCGCGATTAATTACAATTTTAGAATGTTCCACATTTTCTGTTTAAAAAGCAGTGCATTACGTCAAAAACATACTGTTGTATATTATGGGCAGTTCTTGACTTAAATAATGATTTAAATTAAAGCAGGTGGTTACAGCTCTAACTTACCACAATTACTGGCAGCATCTATATGTAGCCCATGTAAATCTAAGTCGAAGACTGCTGGTTTATGATTTCATAGTTTTACCATCTACTACCACTGTTCTCTTGACTAAGGCACCAAATCTAATATATAAAACACATATCAGCCCCTCTTACATGGAGTGCAGCTGGGTGGGCCGGCATTTGATTCAACACTGAATCCCACCTAAGCTATTCAAGATATTGTCCTTTGATGTTTAGGCAGAAATGTTGGAAGAGGAGGCGAGACGCATGGAGAGACATTCTAATTTCCGCACATTCATAGTACTAGAGGACTTGTAGCCTACTAATGCGTTATTAGGCAGATTTATACACTATTAACGAATAAATGAATTCAGTGTCTCCAGTGGGCATGCTATCAACAACACTGGACAATTACATTGTGGAAGAACATCATCTGGTCTGATAAGTCCCACTTCAGTTTATTTGACTGGCCAATCTTGAAAAGTTCAACCTGGTAGAGCATCATTGTTATGAGCTGTAACATGTTTGCATCATGACTGTGTTGCTGTCCAATCAGCAGCCACCGCCAGAAGGAACCATTTCATACACCTTGTAGAATCTATGCCCTGAAGAATTCAGGCTTGTTCTTTTTTATTTTCCCCCTGTTTTTCTCACCAATTTGGAAAAACACCTATTTGTAATCAAGGGCCTGCTTCATCGCAACAATTCCCAATGGATTCATGCTGGTTGCTGGCCTAGACAGAAATTAGTACGCACTGGAAGGAACAATCGCTCCGACCTTCTAAGCTGACTGAGAGCACAGGTGCTCAAGCCGCCAAAAGGTGACACTAGAGTGCGCCGAGGCAATTGCACTACCCCCAGTGGGACCCCCGGCCTAATCCGAGAGACGGATTCAAACCCTGTTTTCCCAGTGACGCAGATAACTCCAAAGCAGTGACTTCACCAATGCACGATTCAACAAAGGGATGAACCAGTGCTATATGAGAAACCTGGTCTAGCAATAAATGAAGTATTTTATTATTCTTTATAATCAGATGCATTCAAGTTAACCATAAACAAGGATGGAATGTCTTTCTGAAAATAGCATAAACTGAGATGATTCTCATGGGAGACATAAACAGTGCTTGCTAGAAGTGCTAATAAGCCAGTCCTGAAATATTCTGTTAGAAGGTTACTGTGAAGGTTACTGTGCAGGTTAGAGGCAGCAAGTTTGACAATATGGCTCCTGATCAATAATTATGAATCTGATGGCACTGCAAGAAAATTGATTTTCAAATATGAATTGCCCCATGTCAATTAATATTGTGCACTGCTAATTTTGCACTGATGTATTGTTGTTTGTGATAATTGAACAATTATTTTCTTGCCCAAAAATATTACCATTGCTGGATTCCAACCACAAAGGTTTTACAAAAGCCCTCACCACTGACCATTGGGTGATTCCCCATCAAAACCGGATGCAACTTTGATTTCCATCTTAAGTGAGTTTGATTTACCCCATTCATCACACTCCCTTGCTTGGGCAAGTGCACATACAAATAGTATAAAAAAAGGTAGTCCTAAAAAAAAGGTAGTTGTCAAATGTTAAAACTATGTTCTATTTGTCTTGTATTTGCTGCCCAGTAAACAGTCAAACTGCGCAGCTATCAAAAGGGTCTGTTTTGGATCTAATAATTAAGTGGCCATGTAGGCTTGTAAATTCAATAGGAATAGTAATGTTGTTTGCAACTTTATAATTGTCGGTAAAACAACATTTTAATCCTTTGAAAAAGTTGCTGTTTCATTATAACAAGTTTTCATAAGGCTAAATAAAGTCTGGTGGTGTAGCAGCACATGTTTTAGCTGCAAGTGACAAAGTGGTTATATGATAAAATAATTTAAGCCATAGTGACTTACAGGAGTAGTTTGTCTTAGTGCCAGAATGAAAGATCTTTCAGCTTGCCAACTCGAGAATTTGAGCTAGCAAATGTTTTCTTAAATTAAAATCAGAACGGCAGAATATTATAACTGTATAAAATAACTAATTTAATTGACTGTGTGTACTTCGGGTAAAGTGAAAATATCTCATGTACAGCCAATCCCCACAGACTTAAGGATGAAGCATCAACTTTAACCAAGAGGTAGTTCGTCAAATCTCAAGTCTGATTATGTTCTATGCAGTAAATATACTGCAATGTATTAATGTTTCATGATGTCACATGTTTTCTCATCAACTTCACATACAGTCATGTCACCACACCTGAAAATATGTTCATTTTTTTCCTGGAGTGTGCTACTTTGTGAACAAAGTACCAACCCTGAGAAGCACATACAATTTATTTCTTACATCTAAGCCGCCATATCCATTAGATCTCCATTTTTCCTTTAGACCGCTACAACATATTAACTACTCCCCTTTAAATATGAACCAAAGCACAGAGCACGGAGTGGATTCATACTTTACATCCAGGGGATTTGCAACTGGGAGACAGTGCTTGGCTAGGGCACAACGTCCTGCAAGAAATGGGACAGTGGCAGACTGAGGTGGGTGCACTGCAGTGAAGGGTGTGTGTGTACACACGTGTGTGTGTGTGTGTGTGTGTGTGTGCCAGCAGTCCAGCAGGTAGAAGCTGCAGCAGCTTTGATCCAGGCTCATGTGACTGTCTCTGCTCCACCAGCGAGCTAGAGGTAGCCCTCAGCCCAAAAGGGTCCCAGGGGAGGTGTCTGGTTGACCAGAAAGCTCAACTTTAGGCATACGATATGTGAAGGATGCTCTTTCAAGGGGAGGGGTAGGGGGGTGGGATTGGGGTAATATTCCATCATTCTGTCAGTCTGCCACCCCCAACATGACAACCCTGAGAGAGACATCACCAAGGAGCACCTTTCAAACTTTTGACGTGTACAATAACGACCAGCAAAAACTCAAGCTCTTCATCTGCCTGATAAAAATGAACCATCGAGTGACAGCGGCTCCCGAAAACTCCCCCTCCCCCTCCCACTAAAGCACCTGAACCTCTTTTAACATCTGCACTGTTTACATGAACAGTCTGTGATGGACAAAGGGAGGGTGTCGACTGAGACCAATAAGAAAACAACAACAGACGCGGGATAATGGGCTACGGTGGACCTCTGTAGTCACACCATTCATTTTGAATCATTAATATGTGTACATCCCGTTAGCACTTTTCCTTCAGTACAGTTCCTGTCTTCGTACATATGGCAGTCACTGAATTATAAATGAGGCACTGTGATGTGCAGGTAACAGAAAATGTGGTCGGTGCGTCTAGGCCCCAAATGTGTTGGCTTCCACAATGACTTGGAGCGGTGCTATTGAGCAGCAGTGAGTTGTTCGAAATGTTTTCCCTCTGCCTTTCTCGCTCGCTCGCTCTCTCTCTCACTCTCTTTCTCTCTCTGTCAGCGTATCAGGCTTCGTGATCAGGTAAATGAGACAGGTAGCAAGTCATCATCCCCCATGCCCTAAGGAGACAGTCTGAGCAGGGGAGGGAAGGGAACGGGGGGGGGGCGGGGGCCCTGTCTTCAGGCTTACCATATGCCTGAATGATCGTTAAGGTCAGAATTAGGGACATTTACATAATCCCACCCCTCCTCCGAGGTTGTTTTATGTGTTTACCAGGCTAGAACCCGTCATAGATTCATTTCAGCTTATGTCACGGTAGAATGTGGGCCTGTCTCCTGACGTCCTGTGTGTAAATGTGTTTGTTTTGAGGAATGGGATTTCATGTCACACTTTGGGTTACTAATGCTTGTATGTACATTCCCCTAACCCGCCCCCAAACAGCTTGGTTCTTTTTGCCTTGGCAGGTACAGTCATTCCAATTTGCGGTAGCCTGTCAACTGAGCCTTATCTCAATTGGACAGCATTAAACATTTCTTGTCGATGTCAACTTCTACTAAAAGGTTCTTGTCAGAAAGCATTGCTTATTACTTTGAGGAGGGATTAAGGCAGTGCACGTACAAGTCAAGAAAGCATCAGCCAACTTTGTTTCAGAACATGTTGATGAATCAGCTTTGAAAGCTTTTATTTTAAAATGTCTCCACAGACTGTAGATTATTACCTCCTAATAACCCGAATTTAACTTAAAATATTAGTCATAAAATATTACCATCAGGAATGTTTTCAACACCATGCTATCAACAATTTTCTATATATGTGTATCTGTGCATTTGATTGACAGCCCTGTATAGACTGTCCAGAAATGTTTTTCATTCGTATATTTGGCTTGATAATAACTATGTACCCTAGGAGTGTTAGCTTATCACAGCTTATGCACATTCAAGTACAAGTGACATTATCTCCAAATATTGTAGTGACGGTCTATCAACCTGAAAAAAATAATGAGAAAAGGTAATAACAATGACTTTAGGTTACATAGGTTCTGAGGTGTTGCCGTAGATTTATCTTTAAGGCCTAATATGCAATTAACCTCTCTATTAAACACAAAAAACCAACAGCCTGACACTAAAAGAGTGTGATAACTTTTGTATTCATAATAACAACAAAAAAACTAAGCATATTATCCTTTGAAAGAAAAAGAAATATCAAAAAGAAGATAAGTTGTCTGAGTGCATTAGTCTCCCCTTCTCGACCCACAGGTAAATGCAGGGGTGTCCAGTGTTCATCCCCTTTCTTTAGCTAGTGGTGAGTTAACATGGCTCATATTATAGTCTGCCTTTTATGTCCCCTATTGGTTACAAGGGAACAATTGTGGAATATGAAAAACGGAAGCTGTGTATGTTGATATCAAGTTATTCTTCCGTTGGTCTGGGGTCAATGGGACAGGAAGGGCTCCTGGTCTTTCGCTGTGCCCTTAGGGAAAGGGATGGAGACGACGAGCACCAGTTCATAGGGCTCCAGAGACAGAATGGAGAGGATCCTCCGCCCATTCCCAGGAGATTGAAATGAGAACAGGGCAGAAACCAACGCAGGCAGCGGGGATAAAAAGCCACAGCCAGGAATCCTCCTCCCATCCATTAAAACAGCAAGGGTTCACAAAGGTTTAAAATCACTGGTAGGATAGCAAAGGCCCTTCTTGCAACACAGACCACAGGGACCCACCCAAACCAGACAAAAAGTATCAAACACAGGTTTGATGTGACAGGGTGTCCAAGTTCATATTTCAAGCTAGTCATTTAAAAAAAATACAAGCACCTGTTTATTTTTCCTGCCAATTGATGACTGTGAACATCTATGAATCGGAGGTCAACACAACTGCAACTAACTACAGAATTAAACATTTGTGTTTTTCCTGACTGAACAAAGGAAAATGAATGAATAAACTAATATTGTATTTAGATTCAAACAGGCAATAATTGATTTGACTTATATTTTAAACTCCCATTAAAATATATTTTATTAACATACAGCCGCTCAAAACATGATGCTGCTATGTAATAACAATTTCCATCTAGCAGCAGGAAGAATGGTAAGTTATTTCAATTATACTACATGTTTTAATAGGAAAAGAAAGAAATTAATTATGGCTGTTAGTGTGGAAAGGTTGTCATTCAAAAGTTAACTAATATACCAACAAATAAATATCCCCCACAATAACAGAAGGGCCTTGATTTGAATATATGTAAATATATATATATATATATATATATATATATATATATATATATATATATATATATATATATATATATATATATAGTTTTGACAGCCCAAGGATAGCCACAAGGACAAAACTTAAGGAAAAAGTAAACGATAAACCTTGGAAAATTCACCGCAATAACAGGCTGATTTCACATCATTAATCAGGAAAGAAAATAGAAGATTCAGAAATGTCTCCCTTATGAAGAAGGAAAGCTTTTGGCCTTGATTGTCAAGTGAGGTAGGCTTGGTTTTGTTGTCTTAGGTTCACTGGGCAAAGTTCAACACAGCAATGGAGAGAGAAAAGCATGCAATACTGTAACCGTGTGCTGCCTGCCTGGCACAGAGAGAGCATGTTTAAGTCTGGGTGGATTTAGAGCGGTTCAGATTACCCCAGTTGCTGTAATAGTCACACCTTAGTAGCAATTACAGTTGTGGTTTCTTGCATGGGGCCCTTTTGTCATGCTTACTTGGATTCAATTTGGGGTTTTCACTGTGTTTACTAGAAACATTTCCATGTTCAGCCAGTGGGCCCAGTAAATACTATGCTGTTTGATTTGTGTGGGACAGATAGAAGTCAAGTGAATCATATCATTTAGGGTGAGTTGAAGTCCTATGTGTGGTCCATGCAGGTCTCAACCAAAGCATACAACATGTAGCCTAAACATCATACCAATTGTAAATATGGGTGACAAATGTGTTTTTAATGTGATCAAATTAGACTGGCATGTTTCACCTACCACAGAAGAGATAAGATAACCGACACAAACTGCATTTTGAATCATGCGACATGAAGAGACTCTGGTTTCAGAGTGTCCAGAGAACAAACAATCATGGCTGGATTAATGCACAGCATAAGGATTAGGGTACAGGCCTATGATGAAGTTCCACTTTGAATTGCTAAGAAGTTTGTCGCTTCAGACCACTGAACAGACCAGACGGAGGGTCACTGCTCTCATCCCTGGCAGTTTACACGAGCAAACCGGAGGGCAAAACAAGTTTCAGTGAAATGACTTGACCTGTGGCTGCTCATACAGAGTAGCTGATTTCTCTGTGGGTTCCACTGACTGGCCAGGCAGACTGTATGGCTGAGGTTTGGTGGGAGGGTTTTTAATAGTAATGGAGGGGGGTAATAACACATGGACTGTTGGACATTTGTCTAATATCTGCAGCAGAATCATGCTGTGTAATCCTTGGCTAACCTTCGATAAAGGCCGTTTTGATTACAGCATGTGTCAAGTTCCTGAAGCACTGAAATATTAGTTGAAGATTATAACCTGCTAATTAGGGCTGGGCAATGGTATGTTTTGATGTTTTACTGTTTTTGAATATGACATTGCCCAGGTCCACATTGCAATAATTGCCAGGTAGGGCAACATGCCAAATAGTGGAAGCATGCAGGTTGTGGTAGTTAGACTGTTAACCAAATGCAAGTGAACAAAATATTGTAGATAGAACAAGAGCAGCAAACATCTCGAAATTTCAAATTGGGTGTGTTTATTTTTTACTCTTGCCTTTTGCTGTTCGTGCTTGCTTTATAACGCTGGGGCAAAAAAAATGTAGCATGAATAAAATAAATCTTTTGGGTTCTCGAACTAACAAAAGATAAAACATTTGAAATGTCAGCAACTGGCTTTATTCAGGTTATCTGTCTCACCTATACATTCATCCTGAAATATAAGAACTGCCAAATAGTCAAGGAAGCATTTTTCTTTCTGAGCAAGTCTAACATCCCCCAAAATCCCCACTCTTCTGTGATTTTGCATGAGACAGTATATTAAGGCAGTGAGGGAAACGGTCTGATGGTCGCCATAAGAGAAAACAAATGTCACAGCTAGTTTACATATCAATTAACAAAATCATTCACAAGGTTGCTTAATAGTATTCAAAATTCAGATTTTCGCTGATTATTTTTATGTATGGATTGGGCTACATGAGAATACAATGAACTGTATAAGATATGAAATGATTTATTATATGTTTTAAAATATGTTTCAGGTAAGGTGTAGGCTCAGTCATATTGTTTAGTATTTATATTGTTTGTGGGATTTTAACAAGTTAACTAATGTGTGCTGGTAATACATTGGGTTCTTCCCGCCAATTTACAATTCCGTGGCCACAGGACGTATCCCCTTTTGATGATAAAAATAGATGATTTAATCAATGATGTTCAGACAGTCCCAGGCTTGCTGCTGATATCCTTACTAGCATTGTCCTAAAGGACTGTTTAAGTTATGACACAAATAAGACGAGGGGCACAGCAAAACTGTTGCTGGTAATTTAACCCATGAAGCAAAATCTGGGGTTTCTGGGTAATGGTAACCAATAAACAAAGGCAGAACATTCATTAGGGACATGGGGGGTCATGACCCCTACACTTTCTGATATCTAAGTTTTTGTATTTTGTAATTTCTTACTGATACTAAATGAGGAGCCAGTGTGCTTTCAAAAACATTGGAACATGCAGACAGAGAGGAAGATCAATGAAAAGTGAAATGATTAAATATCATGAAAGAGTTGTACTCAAGCAAACAGACAGCTAATTGAGCCAAAGAGTAGGCCATACTAGCATTAGTAACCTGAGTTTACATTGAGTCAAACAAGTGTTGTTGCTGATTAGAGTATTGTTGTTTTGGTTGCATTCCAACAGCAAATTGATATTTATTGGTTTATGGAGCTGGAAGGACCTACAGAACCAGACTTCCCACAGAACCAGACTTCCCACAGAACCAGACTTCCCACAGAACCAGACTTCTTACATCACTGCTCATTCACAGTGGGAGAGGGTTATAGTGTGGGAGAGGGTTATAGGTTTGTCCGTTGAGGGTTGTGTGTGTATGTTGGAAGCAAGCTATAGTCAGTTTGGTTCCGGGGCATCTTCATGAGGCCATAGGAAAGAAACTGTTCTTGTGGCGGGAAGTTTTGGTCCTGATAGATCAAAATGTGGGGTATAGATCCAACTCTATTAAGTTGCAGAGCGGCTGATGCGTTCCAGCCTGTCCTTGTCTTTGGCAGTGGCTGCAACATACCAGACAGTGATGGAGTGGCTGCAGCGTACCAGGCTGAACTTTTTCAGCAGACAAAGGAATTACATCCTCTGCTGTGCTTTCTTTGTAAGAGAGGTGTTCAGCTCCCACCTGAGGTCCTGTGCGATGGTGGTGTCCAGAAAGCGAAAGGACTCCACTCCATTAAGGGTCGTGGTACTTTATATGGTCAATATGCTGGACTACTATACCTATAAACCATGGTTAAGATCACATCGTGAGTGCCTGGACACAGTAATTAGCCATGGTATACTGGCAATTTCCCTTCGTTCAAGTGTAGTTCCATTATTTATTTACACTGAATATGGTGAAATGAGGGTCTGTGCCCTTCATGGTAATGGCAAACATATAGTAAACAAAGGTGATTCCTTGTCATGCATGCCTTATCTTAGCAGAATCAGATAGTGACAGCTGTCCCAGCAGGGTCAGACAGCCAGAAGACCCTGTCTATAAGAGAGATGAGAAGAATTTTGCAAATCAATAAGCAACTGTTAGTCATTTCTGATAGTATAAAATTGGACTGATTTAAAGTATATAACTGCAAAAATATGTTAAAAGGTGTCTTAAGTTTTGTACTTCTCCTTTCTTATTTCCCTTTTTCAAGTACTTCAGTTATACATATGGTAGACTTTGATGAAATCTGCAACAAAGTGTTGATACAGCTTGTTTAGCTGTTATATTTTTCTAAAAATAACTGCCTTTTTGGGCCATAAGTCATATATTTACTTTTGGAGAAATGCAGGACAAATTATGGGGGCGTACCCAGAGACCCCCACTTCAAGAATCATAATTCCGCCTGTATAAATGAATCACTGTTAACTAGGGATACATGATCGAGGAGATCATTTAGAAAAGCTAGCTCTAGCACCATGGGTGAGTCAATGACCTTAATCTTTGACATTAGAGAGTTTACACTGACATGTAAATTGAAGTCAATTTGTTCTTATCAAGGATTAGGTTAGTACAGCTTTCATATTCTTAAAACAAGTAACAATAGGGGCCTTCTGATTTACAATCAGAGGATGGAACTTTGCCATACCTCAGTTTTGGAACACAAAGATTAATTAAATAAAATACATTAAAAAAAATCTATAAATTAACCGAAACAAGAAATAATATTTTGCTCGTATCATTCTTTGTCTCCCTCTAGCGTTCAAAAGTCTGGCAGGTTGGACCCAGCAAATTCAAATGTGAGTGTGCGTGTGGGGGGGAGGTACTGTGCACATGCATGCACGCATGGGTTAGAGATTTAAAAGGGAGACCCTCTGGAGAGAACCTGTTGTAAAGACCAGCTACAGTATGTGGAGCTCCACCAAGGCACCTCCGCACAAAGCCCGGCCCAGCTCGCTCGCTTTCTTTTACAAACCAATACACAAACACACACACTCATCAACCTCTGGGATCCAACAGCTTAGCATGAAAGCAAAGGTGAAACTGAAGCTGAAAATTGCAGTGCGACGAGAGAGAGCAGGCAGCTATCAGTGGGCTTCAGCTGAAACCCCATCACTGAGATAGGGTTTCCACAATGTTTTCATGCCCAGGTCAGCTGACCGTGGCCTCAGGGCTCAATTGGACGCCCTGTTCACAAACCCCCGTAATGATGTAACCAGAGTGTGTGGGAACCAGAGTTCTGTGGCACACAGTGTGATGAACTTTCCCACTCCTGTACCCGAGAATGGACGCAAATTAACCTGACCGTCTTAGTGCTGC
This sequence comes from Esox lucius, assembly GCF_011004845.1. NCBI lineage: Eukaryota > Metazoa > Chordata > Actinopteri > Esociformes > Esocidae > Esox > Esox lucius. The sequence continues at coordinate 15,802,163 of NC_047576.1, forward strand.
CACTGTTTATCACGAAATCCGACCTACGCGTGTGCACGCACAGTTTATGACTGTATGAGTGAATGAGGTGAAGAGTAGGAAAGTTGTAAAGGGAAGAGAGGATGAGAAACGAGGCCAGGGGTAGGGGTAGAAGGGAGACTTGCGCAGGTTTTTCCAGTTTCTCACTGAAACTAAAGCTGGTCGTTTGACCGAAAGACGAAATGTTTTCATCAGTACATACATTTCACTTACATAGCACAGCCGCATTCTAGTTCATATATATCCCTGAAACAAGAGCAACCTGTCGTCAGTGTCAGCCCTCCCACAGAAGAGTATTCCTTTGCCGGCTAAGACATATCCCATGGCTAATTGCGACAAGATTTCCAGCCTCTCGTGAATCGAGGTTTTAGCATAGGGTAATGAAGTACAACATAACCAGGATGCTAAAGCTTAACGAGAAAATGCCTCCTTAATTACTTGGTAGCCTTGAGTGCTGTTTCTATTCCAGTCCTCAATGCGCACAATTACACCAGGCAGATTAACAAGGCCAGTGGATGGAGTGCAGCAGGACCACGAAGCCCGTCTGTCTGTCTGCATCAGGATGTGCTGGACAATAGTGCTGCACCAATTTTCTCAAACATCAGATCGTACTTTAAGGAGCTGGGAGTTTTTATTACTCAAACATTTCTCGGAGGCATATCTGCCCTGAAGGCAGCAATGGATGTAATTCATTGACGTAAATGAAAAAAGGGCCTCAACTTTATTCAGACTTCACAGAATGACATAAAAATGTCATCCATCAATTAATCTAAATGGGTACTGTAAATAGGACAATGTATGTATTCCCTCACTACTGTAAGTTGCTCTGCATTAGAGTGTATACTAAAGTGTTAGCCACATATTCACAAAAACAAGGCTCTATATCAGGGTACTCAACTCTTACCGTACTGGATCTGGAGCCTGATGGTTTTCTGTTAAACCTCATCATTAACTGCACTCACCCGGCATTCCAGCTCTAAATAGGTTCCTGTTTTGGGGTTTGCAATGGAAAAATGAAGTGGAACAGTCTTCGACGTCCAGAGTTGAGTTTGAAGGCTCGGTTGAAGTATTTGCTGAAGTGGCTTATGTGTATGATGTTACAAAAATGACTCTCCAGATTCCATGTCGGTTTACGACCATAAAAGTAAAGTTGAAATTACAGTACAGTCAGCATCTGATCTTGGTGTACATCTCATAATTGCAAATCATGCAGGGAAGGCATGAAAACAATTATTAGAAAAATACCCATGGGAGGTTTAGTATTTGTGTTGTTTCCTTAAAGAAGTGTGGACTTGGTTAAATTACCAGTAATTGCACATTACCAACCGAAATAAACAGTTTACACCTGAGACAGAGTAGACCATTTATATTTTGTAAGGCAAAAAACAGCCCTGAAGGTGAGTTGAAGTAGGCACCAAAGTTTTTTCTGTCACAGTGTATAATTTTACTTGAGTCCTTGCAGAAAGAGTAGTCCACTTCACTGGTTCCCAAACAATGGGGCTCAATGGGTCGCGGACTTCAGTCTGGCTTTGAACTCACTCTTGAAAATTGTAATAGCAGAATGTGCAAGGTGCGATTTCAAAAGTGGGTAGTGCATCTGCAATTTTCCTCTTGTTATGTCAGTAACAGCAGACCTTAGAGACCTATTCATAACTTGGCAGAAATGTCTACTTTACCTAGTTAGGTTATGTTAGCTAACATTTTAGCTGAGATATTTAGCCCATTGATATTTTTTGTAATGATATCACATTAACATCAAAACAATATTCTTCATCCCTAATTGCAACATTTGTAGATTTGCACGAAATTACCTTAAAAAATCTCCATTATACAGCAAAGTATATTCAGTTGCAGGACATGAGCATAAAAAATGTGTGCAACACATTGTCTAACAGTTCAATTCACAGAATTGAAGGGATCTTCCCCATTAATGGATGGCCCAGAGTGAAAAGGTGTGGGGACCAAATCAATTGTTAAAGTCATATAGTGGAACATACTGTATAACGTGAATGGGCGAATCACATTTTTAAAAGATGTCAGCCCACAAGAATGAAAGGTTTTCCGGTGCCCCCTGAGTGTTCTCGGAGGAAGCCCTCACAGTCAGACTTCCGTATACTAACATGGGGAGGCTTGTTTCTTTCAATGCACTTGTTGACCACATTACAGGGGGTTGGGGCCGTGCCACCCTACAGAAAGGGTTAATGCTCATCTGCTGAACCTTCTCCACCCACCCCCTTCAGCTTCCACCGCCAACCCACCTTTGCTTCACTCCCAGAGTGTACCCCCACAGTCTTGGCCAATCCTGACCTTAATTAATACAAGCCCCAGTGGAAAAGGGAACGCGACTGGCTCTCAGGCCTGGGCCTCCCTCTGAGCCGCTCTCTGGGGTAATGAGAAAGCCGCGCATCGGGGGCTGCCAGCTGAGGGGAAGGGGGTCACTGGGAATGGATTTGCAGGCCTTCAATGAGAAGCCCCTCCATGCTGAGAGAATCTGGCCTGCTTTAGGACACCTGGTCATTAACATTGCTAATTAGCAGCCATTAATCAGCCAGGCCTGTGTAAGAGAGAGCGCGCGTGTGTATGTCCCGGTGAGTTGTGCGTTTGTGTATGTGCAAATGCGTGAGTGAGTGTGCGTGGGTACGCGTGCGTGCCTGTCACAAGCTGAGAGTGGAGATGCCTGTTAGAAGAAGATTGCTGCTTCCCTCCAAAACAGGGAGGCAAAAAGAGGTTCCCATCATCAAAAAATGAGCAGGGCTGGGCTGTTGGGCCGGACAACAGTTCCCCATCACCACCGCAGGTAGGCGGGGAACAGAAGAAGACACAGCAGCCCCCTGCAAGCATAAATCAATTAACTATTATGAATAAAATTGAACTCCGATCAACACTAACCCACTTGAGAGGTTGGAAAGTGTCTGGGGGGACACACTGTTATTTTGACAGAACAGCCAAACATGATCTGTGTTGAATAAGTATTTTCTTTTGGTGACCTATAATTTTTTATGAATGTATCTGTAATATGAAGGAGCTAGTGCCAATTTTTCTTTACTATGTCTACTTAAAACAAAATCAGTGTTTTTTCTTAGAACTGGTCAAGCATAAAAAGATTTTGTGTCACGTAAACAAAGTAACTTTGCAAAAATCCTTAGTGGATTACATAGTAACATGAAATAAATGATGCACGGAGCAATGTGTCTTATTGTCCTTTTCCCGCTTTCTCTGCTTTCTGTATTGTTCTTCTTTTCTTTCCATCTCTTTTTCTCCACATCCTATAAATGTAGTTTTACTAGCTTTGAAATGATTTCTGAGATTTCCTTGGGAAAGTTGAATAGGTTGGGCAAGACCATAATGACCAAATGAGGGGAAAGGAAAAAAGTTGTATTTTGGCACTGAGTCATACAACAGATTGCTTGTGAAATTAGTGAGGCGAGCTGGTAAAATGCTAATGAGAGCGATGCATCAATGAACTGTGTCATCCCTGGGGGGACTTTGCGAGGGGAACAATAATTCAGTTTAGCGCTGGGGACAGAAGCTTAAATCCATCGTGCCCCCCTTTTTGTGCAAGTGCATTCCTTCAGATACTTGGGGGGAAGCTGAATTCCCTAAATGTATTCATGGCACTGGAAAACAACTTAACCCATGCCACACGACACACAGAGGGTTCATTTGATTGGTCCATTCAGCTTCTGGGATAAGTAAACTAAAATGGTAGCAGACAACTCAGAAAAAAGGATCCCTACCATCCCATAAAATGACTGTTCCTAGGAAACAGATGAACATTTTAGAAAGCAACATAATTAAGTTTGAGTCTCCTCAAAATAAGCAATGTACATAATCCCCGAAAAGTTGCTCTGTCTATTTACAGATAGTTATTCAAACATAGACCTTATTTATTGATGCAATTGTTGTAATTGTATTCTCGCTGTATTTGTATTATTTATCTTATTTATAATGAGTATTTCCCTGTGTAGTAAGATGAAGGGGCTCCCTTGATAAAGAGGTCTCAATGTTAAAATATATCAAGGTAGCTAAAATAAAACCGTACTGGAAACAGTCAGTTATGGAATGGCATTTAAAGCAGTTCAAAACTACAAAATTAGAAAACTTATTTTGGAAAGAAGTTTGTTGACAAAATGTTTCATGTAGAGCCGTTATGAAAGAATCTCTGTGTGGAGCTCTCTGCTCTGTGTGGCTGATGAAATGATGAGATAGAGGTGAGAGGCAGACGCAGCTCAACCCCCTCATTTTATCAACAGACAAGGCCTTGAAGGGAAGAGCACTATGCTAAACAATACCACTCGCTGCCTGTAGCATATCTGCCAGACTTCAGCTCAAGTTGTTGACCATGCCACTACCGCAAGAAGGTAGCTCACAGAATAGATTCAACTTGAACGAAAAGATTCAACTTGAACGAACAAATGTCCTTGGACAAGAAAAGAAGACTCACATGCGCACACCAACTTACACTCACTCTTCCCCTCGCTCTCTCTCTCACTCCTTCTTTCTCCTCGATCTTTGCGCACACACGCCACACACTCGGAACGGAACAATGGCCTCGCCGATGCAGTCCTGTCTGGCTCCATGCAACTAATTAATGCAGAGGTCCGTGTTTGCTGAGGACTCTGCCATAGCAGGGGGAGGAATGGGGCCCTGGCAGCTTGTGTCTCAGCAATTACAGTGTGAATTGCATGAGAGGATTACGTGGAGTGCTTGAGCCTCGTCTTGAGTACCAAAAACAGCTGCTTAGGGCCCATGCACCTGCTTGTTAACGGAACGTTTTCACCTCAACTGCCATCTGAAACGAGGGGTTTTCTTGGGGGTTTTCATACACTCGTCCTCCTGAAATGGTCTTCCAGCAAGAAGAAAGAAAAAAGGCAGATAAATAAGGCGTGAGTGAAGCTGGCGGTGTGGTAAGTTGGTGCTAATGTGAGGATGAAGAGGAGGCTCTATAAGAAATCTGGTTATACTTGGCAACTGGGTAGCAAAACCGGTAAACATTTTAAAAAACATAGTTATTTTCTGAATCATTTTAATTGAAGTTTTGTTAAGCCTCGCATTGTACTACAAAGGGTCAGTCAAAATAAGAGTGGAACCTTGCTCCATCCTGGGACCCCATCCCAATAACACCCCTGGTTGCAGGACTGAGAACAATTCCGGTCTAGAGTGGCCAGCGTTGGAGGCGTAGGCGGCGTACACAGCCTGGCTATGATGTGACGGTTCCAATGTAAATGAGACACAGGAATGAATGGGTAAGTCCCACCCACTCCCTCTGCTTTCTCTCCCCCATGTCTTGTGGATCAACATACGCTTGGCTGTGCGTGCAGTGCATAGCAATGAGGTGGTGGCTACAGTACAGGAAGAAAACGGAAAGAGGCAGTCAGTATGGTCATGAGAATGAGACTTCACTGCGGGGACCTGCTGGATCAGAAAACCCAGTGGAACCGAGTTATTCAGAATCAGAAACAGAATTATCGCCTTGATTCACTTTGTACGCATTCACATACCCAGGATTTTACTTGGTGATAGAGGTTTAAAGTGGATTTCTATCTTAGTATTAGCAAGCGTCTTTAAATCTCCCAACCACCAGTTTCCTGGTGATTGTTAATCAATAGACAGTGTTAAGAATGGGCGCATTACTAATTCGTTACTGTGCGATATTGCAAAATGTATGAAAGAGAGGAAACTCTATGTTGCTTCTCTTCACTGCGCAGCATTCTAAGGCCTAATCTAGGCCAGCCAACCCTTCCTGCCATTCCATTCATGGATTAGAAGAGGGAGGTTCAAAGTAAGACAGAGGAAGGAAAAGTATTATGCTCTTACACCACTCATTCACATGATGTCACCAGTTTTAGACCAGCCCCCTTAAGCCTCCTCGCTGATCTGGGCCGGCTCATTAAAAAGTTTCTCGACAAATCAGGCCTTAACCTTAGTAAAGGTGTTTACTGGGGGGGGGGGACCAAAGGGTAGGTAAAAGGCGGAGTGTGTTTGGCGCTGTTGGGGGGTCACAGGTGTTTAGATCAGCTTAAAAATAATAAACCCCCCTCCCCACTGGGAGCTCCCCTTTCACAAGTTCTCTGTTTTTCTTCTCAGCTGTTAAGGGCAACCGTGAACAGGAAATTCCTCACGTGATTGGCTTTTACGAGTGGTGTAGAGGCTTAACCCAGGCCTTGGAGGGGTCATTTGTGGACGACCATGTGAATAACCTTGTTAGGGCCCGTGTTTCTCTTCACACCCAATTAAGAGACTAGGTTACTACTTCACACCTCTCCCAGGAGAACGATTTATTGGCCAACATTACAAACATAACCTGGGGCACCTAAAGGCAATCACATACCTCTATAAAGCCCTTCAGCTATGTGGAGTAGGGCCTTTATTCAGGCCATGAACACACAGCTGACATAAGGCCAGCGCAGTCAGCCGGGAGGTACTGCTGATATGAAGATGTTATATTATGGAACAGTGTCAATTACCACGCTATTACGGTTGTAAAGAATATAACATCTCCATAATCACACCCAATGTGACCCACATTAACAAGAAATATCGACACTAATATTGGTTACAAGAAGTCCTGAACAACAACATTAAGTACAATTTTGAACGCTTTACCTCTGTCTATTTTTTGGCTAGTTTAATTATTCCGTTATTGAGGTTAAATTAAGGCCCTTAAGTGGGTAATAGTGCATCACTTAATCAATTACAAGCTTTGGCAAGTGCAATTATATCTGACAGGGCAATCGTTGACATCTCTGTGAAGTCAACATGGAGACAACATCATGACATTGGTACTGTTGCTGGTTATTCCAAATTGATGACTGTTTTCCATCATTCCCTGTATGAAGACGGGGAGCTCTTTCTGGCATCCTTAAAAATATATTTTAAAGGTTAATACTCCCTTATTCCTTATCAAATACGGTTGTTCTTCCATTCTAAAGTCATATTTGTAATGAAAACTTACTTACTGTACACTTTATTAAATTGAAAAAAGGTATTGTTCTTTACTCACACATGATGTCATCCTCCTTATCAACTGGCCAATCAGCACTCTCATTCCCAATAAATGTCTCACTATCAATAGTGAATGATCACTACTCACATTTTAACAGTGGAATGGCCATGCAGTAACTTTATACCAATGATTTGTTCTATATTGGTCTCATAGATGTATTTTGATCGTCATGCAATGATGTTTTGAATCATGTATAGTGAATTTGTGGTGTCAAAAAACGTAGCATTTATATGTGGCAGCATCATACCCAGCTTTCAGTTTCAGCTTTCAGTTTGCGCATACCTCCTCCTTTAATAAACACAAATAATTCCTATAGGTACTAAACATATGCAATCATTAATGTATATAAATCCCTCTGAGTAAGAGTTCCAGCTAAATTCCAGCTAAACATAGGGTTCAATCTGAAACCAGAGTGTGCTCCTATGCAGCAAAACATTTTGGAACCAGTTTTTTCAAGGAATGAAACAAGACAGAGGAAACCCCTCCAGAAGTCAAAACACCGTAGTTAGTATGTGGAACTGTGATATCCACCTCGTCACAATAGTGGAACAGAGGATTCAGCGCCTGGGCAGCTGACGGCGGACGTCCCTGGAGCAAAACCAGGGAAACACGGTCCCTGGCTGCAGCTGTGGTTCAGCGCTGCCTGGGACGGACAGCTGTTACCAGTGTCTGCTCTGGGGCAGAGGCCCCGTCTTGTTTACCAATGGCTGGGAACTGACTGTATGTGCAGGTGAGCAAATGCTGGCAAGTCCATGTTTCAGAACAACCAAAGGGTGTGGCAGCTCAATCTCTACTCTTTCATCTCTCAATACAAGCCCTCAACCAGGCGGCATTTCAAAAACATAACCCAGACAATACACACCACTGCATATGAGCACAAGGAGGGGTTATGGATTCTGGAAATCATCATTTTGAATGGAGAAATCAGTGACAGCCTGTCATCTTGTCAACATGATTAACGCTAATAATGGCACTCAACTCTGTGAATATGTTGACAACTTGTTAAAAGCTGTGCGGTTTGGACGTCTTCATGAGTGGCAAGTGGCAGAGACTTTAAAGATGGCATAAACTGTCTTGTGTTGACTAAGACTGACTTACTGACTGAGTGTATTGCGTTAGTGAAGGCTATGAGGAAAGAGGACCACTCCCCGGCCATCCAGCTTCTGTTCACAGTGTTTTGTCTTTATTTGCTTGGTACAGCATCCTCCCCCAAACAGGCATCAAAGAGCAGAATCTCACTCTGACCTTTATTGACACTAACTTCAAACTCAGGCCTTTACGGCTCCATATTGTGCAAATGAAGGTTACTATGTCAACTGACCAGAAATCTATGTGAACTGTTGTTGTATCCCAATCACTTGAAAATGTAGAGTGACATTTGACCCAGGTAAACCCTAAGTGTTTTATGAATGTGATGCTAGAACAACAATAAACAAGCGGCAATTAATGTCTAACAGTAAGCAAACATTTGTGGGCTACTATTCATGCTCGATTTTGAAATGTTTGACTTGCTTGTTTTGTTCAATACAATGATCTATTGTCACCAAATTATTACAAACATATAAATACACTAAACCAAATATTTACTATACTTTTTTGGGTAAAATAGCTTAATTTATTGTAAAAAGTTATTACAGTGATTTCTGAGAAATATGTAACATCTGGGAAATGGGGAGTTTCTAATCTTCTCCACGGCACATTAGTCCCATATTCCCCTCGCTGCATTTGGTAATTCAAGTATAGACTACTTTGAACTAAGCATTATGATTATTATGATCTTAATCTCAATATTTGACAATTTTAAACATATCAGTGGTTGTATTTAACAGTAGTCAGAAATGAATAGAGCAATTTATCCATGTTAATTTCAATGTTAACCGTGTACAATTTTCTAACCAAGCAAGGGGATTGTTTGACAGACTGCTATGTGAACTTGTCATTACGCTAGTCTAATTTTATGGTTCAATTAGCGAAGAGTAGGGGAGACAACATGAACATATTGTAGGGATACAGTATCATGTCCAATCATGTCTACCAACAGATGTTTAGTTAATGTTTCTAGAAGAAAAATATGTAAAAGAGCATGTATGGATTTCACTGGGTGTAGATTTCAATGCAGTTATGTGTTCCAACATTTGCATTTTTTAAACTCTGACAGGTGATTCAAAAGTGTATTACATCAAATCCCCAAGCTGGCAAGGTGGAAAATTATTTAGTTTGTCTCTATGCAAGGAATTTAATTGCTAATTGCTCGCTAAACCTTTGCTGTACAATAAGAATGTGTTCTCAATCTAGTTGCCTGGTTGAATAAGGATAACCAAAATGACTGACAATTTCAGTCATCTATAGCCTACATTAGAGTAAAAATGTGTTGTATTACACACAGCAATCTGAAACAATCTATTTGGCTTCTTTCTTTCAGTAATCTACCACAGCAATCTGACACTTATGTAACAGTGTCACCAGACATGAATTGGGAACTGGAAAAGAGGAGTCTGAACAATGAGCATGTTTATTTTCCATTTCAACCATGATCAACTTGCAAAGACAAAATATCCAAATAGCCTAAGCACATTGTTCAGAAGGCCTGTTCAGGCTGTCATCAAGCATGGCAGCCTTCCAAAGAGGTCATGTAGGTCAGGCCAGAGTTCTGGAATAGGTGTCCACAAAACTGATTGTCAGCTTCACTTAGACTGACTGTCGTTAGTAATTGCAAGTGTCATAAACAATTAAGAAGATATGCAGCAACAACACAATTTAAGGCCATTGCATCCACCCACAACCAGTTAGGATCCCTCTCTTTTTTTTCAATATACTGCAAGGATCTGCATAGAGCATATTAGATTCCTGACGCAGCATTCTGAAATTGTGAACAATAACATTTTGGCAGCAATACCATGCTTGTTGTGTACACAATAACAAGTCCTGCTCATAGTTTGTTACACATTTTGTAAAACAGAAATATGGTCAACAAATTTGAAAAGCAGTGCACAAATGTAATTGAAAAAGCACACGACAATGAAAACATTGCTGTTATTCACAGCCAATAAGAATAGCAATCCACTTTGTAAACCTGTCACACAGTCAGTTAAACAACCAGCTGACAAAATGCACTAAGAAGCGAAACAAAGATCCATATGTCTTCAGTTTGTGTGCCAGCACACCACTTGCTCACTCTCGGAGGTCTGAGACAAATCCTGTTGCTAGGTTTTACTTGCTGGAAACCATCCAAGCACACAGCACATTGAGTGGACTGTTGGTCTGTGGATTTATCCACATAGCCACAGACATCAATGCAGTCATATTTACAATGCAAACTGGGACTCAGAGTGAATGTGCTACCACAGCTAGGCAACTTCAGAGGAGCTAGCCTACAGGCTCAGACGCTGTGGGGACAATTCCTTTGACACCATTAATCTTTAATTATAATATCTAATTACTCATCCTATTTACTTGTCAGGAGTTCAGTTGGCAAACTCGCAGTGGGGGACAGCCCCTTAGCAACCCTTGTTGGCCCCTACCTTGCCCTCCCAGCTGTGTCGGCAAGGCTGGCTGCTTCACCTGCCCAGCGGCAAGCTGTCCCAGGAATGTCTCAGGCTTGTCTGGGGCCCTCCCTCCACGTCATGATTAATGCAAAGGCCTCCATGGGGTCACAATCCATAGAAACAGCCTGAAACGGAAAAAGACCAGCTTTTGGATTGTGTCCAGGAGCATCCACTTTTGACATAGATACTCAGGCAAACAATTTAGTGGTCAATGATGACAGCTAACAGATTTTGTTAAAGAAATGTATATCGATATTTATACAAATATTTAAATGTTGACAATTTTCAAAGACAAATATCTCTAAGTATAACTGCAGTTAATTCTCACTTAATGTTTGTTTGGTTAACACATAGCCGAATAATGTTGTTTTGTGGCCAAAGTTTAAACTGGTATGGATTTTTTTGTATTCAAACCTTCCAAATTATTTCTCAAACAGACGGTCTGAACAATGCTTAGGAGGAGGATGTAACAATCCTGAGGATTTTGAACTGTCCAATCAGTAGTCTAGAGAAGACAAAGTCGGCCAATCAGCTACCTCCCACTACTAATTTGTGTGATAACTATTTTGATTGCACATCAAACACATTTGGGTACCTATACCACTCCTACCCAAAAATATGCTTTAACCTACTTAATAAAAAGATCAATGTATAAGGAAAACATAAAATACATTTATATAGTCATTGTAAATAAACAGTTTATATTTCAAACAAATCCAGAAACCTTAGGTGCTTTACATGTTCCACTATTTTCTTCATACTTCCATGTGTGACTGTGTCTCAACTTAAGATATAGTTCATCCAAAATCGATGTTCGGTTGAAATGGCCTTTTACCATGAACTGTGTCAATGCCGATTGAATTGGTAAGACATAGATATTAACAATAAAGTGCAATTAGTATTCATAGGTTACATCACAACTGTAACGTTGAAGGTACAATGACACAGGACACGGGGCAGGGGAAACAGGGGACTTTTAATAAATAAACGAAGATATAACAAAACTGAAACGAAGAAACAAAAGCAGAAACAACATTATATAGGAACAAAAAGATAACACAAAGACCAATAAGGTACACTTGGAAATGAGGAACAGAAATAGTGACAGCGTTCAAGAACGCAGGTGAGGGCAATAACAGCAAACAGGTGACTGTGCTTTAAGTGGATCTCACTGGCACTGCAGGCTTTCAGCAGGCTTGCCCTGCCAGGGCGGGACTACAATAATGTTTTCAACGTTCCTTTTGGGGCTGATGACCAACTGAGAATTCTACTCAAAACTCCCTCAGTGTGAGCTAATGAGGATCTGTTAGAAAATGCATTACTAAGGTTTGAAAACACTTTAAAACCACCATGCAGGCAAAAAACAAATTGTACATAAACCATTTATTGCCATTATAGATGCAGTATAATTTTTTTTTATAATGACAATATTACCACTTGTCAATGTATAACTGGATAATATGATGAGGGCAAAGTTGTTTTCTACTAAATATTAGCTTATATTATCAGTGTTGTATTTCTAAGCCCATATAGAGTAATTTACACTAAACTATATTTAGTTTCCATTTAAGGTATTTGCCCCGTTCACCCTCTTGTCATTAATATGGCTGGGGCATTTTTAGGACTGGCAAATCGTTTTCCGGCACAGCATTTTGATAGCCTCGTTGATTAGCCTGTTTGATTCTGTCAACAGGATCCTACAGATACATTTTTAGAAGTTCCCATGACCAGAGATTGAATAAGTTGCAGAAGATCAGTTTAAAGCAAAGTAAGGTATAGAATCATTGATCAATAAAGAATGTTTCAACCAAATAGTCCGATCAAGATTCGTCAAGTTCCACCTCCCTTGACCCTGGTGATCTCTCCTCCCCCCGAATCCACCACCACCACAAAAACCAGGCATAGACTGGCAGGTACTGTGCCTGATTTTATTTAGCAAAAAGCAGGAAAGAGTGATGGATAATGCTTTTAAAATCTTTTAAATACAGAGGTAATAATGCATGTGAAGGAAAATTGTTACATTCATTTTATGAAACTTCAGACAACATCACAAGCGTCCGTGATTGGCTAAAAACAATACAAAAGTCTAGTATTGTGGTTTTTACTTGTGCAGAGGATTTATCAAAAAAGGGTTAATCCCTTGGTCCTTCAAATTGAGTGTAACCATAATCCACATTTGCTGTGACTCAATGGCTTACATCCTGTTCTCTTTCCTAAAGTTTCAGATTTCTCACGTGTGCGCTGGCTTTTTGTTTCAGAGTCTCGCTGTTGTTGCAGCTCACTCTCCTCTCCAGCTGGGCTCTCATTCATCTTTTTGTACCCTGTATTTGAGGAGGCCATCAGCGTGCTCCATGACACAACAACCATGTTAACAGTGAGGAAACTGGTTGAGCTGAGCCAAGCGAAAAAGAAGCTCTGCACAGCCTTTGCAAACATTCTGGAAACATCACTGGATTTCTGAACTGTCACACCCTAAAGATGACATGCTCAAACCAAACAATCTATTTCTTTTTTTTTTTCTAAAGAAACCAAGGCAAACCTACCCTTTTTTTTCTGCCAGTTGTGGACACAATGGATGAAACGGGAGAAAGCTTTTGAGCACCCATAAACCAATATTTACCTGAGCTGAGGGTAACAAGTTCAAGATTATTTTGATGTCAGGTGTCCTACCTTCAGGTCTAAGCTGACTGAAAACAACATGCACCCTATCATCCCTGGAATTAATTGAGTTTTAGCGGGGGGACTTTGAAGGTTCTGTTGAAACTATCAGAATTTCCGCTTGCGCTCTCCTGGGATTAAGGTCTTTAAGAGTGTGGTAGTTCTATAGCAGCCAAAAGAGCAAACAAACAAGAAAATCATTTCCATACACACAGCTGCCGTGCCATCCATCCTGCCTTTCCTGGGCCCGCTGTGGTAGTCACGCACCACCCCTAACCACAAGCCGTCTGTATCCAACATCAATCCACACGGCCAATTGTTATTGTACACCTGCATGTAACCTGTGATCTTTTACTCACCTCCAACAGCACTTACAGAACCATGAGCGCCATGGAAAAACATGTTACGAAGCTGTGTGTGTGCATGTGTGTACAGTATGAATGCAGGAATACATTGAAAAGTTGTCTTTGCTTTGATGATGTTAGCATGTACATTTACACACACACACACGACTGCACGCACGCGCACACACACACACACACACATACACGGACAAACAGCCACAGTGTCACAGATTGTCCAAACAGCAGGCAGGAAATGTGTCGAAGAGCACTGGAGCTCGACACACCACACAAGGGGAGACGAAAAAAATCAATTTAGCTAAGCAAACAATCTCTCGTGTAATGATGCCTAGTTATCTATTTATGTCATGTCAGTCTAGCTGAGCCGGGAGAGTGAGCTGCTATGTCTGACATTCGACCATCGATTTGCACCACTGCTATTATTTCTCCCCTCAAAAGAAAAAAAAAATGGTGACCCTGAACTCCTTGAAGTATGTGAAGCCGCAAATAAGGGCACCCCTCACAGGGTTGACGCGTTTGGAGTCATTTTCTCACTGCTTTGAGAGAGAGTTTAGTGTTAGATCTCTTTTTATCTTATTCATTTTTGAACTCATTGTTATGAGCAAATAAGGCTTCTAATCACACAGTCATCCAAACAAAAACTAGACAGTCTGAAAGCATTGACAATTCCAAAAAGTGACAAAGAACACGGTGAAAACAGAATTGGCCCAATAGCCAAAAATGTATAGATATTTTGTTTAACCTTTTACCACGTTTTCCTCCCCCACTTGGTGATATCCAATTTCTAATTAAGGCCCTGCACTAATCGCAAGAACTCCCAGCAGCTTGGGACAGTTGATATTAAAATATCTGTCTTCCAAAGCTCAGCACGTCATTCTAGTTGCTTGCTAAACCAGGCGGTATAGACCAGAATCCTTATGGGCCGAACACAACACACTCTCAGCTCACAGGCACCAAAACCACAACAAGGTGTCACCACAAGGAGAGGCAACCCAATTCAATTACTAAGCCTTCAGTACCCGAAGGTGCTGGCCAATGCCCTCAGTGGGACCCCTGGGCAAAACGGAGAGCCAGATTCAAACCCTAGTCTCACAACTGGAAGTTTGGGATGATTAGTTGGCTATGATGATTTGATTGTCTGGTAGGAAATGCAGCCAGGACACCAGGATTAAATGCCATTGGACCTGTAGTGACCAGTGGTAGTCATAGTGAATTTAAGTGGGCTAGTTTAATTGGTTCGAGTAAGTTCTATTTTATTTCAAGCTCTATTAAATGTTTTAGTTTGAACATTCCACCATTGCAATGAAAACAGTATGATAAAACTCATTTGATGCCATTCAGGTTGAGTCTATCGTAACATGTCAACATTGTGGTTGTGTTTGTAGAAGAAACAAATCAAGAGAAGTGGTAAATACAAATGATGTCATAAAGACTTTCATAGAGACTGTATGCTTCTTTAAAACTATTATAGTTCAACAATTATAAGCATAAACAATATACTGACTATCAACCAACATTGAAAGTTGCCTCAACTAAAAAATGTATCAACAAATCCGCTTGCCACTGAAGCCACTTTAAAAACATTTAAAGTGGTTAAAAAAGTAAAAAGTAAAAATGTTATCACATAACTGTATGTAAGTTCATTATAATATATACATCTGAATGTTTTAAAGTTTGAATTGCTTTTTTTCTATCCCAAAGAGTAGGAGACAAGTAAGAGTCCAAAGCATTGACATTCAAGCCTTTGGCTACTAAAATGCTTTGAGATTTCTTCAAATTTGGTTTAAGTTTGTGTAGTATTAGTAGTGCAAAACAATTATTCTGCAGACAGTCAGACTGCATATTTTATAGTAGTTTTTGGCATTGTTAGCATTTATGTGTTTGGCTCTACAGGGGCCAGCAGAATAATAATAAGTAAGAACAATTTCTAATGTTGTGCTCTGCTTTCAGCAAGCACATCTAATAAAAGTTACATTAGAAATACACCACCACTCTGACTTATATTGAAAAATCATGGTGTAAGAAGCGAATGCCACATTCTACAGGTTTTACCCTAGTCTGATCATTGGTAAGTATACAATGCCACCATCTGGTTGAGGGGAGAAATGACTCTGGGGATTCTTTCCTATTCTTGCCTAGAAAACATTTTCCAGTGTTAACTCATAGACAGTATTTTAGATTTGTGCTGAGATGTATGACTACATTTTCATTTTAAATGTAAAGATAAAAAAACTAGATCATGTAAGTTTCTAACCGGAATTAAAGTCAAAAATATTTGGTTTTGCTTTGAAAGAGTAAGGCCTAGGTCACCTGAAGAGGATTAAAACTACTTTTAAAAAAAAATCCTCTTAACAAAAAAGAAAAGAGAGAGAGGTGGATGGCTTGCTCTGTGCAGCCACTACATATGTCAGACAAAAACATTTACCTTCTATATGGCAATCTTGAAAGGGCGGCTTTTGGGAGACTGCCATAAATGTGTGATGTTCAAAGCCTGTGTCCCCTCCTGCTTGCCTTTGATTCCAGTGTTTAGTAGAGGCTAGTCCCCTCTCAAGAAAAGAGAAGGGAGAAGGACCTAAAATGTGGTTGAAAAGTGTGATTAGATCTATGTGATATTCCACTCGCAGCGCAGCTTGGTCGGCCATCCTCACAGGGACAGTGAGCTCTTCAAAACATGAGGGCCTCTTATGCCCTCTCTGCATTTGATATATGGGGAGCTCAGATTCAAACACTTATCAAATACAACAGGCAAAGAACGCGCAGTAATATGACATTACAAGATTTTGGGGGAGATAAGAGAATGACAAATGTTTTCATCTTTCCCCTTTCATTTTCAGTTGAAAGCGAGTGATAATGGTAATGAAATAACTAGTGCAAATAAAACATCATTTTCGCTATCAACTCTGGTGGTCTCTAGCTCCGGCCACGGTTTTGCTTCAGGAAGTGATTCATTGCTCTTGAGAGACAGACAGCATCGGATTAGTTAACGATTGACAGGTATGTACCTCTTCGCTTCCAGCCGTTTACATGCATACACTCTACAGGTGCACTAAACCTCAGCCACAGAATCTTGAAGCAGACCTAGCTTTAAAGTACAGTCAGGGGCAATTACTGAAAGCCTGTAAAAGTCACAGCTCAATATTGATTTAGTCAGGCTGGAGAGAAAACATGGCTTTTATCTAGCCAACTGCAGTGAAAACAATGTCGGGTGGGGGGGATAAGAAATGACTCAGTGGCATTTCTCACAGCTTTACCACAGCCCGGTCTTGTACTGTGGCACGTTGGCCCAGGTCCAGCACAGACACTCCTGGTGGTTGAGTCTGTTGCTGTAGATATGAACATATAAACAGATCTATTTGCTTTGGATTCTCTCATAGCGTCTAGTTAACTTCTTTCTCTGATTGTGGAAGAGAGAGGGTGCATCGTTGGGGGTCAGGAATGGCAGGAGAGGTGCTTAGAGAGCAGCCTGGGCCGCAGGTGTGTCCTTAAAAAGTCAGTGCATTCTTCTCTGTCGCTTAAGCAGAAAAAACAACAGAAATTGAGTGGATTAAGACACATGCAGGTACTAACAGCCCCATGAAGGTATTTGACAAGGCACTTCCAACTTCTACGAGACAGGTGGAGCTTACATGATGTCATGGCAATTAAAGACATGTTTTAGAGGGGGGAAGCTTAGGAAACATGAAAGGCTGTAAAATACACCAATTATCTTTCATATCTTTTACAGGGACTACAGCTTGACGCTTTTGATCTATAACAATTTAGAATCTCATCTGATAGATTAATAGTACATCTTTTTTCTTTAGTATTCTATCATACAATTTGATTTGCTGCTTTTTTATAATAATGAAAACTCAACAATGTTCACTGTTCAAATATGAAAGGTAGGCCATGTTCTCAATCTGAATGATTTATTGCATTGAACTTGACAAAGTTTATCTCTGACAACAAAAGACTTGACACAGTTTGATCCAGACAAGCAGTCAGTGTGAGCAGGGGGTTCAGTCAGAGGCTCCATGATAACATTCACAAAAAGCACCTGGGCAATGTTTTAAGGTGTCAGATACCACCACTCTGAATATACAAGCAAACTCTGTTCCGCTCTTAGTCAACCACAAACCCAGTGAAGTTCAAATAGTTTTGTAATCAAGCGAGTTCCCCTCTCCACTGCAAATACCTATCATAAACCAAACAAATTCCACTACCAGCAAGGTATGGTTCTGATTATAGCGGGTCAGTTATTGCAACGTAAGATATTTCACAATGTCTACTCAATATCATTCTGAATGTGTGTTTCCTGTCTACTTTGTAATCATAACCATTTTAAATCATGCAGTATGCATACAATCAGTTCATTTCTGTGTCATCAGTCCATCATGAAAATGTGAGTCAACCTCCAACATAACTCCTGATGTACAGTAGCATTAATCTAGGGGGAAATCAGATGATAGACCCAGGTGTATGAATGGAAATAATTTTTCTTAAACTTGAATTAATAGTTCCCAGACACATTTTTTAGCTGGTGCGCCAAAGTGTCAAATTTGGCTTTCCTTAGCAAACAAATAATGCAGGGTCATGAAGTTAAGGTACTGGGCAAATCTAGCAATCTTGTCCCTCAGCACCTTCACCCTAACCCTCACCCAAAAATCTGTCAAAGATTGGCAGTGTTAGAATAGTGACAGTATTCAGGGACTTTGCGTTTCTATCGTTGTGGCTAGATGACAAGGTCCTGCAGCTCCATCTACTGGTTGAGTTGTTGACAACTAGCAGTGTTGAGTTAGGCTTAACCTTCAACCTTTCCTAAACTTAACCTTATTCTCTAAACCTGCTACATCCATTCAAATAACCTGTTGCATTCGTTCTCCTATCCTGCTACGCTCATTTATTTGATCTGCCATGTTCATTACCCTAACCTATTACAACAGACCACCAACTCAATACTTGTATTTTCCCAAAATGTTTTTGTTAAGATAATAAATGTACAGTTATTGAAACTCTAAATTGCCAGAATTTGATACCCAAAATATTTTTGGGCCTTTATGGCACGAGAGTCACGGTATTGAGTGTGGGCAGCGCTTTTTAGTTACCAGAGGTTGGTTTTAGACCAGCGTGACGAGCACTTTGAAACCACCAACACCATCTGAGTAATGAGTTTGAGACCACACTCGATCTTACACCATTAGAAGAGAGCAAATGTGTCACAGTCTGCTAGGCTAACCCCACAATCACTTCACTTCCCCTTATCTGCCATTAGTGTGCTGTGTCGTCTCAACGGGATTTTAGAGGCTGTCAGCAGGGTACCCTTCCCCCAAGCCTTTCTTCAAGCAGTGACCTGTCCCTTTGGAAATGATGCACATCCAAAAAGTGTGTTTTTAAAACTGCTAAATTCCTCATCATCACTGGATATCCCTCCCTTGGCAATGTTTGTTAGCCATCTATCTGCCTTGTCTGCTGCGTTGCATTATTCTATCATTATTACCCATTCCCTTACATATGTACAGTAGCTGTGCAAAATTCTTGGGCACCTGAAAGTCGAACTATGGACATTTATTTGGGTACTATCCAAATAACTGACTTTAGTTTGACTTTCAGGTGCTTTTACACAATGCTCTATATGATGACCACAGAATAGGCCACTAGGGTCCATTTATACAGGTGTGATAATATCATGTTTCCTAATAGCTGAATCCTCCTGCTTTACAGTGCCAAGTTGGGAAATTTCTGGCGAAGTCTTGCAGACTCAGAGCAACCAACCGGGAACAAAATTGCACACTAAAAAGCAGAATTGACAGCTGTTTTCTATGCTAGATGGCAGACATTGATAAACAATGATAGGGTTGCACACAAAGTTAGGCCTGAAAAAAGAATTTGCCCAATGGATCAATGGGTAAAAGGGCCAAAAATGTTACAAAAATAAATTAATACTTTTTCCACTCAATCTATCAATGTATTTGTTATTTCATTGACGTTGTTTACCTAGTATTTGTTTTAATAGAAAGAAATCCCTGTGTCATTTTTACTGCCAATGTAGACCCAGTAGCTTACTGGCCTGGAGAAATTGTCATTTAAAAGAATGGCAAAGCTAAACCAGCCTGTTTCCCATTTTATTAGAAGGAATTTGTGACATAATAACTGGTATTTCTTTATAGTGAAATTGATATGAATAGGTAGTTATGGACCCAAAAAATTGTTGTACCAGTGTTCATCCTGTTAATTGACAGATCTAAATGCAGTGCCCAATACACAAGTTAATACACAGGAACACAAACACACACATACTGTAGACCAAATTACAACTGAGCAGCATCGCCTTGCACTCTGGATGATTGCAAGGTTATGGTGTGGGGTAAAGTATTTGTCCTTTAAGAAACTCAATACCTTATGCAGTCAGAAAAAAATAAATGGCATAGGAGAAACCAAGCAAGACCAACAGAAACCAGGCCCTTTGAAGTTAAGAGCACAATTACATGCATCTCCTATTAAACAGGAATTGAATATATCATAAAAAATATATTTACAAGCAATAAAACAAATGTTGCCTAAGACTTTGAAGGCAGACAAGCATTGGCTCGTTAGTGTCATGTCCTGCCAGTAAGATTCAGTGCCCTCTCTCCCTCGATTGGATCATGGACACTTGTTTTGTTGTTTATCGCCCTCACCTGTTTCCCTAATCACTGTCCCTATTTCAGTTCCTCCTTTTCCAATGTATCTTGTCAGTCTTTGTCTGGTGTATGCCTTCGATTTCTGTTGTACTGTCCTGTGTAATGTTTCTTTTGTTATAAGGTGAGTTGGTTTATTTGACGTCCCCTGTTCTCCCTGCGCTTGTGTCAATGCCTCATCAAATGTTACAGCTAGGTCCTATGACAGAAACGTTTAGAATTTTAGCATTAAGAGACTTGAAAATATATCCAATCGGTCTTAAATACAGATAAAAAATAAATAAAAAAGCAGTATTAATCCCAACTACTATATTAAGAAATGTACCAAAAATATGGTTGGCATTGTTGTTGTGAGGAAAACCTTTCATGAGTTTCCTGACAGAAAATTATTAATTGAAAGACCAATCTTCAGGTACAATATTTACACGGACATCTGCCAAAGGCCAAGTGAAATTGTTTGATTAAATAACAATTAAGACGAGGAACTCATATGCTTAATATTTTAGTTAGATTTTTTTCTTTCTCTTTATCATTCACTTAATTGTATTGCTATAATATATAATACTGGTGGCGTTTACGAATTATTTATGAATTCAATTAAAATAGTGATCATTAACATTTTAAATGTTATATTAATAAGCTAAATATAGCGTAACTATTATAATATGTTATAAAAAAATAGTGCAAACAAACAACTGTAAGCCAGATTCACTTGTAGCCTGACTTTGTGGTTTGTAAGTGTCTGAGTAAAACCTTTTCGTTTGACTTTTTAAGAAAGTCCTTCAGTCTGTGTTTTTTATACAGTAATTAAAGTGATTAAAGGGACAGTTCAATCATTTGGATTTATATTTTTCTTTATAGATTTATTTGTCACTTCACTTTGAATATAATGCATCCGGGTTTGGGGGAAATTTAATTAAATATGGTTGGCTTGCCTCATCCTGCTCTAGCGACTGATTATGGCAGATTGAATACCTGTGAGCTCAGTCAAGATAGAAGGGCGGAGAGTGTGTTCCTTCTGGCATATGCAGAAATCTAGGTTTCTGTATACCTCAAAGATCTGGGAAAGGTTATAAAAAATTCTATAGGATTGAAAGTCCCCAGAATGTGGGCTCCATTGTACTGAAATGGAAACCGTTTGGAGCCGAGTTGGGAGAACCTGCCAGAAGGACAACCATCTTCTCAGTACTCCATCAACCAGGCCTTTATGGTAGAGTGCCTAGAAGGAAGCCACTCATTAGCAAAATGCATATGACGTGTTTAAGGGCTCTGAGAGCATGAGGAAAAAGATTATGTAGTCAGTCTGATGAGACCAAAATCAAAAACGATTATCCCTAAATGGCAAGCGCTTCATCTGGCAAATATAAGGTAATTTGAGTGGCCCAGCTAAAGCTGCAACTTGAATCCCCTTGAACATCTGCGGGAAGACCCAAAAATCATAGTTCAGAGATGCACACCAACCAATAAGAGCTTGAAGCAGGAGTTCCATTGCAAAACTCACTCTGTTGTATTCCCCACTGCAATGATGGTATCTCATGACATGTTTTAAAAAATACCAAACAGAAGTCTATGCAAAAATAAACACCTTTTGTTGCAACTCTGCTCTTTTCTCCGGCTTTGTAAAAACTAAAACCTGACAGGAGCCCTGTACCCACCCTTAAAAGTAGGCTTTTCTCATTTTTACTGATTCTCAGGAGCTTGTTAGCTAGCTAGTCTTTTTGAGCTTGCAAAACAATTTCTGCTTCTGATGATTACTCATTACAAGAAGAGATGGATATCGCTTTGGATATTGGTGGTTTGCGTACAACCAAGAAATGTAGATGGCCTGTTTTTACCAGTGAAATCCAGAAATGTTTGTATTTGCATCATGTGAGGAAATAATATTTTGATGGCACATATGTTAACTACCATATATAGGTGTAATATATAGTACACTCAGGGTTGCTGATTGGAAAAACGCTCTTCATTGGAGATGTCATAGGTCATAAAATAATTGTTATTCACATATGGTGATTGGTAACAATGCCACCCTCTCGCACTCCAGGTACCTACATGTATATACATGACAATAGGAAAATAGAGCAGTTGTGAAATTTGTCTTTAACTTAATGATTGTTAATCTGTATATAAAGTGGGTTGAGTACTTTGATAGTAATTCCATAGTTATTTAGGGGGTAATTTGAATGGGTGCCAAAATGTATTATTTTATTTTACATCTGTACCACAGTAGAAGAGCCTATTGTGAAACGACATCTTGTGAAGAGCTCTCCCGTTTTCTCAGTTTTTGCCCCGGTGGTTTAAGGTAAATCTTCAAGGACTGAACCATTTCCAGGTTAAATATTTATAATTCATATATTGTCAAACTAAGCCACCTGTTTGACACCTGTGGCTTAGTTCATGTTGAAATTAAGTTCAGCGTAGCTCAGGTTGCTGTCGGGTTTACTTCAGACACACATAGCTGTTGATGCAATTCTTTGTATATGGAATATTGGACTGTAGAGAAAAGACTCAGCAAAGATCCTACAATCACCCATAACTATCCATAACTAACCAAACAGGTGCTCAAAAGTACGTAGGCAGGTAGTATTTTTTTTACTCTACAGTCCATCATCAATTTCATACTGTGCATCTCATTGGTGTGATACAGTTTAGTGAAGTACAATAGGAAGCCATAACTTAAGTTTTTTTTCCCAAATAAAATTTGAACATCACTTCAATATTAGCAATTTGTTAATGTATTCGTTTCATATAATGTACATATATTTTATTTTGTGGTGTACTTTTTATATGAGCTGTAGTGACTCGGAAGTATTTTTCAATGTTGCTGGTAGCGCCGAAATAAATTAGCGTCCTGTCGTCAACATTAAAGTTTCAGCAGCAACAAAATGCCTTCAAATTAAAAGTCCGCGGTAAAACGCGATAATTATGATATAAAAATAAATCTATTTTGCAGCTTTGCTTATTGTATATTGTAAAGATATGATACAAACACATGATACAGTGAATATCTACATATTAAAATCTATAAACTAAATAAAAAACAGTTTAAATGATACTTTACATAAGATACATAATATTATAAGGTGGAACCCATTGAGAAATTGAGATTATTGTTGAAAACATATTTAATATATTTTTTTAATCCTTTAAATATCATTTTTGTAAATTTTCTGGTGCTCGTTAGTTTTAAATGAGCTCTGTGTGCAAAATCCAGCAACACTATATTTTCCATTTCCTCCTTAGCCCCCAATGCAATACAATGTAATACACTTTGCTTAAGGATACATATTGCATCATAGTGCAAAAACTCTTCTACAAACTGCATTGAATGTATTGAAGGAATGGTTCAAGAGAGTGTGTGGTCAAAATATGCTGTCAGCAACACGTGTGCCAATTGATTTTCCAGCATATTCTCTCTCTATAAACATTCCTGTGCATTTCCTGCAATACATTCACTGTGGCATATAGAATAATTTTTGCTGTATAAGGCAATATGTATCTCATATACAATACAATATAGTGTATTGCATTGGGGGCAAAAGAGGGTGTGGAAAATATTGTGTTCCTAGATCTAGCACACCGTTCCCCACAATTAGACAGCTTTATTCTTCTTCTACACACACTCCTGAACATGTCCTACAATGCATTCACGGTGGCACATAGAGTAGTCTTTGAGCTAGGAGGCACTATTCCATATTCAGTTATTCGGATTTGCTGAATTCTTACCTTGGAGCATGTTTTAAAACCCAATTGTTGTTGCAATGTCTCTAAAATATTAACATATATTAGTTATTGTTAATGTTCATAGAATACTATTTTCTAAAACATTTATAAATTCAATGCACGTCGGTTTTGAACAAATACGTTGATCTCTCTTATTTTGGAACTTTCCACATTATCATGACCCGGAAGTGTTTTTTATGTTGCTCACAAAACATAGGCGTTCGAATTATGTTTTTGAACGGCTATTTGTAAATAACAGTAGATAGCTGACATAATTTGTCTTGACTGACAAGACAGCTAAACAGCTGCTGGATATAGTCATACCTCGTGTAAACAATGTCACGCTTTAAAAGAGGCGCTAAATTAGATTCTAGAGCAGGATTTAGAACGGAAAAAGAGGAACCGGCTGTTCCATATGGACTATTGAAAACAGCCAGAAAAAGCGGTCAACTTAATTTATCTGGAAGAGGGCTGGTTGAAGGTAACTTCAATGTTGAGAATGGATGGCGAGTTCTCTGACGGTCAACATTCTTCAGTTAGTCTGCTAGCATAGCTCTGTATGCACATTATAATGTCAGTATGATTGTTATTCCCCCCACATTTTACAGTTTCGCAGTGTACGTTTATTGATTAACTACTGTAATTATGCACAGTCAAATAATAACAACAAAAACGACACAGTAATAGTAGCAGCCTACATGTCATTTATTTCTATTAAAATACAAAAAGCAAAGTTTAAAAGGTTGGACCCTCCCCTACCTACCCCTACTAAATAATTGGCAGATCCGCCATTGGCACCCCGTTCTCTTCACAGATGAGAGCAGGTTCACACTGAGCATGTGACAGGACGCAGTGGTGAATGTTATGCTGCCTGCAACATCATCCAGCATGACCAGTTTGGCGGTGGGTCAGTGATTGGGAGGCATATCCTTGCAGGGTCACAGAGAGCTCCGCCTGCTAGGCAACTGTACCCTGACTACTGTTAGGTACCGGGATGAAATCCGTACGCCGGTGAAGTGTGCCCTGGGTTCCTCCTGGTGCAGGACAATGCCCGGCCTCATGTGGTCAGAGTGTGTAGGCAGTTCCTGGATGACAAAGGCATTGATGGCACTGACGTTCCCCAGACCCTAATCCAATTGAGGACATTATGTTTCGGTGTATTTCATTTGTTTTCTTAGATTTTTGGTGTGAGTTTCATAGTTGTCCTGGACTCAAGAATCCATCTCAGTACAGATTCCGGCTCAGTACCAGAACCATGTGTTCCTTTGCTAAATTTTACGTTATCACGAAGTAGAAACAATGAAATCCAGTTGTTTGATGCCATAACTTCAATTCAAATTCAGTTTGCTTGAACGTTTGCTTTGGTCTGGAACTATAGGCATTGAGCAACATGTTTTCACAAAACTATTCTTGACAACCCAAAAGTTTTAACAGATTCTGTGCAATGCCCTTTGAACTTGGTGCTTTAAGGTTATATCTGGCCATCTAATTATCAATAGATTCCAACAGGGTCATTTACACCCCTCCTCTCCTGTAACTATTCCCAAATCATTTATGAGAATGTACACTATTGATGAAGTTACTTCTTGACTTATTGTATCTTTTGTACAATAACACAATATTTTTGTGCTAGTTTGCAATACATGCACAAAAGGTTTTAACTTCAAGACGTTTTCTCTCGTTTTAGAATTTTACTGATAACACTGACAGTATGTGCACATTTTTTGACAATTTTAAACAGTGACAATATTCTTGGCTGATGTGTTCATGTGCAAGATAACTCCCATATGAATGTCAGTTGAGTGAGTGCTCATCATGTGTCAACTCAGTTGTCATTTTTGTTGGAAGAGCAGTGTAGAACAAAGCAGAATGGCTTGGCATTTATTATCAGGAACAGATTGCTATAATCTTCCAATCAATTGTAAGTTGGAATTGGACAGGGCTGTAAATACAATAACATTTATGAAAGGTAAAGTATTACAGTACATGATGTATCCACCCATCCAAAGAGAGGAGCATGTCAGCCAATCATTCTGGTGTTTGGACAAACACATTTTTTGCATTTGCTATAAAATTGCTGAAATGAGCATTCACATTTTGCATGGTAATATAAGCAAATGTCCACAATATACAGTTGTGCAAAAAAAATGGCATACCCTTGGAGAATTGGCAATATACCATTGTACAATGTACCATTTGTAAAGAAAACAACATGAGTGAGCAGGCAAAACACATGTCTTTTATTTCTTATGGAATTCACTGTAGGACATAACAGAGTGGCACAATCATAAAACAAAACATGGCAACTGTTACGAACTGACCCTTGTTCAAAATTCTGCACACCCTTAGTTCTTAATACTGTGTATTGCCCCCTTTAGCATCAATGACAGCATGCAGTCTTTTGTAATAGTTGCCAATGAGGCCCTGAATTATTGCAGGTGGTATAGCAAATTGTCAAGCTGGAAGGTCCAAGTGTCCCATGCGCAGCTTTCGTGCAGATGAATGCAAATTGTCTTCCAGTATTTTCTGATAACATGCTGCATTCATCTTGCCATCAATTTTCACAAGATTCCCTGTGCCTTTAGAGCTCACACATCCCTAAAACATTAGTGAGCTACCACTATGCTTCACAGTGGGGATGGTATTCTGTTCCATATAGGCCTTGTTGACCCCTCTCCAAACATAGCGCTTATGGTTGTGACCGTAAAGCTCTATTTTGGTCTCTTCACTCCAAAGTACACTGTGCTAGAAGCTGTGAGGCGTGTCAAGATGTTGTCAGGCATATTGTAACTGGGCTTTTTTGTGGCATTAGCACAGTAAAGGCTTCTTTCTGGCAACTTGACCATGCTGCTCATATTTGTTCAGGTATCGTTGTATTGTGCTCCTTAAAACAACCACACCGTCTTTTTCCAGAGCAGCCTGTATTTCTCCTGAGGTTACCTGTGGTTTTTTCTTTGTATCCCAAACAATTATTCTGGCTCTTTTGGGTGAAATCTTTCTTACTCAACCTGACCTTGGCTTGGTGTCAAGAGATCCCTGAATTTTTCACTTCTTAATAAGTGATTGAATAGTACTGACTGGCATTTGCAAGGCTTTGGATATCTTTTTATGTCCTTTTCCATCTATATTAAGTTCCATTACCTTGTTATGCAGGTCTTTTGACAGTTCTTTTCTGCTCCCCATGGCTCAGTATCTAGCCTGCTCAGTGCATCCACGTGAGAGCTAAGAAACTCATTGACTATTTATACAAAGACACTAATTGCAATTTAATAAGCCAAAGGTGTAAGAAATTCACCTTTAATTGCATAATATAGGTAACCATTGTGCCTTTTAAATGTTTTAAATATCCCAAAATATTGTTTCAAAGCTTTTCTCAGCTGGTCCGCCAAAAGTAAAAGTAGTCATTTTCGAGAGGAGTGGAGAGTTGGTTTGAATGCGTTGTTGCTGTAATTTTCCACATGGTGGGAGAATATTGGGGACATCCCATTTAATATCTTTGGTTAAGTAAAATGTTGACATTTCTGAAACGTAAAGTTATATCTCCGATTGTAAAAATAAATATATTAACCAGTGTCGCAGGAATTGGCCTACTCTCAGTGTTCTGTTTTCTGTAAAAATCCATAACATCAGCCACAACTACCGTGCATTTCAGAGAGTATTCAGACTCCTCCAATTTTTAAATCATTTTTCTTTTCTCAGACTAGACACAATACCCAATCACAACAAGGAAAACATTTGATATATATATTTCTTGTTTTATGAAAAACATGTACAGAGGTACTCCAACGCTTTGCTTTTACATTCAGTTTAGCCTCGTCTTTTTTTCATTGATAATCCTTGATGGTTTTACGAACTTGAGGTTGAAGGAGTTTTCTGTAGAACTCCAAGACTGGATTGTGTCGAGGCACAGATCTGGGGAAGGGTGTCAAAAACGATCTGCCGGATTGAAGTTCCCCAAGAACAGTGGCCTTCATTATTCTTAAATGCAAGAAGTTTGATACCACCAACAATCTTTCCTAGAGCTGGCTGCCTGGCCAAACTGAGCAATCATTGGAGAAGGTCCTTGTGCAGGCAGATGACTAAGAGCCAGATGGTCTTTCTTACAGAGCTCCAAAGTTCTTGTGTGGAGATGGTAGTCCTTCTGGAAAGTCTCCCATCTCTGCAGCACTCCACCAATCAGGGCTTGATGGCAGAGTGGCCAGACAGAAAATGCATCCAAAGGACTCTAAGCAGGCTGTCATGTGCCTTTTATTGAGGAGTGACTTCAGGTTGCTTAGTTGGCCTGGATGGCCAGCTCTATGAAGAGTCTTACGAGAATGAAACTGCTTCCATTTCACATGGATCCCACGTTCCTTGGAACTTTCAGTGATTTAGCAGTGATAATATCTTTGCTGAAAATATATGAATGTACACTCACCTAAAGGATTATTAGGAACACCTTTTAAATTACTCATTAATGCAATTATCTAATCAACCAATCACATGGCAGTTGCTTCAATGCATTTAGGGGTGTGGTCCTGGTCAAGACAATCTCCTGAACTCCAAACTGAATGTCAGAATGGGAAAGAAAGGTGATTTAAGCAATTTTGAGCGTGGCATGGTTGTTGGTGCCAGACGGGCCGGTCTGAGTATTTCACAATCTGCTCAGTTACTGGGATTTTCACGCACAACCATTTCTAGGGTTTACAAAGAATGGTGTGAAAAGGGAAAAACATCCAGTATGAGGCAGTCCTGTTGGCAAAAATGCCTTGTTGATGCTAGAGGTCAGAGGAGAATGGGCCGACTGATTCAAGCTGATAGAAGAGCAACTTTGACTGAAATAACCACTCGTTACAACCGAGGTATGCAGCAAAGCATTTGTGAAGCCACAACACGCACAACCTTGAGGCGGATGGGCTACAACAGCAGAAGACCCCACCGGGTACTACTCATCTCCACTACAAATAGGAAAAAGAGGCTACAATTTGCACAAGCTCACCAAAATTGGACAGTTGAAGACTGGAAGAATGTTGCTTGGTCTGATGAGTCTCTGTTGAGACATTCAGATGGTAGAGTCAGAATTTGGCGTAAACAGAATGAGAACATGGATCCATCATGCCTTGTTACCACTGTGCAGGCTGGTGGTGGTGGTGTAATGGTGTGGGGGATGTTTTCTTGGCACACTTTAGGCCCCTTAGTGCCAATTGGGCATTGTTTAAATGCCACGGCCTACCTGAGCATTGTTTCTGACCATGTCCATCCCTTTATGACCACCATGTACCCATCCTTTGATGGCTACTTCCAGCAGGATAATGCACCATGTCACAAAGCTCGAATCATTTCAAATTGGTTTCTTGAACATGACAATGAGTTCACTGTACTGAAATGGCCCCCACAGTTACCAGATCTCAACCCAATAGAGCATCTTTGGGATGTGGTGGAACGGGAGCTTCGTTCCGTGGATGTGCATCCCACAAAACTCCATTAACTGCAATATGCTATCCTATCAATATGGGCCAACATTTCTAAAGAATGCTTTCAGCAACTTGTTGAATCAATGCCACGTAGAATTAAGGCAGTTCTGAAGGCGAAAGGGGGTCAAACACAGTATTAGTGTGGTGTTCCTAATAATCATTTAGGTGAGTGTATATCAAAATGACTTGGCAAGTTGATGTTCTACAATAAGACAAACCAAGTTTTCCAATCAAGTAATGTAAATCTCAGAGACTTTTAGCATCCTATAATGCTACAGCTTTTCTTGTAGGTACTGCTAAATGACTGAACTACTACAAAATAAAAAGTTATTTTCATTTAAGTAGACAGGACACTATATTTCTTTGTTCTGTACAGCAAATATTGTAGTTAATAAAACATGTAGAATATGCGGTTTGCTACTGTATGGGCAGCAAAATGATGGCACAAACAGAAAATATATGTTGTTACCGAACTAAGCATAAATATGCACTGTTTCATGGGTTTTACGTTTTCTGTGGATATTATTGAAAGCCTTTATCATTCTGTGGCTTATTGTCAAGACAGATGATAAGGAGGCTAACTATGGTTTTAGTTGGTTGATTGCTTAGAATGTGTGTATGCTTGCTAATAGCAACTATTCTAACACTTCTGTCTTTTCAAGTCCCTCAAAGTGTGTGGAGGCTGAACTTAGACACACCTGAGGAGGCTAAGCAGAACCTGTCCTTTGGTGCAGATGATCGCTGGTGGGACCAGACAGATCTCACTAAACTACTCCTCTCTTCAAACAAGCTGGAAGTTCTGTCAGAGGATGTCAATCTGTTGCCAGCCCTTACTGTTTTGGATGTGGGTATTGTTCTTTCTTGCGTTGACTGATGAAGGAAAGTGTTTGTGTCATCTTATGTAAGAACTGTTGTACTTATACTATCCTTCTGTACTCTTTTCCAAGGTCCATGATAATCAGCTTACCTCTTTACCCAAGTCTATTGGAGATTTGGAACATCTTCAGAAACTCTGTCTGAGGTATTGGTGAATTTTGCACATCCCACCCTTTAATGGAAACTAAGTTATTAAACAGATCATTCAAATATATACACAGTATTTCACAAAAGTGAGTACACCCCTCACATTTTTCCAAATATTTGATTATATCATTTCTTTCCAAATATTTGATTATACATTGAAGAAATGACACTTTGCTACAATGTAAAGTAGTGAGTGTACAGCTTGTATAACAGTGTAAATTTGCTGTCCCCTCAAAAACAACAAAAGTGAGTACAACCCTAAGTGAAAATGTCCAAATTGGGCCCAAAGTGTTAATATTTTGTGTGGCCACCATTATTTTCCAGCACTGCCTTAACCCTCTAGGGCATGGAGTTCACCAGAGCTTCACAGGTTGCCACTGGAGTCCTCTTCCTCTCCACCATGATGACATCACAGAGCTGGTTGGCATGTTGGCATTCATGGTTTCTTCAATGAACTGTAGTTCCCCAGTGCCGGCAGCACTCATGCAGCCCCAGACCATGACATTCCCACCACCATGCTTGACTGTAGGCAAGACACACTTGTCTTTGTACTCCTCACCTGGTTGCCACCACACATACTTGACACCCATCTGAACCAAATAATTTTATCTTGGTCTCATCAGACCACAGGACGTGGTTCCAGTAATATATATCCTAAGTCTGCTTGTCTTCAGCAAACAGTTTGCAGGCTTTGTTGTGCATCATCTTTAGACACTGCATCAGACCAATTTGATGCAGTGTGCGGCGTATGGTCTGAGCACTGACAGGCTGACCCCCCCAACCCCTTCAACCTCTGCAGCAATGCTGGCAGCACACGTCTATTTCCCAAAGACAACCTCTGGATATGACGCTGAGCACGTGCACTCAACTTCTTTGGTCGACCATGGTGAGGCCTGTTCTGAGTGGAACTTGTCCTGTTAAACTGCTGTATGGTCTTGGCCACCGTGCTGCAGCTCATTTTCAGGGTCTTGCCAATCTTCTTATAGCCTGGGCCATCTTTATGTAGAACAATTCATTTTTTCAGATCCTCAGAGATTTCTTTGCCATGAGGTGCTATGTTGAACTTCTAGTGACCAGTATGAGGGAGTGTGAGAGCGATAACACCAAATTTAGCACACCTGCTCCCCATTCACACCTGAGACCTTGTAACACTAATGAGTCACATGACACCGGGGAGGGAAAATGGCTAATTGGGCCCAATTTGGACATTTTCACTTAGGGTTGTACTCATTTTTGTTGCCAGCGGTTTAGACGTTAATGGCTGTCTGTTGAGTTATTTTGAGGGGACATTCAATTTACACTGTTATACAAGCTGTACACCCACTACTTTACATTGTAGCAAAGTGTCATTTCCTCAGTGTTGTCATATGAAAAGATATAATCAAATTCATGCAAAAATGTGAGATACTGTGTGTATATATATATATATATATATATATATATATATATATATATATATATATATATATATATATATATATATATATATATATATATATATATAATTAATTTTTTAACCCTAGCCTCAGGCTCACATCTGTTCTTTCATCCATATGCTTAATTTTTTCATTGTCTATTTCTGGCCCAGTCACAATAAACTGAAAGAGTTACCAGAGGAGTTATGGAGCTTGAAGAACCTCACCTGCCTCCAACTGCAGCAGAATCTACTGGAGGAGCTTCCAGAGGGAGTAGGACAGCTCACTGGCCTGGATGACATTGTACGTCTGTAATTGATGTAACAATGTGTTTTTCTTATACAAAATGTGTGGGTTATGCTCACTTGCTGGTTTTTGTATTGTCGGTTAAAGGATCTGTCAAACAACCAGTTAACTGCCGTCCCTGACAGTCTGGGCAACTTGAACCGTCTGGTGAAGCTAAACCTTTCCCATAACAAGCTGAGAAGTCTCCCCTTAGGAATCAGCGTCATGAAGAGTAAGATGATGTTAGAAGCATCTTTTTCCCCACCTGTTAGATCTGGGTGCCTCCACTTGAATATTTTGTGCAACAGGAGAGAAACATAACATGCTGTCTCTGCAGATTTGAGACTGCTGGACTGCACGCACAATCAGCTGGAGATCATACCCCCCATCTTGTCTCAAATGGCGTCTTTAGAGCAGCTCTATTTGAGGCACAACAAACTTCAATTTCTTCCCGAACTGCCCTCATCAAGGCTCAAGGTAAAGATACAGATGGTCAGGTTTGCTTGCATGAAGAGCTTTTGAATACCAATAAGATTAGCTAATTATTTTTAAATACAGAAATGCATGAGTGACTAAGTAAACTGTCTTCGAACTGCCTCGTAGGAGCTGCACGTTGGTAATAACCTGATTGAGGTGCTGCAGGCAGAGCACTTGAAACACCTGAACACTCTGAGTGTGTTGGAGCTGAGGGACAACAAGGTGAAGATTCTCCCTGAGGAAATTACACTACTCCAAGGCCTAGAACGCCTAGACCTAGTCAACAATGACATCAGCAGGTAGGTTTTGCATAATCACCCCTGGTCCTTTTTCAGTTATTAACGTACACCATTTCGCAGATCTTGTGCTGTAATTATCACGCATTTCGAGTATTTACCTGTACATGCATCACAAACAACAAGTAATGTACTAACACCAAGTCAAAACACACCCAAAATGTCCTATGTTGTGGTAAACTGCCTGGACTTTTCATTCTTGCTGCCTGGACTTCTTTCCCTTGTTTGTATGTTTGAGCCAGTCTGCCAGCTTCCCTTGCCCTTCTGCCCAAGTTGAAGATTCTGACCTTGGAGGGTAATCCTTTGAGAGGCATCCGCAGAGACCTCCTGACTGTGAGTTTGATAGGATGACATCTACCCATGCACTACCACTACTGTCATAGCAGACAACCCTGCGAGGCTGGTTGGGCCACACGATCTGGGGCTGATGCACCTCTTCTGCCCATAAGTATTTGGGCAGTGACATTAAAATTAACATTTGGCCATTTACCAGATACTGTTAGACAGAGTGACATACAGTTATTGAATACATTTTAAGAAACTAAGTGGAACAACCATACCTCAGTAGTAGTAAGTACATTCTACTCAATTATCTATCAGCAAATAGTGTCAGTAGTGTCAAAGTAAAATACAATGAGACACAAGTTTTGTTGTTTTAGCCCTTTATTCCAGCAAGCGGATAAAAAATAAACGAATAAGTTAATGTGCAGACTGTCAACTAGGGTGTTAACATGCATACCGTTTAGGAATTACAGCCTTTTTTTTATCCATATTCCCCTTATGTTTGGGAACCAAAAGTAATTTGACAAAGGAACAATCAGAAGTAAAGTTGCCATATTTAGTGCTCGGTTGAAGATCTTTGCTTTCGATGACTGCTGGAGGTCTGCATCACCACACTCCACTATCCACTACACCACATCACCACACCACTATCTTCCCTGATGATGCTCTCCCAAGCCTGCCGCAATCTTCAGTTCCTGTTTTTTGTGCAATTTTTTGCCTTCATTCTTGTCTTACGCAAATGATACACATGCTCAATTGGATTAGAGTGTTTGACTTTACCGGTCAAGAACATTCCACTTTTTGGCCCAGCTGTTTGGTTGCCAAGCTGCAAGGTGAAGTGCCATGCAAATTAGTCTTTTTTGTGGGTCCTGAGGAGATTAGATGTTTCTGTTCACTTCAGAATTCTTCTAATGCTGCAGTCGGTAAAGACGATTCAGTCAGTTCCAGTGATAGCCATACATGCCCAAGCTATGAAACTACCTATGCCAATTGATTTGATTATAACACCGCTGGCTACTACTCATCAATGTCGACTTACATTCAATGTCCTGCCTGTTTCAACACTACATCAGGGCCTACATTTTTAGCTTCATTGTAGCCAATTGCAGGCTGAAGTGTGGTTACTGTTGTTTCCTCCACAGAAAGGGACCAATGAACTGCTGAAATACCTGAGGGGACGAATAAAAGGTTAATTAGTTTTTTACTGCTTTTTTTGGAATGACCAGTACAAGGATTCTGTGAAAATAAGTTTCATTTACTTTTAAAGGTGTTGTATGAGGGCCTTGGTTGATAAACCAGAATGTCTCATATCATTAAACTGAAGTTAAAATGTTGCTGTATTTATTTTGTTCTGAAGAGGATACAGATTGCAAAAGAGATGAGCCTGATACTGCCATGACCCTGCCTAGTCAAGCAAAGGTCAACGTGCATGCCATTAAAACCCTGAAGACATTGGACTACAGGTGTGTGAACTTAGTCATATGAACAAATGTGTACACCCCCTGGATATTTGTAAACGTGGATATTTGACCTAAATTACATATTAATTAAGGTAATCCAACTTAAATCACACAAAATACAGTAAAACTTGAAGTCATTTATGTTATTAAAATAAACACAAATGTTATTTTCTAATGCAGAAGTTTAGTCCAACCCTACCTCTGCCATCACAAAATGGTTAAACTTAGAATCAGGTGCACCAAAACAGGTTCAAATGATTTGAAAATGAATAGAGAGTAACTTGGAAGGGTCCAGCCTTCCATACAGATTAGCTCTTTAAGTGTGGTTGTTTTGTGTGTATGTGGCCCTTGTCCCAGTGAAAAGCAGGTGGTGTGTGTTCCTGATGACATATTTGATGCTGTGGGCAGTGAGCCTGTCGCCAGTGTCAACTTCAGCAAGAATCAGCTGGCTGCAGTCCCTCCCAGGTATCCTGCTTATATCAATGACAACACACATCACTCTCTAAGCCTCTGCAGAAAAAAATGCCTTGTGTGAGAGCAGTCATCAAACTCGCCACAGTTGAAAAACCTGTTGTCCATTGTGAATGTCAGCTAGCAATGTTGTGAGGATGTGTTTGAGTGAGCCTCAGGCTTGGTCCTCAGGATTGTGGAGCTGAAGGGCTCTGTCTCTGACATCAACCTGGGATTCAACAAGCTGACCAGTTGTTCCCTGGAGGTCTGCATGTTGCACCAGCTGTTACATATTGACTTCAGGTAAATGAATACTGAAAACCTCCCCAAGGTTCCAAATAAAATGTTTTTTAGCCGGAGTGGAGGTTAGTGAAGCTATTTTATAGACCCAGAGGTGGAGATTTCTAGTGGAGGCCCTGCCGTAGAACACTAATACAGTGCCTCCCAGGATTATTGGTTCTCTTGATCCCATTGTAGTTCGTTTAAGATTGATCTTACTCTATAGAAATCTATCCTTTAACTGAAAATGTTTTAATAGAAAAAAAATACTCTAATCATGAAATATTTATTTTCCTCTAAAACATTTCATAATTATTGGCCCCTAAACTCTTAGCAAAAAAATGTGTACATGCATAAAAATACCCATCTCCATTATTAGAGCAATTATTAAGAAGTTTCAATTATCTAGGGATGTAATGGTGCTGTCGAAGAGGGCATTAGTGTACTTTCCACCTCTACGCACAGTGAGGTGGATGGTTTGAGAATTTAAAAAAGTAAATCAAAATTCTCCAAGGATGACAGTTGGAAAATTTAAAAAGTTGGTTAAGTCTTGTGGTCCCCAACTCAAGAAACTACAATTAGAAAGACACCTCTGCCAACAAGCGGCTTGGATGTCTTGCCAGAAAAAATACTATTGGGACATAAATGTCAGCAACCAGAGTATGCTGAACATCATTGGAACTTTGATTTGAACTGGGTTTTATGGAAATCATGGATTTTAGAGCAAAATGTCTATGCCTTTGGCCGAAGGTTAAAACTTGGTCATTGTTGGGTCTTCAAGCAGAACAAAATTCCAAGCATCTCCAGATCCACACAAAATGTTTCACTGACTACACAAACATGCCTTTGCAATTGCCATCCTAGTCTTTTGATGTAAATCCCATTACAGACCTGCAGGGTGAACAGAAAGGATTGCCCACAATTGAGGACCAAGGACTGTGAAGAATCTGGAGAGATTCTAGATAATGCAATGTTCTCAGATCTTGATATTATTTCGTACTTCATCAAATGTTAGAAGGAAGAAGTGAAATCAGTGCTGTTTTTTATATTGGGAGAGTGCACAAAGCACTACTTGCAGGGAAGAAGAAAATATCTATTTCTTGATAAATATGTTTTTTCCTCAACCACAGGTATAGGTTAGGTTTCACAGTTAAGGCTAAGATCAATCTTATAAACATCAGTGCCATTTTTACCTAGCCTGGAATGCTCATCTTTACCAATCATACCAGTACTTATGGAGAATGGGTACAGTAGGTGAATGTGAAACCTTTCTAAAGTGCAATTTTTCTTTTTCTTCAAAGAAACAATCTTTTGACATCGCTGCCCATGGAATTTAAGTCCCTAACGAAACTGCAGAGCATCACACTGTCATTTAACAGGTATGTGCTCAGATGGTAATAGGATGTGAAAGTAATTCTGTCAGTTTGGCAACACTGTCAATTATTAATCTTTTGATAGGTTCAAGTTGTTCCCAGAAGTGCTGTACCATGTTCCTACACTGGAGACCATTCTGATCAGTAACAACCAAGTGGTAGCCATTGACCCACTGCAGCTCAAAGCTCTGAATAAGCTATCCACCCTGGACCTACAGAACAATGACATCATGCATGTGCCACCGGAACTTGGCCTCTGTTCCAGCCTAAGGTAGAGTAGGGGTTGTGACAAATATATAACTTACTATCACAGCTAGTGAA
This sequence comes from Esox lucius, assembly GCF_011004845.1. Lineage (NCBI taxonomy): Eukaryota > Metazoa > Chordata > Actinopteri > Esociformes > Esocidae > Esox > Esox lucius. Next base: position 15,839,245 of record NC_047576.1, read on the forward strand.
ATCATATTATCTGGTTTTATTTAGACAGGGTAAGAAAAAGCTGAAACTTGTATTTGGGTCACAGATGCTGTTGAATAGCAATTCATAAAGGTAATTCCTGGGCTTAAGGACATGCAATGCCAAGTGATCCACATGTTTTGGTTTTGCCCCAAGCTGTTTTAGTCTAGAGGTGTATGAACTACATTTATCTCATTCTTTTAAGCTGTCTGGAAATGGTTTCCTTCCTCATATCTCACTCATTCTCCCCGCAGGGCCCTTATGCTGGATGGAAATCCTTTCCGCAGTCCAAGAGCTGCCATTGTAGCCAGAGGAACTGACGCTGTCCTGGAGTACCTACGAAGCAGAATCCCTACATAGTCAACTGCATTAAAACCTACTTCAATAGGTGAAAAGAAAATTTGATGATTAGTCAGTGGGTTATGTTTGCCTTGAAACTGACATTACTCTGTCAAGTTCATTCATGCCTGACGATTAGAAGTGTAGCTAGATGTTTGAACGTGGTGATTTGAAATGTAACTTCTGGCGTTTGACCTTATACCCACAACGTCATTACCAGAAGGCCCTACTGTAACAGTGTTTACATGATCTGCCAATTTCTAGATTTCAGTCATTCCAAAATGTTGGTTATTTTATTACATAATGAACAATGCTGTATTCTTTTCCAAAATGTTGTAAAAAAAAAAAACATCAAACTGGAATGTATGGGTTTAATTTAGCAAGATCTTAACCTGATTCCAAAATTTTTTAGATGTTTTATCATTCTTCAAAATTCAATATATTCTTTGTAATGACACTGAATGGGTAAATATGTCACTGTTTACAGTACCTTTTATATATTACAAAAAATCAGTCTTCAGTCCCTGTTTATGCATGACACCACTTTTTTCTAAATTACTTATTCTCTGTATGCACTCTGTAATTGTATTCATGAAAAACTAAAGTAGTGAGTCTGATGAAACATGTTTGTTTCAATGAATCAAACAACTACTGTATATGAGTTCAAATCCAACCACATTAAATGTGCACAAGACATTGATAATTATCTTTTGTGTCATATTTCTTTTGTAGCAGTTAGCATGTGGTAAAGCACCAAATGGTGGAAAATGTAAATGTGAACATCTCATTCATACAACTGCATTGTAAAGGACAAATTACTTAAACATCAACAATATTCTGCCACATCTTATTTATAATGAAAACATGTCAGTAATTTTTATAAAACTTCCCATATTTTATTACTCTAATTAAAAGGTGAAAAACGGATACAACAGGATTACATGAAGGGGTTACATAGTTTGGGTATACATTGTTAAATAATGCAAATATGACAAAGAATACAATGTTAATTTTACTATTTTACCATAGTGGTGAACACAACAAAACAAATCTACTATCAGCATGTAAAACAAAGTGCAGGGTGTACTTTGATGGAATTTAAACAAAATATATACTTTTGTAACACTATACCAGGGGATGATTTGGCATGACTGCATAGCTAAAACATATACTAACAAAATATTTTTCTATTTGAGAGTCAATTTATTAATATTGTCAAAAACGAAACTTGTGAAACTGGTTTTGCATGGCTGAGTCCACAACAACAGCAGTGGTTTTCCACTTTGGACATCTCCCTATTCTTTCCAAACAAGCATTACAGTTAGTGATTTGCTCTTTTAGACTCCATACTTTTATTAATTATTAAATGCGAATAATGACATTTGGTTGAGGGTGCCACCATAGTAGGTTGTAGAAAATCAAATCTAAAATACATGAATTAATCAAACAAAATAGATTATATTAAAAAGATGATTGCGACAATGGTGCTGCCCCTGTACCAGAAAATCCCATGGTAGGGAATATAGGAATTGGTCTATCCTATATTGTTCAAATTAATTTAATAATGTAGATGATGGAAATACCGGTTGTGATGAGATCATTGTGTACAGTATAAAGACCACAGAGGACCATGAGAATAACAAGTGACATGTTTTTATTTGTACAATAGACTTTCATACATTATTCAAAACACCTCTTAAATACTGAAAAATGGTACTTTGAAAGCCGAAAATGGCTCTGTTATTTGCTGCACTCACTTTTCGTTAAACGTTGTTTTTATTTGTTTTATAAAAAAGTATCTTAAATATGTACAGAGAGCATCTGCAAAATGCATTCTACACATAATATATGTATATACTTTACCAATTACATTTATTTGTGTTAATACATAAATAAAACTGGAAGGATTAAACTTGCATGTGCAAATAAATAAATTGTTTAATAAATTGTCACTAAATTTGTCCAACTAAACAGAAGTTATTTTTTAATAGTTAAAATTACCTTTTGCACAAAAAATTAAGCAGCATTCAAGTCCAGTAAGTCTTCGTACTGCAGAAGCTTGGAGTACATTCACAATCCATATGAATAAATTCTCAATGTGTTTTCATTCACAAGTATTTACATCAATACTGCAATTAGACTGAAATGTACCATATATTTGCTTTTTATATTTAATTGTATTTTAAACACATACAAAAATGACAATTTTTATAATCATATACATATATATAATATATTTGTATAACACAAATTCACAATTACTGTAGAAATAAATTTTATACAATTCATAGTACAGCTTTTCTTCTCCATGTACTTCATCCATACATTTTCATTGTCCTTATAAAATCTCCCAATTTGATCAAAGCTAAGGTATATCAATATATTTGAAATAATTACCTGAAAACATTTAGTAAAAATAATTATATTATGAAACTTTCTGTCACAATATCATTGACTGGATATTAAAGTTCCATGTGCCAGCTTTGCATGGCGTGAATTCAACCAGGGTCCCTTCATAGGGTGCTTCCTTTTACAAAAAACAAAATGTCACATTTAATGCTACATTTGACAAACAATAGTTATGGAACATTGTCAGGGCTCATAAAGAATGTTTTGGATTGAGATAATGTGGCACCAATTATTTAAAACATCTGTTTTTTGTAAACCTCACCGGTTTGCATTTAAAGAGATACCTTTGTATGAGATCTATTACACTGACCATTAAGAAGACAGGAAAGCATTCTGTACATCAGAGCTTCAAATGAAAACCATCTATTAATGGAACAAGTTGAGATGCCTTTTCAGGTCAGTAGCATTGTTTAAATAACACGTACAGTCATTTTCACATGAACACTTTTCCAATAATCCATTCTCATAATAAACTGATTTTGAAATTAAGATATCAAAAGTAACTGGTGTTCTACAGGGTGCAGCTGAAAAGCTAAGCAATATGAATCACACCACTTGAGAACAAAACAATTCAATTATTATATATTTTTAAGACATTCAGACAAACAAATCAGAAACAATGTGAAAACTGTGTGTAAAGTACACATACTACAAAGCATTTTTCTGTATGTGCGAGGGATGTATATGTATATTCCTTGGTTCTTTTACATACAGGTACCAAAATGTAGCCAGCAGATGGCGGTCTAGGGTAATCTTGCAAAGTTGAAAAAATATTTCCAGTGGGGGCATAGAGCATTGTTTGAACATTTTTAATTTTGCTCATTCATTTAAACAAATCCATTATTGAGCAACAACTAAACAATCTAGCTCACAGAATGCAATGACTGGGTTCATCACAATATATGATCATATAAAATAAACTTGTGTGGGAAAGACTATATCATGTATTTATTGTTAATCTTGATAATTTGGCCCTGTATTATGGTAGGAGACAAGTATGAATCTATTCAACATTGATTTCAACAATTTAAGAACATTGTAAAATGTGTTTTCAGTACCATTCATCTCTCTACATGTCTTAATTGTAAATAAAAATATTTACACAAGGCATGTACAAAGTTGAGGCAGTGGTTATGTTGAATGTAATACCTAAAACAGCTTGTGTGCTTTCATGCTCGGAGAGTAAAATGACTAGCTATGAAAAATTTACAAAATCAAAGGCAGTATAAATAACCAAAATAGAAACCTGAAATAAAAAACAAATATCAAATAAAAAGAAATGAAAATTGCACCAACCTCGAGCCTTGGCCCAAACAAGACTTTCTTTCACATCAACTCAAGTTATACATTTCCTGTTTACATAAAGTTCATAGATAGGTTAAGATATGTATCCTATATACATTTGGCAGTAGTATTTGCCATTGGTCCAGCAATTGGCAAATGTCTCTGTTCCTAGATAAAAACTGGTTGTACCAACCCGTTTGGGCGAGAAGCAATGGTGTTATAAAAAATATTTAAATTGTGCTCTCTCTCAAGATTACCAAGTCCACAGTTTTCTGGAAATTCTTCAGAAGAGACACAGCAGTTTCATGTTCCATGTGTAAAAAACTATGTCCATTGGCCTGCAATGCAAAAATGAAGCATAGGGTGAACATGGTGACAGGCGTGAAAAGGGGCGCGGCAGGTTAGGGCAGGACGGCACAGGGAGGACTGGGAACAGCCCTAGCTCAGAGAAGATAAAGAAACAACACTGTCAAGGAGTAGAGGAAAGAAAGAGCAGAGAGATGCACACAGGAAGAGGAGGTCATGCTGTAAAGGAGAGAAAGAGGAGAGAAGCTGGTCTTTAGAGGTTTGTCCTTCGGCTAACACTTGCATCTGTGGAGAGAGTAGAGACGTGCCTGCTTCTGCAGGTTATGGGGTGGGGGGCGAGAGGCGAGGGCTTCTACTAGCACACATTTAAAGCCACACAGATACAATAGACAAGCCAATAAATGTAGGGACTGTTCTAATCCCATTAAGTTGTATTGGCACAGAGAGCCTGGGTTGTTCATGTAGGCTTCTCTGTCTGGCGTTTGTCTGGATTTTTGATTGACAAACATGGCCTGAACAGTAGCTTTACATGGACCAGGAATCTGACAATCTACATGGATACAAGGCCCTCTCTACACTGTGGTAGACACTTACCCCAACCACTTCTCCCCATATGCGAAAGTAGTATTCTAACTTCTTCAGCGGGAACAACTGTATCAGAGTTTTCTGCGGACCTGGCGTTTGAAGGGGGACAAACTCACCGCAAAGCTAATAAAACAGCCTGGAAATCAATAAATAATAATTTATACCAACATTCAGATAATAACCTTATGTTCATTATCATAGTCTCTCTTTTATTTGAACCCTATCTTTGTATAACACTGCTTTACAATAGCAATTATTGTGTGCATTTCTAGTTTCTAGTCACGTAAGGGGGGCGGTTCTAATCCTCAATGATGACTCCTGAAGTATTTACAAGAGACCTGAGCTAGCATCTTTTAACACTGAACTAGAAAGATAGACCAGATTCAATCTTTGCAGCAAAATGCAAAGTCAGAAAGATAGAAAAGATTACAGATAAAAAAATAAAAAAAAGAGAACAAAAGGCTCCAAGGCTTTCAAGGTTATAAAGAATTGAGATCCATACTTCTACATTTACTAGCATTTCAGCAACAACAAAAACCCCATTCAGCCAGCTCATTACATTGCTGGTTGTCACTCGGTTCCCATGCATCTAAAACATGGCACTAGACAAATTGACTGAATGTTATCAACTTGGATCTGCTTAAATGTACCTTTGGGATACTTGACTAACTGAGAGACAGGAATAAGAGGACCATGCTGACTTGGTAGACACTCGTGCATCTAGAACAAAATGCCACATGCAAAGCCTCTACTGGCAATGTGGCGGAGGGAGGATGCACTCACAGACTCAAGGGACAATGGTGATCGATGCGGTGATGAAGAACACAGTTACCTTCAGTATTTTGTCCCCAGGCTGTAGCAGGTCGGAGGCCGGTCCGTCAGGCTGTACCCTAGTAACAAAGATACCCTATAAGTCAAAAGCGATATGAGGTTAGGAACCACATGGTGAAGATGGTTTAGAATCTTTGCCTTTCAAACTGGGTGTTTGTCGCTTTTTGGTTTGTGTTTTTTCCTCGAACTCAAGTTCTGTGCACAATTTTGATTGGTAAACTATTGCCTGAATTAACAGGGTTAGTTTAGCTGGTCTGTAGAAAACATGCATCTACCATAATTTTAAATGGAAGAACTAGATGCCGTGACGTGGCATTTAGATTTATAGTTATGCTCATAAGTTTGTATGCCCTGGCAGAAATTTTAACATTTTGGCATGGATTTAGAAAATATGACTGATGAGGCAAAAAAAATATATTTTATTTAAGGAGAGTGATCATATGAAGCCATTTATTATCACTTATTTTCATTTATATGGCTCCTTTTTAAATCATAATGATAACAGTAATCACCCAAATGGCCCTGATCAAAAGTTTACATACCCTTGAATGTTTGGCCTTTTTACAGACACACAAGGTGAGACACACAGATGAAAATGGCAATTAAAGGTGAATTTCCCAAACCTGTGGCTTTTTAAATTGCAATTAGTGTTTGTGTATAAATAGTCAATGAGTTTGTCAGCTCTCACGTGGATGCACTGAGCAGGGTAGATACTGAGCCATGGGGAGCAGAAAAAAAGTCAAAAGATCTGCGTAACAAGGTAATGGAACTTCATATAGATGGAAAAGTATATAAAAATATATCCAAAGCCTTGCAAATGCCAGTCAGTACTGTTCAATCACTTATTAAGAAGCAGAAAATTCGAGGATCTCTTGATATCAAGCCAAGGTCAGGTAGACCAAGACAGATTTCCGCCAAAACTGCCAAAAGAATACAAAGAAGATACCCACAGGCAACCTCAGGAGAAATATAGGCTGCTCTGGAAAAAGACGGTGTGGTTGTTTCAAGAAGCACAATACTACAATACTTTATTGTAGTATTGAAAATTAGCTACATGGTCGAGTTGCCAGAAAGAAGCCTTTACTGCACCAATGCCACAAAAAAGCCCAGTTACAATATGCCCGACAACACCTTGACATGCCTCACAGCTTCTGGCCCTGTGTTTGGAGAAGGGTCAACAAGGCCTATAGTGAAAAGAATACCATCCCCACTGTGAAGTATGGTAGTGGCTCACTGATGTTTTGGGGGGGGGGTGTGAGCTCTCAAGGCACAAAGAATCTCGTGAAAATGTATGGCAAGATGAATGCAGCATGTTATCAGAAAATACTTGCAGACAATTTTCATTCTTGTGCACGAAAGCGGCGCATGCGACACTCTTGGACCTTCCAGCTTGACAATTTGGCCCTAAGCACAAGGCCAAGTTGACTCTCCAGTGGTTACAGCAGAAAAAGGTGAAGGTTCTGGAGTGGCCATCACAGTCTCCTGACCTTAATATCATCGAGCCACTCTGGGGAGATCTCATGCAGGACGACCAAAGCATTTTGCCAAGATGAATGGGCAGCTATATCACTTGCTATATCACAAGAATTTGGGGCATCATAAGCAACTATTACAAAAGACTGCACGCTGTCATTGATGCTAAAGGAGGCAATACACAGTATTAAGAACTAAGGGTATGCAGACTTTTGAACAGGGATCAGTTTGTTGCCATGTTTTGTGTTATGATTATGCCATTCTGTTATGACCTACAGTTGAATGTGAATCCCATAAGAAATAAAATACATTTGTTTTGCCTGCTCACTCATGTTTTCTTTAAACATTTTACACATATTACCAATTCTCCAAGGGACTGCAAAATTTTGAGCACAACTGTACCTTTGAATTAAAAAACCTACAGCATTTCCTATGAAAAAACACTTTGAAAGATGTTTCCTTTTTCATTGCTTGTTTCCTCACAGAAATAACTATTAAAGGCAGAGATAATAAATACACCAATCTTTGCATGCATTTAAAAGATGTTCAACAAACCTTACGAAGATGCTTATTTAACACAGTTAAACAATAACTGTTAATTTGATACCGAATAACATTACAAGCATCTAATGACTCATGCGTTACATCAGGTACATCTGGAGGCGTCACAGGAAAGCAGGCCCATAGAAGATTCCCTCAGTAATCAGCATGTAACACCTTTCAGTGGGTTGTTAAGATCGGGGATGATATGCATACAAAATATACAGCACATTCAATGGCTACAACAATGTCTACATTTACCCTTAACTATATGTCCCCAACCCTCCCAATCCAACAACTGATTCTGAACAACTCTTTCTCACTGCATCCTTTCTCTGCTTTTAAATGGTACACAGACAGTATTAAACTCTTGGACATTTGCCAACCTTACAACTACATCACGCATCTTTGCCACAGAAGTGAGAAGTCAAATACAAATCGATAAAAAAAAAACACGCTCGTCGCTGTCGCATAATAAAACGGTTCAAAGTTAACCAAGTCAACTGCAGCGCCACATTCAGTACTGCAGCAGCACCTGTTACCATGGATACTCTGAAGGGAGACATACAGTTTTGTGCAGTGGTTATTCAAACAGCTTAAGGGACGAGCTACAGCAGTGGAAACTGGAACAGGCTCCTAAGGCACAGGCTACACAGCATCGGACCCTCACAGAACATTCCGCTGCAGCATTCTTACCATGTCAGAAGGCTTGAAGGGGTTCCCTTGGCCACTGATTCCCCCTGAGATGCTGAACCCTAAGCCAGGATTCTTCTCTATCCGTACACAGAACTGTGAAACGACATCATAAATATACATTTTGGTATCACATAAGTGGGCAACAGATCTGAGGGAAAGAAAGAGGGAGACGGAGTGACAGAACGACCGGAAGGGGGAGAGGGAAACGGAAAAACCAAAGCGAAGCGATGGAGAGAAGAGGCGTGACGGCCAACCTGCTCCTGGAAACCATCCATGCTCTTCTGGCCTTTGGTCTGGATGAGGCAGCGTGCGCTCTGGGGCCGGGGGCTGGTGGTGGTGGCGGCCATGGGCAGAGGAGACTGGTACTGCTGGATGGAGATCTTGTTGATGGCTCCCTCGTACTGCTGGTCCCGCACCGAACGGTGTGGGGGTGTGGCCGACGCGGACGTCACAATCATGGTCTGTGACTGGTGGGGGTGGTGGCCGCCTGCCTGTGGGTAATTCAACCCGTTAGGCAAAGAGTCAGGAAGCTGCAAAGACGCAAACGTCACGTCTTACAAAATGCCAGATCAACAGACAAGATGAGGTCCAGCATGCTTCTTCAAAGCCCAACGGCCATACAGGGACTTTCCTACAAATCCGGTCATCCTAAATGATGTGATTAATACAACAGAATACACAAACCACAGTTTTCTTTGCATTCATGTTATATCAGAATTCCCTGGTCTAGCGTTTCATTATTCCTGCTCAGACACTGATGAGAAGAATGTGCCCACAATAAAATGACAGTCAAACTAAGGCAGTGGCAAACAGAGGTTGCCAGGGAGACCAACCAAGAACGGGGCGCTGGTGGAATGAATCACGGGCCTTGATAATTTCTCCTGACATTTAAAAAAACACTGACATAGCAATCACCGCTAAAGCAGCCCATCCTAAAACAACAGGTTGAGCAACCACCAGAGGTGTAGTATGAATAAGACAGGACATTTCACGAAGCATATAAGGTTATACGGTTGTAATGTAAGATTGTAAAAAACAATGGATGTGTGGGCGTTGATCTGAGATTTTACATGAAATGTACTGGTGTGTCATATGAAGCTATTAATAAAGTACAAGTCCAATATTTCAGTCAGCAAGATGAGTGATAATGAGGGTTATTAGCACAGTAACAACTCCACATTCCAGAACAAACCTTTTTCATTATGTTTTCCGGGGGCACGTCTCTCCTTCCCAGTGAGTAAGGAGCCCACTGAGTGGTGGGAGAGACCATCTCCTGTCCATTGCCTAACATATTGCTCTGTTGAGAGGGCGTCTGACGAGAGAATGGGGTAAAAGAAAAAAAACAGGCTTCAGAGTATCAATAAGGCTAACCTTTGTCATTTGCAAACATGACTGCTGTTTAGCAAAGGTGCAGTTAATTTACTCTGCTGATTATAAAGAGGTAGCCATTGATAAAAATAAAACTTGAAACCAAATGGGTACCTCAAATAAATATTTTGACTGTAACTTCTTTATAACGAGAAGTTTAAAGTTAGGAATGAATACTGAGGTAGGGGTAATTCACCTCCTGTCATCATGTACTCATATTATAGTTTTTTGCTTAGAATGGACAGGGACAGGTATAGAGATATTGTGACAGGCAAGAATTTACAGGCTGGCTATCAAAATAATATACTACCTAAGCACTACAACATCTACAGGAGAAAGATAAGCGAGCGAGAAACTCAGATACAATCTTTGCTTTTCATTTCAATGTGCTTGTCTTTGCCCTAAAATGCACAGTTTCTTTATTCCCTAGGCTCAACAATTCAATAGAGGCTGTCAAGTAAGAGAGTGTACAATAGCCTTACATTGCAAAAATAGCACAGAGAACAGCTGTAGCCCATAGAGCTGAGCAGACACATTGATCGCAGACATGCAGCACACTGCAGACACTGTCATATTTCAGACAACAGAAATAGAAGACAGCGCTTTGGCTAACGTTGAAATGGGAGGGATCGCCATGTCAGTCATCTTAAGGCTTGTTTCACACCGACACAGCAGGCGTCGTACATTAAGGTTGTGTCGGTCAGATGTCTGGGTCTAGATTCATTTCTCTGTGTTGTTCTATCTAGATGCATATCTGTCAGTCTTTAACGCATATGATAGAGGTATATTCACATTTTTCATTGGAAGGATTCAGGATTATTATGATGAATGTTTTGAAACTTTTAGGACAGATTTGAATAAACACTGTTCACTCTTAATCACATGAATGTTAAAGGGTTTAATTGTGCCCAGAACTGTTTTGGTGTTTCCTGGTTCATACTCACATTGGGTAGAGGTAGCCACTGTGTTGTTTGGTTTTCATGCTTATTCGTGTTATTGTAAAAGTTTATTGTCATGCTTCTGCCTGCATGCGGTGCAGTATAGCCTCCAGAGTACAGCATGCCGAAGTTTACTGTGTTGTGCTTAAGGACAGCACTCTGATTGGAGGGAAACAATCACGTGACATGAGTAAATGGATGAGCCACTGGGTAAACGGGATTGCACCAACACACATTGCGTAGCTGCAACAGATAAAGTGAGCTTGACAAACAGAACAACAGTACAGTGTTACTACAGTAGCAGCACAAACACATTGAATACACTCATGGATACAATATGACTAGGTATATCATACAAGCAACAGCACAGACTTTAAGAGATGTATAGAACTTGCCTATATTATCAAGGACTTGTTTCCCAGACCAAGATTAAGCCGACAAATCGAGTGCTTTTTAAATTTTGCAATTCTTTTAAAACTTGAATTGCTTCGATAGGTGAATTAATAGTCACAAAGGTTTTTACACAAATGTGCTATTTTGATAAATGTTGCTCCAAGCATTTTTCCCCTTAAATACAAATGTAACTTTAATACAACTTTGATTAAATGTATGACTCTGAAGTGTTATGTATATAAATGAAGATTAAGTGCACGCCTGTAGCATCGGCTGACCTATCTGAACAGGCAATAAAGCTAAAACGTCTGAAATTTCCCATAGTTATTGGGGTTCATATATTGAAACCCAAGGTGATTAAGATTATACTCCGCTATGATTTGATGTCAGGTTTACAGGCACTTTAAGTGCAGAGCTAGGCTTAAGTATATAGGAAACCATCCCAAATTGTAGTGGTACAAACAAACATATATACTTATCTTGTTAAAGTTTCATTCAATTATTAATGGTAGAAAAAAAAATACAGTGCCTTCAAGAATTATTGGACCCCTTGTTATAGATAACCAAAAAAAGTATAAAACATGTACTTGTTATCAGCTTGATTACATATAATGAGAAAATACAACCTTTGATTCAGGTAAAATTGTTCAAAGAAAAAATACAATGAATTATGTTTTTTCTCAAAAATTGATATCACCTCCAGAAATGTATGTGATCCAAATCTAATTCAAGGATCCTATATAGCTACTTGATTGTCGAATGCCATAAATTTGGATTGTCGTTCCAAATTCATGGCATTAATAAGGAATTAGTCACCCATTTCCGGCTATAACAGCCCCTGCTCTTCTGGAAAGAATTTCCACTAGATGCGGGAATATTGCTGCAGGGATTTGCTTCCATTCAGCCACAAGAGCATTAGTGAGGTTAGGCACTGATGTTGGGCGATTATGCCTGGCTCACAGCCTGCGTTCCAATTCATCCCAAAGGTGTTTGATGGTTTAGATTAGGGCTCTGTGCAGGCCAGTCAAGTTCTTGGCAAACCATTCCTATGGACATCACCTTGTGCACAAGGTCATGCTGAAACAGGAAATGGTTTCCCCATACTGTAGCTAAAAAACTTGAAAGCAAAGAATCATATAGCTTGTCATTGTAGAAAGTATGGAGGGAGAAAAAGAACTGAAAGTACTACAAGAAACCTGCTTCAGTTTGCTAAAAAACTGAAATGTACCTTTCAGCAGAACAATGATTCCAAGCACACGGCCAAGCATAGTGTCTCAAAGGTGAATTCCTACAGTGGCCCTGTTAAAGTCTTCCTCTGAATTCCATTGAGAATCTGTTGCACTATTTGAACATTTTAGTCCACAAGCTTTGTCCATCAGATCTTAACAACCTAGAGCAAATTTGATATGAAGAATGGACCAAAATGACTCCAACACTGTGTTGAAAGCTCCTTCTTTCCCGAAATAATAATGTATCTGGGTTTTGACATAACACAATATCAAAGTCACCTTACAAAAATAGATTTTCACTTGTTTCAAAAATATCAAACAGAACAACATTTGTAAGTACCATTTGCAACTCAGTAATACGAATTGATCAAGGGTCTTAATCCTTTCTCCAGGCAAAATATTTACAGTAGGTTAATTTAGCAGGTTCAGAGTTAATAAAGAACCTTTAAGTGGTCATCCATGTTCTATTTGAACCCCATAGATTGGGACATACCTCATCATGAAATTGGATCTCAACATTAGATCATTTTGTCATGAATTAGCATCACGCCAAGTTTGAATATTTAGCTAAAACACCATTAATCATTGTGTTAGACTGACTGACTTATTAAGTTTACTTCCACCACAAATAGCATCTATGAACTGTATGGCTTTTGCCACTGGCCGTTTTAACAGTTTATTAGCCAGTAATAGGCCTACTAGTGTCTACTTACTACTTGGAATAGTGACAAGAATTTAGCAATACCTAGCGATACTGAAGATGAGACTTTACACTGACAAAGCTATTTCCTTTCATGGCACAACACCGTAAATTTTTCTTTAATTTGTGAAAGACCTTGTTAAAATAAATATCAATATAGGTGACTGACTTTTTCCTCTTTTACTGCGCAAGGGGTTGTGAAGTACACAAATCCACCAGAAAAAGTGGTAAAAAAAAAAACAGCCAGCAAGGTTTTTGTCTATCCTGAACAAATCCTAATGCATACTTTGTTTTGAAGAATTGAGCAATTGCTAGCCAGACTGAAGACAAACTTTTTTACTGTCAAAGCTATTTCATTTCATGGCACAACAACATTTGTTTTTCTTTCATTTGTGAATGCCATTGATAACTATCCGTATAGGTGACGATAAATTACTTTTTCATCTTGTAAAAAGACAAGAGAATCGTGGAAACCCCTCCTCTTTTACTGTGCATGGGTATGTGGTCTATATTACCCCAAAAGGCATGCACATGCATGCACATATAACCGTAAACAGTTTAAATTTAGGCTTACTATATCGTGGCTACTGAAGTTTGTAGCCAGCAACATTTTAGTCTATTCTGGACAAATCCTAACAACTACTTTATTTGGTAAGCGGCGAAGATTGAACCCAAGCCCTTTGTGTGACAGTCTGTGTCTCTAACCACTATGCTATTTAACAAGGGGTAGTCAGTCAGGCACTCAGTAAGAGACATTCGCTCCGCTTACGGGGTCCAGCAAGTCTGGTAAAAATGTGTTTTCTCTTTGAACAATTGTACCTAAATTATATGTTAGATTTCTCTCACATTTTTGGGGGAAGATCAAGCTGCTTTCCTAGCCATTTTTGCTCATCTTTACTAATGGGTCCGACAATTTATGGAGGACAACGTAAGAGCAACACAAATTAGAGGAAAACTTACCATGTCAAAAGTGTTTGTGCTTTTTAATCACCATCACCAGACGTCATACATACATAGTGAAATATCATGTGAAATTGGTGCCTTTCCTGGAGCACATTACTGCGACTGAACACATTTGTGCTGATAATCTTGCGGTCATGTGCCGTGGGTGTCAAAACAACAGAAGCTCACATATAGATGGTGTATAAACGTGTAAACCAATCGGTGCACTCACAGAGGTGAGTGCATTTGTCAAACTTACCCGGTCTAATCGTTTGGCCTCTATGTGTCTAAGCAGCTGCTGCCTCCAATCTACTGGCATCTTAGAGGACATATCGTCAGGCTTATGCTGCAGCTGCATTGTGCGCATTTTGATCTCATCAGGGCTCTTTGTGTTCTCAGTGCACGTGCTCAGGTTATAATCTGGGGGCATCTTTTCCAACAAGGCAGCCATGGTGGGTCTGGCAGACACGGGCCTGGCCTGAGACGCGCCATACGTCTCCGTGCTGTAGCTTCTGGCAGACAGGGGGCGCCGCTGTGTCAGGCTCTTGGTGGGATAGCACATGATGGGCTTCTTGGGCTCCTGGTAGGAGGAGTAGTCTTCCTCGTACCTGCCATTCCTCTTGTTGTACTGTTGGTCCTGCTGGGTCATGGTGGCCAGGCTGTTCTGGTGCTCCAGCATGCCTTTGAAGTGCTGCCTGCCATAGTGATCCGACATCTGCTGCATCTCCTGGGCCTCCTGAACCCTGCGGAACAGGGCCAGCTCTGTGGAGCTCACCAGGGAGTCCGCCCGTCTCAAAAACCCAGGCCGGGATCGCTGACTGGGGATGGGGAAGGGTTGTTGCTGCTGGGCAGGCTGGTTCTCCTCATTGACCGAGGGCTGAGAGTAGGAGAACATCTGATCCACGGGAGGGTAACCCCGGTAGCCCCTTGGGCTCACCAGCTCCTTGGGCAGGGTCTTCCCTGGCTGGTTCACATACTCGGGGGTGTTGGGGAAGGGTGGAGGGGCCCTCCTCTCCTGCTGCTGATTCCTCATTTCCATAGCCCCCTGAGGGTTGAAGCTCTGGTCGAAGTGGTAGACCTTCTTGGGGACGGGAGGCTGCTGCTGGCTGTTCTTGTTATTGCCATAGGCATCGTCATCGTCCAGCATTGGGGCGGACTGGCTTCGGGACATGCTCTGCTCCATCGGGCCCGGCATGTCTGGACGGTCAACACTCCCCTGGTTCTCAATGCTAGAGCTGTAGCTGTCCACGGGAATGCTGTATACCTTGTAGGAGCCCATGTCTATCTCATCGATGCTTTGGGACTTCTTGAACTTAGCCTTGACCTCCTTCATCATGGGAGAGAGGCGCTCTGAGCTCTTGCTCATCACCATTGCCCCTGAGCTTGGTCTAGTGGGCTTGGGCTGGACATGTTGGTACAGATTAGACATGTTGGCCTGCTGACTACTGCGTCCCTGCCCCTGTCCTGAGTTCCTGGAGTCTAGGTAACTCCACGTCCCTGTGGAGGGGAAAGTGCCCGGCAGCTCCCCGTGAGGCATCTCCTGTTCAAAGTCCTTGTGATCGGGGTTGGGGCTGTTGCCTGGGGAGCTCAGTTTGGAGGGGAAAGCTGTGCGGTCCTCGAAGGGGCTAGGCGTCCTAGTCCAGTTCTGCCACGGATTGGCAGGGGGAGGCTGAGGCACTTCAGTTTCGGGGGTGGTGCGGACGTTGTGGAATTGGTGGGAAGGGTGTTGGTGAGGGGTGTCCTGCAGCTCCAGGGGGACGCCCACGATGCGCTCCTGCCTTATGAGGGGCCGACGGCCCCCGTGGGAGGTGGAGGTGCTGCGGGGCTTGGAGCCTAGCATGGGGTTACCACCGCTACTACCGCCGGGGGTCTCCAGGGGAGCTTCTTCAGACACAAAGCCGGTGTTGTCGTAGTGGGAGGTGTCATTCCAGTTGTCAAAGGTGTCGCTGAGGGGGCGTCGCTCGCTCCGCTGCTGCAAAGTGTTAGAGGGAGGGGTCTCTCTGGGGTCTCTCTGACTCAGAAGGGGCTTGGTCTCGATGGGCTTGGGGAACTGCTGAGCGAGTCTGGAATGACAGGAAGGTGGGAACAGCTATGACAGCATGTCATTTTATGAAGGTTTATGTACTATAATGAATTAATGCAATGTGTTTAATGGACCTGAAAATATGCTCTGAAACACAAATTTCCATTTACAACTTTTGATAGTTCATTTCAAAGGCTACATTTGAATATGATTCTGTGTATTTTAAAGTCATGCTTGCCTTGGGCTGTATTGCTGGCATTTCAAAGGGAATTTTATCTGAACGTATTTCTTTTTTTTACAACAATATATCATAAAAGGGAAATATGTCCAGTCGAAATATGTCCTGTATTCAGTAGAGGTCTGAATGTAACAGTAGAAATATCAAATAGTCAACACAAACTTTATCCACAGATGAAAAAAGGCTTTTCTAGTGAGCGCTCCATCTGTAGAATTTCAGCCAGGATAAAAAAATAACAATGTTCTTTGAAGTTCTGGCATGGACTGACTGAATTTTCTCTTCAGCCCCAATGGTACTGTTTCAGCCGTGCATTTCAATAAAGATCTAAGTGAAGAAGAACAGTCCCTCTGACCTTGGCTGGGCTGACAGAAAGAGAGAGAGGAAGAAAGAAAGATAGCGACAGGACTGCTAGCAAGATGTTCTGCACTGTGTTGCCCTGTCAGTCTTATGGAGATATATGATAATGGGAGATGCCGAAGAGCATTGGTTCCACCACTCTCTTCCCTCACATAGCCACTTGACAGCTGGAAGTCCACCTCCTGTTCACCCAGGTGCTCTACACAAAAACCCCTCTGTCTCAGGAAACAGACAAGTGGAATCGACGCCTGGTGGACGACATATTGACACAGTGCAGCGCTGAATGTGACCCATCAAGCAAGCACATATCAGCCCACAGGTGGACGTGAAGCAGCACACCACGGTAGGCAAACCCTGGCTGGCCAATGAATTCTGAAAATATGAGGCCATGCAGAGCCTCCGATCATACGAGTTGGCTTTTCATCCGTGTGTCTGTGGCCGGTCTTTTGACGGACTGTGGGTTGAAAGTGAGTGAGCCACCCCACCTGTTTGTCCAGTGCTGCTGTGGCACTCCTCCATCCTTCCCAGCAGCCTGCAGTGCAGCCACGTTCCCAGGGGGGTTGGAGGAGCCAGAGGAACCCTGGGACGGAGAGTAGTCCGAGTAGGTGGCAGACGAGCCACTGTTGTTCAGGCAATGCATCTTATCTGGGTCGGACTCATCAGTAGATTCTGTCGGGGCAGAGGAGGGAGGAAAACAGTGTTATGATAACTACCCCCTGTGAAATTCATCTATATCAATATCAATTAAGGGGAAAAATCCGGTTCAGGTCACTGCTCATGTTTCCACCTAAAATGATGGTCGATCCAGGTCGGCAGGGGGGGACAAATCCTACTGGACAGCACTGGATGCCTTTCCTCCTAAATCCATCAGTGAGTTATTATGTAATGAATTCCAATTAATATCCTTTGTACCCTATCTAATTAGGCTACAACACTCCCTGAGGACATTATATAACAACTGTACATTGCAGGACTCTGTTTTATAATCTTACAGGAGGAAACATACATGCTATTAGAAATAACAATAGCAAACACAGGGATTTTCACTGGAGAGCTTTGAAAGCTTGAGGCTTTTTCACGTCAGGACTGGATTAGAGCGGAGTTAGTGTTTTTACTGACAAGAGGGTCAGCCTCCCACCAATTGCAATATCA
This sequence comes from Esox lucius, assembly GCF_011004845.1. Classification (NCBI taxonomy): domain Eukaryota; kingdom Metazoa; phylum Chordata; class Actinopteri; order Esociformes; family Esocidae; genus Esox; species Esox lucius. The sequence goes on from NC_047576.1 coordinate 15,857,045, forward strand.
GCCCAAATGACTTGCAGAAACTAACCAATCAGCTTATTCTCTGGTTTATTAGAGTAGGAGATAAAAAATGCTGTTTGAAAGTATGGTCTCTGTAGCCGGGGGTGGTCTCATCTGCTCCCTCTGGCACATGTGTGCTGGTGCAGTGTTGGTTTGAGTCCGGCCCGTTGCTCTTTCAGCAGGAGCTCTCCCCTTTATCTTTCTCTACAGTTAATATCATGAATAAAAGCATAGAAATTCCCCAAAACATCAACAACAAAAAAAACATCTCTGAATATACATAATGGCCTCGAAGCACTACGGCAAATGTTGTAAAATCTAGTTTTTAAAATGAAGAATAATCATCCTAACAGCCTTTTTCGACTGTTGTAGTTGACTGTTCTAACAAAAATCACTAATTAGTGAAATTACAGCATTCCGATAGTAAACAGACTGGGGATTATTTAGTGAATCCTTAGAAGAGATTTGTGTTAGATGATTCTTCACACAGGGCCAATAAATCTGTAAACCATGTTTCAGTTTTCTTTAAACAGCTTTTGCAAAAGTTTAGCCACTTTTCTCTTGTATCGGTCAAATCACCTTTAAGTAACACAAACCAAATGACTGTAGGTAATTCGTTTTTTGCATGTCGACATGCACATTTCTTAAGTTAGCTGAAGTTCATAATGGAGGTTGTCAGTTATGTTGTGTTTGTATTGAATTAGAATACCACATACTAAATGTCAGTGCCTACCTTTCTTGTCTTTCCCCAGTAATACAACCTTTGGTTTGTACATGGGCGGCTCCACCAGGGTAGGCCTCATATCAGAGATACGGATATCATTCGGAGAACCGCTCATGGAATCCTGAAAAAATATAATGTGTTACCAAACTATAGTTTTTACCAAAGAAAAGACTGAAACATGAGAACAAAACGTACATACACAGTTTTGTTAACAGCTTCAATGACTTCCCTCCACAACCTTAATGAAGTTGCTATTACAGGAACTAACAAAAAGACACAAATATAGAACATATCTGACCATCATTGCACTGCTTGGGGTGATAGCATCAGCAGTAAATGAGATCGCTTTCTCTGGTTCCTAGTGATGTATGGCCCACTGGAACATGTTCTATCTGTGACTTCCAGCTCTCTTAGGACTCAGCAGCCTACACCTTGTTTGTTTTTTGTTTGTCCCCCATGTGTAGCTTTGTTCACTGCCCCCCCACGGGGGAAGCCGAGGCAGCCGAGCAAAGGGAGACAACCACCAACCCTGCTTCCCTGCAGACCTCCAGGAAGCACATCCCGGGAACACACAGAACATACTGGCGCATATTTATATCTTCTTCAAACTCCTCCTGTTTTTTGGGGCCTCCAGTCCCAGTTTTTACTATTTAGTGTAAAAAAAAGACTGCCACAATTTTCTATTATTTGCTGTATGACGTATATATAATTTATGAAAGACATAATCCGAATACATAGTGGAGCTACTATGACGATTTAGCATGTTCAACACGCAGTGTTGATGTTGTTTAATTGTTGCATTTAAAGTTAGTTTTGGTCTTTGATTTCATTGTGAACTCTGCAATAACCGTTTAAAGTGATTCGGCATGCACTTTACTCTGCTTTCAGTAAAAATACCACTATCAATCAGTACCAAGGTTATGTTCTCCATAATTAACCAGCACGTTCTCTGTGGCTGGAAGTAATTGATATGGCGGGCTTGATGCTACGGTCACGTCTCAGGGGAATGCTTCATTCATCTTATATTTCAAAACAAAAACAGCTGTGAAGCGGCTGCAATGTGTCATGCCAGTAAGTGCTGGAGTTGGCCTTGGCATTGCCAGTCAACTACCCATTTGCACACTATGGTAAACTACAAGCTGAGTTTTATCATTCCTGATGCACAAACTATACAGGAAACAATTCAAGGCCAGCTAATGTCCAATTCCTTCATGAATAAGAATGTACTGTATTATTATGTGCATTATATACATTGAATAGCTACACCGGCATTTCTAATTTATCTTTGCGATACAGTGCTGTCCACCTTTTCATGATAATCAGATCTAGTTTCACCAGATGTTTTACAGTTTTTGTCAGGGTGCAAAGAGGCAGTGGAAAGTCACGCCAGCCGTGGTTGAGCAGACTGTCTAATGTCTGATCTCACGGCCACTTACTATGAGGCAGAAACAGGAAGAAGCTGTAACGGCCGAGGACGTACTCTCTGGCTGTGGCAGCTTGGGAACCACGCGATGTAAAGAAATCTAAGCAAAACAAACAAACACACAAACACATACAAACAAATAAAAAATGGAGAGGAAGTTTTCATGGTTCTAAAAAAAAATTGTGTAAGGTAAAGAAGCATGACATCAGCTCCCTACCCCTCCACCCCGCCAAGTGCCCCAGTTCTTGTTTTTTTCACAGCAGCACCCAGGAGTCTTTCTCCCTGGAGCTTCGCGGGAGGAGAAAGCATGAGGCAATCCAAAGCAGTAATGGACACAAGTACACAGGACATTTGCAGCTCTGTCAAAGCATGTTACAGAGAGATAAAAATGTACAGTAACAGATTTTGCCATGCACAGAAGGACCTTCCAGCTCTGATGAAAATAAGTGGTTGCTAGTTGACTTGGAACCTACTTGTACCAGGAATGTGATTCTTGATGTATTTTGTAGTAAAAAAAACTAAAAGGAGATCTACATCTCATCTAAACATAAATGTATAAATGTAATTTTAAGGGAGAAAAAAACAGCATTAATGCATATATAACCCGATGTAGATTTCCAGAACCCAAGGCTCCAATATACAGTTTACAAAGAAATTCCTGTAAAAAGATACAAGATAAGTATTGTATGACCTGCCTAATTCATCTCCTGGCCACTTGACTCTGGAAAAAGGTGTTCTGAGATCAACTATTCAGATCCAGCCTGTTGGAGTTGACTGAATACAATTGACATTCAACACTGACCTTTGCTCATTTTGTTAAACAGCTTCTGCTGTTCATTCATGCAGTATTTCAAGCCTTATCACAGGCTACAACGTCCATGCTAGGTCAGACAGTGGCAACTTACAAATGCGCTAATACTTCACATTTGGTTAGAGCCAAGTTAACCACAATTCCAGCAAAAATAAGATTGTTTCAAGATACGCATGCCAAAACAGTAGGAACAGCACCTCAACAGAGTACCTTCTTACACTGACTTGCTCATATCCAGAGAGAGATACCCACGTGAGGCCATCATGGAAGCTTTGAGGCTTCCAGATAAAAGGAGTCTATGATCTCTGCAGATTTCAATTGCATCACCTCTGAAAAGCTGCTGGGCTACAGTTCTGTGACACTCAAACTCTGTCACACCTGATGAAATGCTGAGAGCTTAGACTACACTCATCTACGGCCCACACCTACTCTGCTCGTCTCACCTGTACCTGATACAGCCACGCCGAGATGCCCGGAGGCAACTAAGGACAAAATAATCTGACATCCTCCATGATGCCCAAATGGGTGCACAAGCTGTTTTTCGGTGTTCAGGGCGTTTCAAAGGCGTGAGAGACGCTGCATGTCCTCAGAGAGATTCAGGGATTGCTCATGTACCTCTGAGCTCTCGGTCAGATCCTCCTTGTCAGAGCGCTTTGGGATGTCAATGGCAGAGTTGTGGATGGCGCTCTGCTCTGCCATTTGAGTCTTGTTGAACTCTCTTTCTCTCTCCTTCATTTCTCTCTCCAGCACCTAAAACAGACATTTTTATATGACATATCTGTCCCATTTAGCCAAAGAGGACTTTGTATAAGGTGATACATACATTTCTGCATATGCTACGAATATATACAGTACCAGTCAAAAGTTTGGACACAAAACAGCATTAATGCATGTTTTGTACTTACCCATTCACGAATGGATGTGTCCAAACATTTGACTGGTACTGTATGTGTGTGTCCGTGAGCGAGTTAGAACAAAAAAAAAAAAAGATTAAACCTGTGGCCAAACATGCTTAACATGTACATCCTTACTAACCAATCACTCAACAACCCCTAACAGGGAACAGTGGGAGAGCAAGATACGATGGTATTTGTGACCAGCACCAGTACCTCTTTGGGGGGCATCGGCCACGGAGGATCATACTGCTCTTGTTTCCGAGATTCCATGTTGGTACCAGAGGAGTTAGTGCCGGTGCTGAGGGGATGCTGGTTTTTGCCCACCATGTTTTGCACTGACTTCACCATGTTCTTCAGATCTTCTGGGTATGGTGTAGGGTAGCGCTTCAGATTAATCTCAACCTGGAAAGGGAAGACAGGTGAAATAAACAAAATAAGCATAAAACCTGGACAAAAAGGGCAGGCAAAACGGTGAAAACTGAAAATGACTGGGGGAAACGGGGGAAAGTGAAAAACCTTGACTTTTCCAGAATTGTCCTCCTCTTCCTTCTTTTCCTCAAACTCGAAGGCAACGGTCATCCTCTGCTGACGCTGCTCCTCCCATAAAGTCGGGTTGAAGCTGTCACTGTCCGACTGGTAGTCTGAAGAGGACGGCCGGAGAGACAAGGAGGTTTAACTGACTTACTGTGAACTGGTCTCACACTGGCACTGCTCTGACATTGCTCACTTCACCGGCAGCACGGAGGGCATTGGCACCTAGCCTAACCGTCTGTCAAACTTGCTCGAGTGGAACCACATAATAAATTCAGTCCCATCTGAGCCTTAAAGGGAGGTTTGGTAAATGACACGTGTTCTCTGTAGTGCACACGTATGACTCCACCAGATTGGATAACAGGGCACTAAATCAATCGTGAGTTGATATTCATTGCACCTTAGCCAACACTATGATGTACAGTGGGGAGTACTATGATGTACTGCCGATTTTGCAGGTTTTCCTACTTACAAAGCATGTAGAGGTCTGTAATTTTGATCATAGGTACACTTCAACTGTGAGAGACGGAATCTAAAAAATAATCCAGAAAATCACATTAAATAATGAATTTGCATTTTATTGCCGTGTTTGGAGGAAGAAGGATGAGTACAACCCCAAGAACACCATCCCAACTGTGAAGCATGGAGGTGGAAACATCATTCTTTGGGGATGCTTTTCTGCAAAGGGGACAGGACGACTGCATCGTATTGAGGGGAGGTTGGATGGGGCCATGTATCACGAGATCTTGGCCAACAAACTCCTTCCCTCAGTAAGAGCATTGAAGATGGGTCGTGGCTGGGTCTTCCAGCAATCACAACGACCCGAAACACACAGCCAGGGCAACTAAGGAGTGGCTCCGTAAGAAGCATCTCAAGGTCCTGGAGTGGCCTAGCCAGTCTCCAGACCTGAACCCAATAGAAAATCTTTGGAGGGAGCTGAAAGTCCATATTGCCCAGCGACAGCCCCGAAACCTGAAGGATCTGGAGAAGGTCTGTATGGAGGAGTGGGCCAAAATCCCTGCTGCAGTGTGTGCAAACCTGGTCAAGAACTACAGGAAACGTATGATCGCTGTAATTGCAAACAAAGGTTTCTGCTTTTCTGATGTATCAAATACTTATGTCATGCAATAAAATGCAAATTAATTACTTAAAAATCATACAATGTGATTTTCTGGAATTTCGTTTTAGATTCCGTCACTCACAGTTGAAGAGTACCTATGATAAAAATGACTGACCTCTACATGCTTTGTAAGTGGGAAAACCTGCAAAATCGGCAGGGTATCAAATACTTGTTCTCATTTCCAGCCACGGTGCCTGGTCAGCTCACCCTCGTCATGCCGTGGTTGCTGAGGGAACATGTAGTTGGTCAGGACCCTCTGCTTGGTCTCCGGATGGGCCTCTGTCTGGAGAGGGATCAGGGCCTTGGACTGCACAGCAAACAGGCACCCATTATTATGGATTATCCCTTCAAGTGCAGTTAATATACTGGCAAAACATCAGTAGAATTGCATAATAAAATAAAATAATAAATATAAATAAATAACACTCTTATTTACCTGATTGTCTGAAAGCCAAAGAGCAGCAAGATCTTTTAGTTTTGTGAAAGTAAATGGCAAGTTCTTTAATCTGTGTATGGAAAAAGATAAAAAGAGTAAGAAGGCATGTCATCTCCTTGACTACATACAGATAGTTGTCTATTATTTCATTTTACTTTCATAAACTAAAGATGAAGTCTGGGACTTTTGCAACTAACAAGAAATTCTTTCAAACCCCTCGTTTGGGCTGTATGTGTAATATTTTATTTATATGTGCATAATCTATAAATTACAAACTCAAAAGTGAGTGTTTTTTTATGGGGCATATATCAGCAACAGTACACAATTTCGAGAACCCACTTTGGCACAACAAGACAATTTTTGCATCCAGTGGCCAAAAATCCCAGAATGCATCTTTAACAGAAAGAAGAAAAAACATCTGTAAGGGTTATTGTACTGTTCTGTAACGTGTGTTTTTTCATTTGCTTTGAGCTTAACGTCACACCATACTACACACTCTCCATAAGCGAGAGACACTTTGTGTTATGATTTGCTCAGAAATGCAGATCATTGTAAAATCAGTCCCCTGTGAAAAGCCATTTCTACTTCTCAGCTGAAGAACAATCACAGCATGCCTGACTGACAGTCACTGCGCAGAAGAGGTTAACTCATACACATAGGAGTAGAAACCGTGTCACCATGTTCCACAAACTTAGATCTGACAACAGGCATCTGTTAATGCCAGGAGTGTCATGGGCTACCACAGCGAAGGAAGCAGGGTTAGGATGATTCCATCCCAGGCCTGAAGCAACCTATCTGGTTGAGTGCTCACTGCTCGGGTGTGTCGTGCTCCATGTGGAAGCAGGTGTGCCTAATGGGTATTGTATGTTAAGCGATAGTAAGGTTTAATTACCTTGGATCCAGTTTATCACTGGCAGAGCAACCAAACATCTCATAAAGAGCTTTCTTAATTAGCCAGGGGGCAGGATAAGGGCTTTATAATGCTGTGCAGCTATCTTAATGCAATATTAGCAAAAATAAACACTATCCTACGTAGTTTATATAAAAACTGTTCAGAAAAATGTCTCCACTCCACCTATCCTCTGTGTGAATAAATAGGCATAACACAAGCATATGAAGCTGTCTCCTTATCAATGACTACGTGAACATATAGATTCATTGGCCCTCATTTATCATTCTTGCGTAGAAACGGACGTATATGTTGGCGTAAGATTTTGCTTACACTCCTCTCACCGCCTGATTTATGAAGCTGTGTGTACCTTTAAAATCCAGGTGTACGCAATACCTGCCCTTGATAAATGCCGCAGCTGAAAATGATCGTCATTAGAATAACACCCCCCTATATATTCAAGTCTCCGCTTCCCCCACACCCTCATTTTACGCCATGGACACACGGAAGACGGCAAAAAAGAGAAACTTCTCTGATGTGGAGATTGAGACGATCACCAGGGAGGTAGAAAGAAATAAAATTGTTTTATTTGGCAGTTTAAAAAGCGGAATAAAAGATGATGATGTGATGTGGAGTACTATTCATTCACATTAATAATTGCATGACAATTTGTAATATTCGTCTTATTATTTTATGATATTTATTATTAATGACGTTTTTTGTTATTTAGAAGAAGAATGTCGTTATTATTATTATTTCTATTATTATTATTATTATTTAAAAGAAGAAGAATGTCATTTTTATTATTTTGTCAGTCTGAATTATATTTTGGTCATTAAAAGCCTTTTATTACTGAACCCAGTCCGTGCGCAACTGCCGGGCCTAACCCTGAAACGTCATGTAAAGCGCACAGGCTCGCATCTGAAGGAATACACATAAATCAAATGCTTTGGTAAAGTCACACAAATTAAACATTGAAGTCCATGTTGCACAAAAATAAACACTGAAGTTTGTAATTATTATGTTGTTGTTTTATTTACAGTGGGTCATAATATATCATATCTTTTAGTTTGTCAGTGCGTTAGGATTTTTTTTTCAGCGCATTTCCGCACTAACTCAGAACGTGCGTACACCACCTCCTGAGCTGGCGTAGGATTTGAGAGTGCCGTACGCCAACGTCCATATTGATAAATCTCAAAGTCACCGTGGTTTTGGGTGTACGCCAGGTGTACGCTGGAAATGTGGTGCACGCACTTTTGATAAATGAGGGCCATTGTGTGTGTGTGTGTATGTGTGTGAGACCATATATGTGTGTGTGACCATGTATGTGTGTGCATGGCAGCAGGTGCCTAGTGGTAGAGCATAAGTCCAGTAACCAAAAGGTAGCTGGTTCAAATCCCTCAGCTAAAAAAACACATCTGTTTTATGCCCCTGAGCAAGGAACTCCATGGTCCTGTACGTCATTCCATATAAGAGGGTCTGCGAAACATTGTACCTATTGTCGCTTAAGTTGAGAACATGTAGCTTGGTCATCTGTCCAATCTCATCAGGTAGAAACTCCAGCTTATTCGAGCGCAACGACATGACAGTCACATTCTTACAGTTCCCAATCTGGAACAATTGACACAAAAACATACATTTGAATAATCATTTTCCTCCCAACATAGCAATACTATAACCAAATGCATTAGCTATGTCTGTTAGTATGGGTGTTCATGGGTCAGTGTGAAATTATGAAATTGGTGCGAGACAGCAAGACGTACCTCCCTGGGTAGTTCAACAAGGAAGTTCTCATCAGCAGAAAACGTGCGGAGGTTGTGTAGGTAACCAATGGTGGGCGGCAGGGACTCCAACTCATTACAGCTGCAGTCAAACTCCTCTAAAAGCGATAAACTGGGAGAAGGAAAAGAGAGAAGAATCCTTTGTGCCATTGTGCCTTTCTCTCGGTTAGTTATTGCTGTGAAATTACCATTTGCAAAGGTAATATGCTAAAAACTATAAACACAAAGACGGAACAACCAGTGTTCTGCATAGATGTCTTTGATGTACCATTAGATTATGTGCATATGATTTTGTTAATAACTTGCAAAGTACAGACCTACTAAATCTGTCTACTTAAAATTGGCTGTGAATTCTGGAAAAGGAACATTTACCTGTACATACAGTGGGTATAGAAAGTCACCACCACTTTCAAAATGTTGACAATTTGTTGCCTTACAGCCTGAAATTAAAACACATACAATCTGACCATAAAGGATTAAACCATAAAAGATTAAAATACATTTCTAAAAACTCAGAAATGTCTTAAAATTAAAACCAGTAAAATACCCTATTTGGATAAATGAACACCCCCCAGAGTTAATATTTGGTGGAACCATCTTTTGCTTCAATTACAGCCATGAGTCTCTTTGTAATTTGGGACACATACTGTAGATTGTGCAGTATTTCCCCATTCTTCATTGCAGAATTGTTCAAGCTCATTCACATTGCATGGTGACTGCTTATGGACTGCAGTCTTCAAGTCATTCCACAAATTCTAAATGGGATTTAGGTTGGGGCTCTGAATAGGCCACTCAAAGACATTCAACTTCTTGTCCATCAGCTTCTGTACAGTTGCTTTGGTGGTGTGCTTTAGGTCATTGTCATATTGTAACGAGAACAGTCTTCCCACATTCAAGTTCCTGGCAGAGGGCTGCATGTTCTCCTCAATAATCTGTTGGTATTTTGCACTGTCCAATTTCCCTTCTATCATGAGAAGTGCTCCAGTCCTATCTGAACAGAAACACCCCCAGAACAGGATGCTGCCACCACCGTGCATTACTGTAGGCATGGTTTTCTATGGGTGGAAAGATGTTTTGGGTTTTTGTATTGGGTTTTTGCCACACATATCGTTTTGCCAAAAAGTTCAATTTGGGTCTCATCTGACCACAGCTCCTTTTGTTACTTGGCCACGGAGTCTACAATGTGAGTTTTTTTTCTTGCCACCCTCCCATAGAAGTGAGATATGTGAAGTGCTTATGATATTGTGGTCACATGCACTCACTGATCAGTCTATGCTATAAAGGCCTGAAGCTCCTGCAAGGTTGCCGTTGATCAGTCTCCTTGTTACCCAGTCATCCAGTTTTGAGGGACTGTATGATCTATGTCAGGTCTGGGTGGTGCCATACGCCTTCCACTTATTAATAATGGACTTAACTGTGCTCCAAGGGATATACAAAGCCTTTGACATCCTTTCATATCCATCCCGACTTGTGCCTTTCCACAACATAACCTCGTAGATATTTTCAAAGTACCTTTGCGCCCATAGTGGATTATTTGCTTTGAATTGCACTATTAAGCAGTGAAATCCTCTATGAACAACTGCTTTTATACTGAAGTAATCAAAATCACTACAATTTATCACAGATGGAAGCCAATTAGCTTGATTTGTGATCTGGAAAGTGGTTGGTTATATCTCAGCAGGTTTACAAGGGGGGTGTTCACATAGGGTATATTACTGTTTTAATTTTGATGCGTTTTCTGAGTTTTTTAAATTTTATTTGAATTTGGACTATAAGGGTTTACTCTGAGAAAATAAAGCCAGAAAAGTCTGATTTCAGGTGTTTTCCTTTCAGGCTGTAAGGCAAGGTGGTGGTGACTTTCCATACCATAAGCATTATTTCACTCAAACATGTTATGTAAAAGCCACATGCACATTTATTTCAGCCACAGGCATTATTTGTTGTAGACTAATGCAATTTAACATGTCTGATCCCCTCTGGAGTGGGAACATTAACGTTATCATGGAAATAAATAACAAGTAGATTATCTTCTGGTTCCCTATAAAACAGATGCATCTAAGACACATACATAGAGATGAAAATGATTAATCAAATGGATCATGACAAGATTCAAAAACCATGACTGTGAAAGAATGAAAACAACCATTCATTAAATTTACCAATTGTATTCACATTAATAATAATGAATGTTGCTGACTCCTTTTTACTCTAAGTAGCTGGTGGGTGCTGTATCTTCTTTTCCAATCAAAATATAATCAACTGCTTAGTAAAAAAAACTTTTGAGAAAGTCTGGTACTACTGTACACTAACTGAAGAGCGAACTTAAATCTGTATCTTACAATACATCTTAAATTAAAGCCACTGTGTTTATTCAGTCAAATACTCTTGCCTCTTGAATTTCAAAATCTTTTGAAAGGATGAAAATCAACCACAATAGTGGTTGAGAAGTCCTCAACCGCCTCAAATCATTCACAATCCAATCTCCAACAAGGCGTTTATTGTATAACGTAAAGACCAGGAGAGAACAATGGAAAGAGTTGCCTCCCATAAATAGACACTGTTCATTTGTATTTAATGTACACACAGCAGTGTAATTAGCTCAACATTTGTTCAAGCAGGCTAGCCCAGCTGGCCTTCCATATGCAGGCCTTTAACTGGGTCCACCTCCCCGTTCGTAACATACAGTCAGAGGACGTTAAGGTGAGCACTTGCCTGAATAAACATGATGTGGCTAGGATGAACGTGTACAGGAGACAGGGATTCACCGTCTACTTACCCAAATTTGCCGCGTCCACTAAGTAGCCCATTTTAGATGCATGGGAAATAACCACAACACACAAAACCGACCAATGACAAACCAAGAAAAAAAGGTGCACTGGAAACAGTATAACAGGATTGCAGAGCAGTGTGGGGGGGTTAAGGATGAAAATGACATAATGTAAGGTGGTGACCCCTGACCTGTGACATCAACATCTCAAGGACAGGCGTGTTCATAGTAAAAAGAAAATCCCTCTGACTGATTCTTTTTTCCAGATACAATATACATTGTATGTACATTCTGTATGTAAAGCATCCAAAAGTAATTTAATTGTCTGGTTGATGTGTTTGATGCTCTAGTACTGTTGCAGGAAGCTTTTGAATAGTAGAATTGTAGAAATAGTAGTCCTCTGAGGCAGCCACCATTTCACAACAAATTAATGGAACACGCCCAGCTCTCTCCTCTCTATCGCTCTCTCTCTCTCTCTCTCTCTCTCTCTCTCTCTCTCTCTCTCACTAAGACACAATGTACTGCATCACTCTACTTGGTGTGAACAGTGATGAAACTAATCATCGTTAGTCAATGTGAGATGAGAAAGATCCGCGAAAGAGAAGGTGCCAGACACAGACAGCAGAGTTTCAGATTCATTCGATACACAGGCTGTGTTGAATACAGCTCTGCTCGGCAACAGACCGAAGATTAACATTCAAATTGTCAACTGGTTTTACCATCAACACTGCTGTCTCTAACGCCTTTTAATTTGGTTATGCAACAGACGCCCTAAAACTGTCTGACTTTGAATTTAATGGCAGATGTGAACAAACAAAGGCTTGGAATGCATTTTAGCTTTCAGCGACATTATTTAAAAACATACATTTTTATTTGACTTGAGGGAAGTTCAGGTCTGATTTTTGTGTATTTTGTAAACAAAAATAATAGTACAATAGGTCTCCTTTCCAAGGTACTTACCTTCCAATGGTGTTAGGCAGTGAGGTGAGCTGGTTGTCATCGACTTTGAGTGTTGTGAGCTTTTTCAACATTCCTATAATAGATACAACCAGCTTTAATATTACATAATGTATTCATGTAAAATAAACCATAAAAAAATATAAATTATACAGTACTCAAAGTTTCGAATTGAACAACACAATTCAACATTTCACATATATTCCTCTGGCCGGTTAATTAATTTACAGCCAGGAATCTATATGTATATACATATTATGTACAAATATTTCATGCAAGTTTGTGCATATTAAATTCCAGAAAAAAAATTATCTCACTAAATAAGAATTCCAATTTAATGACGCACGCTGTATGATTGATATTGACAACTCAAGGATATGCGCTCACAGATAACAACCTTGGAAAAAAGTGGCCATGATGAATGCATTCAATGAATGCACTCAATTAATCACCCTCTCTCCTTGTCTCCTAATTATAGTTTCTTAATTCATTACTCCTTTTTAATAGCACCTACCATGTATTAAAGAGGAGAAATAAGACCAGTCTAACAAGAAAATAAATGTTTTGCAGAAGGGAGAGACCCAGGAACAGATCCTGCTGCAAATGGGAAAAGCAGAAATAATCTAACCAGGAGGTATTATTATTATTGTGTGAGGAGAGCTGGGACCCTGTTGCCTCACCTATAGAGTCAGGCAGATGCTGCAGCATGTTGGAGGAGAGCAGGAGGTCCTCCAGGGACTCGCAGCCAGAAATGTCAGTGTCCAGGCTCTCAATCCTGTTTTTAGCCAGATCCAGGTAGCGTAGCTGCCTTAGCTTCCCTATAGACTTCAGCAGCAGGGCAGGGAGACACAGAGGATGTTAGAGGAGGTAGAAGCCTTCTGTAGCTCACCTGGTAAGAGCATGGCGCTTGAAACACTAGGGTTGTGTGAAAGTGTGGGGTATGAAAAACATGTACTACCGTAATTCGGTCTGGATAAGACTGTCTGCTTGATTGTACAAATGTAAATGAAAACAAGAGTTTGAGGTGACTTTCTTTCCAGTTGCCCAATGGCAGTGCATCACTAGGCCCAAGCACTGACTGACCAACATGCCCTGACAAGTGTATGCTTGCCCACAAGTGGGACGGCAAGGACAGAAAAAGACACAGACAGACACAAACTAGAGGTGGTATAGAAAGCCTACCCCAGGTATTGTCTGCAGTGAGTTGTTGTCCATCCACAGCTCTTTCAGGTTGTGGATCTGCTCCAGGACTTCAGGCTGAAACACCAACACACCAAACATACTGTAGTTTTGGAGAATCGTTGACTACTAATACCTTTATTTGTCAATTGAACATAACTTATATTTTAGTTTTCTGTTTTTAGCTGTACCACAGAAAATAACCCAGTATCTAGGATTGGGCAATAAGAAAGCCCTGGCCACTGTGTCTTATTGGATTCAGGACATGTCGTGGAGTGGCATGTCATCTATCTTAAAGGTAAGGGAAGTGGGCTTTTAATACCAATCAATAAAAAAGTGAATAATCTCATGCCACTATAGTAAAGTGCAGTGATGGGGAGGGGTGGATACAGTTGCATATTAGACTAGAGTTTTTATGATATATAGTATTGTTTTGTCAATATCACAAAATAATTTCCATACTGGTTTATGTAAATGCACCATATTGTCCAGTATTGTTCCTTCCCAGCTTCTCTCCAGTTTTATTTCAGCACTTGTAGTTTCAAAAGATCTTTGCTCAAGGCTTTCTTTTACCCCTATGCATCAGAGAAATTACGAACATTGTATTACATATCAAATTGCAATAAAATTATACAATTATATCGCAATATGTGTTTAATTGTGATAATCACAACATACCATGATGCACCTAAGTATCTAGATAACATTTTATTATAAGGTCCCTGGCAATCTCCCCTAACCAAAGGGCATACTTACAAAATGAAGTACTGTAGGTAACAAAATTATTCCATTAGACAGAATAGTGAAAAGTTTAACACTCAGTCACCCCGGGTGTTTTTCAGAATCATCTCACGTTCCTATAACGGAAATGGTGTCTTTGAAACTCTGCACGGGCCAAAGTGGAGTAATGAATGACTAGAGCCCTGCGAGGGAGTGTGTTCAGTCCAGGTGTGTGTAGAGAGGCTTGGCCATGCTGTTTATTGCGCAAAAAGGCTCTACCTGCCTATGTGCAAATGACTCCATTAGGCCAGCCTGGGAGACTAAGTGACAAACCTCACAGTCCTTCATGCTGCCCTAATCAATTCCAATCTCAGGTGTTTCATGCATTTCTTTTCACAGCATGGTGCAGCATCACTCGTGTGGCAAGTCGATAAGGACTCCAAATGGGATTCTGGACAATTTTCTATTTCGAGTTGTGGTTTTGAACTGGTGGGTGGAAAAATACTACTGAGTAAAAAATGATATTGAACATGTAACATTTTTCTACCATTAACAGAGTTGTTTGTGTAGGTACAGTGCCTGTATTACGTTTGAGAGAGATCCATTTTCGGTGATTGCAACAGCAGCATGGAAGCAGGCACAACCCAACAACAACAAAGAGGTACACAAACAACTCAAAACAAGAAACCAGGCAAGCCTAGTTCAGCCGGCCGGCAATAGAAAGTGTTGATCATGGCTGCCATGTCAAGATTCTAACCTAGGTCGCCCACGTGAAAGTCTGTGTCTTTAACCACAACACCACAGAGCTAACCGTTTGCTGGGTGTCAGTATAGCATAATAACATAATATAATGTTTTCATGCATTAACATCATGTCAAGTTTGAATATTTCGTTAGACACCATTAACCATCGTGTTAAACTGAGTAATGTTTCTTATTAAGTTCACCTTCACCACAAATAGTATCTATAAACTGTATGACTTTTGCCACTGGGCGTTTTAACAGCTTATTTGCCATTCACGAATGGCATTGAAACAATAACTACTGTATCAATATAGGATAACTGACTTTTACGTCAAGTGAAAAGACCAGAGAATTGTGTAGCCAGCGAAGTGTTTGACTAGCCTGAAGAAATGCTAAGACATAATTAAAAAATAGCCAGAAATAGTTGCAATATAACAGTAAACTAGTGATGGCCGTTCTTCTGGCAGCAGGATATTATGCTAGCAGCGCTAACTCAGATATTCTTAACTATATGGCCTTACAAATGTCAATGATGGCTTTTATTGTGATAATGAAAATCTGAGTGCTGCCAGCATAATATCCTGCTGCTAAAATAAGGCCAATGAAGCCTCGTTTGGCCATCACTACAGTAAAGAGTTTCCTTTTAGGCTTCCCGTAGCTACAGAAGGTTGTAGCCAGTCAAGTTTTTCTCTATCCTGAACAAATCCTCTTTTACCACTGGCCGTTTTAACAGCTAATTAGCCATTCATGAATGACATTGAATATCTATCAATATAGGTGACAATATATTTATAACTGAGTTTTTTGTCAAGTGAAAAGACGAGAGCATTGTGTAGGCAGCGAACTGTTTGTCTTTCCTGAACAAATCCTAAAATCCACCAGAATTGTTTTATTTTAGGCTACCTATTACGTAGCTACATAAAGTTATAGCCAGCGATGTTTTTGTCTGTCCTGAACTTCAGGTATCATGTGTTGACTGCTACAGGAGTCGAACGCGGGACCTGTGGTTCCGTAGCCAGTGTCCCTAACTATGCTATTTAACAAGGGGTAGTCAGTCACTCAGTCAGTCAGGCAGGCAGTCAGGGACAGACTCCGTAAGAGACATTCACTCTTCTAGGCCTGCTCCGCTTACACGGTCTGGCAAAAATAAGTGAAATTCCTATAGAAACAACACAGCTTTAACAACATTGAAAATCTGAGAGATTCATGACTCATTCAATTACCTTCTTAAGAAAACAAAACAAAAAACTAATTTATTTTCCTTCCTTTAGAGTTTAAACAAGGTTGTCCAAGATTTGGTAATGTAAGTGCAAAGGGTCATTGTTCTATTCAGTGCCATTTCTGTCCTCAGTAGAATGGACATTCTTATTTTGTGTAAAATTGTGAAAATGTAAATTTTAATTATGAGGACAGGTGTCCTTAAAGGAAATAGGACCCATCTAACCAGCAAAAGATTTTGCAGAAGGGAGAGACCAGAGATATTCTAAGCAGGAAAACTCGATCTTGTTCACTTGCAGAGCTATGGCTTCACTTTGAAATGTCCACCCTATTAGGTTCCACTATTTTAGGTTTATATACAACCGGAGTGGAAAAAAACAAACTGTGAGTGACCAATGTCAGTTATGTATCGCTATTTACATGTTGTATTGATGTTTCATGTATGTTTAGACACAATCTATTTCAATTACAATTGTTGGTATTGACCCCAAATAGTTCTGCTTAATTGTTGTGTCCTCTACCTGTCCCCCATGCTTCACACACTTTGAATACAATCTTCAAAACCCTAAATAACCACGTTTAGTGAAGTATGAGTCGCTACCCACAACTTACAAACTACAACAACACAGGAGTCTGTACAGTAATGCCACACTGTTTCGCTCCTAAGTTCGTTTTTTTGGTAGGCACCTTGACCAGCCTCCTGTTCTCTCCGCATGGAGATGAAACAGTCTGCTGCCATTCAGTGCTGGGGAGACTCCAGTGTAGACACAGTCATGTCACATTTTGAAGTTCTGCAATGTCCTTTTCTCTGTATTCTGGCACCACTATGTGTCCCCACCTTCCAGTTGCCTCTGTGACACAGGATCTGCTCTTGGCTCAACTGGGCCATCATTAGCTGAGGTCATTGTTCGGTTCAGACATATTACAAAGCCTCTGATGTTGAGCTTCCTAATTGTTCTGTCAGTGGTGAACATCTGCACCTTGTGCATTGTATTAGTTTAAAAACATATTCAGTCATATCAACCAGCTTCTTGTGCTAAATATCTTCTCATGTCAAAAAGGCAGTCTGAATCCTGTTCTCAGACATAACAGAGTATCTCAGCTGAGCATTGATTGTCACCAAAATGGCAATGAGTTGAAATCAGAAAGAGCTTTCATAGGGCCTTTGGTTCAGCCAGACTACATTTTATTCCATAGCTCAGGTCAGTTATGAAGAAAAGTAGTTTTTTTCCTCAAAGCAATACCAGAAACAGAGAATGGCTAAAGTCTATGAATTCTCAGGACTGAAAAACATTGATAGAATTAAGCAATTTACCACAAAAATATTCAGTTGAGGAAAATGCATTAGGCCTTCTAGCTTAATGTTTAGGAAAAAAACAGGAAGAAACCATTGCCGAAACGGTTGGGGTGGTGCTTTGTTATTGTTCTAACAGCTGATTGAAAATGCATTGGGCTGGACTTCAAAATCGCCAGACCCAGACAATAAACACTACACTGCTCTATTCAAGAAGAATCAGAAATTGGGAATGTTCCTCATACTAACAACAAAAAGCAACCAGCACCTTCAAATGGGAATAGGGTTAAGGACGAGAGGTCATCAGCAGAGGGAGAAAGGCTTTTAAGTAGGACGCACAGATTGGGATCTCATACTAGCACCGGGGAAAGTCGATGGGCGCTCTCTCTGTAGTAACTCGGGGGCTTCAAACAGCAAAGCTCGCTTATAACAATGCCAAACCATCTGCTCCCTTGGAATGAGTCCGGCAAACACGCCTTTTTCTTACTACCCAAGGATAAAGTCCAGGAAACAGTGAAACCAGCCACAGACTTTGACACAAATTAAAGACCTACTGAAGAACAGGAATTATTCTGTGCTGAAGGTGTTTGCCTTTCTGGGTCTCATGTAGCATTAAAAGTATGAGCATGTTGTGTGTTTGGTTCCTGACTGAAAAATTATTCAAATGTTTGCATATTCACCCTACGTCTCACTGGAGAAGAATGTTTGCTCAATAACTTAAATGTATAAAACGCGAATGAGGAGGAGGAGCCGAGTGGGGCTGTGTACATCGTGAGTGTCTTCCAGTATCAAAGTCAGTCCCAGAGGGGTCTGTGTAGGCAGCCCACCCTCACACTGACATCACAGTAACACACGAGGCTCCAGTGGGACCTTTGGCACAAAGCCTGGACTCACCCAGCAGTTGTCCCTTGGGCTACCCAGTCTCCCAGTCCCCCAGGCCCCAGCCCCCAGTCCCCTGTCGCCAGCCCCTAGTCCCCAGTCCCCAGCCCCCAGCCCAGTGTGGGATCATGTTAACCAAGGATGACTTGGAGATGAGACGCCCTTGGATAACCTTCCCTCCATGAACAAATCTTTGTCACACTTCATATTGCTCCTTATTAGATAGCCCAGAGGCTGTTGATCAACAGACCTTTTTAAGACTTTCCTGTGGCCGTGAAATGTCCTTCCTGTTCATCTGTATAAGCGAGTACAAACTACTACAATGTAGTCTCAATATTAATGAACATTATACACAGATCAGCCATAACATTATGACCATCTGCCCAATATTGTGTAGAACTTGTTGTTTTCCTGAAACCATTTTTGCTTTGCGGCAGGGTGCATTATCCTGCTGAAAGAGGCCATTGCCATCAGGGAATACCGTTACCATGAAAGGGTCCACATGGTCTGCAACAATGCTCAGGAAGGTGGCACGTGTCAAAGTAAAATCCACATGAATGGCAGGACCCAAAGTTTCCCAGCAGAACATTGCCCAAAGCATCACACTGGCCTCCTTCCCCTAGTGCATCCTAGTGCCATGTGTTTTCCAGGGAAACGACACATACGCACCTGGCCATCTATGTGATGTAAAAGAAAACGTAAATCATGAGACCAGGCCACCTACTTCCATTGCTTCGTGGTCCAGTTCTGATGCTCACATGCCCATTGTAGGTGCTTTTGGATGGGGTCAGTATGGGCACCCTGACTGGTCTGCGACTACACAGCCCCATACACTACAAACTGCAATGCACTGTGTGTTCTGACACCATTCTATCAGTACCAGCATTAACTTTATCAGCAGTTTGAGCTACAGTAGCTCGTCTGTTGGATTGGACCACACAAGCAAGCCTTCGGTCCCCACATGCATCAGTGAGCCTTGGCCACCCATGACCCTGTTGCCGGTCCACCGCTTTTCTTTCCTTGGACCACTTTTGATAGATACTGACTACTGTAGACCAGGAAAACCTCACACTGCACTTTTAGAGATGCTCTGACCCAGTTGTCTAACCATCACAATTTGGGCCTTGTCAAAGTCGCTCAGATCCTTATGCTTGCCAATTTTCTAACACACAACTTTGAGGGCAGAATGTTCAATTGCTGCCTAATATATCCCACCCACTGACAGGTGCCATGATAATGAGATTATCAGTTTTATTCACTTCACCTGTCAGTGGTCATAATGTTATGACTGATCGGTGTATATAAAATAAAATATATTCATAATATCATCTTTGCTGAATACATACTGTATGATAAAGTTGTAACCATTCCAACATTGGAATTTGCATTGGTTCTTTACAAAACTTGTGTAAACCCACATTAGCACCATACAAAATAACAGATGCACAGGAATAACATTAAGATGAGGTCAAATAAATAAATATCCAATACCACACTAGAGTTCCTCCTGCAACCTGTCGCTAAAGGTTTCTCCAATAACCCATGAGCTAAACAAAGGTGCATATACGAATCATTGATTTGTATCTTAATGATCTCCAGGGTTCTTTTGAGTCACCACTAATTATAAAAGTGTAATACTCTGCTCTAGACTTACGCCCGGTAGCCTGTGAGACAAGAGACCACAGCCAATAGAATCAAAGGGAGACCTACAGGAAGGGTTAACTAGTCAAACCATTAGCCACAAAATCAATAATTGCCTACTCTTGGGTTTCAATCTCAATAGCCATTTACAGCTTATGGACCAGGCAATTGCTTTGGATGACCACTAAATTAATGTGATGTTGCCAGCATTAGGCACACTGCAAACGGACTAGACTGGATTGTTTGATAAATTCACAGTCATTGTTGACTCCAACAGCCAATTAAAATCTGGTGGGTGCCCTGAGGTGCCAAGTCGTGCACATTTGATCCACACTAGTGAATAATGCATCAAGTGTACACACACAAACACACCCATACACACACACACACAGGCCTACAAATGCACACCCGTCCACAGCCACAACTTAATTTAGAATTGGGTTTTTCATAGAAAGCATTCTTCTTTCTTTATAGGGCAGTTTATAAAGAACATTTAGATTGTAAATACTATCGGTAAAATCTCCATAGAAGAATCATAGAGGATAAAACCTTCATACAGTTCTACCTTACCCAAAAAGGGTGCCCTTATTGGGAAAACATGAAGAACCCTATATGTTTCTAATTACTAGCAAGCATTTCATGTAAAATCCTAGAGGGACATGCACACACAGAGAGACGGAAAGAGGCTCAGTGGGCAGAGGAAGCAGTGCTGGAGACCTAAGAGGGTGCCGAGCAGAGGGAGGGAGGGAGGGCCCGTCTCTGGCTCGTCCCCCAGGTCCGCTGGGTAACAGGGCTGCCTGTGTGATGACAGCTGTTGTCCATGTGACTGGCGTCTTTAAAGGGCCTCTTTTCTTACCAGTTCAGTGAATTCATTACTTCCCAAGTCTAATCGCTCCAGCTGTGACAGTCGGTGTATAGACCTGCAGCGAAATGGAGGGAAGAGAAACCTCAGAAACAAAATCACCGTATAGAAAGGTCAATTACCAGGCTCGCTCCCAAAAAACAAACCTCATGCAACTCTGCCATCGCAGAGGGGACTGCATGGGAGTCTGCCATCCTTACATGTCCATTTAATATTCAACGCAGGTATGGTAAGTAGTTCTAATCAAATCAATACAGTAACTTAAATTAATATAAAAGGAAAAAGATTTCTACGCTATGCAATGCAACCGTTTAAATGAAACTCATTCATGCGTTTTTCATTAAAGCAGATCCTATCCCATGTACGTTTCATGTCATGACATACAGCAGCTAGGCCAAATAGGCAATTAGTCAATTCCAATTAGGATGTAAGCATAAAAGGAGGATGAAATGGCTTATAGCAGAATGTCTCTCCATCCTTCATAAGATATCATAGCGCATTTGTATTCTGCACCCTTCCTCTAGGAATCACTTTGCCTCATAACATGATCAACTAATCGACTGGATAAAGACATAACACTTATCTTCAAGGGGAAACATGTTTGCGTTGGTTAACATAGATAAATACATGCATAAATGAATCCATAAATATGATTCCGTAAATTAATACAGGAATAAAATGAATTAATAAATCAATAAATCAATACATGAATACATTAAGGAAAAATAAAAATAAAAATGATGAATAAATTTTTATTAATCCTTTGCTGTGCTGAATTTGTCTTGGCAGAGGATAAATGTACTTCAGTTGACTTTGTTTCTAGGGTACGGGATGAGGGATAGTTTTACTTTGTGGTGGGATAAAAATAGTTTTCAATCAGGACACCTGAGTAAGCCAACATGCACCAAATAATGTGAGCAGTGTGTATATGTGTGTTTGTGTGTGTTTGTGTCTGTGGGTGTGTTTGTGTGGTTGTGTGTGTGTGTGTGTGTGTGTGTGTGTGCGCATCTCATTTCAACTATGATAAATTGCAGCCTTATTGGCTGTGCTCCACTGGCTGCACACCGGTGCACACACTCCAACGTGGGGCCTTTTAGACATCAAATACCAAGGCCTGTGCTACAAGGACCGGCTCCTCCTCTCACACATGCTACCCTTTCCAAAGAGAGACGGATGGCATTTGCTTTTAGAAGCTGCTATTTACCATGCTTTCACTCTAATCTGCCCATTAAAATTCCTGGTGAGAATGTTTCTCTGGTTTTATTGGCCTCCAGAGCTGTGGGGTGCAACTGGGACTGATAAAACCTAGGCCTGCCGTATGGACTACTATATTGGGCAGGGTTGGATGGGCCAGTGTTTGCATGCTAGCAGCAAATTCTGTCAGGACGTGCATTAACTGCCACCTTTCATGGCTACATCCGTGACTCCTCCACAGAAGGAGAGGGATCTTTTGGTTTTGATTTCGTTATTAGACCAGGTAAATTAACTGTGAACCGGCTGTCTTGTTACCTTCCTGAGATGAGTGCCCTGGATACATTAAGATAGGAGAATGGGTAGTATGTATTTGTTGTGCTTGGGGCAAACATAGCAATGAAATACTTATTTTATTATATTATTTTTACATATACATATTTTTATATATATATTAATTCTCAGTGTTGGCTGCAAGTTATTTATAATTTTTGGTGTTGGCAAAGACCATAGATTAGTTTGAGCCTGGGCTGTCTTTCCCTATGACCTTTCAATCCTACTTTGAAACTTGTCTCTTTAGCTAACTCCAACTGCCTCTGTGATGTCATGCAAGGAGAGGTCACAGCATGGTGATTCACTCACTTTGGCATCGTTTTCAGGTGGTTCTCTCGCAGCTCCAGGATCCGTAACTTGGAAAGTCTGAAAGATAGTGGATGATACAAACAAGATAGAAAACATATTTTCCCTTCTCATTGTAAATAAATTGTAATCTAATGCATAGGAGCGTACTGTAACTTATTGAAGATTATAAAATAATGCCCCAACCAACAAATTCCATTACTCCAAGCCCAGGAGCAATACCACAGCCGTTTTGATGAATAATTCTCCATTCATCACAAAACCAGATACACGATGTTGCTGAACGCATTGCTTTATTTATGCAAGCCCCAGGCAAGTGACGTTTAACAGGGGTTGTGTGCAGAGAACCCACACGGGCATACTTGTAACCTAGAATGGAATAAAAGCTCCAATCCAAACCCCATCCATACACAGAGGAGAGACCCTTGCATTTCCGCCAGTGGCTCCAGGCCCAACAACCCCAGAACCAGGGACTCTGTATTGATGCTGAATTACAGAGATAGAGGATGTATCCTTGTATTTTTCCACACATAACTTCTGTGAGCACCATTGGGAAACCTCCGTTATGATGCGATCAATGTCCTGCTTCACAAGTATAATTCATTGATTGATCTCTCCTGGACATTTAACTCTAACCAGGTCATCAAGAATAAGCCAATTGGAAATCTAGCCAAATAAAATCAAATGGCAGATGCCCTAAATGTAGATGTCCATGCAGAAACAATTTGTTGGCCTCAACCATTTTCTACAGGCTTAAATCACCTCCCAAAGTTGGCAGGGAGGTATTCCAGAAAGGCATCGTTTAAGAAAAGCTGGGTCAGGTTTAGGAGCTGGGTGAAGCCGTCTGGGAGCCTGAAGTGGAGAGATGGACAAGGGGAGAAGGGGAAGGGGAGAGAGAAAAAAGAGGGAGAGAGAGGTCAGGGGTCCTGTTAGGTTGCAGGATTTACAAGGGATCCTCATTCCCCAGACAACTCCCTTGAACCAGCTGCACTCAGCCCTGTCAGTGGAGCTAGTGCACAACAGCACTAAAGAATGACTCATATACCTGAGCTGAGCAGCAGTACTGTCTTTCTCTGGTCTACAAGGACCCATTTGTATGTCAAACTATGATTTCCCACCAACAAATGCAACATTTATGGCGTAAATATTGCTCAGCAACAGTGCAACTCCCTTATGGTTTTCCAATGTATTTAACAGCAGAAGGCATATTATGTCAAGCACTATCAAGAAGACCTGCATTAACTTCTGCAAGGACAGGAAACTATTTAATATTTTAACAAATGCTGTATTTACATGATGTACTGCACATTAAGAGAATTAAGCAAGGCAAGGCAGTGACGCATGATGGAATTTTTTGTAATGTTTTTCTGCTAATCATTTAAATTCCCACAAAATCCTCAATTCCACCAAATGTTTTTGTTTCCACATTCTGTTTATCTGTTCATTTTGAAGTTGCTATGGGGTGACTTCATTATTAAAAAGTACACCCATAATTTATACAGCCAATTCACTGAGAACATATTCATGTTTTTTTGTTACTGAGGTAATCCACAGTTGCTTGGCACATAGAAACTGACAAGGCTGTTGGCGATGATAATGCAACGTCCCAAGTGACTACACAACCACTCCGCCACGACGATACGCTGACTCCCCTCTTCACTTACTTGGCAATGGGATTTACACTGGCCTCCACAACAGATAGGCATTTACAGCATTTAATGTTGTCTGGGAACTCTTGAATACCTGAAGGTGGAATGGAAACGTGCGTCATTCAAAACAAATGAACCCCCCTGCCAATTTTTAACACACATGTCAAATAATATTATATCACATCATACTATAAGGGAGTGTGCAATGCATTGTGTGCATTGCTAATGGCTATGTGTGTTTCCGGTGTGCATTGCTACCATAATGTGCAACATGTGGGTGTTATAGATATTATTTCCAAATATTTCTGTGCCATGGAGGCGGTGGCTTAGACCACTGGATCAACCTAGGACCCTGTATGTACTACTGTGTGTATGAGACAACGCTACACTTGGGGGCATCCTTTTCTGAAATGACTATCAGCAGACAGTACAACGTGGATGGATCTGAGTAGAAATTAGCAGATATTAATGGATAGATGTCACTTGCTTACCGTTTTTACTGATGTCTAACTCCTTCAGGTTTACAAGGCTGGCTATGGAGGTTGGTAGGGTTGAGAGGTCATTGTCAGGCAGGCTCAGTTTCCGGAGAGCCTGACAGTTAAATAGTTGCTTTGAAGAGAGGCACAACAGAAAACCAAAAAGTTATACTGGTGGTACATGTTTATTTGCCTCTTAGCCCTGTCAGTTGAAAGAGCATAGACTTGGAAAGACTCGGTGCCCTGAGTTTCAGTGAGACTGGTCTCTAATGATGATGTGCTGTTTTATGTGAGAAATGCTGAGGCAACGCCTCTCTCAGTGTTCAGATGGATTTCCCCTTGATCACTGCAAGAGCAGCCACTCTCTCAGTTGAGTAACCTGGTGGGACAACATTAGTTCTATATTGAGGCAGCCAGAGCCAGATCAGCCCTCCTTAGAGAGAAAGAAAAAGAAACAGAGACAGATAATTTAGAGGGAAAGGGAAAAAGAGATAGAGAATGGAGGGAGACAGAAAAAAAGCAAGAGAGATGGAACAGAGAGAGAGAAACAGTAGAAAAGGAGTTGAAAAGGGTGCTATGAATGGTTATAGAGTGCACATGCATCATCAAAGCGATATGCAATGTTTGAGATAACAGGTGAACAATTACCATTCTAACTGCTGTGTAACATGAAATAATGAATAGATCAACTTTTACATGCACAAACATACAGAAAACGCCAGCCACTACAGTACCAACAAGTACCACCATGGATACATGTAACGTATTCAGATGTCTATGTATTGTTTATTTATCTATGTAAAAATGTGTATTTATTAGACACAAATATATTTACAGTACAGGCCAAAAGTTTGGACACACCTTCTCATTCAATGCGTTTCCTTTATTTTCATGTCTATTTACAGTGTAGATTCTCACTGAAGGCATCAAAACTATGAATGAACACATGAGGAATTATGTACTTAACAAAAAGTGTGAAAGAACTGAAAACATAGATTCCTCAAAGTAACCACCCTTTGCTTTTTTGATACCGCTGCAAACCCTTGGTGTTCTCTCAATGAGCTTCATGAGGTAGTCACCTGAAATGGTTTTCACTACACAGGTGTGCTTCATAGTTTTGATGACTTCAGTGAGAATTTACAATATAAATAGTCATGAAAATAAAGAAAATGCATTGAATGAGAAGGTGTCCAAACTTTTGGCCTGTAGTGTATATATTACCAGAAATTCAGCTTTTTTATATATAAAGGCTGAAACCAAGACAAATTATGTCAGACATTTTGCATCCTTTAATAATGTCTTGTAACCAATAATATTTCAGTGAAAAACAAATATATGATGTCTCAATATATTGTGTCTCAGAAACATAATATACAATTGTGCTCAGAAGTTTGCATGCCCTTGGACAATTGGTAATATATGTACCATTTGTAAAGAAAACAGGAGTGAGCAGGCAAAACAAATGTCATTTATTTCTTATGGGATTCACATTCAACTGTAGGTCATAACAGAATTGCACAATCAAAAAACAAAACATGGCAACAAAGAAAAAAATGAACCGTTCAAAAGTCTGCATACCCTAAGTTCTTAATACTGTGTATTGCCCCCTTTAGCATCAATGACCGCGTGCAGTCTTTTGTAATAGTTGTCTATGAGGCCCCAAATTCTTGCAGGTAGTATAGCTGCCCATTAGTCTTGGCAAAATGCCTCCAGGTCATGGAAACTCTTTGGTCGTCTTGCATGAACCACACGATTGAGATCTCCCCAGAGTGGCTCAATGATATTAAGGTCAGGAGACAGCAATGGCCACTCCAGAACCTTCCCCATTTTCTGCTGTAACCGCTGGAGGGTCAACTTGGCCTTGTGCTTAGGGTCATTGTCGTGCTGGAAAGTTCAAGACCGTCCCATGCGCAGCTTTCGTGCAAAAGAATGCAAATTGTCTGCCAGTATTTTCTGATAACATGCTGCATTCATCTTGTCATACATTTTCACAAGATTCCCAGTGCCTTTAGAGCTCACACACTACCAAAACATCACTATGCTTTACATTGGGGATACTATTCTGTTATCACTGTTCACTATAGGCCTTGTTGACCCCTCTTCACACATTTGACCATAAAGCTCTATTTGGGTATCGTCACTCCAAATTACAGTGTGCCAGATGCTATGAGGCGAGGCAAGGTGTTGTTGAGCATATTGTAACCAGGCTTTTTTATGGCATTGGCACAGTAAAGGCTTCTTTGTGCCAAATCAACCATGTAGCAAATTTTTGTACAAGTATAGTCATATTGTGCTCCTTGAGAGCAGCCTGTCTTTTTCGAGAGCAGCCTGTATTTCTTCTGAGGTTGCTTGTGGGTTTTTCTTTGTATCCCGAACAATTCTTCTGGCAGTTTTTGCTGAAATCTTTCTTGGTCTACCAGACCTTGGCTTGTTATCAAGAGATCCCCGAATCTTCCACTTCTTAATAAGTGATTGAACAGTACTGACTGGCCTTTTGCAAGGCTTTGGATATCCTTTTCCATCTTTATAAAGTTCCATTGCCTTTTTACGCAGGTCTTTTGACAGTTCTTTTCTGCTCCCCATGGCTCAGTATCTAGCCTGCTCAGTGCATCCACGTGAGAGCTAACAAACTAGCCACCCTTCGCCTCGATGCCAGCTTTGCACACTGTTGGCATTCTCTCAACCAACTTTATGAAGTAGTCATCTGGATTGCACTTCAAATAATAGGTGTGTCTGGGTAAAAGTTCAGACAGAAAACACCACATATTAGTTGAATCATTTATTGGAGAACGTATGCTCAGCCCAGTACATGAAAGCATTACGATCTTCTCCTCTAAGGTAATACATTGACCTCACATGATCGTGTAAATGATGGTATCAACAATAGCATAACCTTGACATTATTAATGCAATTCCCATGGCAATGATGAAGGTACGCAGTACCAATCCCCCCACAAGGAACACAGAACCAAACAGGTGGACGCAGGGGTGGTGGGTGAGCATGCACCTGCATGCTAGTACAATCAACAACATCTGACTGAGTGAGTAAACTGATGAATAAATAGACAGGTATACAATCTGACATGATGATAGGAGCAGACCTGCATCAGCTGATATATTTTGTCTCTTTACCAAAATATATTCAAGTTACAGTAAAATAATGGATTTTGACTTAAAGTGCAGTCTCTCAGCTTTAATTTGAGAGTTTTCACATTTAAACCCGATCGAGCAAGGATTTCACTTGTTGGAGACAAAACTTAAGGCAGAAAGACCCATGAACAAACCATTTAGGATAGCTAGCGGTTAGCTGACGTTAGCTAGCAAGCTAGAGTAACATCAACCAGTGTTTGCAGCTGTTTAATTTTGAGTCGATGAGAGAAGCTTGCAGTGCAGTGTATGTAGAGTTCCTTAGCTGGCAAGGTGGCAGTGTTCGTGTCTACCGTCTGAAAGGCACTCAATGCACATAGTTAACGTGAGATTAATCGAGTAAGTTTGTTTTAAGTTTTTGGTAAGGATCACACACAATAGCTGAATTTGCAGAGCTACAGTAGCGAGCAAAACGATGGCGCAAACTAAAACAGTATTACAGCAATACGTTTGGTGTCACACTCAAGAAGTGCACTTGAGAAAATGTCATGTAATTGTCCCCTCCAAAGTTGATATTGGATTTTCGCACCTGGTTTCATGCAATATTTTTGTTGAACCCCTTTAACTAAAGCTGAAATTCTGCACTTCAATTGCATCTCAGTAGTTTCATTTCTAATCCATAGCGGTGGCGTGCAAAGACAAAAATATGAAAATTGTGTCAGTGTCCAAATATTTCCGGATCTAACTATATATAAAATATACTAATGTATACAATGTATCTTATCTTTGGCTGCAGTCCATTACTTTGTCTATGTCAAGGAGAGATCACAGAGGGAGATGTTGTAAGGGTCTTTGTCCCAAATGGCCCTTTATTCCCTACTTAACCCACTACCTATGACCAGGATCATAGGGCTCTGGTCCAAAATAAGGCACTACAAAAGAGGGAGCCATTTGGAACTCACATCCAGTCAGGACATTACTGTAACATGACCATTATGAGAAGCCATTACTTGTTAAGAGCGGTAAGAGCCAAAGGGGCAGTATCTACTGAACATCAATGGGAGATTGGAGATGAGAGGAGAGACAGCGTTGTCCAGTCTTCCCCCGAGGACTTACTCTGATATACACGAGCCTCACTTACATAAAGGAACACACACTTTGGCTCTATCAATGCCATGTTCTTACACAACACCACGAGGAGCCAAACAGTGGCTCTTCACAAAAACCGTTGACCAAACGAACGTCACAGAGAACTGTGACTTGTTCATGATTCTCCTGTAGGCCTCTAATTGGGGGTTGGCTGCACTTAAACAGTGTTAAAGAAACTCAACAGAACCAATCATAAACTTGTCATTACTAATTTCACCGTACACATTCAGTCAATTCATTGTTAATCTTCATCAATGTTGTACTGAGCATAACTGAACTGCATAACAGCGTGACACTATTCTATGCTGGATGAGCAGCTTGGAGTTTCAAACAAAGACTATTTTCGGAAAACAGAATATCAATCAAGATTGTAATAGATTTTGTTTAAAATGTTAATGAAAGCAACATGCACTGATTATTGTTTTCTATTCAGCATGAAGGTTAGATAAGAGTCGGCAAATCTACTGAGTGGAAAGAACAGGCACAGTGTGTGTGTCCCATAGATTAATTTAATCTGCCAATGACTGGGGACATACATGGTGCGGCTTTACACCCAACCTCTTTCTCTTCTAACCATATTTGCCACCCCTCCGCACTGTTCTGTGTGTGTGTTTGTGTCTGTGTTTATTAGTATTTGTGTGTGTTTCTTTGTGTGTGTGTGTGTGTGTGTTCTGCTTCTCTGGAACTCATTCAGAGACAGGAAGGACATTATGTCACTGGTAGTCTGTGCGGGTCAGGTTGTCTTAGCAACCTGTTTACCTAATCATCACCGAGCGCCACATGGAGAGCCCAGAGAGCTGAGGGAATGTTACCATTGATCATTATGCCATGCTTTGTAAAGCTCAGGGAAATTCAAGGGAATGGCTGTGAAATATGACTTGGCTTTGTGAAAATGAGGCTGGAGCCTAATTTCAGTTCACCCACTTTTATCCCCAAGCCCCAGTTTAGTTCTGGCTCCAGACTTTGCCCAAAACCCTGTCATAGTGCCCGCAGCCCCAGCAGAACCAACCTTCGGCAGCTCCTCAATCTGGTTGGCATCGAGGTAGAGCTCCTCCAGCGTGCGCTCAAAGCTGAAGATCTCCTTGGGCACCTGCTGAAGGCTGCAGTGGGAGTAGTCCAGCACTGAGATGACCTCCTCCTCACCCCGGAAGCACCGGCACGGCACCAGGCGCCCGATGATCTTCCTTTTAGTTGTCATCTCCAGACACTGCACTGTGTAGGGAGTAGAGGTTGGGGAGGGGTCATCGGGAAAAGAAAGACTGTGTCAATATAATGCATTTAATCCTACATTAATGCCAGCTGACTCCAGGCTAGCGCATCCTGAGTTATTGACTTCATAAACCAAGCGGAGCGCTCCTTCGACCCAGTCCTCTTTAAATAATCTCCACACTGCTTGGCCTTAGACTTGCCAGCCTACTGATTAGGTCAGGACAGCACTGCAGAAGATGAAATTAGAAACAACCAGGCTGAACCACGCTTGTCAGGCAGGCTCTAAATTGTTTCTGACAAAGTTAA
This sequence comes from Esox lucius, assembly GCF_011004845.1. Lineage (NCBI taxonomy): Eukaryota > Metazoa > Chordata > Actinopteri > Esociformes > Esocidae > Esox > Esox lucius. The sequence goes on from NC_047576.1 coordinate 15,887,619, forward strand.
GTGCAATTAGCCGACCAACTAAAAACCCCCATCTCTTCTGTTACACGGCACAGTTATAGCACACCTCACCGCCAGTCCAACACATTCCAAATCAGTTACTATCAACTAACAAGGAAAGCATAGGATTTTTTTGTTGTTTTTTAAACAGAACAAAAACAAACAGTACTTTTGGAAAATATGTTAAGACATTAAAATATAACCAGATTATTTTTATCTAAAAAAATTTAATACATTTGTATTCATATTATAATAATCCTCATCTTCAATATATTCTATATTCCAAATGGGACTAACACATTACCTATTTGGTATCATCCAGCCTACATTGGACTTACAATAAATAGGCACTGATCCAAAGTCTGGTCATGATTCATTATGAGTTAATGCTAGGTCAGCTATAAAATACAGTTTCTCACAGACTCCCCACTGGACTAACTAACAGTATGAGGGAAATGTTTGTGTGAAGAATTTGCAATTACAAGATCTGCATTCAAAATGATCTAAGACAATTACAGTAGATTGAATGTGTGTTTTATTTGCAGGTAAGAATGCAGTAAAATCAGTGTTCATAGCGTCTGCAAGGCTATATTCCTCTCTCGGAGGTTGTATAGGATGGGTATTTGGAAAGGAAGACACAGTAGAAATTGCCCAAATAAAATGAAAGTTTAAATAACAAAGCTCTTCCCCAATAAAATGAAATTCCTAATAGGAAAGCAGTGGTACAAATGATCATTAATGATTAATGGTAGTTAAAACGTTTTTGCTATAACAGTAAAGCCTTTGAAGCAAAATCAATACAGCCATTGTTCAGACTGTGCTGACTTACTGTGCTCCACAGAAGTGACATCATCACAAATGCAAATTCATGTAATAAAAAAAATAATGTTCAGCCCCTTTTTCTCTCTTATGTATTTGGACATTTGGCTTTGCTGGTGTTTCTTATTAGGAAAGTATGTTTTTATACAGCATTAGTGCATGCACAAGACAACCGTCAATATCTACTCCTGATTATATGCATTCAATTTGGAGTGGGCTGCGTGTTGCTGCATGCCCTCTGCTTCTCCGGTGCTCCGCCTCGCCAGCGTACTAACCGCCAGCAGGAGATGATGGCAGCAGGGCGCCCCACTGACACCAGCTCCTCATCACTAATTATGTTGTCTATTTGAGTTTCTTGTTTGCCACCTGAACCTCAAGGGTTATTGTGTAGAGGCCGTGCGTTGCGGTCCTTGCCTTTTGTTATATGAAGTTCAGAAGTGTTGGTGTCATTTTGTCCTAACATACACACTCACTACCCTTGCACCTCAAAGGAATACACAGCCAAACAAATCTCTATCCAAATATCGTTGAGTACAGCGTTAACTTTATATAATGCGCCTGATTAATGTGAAGTCCTTTACTAATGAGTTTACTAATGAATATCTTTCTTTGCTACCATAAATAGGGGTTTTGGGAGTTTAGATGTACCTGAGATTTCTTTATAAAGGAAGATCCCAGGTCATGTGTGTAGTCTAAATTGAAAGTGCCCCCTTTTGGTATTTCCATATTTATTCCTTGGAGATACTACATTAAAAATACAACAATAAACACCTCTGTTGTCCCAATACATGGGCTACTCGATGTAACTACAAGCAGTCTGTGAATGAAACTCTGTTCTAATCAAGCGTATACTGTAACTGCTACTGAAGGTGCAGTTACACATGTTCTGAGAGTCAAACAAGGGGCAACAGGGCAGATGGAGAGAAGGGGCAGCTGGGCAGATGGAGAGAAGGGGCAGCTGGGCAGGTGGAGAGAGATGGGGCAGCTGGGCAGGTGGAGAGAGATGGGGCAACAGGGCAGTAATCACAGACCCTGGCGGTCAGCAGCCACCCCAGATCCAACAGGCTAGGACACAGCTGTTGCCTACATTTTGTGACACACACACAACAGCAACAATGGACATGGCACTGGCAGCCTTCTTCCCAGAAGCCATATTTTCCATGTATTAGTCTTTGTGTTGTCCCATTTCAATCAGAATGCCTTGCAAATAGCTTCTCCACCAGATGCTGTAGGGCAGAGCAGAGCAGGGGAGATGAATGACATTTCAACTAGGGAGACATAAAGCTGGTATGGAGTCAGACTCTCAGGAGACAGGAGTATATCACACAAGGTCACAGTGAAATCCCTCAATCATCTCCCCACTCCTTCTTCCAGGAACACAGCAGCTGCTGCCAGTTCCAGCTCCTCTCTTCCTCTCTTCCTCCAAACAGCATCAGGGGTCACACCCACAGAGAGGTGTCAGTGCAGCCAATCAAAACACAGCAAAGAGGCTGTCTTAGCAGCTAACCCATGAAGCCAATGAAATTGCAAAAAACAGCTTTCAAAAAATACAAAGGTTTGTGTCTCCTAATCAGAGCCTTTGACCAGTATCCCTGCTCTGATGACTATAGCTGTATAGTCATCTAACATGCGTTTGATTAAATAGGGGCAACTGTACATGACGGTCAAACTGAGCATCCATAAATGAATCATTGTACCCCACTACGAAACCAAGGAAGGGACAATTCATGCATGCATCCGATCGTCCATCACACATTAGCCACACCACGGGTTGGATACTCCCCCCAAAACTTGTGAATGACGCTTCTTTGTCATAGAGATCCAGTACATAAATCAAATCTATACTAAAAATCCAAACTAAGGTCTCACAGCACCCCCAAAAAGGTGTTTTAAACCTTTTCCCAGTTCCTGTTTACGTGGTAACAACAAACTGTGTGGTATCACTACACCAGCAAAATTGGAGGTTTGTCTCAAAGTTTGTGGCAGCTCAGTTGCCACAGGTTTTGGTGTTTTAAAGCTCTTTGTTTTAACAGTGTATGTGCACATGGTCAGAAGAACCCTAACACAAAAAAAAGCTTTACATTTTAGATTACATTTTAACCATTAACTATATGATCTTTAAAAAGTCATCATTGTCTTGAAACATATTGTGTAGAAAGGTTACCGTTAACTACTATTTTTGTCTTTTTTTTGTCATTTCACTTTGGCAGTATATTTCTCTCATATGTAGTTTCTCCCTTCTAATTTCACCAGACATCCCCATTTTCCAAGGATGGTACCCCTATTTTCGTCTGCACTTCCTGGCTGTCTCAAGGTTAGCCCACAGAAGGAACATTTTTATAATCAGATGCTTTAATCAGAATTGCATGTACAAAATGTGTCTGTACCAAACTTAAGCTCCAGCAAAACTGATTTTGATCAATGATTTCTACAGCAACAGACAGCATCGACTCCTGGGTGAAATTACTAGGTAAGCTTTGAACATTTGGTGGGGGAATCTATTTCAATCTGGTCACCTTACAATAAGCCTTTTGTGAATCGTGGGTTTGTGTGTGTTTGTGTGGGTGTGTGTGGGTGTGTGTGGATGTGTGTGTGTGCGTGTATGTGTGTGAGACAGAGAGAGAGAAAGAGATGACAGGGGAGAAGTATCCACTTGATAAGATAAGGTCTTGCTCTTTTATCTCTACACTAGTAAATAAAGTATGTTGACTAAAAGCCACAGCAAGATTTTTCACAGTTGATCCCAAGTGCTTGAAGTGTATTGATTTGTTTTAGGGCCCGTTTTTTCTAAGATATCTTACATTTCATTCCTAAACTATTTACAACACCTTTAAATTCATGACCAATATTAGCAACATTACACAACCAATAAGCTTTCCAGCCATAATCTAATGAGTAGAACACAAAGATTGCATAAAACTGAATTCACCAGGGAAAATCAATAAACAGGTGTAATTTTCATGCGAATTAAGAAGTAGCCTACCGATCAAGTTATATACAAAATAAAGTAACATAGCCTAATTCAAATTTGGAAATGTAGTGTTAGAAGCAACATCTCTTATATTAATTTATATTAAGCAGCTATTTCAAATATCATTGTGTACAGCACAACAAGGTTTATTTTTCCTATCTAACCTTGTCAAGTGTCAGAGAGAAAATGAGGAAGATACAAAAACACTCGTTGGTATGATGTGTTAACATCAGAGAGTTCTGCTCATGGTGCTATGGAAACTGTATGACGCAGGAGCAGATACTGCAGGGGCGAGGAGCGAGGACACCAGCTCCATCTCTATCTCTTGTTCTCAGCCATTCTGACTATGTTAGAACATCTCTGCTGATTAGATTTAATTCGCTAGGCAAGTCATAGCAACTGAGTCTAAAGTGAGACCTCAATCTGGGGAGAAGAAAAGATGGGCCCCGTTGCTGACTTTCAAGAACACGGCAGAGAATGTACTCAACACTGAAGATATTGCCTGTAGAGGGGGGTTCATTTGCAGTTGAGGATTTTATTAAACAGCCAAATGTTTAATTTCTTGAAATGAAAGTTGTAGTTCCTGTCAATGATTTTTGTTGCGGCAAAGCTTCAATTCCAGGAAATGTGGAGCAGCAGAACACTGTATGCATAAAAGATGCATGCATATCCAACAGCTGAATTCCTCAGGGTCAGTACGCAGCCAACATGACACGTGCAGCTCCTCACAGCTCCAATCTGTTGCCAAGGTAACCACTTCCATGGTGGTACAAACGCACTTTCATAGAGAGTTAAAAAATTTTGTAATCTCAGTCGATACTGCACACGTTCAGGAGCCAAGGCAAATTAGTGTTGATTAAGATATCCAGAGATTGTTGCGATTACACCCACTCCAATGTTACCAGCATATGATTGGTTTAGAGGAAAAGAGATGAAAATAAATGTGTTTTCCTCAGTAAGCAACACAGTAATAAGGATATACTTTATACTGTGAGAAGAATAGAAAGCTATGCCTTTCCTGGCTGTAAATAATGGAAGATTACAGTGGACATGAAGGAAACCAGGTTTAGGGGAAATAAATCAAGTAATCTGTAAAAGGTCATCGGAGCACTGGAGCTTATTCAGAGAGTATGGGCCGTGCCGAAGCCATTCAAAGACACTCAGACAGGGCCTAGCAAGGGAAACGGTGACTGAGCTGATAAGAAAACCAGGGTTGAAACAATCCCTCTGCTTACGGCATTTCCCATGCATACAAATCCCAATCAGTGACCTGTAACATTTGATGTTCGGTAATTATGCTTACATAATGTCATCATAAGCATACTTTAGAGACACTGACATAATATCTAATGGCAATTTCTGATAAGCCCTATGTTACATCACATCTTCGTCCATAAAATGCGAGAAAGGTGTCAGTGAATTATGCTGTGCATAACGACTATGTTTGCGGCTACTGTAGGACCAGCATGGAGAAAAAAATGAAACTAAAGCAAGCAACAAAGGATGAAACATTGCAATGAAACACCAGAGCATTAAGAGAAAAGGATCTCTAGTTTTCAACTCAAAGCCTACTATAAACATGTTAGCAGCACATGTAGACAAAGTGTGCTGTTTGCCATCTAAAATGTAGACATCAGTCAATTAGCATGTACTGTCGTGATTGTATATTACATGGAGCAGGGAAGAGAATTTGCAACAGCTGGCTGAGCCTAAGTTGAAGGTTGAAAACTTTTCAACTGGCTAATTTAAGTTAAGTCCCAAAGCAGTCAATGTGTCACAGCAGTATGAAGACGTACTGCCTACGATACATCTTAAGAAGGTACAAGTAGAAATGCTGGTTTAATATCAACTACATTTGACTAGCTAATGGACAGAACAGCTGGGTCACTAAACAACCCATTGACAGAGCAGGGTGGGTTGTTGATGCTGTGATTAAAATGTGTTCTGGCCCCCTTTTACTCTACATTTGTATTAAATGTGTAATCCAGTGGCACTAAATTGTGAAATCAGCATCTGTTAATTTACTAAATGTACTGTAGATTTATATGTAAAATACTAAAGTTTGGGCTGAGAATGATACTATGTGTTGTGCTTTGAGGTTGTTCCTTTACACATATATTCACATTTATATTGTGGCCATAAAAGGTTCTCTTATTCATAGTGGAATGACAGGAAGCAGAAAGGCACTCGAACAAGCAGGAACTGAAGATGGCTGCAGTACAGCTCTGGCAGAGCAATACCTAACGACTGGTGATGTCAATGGGTTGGAGACCTTAAGCAATCATTGAAAGCAAGCGAACAAGTCCTAAGCATGCCAACTTTTTGTATACACAATGTTAATCTAAACCACTGTATATAAAAACAGACTATAATTTAAACCTGTGAGGTACGCTGGTTTATCCAGTTAAGTCTTAAGGGCTTTAAAAAAACGCTAACCATGTAAACAGCCCTGAGATTGTCAGGAAGGGAGATAGAGGTATGGGAGGGAAAGACATAGTCCCTTATTGTTTGGAGGCAAGTCCTTGGTCCATGATGCACTTTGTTGGAGCTCGACTGTAGGGTTCGTGGAAATTCATGGTGGAGACTGGACAGTAGATCAGACAGGTAGACAGGTCCAACGCCATTTAGGAATTTGTAGATGACAAGTCAATGCTTTTTGAGACAGTAGACCAATGGAGGTCAGCAAGAGTGGTGTGGGGGGATACTAAGTTGTGGATGGGTTGGGCACACTAACTTGTTTGTGTCACGGTTTCTAGCAGCACTGTCCAACACATCCAAAAACCAACGTCTTATTATTAAGATTTATTGGCCGGCAGAGAAATACATACATTTTAAGATGATTTTTCTGAGGTATTTTATGCTGTAATGGAGAAAGATTAAAGATCTTTTTTTGCTGAAAGAGACTGGTGGAGCAGTACATGTGTACCAGAGGCCGCTGGGTAGATTGCTGGACCAGCCTAGGACACAGGACACAGAAACACTAGGACACAGAGAAATATAGTGACATTTCACATTTGCAGATTTGCATTTAGCCCTCTGCTGACAAAGTACACCAATTTAAAGGAAATGCCATTGGTTTGTGGAGAAAATTTTAGATTTTTAACAATGAGACATTTTTACAGGAAATAATCACTGCCATCTGTTAATGTTAGCATAGGGCTATCATGAGGAAGGTATTTTCTTTGGCAGATGCTTGGATTTAAACTTTTCACATAGCCAGGGATGAACATAGATTCAAAATATGATTACAAAATACCCTAAAGATAATTTTGGAAAGTACTGTATTTAAATAAAATATGTTTTGTATTTTAAATTACAAATCAATATTTGCAAGTAGCCAGCCGCACTGCCAACAATCTCAGCATCTTCCTTTCTATGACTGTTATTTTGTATGTTATTGTTTACCTACATTCTTGAATGTACTGACACTGAAAAAAGCACCTGTTAAGCGGCTACAATGTGTGAAAATTGACTACTGCAAAGCAAATTAGGTATTGTCACTGGCATTGTTTCGGGCTCATTACAATAATACTCAGTACACATAATACTCAATACAAATAGACTGACATTTAGCAGACAGCTCTTATCACAGCATTGTGCCATCAACTGCTTAATTTGTGTGCTTCCTATCCATGTGTTTCCTTGTTTTCTTTTTTTTCTTTCCAGGATACAGGGCTCAACTGTAAGAAAGAACGTGGTCTAAGTTTGAGTTCTCTATTTAAATAAAGGTTCAATATAAATGTTTATACACTTCACAATGTGTTGGGCCCAAGAACAAAGGTTTGCCGTGGTATACTGGCCATATGCCCCACCCCCTCGTGGTTATTTGTTAATCATAAAACAGGCTGATTAAAATCCTAAATGCTGATTAGCTGAGACCATCAACCACAAGTTTGACATCACATCACAGCACCTTTTTCTTTCCTTTCTAAAAAAGTTAGAAAGAAAGGTTTTGAGTAAAATTAAGAGATCACTGCAAATTGAACGCTTTTGTTCCTCACTCAAAACCTTCCTTTCCAACTTTTTTGGGAAGGAAAGAAAAAGGTGCAGTGGTCTCTTAAAGCTTAGTGCTCTATCCCAGGATACCCGTATTTGAGCAAATCAGCATCCAGGGTATAAACACCGCAATTTGTAACTACAGACAAAGCAACTCTGATCCATCTGCACTACTACATTTGTAGTCCCCCCTCCCAGTGCCTGATGCCATGTCAGAGGAAATGACACTTTTTAACAGTGAGCAGGACATTGCTCTGAATCAGCTTTGGCCTATTTGAGTCATAAGACTGGTCCTCTACCTCCTCCGAGGCCCCTGTGTTGGGCTGAGAAGGTAACAACCAGCCCAGCAAGAGTCAGGTCTGCACGACTGTCACAATGTGCGGCCCCTCACACAACACAAAAAGTCTGGACATCCAGCTGGACATCCGCCAACAGAGGATTACAAAAGCTTTCATACCCTATGATGCAATGAAGGGCACACAAAGTCACTCGAAACAGTCTTGTTTGATTTTCTGTTGTTCGAAAAAAAAAAAACGAATACAATGGGCGTGAATGAATCACCCACGCGTTTGAGACACACTATTTCTCTAAGTATATCACTACTAATATCTACTACTTTCAGTCCAAAATGTAAAAATGACACACAAAGTTTCAGCTTTAGCGAGAAGGGCATAACAACTCTTGTGGCGAGTGGAAGACCCGGGTGCAGACCCCAGTCATTCCCACTAACACAGTTTGTCAGAACGCAGCTTCAATAGTCTTGGTACTTTGAGGCTGGTGCAAAGGCACGCTACATACAGCAAGCCTAGGGTGATAGAAAGAATTCTACACAGCCAAAAAGTTAACAAGGCCAGGATGTGAAGGCAAGGGCACGTCACAAGGTTGAGAAAGAGGATGTGTCAGACGACAGAGCAAGTGAATATACCTCTTACTGGCCATAGGAGGGAGAGAGCAGATGAATGGAAGCAGACTCAGGTAAAGTTACAAAGCCTGAGGTCTCTGCAGTTCCAGAAGTTAGACAGAGCTGGTAAGGACACAGATTAATTAAAGGAGAGGCAAATTATATCAGACAGGTACTAATCGAAAACAGGACTTTGATTTAACCTTCTATCTTTGACTTTAACTTTGATTTTTGGATAAGCTGTGACAGGTCTTATTCACCCCAGGATGTCTTCAAAAGGAAATGGAGTAAAATCATCTAACAACATTATCTACTTGATAAACACCCTCAAAAAGGATTAACGTTTAGGTTAAATGTGTATCCAACAGTTGTAAAATGATCTTTCAAATTACAGTCCACTTAGAGTGAAGCAACTTGAAATACACAATGCCCGATTACTTTCTTCCAGAGGGGAGAATAGTTTCTCCTCTTGCATCTCCTTCCAGCAAACAACCAGCCCTGCCTACTGTCACTCAAGAAGCTCTGCTCCTCCTTGCTGTTAGTTTTACTATATGCTCGCATACTGTTCAACTAGGTCAAATGGAGTCAACCAAGTTGTTCTATGATTCCCGCCACTCATCCAAACAATTTGACAAAAATTTCAATATTTGGAGATTTTCTTTTATTGTTTTGCCCATATTGTGCAGTTCTAATTCAGACTCAGGCACATAAGCCCATAATTGGTGAAATGACTCAACACAACAGCCTTAGAGAGCCATAGATCATGAGAACGGAGACTCTCCATTGAAACAAGGGGCCCAGGGGTCTAGTCTATCACTGAAAATAATCACACACGCCACACACACAAATTCACTCACTTACACACACACACACACACACACACACACATACAGACAGAGGAGCGGGACTAGATGTCTTCAGAATGAGATCATCACAGCAGCACCAATTCCCATCATGGGTCAGTCATAACAACATCATCACAACCCCATCATCATAACACTATCATCATAACACTATCATCATAACACCATCATCACAGCACCATCATCATAACACCATCATCACAACCCCATCATCATAACACCATCATCACAGCACCATCATCATAACACCATCATCACAACACCATCATCACAACACCATCATCACAATGTGGATTGTGGAATGTTGATTCAAACACACTATACTACAAGTACAGTGGGGAGAACAAGTATTTGACACCCTGCCGATTTTGCAGGTTTTCCTACTAACAAAGCAAGTAGAGGTCTGTCATTTTAATCATAGGTACACTTCAACTATGAGAGACAGAATCAAAAATCCAGAAAAGCACATTGGATGATTTTTCAATAATTAATTTGCATTTTATTGCATGACATAAGTATGGTCCCCCTGCTCAAGCTAGCACATGTCCAGGCCTGTCTGAAGTTTGCCAATGACCATCTGGATGATCCAGAGGAGGAATGGGAGAAGGTCATGTGGTCTGATGAGACAAAAATAGAGCTTTCTGGTCTAAACTCCACTTGCCGTGTTTGGAGGAAGAAGAAGGATGAGTACAACCCCAAGAACACCATCCCAACCATGAAGCATGGATGTGGACACATCATTCTTTGGGGATGCTTTTCTGCAAAGGGGACAGGACGACTGCACCGTATTGAGGGGAGGATGGATGGGGCCATGTATCGCGTGATCTTGGCCAACAACCTCCTTCCCTCAGTAAGAGCATTGAAGATGGGTCATGGCAGGGTCTTCCAGCATGACAACGACCCAAAACATACAGCCAGGGCAACTAAGGAGTGGCTCCGTTAGAAGCATCTCAAGGTCCTGGAGTGGCCTAGCCAGTCTCCAGACCTGAACCCAATAGAAAATCTTTGGAGGGAGTTGAAAGCCCGTTTTGCCCAGCGACAGCACCGAAACCTGAAGGATCTGGAGAAGGTCTGTATGGAGGAGTGGGCCAAAATCCCTGCTGCAGTATGTGCAAACCTGGTTAAGAACTACAGGAAACGTGTGATCTCTGTAATTGCAAACAAAGGTTTCTGTACCAAATATTAAGTTTTGCTTTTCTGATGTATCAAATACTTATATCATGCAATAAAATGCAAATTAATTACTTAAAAATCATACAATGTGATTTTCTGGATTTTTGTTTTAGATTCCGCCACTCACAGTTGAAGAGTACCTATGATGAAAATTACAGACTTTTACATGCTTTATAAGTGGGAAAACCTGCAAAATCTGCAGTGTATCTTGTTCTCCCCACTGTTAGTATACATAGAGATAGAGATACAGAGATACTTCATTGTTCTGGAGCAAATACCTGATGGCATCTGTCCATGTAGAACATTGATAGCAAGATCAAAATCAAAACCTGCCTACAGTTTCCTGAACAAGTGTGGAGAGAACATCTGTGTAGAAAAGTTGAACGGTTTACAGAGAATTTTCTATATGCACCTTTCCTTTCCATTCTGTGATATTACCATCATCAAATGCATAAGAGTACTAACTGAAACCTACAGAGTCTGAGAGAAGGCCTAAGAGATCAGCTAATCCCAAAGTTAGGAGGTTACACAGTGGAGGTAATTTGAAAACAGTCCTGTAGTGGGACACAAAAGACTCCTCTCAGGGGCGTGTGAGGTGTTGACACATACACACACACACACACACACACAAACACACACACACACACATTTGCCCTGTTGTTGGGTCATGGCGAATGTCCTGACCACCTCCTCTCTATTCTGGCAGAAAAGACAGTGTTCTCTCAATGAGAAGAATACTATAAAATCTACATAAAGTAAGTGCTCATGCTATTAAAAAATGTCTCATCTGATTTTCAGGTTATTTTTTTCCAAAATCAAAATGGATAATATCTAACAATTCCTTCATGGAGCCTTCCTGAAAAACAGACTACACCCCTGATACAAAAATAAAGGCCTGTGTTGTAGATGAAGGGGCGGGAAGGCACGGCCAGAAAGTTTTGACTGGGGTATTGAAAGGTAATTCAAACTAGAGTAGATCTAGAAGCTAGATAATAACGACATACGCTGCATAACAGAACTGGGGTTTCTGACTGAGCTATTCTAATCCTAGAATCCAGGTCAACCTCAAAGGCAGTTTATTTCTAAAACGTTTGACCTTACTTTCAAATTACTCTGAGTAGAATAACTTCTTTGTTGGGTGTTATAATGCAATGATTTAACAATTGTCTGGATTGAACCAGGGAAATCCTGCAATATTGTTTACAGTGAGTCATTGTTTTCTTAACAAAGTAACACCTGCTCAATTAATCATACAGGCATGTTGGATAAATCCCACGGAAAGTTAAAGTTAACACTTAACAACAGGCCTCTTCAGCTGAACAGCAGTTGTTCTTGTCATGGAAGCAAGGAAAATGGTGGATTATTTTTTCCATCTCCTCTGCTCCACATTCCAATCAGGCTCATAGTGGAAGCACGTCGAAGAGCGCATAGGAGGTTAAAGCAATAAACATCTTGTTCTGCCGCAACTTGCCCCTCTATTATAGAGGAAGGCAAGGGATGCAGAACGGCAAAAGCAAGATTCACACATAGAGGCTGGATTGGTTTGGAAACAAAATGCTCTTATGTGTTGGACAGGTTGGCCGATGGCCCTTGGCTTCCATTCATTGGAACTGACAGAAGCACAGCACTGCTGAAGATATTACTAACTAAATAACTGTGTGTTTTCATTATATTCAATTATTTCATTTCAAACATTACGTTTTGTAATTAGCCTCAGTAAATACGTCATAGTTTTAGCTTAACTGCCACACTGAACAGATGTATGCACAACCTCATGTTCCACTAGTTCTCTTGTCCGTGCCCGCCTGCCCGCCCACTCTCTTTTTTAGCTCTAGGTGGTTCCAAGAAAAAAAAAAAAGATCTGTTACTATTTTCTTTGAATCTTCCTGAATTCAGTAAGGGGTAAAATAGTCAACACTGCAAAGCCTGGTACAAAAGTACTTTGAGAGATTTAGTTTAGTTTTAGCATGCCTCTTTTGAGGCCAATCTCTCCACTGTTTAGTTTTTTCTCTTAAAAAAATAAAAAAATAAAAAAGCCTGTGATCCATGGCCCAGTTCTGGCTGTCACAGGTCCTTCTGGAGTATGAGAGTGGGCGGGAACAGGAGCACAATGATGTGTCACTCTTTGTTTCCAGGAAGTGTATTACCTACAACAGAAAAAGCCTTCATTTCCGGGTCAGGACTCGAGTGACCTATCACTTGACGCATGGCGTCTCCTTCACTGGCAGTTGCTAAACGGATAACCATCGGCTCAACTGATGCGCAATGGCGCGTTCCTGAAACACTGTTGGGGGGTGCCAATGGGGGTTCTATGTATATTCTCAAGGGTCCATTAGCCCCGTCTTGCCCCGGCCTGGCACCGCAAATGCATATTGATAGAACCCTTTCCCCCTTCGACAAATAGTGCCTTTTAAAAAAGAAGCTTGTGTTTGGACAACTGTAATACTGCTTAATACAAATACAGCAGGGATTCATTAAAAACTAAATCAACATCCCACCCCATTACACACAAACTTGTAATAGTAGCTGTATGTTTTTATACGGTACCCAAGTCAATTTGTCCGATGGAGAAAGAGCTACTGCGCAAATACTGCAATGCGGGGTTTGATTGAATAAAGCCCTAAATCTCTGTGAGTGCAATGCTGAGTGTTAAAGTTAGGACTGAGGATGGTGGTGATTGGTGCTGTGTTTTAGGTCACCTTGACAGAAGGGACTCCCAGCTGTAAGGAGCTGGTCCTCAGGGCCAGGGGAGCCGGGGGCGCTCAAGATAATGGAGACAGATCCAGGACACAAAGCGGAACAGGCCTTTTTAGAGAAGGCGAAGGAGAACTAAAACTGGTAACTCACCTTGCCAAAATCTGGGCACGGCCCTGAGTTTTAGGACTGTCTGTCATGCTACCACTGGTATATTATGTTTCAGCATTTCTTACCCAAAATCCCTCATGACGTAGAAATGTTGTAATCTAGAGGGACAGTTAGAGTTAAGCGCCTTGCTCAAGGACACATTGACAGTTTTTAGGGGGGTACATTTACAGATCCATAATTCAAAACGGAGTTACTGCTCAGTTACTATAACCAGTGGGCTTGCCCTTGATACACATATGTATGTTTACTTAGCCATTGTCTTTTCATGACCCCTCACGAAGCAAACACCTGGCACCGGGAATTTGTGCTGGGTGAGTCAAATGTGGTTGCAAAGAGCCCTTTGTGGCTGTCTTTTACAGTCAGTGATGGTGACGAGCCCTTGTCCCCAGTTCCACATCTGCTCCCTGGATTTGTGAACAGCGTAAGGCAACCACAGGGGCGACAAACAACTGCAGCAGAGTAATTGAATCATGTGACCCTTTCACAACAAAAAAAAAACGGTCCTGGTCACATTAAGGACGAGAAGGATAAGGAGAATTATATGTCTTCATTAAGAGGAAAAAGGCCGCTAGCTGAGCTTAACCGGTAAATACCTAAAATGGCACTTCTATTATCGGTAACAATCCATTTGATGCAATGAATCTTCTTAAACCGGATGCCTCTGCAACACGTACACCTCTGTGTGATCCGACACTTGGCCCATGAAACACTGTTTGACCCTGAACTTATGCCTCTATAGTCTGATGTAAGAAAATCTGTCCGCAGTGCCAATTGAACAATTTCCCCAAAAGGAAGAGGATCCCTTTCCACTTATTCCATACAAGCATTTTCATTGGTCTTTTTGTGTAGGCCAAGACTCTTCTTTTGCCAAAGATGTTGGTTGATTTATGATAACGTATTTATAACAAAATTTAAAATGGAAAAATTAAATTAAAGGTTTTTTAAAGATGAACTTCTCATCCTATTCAAGGTATTCCTTTCCATGCCATTCCTCTTGATAATAGCGGTAGTCATACCACAGGACTGTCCACTCCACCCATTGTTATCCCATTAAGGTCCAAGGTTAATGAACACTGGCGAGTGACCAGTGACCTTCACATGCAGAACGCATTTTACCTTCAAACAGAACGGCTACGTTTCTGGATTTCTCCATTGATGTATTATTCTGGGACGGACTCCCCTTGCCTTTACTAGCACTAATTTAATCTCTTTGTAGTCTCTGGCAAGCAATTGCTCTGTGAGCATCTCCAACTCCATCTTCTGTGTCCCTTTATGAGTAATACAACCCCAATAATTTACAAATATGTCTCTCACGCCTGCTCACAGTACTTCACTTCTAAATTAGCCTCCTCTGGAAAGACACCATTAAGTTCTCTGGCCAAACTCAAGCCCCTTTCCCTCCCTTTTTCAACACTCCAGTACATCACTAAATTGGGGGCTAATTAAGCATTTAGTCTTAGCACATGAAGCGTGTCAACTGCGCTAAACTACCACTTAAAATATGAAATAACAATTAAGGCATGTTTATCAAATGTCATCTCAATAACTGCAGAGTATAGAGAATATAATAGAAAAGAGTTGGTCTTATGTCATATCTTAAAGTAGTAAGCTTTTATCCCTTACATCCTGGTCTGTCTGAGAGCCAAAGCCTTTCCCCATGTGGGTGGGTTGTGAGGAGACATGATGAAGTTGATGGAGCAGGCTGAAACAGCCTCCTGTAATCTTAGTCAGGCAGCAGTAATTAGACCAACAACAGGTCTGAAAGGCCTGGCACCAGACTGAGTCGCTGTACCACAGGCCCAGGCCTGATAAGCGACACAACAGTAGCTGCCGCTTGAGGCTTCAGAACATGTTGTCAACAAGACTCTGTAAATCGGTTTTACCAGCACAGTGATCTATGCCGGTGCAAGATATGGCTGGAACCAACACAGCTGCCACACTCGGACTTATTTGCTATCCAGCAGCAGTTAAGAAGAAATAATGAATTACTTCACAAACATCAAAACTTAAGTCTTAAAAGCCTCAGTTACAAAGAATGAAACAGATAATGTTGTTTATCAACTACTTTTCAGTAATGTGGTAGAGCCTGCAAACTCAGGCTGCACCACATGAAAGTTCCTTCTCCTTTGTGGCTTTAAACATTTTAGGAGATAATGAATTAAGTTAAAAAGGGCACGGTTGGAGAACATAACCTCTTCTCATCAACTTCAACCAGAGATTGACTGGTTATTCACAAAATAGACGGAATCTTGTCCTACTCAAATCAAGGAAGTTTTCCACTGATGCCTCCATGGTTTGGGACTGACTTGAGTAAACTCCTGCTGAATTACAGTCCTTAAATCACCACGTCCAACAGAGGAGCGATTCGACAGCTTGAATTGGCTGGAATAAAGACAATGTTTTCTTTCTTGCCTTACATCAGAAAATTGTGGTGATTTCATGTTTCCCCTTGAGTGAACCTAAAGTGATGAAAGACTATGATGGTCACTAGTGAGCATTCTGGGTAATGATGCAAATAATAATCATCCAGAATGGTCTAATTAGGATTCCAGTGGTGCCACAACAGGCTGTCAAATAAGGCGGGGAAAGGATTAAATTAGAAAAATCTCTCAGTAAAGTTAGAGGAGACTCTTCCACCTGGTGGGATGTGGCTTGCAGTCGTCCACACATGTGGTGTTAGATTTGTGTAGAGGGTGGAAAAATATGTTCACCAGGTTTTACAGACCCAGTTCAGTATGCAGCACTCAAAACAATGTTGCAAAAAATACAGCAATTGATGTCAAAAAACATTTATTGTAGAAATTGACTTATGCCAAATGCATTTAAAAATGTATATGAAGCATTAAAACACTTTTTACAAATGCCCAAGAATTTATTAACTATATCTTTAAATTTCACTCTAAAAGGTATCCCAAAAATGTTTTTGATCCCACTCTACCAGAAGTGCGAACCAATTGGCTGCCCTAAAATCATTTCGACAGTAACAATGTGCAAACTATTTAAAAAATCATTTTATTAGTAATTCAGGAAACCCAAGTCCTTGATACCTGCAATGGCCAGACACAGCCAATGTAGTTTAGGTCTAGTCCACAGGTGTCAAACCGGTTCCACAAAGGGCCGAGTGTCTGCAGGTCTTTGGTTTTTCCTATAAATTGGTTCCTAGTTCATACCTACACAACCAGGTGAGGGTAGAAACTAACCAATCAGTGACCTAATTAACCAATCAAGTACAAGGAGAGAGCAAAAACCTGCAGACACTCGGCCCTCCGTGGAACCGGTTTGACACCTCTGGTCTAGTCAGTGTTCTGTTTCAAGCCCTCAAATGTATTGATTTCAGCTGTGTCTCGTTTGCCCCTAATCATGTCTGTTTTGTTTCCCTGTTTTTTTGTCAATCAATGTTTCATGTGATGTGTCTTGTTGAAGTTAAGTCTTGTATTATCAAGTATATTAACTAAAGTTCATTGTCCACCACATCTGTGCATCCCACCATATCCATAAGAGCATGTGTTTTCAAATTTTGTATACATCATGACATAATTATTTCATTAAGCTAAATGCAAAGCTTTCCTGGACTACCAACTCTAATGAAGTAGAAACGTGCTTACTCCAATGATCATAAGAGCTAAGCCAGAGGGTGCCTAGGAGCAACCAAGTTGGAGCTGTGAAAGGGTAGAAGGCAGATTAGGTTGTTACCTACACTACAGAATGCAACAAATGGATGAGAGGCAACAATCAGGGTGAGATCCTCAATCCCACGACACATTGTTTCATGGATTTGTATTTGGAATATCATCCTCCTACATAATACAAGGAAGGCAGTTGATGAAACCTACAGTAGTGTTTCTTTCTTGATGAATAAATGAAACAAAGATATAAAATGGCAGTTTAAACAAGTTGGCATTAGCTAGACCAGACTGTTTCCCAATCAAACAACTTCTTACAAAGTAACAATTTAATGCTATCAATCATGTTAGAGATGCTAACAATCCCGTTAGTTTGTACTTCATGCCTCTCCAATTTTTGGGCGGGTGATTCCCCTACAAACAGGCAATACACTGGAAAATCCTAGGAAAACCAGTAGATCAGTAAGAAGGAATAACCATTTCAGCTGCCTTTTCACAGGTCAAGATCACACCCACAATGCAGGACAAACCATAAATAGATATCCACCTACAATAACCCATTAAGGTATATACCACCAGACAAGCCAAGAATGAGAAAGCTTCTAGTCCAGACAACATCCCAGTGGACGCTGTGAAGGCAGCGCAGAAGCCTATACAATGTCTGACCTCTTTAACAAAATATGAGAAAGTGAGGAATAAGCTGAAGAATAAATGGAGGAAAGTATACCAAAAGCTACCTTAAAAAGGGTGATGGGCAGAACTTGAGGTTAATTCCCTAACCTTACATTGCAAGGTATTCCCCAGGTTGACTGAAATGATTAAGATGTAAAGATGTGACAGCCATGGAATTTTGGATGAAAACTACTGGCATTTTTTTTTTTAACAAGCCGATAAACAAAAATGACATTGAATTGAACATCAATGACTTGCAGCCTTTTTTGGACACCTACAGTGTCAATAATTCTGTTTGGTAAATGCACCAACTAATTAAAGCCACTGTAACTCCAGGTTACAAAAGGAGCAAGCTGTTTTCCAAGTAGCAAGGCCCTGCTACGATCAGAATACTATTTGAACTGTACTTGACACAACCGTCTCCAAAATATATTTAGGATGTCGCACAAAGATTGACTGCAAACTACATTTAGAGACTATACAAAAACAGAACCAACCAATCATCAGCCAGACACAGGTACTCCACTTTGTTCCCCTACCATGCATGATAGAGATGTGATAAAGGACGTAGGAGCAGGGAGGACAAGTCTTTCTCCAACCCCCACAAAATCACTTTCCCCCTGAATATGACACTTCGAACATACAGAAGCTTTGGCTAAGTTAAAAAGACTGAGAACGACTGACTCGTTCAATTTTATCATTCATTTGAACGACTGTTCCGTTAGTTTGAGCCTCTAGCTGCAGTTCTACAGCGTAGAATTGATACGCTGTCCTGCTGGCAGAAGAATTCTACATCACTAGCAGGATTCCAGTGATGTTCAGTCCGCAAACAATTCATTATTTTTGGAAAATGCCTTTTACTGACTCGAGAGTATTGAGTCCTTGTTAAGTGAACAGTACCGGATTTCCACGACATGATCACTGGTTTCATACGCGCTCTTCCAGCTCAATGATTCAACCAATGGCTATACTTTCACAGAGAAAAATAGATCAAGCAGTAGCAGCGTTATAAATACCTTTTGACAACTGTTAATCGGACACAAAGTACAACAATCAATGTAGGTCGTTCATTATTAATAGTCATGATAGACACAGATTGATAGAATAAAAATATACACCAAGATATTTTTGACTCGATGATGACTGACTCGTTCAATGTTTTTGCTAATTGGAATGTGAGTTTTAGACGATTTCACTAACATGATTCATTCGGCGTCCTCCACCTCAGCTCCTTATCAACCAACAACTTTGCCTCGCTTGGGCTGAGAAAATTTTTATAATTTTGTAGAGAATAAATATAGAAGACAATAACGGGTTTAGGACTGATAAATGGACGCAGGATGTAGTTAGTCCCACGTTTTGATTATTAATTATATGATAGACACAGCTTTACGCTTAAATTGAGCCGTTGAATTTAATCGTTTATTTGAAGGATGAACAATTTATCGTTCGCCCGTAGGAGATCTAACGTGCTCTGGCCGTTACTGACAAACATTTAAACATTTCATGAAAATATTATTTATTTTTTTACTAAATGTCTAAATAGGTTAGATTTCAAATATTGTGCAATTGGTAGCCTGAGCAGACCGAGAACCAACCAGAAGCCAGCATCAAGTTCCACCAGAATGGAAGTGGAAATGGGTAGGCCACAAAGACTAGATACATTTTTTTTAAAGTTTCTCTTTCACACTTTCTCACTCTCAATCAGTTTTATTCAATTCAGCTTATTGGCATGACAAAACAAAGTCCTGGTTATTTGGCCTGTCAGACACTGTCCCTCATTTTATGGCAGGCAACAACGTAAATTGCTTCCAAACCACAGATCTGATTCCTCTGTCCAAAAAAATGGGTAGTCTATTCTGATTAAAGAGGTATTTGAAATGTCAATTCCTGTTTTAAGTTTGAGGAAATTAGTAATTGTTATTTTGTCAGAAAATTCTGCTCCATCTAAGGTTCTATTGTAGTACAGGTACTGTCAAGCCTTTCTACCATTCTCAATAGCAAAGTTGTGCTCATCCAGTGAGCAAGATAATTTAGCTCTGCGTGTGTGTTAGAATTTCCCTGCAATTAATGGCATTTTATGTTGACTGTGTTGTAATTTGGTTTATTCTGATTAATTGGATTTCCTGGTCCTTAAGAATTCCTTGCCATAGTAGACAAAGTTTGGGAGGTCAGCTTGAGAACCAACTGAATCAAGGAACTATTGTCATTGCTCAGCTGTTAGTATTCCAGGGCTTTGAAGTGATATGAGAGGAGGCCACTGTTTTAGATGTTTCCAAATGTAAATGCATAATAGCAAGACTGTGGATATTCACTTAATTCTGTCTTATATTAATTGTTTGTAGTTTTATTTTGTTAGGCCCTTAATGACCAACACAAAAATGGAACCAACAAAAACGTATTTGCCAACCCCCACAGACAGACCCCAACAAATAAACGTTCTGAAAAGGCATCCACAAGGGAATTCTCAGTTGCAAATCTCAGGCTTGTGTAATCTTAATAAGAGACACATATTCAAGAGTTGCATTTATTTCATGTCTCACTCCAACTGAAGTACTCTGTGGTAGGGGCCCTTCAATATTAGATGTCCCAGCACAGGTGACAGACATCCTGACTACAAGGGCACTAATACAGGTGACTCACAAGCTGCTGACTTCAAACAGTGCCATGTGTTGCACTAACATGCTGTCACCTGTTGCTGAAGTGTCAGAAAATGCCAAAAACCCCTTCATGCAGGACTGCATCAGTGTCACACAATGTATTCACAGGCTGTTTAGCAACATCAATATTCTGGGACACAAACCCATCTAAGATGTGATCCAAACTCCTGTTTGGGACATAAATCACTCTCAACCTAACAAATGTCTCTCATGTTCCTCTTTTAAGGTCAGACACAAAGAAACAAAGTTTCTTACAGGAGTAATGATGAACCAGTTTTTCTGAGTGTCTTTTGATTAGGAAGATAAAAAATATATATATATATATTGTGTAGGCATTAGTACTTTGTAAAGTGTATGTGTTAACACAAACTCATTTGCAAGGATTTAAGCTTTATTTATAGGGAGATCTTGTTCACTAACAATGGTAGAAACCCTTCAATGAAGGGAGTTCTTAAACTGTCTTAAACATTTTCAGAAGTTTTTCCTGTGTACCTGTGAGACCAACTTGTAAGCTTGCTTCAACTTCAACTGTTTCATTATTGGAACTCTGATAAGATAAAGTGTTGTAAACATATACACTTTGCCCTATATAACACTTCCGGGAGAGCAGTAACCAGATTTTGGCCAACTATTTTTGGGACAGGGCAATCCACTCTGAGTAAAATACAGGGGCTCTCAAATGTATTCACCCCTTTGGACTTTTCCAGATTTTGTGTATCAACATGAAATACATTTTTCTGCAATTTAACAGCACAAAGCATTAAATCTGCTGATTTAATCTGCTAATTAATCTAAATTAAATATAAAAAGCATTCACAGTATTCACATTCTTTAGTCAATATCTGGTACTTTGGCAACAACAACAGTCTCTACCAGCTTTGCTTATCTGGACACAGCGATTTTAACCCATTCTTTGCAAAACTGCAAGTTCCCTGAAGTTGGATGGGGACTTTTGGTTAACAGAAATGTGCAACTCTTTCTGTATTTTCTCAATTGGATTGAGGTCTGGGCTTCAACTGGGCCATTCCACGACATTGTCCTTTTTGTTTTTAAGCCACCCCTGTGTGGTTTTGGCTCTGTTTGGCATCATTGTCCTGCTGGAATATGAATATTCCCCCAAGTCCCAGATCTTTTGTAGACATCAGCAGGTTTTCTTCCAGGATTTATCTGTACTTTGCTGCATCCACTTTGCCCTCTATATTCACAAGCTTTCCAGGCCCTGACACAGAAGCATCCAGATAGCATGATTCTCCCACCACCACGCTTCACAGTAGAAATGGTGTTCAGAATGGTGACAATAGAATCTTCTCCCACATGCCTTCTGGCAAACACTAGCTAAGATTTGACATGTTCTTTTTTCAACAATGCTTTCTATTTGCCCACTCTCCCATTAATGTCACTTTTCTGAAGCACCCAGGCTGTTCTTGCAGTATGCACAGTGTTTCCCAGCTCAGCTGTGGAAGACTGGAACTCCATTACAGTTGTCACAGGCCTCCTGGTGGCCTCCCTGACAAATCCCCTTCTTGCCTGGATACACTGTTTTTGAGTACGGCCTGTTCTAGACAGATTCACAATTGGGCCGTATTCACTCCATTTCTTAATAATGGACTTTACTGTGCTCTGGGGGATTTTCAATGCTTTGGAAATGTTCTTATATCAGGGGTAGCCCTGATTGCTGCTTTTAAAGAAGCTTTGAATGTTCCTTCGTCTTTATGGTGTAGTTGTTATTAATAACAATAGTGGAACCTCTCAGAGACAGGTTCATTAAAACATGAAACATCTTAACTGTGCAAATTCAACTAATTATGTGACTTTCACCACAACTTGTCATAGCAAAGGGCGTAAATACTTTTTTATATGTATTTGTAATTCATTTAGAACAATTTTCAGAGACAGGTTCATTAAAACATGAAACATCTTAACTGTGCAAATTCAACTAATTATGTGACTTTCACCACAACTTGTCATAGCAAAGGGCGTAAATACTTTTTTATATGTATTTGTAATTCATTTAGAACAATTTTCAGAGACAGGTTCATTAAAACATGAAACATCTTAACTGTGCAAATTCAACTAATTATGTGACTTTCACCACAACTTGTCATAGCAAAGGGCGTAAATACTTTTTTTATATGTATTTGTAATTCATTTAGAACAATTTTCAGGTTTTATTATAAACTTTGACATTATGGTTTTGATCATTGGCAAAAGCACTTGATTAAATCCATATTGAACACTAAAATGTGTAGAAGTCCAAGGGGGATGAAAACTACTGTGAGCTACTCTAAACGTCCACCTGCTTTTCCTTAAAAAAAGATGCAAACTGATTATTCCAAGGAAGATGAAAATGTATTGATGGTTTTGAATAGCCGGACTTGATTCCGTCACCAAAACAATGTACTCATCACACCAGTAAATTAGGGTGGCCGCGCCCATCTAAGTTGGTAGGCTATACAAATTGAAACAAGATAATTATAATGTTCATGAGGCTAATCAAATAAAAACAAATATATCCTGAAGCTGTTTGTGATGTTGATTGTTGATGCTTACATACAGCCTTCATATTTACTGTCAGATAATTCCCTTTATTGCAACAGTTCCTAAACGTCTTTGCTTCATCATAGTTGAATTAAGGCATAGTATATGTCAATTAGCAACATGTAGATGTAGACAAAAGCATTAATTTCATCAAATTATTAAAATGTTCAGGTGGGCAAGGAAAGTGGGAGGCTTTATTAGAAGCTAAAATTCAATAACAAACCTTACAAATTGTGATGACTATGACACCTACAATGATTGAAATAATCAAACTCTACTTCATAACACTATCCCAGCATCTATCATATTCATAGAAGGCAACATCCTAAATGAGTCTCCTTTTTGTTGCATTCCTTAATAACCAACTAAAGGCACTTTTACTCAAACAGTAAAACCTACACAACCGTACATGTAGCGTTTCAGTGGGGTGCTTGGTCCACTGAGTGATATCATGAAATTTGGAATTTCTCTGGAAAATCTAAATGTTTGTCTCCAGGTTTGAAGCCAGGCAGTACTGTTCCATCCAGGCTCTGCTGTAGGCCAAGTGCACATCCATGTGTTTCTTTAATAGTTTGCTGTTTCAATATTTATGCCAGCCTGTCCTTAGGAATTGTCGGCTTTTAGCATGCAGTGCTACTAGTATTGTACTACTTCTAATTGAGCACTTAGTAATAACACGCTGGCAGACTTTGGAAACTAAAAAGAAGTATAAGAGGTCCAAAATATATATTTTTTTTATTACAAAAGTATTGGCACCCTAGGAATTTCTTCAAAAAACTTGAAATTGACTTTAAATTTGTTTTTTACAATGTCAATATTATTTGTTGGTTCTTTCCTTCATTCTGCTCCATTAATTTCTCAGAAGAGAACCGATTAAAGGGGGTATTATGAAGTTATCCCCCCGAATATTACATCTTATGAACAGAAATGACTCATTGGCCGTGACTCAAAACATTAGAGACATTTTTCTATGTCATGGTTTGTTGCATTAACTAAAAGAGGTTAGAAAGAGCCAATTCCATGTTCAAATCATGCTGGTTCTACTAAGCTTATCCACTGTATTTCTCTAACCTTTTCATATCAGTAGTTATTCCAGCATGTTACTCCATTCCCTAAGGTCTGGGTGGAGCGTGAAATCTTCGTTCTGATGGCCCTGCTGATGAGTACAGGCATGGCCAAAGGTGCGCTGTCATCTGGGAGAATAGTGGAATTCCACAGCAGGAATGTAAAACGTTCTCTGAATGGATCCGCCCTGTCAGCATTCTTTACAAATCCAGCCTGGTCAAGGACCATTACTGCAGTCTGCCGGTCCAACCCTACCCACAAACACACACAAACTAGAGCACCAACCAGCCAGAGAACTGTTAACCAGAAACAGGAGATTATTACAACCCTGTATGTTGAAGGTCATCGGCTATGCATTCATGTGGAAAAGATATTGAATGGCGAAAAGGAATTTATCATATTTGTCATGAGGGGGTGTAAAGCCACTATACCCAGGCTAAGGGTTGTTCTGAGCCAACGTGGAGTTCTAGGATACCATCCGTAGCTGTGGTATATTGGCAATATTTGCCATTATAAACTGGTTATCAACATAATTACAACAGTAATAATCATTTTGGTTTCATACCCATGGTGTATTTTCAGATAATAACACAAATTTCAAATTTTGCTTACTCAACACCAACCTCGGTCATACTTTTTCACCCCTCCTATTCACATATTACTAAATAAATCCACAGTCCTGTGTGTCACTTTGAGTGAGGAGAGAGAAAGAAAGAGGAGGAAAATTAGAGTGCGAGAGAGAGAGAGAGCAATTAATAACCTTCGCCACCATTGGTAAGCCAAACACATACAGAGCTGAACAGAACCTTCCAAAGGGCATCGAGGTTGCACTGCCGTCAGAGAAACATCTCAATACTTGGAACACAAAGTACTTTAGCTGCACATGATGGCATGTGAATAAAAGTAATTTCTTCAAATAATAGAACCATTCATGCAACCATTGGGATATACCACACATGGAATCAAACAGAAAGACTATCAACATACACTTAAAACCCTACAAACATTCTAAAACCAACATAGAGAAGCAACTACTCTTAATTCCAAGGTATGTATCTATGTATAGTAAAGAAGTAGATAACACATGCAGTATACCATTCCTAGGTTATTTTAATTGGTGTTATGGTATGATACAGCAGCATTACGGAGTATAGGACAGATTGGGTTGTAAGGGGTGTATATAGTATTATCTCAGAGTGGAGTTCATAACTATTCCATACTTTGGAAAAAAAAAGAACAGCTGGCAATAAAGGTCAATGAAACGTGCACAATAGGACCAGATTCAATTGTGAGCTCTGTCAATATTGCATTAGCCCATTCCTTTGTGACATGAGCAGTTAATTTTCTATGAACCTCTATCAGCTGGAATTCAATTAAATTAGTTCTATCTCTCTAAAAGGGTACATTATAGAACTTAGATTTGGTTTCTAATGCAGTATTGTAACTAGTTCTTAAAAATAAGTGAAAAAGAGCCAGAAACCTAAAGTTGTTTGCCCTATAGTTACCATGCAGGAGCATTTCAGTCTCACCACGCCTTATAGTGCAACCAATTGCACCACTTGAACAGTCTATTTAAATATGCCTGTTATTATTTAATTAGGCAGGTTTCAAACCAATTATATTGATAAATGCTGAATTTGGGATGGTATTGGTATATACATTATTTTGATGTATTTATTTGACTTTACTGTTTCAGGGACAGAATAACATATTTTAATATATTTATTAGTTTAATAGAGACAGTACCATTATGGGGAAAAAGCACATTGATCAATATTAAAAAATTGCTGAGATATACATTAACAAGCATCAGACCTAGTGTACTTTTAATGCATTATTTTTATTACATAAAGTACATGGACGTGTGTGTGTTACAAGTTCTCTGCAGCCCCCTGATGAGCAGTACATCAATTCTGTGACCCCCACCACCATCCAAGTTGCCCATCCCTGGTCTAATGTAACGTTTTTAAAGTTATTCTACCTGTTTCATCAATCCCAGTTTCATGATGTCCAGTTTGCAATCATGGTCTTCCTCATAATGGAAACACCCAGTGGATTTGGGAGATTCCAAGATCAAGATATGTGTCCTCATAGATACAGGTGCTAGTCATATAATTAGAATATCATCAAAAAGTTGATTGATTTCAGTAATTCCAATCAAAAAGTGAAACTTGTATAATGTATTCTTTCATTCCACACAGACTAACATATTTCAAGTGTTTATTTCTTTTCATTTTGATGATTAAAACTCACAACTAATGAAAACCCCAAATTCAGTATCTCAGAAAATTTGAATATTGTGAAAATGTTCAATATTGAAGACACCTGGTGCCACACTCTAATCAGCTAATTAACTCAAAACACCTGCAAATGCCTTTAAATGGTCTCTCAGTCTAGTTCTGTAGGCTACACAATCATGGGGAAGACTGCTGACTTGACAGCTGTCCAAAAGACGACCATTGACACCTTGCACAAGGAGGGCAAGACACAAAAGGTCATAGCTAAAGAGGCTGGCTGTTCACAGAGCTCTGTGTCCAAGCACATTAATAGAGAGGTGATGGGAAGGAAAAGATGTGGTAGAAAAAAGTGTACAAGAAATAGGGATAACCGCACCCTGGAGAGGATTGTGAAACAAAACCCATTCAAAAATGTGGGGGAGATTCACAAAGAGTGGACTGCAGCTGGAGTCAGTGCTTCAAGAACCACCACGCACAGACGTATGCAAGACATGGGTTTCAGCTGTCGCATTCCTTGTGTCAAGCCACTCCTGAACAAGACACAGCGTCAGAAGCGTCTCGCCTGGGCTAAAGACAAAAAGGACTGGACTGCTGCTAAGTGGTCCAAAGTTATGTTCTCTGATAAAAGTAAATTTAGCATTTCCTTTGGAAATCAAGGTCCCAGAGTCTAGAGGAAGAGAGGAGAGGCACATAATCCACGTTGCTTGAAGTCCAGTGTAAAATTTCCACAAGTCAATGATGGTTTGGGGTGCCGTCTCATCTGCTGGTGTTGGTCCACTGTGTTTTGTGAGGTCCAAGGTCAACGCAGCCGTCTACCAGGAAGTTTTAGAGCACTTCATGCTTCCTGCTGCTGACCAACTTTATGGAGATGAAGATTTCATTTTCCAACAGGACTTGGCACCTGCACACTGTGCCAAAGCTACCAGTACCTGGTTTAAGGACCATTGTATCCCTGTTCTTAATTGGCCAGCAAACTTGCCTGACCTTAACCCTATAGAAAATCTATGCGGTATTGTGAAGACGAAGATGCTATACTCCAGACCCAACAATGCAGAAGAGCTGAAGGCCACTATCAGAGCAACCTGGGCTCTCATAACACCTGAGCAGTGCCACAGACTGATCGACTCCATGCCACGCCGCAATGCTGCAGTAATTCAGGCAAAAGGAGCCCCAACTAAGTATTGAGTGCTATACATGCTCATACTTTTCATGTTCATACTTTTCAGTTGGCCAACATTTCTAAAAATATTTTTTTTTGTATTGGTCTTAAGTAATATTCTAATTTTCTGAGATACTGAATTTTGGGTTTTTATTAGTTGTCAGTTATTATCATCACAATTAAAATAAATAAATATTTTAAATATATCAGTCTGTGTGTAATGAATGAATATAATATACAGGTTTCACTATTGGAATGGAATTACTGACATAAATCAACTTTTTGATGATATTCTAATTATATGACCAGTGATAAGCAAACCATTCTGTTTTCTTATCACATTGCTGGCTCAACCAGACAGTATATTCCAGAAATGAAGCATTAAGTGCTAAGCCGACTGCTGCTCAGAAAAAAGACAGATTTCCCTGTCTGCCCGCTCATACACTCTGTCAGAGTATACACTCCAGTCAGCTTCCTAGAACATACAGTACATTTCATACAGTCCTACAAACACTTGTATGGGGAAGAAATATATTTCCTTTCTCAGTTTTACAGCTAATATCTGACAATTCTTCCCATTTTGTCATGAGTGGAACATTTTTGCAGTTTAAAAGGAAAATGTTTGCAGTTTAAAAGTTTATTTTTTATTCCACACTTTTTGCCATGGACCAGACTTTAAAAAAAATAATATTTAATACAAGTTCTGTTACAAATGCAGCGCAATTCTAACTATTTTGTAATTGGGGCTAGGAGATAAATTTGCAGTTTTACAGCTACTGCTGTACAGATTTTCCCATAGACTCATAGACAGATTTTCCCATAGACAGTACTGTGTTAATATGATACCTCACTGAGAATGACTCAAAATCAATTGGGGTTCATTGGAGGTCAGAGCACTTGTCCTGCATGCCTGGTCATACTTCAGCCATGATTACTACCAGTTTAGATAGTTGGCTAGATTCCCTACTAATAAAAAAGTACATGGCTCCAGCTGGATACTACTATTCTTACTTACAGTTACCTAAAAAATTATCTGGGTGCCCTAAGCAACCACTTATGTTGCTTATACTTAATTTCTAAATAATATATTATAGAACCTTTACTCTTCATTGTGAGCACTCATTCTTTATCAGCCAGTACATGGTCAGATACGACTTTAACAATAAAACCTTTAACAAGGCACACCTCTAAACTGAAATGCATTCCAGGTGACTACCTCATGAAGGTGGTTGAGAGAATGCAAAGAGTGTGCAAAGCTGTCATCATGACAAAGGGAGGATGCTTTGAACAATCTATAACATGAGATGTATTTTTGGTTGATACATGATTCTATATGTGTAATTTTCACAGTTTTGATGTAAATAGTAAAAATAAAAAATACCCTTGAATGACTAGGTGTGTCCAAACTTTTGAATGGTACTGTACATACAGTCACTTGTCTCGATGAAAGTAGAGTTGATATGGACAGTTGGGTTTCAAGCAGTTTTTTGATAGGCTGGTGTGTGTGTTTGCATGGTAAGTACACGCACAAGGCTGCAGTCAAACTCTTGATTCTAGGATTTTCATTTACATTTGCTGGTGTCTGACAACATGAGGATCAAAGGCGCACCAATGCAAGTCATGCTGAGGTAGATTATTAGGAAGATAACAAAGACTTTGCCAAAACATTAGTGTGTCAGAATCAACTGTTCGAAACATTAAGGAGAAAAAAAAACTAGTGAGCTTAGCAATGGGCAATTACCTGCTAAACCAAGAAAGGGTGACCAAAGAATGCTCAAGAATGACCAAAATGCTCCAAAAGATCAGAAACAGTCTCCAGCTTGTTTTAGCGCCTACCATTCGCAGAACAGGCCTTGTGGACATATGAGCAAGAGACGAACATGTACTAGAGTGATGGCAAGAAAATAGGAACTGGCATACCACCAAAACTGGGAATTATTGTGGAAGAGGTTATGTTTTGGGTACGTACAGTATGGCTGCCACCAGAACTGGCTCCATTGTCTTTGTTCATGATATGACAGCTGACAGCAGCAAAAGGATGAATTGTGAAGTGTGCTGATACATCTTGTCTGCTCAGATAAAACTAAATGCCTCTAAACTCACTGGAAGGTGCCTAATCAGGCAGCAGGACAATAGCACCAAACACATCCATACCTAAAGGAGGTTTTCAGCGCCAACTAGTGAAAGGTTCTTGACTGTTCAAGTTAATCACCTGATCTGAATCCAAATGTGCATACCATCCACATTCCAAAAGACAGCAATGAAGGCGGAAAGGCCCAGAATTTTTTTTAGATGGCTGCAAAATTCAGGCCTGGCAGAGCAAGGAAGATGGCCACCGTCTGGTGACAGTGTACTAAATATGTCTACTTTATTATGTTGTATAAATATTTTTGGTATCCAAATTGGGCCCAAAGTGTCAATAATTTGTCTAGCTACCATTATTTTCCAGCACTGCCTTAACCCACTTGGGCATGGAGTTCACCAGAGCTTCACAGGTTGCCACTGGAGTCCTCTTCCACTCCTCCATGACGATATCACGGAGCTGGTGTATATAAGAGACCATGCGCTCCTCCACCTTCCGTTTGAGGATGCCCCACAGATGCTCAATAGGGTTTAGGTCTGGAAACATGCTTGGCCAGTCCATCAGTTTTACCCTCAGCTTCTTTAGCAAAGCAGTGGTCATCTTGGAGTTGTGTTTGCGGTCAGTATCATATTGGAATACTGCCCTGCGGCCCAGTCTCCGAAGGGAGGGGATCATGCTCTGCTTCAGTATGTCACAGTACATGTTGGCATTCATGGTTCCCTCAATTAACTGTAGCTCCCCAGTGCCAGCAGCACTCATGCAGCCCCAGACCATGACACTCCATGACCACCATGCTTGACTGTAGGCAAGACACACTTGTCTTTGTACTCCTCACCTGGTTGCCGCCACACACGCTTGACACCATCTGCACCAAATAAGTTTATCTTGGTCTCATCAGACAACATGACATGGTTCCAGTAATCCATGTCCTTAGTCTCTTTGTCTTCAGCAAACTGTTTGCAGGCTTTCTTGTGCATCATCTTTAGAAGAGACTTCCTTCTGGGACGACAGCCATACAGACCAATTTGATGCAGTGTGCTGCGTATGGTCTGAGCACTGACAGGCTGACACCCACCCCTTCAACCTCTGCAGCAATGCTGGCAGCACTCATACGTCTATTTCCCAAAGACAACCTCTGGATATGACGCTGAGCATGTGCCTTCAACTTCTTTGGTTGACCATGGCGAGGCAGGTTCTGAGTGGAACCTGTCCTGTTAAACCGCTGTATGGTCTTGGCCACTGTGCTGCAGCTCATTTTCAGGGTCTTGGCAATCTTCTTATAGCCTGGGCCATCTTTATGTAGAGCAATAATTCTGTTTCTCAGATCCTCAGAGAGTTCTTTGCCATGAGGTGCCATGTTGAACTTCCAGTGACCGGTATGAGGGTTTGTGATAGCGATAACACCAAATCTAACACACCTGCTCCCCATTCACACCTGAGACATTGTAACACTAATGAGTCACATGCCACTGGGGAGGGAAAATGGCTAATTAGGCCCAATTTGGACATTTTCACTTAGGGGTGTACTCACTTTTGTTGCCAGCGGTTTAGACATTAATGGCTGTGTGTTGAGTTATTTTGAGGGGACAGCAAATTTACACTGTTATACAAGCTGTACATTGTAGCAAAGTATCATTTCTTCAGTATTGTCACATGAAAAGATATAATCAAATATTTGCAAAAATGTGAGGGGTGTACTCACTTCTGTGAGATACTGTACAGGTAACGCAAATGTGAGGTGACACCTTGCAATGAAGGTACATTTAATACTGCTCACTGCAACGATTTACCCACTTCTCTCACTTCTTTCTCTTTCTGTCTATCATTCTACACCTCTCTCCCCCCTCCCCCCTTTTTCTCAAACTCTTTCACACACACTGCATATGAACGAATGCAATTAGACATGGCTGGCTGGTACCATGATCCACAACGCTGGCTGACAGGGCTGTTTATCATGCTAACAACAGCTCCTCACCACTTTAAGCAAGAAAAGGCACTTGGATAATTAATTGAGATTATGCTGTGAGAAATATGCAGTACTGCTGCAGCCAGCACAGGTGGCAAAGGGATTCACATTGTAATCACTGACTCTCTTCTCTTACAACCTCTAAGTTATCCATATAAGTCTTCTAACAGAATTAACACCCCTTAGAATACTCAGCAGGTAGAAATACGTTAATAGAGGGCTTTAATAGTGGTTTGCTGTCAGTGGATATAAGGAAGTTGTGGTAGAATCTGGCACAAGGCTTGTAAAGCCCATGACGTGCATTTTGTCACTTGCTGGCACTAATCGTCCCTGGTGACTAATATCAAAACGCCTCCATATTATTCAACATAATTGTGTGAACAACTGTGATAGGCATGCAGTAATAAATTAAAACAAAGGAGCTATTCCACTCACAATGAGTACATATAGGCTATTTATTCAAGTAATTATAGCATATAGACATCTCAGTCAGAATATTGTCATTGAAATGTCTGAATCAAACTTACATGGCAACTTAATGCAACTTACTACATGTGTCTTAGTTACAAAACAAACCCGAGTTGATTAAATGGAATTAGCAATATATTATTCTACTGTATATGAAAGAAACAACTAAAACATACATGGTTCCACTCTTCCTAATGGTGACACTAAAATCATCAGCAGGAAAGATATTAGCTCAAGCTTATTGCTGTGGTAGATCTGTAATGCATTAGTTATACCCCCTGGTAAACCCCTCCATTGCAAGCCAGACACAGGAAGCTTTATTTCCAGAGAACATCTGATGAGCTCAACATTGGGTTAAGGGAGATAAGGATTTGGCATGAATTCTGCACGGCAACGTCTTCAAGCCAAATGTGGGGTCCCCTTGGCATTTCCAAGCAGACAACACCATAAGGTAATTTGGAAGGAGCAGCACGTTTTGCAGAATCTGCCATTTGTCTTTAAGGGTTAGTGGGAGTGGCTAAAAAGACATTTTTAGGAAGACTTCTCAAAACTTTCAGATAACATGCTGTCCGGGTCCTATAGATTGGGGCCATGTGGATGGGACGCCCCTGGCGACAGGCTCCATGTCCCTCCCAGAGCGCCTGGCAGGGATCCAGGGGAATCAAGCCGGCCAGCCCTGCCTGGCTCCTCTCCTCTCTGCTACCAGAGAGAGGCCCATTACTCTGACAGCACCGTGGCCCATCATTCAAACGTCACACTGTCACTCTGTATAGGTACCGCAGTCACGTCTGATACATTCCCATGGCAGTGCTTATGGGAGACACCACCAAAGCCAAACCAAATCGCCTTAGAACTTTCAGGTTATCTCCTCCCTGCACAACCACCACAACCCATATGACTTACAGACTCCAGTTTAGGCTTAGCCACTTCCATCAGTAAACCAAAAAAATCTACTGCAGTGTGGACACTATACACCAAGTGACAAAAGTTACTCCTACTGGCCTCACCAAGATAATGGTAAAGTAGCAAATGATTACTAATTGAGATGTGATACTAAAGGCACAATAGGCCTAAACCTACATACTTTCTATCATATGGATTTTCTCATCAATTTGACTTCAGAGCTGCATTTTCTTTTGTCATGCCTTGTTTGTTCTTCTGCTAAATTTGTATTTAGATATTTCACACACAATACCTGATAAGAATGCTATTAGTAAAGAAATATTTATTTGTAAAAAGAGATGACTAAAATGTTCAGGCTGATAGATGGACTAATCATTGAAATGTGATGAATATGATATGTAAGGAAGCACATACAACAGTGCTTTGGGAAGATGCCACAACACAGAACACATTTTCCACTGTGTTTACAGATCAGTGAGGGGTCAGACAAAATTCCCATCCAAATATTAGAATAGTTTATAGTCCTCTAATATTCAGGACATTATTCCGACTTAAAAAACTGAAATGCATTAGCAGTTGTTAAACAAACAGCAACAGTCCCAAATCACAATTTGTGAATACCTACAAGTAAAAAGCATTCATGTTAACTGATTAAACCAGCAACCAAGTTGAAGATAATTTCTACAGAAGTTGTTTTAGGAACACTGAAAGGGCAAATTTGTAGCCAAGAAATAAACATCGCCCAGAGTGAGGAAGGCATCCTCGGAAGGTAGTTCCTTGACTCATTTGGTGGGACTGTTGAGAGTGTGTGTGTGTGTGTGTGTTGTACAGGAAACACCCTCTTATGTTAGGCTATTTAAAAGGGTTTTCCAAACAAAAAATTGTAACGATTTCTCTAAGAAACTTTTGGTACATTTATGTATTTTTAGGGTTTCCACATTTTTTTATTTAAGGTTTAACAGTTTAAATTTGATGAACAGCCAAAGGTACCATTTTGAACCTTAAGTCACTAAAAACCTACTATAATGGCAAGAGACAAATACCATGGAAGACCTGTTGCCAACTTTGATGGCTAGCTAATTTCAGCCTCTCCTTACAGTTGGCTGACCCCTCACTGACAGGTTCAGGCTTTCATTTGCTTCCATCAAATGTTAACAGTATCTGCTTAAAAGAGCAGGCAAAACAAATATAAACCAAATGAAAAATTAAATAACTTAAGAAAACAGAGACCTGTCAATGCCAAAAAAAAGATGTCTCCATTAATGGACCTATATATTATTTCAGGTTGCAAAATTACATAAAGCTAACATGTATCAAGGCACTCCAGTACCCACTTACCAGATCAGTCATAAGGTATAAATTGCAGGCAATTCATTACCTAATAAATTGATCATGTAAAGAAACTGAATTAAGCATGGATTGCCTGCAATTAAGTCTTTACATAGAGTTTTGACAGACCCACACACTGGTCAACATTGAGAAAGGTTCACCTTAAATTTCACACCTTAAAGTTATTATGGGTGTACTGAAATGCTTGTATTTCACCTCTCAAATAATGTCTTGTAAAATAACAAGATATTAAAAGACTATAACAGTAAAAAAAAATAAGCTATCATACCATCCTCATACCATGACACTATTAATCATGTTCATAATTTATATTAGTGTCAAGTGCAAACACAAACGGACTCATGTTTCAACATCAGCAACAAGCCTGTAAGCCTATTGTATGCTACGGAAAGACGAATGGACGATAATTTAGTATAACATAAATAGAACTTCAGTCCCACCCTCCCAACTAAATTATACTATGATAATTTCTAATACATTCCAGTGCTCTGTGGGAGGTATTAGAAACCAGGACTTAATGAGCCCTGGTTTGAAATGAAGACAGGCGACATCAGCGTAGGATACTAGGATACTGCACAATGTAAAGACATTATTTTACTCAATGTATCACATTGGATGCAGAAGTGGATGCAGAACCCACAGCCAGCATATGTATATGTACATAATGTTTAGAAAACATAAAAATCACCTAACTGGTATCCATTGAGATCATTTGAGATGACCTGCAATCATTTGTTAATTATGCACTTGCTCACTGTGTTAGACACAATTCAGTTGAATATAGTATTTAAAATATCATTGCCACTTACATTGTAGATGTGAATAATTGTCCATTGGGTTGTTCTGTCAATTTTCTATCAATCCAATTAATTCCAACACCAGGCCGTATCCTTCTGTAGCAGGTCTGTGCAGGGATGAGTAGGCTATTCAAGGAGTATCAAACCATGGTGTGGTTTGCCTTCCAGTGGTTTGGAATAAACGGGTCTTTTTCAATACAGAACAAATTAGCATCCACATGCTGACCATGTAGGCCTAGGCTAGACTGTAAGCAAATCATAAACGGTATTCCTTTTCTAAGAGTACATTTCAGGCGGTAAGAGGATATTGAGCAATGATGCGGGTGTCCGCTTCATGTCATTGTAAGCTGAAAGATGAACACCGAGCCATTGCTTCCCATACTTTTATCAGGGTGTTCAAGTTTAAAATGCTATCAGACCGTTATCTTCCTTACGCATACAATGCCGGTTACGGATGTGTCACGGACGTGTTACACCAGAAAAAATAAATAAACGCGATTACATAGGGTTTGTTAGATTGCTCTCATTGAGTGATTCCGTCATCAAATTTCGCGGCAGCCACCAGTTCCTCTGTTCTCCACGAAAAATTCGATGTCCTTCTTACGAATGAAATCAAATAAAGCGTTTCCTGACTTTCCTCCCCTCGCATCAATACGAGCGCGTAGGCAGAAGAGAGGTGGGGAGAAAATGAGAAACGGATGAAGATGGAACCAACAGGGACGCAAAAGGAGTGGTCTGAATGCATAGGAGCGCGTGAACAAAGTGTGCGGCAGGGAAAACAGAGATCAGATAAGACCTGCTAAAATCGTTCATAAAAGTAGAAACAGCACTCCACTCTGACTGATTCAAGACTCTGCCGCCACCTAAAATCTCTAGAAATTGCCTTCCATAGATCCCTAGAGCCCCCAGTATTCAATTTGAATAAAACCTTTCAATGTCTGTGTGAATCAAAACTATTGCCCACTTTCAATTAAGTAAACGTCCAGTATTTTTATAGTGTTCATCAACCTTCTATTACATGTTGTTTACATCATTCATCTTCCTAGAAGAAATACGAGCGTACAATCTTAGCACTGTGTAGCAGTCAGGCAGATCTGAATGATGACAGCATGTTCGGCTTCCTTGGAAAGCGGCTGCATCTTTAGGCATTATGTTATATTACTAAGAAGGCAGAAAACGTTGCTGAGGTTACTCAAGGAAAATACAAAAATGCAAAGCCATAGGCTTCATTTGAAACTGATAGCCCAAACTACACATGGCTACATGCCCACGTGGGTGTTTCCTATAAGGCACTCTCCAAAGATGACTAAATCTCTTTAGACTTTTAATTAGATCTCCCTCCATACATTTGAAGGACAATTATTTGAGTTACTCCCTTCCGAGGTTGACCAGCTAGAAGGCCACGGTATATGGGATAAAGTGCTGGAATGGGGACAGTGGCATGGAATTACTAAATGGATTACACCCTCAGATGGATATTGGGATGTTTCAGGATATACAGGATATGTTCCAGTAATAGTAGCCCATATTACGCTATTATTGGCTTCCGAATACTAGACATCTAAATGGCTACATGACTTCATTTCTACCTTCAGGCAGTCCACATTAACATTGGCCATGGTGTAAGAACAGTTTTTCTCAACCAAAGGAGAATGCTTGACATGTATGTGTTGTTCTTTTTAGACGACAGAATCAAATCCATTTATACACTGCCATTTTGTGATAAAAAATACATACTGCCAAGACATTTCAAGTCATTTTTATGCTCTCTGTGTCTGAGACTCATGTAGACACAACAAATATTATAGGGTTGCATTCAAATATGAATTCCTGCTTTCCTTGGTCACTATGGAAACATTCTGAAAAGCATCCTGGTAATCCAAGGAATTAGGGCAAATGCCTTTTCTAGTTTATCAGCACTGAGTTTCCTCATGAAATGTTATATCATGCAATCCTAGTTGACCCACCTTTTTTCACCTCAAAATATCTGATTATGCAAAATTTTTCACTAAATGTTGTCCTACACACCTAATTTGTGACACAGTTTGTATTATTATTTATGGCAGTGTGTGAATATGAATCATATTACAAACTAAGTCACAATTTAGTCAGTTCAAAATATTGTTCAATCAACACACAGCTACACTAGTTTAATCTAAGACTCTCTGAGAGTACAAAATGTCAGTTGGAAACAATCGTAACCTAGCAACATTGATTCACAAAATCCATATGGCCTAATTGAAGGGGAATGGGATATCTGCAGCAAAATCCACTTATTCAATCACTACCATATATATGGTAGTGTATGTATATATGTGTGTATACAGTTGTGCTCAAAAGTTTGCATACACTTGAATTGGTATTATATTTACCATTTGTAAAGAAAACATGTGTGAGCAGGCAAAACACATGTCTTTTATTTTTTATGGGATTCACATTCAACTGTAGGTCAAAACATAATGACACAATCATAACACAAAACATAGAAACAAAGAAAAAAATTACCCCTGTTCAAAAGTCTGCATACCCTTAGTTCTTAATAAAGTGTATTGCTCCCTTTAGCATCAATGACAGCGTGAAGTTGTTTGTAATATTTGTCTATAAGGCCCCAAGTTCTTGCAGGTGGTAAACATCAGTGAGCCACTATGCTTCACAGTGGGGATGGTATTCTGTTCACAATAGCCCTTGTTGACCCCTCTTCAAACATAGCGCTTATGGTTGTGACCATAAAGCTCTATTTTGGTCTTGCCACTCCAAATTAAATTGTGCCAGAAGCTGTGAGGCGTGTCATGGTGTTGTCGGGCATATTATAACCATGCTTTTTTGTGGCATTAGCACAGTAAAGGCTTCTTTCTGGCAACTCGACCATACAACACATTTTTGTTCAAGTATCGTTGTATTGTGCTCCTTGAAACAACCACACCGTCTTTTTCCAGAGCAGCCTGTATTTCTCCTGACTCCTTCTTCCCAAAAATTTTCTTGCATAGTTTTGAGCTGCATTTTGTGTCATTGTCCTGCTGTAGGAGGAAATTGGCTCCAATCAAGCGCTGTCCACAGGGTATGGCATAATGTTGCGAAATGGAGTGATAGCCTTCCTTCTTCAAGATCCCTTTTCCCCTGTACAGAATCTCCCACTTTACCACCACCAAAGCACCCCCAGAGCCAGTTTGCGCTGTTCCGTGAAGAGGGTAGTACACAGCGTTGTACAAGCTCTTCAGTTTCATGGCAATTTCTTACATAAAATCGCTTTCATTTTTCAGAACAAGAATAGTCTGACGAGTTACAGAAGAAAGTTCTTTGTTTCGGGACATTTTGAGCCAGAAATCTAATCCACAATTGCTGATGTTCCAGATACTCAACTAGCCTAAAGAAGTCCAGTTGTATTGCTTCTTCAATCAGCACAACAGTTTACAGCTATCTAGAATAATTGTGAAAGGGTTTTCTAATGATCAATTAGCCTTTTAAAATGATAAACTTGGATTAGCAAACACAAGGTACCATTGGAACACAGGACTGATTATTGCTGATAATGAGCCTCTGTATGCCAATATATGTAGACATTCCATTTAAAATCAGCTGTTTCCATCTTAAAAAAATAATAATAATAGTAATTTACAACAATGTCTACACTGTATTTCTGATCAATTTGATCTTATTTTAATAAACAAAAAATGGTGCTTTACTTTAGAAAACATGGACAAGTTTTGAACATTTGTGTATACATATAAATATAGCAATTTAATCAATTGGACCATTATCATCATTATAGAATGATAGTATTGATTGATTATGCTTGATGATAATGCATAAGAAAAAGATCAGGGTGCCACTTGTACTAGGCTTTGTAAGGGTTGTGGATTTGATCAAGCTCATCATGACATTTGGTCGAGCAAACCACAAGGTTTGTGGATTCTTCAGTTTTACACTGAATCAACCTTAAATGCTGGATTGCCAATTATGGAATTTCTATTGGAATGTAGCCAGAGTGAACAAATCAAACAATTTGAACTTATAACGACAACTGCAATGCCAGGGTTGTGGGAGTGATTCATTTTTACCCTGTTTTTCTTACCAATTTTGTTATATCCAATTTTGATTCAGCTACTCCCAGGGGACTCGAGACAGTCAATGATGAGATACGTTATGTGTCCTTTAAAGCTTATCTGCTGTCATTTTAGTTATTTTCCATGCTTCTCACCTAACCAGGAAGTCAAGACTAGCCATTTTTTTGTGTCGGAGGGAACATATTCCCTGGTCTTCTACTTTGATTAAGCTCACTAGATACAGTCACCACAAGGAGTCGCTAGAGCTGGACAAAGCAAGGCAACCCTATTTGATGACTAACCCCCCAATCCCAGACATTTCTGGCCAATTGCACCACCTTCAGTGGGACCCTGGGGCTAATGTGCGAGCAGGCTTTGAATCCAAGTTGCGCAGTGATGCAGCTAACTGTAGGGCAGTAAAATTACCACTGTGACATTCAGGGTCCAAATAAATTACAATTTTGATTTGACACTTTTTCAATTATGGCTGTCAAACTTTACACGTTAACATGTGTAGTTAATTTAAAATGCTTAATGCCATTAATATTGCTGCTTTCTTACAAAATGCTTAGCGATTAATCACGATTAATTATTTGAATTGCTTAAAATAAAATAAAATTATACATCCAGCTCACTTCATGCAGAGTATTTTGTGGGAATAAACATTCACAAACATTCAACAATGACTGTCACACATCAAAACCTTCTGAAATCCACTGAGTTCAGAATAATGCTGATTATTAAGAAACAGGGAAGCAGATTTAGGGTAGACGAACATGAATTAGTATTTAAACTCAAAAAATGTCATACATTCAGCTCATTATGACCAAAGGCTGAGTGGGCAAACTAACACACAAACTCAATCTGTTGGCCTTGGCCACCCATCTGACAGAGTAATGCTGATTAATCAATTGGTTAAGTTTGCTTTTTTACGGTGGGTGGACTGGCCCCATTCACTAGTATTTATCTCATCTCATAATGTGTAGACCTCAAAGATTAGGTCAACACAACATTGGTAATTAGCATGTGGACCTAAAAGCCTTTGTATGGTACCATCCATTGAAGTCCTAGAGACGTCTATAGTGCAGTGGACTTCACAGATGGATTCAATACTTCCCCAGATCCTCATTTATCACCATTACACTCCCACTCTGACAGCGGTCTACTCCATGCAAGATGCCCACAATGCTGCGCAGTCAGCAGGAGACAGACAGTCATTGCACAGTTGGCTGTTAAAACAAGAATAAAAACAAATTACCCCAACGTTAAATCATTGATGATCTAATCAAGAAAACGCTCAGATACTGTTATCCAGGTCTTGCTAAAAGCTTTACGCTCTTATTGAAAACACCCAGGTAGTACACATGGTATAAACAAATTTTTTGGGCCTTGGAAACAAAGAATGTTCAGACTGACTTCATTTGCTTGGTTCGTTAGCAACCATCTCAGTGTGTTTGGTCAGGCCCTGCCTGTTTTGTTAAAGATATGTCCAGGTCTGGTCTTTGATGTTGAGAGCAGGGGCTGATGGTGGACCACATTTTCAAATGTTAACTCTCTCTCTGAGTCCCAACTAAGAGGATCTCTCCAGTTATGCTGCGCTCACTGTCAGCCTGACTAATTGAATGCGAAACTTCTGAAGCTGGGGCTGAAACCAACCCACTCCTACCGCAGTGCATTTTGGAGCTCCACCTGGGGTTCCACCTGGGGTTCCACCTGGGGAATTCGGTCTGTGATGAAGAGATTTGGTTTCTAAGACAAGGCATTTTAGAGCATCTCATTACAAAGGGTTCATGCAGCAGTTATGCCACTCATTATTACATCATAACTTAATTATGATGTAATATCCCTATGCAGGAACTACACTCTAGAACATCAAAGAGCTTAAAAGTATAACATAGACTTTATTTTAATATTGCTTTCCGTTCTAACGGCACTCAGTATCTTTGTCATGCCCATAATCGATTATGGAAAATTAGCAACACTGTCAATGTCAGGAAACCAGTTCATCGTTTTCACGGTTTTATGAAAATCCTCCTCTGGCTGCTTCTAGCAGAGGTACATCTATGAGAGTTGACAGTGGAACAGATGATTTATGCCTGGACAAACAGTGATGTACCAGATAAGAGTTGGTGTAAACTGTACCGTTAGCAGTATATCATTGATTCTTTCTTTAAAGAGCAGCCTACAATTAGTCTCATTGGTCCCACCATTATCTCATTGTTAATATTAACATGCACACAATCCTTAAATAAACAGATAATACAGTACATTTTCCACCTACAACCATTCATTTAAAAGTATCAAATTGCACTGGGACTGCATACTCTGAATTACTCAGAACTCACCTATAACTTTGAAATCATTCCTTCCATCTTACTGACAGCATTGTTATTGGCTACCCCAGGCTTTAGAGACCATTAAAATGAATGACTGAATGATTCTTTGTCATTCATTTTCAATCTGTGAAAGTAATACAAATTAGATTGTCTGTATATAACCTCAAGAAAAATTGACCTGAATGCTTGTAATCCTACCACAAATGTAAACATTTAGATGAAGGTCCATATACTACGCAATACAAATATACTGCAGCTGAAATGAAATGTTTTCTGCATTTGAGGTAAAAGTTAATGGAATACATACTTGAAATTATGAATCAACCTCAACATAAAAAATATCAATATGGACACACTATTGCTAGACACATACAAATATTTCTCGTACTGCCCCTTACATTCCTTCCCATCTCTCAAAAGTCCCAAACTTTCTCTGTGGTTCAGTGCAAGTGTCAGCACTTCTGCTTGGAGATGAATAAATGAATGAGATTATTTTCCACAGGCCCTTTCATCAGCATTTCAGCCCTTCACCTTGGGGAAGGAGAAGTCAATGTGTGTCTTTTCAGCTCACTATGGTATGGCTGCAGCAGCCCATGAAGGCTCCCCAAGCCCATCTAATTAACATTGGTGCAATCTTGTCAATGCTCAGTCAAGAAACACTCCCAAGGACCATTAATACAAAACAAAATGCAGAGGCTCTGATGCTAATACCCTCATTAATTATGATCATTTCACAACAACCTCTGAAAGTCTGCCTTTGCAAATCAATGTCATCAATACAGGGTTTCTATATTTCTAGTGCACACATTTTCAACAATGACGAAATCACTCATCCATGAAATGTTTAGCGGCATTTAAACAAAGTAAATCATTAGGTTGCCACATTTGCCCCTCCTTAATAAAACCATAAAATAATATCATAG
This sequence comes from Esox lucius, assembly GCF_011004845.1. Taxonomy (NCBI): domain Eukaryota; kingdom Metazoa; phylum Chordata; class Actinopteri; order Esociformes; family Esocidae; genus Esox; species Esox lucius. Next base: position 15,930,027 of record NC_047576.1, read on the forward strand.
AGATTGTTCTTGTAATGGAATAGAGATGTGAGTGTGAAGAGGGTTCTGGTACATCGAACCAGGCCTGTAATGTGTATTATATTCACAAACATCATTGAACCGTCTGCCCCTTCCTCAGTGGAGCAGATATGCAAGGTGAGGGGTCAATGTAGCCCAACCTGCTCAGAATGTAATGGAGCAAATGCCTGTGTGAAGACAAATCAACAAAGAACATAATTAAATTGCAGGTTGGTTTAATTAGATTGTTGTTTTGACTTTTTACATGGGTCCCATAAATGAATGAACATGAATTCTCCAATGTTTAATTTGATTGTATATGTATTGCGTTCTACTGGTAAATGAGTGCCTGATGACAAGACTATTTAAAAAGTAACAAGACCAAATGTTTTGCCATGAGACACATAAATGTGTAAATGTGTAAAAGCCTGTTCTTTATTTTCAGTTTAAGAAAATTACCCTATTGATGGGAATTATCTTATGGGGTTCAAATATACTGTATAGTAAAGCTATAAGGTAAATCGTGGAGCTTCAGTTTATAGACTTACAAAGCATTCCCTGTAAAAGGACTCCAAATATGTTTTATGCTTTAGATGCGTGAGGATACATAGAAGCTGTGGTTGTCCTCCCATTAGGCATGTTGAACGGTGCCCTACAATTTTTTTAAATATATTTTGTTATATATATATGTTATAATTAGGGATTATGTTACAAATTCTCATAAACGTGGGGTAGATATGGCTACATTGAACTTTAGACAATATATATTGTAATAAACAAGCATTTTAATTACATACAACTCTGTTAACAGCAGTTCTGCTCATTGAGCCAGTCGCCCCAGTAGGGATAGCTGATCAATAAGTATTGAAACGTTTGTTCCTCACTTTCCTTTTTGAGAATCAATCCTCACACAAAAATATCGATACAAGGTACTTCCTTTAACCATTTATTGTTATATTTATTTTGTATAAAATTGAATGAACATCAGATGCTGAATGATGGAAAAAATATATAATGTCGCAAACTGGCTAAAACACTTGAAAATCAGCAACATGAAACAGCAAGAAAAGTATCAGTTACTAGTCGTGGTATTACTTGGCATCAGATTGAAAAGAAAATAGCACTAGCACTCGGATTAGAAACCCCTAGCATTCGAATTGGAAACCCCTAGCACTCTGATTGGAAACCCCCAGCACTCGGATTGCTCATTGGTTGCTTGCCTATGTGGGAGGGCTGCACCAATGAGATACCAGGGATTTCATCAAAAGAATTGCACAGCACAGTGTTAATGGACCACTTTGGGGCATTCAAATGAACCACTGGGTCTCTGTGTATTCTTGAACATATTTCTCTATATCAGGTATTGCGTAAAGGACACAAATAGCAAGAAATATAGACACATGATCACTGTCATCATGGTGGTGCCACAGGGCTAGAAAGAGAAATTTGACAAGATCAACACTATATGTACATGAAAAAGTCAAAGCATCACATTACAGAGGACATGAGGAAAGCAATATGCCCATAACAATCACAAAAATATACTTGGGAAAACTGTAAATGTTAACTATTAGCAAAATATTTAGCCAAACCTACTGTAACATAGAATACAGCAACACTGGGCTGGAAGATCGTTGAAGCAAATTGATTATCAACTTGAACTGTTTAGCTGGCAGTTAGGAGACAAAAAAGCAAATAATTTATTTAGGGGACTTTGGATTTTGGACTGTGCAATCAATGAAAGACCACTTTGAAAAAGTGCAAGCTGTACTGCAATTTCACCATAATGCAAAGTAATAACTCAATTGATTATTATCCTTTTCTGTACTATGGTCATAATGCTAGAATGATGCTCCCAAATGTTAGTTCAACACTTGTTTCATTTACAGTTCATCATATGGTGGTCAGTTCAAGCCATGAACATAATGTCTGAAAATTAACTAGTCATTAATTGTTTTCAAATGTGTAATCATAATTAGCTTGACTAACCAGCTGGCTCATGTTTAGCTTCAGCCATCAGTTTTCTAAAATATGAATAGAAATACTACAGTCATCTAACTAGCATGCTAACCTTGGCAACAATGTTGAATGAGGGATTGTTAGATTAACATTTTAATAACCTCCATATGTTTATGGTTACTTGTGTTTAAAAATATTCTCTCTCATTTCTCCAAACAAGTTGTGTGAATCAGAATCTCAACTAGCCTAGTTATTGTTCTCGCTATCAACTAATCTACTAATATTTTCTGTGCAGTATACAGTAGTATTCAGCTTTATAGAATCCTAATTGCAATGGTACTGGGGGAATCTTGCTCTAAGCAACACATCACTACTACTACTACTACAACTACTACTACTACTACAACGACTACAACTACTACAACACGAACACACCCCTGTGCCCCCTAGGGGTGTGTGCAATGACAGGCTAACATAATGAGTTCCTAAGATCTAAATCTTTAATTGTGCCTTCGGTCAGGTAGTTTAGTGGATCAGAAGGCAGATAAACATGTTTCATAAGGTACATTTGGATGAAGCTAAGACATAAACAGGGCCAGGGATGAAATGAGCAGGACAGAGAGTGTGGAAAGGCCTGAGGCCACCTATCACACATGATCCCTCATCATTGGGTTCCCTAACCTTAAACACAACTTCCACCAAGTCCCCCTGCCTGGACTTAAAGATTCCATACAGCGCAAACGATGGGGACTGGAATCAGCCACACTGTCTGGAACAAGTGAATGTGTAGTAGTTGCAGCCCTGGTAAGGCATGTAATTTGCTAGCTGGTTCCATTGAAATAAAATACATTATTGACCAGGTCAGTGTTGCCTACTGTACTTGCCACATAGGAAAGAGGCTTTTTATTTGGAAGATAAGGAAAACAAAGTGAGTCCATTAAAAGTAAATGTGTACTATACAGGGCAACCTTGATTACAAATGAATGAGTAAATATCATGTAACACACAAATACACATCAGCTTCTACATAGTAAGATGGTATAGGTGTCTGTGGGAAGTAAAATATGATATTAAATCAACAAAACAACCCACTTCATAATCTTCCACACTTCGCAATAATGATTATTCTTTCCGGTACTGCACATCAATTTTACATCTGCACTAGAGAAATCTCAGCTTGCACATGCTCACCAACTGGCTTCCCTTTGGGCTCTCTGTTTCCATGGAAACCCTGTCCTATAGCAAGCCAATTCTTTTCCATCTAAGAGAAGTGGAAATGGATAAAATACCTGAAGTGGAAGTGGATTAGCAGACAGGCCTGGCTGGATGGCCCATGTAAGACAAATAATAGCAGATAATTTTCATGGTATAAAGGTTTCTCCTCTGTCTAAACTAGTTAGAACAGATTTATTATGGGCAGGAAAGCGAAACAAGGAGCTAGAAAGTAGAAAGATATTCCCTAAAATCGTAAATATTAACAAGAATATACTTTATGCCTTTTGGGTAATAGGTGAGGTTTTATGTTTTGGAAGGACAATTTGATTCTATGGTGCTCATTATTAATTCCTGGCAGCTCTTGAAATCCCAGGGCTAAATGGTTGTGAATAAATGGTCATATATTAGCATGCCTCTTTTTCACTAATCTCTGTTGTTTGAGACAGTTTTCTTATTAATCTCATTGTCTGTCTGGCATAACAATTCCTTTTGGCAAGCAAACCTTTTAAGTATTCCAAATCCATCTCTGGAGTATTCAGTCCCACTCTTAGTGGACTGTCGCTATTGTTTAATGCTCAGGCATGATTCATTCTGTTCAAATACAATTGTGGCAGATAGCCTAGTGGTTAAAGTGTTGGGACAGTTACCAAAAGGTTGATGATTTGAATTTCTGGGCTGCCCCCATTTCATGTGCCCTAGACCAAGGCACTCTGCCGTAATTGCTCCTGTAAATTAATCTGGATAGCAGAGTCTGCTAAGTGCAACATTTACCATGATTAAGGCTCAGTGTGTGTGCCATGTAAAGTATTTATATCGGAATGGGCAGTTATAGTTTATTCCACTTTCTCATTCACAAGGAATAAAACAGAACTGAAATGAATAGCAGCAGCAATGTTTTATGATCATCACTCAGGGAAGAACAGACACATGCTGGAATAGTAACTTTATTATGACATCTACAGAAATAGTACATTACAGACGTGCGCAAACAGCTATCTAATGGCATGTGAGGGTCTCAGTAATATTATTTATGGAGCAAACTAGAACCTGAAACTGTTCTTCGATTGTCCGTGAATGAGAACTCTGAAATACAATTTTTTTGCTTTTATTTATAACCCTTTTTGGTTCAATATACAACCCTTTCTACAAAGGATTCTACGTGTAATCCAAAAGGGTTGTCCTCTGCACAAACATTTTCAGGGAACCATAACAGGTTTTCTTAAGGGGATAAGCCCATTTTTCCTAAGAATGTAAAGTAATTGAGAATTACATGGAAAGGACATACAACATTCAGTGAGCAATTCTGGGAAGGAAGGAATAAATGACAGGCTAGAACATGTTGGTTGAGCTTACTGTCACTACCCACCTAGAGTGTCTACCAGAAGCTCTCACGTTAATTCCCAAACCAGCCTTTGCCCCTCAAAATAGTCACAGTCCACTCCTTTGTAATATCTGTTTGCTTTCATGTGTTTTATTGGAAACCATAAATCCAAATTAAAGTTTTTGTTACATATTGTGAGAAACTTTTGCACCTACTGCTAAGACAAGGGAATTTCAACTAAGATGGTCAAGATTGAAATAAATGAAAATATAAAATATTGCAAAAAAAAAAAGGAAGAAAACTACCTCTTCCCGACCCCACTTCCCTCCCCCCTCAGTCACCTATATGTCTGTTTGTGTATGCAGAGGATTTTAGTCATTTTCAACAGGAATGCGTGTGCTTGTGCGCGTGCATGTGTGTGTGTCTGTGTCCGCCCCCAGAGCCTCATACAATAACTCAGGCAGCCTATGACAGGATGTGTGGGTGGCTTTATAGCAGAAAGCCATGCCGCCTGAAGAACATCACTTTAGATGATAGAGGATACCAGGCTACACAGCCGTCAAACACCATGTTTCCTCTTTGACTGAAAACACAGTGACTAGCATCACTGAAGAGAAGACCAAAACACGTCAGGTTGGTTTCCAAAAGGATAGAATTGGTTACGCACTTAGTATGCATGATGCTGGAAATGGGTCTTAGAGGTGCCCTCCTTTCGGACGCAGCGTGATACTGGGCACAGGATGCATCGGAGCATGCCATTCTGGCATCGTTAAACCAGGCCCGACTGATAGGGAAAGGGTCTCAGTGGCACTCAGTGTGCCTGCTACCGCACTACCAGTTGGACAGGTCTGGCACACAACTAGGGAACATGTTAAGACAATGAGGGAATGGTGCAATATGAAGCCAGATCCAACTCTGGCGGTGTTACCAGGACACGGTTAATGAGGCAACTTACAGTTTTGTGAAACGGTCATGACTCATGACTGCATCCATTCTATCACTTATTTCACTATAGTGTGTTTTGTTTCCTGTATCTTAATTCTTTGCAAGTAAAGGACTGGATACAGTATTTATAAAGGTTTGTATGTCATACAGCGGGAAAATCTCATGAAGTCCAAAACATGAGCATTAAGACGATTGAGAACGGCATTTTTCTGCGTGAGCTGCCTGTGTCTGAATTCCACTTGCGTGTCAGCTCATGCCAGAGTTTGAGTGACATGCCTTGGCTGGGTTTTGACAGGAAGTTATAGTCCCCAGTCCTGGGCGTTCAGCATTACTTAATGTCCATACACTGGAGGAGAGGCCATGGAGTCTTCAAAGTCAGTCAGTTTCCATATGGCCGTCTATGAGCCTAGTGTTTCAGCACTATTCTGTTCAGGTTTCATTGTTTTATTATACCAAAGCCCAGAGGTAAACGAACAAGCAAGACACAGATTACTACCATGGTGAGTACATCTTTCAAGCAGACACCAAGCTAGATTTATTCCCACCAAAGACCAATCCAGATCCCAGAAGAGAGCTTGTTTTTTAGTTAACTTATTTTCCCCTTGATTCATGGTTTACTACAGTGTAAAGTATCATATGGCAGCTGTCAGCTTCCTTAATCTTAAGCAAAACCAGAGCACAACTGTGCACAGAGAGCAGTATCTATCTCCTTAAATTCCTGAGAGCAAGATGAATAAAATAGTGGCCCTGTTTGGCTTGCCTGCCTCCAGTGTGGGTGGTGGTAGAGAAGAGACACGGAAAGCAAACAGCAGCGAGCACATCCACTCACTTTACTAAGGACCCCAGCCGCTCTCTGCTCTCTGCTAAGGGTATAGGTATGGTTCCATCAGCCGATGTTGCCATGGAGACCAGTCCCACTGATCTAAATAGGAGGCTGTTGGGGAAAATCTGCTAGGGCTGTTCCTATTAGCATGACTCAACCGCAAGCAGCATCATAGGCTCTGCCAACCAGCCAACTATCTCCCGAGTCAGCCCGCACACCTTGGTAAGACCGCCAATGATGTCACAGAATAATGTTGATGCATGGCAGTACTGGATATGGGACTTTAGAATTTAGGTTTTGTAAATACATATGCAAGACAATAACAATTATCAAACACTTCACATTCTACATCGGAGGTATCATTTTCAGTATGTTATTGGAGAGAATTGTGGATTTCTCCATATTCATGTGTCTCATTTCATAAGGCAGGTAAATTAGTATTAGTCAGTTTGAGTTCCAACCTGAGATTTTGGCTGACACACCTACACCTACTTCCTGAACAGTTTTCCTGATAATGTTTTTTTATTATGGTAAACCTTCTTCAGTCATCCATTGTAAAGGTTAACTTGGCCTACCAGGCCGTTTGCAATTGCTGACCTAGCCAGTGCCTTCAATCTTTCCAAACAGTTGTTTTTGGGAAGCTTAAGGACTTGGCTATGTTTTGCATAATTTTTTAGATTTTCTTTGTCAGCCTCCTGTAGGCTTCCTTGACAACCATTGACATAGCTTTGATTATCTTGTTGACACCAAAGGCAAACGCAAAGCCTAGAATCAAAACTATACATAGACAGCGGACTCATACCTGGACACAAGTGACAAAACACACCTGACTAACCCAAAACATCTGTCAAGCTAGTTGTCCCAATAATTTTAGAGCCCAGAAATAGTGGATCAAAAAGTGTTGTATAAAAAGTGTTTTCATTTGTAAATGGTGACAGAGTGGGGAGAACAAGTATTTGATACACTGCCGATTTTGCAGGTTTTCCTACTTACAAAGCATGTAGAGGTCTGGGTTCTTTTTATCATAGGTACACATCAACTGTGAGAGACGGAATCTAAAACAAAAATCCAGAAAATCACATTGTATGATTTTTAAATAATTAATTTTAATTTTATTGCATGACATAAGTATTTGATCACCTACCAACCAGTAAGAATTCCGGCTCTCACAGACCTGTTAGTTTTTCTTTAAGAAGCCCTCCTGTTCTCCACTCATTACCTGTATTAACTGCACCTGTTTGAACTCGTTACCTGTATAAAAGACACCTGTCCACACACTCAAACCTCTCCACAATGGCCAAGACCAGAGAGCTGTGTAAGGACATCAGGGATAAAATTGTAGACCTGCTCAAGGCTGGGATGGGCTACAGGACAATAGGCAAGCAGCTTGGTGAGAAGGCAACAACTGTTGGCGCATTTATTAGAAAATGGAAGAAGTTCAAGATGACGGTCAATCTCCCTCGGTCTGGGGCTCCATGCAAGATCTCACCTCGTGGGGCATCAATGATCATGAGGAAGGTGAGGGATCAGCCCAGAACTACACGGCAGGACCTGGTCAATGACCTGAAGAGAGCTGGGACAACAGTCTCAAAGAAAACCATTAGTAACACACTACACCGTCATGGATTAAAGTCCTGCAGCGCACGCAAGGTCCCCCTGCTCAAGCCAGCGCATGTCCAGGCCAGTCTGAAGTTTGCCAGTGACCATCTGGATGATCCAGAGGAGGAATGAGAGAAGGTCATGTGGTCTGATGAGAAAAAAAAAGAGCTTTTTGGTCTAAACTCCACTCGCCATGTTTGGAGGAAGAAGAAGGATGAGAACAACCCCAAGAACACCATCCCAACCGTGAAGCATGGATGTGGACACATCATTCTTTGGGGATGCTTTTCTGCAAAGGGGACAGGACGACTGCACCGTATTGAGGGGAGGATGGATGGGGCCATGTATCACGAGATCTCGGCCAACAACCTCCTTCCCTCAGTAAGAGCATTGAAGATGGGTCGTGGCAGGGTCTTCCAGCATGACAACGACCCGAAACACACAGCCAGGGCAACTAAGGAATGGCTCCGTAAGAAGCATCTTAAGGTCCTGGAGTGGCCTAGCCAGTCTCCAGACCTGAACCCAATAGAAAATCTTTGGAGGGAGTCCGTATTGCCCAGCGACAGCCCCGAAACCTGAAGGATCTGGAGAAGGTCTGTATGGAGGAGTGGGCTAAAATCCCTGCTGTAGTGTGTGCAAACCTGGTCAAGAACTACAGGAAACGTATGATCTCTGTAATTGGAAACAAAAGTTTCTGTACCGAAATATTAAGTTCTGCTTTTCTTATGTATCAAATACTTGCAAATTATTTCATACAATGGGATTTTCTGGATTTTTGTTTTTAGATTCCACTCACAGTTGAAGAGTACCTATGATAAAAATTACAGACTTCTACATGCTTTGTAAGTGGGAAAACCTGCAAAATCAGCAGTGTATCAAACATGTTCTCCCCACTGTATGTACACAAAATCTTCAAATAAAAGCTGAGAATATGTACTTTATCTATACTTTGTGAGATGTCAAATCCAAACTTTGGAGTGTCAAACCAAAAGAAGAAATACATCTTTGGTGTCCGAATACTTAGGGGAGTGCACTGCATACTGTGAGTATGTTTGGCAGATGTACCTATATTTTTTCCCTTGAATTTTATTCTGCTTGGTCACAAGACATGATTAGTGCTCATTATTTTTTCTATTTTGTTTAGTGGATATTGTAAATGGGAAATCACATCATTCTTAGTGTTCTCATCATGGTTCAGTGACCTTAGGATATTATATCAAGGAGAAAAATGGGGCAGAGACGATGATTCACCACTGCAATTTAAACAGATTAAGAACATGTTGTGAAATATTGATCTCATGATTGTGTACGACAGATACATCTTTCATAGGTTTCCATATTGATTAAATAACTTACGATCGAAAAACCACTATCCAAATCACATGTACCAGTAAATGTAAGTATTGCAAGATGTGTGTATAGTGGATCATGCTGTATACATTGAGAATACATTTTCAACTAACTATAAAAAGTATTTGCAGCCACACTGAGGTTTAATATGAGAGATAGAGGCTATGTCCTCATTTCAAATTTGTAGCATTAACTTTTTAAAGGAGCTTTAGCAATAGGCATGGAAATAAAACCTAACTGGCATTTTTCAAATGTCATAATATTCACGGCTGGTTGACTGTGCTGACCATCACAGCCCAACAGGGCTGTTGAAAGCACAAAAGCATTCCCAGAAGCTCTGTCCCTGTTGTAGCATGAAGCATGGCCACTGAGACAAACACACTTTTCCAAAGCATGCTGTATGTGGGAGTTCTTAAAGAATACAAGAAAGCACTCCTGAGCAACAGTGTAACACTTGCCAGTGTCTTTATGTGTTGTGAATATCACTATATACAGACAGGACAAAAGGCGCCCTATTACTCTACCAACAGAATCTAGGTAGTAATTGTGGTTCCTGATTTTTTTTTTATCCAGTTCTGGGAGGTAGTGGTTAATCTCCTGATTAAGCTAATAGATCTGTTGAAGTGATCCTGAACCTCTATAAGCTCTTCAATCAGAACCTTATTTTTTCTTGAAATCAAATCCAGCCAGAGATGAAATCCCTGTGGTGATTAAAGCTGAACATTCCTGCATTCAGCAATACTGAGTCCTGCCTACGGAGTAGTGAATGGCATCCAGTATTACTATGGCTCCCTAGTGGCTGTCAATCTCTCTTTTATATCTTACTGTAAAGTGGAGATAGGCTCACCGTGACAGTTAAAATGTCTGACAGTTAAAACCTGTTCTGCAGGACCTTATTATTTTCAAGGGATCTATCCAGATTTTCAGCTAAGCACTTTAAATGCATAGAAGTACCATAATCCTAATTTTAGTCAATCAGCCTATGTCCTATATATTCTATTTCTCTGTGTTTTGTCTATTCCGAATGTAAAAACTGGGCCCTGATATGATGGTATGCTAAAGACAAAGCACCAAGAAGAACCCAATAAAATAGAGGGATGAGTTGACCTCCTGTATGCAATGTATGCACCACCAACCCAATCATTACTTAATCTCATGATTAAACAAATCTTTCTCCTCTATTCATGACATTCCATTTGTTGTATCATGTTTATTATTATAGCACCCATCTCATCAAACACTGTATCAATTAATAAATAAATAATTACAAATATTTACAGAGTCAAAATCTAGCCCTATTTTGATCATGTGGTTAGTGTCATTCTTTGAGGCTTGTTATTCAGTTAATGAATTTACGTGTTGATTACATTGAATGGCCCTGTATTATAGTGGCTGAAATAGGGCAGAAACTCACAGGGCGGATTACAGGGCCGAATCACCCAGGTTCTTATAGTTTAATGGCAGCAAAGCGAGAGGACAATAAATGTGCCACCCTCATCGCTCCCTGAGGGTCGAGGAGAAGGTGCTAATGAGAACACCTGGTCAAACTGCCGAAGGCGAGAAATGTTCCTGAGACACTCTGCAAGATGCTCTGCAGGACTCCGTCAGTCTGTCTTCCTCATTTTGCTGTAAAGCCTGAACAGCAGAGTAAAGCCTGAGTAAATTATGTTTACAGCATCAATTAGTGAAATTTCCAATTTCTAATCACAAGGAAGAACATCTCACTTGAATTAAGATAGATCCAGCTATATTATCTGTATTAAAAATGAGCAAACTCAGAAACCACAGATTTAACAAATTCAATGAAATCTAATAATGTTCTCTCCAACCAAAATGTATAAAACTTGAGATACAGATTTTTTTTTGGCTATCACTATTATTTCATAAATATCAAGAACCTTGAACTGATCTCTTCTGAGATCCATGCTTATTATTGACCTCAAGTAACACTGACTGGTAAAAATCACATTTTCGCTATAACAATCATTTGTTCCACTTAAAATTGTTCTGTTTCCATTGCTGAATGTGGAGCATGAAGAGGTATAAGCATATCCTCACACAGCCTGATGACACCACTCTTTTCTCCTAATGACTCAACTCTTCTCTTTCACCATTTCAACAAAGCAGCATTAAGATGTGAATTTATTTAGCATAAAGAGTGGCATTTTAGTCTAGTGAAATATAAATAAATAAAAATGTTACAATTTGAGACTTTTAATGTTACAACCTTTTGGCAGAATGAGTGAGTCAAAAATCCAATCTGCCATATTCGGAAAGGCCCTCAGAAAAGTGTCCACGGATCATTAATCGCTGCCCTTTTTATCCAGCTGTTGCCAATCTTTTTCCTGGAATAGAAGGCCAGAAGTTAAATGACTGTATAATTGGACCTACATACTGTCTGAAGGGCACCTCAGTGAGTCCATTACATCAGTTCTTTCACCCTTTCACAAGAACTTGGTCATCACTCATATTGAGAGAGCCTTCCAAACCCAGCTATCGAGCCAGTCCGTCTAGAATGCCGGGAAGTTACATCCCTCCCAAAAGAAGCTGCAAAACTGAAACAATTTCCATAACAAACACTGACTGGAGGAATACCCGAATGCATAGCAGGAAAAATCTGAAGAACAGCATATTCATTGATTACATCATAAAAGGTCAAACGGATTTCTCACCTGGGCAGACGGGGGATGGCTTTGGGTTTGTGTTGCCTATGTCGGAGATGTTTTGGCCAGGGATAGTGGAAGTCCCCTGGATATCACTGGTGGTGGAAGGACACACTTGCCCATTGCATTGACCTGCATTTGTTCTTGTTGTCCTGTTGCATCTTTGCCTCCCTGTCCATGCAGTTCCTGCAGGGCACTAGGCTCCGGGGAAGTCTCTCGTTACATCATCCATGTTATATTCAGTGGGCACTCCTGCCACTTTCTCTCCTGCTTTTACATCCAATGTGATGACGAATGCTTGTTACTTCTTAAGCAGCAATGATTCCTAAAAAAAAAATGAAGGGAAAGAAAATAACTTTAGATCTTTTTCACAGTTTGCTATATTATTGCCTTTTAATTTGTTACCAATTTCCAAGCATATACACATTAAAATGGTTTTATTTTAATCTTGAATCACAGTCGGTTGCAGCACGAGAGAAACCCCATTTTGAACTTTATATACCACACAATTATTACAAAACGCCCAGAGCATTTTAGTGAGGAGTGGGTGGACCACCCTATTCATGTTTTCAGGTAAGAATGTTTGAAAACTTAAAAAGCTGTGGAGAATAATTAAGCCTTGAAATACTAGGAGTGGACATGAAAGTGCTGTGACAGTATGGTGGTGGTATCTAAATAATGTTTAATCTTCCCATTTTAATGTTTATATACTTATATATTCACAGCATTTTCCAAATCGTCTAACATGGTTCCAGGGCCAAAAAAATAGAAGCTCTCTTGCCTGATTGACTACAGACCTGTAGTACTAACCACGGTCATCATAAACACCATCTTCCCAGATCTACTACAAGACAAACTTTCCAAGCTCAAAATGTGTCAAGCTCCATTTGTCAGTCTATCACTGACTTAATTTACTCATCAATTAAAGATTCCCAGACCGTCAGGATGTGAGCTCTCAACATATACCAACAACTGTACCGTCAACAATGCATCGGTCATGTGTTTCAACTTGGCAGGTGACTGTAATCTGGTTGGTCTCAACCCTAGTGACGATGACTCCATGGAGATATTAACCTGTGGTGCCCTGGTGCTGTGAAAATAAGCTGGAAGCCAGTCCTCCGAGTGGCATAGTAGTCAAAGTTCTGCCTTGAGGTAAAGCTATGTCACTGTCATTGCTGCCAGGTGTTTGGATCCTGGTTACAGCATACCAGTAATGGATTGCACAATTTGGCTCAGATGTTGGACAGAGCCGCCTTGTCATGTCGCGTTCTAGCGACTCTGTGTTGTAGGCCTCTAAACCAAATCGACCTTGTTTGTTGGGGGATGCGTCTTCTCAGCTCGTGGTAACCAGCAAAAACCTGAGTGAGCACTGTGATGGTTTTGGGTGGCAAGATGTTTTTGGAGGAAAAATTTATCCATCGTCATCTTTAATGGCTGTAAAGGTATTTAGACAAAGCCAGACCATAATTGGTAATTGGATATCAGGAAATTGGTGAGGGCAATGGAGTTCGACTTGAGGAAGATTGGGTCTAGAGCCCATCAGGATGACTGACAGAGTCAGAAATTGGACTGTAGCTATTTTAGCAACAGAAGGTAGCCACAGAAGGTACATCCTAGAGACAGTCAGACATTTGTTGGTGGTTGGGGCTGCAGAAATTTGGGTGGGCAGAAATTATACATATCAACATATGTTCATGCTACAGACACTTAATGCACACAAGCCATTACAAACCAGATTATGTTAACCTAACAATAATTTATTAGAATTGCTGTATGCTTCAGCATTTCACAACAAACAAATGAATAATATCTTTGTCCATGTTTTAGCTACACTTTCCTCAATTTATGTAACCAAAACAGGTATTTTTTAACAGGGTTCAGTAAGGTGTGATTCTTTCAATAATGGGTGTTACAGCTAGCCGTAACCAAGCCTAAAATACATTTATTATTTCAAAACTGAAGCTCATGGTTAGAAATGTATCAAGCTGTCCATATTGAATTTGTGATTAAACTGTAATGACTTGGCTAACAGAGCAGCTTGTACCCCTTAGTGACAAGCCGTAACCAGAGTACGTGACCAGTACAGTGCGGTCAGAAATCTGTCTCGCTCAAAGAGCATTTCCACTCCAAGCACTAAACATCCCTTTTAAATGGGGTTCTTAGTCGAGGAATTAATATTATTATTTAAAATATACAGTTTCGTGACCAAGGACGGTCTGTCACTCTGCCTCCTGTGCACATGATCCACAGCATAGTGGTGTTTGAGATCTACCCACTTCTTTTCAGACTAAATTCTCCCTATCAAAGAGGGATTTATTTTTGGTTTGACTTTCCAAAGGCAACACTTGTGGGCATTCATGGTGAGTATATTTTAGACACATCTACTAGTTGCAAGTAAACTTTCAGTGGATGCCTCACAGAATCCTCTCTGCACATGAACCCAACCCCATTTGGTTGTCAGTGATTATTTCCCTTTAAATTGTGAAATGTTTGGTTAGTTATTGGCAATGCAACAGAATGGGTGCTCATCCAGGATATTTTCAAACTTCATGTTTCCCATGAGTTTTGTAGTCGCCCTAATTACACAATTACACAAGCTACTCTTCCCAAATATTTGAGTTTTTACTAAGAAAATGTTCAAGGGTTTTAAAGATGGGTCAAATCCTATTTATAGGATTGGAAATATAATCTAACATATTACATTTGTTGGATACCTATGTCAGATAGGGATGATAGCTTGGAAAGCACTGGAAAGCAGTTTGTTACAATTTAAGATTCACTACACAATGATTGTGTTCAATATTGTATTTCCTGACAACTCTTCTGTGAGTGACAAAGCTTCTGAGGGCACATAACTCTACAGCTTTGTCCTACAATCCAAACTGTGCAGCTTCTGGTCTAGAATAATCTTGGGGTCTTAGAGCCTTGGAGAAGACTGACTGACAATTATCTCTTAACCTAATAGTCAGAAAAAGATTCCCTTACATTAAGAACAATCATGAAACAAATAGGGAAATATTCTATATTCCTACAGAATTCGGTAAAATGAATAATCTGTATTTAAAACTTACTTATTTTGACAATATGGCAACATTCTAAATGTCTAATGAGCAATATTTGAAACAGAAAACTGTAGAAACTCTAGTGTTAAGGATCTCCTGTTCATTGTTTGTCACACTGTTTGATCTGTCTGAGATGTTTATGTCTGGACCAAATTACAGTAAACCACATTAAATTATACTTCATTGGGAATCCCAAAAACAGTGAGTTTTTATAGCTTTTGCAACAAAATGTGGCCTCTACAATTGACACTATATTGTAAAGAAACTAAGATCCAATATTGTATATGCAGGTGAGTTTGGTGAGGTTTGAGTGGATTAAGTGCAAAAAGATGGTGTTCTGATGCAGAAATCTTGTTCCTAAACCACTTTAGGTCCAGGTGGCTGGCCATTCACTAATTACTGTTCCAGTCATAGAAAGACATGAGACAAGAGATTTTAGCACATAATAATAATGCGGATCAAAAAGACATTGGGTCAACAATACCTTGGTTAAAACAATACTTTGGTACCTTACTTAATGTTAAAGCCCCTTGTTTAAAATGTAATGGCAAGTTACATTTGCCATCTTGTTCACAGAATCCAGAGTGTCATGACGCTCTTTAGAAATCCCATCAATCTTTAAAGGTGGAAAGCCTTTTGCCTTGATACGGAAAATACTGGGATGGGAGGGAATGCATTGTGCTCTTTGCAGGAAGATATTTTGTTCATGATTCTTTAGATTTCATTGTGAATGAGCTTTGGACATCATGTCAGAGGTCCTTTTGAGGCACTTAAATGAAGGGGTTGTTGCAGGACAAGACCTTAAAAACAAATTTAGTAACATGAAAGCACATTACAACGCAAATGAGAAAATGGAGAAGGTATACACATGAGTGAAAGTCTGGTACATTCAGAGTGGCTTGTTTTTAGGTCTCCACAAAAAGAGAGAAAAAAAGGTTTGTTATCAGGCTGTTTGTAGTTATCATGTTGACTCTTCACTTCTTAAAACTGAATTACACAACAGAGTGAGAAAAGCTGAAAACGCTCGGTGACCGATATGTTCAAGTAACTCAGAGATTCTATAAAACCTTTTTTGGGGGGGGAAATCTTGTCTCCACATCAAAAAGAGGACCTGCACTGCTTTGGAATTTGTGTTTATTCTCAGAATACACTGAAATTAATGTTTTAAAATGAAAATATACAATAATAATGTTTATAATGAATTTCATTGGACTACAACAAGCATTGTTTTATGAAAATAGACATATGTGGCAATGTACACCATTGGGGAAATTACCATGGATGAGTGGATATAAAACCGGATATTATTAAAGAGATATCCCTAATTTGCTACAACCATGTGGAATTTACACTAACAACAGTTGGCATTTAAACCAAATCTGGCACTAGCACTTTCACTTCTGGTGGACCAACTTTCAAAAACTGTAAAGTGTCCAGTGTGAGATATCTACCACAGTTCAGCTTACTATTAGAATAGCAGATGCTGAGGATTTGCCTAAAAATAACTTAAATATGTTTGTACCAGTGAGTCTGGCATTGTTTATGTAGCATGGGGCTGTTCACCAAAATTTTAAGGTTACAGAGATGAGTGTTAAAGAGAGGCACTGGTTCCAAAAGTGGTAAATTACAGTCACAAGTGTGTGTGGTGAAGACAAAGGAACCACTTGCAGGCAGTATGGCAGTCAATGTTCTAACTTTACTCAAAAGCAACATTGAGCACTTAATGCATGAAAATGAAACAAAAGGGCTGGCAATGCAGCAACACAGCACTCACCACCTGCAGAACACAAGAAGACATGGAACAACAATGATCAATGAATGTGGGGAGCAGAGGGGAAACATTTAAACACATACAAATGAGATGATGGGGACCTGGTGTGCATGATTAAGACGCGACACAAAACAAGTTTGGGATGCGTTCGTGTGATGATTGGAACTGAAGGTGCACGGAACGGTGGCGCTGCTGCTCACCTTACAGTGACAATTACATAACATTTATTGAGGAGCATTTCAGAAGCAAGCTTGTATTTTATGTTGCAATAGTTGAGTATTGGCATGATAATAGTTTATACAAAGGTATTTTTGGTGGCATGGATAAAGGATGCCTTTTTGCAGAACAGGAAACACTGGACTTAACTTTGGACTGAAGGTGGATGATATGGATATTGAATGAGTGTGTAGGTGTTCACATACTTTTAAGTCCAACCCATTCAGGAAAGAGATGTTTTAGGAGCAAGTAGGTTGAGATTAGCTCCAGTTGCAGAGCATACATTTTGTATTTTCGATATTAAAGAGTCAATGGAGGTAAAATAAGGTAAGGCGGATGTTTGTAAAGCTATGATGTAGGGAGGACAGCACAATATTCAATGAGAAGCCAGTTGTAAACAGCAAAGTGTTATCAGCATAAAGTAAATAATTTTACCCTTATTTTACCAGTAAGTATAACTGCATACACATTCTTATTTTCAGTGACAGCCTGTGAAAGGTCAGGTTATCTGCCTTGGTCAGGAACTGACTTGCCAGCTTGATCTAGCCACCTTTTGTTTAGGTCTGATAAGGTCTTCTAACCACTAGGCGACACTGACACCCCTACATTTGAACTTTTGCTTCCACTGGTCATAGGGTCAACACTCCAGTAAAACAATAAACCAGAAAATGTCCATAATTCACAACAAAACTGTTAATTTTCCACAAAACCGAAACTGTTTCAGTTGCCATAATCAATCACCAGACTTCTGTAAAAAAGACACTGAAAACTGTGGTCAATAAGTGTGGACCAATAAAAATAAGGTTCTCTGTTTGTATGGAGAAATGGTCTACAATCACTCCCAAGGTGTTTCCAAGGTGTTCTAGAAATGGTCTGCCATCACTCCCAAGGTGTTTCCAAGGTGTTCTAGAAATGGTCTGCCATCACTCCCAAGGTGATTCCAAGGTGTTCTAGAAATGGTCTGCCATCACTCCCAAGGTGATTCCAAGGTGTTCTAGAAATGGTCTGCCATCACTCCCAAGGTGTTTCCAAGGTGTTCTAGAAATGGTCTGCCATCACTCCCAAGGTGTTCTAGAAATGGTCTGCCATCACTCCCAAGGTGTTTCCAAGGTGTTCTAGAAATGGTCTGCCATCACTCCCAAGGTGTTCTAGAAATGGTCTACCATCACTCCCAAGGTGTTTCCAAGGTGTTCTAGAAATGGTCTGCCATCACTCCCAAGGTGATTCCAAGGTGCTCTAGAAAAATGACTGCCAGGTGTTAAGCTAAGCAATTTTATAATTGTGTTGTTTCTTTTTTAGGATACAATATTGCATTATTGAAATAATTAATTTCAGAAGTCGCTTTATATTTCAGCAATACAAGTAACTTGATGTAAATTATTTAAATCTGAATTACTATGGGGCTAATTTTTGGCAAAAAATAACAGTTTTGTTTCTCTTAGAGAGGTAATGAGGAGCAGGGAGCCAATCGATTACATGCGACTTTGGCTAGAAAGTAACTAAACATTTAGAGAATGCAGGCACATCCAAGCGGACAGGTACAATTGGCTAGGATGGAAGAACGCATTAATATAAACTGGGGGGGGCAGGACCATCCCCTGTGACCAATACAAATCCATACTCTCCTATTTTGGATCCCGTCCCGTCCCCACCAGTTTTATTAATAATCTTTTAGCCCTTCAAAAAGCAAGTACAAATACAGCATTCAATGTTCCCATCAATACACTTCAAAGGCAAAATCTCTTTGTTTCTCCCAGATCAGAACAAAGTAGACCTTACATCATCACCCCTCAAGGGGAGAATGCACCTGGAGATAGATTGGGTTTATGTAAATTCTGAAGGTTATTTCTGTGATGTAGCATGGTCACCTGTCATGGTGCTCAAATCAACCCTCTGTTCATATTGTGTCAATACTAAAAGCTATACAGTATTTTAAATCTGTAGCCATGGTGAGCATGAGTCAAAATGTTCACTAGACTGAGACCTTTTATAGTTAGTAGAACAACCTGAATGCAAACAGTATAATCCTTGTAAAACTAAACAAGACCTACTTTTCCATCTTCAAAACTACAATTTGTAAATTATTTCTATATATTTTTTCTGGCGTAGTGTGAAGGGAAATATGTTTTATTAGTACCTTCAGTTTAGCAGCTGACTAAATATTTCAACAAGC
Source organism: Esox lucius (assembly GCF_011004845.1). Classification (NCBI taxonomy): domain Eukaryota; kingdom Metazoa; phylum Chordata; class Actinopteri; order Esociformes; family Esocidae; genus Esox; species Esox lucius. Next base: position 15,949,121 of record NC_047576.1, read on the forward strand.
TAGCATATTCCATTGAAGTGGTTGTGTTTAGTCAGAGCTAAACTTGACTAAGGGGCAACTAAAATAGCACATCCCAGTTTTTAAACTACGGGGGAGAAGAACTAACCATACTCAGAGGTTGCAACTTGGTCTCAGAATGATGACGTAGACTACTTTACGTACTTTTTAGGCAGGAGATTTTGTAAGATATATTACGTGCAGTAATATAACGTCAGAGTTGTAAGGCAACTACCTTGTAATCCAAACGTTGCCTATTCGAAATGCAGGTCTAACATTTTGTCAAAAAATCCTCTTTCATAGCGTTCGTAAAATATCATACGTTTGTCTGACGTTCGTATTCTATTTTACGTTTTAATAGTGGTCGTAACATTTGATACGTTGTAATAGCGTTCGTAAGATATGTTACGTTTGAATAATTTCGTAATGTATAATACGTTTTGGTGGCGCATTGTAATGTAACCTAACGTAACGTCACATATCATACGAAATCGGGTGCCATGGATTTTCGTAAAATAGTCTACGTAGGTTCCTGAGACCAGGTTGGATATTCAGAAGGAGGATGATTGAGTCATAGGAATTAAATGGAATCGCAGGCAGCAAACATTAATCTGAACTGTAGTAAAGAGGTTGTCTATTGAGTTAGATGTGTGTTATTTACAGATTTTATATTTACACATTTTTGAGAGCCATTTTCCTTCGGTCGACAAGTTCTCGTGTGCGTGGTTTCAGAGGGCTCGCTTGGTGGGACTTAAAAAATCTGGACTGCATCCTATTAGATTGAAGTCCATTGGTAGTTAGGACAAATTTTTCCTGAAATGTGAGTATAACGTTTGTGTGACATTATTTGACTGCATCACCAATGGGTAATACAACGCCGAACGTGTTTTCGACTTTCAGGCAGCTAACTTAAGCACAGTTATGTCAGCCTTCATCTGGTTGGCTAGCTAGCCAGCTAGTAGGCTACTAAAGTAATGAAGGTATCTAACCTAGGGTTGCCACCCGTTGTGATGGCAATTTCTAAAATCCAAACAATTTACTAAAATGGTAGGTAAGACAGAGGAAAACTCAAATGCACAATAAACAGTTTACTCTTGCAAGGAGAGAATACACAGGTTACAAAGTAACAATGAATAATCTCACAGGACAACCATCATCATTTAAAGGAAGGACAAAAGGGATGTGGTAAGATGTGTGTCAATAAAACACATTCACATGGTAAACCTTTTCAACCTTTTAGGAGCCACAATGTCTGGACACCCAAGGATAGACCCTAAAAGGGTTATACAGATATACTAATTTACGAGTAACTAATCCACTGGTGCTGGTCAAGGATGCCTCCCCAGACAAACACCAGACCCCACTCTACCTACATTCCTTTACTTATCTAAACATGGAAACTCAGTCCTTTAATCAGTAAGAATACATCATTGTAAGAAATTTCCCTGACACCGTCCCGAATTGAAAAATAATGCGCTGTCCTTACAGAATCAATACGGGGTGTGATTTTTTTCTACGTTAAGCTTAGATAGCCACGAAAAATTATAAAACCAAAATAGTTACATGAAACATAGCGGAGAAGTATTTAATCAGAATGACAGGCGAGTTGTCTGTCACTGAACGTCATCGTTGCCCTGGTTACGGAGACTCAGACGCACGGTAACATCAGCAGTGGGGTTCTCCCAGATAAATTGACAGTTCTGTAAGAAGAAGATACGACCCTCCGCACGCACTAGCTGTGTGTCTATGTGTGAGAGAAATGTAACCAATATCCCACTTGGTGGAAAGTAAAGTCACTTTTATTTATATAGCACATTTAAACAACAGTAGTTGACACAAAGTGTTTTACAGGCGAGGCAGATAGATTAACATCTGCCTCAAAACAGGTAAAGCAGGCGCTAGAACAAACGTTTTGGATGGTCAGTGATGCCATCGCATTCATTTTACCGTGACCAAATACGTTGTTTCTCAACGCTAGCTAACCGTACTGTTTTGCAATGCTAGCTAGTTGTTCATCCAACATGCGACGTCAGTGGATTTGATGCGATTTTTCTTTTTTAAGTATATTTTTAATCCGTTGAGGCAGAACAGGAAGGGGGAGCAGGAACAATAATGTCAGGTAACTAGCCAGTCTGATGAAAGTATAAATGAAATGATGTATTTACTTGAACCTAAAGAACCTTATTAATTAGGAGAAAATTATTAGTACCATCTTTTAAAGGTTATGCTCTGGTTTTTCATAAGAAGTGTACTTTATTAGGCAGGGAGGAGACAAGAGGAGACAAGAGTCTTGGAGACAGGAGTCTTGAAATTAAGAGACAATGGTACAGAGGTGAAAGCCAGCAGGGCACATGGAAGAGCAGAGTAAAACAGAGTGGAACAGAGAAGAGAGAGCAGAGAGGAGGGGAGAAAATAGGGAAAAGATATGGAGAGAATGGAAGAAGAATAGAGGAGAGAGGAAGAAAGTAAAAGAAGAGATGGAGAGGAGGGAATAGGAAGAAAGGAAAAAGAGATGAAGCAAAAGGAGGGGGCTTCTAGCTACCTGCATGTGCCTCTCCCTCAACTGCCCCCCCCCCCCAATCAATGAGATGAACTATAGGAAATATTTTTCCAAAAACCTAGAAGAGTTAAGTGTCTCCCTGCTTGTCAGACCACAGGATCGTTTTTTACTTCACCTCAATCTGTCTTAAATGTGCATGGGCCCAGAGAAAGTGGCAGCGTTTCTGAATCTTGTTTATGGTTTGTTCTTTGCATGGTAGAGATTTAACTTGCATTTGTGAATGCAGCGACGCACTCTGTTCACAAACAATAGTTTTCAGAAGTGTTCCTGAGCCCATGCAGTGATTTCCACGACAGAATCATGTCTGTTTTTAATGCAGTGTCATCTGAGGGCCCAAAGATCACGGCCATCCAACATTGGTGTTCAGCCTTGTCCCTTGCGTACAGTGATTTCTCCGGATTCTCTGAATCTTTTAATGATATTAGTTTTGGGGATGAGATCCCCAAACTCTGCAATTTTATGTTGAAGAAACTTTATTCTTAAATTGTTGCACCATTTGCCTAAGCAGTCTTTTAGAGTGGTGAACCCCTCCCCATCTTTACTTCTTAAGACTGACTGACCTGTTGACAATTAATCTAATTAGCTGTGAGATGTTCCACCAGGTTTTTGTTTTCATTACACAACTTTTCCAGTCTTTTGTGGTAAACATGCCCCTGTCCCAGGTTTTTTGAAATGTGTTGCTGGCATCAAATTCAAAGTGGGCATATATTTTTCAAGAAACAATAACATTTCTCAGTTTCAACATTTGATAGGTTGTCTTTATACTATTTTCTATTGAATATAGGGTTCAAATGAATATTACATTATGTTATTCTTTACATTTTACATAGCGTCCCAACTTCTTTGGAAACAGTAGTCAAAAATTGATTGTATGCATGGTTAATTTTGAACGGGCTCTAAAAGTTAAAGTGACCTTTATTAATCAATAGTGATTGATGTTGCAGAATATTCTCATAGAGTTCTGATTTCCCCGATGTTGGTCTTGCAGCTAGCAAGCATGCTAGATAGAGCTACGTATCATAATCCATTGGTATAGGGGGAAAACTATTGTGAGCTTTAATTTGTCAATGGGGAAACAATTTTAGAGAGTATATGCATAAAGATTAGGTTTCCCCAACGTTGGTCCCACCCTGTTCACAATCCACTTCACCTCCCTTCACTGAAAATCAATGAGCTCTGGTGTTCCTAACATGAAAATGAATGGGTGATACTAACGCCTCTAAAACCATCACATTTGACTTAGCCTATAGAAACGTATTCGGTAACACAGTTGCATGAATTACATAGCAAAACATACTGAACTTTTTTTGTTTTTAAAAGAAGCGATAATATGTAAATACCTAAATCATTTTACAGCTTTTGGCATACCCCCTATTTTTACAACCTTGTGGCTTGTGAATGGCACAAGGCACAGCAAAACAGCAAAAATGTCACGTTTATAAGAGCATTATTTCCATTTTGTCACATTAGTTTGTAAATCAACTTGTTTTGACTTTACAGATGTTTCATTGGAAGGTAACTTCTTGCATGCAGTGTCTGAACAGGGGAATGCAAACAAACAAGCACAGAAGGAATGTCATCTTAACGAAAAACTTTTTCTATGATGCATCAATGACCTAAAGCAACCATACAATATGTTAATCAACCATACCCCACTGTATTACATACCATGTGTAACCCTCCCACGTGTTCATCAGGTAACAATGAGGATGAGTAATCTCCTTTGTAGCTGTACACAAGCCAGGTAAGCACAAGACTACCGCTCATACCCACCACTTTGCCCTGGTGAGTAATATGTCACCTTTCACCCCCATCTCTACCGCTTTTTTGAATACTTGAATTTCACAAGTGGCTAGTTTGCATCAACTACCTTCACTAAACCACTGCAACAGTTATACCCGCACTTCGAATCAACCTTTCGTGCAAGATGATTTTTGGGGAGAGTTGTCTGAAGATGGCCCACCTTGGAACAATTTGTTAAACCAGAACCATGAAATAAACCCAAGTGTTGGGTTTATGATACTAATTTAGATGCCTTCCATTCTCGGGCTGGGGCAGCTTTGGTACTGGGAGTGGGGTTAGTGGATTCCATGGCAGACCAGGGGGTGACCTGTTGAAATAAGGCTGCTGGTTAGGGAGTCATGCACAGATTAAATGTGTTTAAGTCACAGCTCCTGAGAAGCACCATGCTGGTGGATCAATGGAAAGAAAGAATCTCCCTTAGTTTCCCAGTGGGCAGCATTTAAACACGTCCAGCTCAGACTAAATCACTACTTTATGGGACTGATTCATTTTAGGGACGTATAAACAGGAGCCAGGGGAGAAATGGAAAGCCTCATCACAAAACAGTGTTGTGCCGAGTTGTCCACCAAATTCAAGGTCGGGGCTTTGTCTGTGCCACTGTCTAATGAGTGTCATTTAGCAATATATTTTAGAAATTATAAAATGGTAATGTACTTCTCAGACGGTATAGTAAAGAAGACAATGTGTATCATATTCTTTAGTGTTTATGACAATTACAACGCAGCAGACATGGTATGTTTCAATGTTATTTTTTAAATGCATGCCAACTGTTGCTAAATGTTTCCCCTTTGAGTGAGTCAAAATCACAAGCATGGTCACTGAGCAATTTATAACCCACATAGATGGTTTAAATGGTTGATTTAGTGAGCATCCACATCTACTGTGTCTTTCCCACATAACACATGTGACTCAGAAATCAGTCTGATTGAATTACACCCCTCACAGACTAACTCAGTCACGATGGTACCCAGATTAAAGTACTGTACAGTAGCTCTTGTTAGAATCCTGGCCCAAATACAAACTAAAAAATTCAGGGTGTAAAATGATTTTGGGTTAGAAAGGTATAGAGCCATTTATCATCAAGTTAGCTGTGAAAATGTACACATGTTCTGAATAATACTACCAAGGGGTTACATACAATGAACAGTAGAGAACTCAAAATGTAAATCCGAGATCAACAGCTTTTCAGAAACATTCCATTACAAAATATTTCACACGGATACACAATAAATGACAATACACTGACACAAACAATAACAACAATGACATGAGTAAGAGTGTTGGTTAGTGTGTGCATGTGAATAGAGTAAGAGTGTGGGTTAGTGTGTGTGTGTGAATAGAGTAAGAGTGTGGGTTAGTGTGTGTGTGTGAATAGAGTAAGAGTGTGGGTTAGTGTGTGTGTGTGTGAATAGAGTAAGAGTATGGGTTAGTGTGTGTGAATTGAATAAGAGTGTTGGTTAGTGTGTGTGAACAGAGTAAGAGTGTGGGTTGGTGTGTGTGTGTGTGAATGGATTAAGAGTGTGGGTTAGTGTGTGTGTGTGAATAGAGTAAGAGTGTGGGTTAGTGTGTGTGAATTGAATAAGAGTGTTGGTTAGTGTGTGTGAACAGAGTAAGTGCTAAAAGGTAAAACAAAAAACTGTGGGTAGAGGTAGCCTTTTGACTTGTTTTTTAGCAGCCTTATGACTTTGGGGTAGAACCTGTCTAGTCTTTGACACTCAAAGATATTTGGGCACTCAAAAAAAAGCTGGGCTAAACACAATCCAAATTAATTTATTTTATAACTCAGAGTAGAATGACAATTTATACTTCTGAATGTCAGCAGAGAACTAATGTATGGTGTTAATTTATCCAGGAGTGCTTTATAAACAAAAAGAGTGAAATGCATAGTTCTACGTGACTTTAAAGACAGCCAGACTACTTTCTGATAGAGAGAACAATGATGTGTGCTGATGTGTGAGAATCAACAAGCATTTACTCTCATTTCACGAAAATTGGTTCACAGACATCGCACGCCAATGATTTCTGTAGCATTAGACATTAACATTAGACAAAAACATGCTGGTTATGGTCTTTCCCAATGATGAATAACTCCACGAAGCTATCAAGTGATTATTCATTTAAATTCTGTTACATAACATGTTAGTGTAGATAAGTTGCCATCATTGCGCTATAATCGCTATACACAGCCACACTTGAGAGTTTTGTCCAAGATTAATAATCACTACAGAGTCCTTGTCTGCATTGCATTCAACAATTAGCTACAAAACCCAGTAGACAAAGGGACTTAGTTCCACTTTTGTCTTTTTTGATTTGTTTAGCACGTTGATATACACTCACCTAAAGGATTATTAGGAACACATGTTCAATTTCTCATTAATGCAATTATCTAATCAACCAATCACATGGCAGTTGCTTCAATGCATTTAGGGGTGTGGTCCTGGTCAAGACTATCTCCTGAACTCCAAACTGAATGTCAGAATGGGAAAGAAAGGTGATTTAAGCAATTTTGAGCGTGGCATGGTTGTTGGTGCCAGACGGGCCGGTCTGAGTATTTCACAATCTGCTCAGTTACTGGGATTTTCACGCACAACCATTTCTAGGGTTTACAAAGAATGGTGTGAAAAGGGAAAAACATCCAGTATGCGGCAGTCCTGTGGGCGAAAATGCCTTGTTGATGCTAGAGGTCAGAGGAGAATGGGCCGACTGATTCAAGCTGATAGAAGAGCAACTTTGACTGAAATAACCACTCTTTACAACCGAGGTATGCAGCAAAGCATTTGTGAAGCCACAACACGCACAACCTTCAGGCGGATGGGCTACAACAGCAGAAGACCCCACCAGGTACCACTCATCTCCACTACAAATAGGAAAAAGAGGCTACAATTTGCACAAGCTCACCAAAATTGGACAGTTGAAGACTGGAAGAATGTTGCCTGGTCTGATGAGTCTCGATTTCTGTTGAGACATTCAGATGGTAGAGTCAGAATTTGGCGTAAACAGAATGAGAACATGGATCCATCATGCCTTGGTACCACTGTGCAGGCTGCTGGTGGTGGTGTAATGGTGTGGGGGATGTTTTCTTGGCACACTTTAGGCCCCTTAGTGCCAATTGGGCATCGTTTAAATGCCACGGCCTACCTGAGCATTGTTTCTGACCATGTCCATCCCTTTATGACCACCATGTACCCATCCTCTGATGGCTACTTCCAGCAGGATAATGCACCATGTCACAAAGCTCGAATCATTTCAAATTGGTTTCTTGAACATGACAATGAGTTCACTGTACTGAAATGGCCCCCACAGTCACCAGATCTCAACCCAATAGAGCCTCTTTGGGATGTGGTGGAACGGGAGCTTCGTGCCCTGGATGTGTATCCCACAAATCTCCATCAACTGCAAGATGCTATCCTATCAATATGGGCCAACATTTCTAAAGAATGCTTTCAGCACCTTGTTGAATCAATGCCATGTAGAATTAAGGCAGTTCTGAAGGCGAAAGGGGGTCAAACACAGTATAAGTATGGTGTTCCTAATAATCCTTTAGGTGAGTGTATAAAGTAACTGTAAGTAGCTAACTACACACACTCGCTCTGTAAAGGGGCAGGCTGGGAAACAGATCTGTCTTTATATAGTCCTACTGATGAGATGCTTGTATGTTTGTCGTAAGAACCAGAGTAGTTTCCCAAAGGCAGGACTTCAGCCGTTCATTTGGATGTCATTTTTATTTGGAACATGTATATTTCCCATTATTACACATTTATTCTAGCCTAAGTTAAGCATTAATATCGTCCAGGGCCGGCACCAGGATGAAATGAGTGTGGGAGCATTTTGTTTAAATGAGGTGGCATGTCTAACCACTGCGCCCCCCCCAGGAGACACAACCTTGTACCGGGCATATCGTCGCATGTTGTATTTCCCCCAAAACATATTCTAATAGTGGAATCAACAAACATCATCTCCTCTGATTACTCTTTTTTGATAACAATCTCTATACACATGCAATGTGGTCTATACACACCTTATGCTTTTGCCTATTCAAGTAGCCCGCCAAATGCATCTTGTTGAATTTGGGTATACATAGTGTTTGGTTGTGGAGAGCTACTGTTTACAGGACCCTTAATGAGACCCATTCTAAAAACCTTTCACCCAAAACATCAAAGGAAAAGTTTAGGAATGATTCAGTGTTGGATCAAATGCCTGCCCACCCAGCCGCACTCCAGGTAAGAGGGGCTGATATGTGTTTTATACAGTAGCTTAATGTAACAGTTATTGTACTTGGTGCCTCAAGAGCAAAATGGTAAGGAAATGCTATGGGATCAGAGACCAGAAACCTCATCAGATTTACATATACTACAAATAACTACCAGTCAAAATGACAAAAATGTAATTGCGGTAAGAAATGAACTGAGATGTCATTATATTTTTAAATAAATTATTACATTATACAACGCATAGTTAAAATTACAAGATAGTTCTGACAATGCCAAGCATTCTTAATCCAGACATGATAAAAGTGAGAGAGAGAAAAAAATCCATAGCCGGAAAGGCCATGGTCCTATTAGCTAATGAGAGAAGACTGAAGATATACCTCAACCCAGCAGGATAGGAGCAAAAGAGAAAGAGCAATTGAATCGTTGCTCTATTTATAACCTCTGACTTGTTTGTTTTCCAGCTCTGAGATTTGACCAATAGCTTACCCTAAAATGTTACCTCCAATCAGATGCAGGAACCGCAGGAAAGAAAGATAGTAGCACCTTTTCTTCTTATGAATGTAATATACTTAACGGCTGGAATATAATGAACAATTTCTCATTCACATGCCAACGTTATGAGTGTGTGCTCCAAATTTCTCCAGTTGAAAAAAAGAGAAGGGGGGATGGGAAAAGTATGTTTCTACTACCCCGGGACATTAGAAGGTGGCAAGTATCCATAATGAGTGCCATAATCTCAGGCCAAAATGTGGAAATGATGGCAACCAAAACCAGGAATAGGGAAAGAACTAGTTGCTTGTACCAGCTTGTACACAAAGAGATTGAACTGGCAAGACTTTTGTTTTACAAACAAGAGTTTGTAAAACTCGATATTAAGTTTAACTTTCAATCCCAGCTTTGCAGCAATTTCATCCCGTGAATTCCCCATGTCTTGGTTTTTATAGAGACGACTACCAGCATTGTATAAATGACAAAATCACTGGAATTGTTCAGCAACCTGGAGATGCTTTCTTGATTTTCAAATTTTAAAACACTGATTTCCCAGGAAAGAATATTTTTCATCAATCCAATAGGTTGTGGCTCAATCACAAATCACATTCTACATACTGCAAGTACATACTTCATGGGTGCTGGTGAAGTACGTACTGTTTAGTATATAGAAATCTAGTGAGTAGTGGGACCGATTGTGACACACTATCTTGTCATGAAATTGTCTCATTAGATCACTTTGTCACGCATTAAAGTCAGTTAACATCTATTATAAAAGGCCTATCAATTGGCATGGATATTGAATGAATTGCTCAATATTATTGATTTAATGTTTTTAACTTAATACTTTCACAGGGTTAACATCAAAAAGTTATTTGAAATTGTAATAAATGTTCTACATAGCTTTATGCCTTTGGATATTGGAATGTGCAATATCACGGTTAAAATTGGTTTTGTTAACTCATTTAACTATTGCTATAAAGATTGAATTATTTTCAATGGTAAGGATTACATTGATAGAATGATTTTGACACCTCAGTAGGGAATAACTCTTAATTTGGTGGGAAACACCAAACATAGCTTGGCATTTGACTAAGTTGCAATCAAATAGAATAAATCTGCCCAATATTTCTTTTCTAAATGTATTTGTCTGACTATAGTCAATATATTCATATAGAAATCTGACCAATCATTGCTTATTTGAGACAGAAAATACAGATTCCCTTAATGGGAGCGGTTTCCCCGAAGTTACCCTACTATCCTACCCAACTACAGGCCATCCTTAGGCTGCAAAACAAAATCCATCAGAGAGATAGCAGGAACATTAGGAGTGGCCAAATCAACAGTTTAGTACATTCTGAGAAAAAAAGAATGCACTGGTGAGCACTGTAACACAAAAAGGCCTGGACGTCCATGGAAGACAACAGCGGTGGATGGTCATAGAATCCTTTCCATGGTAAAGAAAAACCGCTTTACAACATCCAGCCAAGTGAAGAACACTCTCCAGGAGTTAGGCATATCATTATCTAAGTCGACCATGAAGAGAAGACTTCACGAGAGCAAATACAGAGGGTTCACCACAAGGTGCAAACCATTCATAAGCCTCGAAAATAGAAAGGCCAGAATAGACTTTGCCAAAAAAACATCTAAAAAAGCCAGCCCAGTTCTGGAACAGCATTCTTTGGACAGATTAAACTAAGATCAACTTGCACCAGAATGATGGGAAGAAAAAGTATGGCGAAGACTTGGAACGGCTCATGATCTGAAGCATACCACATCATCTGTAAAACACAGTGGAGGCAGTGTGATGGCATGGCTATGCATGGCTTCCAATGGCACTGGGTCACTAGCATTTATAGATGATGTGACAGAAGACAGAAGCAGCCGGATTAGTTCTGAAGTGTATAGGGATATATTGTCTGCTCAGATTCAGCCAAATTCAGCGAAGTTGATTGGACGGCACTTCACTTTACAGATGGACAATGACACAAAACATACTGCGAAAGCAACCCAGGAGTTTTTTAAGACAAAGAAGTGGAATATTCTGCAATGGTCGAGTCCATCACCTGATCTAAATCCGATCGAGCATGCATTTCACTTGCTGAAGACAAAACTTAAGGCAGAAAGACCCACGAACAAACAACAGCTGAAGACAGCTGCAGTAAAGGCCTGGCAAAGCATTTCAAAGGAGGAAACCCAGCGTTTGGTGATGTCCATGTGTTTTAGTCATTGCCTGCAAAGGATTCTCGAGTGTTAAAAAAGAAAATTTTATTTATGATTGTGTTAAGTTGTCCAATTACATTTGAGCCCCTGAAATAAGGGGACTGTGTATGAAAATTTTTGCAATTCATAAACGTTTCATACAATGTATTTGTTCAACCCCTTGAATTTGAATTGGATCTTGGTTGTTTCTTTTCAAATCCATTGTGGTAGTGCACAGACAAACTTATATAAACTTATAATATTTCTGGGCTTAACAGTATACAAACCGATTCCAAAAAAGTTGGGACACTGTACAATTGTGAATTAAAACAGAATGCAATGATGTGGAAGTTTCAAATTTCAATATTTTATTCAGAATACAACATAGATGACATATCAAATGTTTAAACTGAGAAAATGTATCACTTTAAGGGAAAAATTTGTTGATTTTAAATTTCATGGCATCAACACAAGGCCATATTTACCACTGTGTGGCATCCCCTCTTCTTTTTATAACAGACTGCAAACGTCTGGGGACTGAGGAGACAAGTTGCTCAAGTTTATGAATAGGAATGTTGTCCCATTCTAGTCTAATACAGGCTTCTAGTTGCTCAACTTTCTTAGGTCTTCTTTGTCGCACCTTCCTCTTTATGATGCGCCAAATGTTTTCTATGGGTGAAAGATCTGGACTGCAGGCTGGCCATTTCAGTACCCGGATCCTTCTTCTATGCAGCCATGACATTGTAATTGATGCAGTATGTGGTCTGGCATTGTCATGTTGGAAAATGCAGAGAGACGACGTCTGGATGGGAGCATATGTTGTTCTAGAACTTGGATATAACTGTCCTTGGTTGTCCTTGTCCTCTTTAGTCCGGATGACATTGGGTCCAAGTTTTCCAAAATGAACTTAAAATTTTGATTCGTCTGACCACAGAACACTTTTCCACTTTGCCACAGTCCATTTTAAATGGTCCTTGGCCCAGAGAAAACGCCTGCGCTTCTGGATCCTGTTTAGATACGGCTTCTTTTTTGGCCTATAGAGTTTTAGTCGGCAACGGCGAATGGCACGGTGGATTGTGTTCACCGACAATGTTTTCTAGAAGTATTCCTGAGCCCATGTTGTGATTTCCATTACAGTATCATTCCTGTATGTGATGCAGTGCCTTCTGAGGGCCCGAAGATCACAGGCATCCAGTATGGTTTTCCGGCCTTGACCCTTACGCACAGAGATTGTTCCAGATACTCTGAATCTTTGGGTGATATTATGCACTGTAGATGATGATGACTTTAAACTCTTTGCAATTTTTCTCTGAGAAACTCCTTTCTGATATTGCTCCACTATTTTTCGCCGCAGCGTTGGGGGAATTGGTGATCCTCTGCCCATCTTGACTTCTGAGAGACACTGCCACTCTGAGAGGCTCTTTTTATACCCAATCATGTTGCCAATTGACATGATAAGTTGCAAATTGGTCCTCCAGCTGTTCCTTATCTGTACATTTAACTTTTCCGGCCTCTTATTGCTACCTGTCCCAACTTTTTTAGAATGTGTAGCTCTCATGAAATCCAAAATGAGCCAATATTTGGCATGACATTACAAAATGTCTCACTTTCAACATTCGATATGTTATCTACATTCTATTGTGAATTAAATATAAGTTTATGAGATTTATAAATTATTCCATTCCTTTTTTACTCACAATTTGTACAGTGTCACAACTGTTTTGGAATCGGGTTTGTATATTTACACTTAATCAGATAAGTTGAGTGAGAACACATTCTCATTTACAACAACATGGGAGCAATTTGGGTTAACTGCCTTGCACTGGGATAGAAGATTTTTACCTTGGTGCCTTTGAGATTCAATCTAGCCATCTTTCCTACCTGACACCTAAGAAAGACTCATTGTATTGCAAGCATGGTCAGTTCAGCCAGTGAGCCCCTATAGACTTTTATGTTTGGTTTGGTGATTTACATCCTGCGCCACATTAAATACAAGGGGATTGATCATATCTGTTTGAAGCATATTGTTTTTTAAGTACTTGTTTGTTTAGGAGTTTATCTCTCTAGAACAGAGTTGCAAGTGGCGACTGGCGAGTTGCCAGGAACAGAGGTGCTTTTGAGGACATTTGTGTGTCTGACATTTTTTCTATGGTCTGCTTGTTGTCCCAATCATGCGGAGGGGTGCCCCAGAATGAGACGTCTCACTGTCTCACGGTAGGGCATCAGGCGTCAGGCCAAGGAATTATTCTCTGTTTATAAGCTCAAATGAACAGTGAGCCGGGATGATTTTGGAAGAACAGCAATACTTTCATTGACTTAACACAGTATGAGGTCATTAATTATATCTCAGTGAGAAACCATTCAGTATCAGCAAGGGAATATTTTCATCCCAAATTTGAGAGAACCTTGTTGAACATGCCGCTAACAAGCTACCTTTGTTTCAATGGTCTTATGAGTTATATAAACAATACTGAAAAATATATTCTATTAAAAGTGTGGTGGAATTTTGCCTAGCGATCAGAGCATTACAAATGTAAACGAAGGTAGCTGGATTGAATCCTTTAATAAAAAATATGTTGTTCTGTTCATGAGCATGACACTTAACCAAAATTGCTCAGAGGACACTCATTGTGGAAGCTCCCCACTCCAGTTCACTTTGGATTGGGTATGTTAAATGTGGAAACTGTTTGGACCTTGTGTGTAAACTGAAAAACATCCCAACTGCAACCAACGCTGAATTTGATTCCTGGAACTGTATATCATATGGCACATTTTTATTCTGTTTTTTACTCTTATTTTACAGGGTAGACTAACAACACATTCTCATCCACTGGAACAGCCTAGGATAAACTGCATTGCTTGGGGGAAAGAATTACAGATTTTTCACATTGCCAGCCAGGGGATTTTTTTTAACCATCTTTTGGTAACTTGTCAGATGCTTTATCTCTACCTGCCACCCCCAAAAAATATATTGTATTATGCAGGTAAAAAACTAAATTGAAAAGGATATAAGACTTTGAAAAGAATATTACATTTCATACAAAAAGCATTAGTTCAAGAAGTGTTGTTAGTGGGGAAATACACCACTGAAATCTAATTTTCTGTCCATTAAAATAACATCAAATTGATCGGAAATACACTGTAGACATTGTTAATGTTGTAAATTACTATTGTAGGTGGAAAAAGCAGTTTTTAATGGAATATTTACATAGGTGTACAGAGGCCCATTATCAGCGACCATCAATCCTGTGTTCCAGTGGCACGCTGCGTTTGCTAATTCATGTTTATCATGTTAAAAGGCTATTTGCAGTTATGTTAGCACCGCTAAAAACTGTTGTGCTGATTAAAGAAGCAATAAAATTGGGCTTCTTTAGACTAGTTGAGTATCTTCAGCATCAGCAATTCTGGGTTCAATTACATGGTCAAATTGTCCAGAAACAAATAACTTTCTTCCGAAACTCATCAGTCTATTCTTGTTCTGAGAAATGAAGGTTATTCCATGCAAGAAATTGCCAAGAAGCAGAAGATCTTGTACAACGATGAGTACTACTCCATTCACAGAACAGCGCAAACTAGCTCTAACCAGAATAGAACAAGGAGTGGGAGGCCCCAGTACACAATTGAGCAAGAGGATGAATAGATTAGAGCATCTAGTTTAAGAAACAGAAGCCTGATACATCAACTGGCAGATTCATTAAATAGTACCCACAAAACACCAGTCTCAACATCAACAGTGAAGAGCCAACTCTGGGATGCTGGCCTTTTTTCCTGTCTTACTTGGTCCAGTGTCTGTGTTCTTTTGCCCATCTTAATCTTTTCTTTATATTGGCCAGTCTGAGATATGTCTTTTTCTCTGCAACTCTGCCTAGAAGGCCAGCATCCCAGAGTCGCCTCTTAGCATCCCAGAATCTTTTAATAATCTTTTAGTCCTTTTAAATGTGATGTTTTATTTGCATGCGTTGTTTTTAATTGTGCTTTGTCTTTTATGCTGAATTTATTTCTGGAATGACAGATGTTTTTTTCTTCTTTTTTGAATTGCCCTTGTGTTTGAAATGTGCTATAGAAATAAACTTGCCTTGCCTTGAAAGTGGTGCTCATCAAACTGGTCTGAAGTTTTTAATACTATGATATCCAATTGTGTTCTCATTTCACAACCTTTTGTTAGTGTACAATTTGCATTTTACGCAAACAATTTGAAACATGTTATACAGATTTGGTATGCTTAAGACCCTGCCGTGCATCTTTAAGTCCAGACAGGCATGGCACAGATAGAAGAGTGCTAAATTAATAAACGGAGGGAGGGAGGGGGAAGTGGAGCAGAAATCTAGTATGTCTCTAATTTCTGAAGAGCATCAACGTCATTCATATGGAAGGGCTGCAAATGGACAGACCCCTGCTCCGCACCTATTATAACAGAGATTAGAGGGAGAGCAAGGCAGAGTGCAATCCATATATCCCATTCATACAGCCTCTGTTCGTCACAGTCAGCCCCAAGGTGGAGGGAACAAAAGCGGAGGATGAATGGAGGGATATAGAGTTGTTGCCACGTGAGAGTGAAGATCACAGTGTGTTGTAAACAAGTGCACCTGCAGGCATTTCCTGCAAAGCGTATGGCCACTCATTCCTTCACCGGCCTGTAGTGTCTCTGGCTTCTGAGGTAAAACACACAGGTAGTGGACCTACAAAACCCTGCCCTAAAGTACCTTAAAGTACTTTCTACTGTATGGATAATTATGTATTTGCAATACATTCAAGGCTATGCTACATTTAAGCATCAAGGCATTAGGGTTGAAACAACAGCTATAGGCATGACATAACACCCTGGTCCTGGATATAACCCTTAGCCTGGTATATTGGAAACATACAGATGATTAAATAGGAAATGTATCATCTTGTATTGGCAATATAACATAAAACCCTGAGGTTCCTTATGGTTATTATCAACTTGTTAAAAAATCAATTAGAACAGTAAGATTTCTATTTCATACCCATGGTTTGGGATCTCATCTAACGGGTTTATAAGAGCAATAAGGCATTTCAGGGGTTTGTAATATATTGTCAATATACGTAACTAAGCTCTGTGTTCTGGCACTCTGGTATATCTGTGCCTAAGAATAGCTTCAGATAATCATCAGAGTATGAACCACCTTTATCGTAGAGAAAACAAGTGTGTATCTATTTCTGTCAGTGAGAAAAAATTCCTACTGTAACATATCACATGTGGTCATCTGACCCATAAAGCTGCAGCTTTTGTGTACATGGATTCAATCTAGCAACCTGTGGGTTACTGATCAGACGCTCTAACCACTAGGCTAACTGTCACACACATGTATCATGTCTCTCCATCATTAGGGTAAAAGGATAGGGATATTATGCCTCATAGATTACAATTTGGTATCTAAAGCATACCGGTCTTAGAGATTACAGCCAAGGAAGCATTTGACAAAGAAATCTTAAAAGGCGCTTACATTTTATCAAAGCACAACATTTATTAAATTGGAAATGCATCATCTCTCTTCTAAGATACCATCACAAAATGAAACTGAAGCACTGGCAGAACTTAAACAAGCCTTCATTTAGAGAACTTCCCTTTTGAGGAAGGTGGGGAAGCTACTCTATATTAAATGGCTGTCTTCTTTTGTAGATGCCCAGGGGGTGTCCTGGCATCCCAGAATGCTTCACACTGGCCTACTTTGGTATTTCTGTTCCTGCATTTTGTCACTGCATCATAGTGAGCAATAAAGCTCTTTCACTAAATCTGTAAGTATATACTATGTGATCTGCCCTATATGGAGATAAAAAACTAAGCATTTAATGTCTGATAATACATCTACAATAGAAGAGCAATTAGAACATTGTGAACCAAGTAAATTTCATCTCTCTGCTGAGTAGTAAGGCATTGTTCTCTTCGCCCCCCCTCCCCGAATGCTAATTTGTCATGTGATATGGGTTTAGGGGCAACATCCCATCAAAGCAGAGAGCCTCAATTGCTTTTATTGCCAGTGTGTTTCACTATTATTGAGACCATTAATCTCGCCTCACAGCGTGTGAATGGCTTTATAATACTGAATCAATGTGCTGAACACACGTTTGCATCAGGTCTAGGTCTGAGGGGAAACAGCTGAGACACGTCGTCTCATCTACCCAGTGTCTTATTGCCAAGCGAGGGCTTGTGATATTTCTTGCTTTGTCAAATGGGAGGCTCTAAATTCCAGTGCACTGACTGGCTGAGTGATCCTACCCTTGTAAAACTTTATGTTCCTACGGTAACAGGGTAACACTAGTGTAGTCTTTTTCGATTATCATGGCTAAGGAGACAAGACGCTCCATAAACCTCAAATATAGGGTCACACCATAGAACGGAATAGACATCACAACTCTGTGGCTGTGTCATTACTGCATCAGTGATAGCACAGGAAGTGCCACTGAAGACCATGTTACTGCCAAGTCCTTTATCCATCCATTGTTTTAAACTCAACCACCCTCTATTGGGTCTTTTTACAGTAGCCCTGGTGCATGACATGCTCTAAAACCTTTGTGTTATCCTTTTAATTTAGGTTAAGCTCCCACCCTCAAACCATCTATACAGAAATTATTTCTAAAAATAAGGCCACATTTGCTCTAATCACAGGGTGGGTACCATTCCTATCTCACACATGCACAGGGTGTATGATGAAAAGCGGGGTCAAGGCCAGCAGCTCAGCCATCGTTCAAAGCAACTACCGATTTCTTACGTGAGGGGATTCAAACTAGCAAGTTTTCGGGTAGTGTCAAGCCCAACGCTCAAACTACCAAAGTAAATGGTGGTCCTAGCAGTGAAAGGGGGCAAAAAGGGCTGGTAGAAGTTGCCTGGGCCTGTCTTGCTGTGCTGGTGTTGGTGAGATGGTGAGATGATGAAATTATGAGAGAGAATGTTTTATTTGTGACTTCACACAGAGAAGGCTGCGCAGTACTGCACTGCTTGAGTGGGCTGACAACCAGTCATGCAACACGGAGTTGCCATGGAAACTGCCGGAAAGGCAAGGAGAAAAGTGGAAGACAGGGGATGAGAGTGGAAGTTCTGTCATTTTCACCTAGAATGTCAACTGTGCGACGTCTGACCTCTGTGTAGCCTGAGGTAAATTTCTTCTTTAGCTCTTTCCTGAACCAGTGTGGTGTGCTACAGAGTAGTTTGTCTGATTTTCACATGAAACATTGTTCTGATTGTACTATTCTTTTTGCCTAATCATGAGGTGCCTGGCAGGTTATCACATGGCCTGAAGCCAACACCAAATATTGATGATTTAAGAGCACAATTAGCATATTCTTTTTCCAGCCGTTCCAAAGCTGCACCAGGGCTCCACCTGCTGAACAGAGAGAAGCAGCAAAAAGGACCTTTAGAAACTCTATCAGTGTCAATCTGTTGTATACATCCAGTGTTTTATCTGCCAGCCATACGAGAAAGTAGGTCATACCAGAGGGAAGGGATAGGATAGGGATTTCATTGGTATTATTAAATGAAGCACTATATTTTAGGGTGAGATACAGAGAACACCTTCATGCAGTACACAAAGTCTTTCCACAAGTCCTTCCTTCCCCATGACTCATTAATTGGAAATTGGATTCGTTTGCCCGATCAGAGTAGCTTCTACTTCAATTAAAAGCAGTTTTTTTCCCAACTTAAAAGGATTAGCCATGGCCCGTACAAAAGAAGTACAGTCAACCAGAGTTAAGAGTAATATCCTTTTACTCTTTATATATGTAACGTGGCTGACTAAACTTCTTGAATGTCAACTAGAACTTTCGAAAAGTTTTATTACAAGATTTCAAAGTACTATAACTATAAGATGTTGTTTTTAGTTCTGAGGCACTCTGCTCTAGTTGTTTCAGAAAGGCATTGGTAATGCTTTAATTTAATATGATATTTCCTGTTAATAGACTTTTTTTTAAAAGCACAGTGCTGCCCTATTTTCCCTACAACCCATGTGATACAGTTCAAAGTTCTTATCTTGTGGCCTGTATGAAAGTTTGGAGCTGTCTCCATGTCATGCAGGGAATGCAGAGACTGTACTTGTCCTGCGGTTAAATGAAGAACCATCAAGAGGAATAATAGGTTAAAGTAATTGCTTATTTCAATTCAGGAATGTTTTAAAGAGTATTAACCTCAGCAGAAACTGAAAACAGTGTAATTGACAAAGAAAATTAGTTTTTACATATTGTTCATCAATAAATCAGTAAACAATAGCAATAGATTCCATAGTCTGTGTGTCATTTTAGGCAGGTCTTTAATATCGATACTGGTTGGAGATTCTGGACCGTAAATTCACAACCGTCACCACAATTTCAAGTTCATTTTTAGAATTACAATTAGAGGTTAATTCATACCATTTATATTTTTATAAGACTTACAGGATTTTTGAACCACTAATCAAACATTTAGACATACTCTTACTGGTCAGTATATTAGTTACATCACTGTAAAATAGATTACTCTGTGGCTTTCTATATAAAACAGGAAGATAGACATTGAGGCATTCAAGTGACCTAAGCAGCATTTAGCATGGAATTATTGACGGTGCTTTGTGTGTGAAACAGGTGTGAAATGGCTAGTCAGATAGTCAGTTAAGTCACTCACTGTTAAAGTAGTTATTTTTCCCTGGCTCTGCAATGGTCTTTTTTTTTGTGGTGCGATGGGAACTACACTTAGTGGCCACTAGTCTTCTTTTGGTTCAGAGGTTCACTGGTTCGAGCCCTGCGAAGGGCGGTTGGAGCAATTAGTTACACGTTCTGATTCCAATGATGTCCGAAACAACCACACACCTGGGAATTTTCACTGTGCCTAAGGCTGTTTAAGAATCAAGCAAACAAAACCACATCCAGTCAGCAGCAGTTCTGTGGGTGAAACAGCACATTGGTCAGAGAGGTCGAAGTAGAATGCGAAGCAACGTGCAAGCAAAAAGGCGGGGCTCATACAAGTAACGGCAAATTGCATCAGTTGGGTGTAGACCAGCATCACGGAGTGCAGACCCCATTGGCCCTTGCCATAGATGGGCTATTGCAGCCGACAACATCGCAGTCAACCACACATTGCCTGTATTCAGACTTGACCGTCTCCGAAACTCCATGATACAATCAGCATGAACCAACATCCCTACAGGCTGTAGGGAGAACTCAGGCTTTTCTGGTGGCAAAGGGGTCCAACCCTGGACTAGATTGGTGAAACCAAAAATCTGGCAACTGAGTGTACATAGAGCCAAAAAACAATAAAGTAATAGAATATCTCTTGACATCCAATGTCGTATTATTCAACATTACTATTTATTACCTCATACTGTGGTTTGTAACTTCCTGTTACAGACCAACATTGCCTGGACTGATGACAACGAAAAGTTAACCCATGTCCATTCGTTGTGTAACAGAGCCAGGTACCAGGAGCCAATGCAATGGCATTTTGTTGAGGACAGTGTTGTTGTTTTTTTGTTTTATTACATAGTTGTTTTCAATAGCTCAAATGTGTCCTTAAATAGAGAATTAAGTTGCTTGTTGGGCCATATCGTGACTATGTTAAACAATTCAATGTGTTGGTCAGTATGCGATCCACGGAGTGAGAAGCCCATGCTTTGCCAATCCCTGGCACAAAAAAGTTTAAGAAACCAAAACCAGATATGTATGCAACAAAACTTTAAAGATCACCCTTAGAGAAAATCTCTGCCTAGCAGTCTGCGGAAATAATTACAAGCATATGTAGGAGGAATCCAACATACCGTATGCACCACACTGCAACTGCTGCAATGCTGCAAGGCAAACACTGTGTGCCATAGGAAATCAATGTACCGTCGCTGTTGGTGTGATCCACACTTTGATATAAATGCGTCCTGTCCAGGAGTACTTGTAAATCCCACAACAGAAACAGAAGACTTTTGCTCTGCATGGTAAGGCTGCTGCGAAAGGCTTGCAACAGCAAGGCGCTATGGAGGGCAGTGTGTGTGGCCCAGTAATTACTGGGCAGAGCTCCCAGCCATTCAGGGTCTCAATACCAGGCAATGTCAGTAGAAGGTCCAAAATATTTTAAAAGGCTCCAGCCACCAAATACATGGACTGTTCTCTCTCAACAGCTTCTACCCCCAAGCCTTAAGACTGCTAAATAGTTTGGCCAATATGGTTTGGGCATTGTGGGACATTGTTTGGCATTCCTTAGCCAGTGTGCTGACTCACCATAGACATTGTATTTAGAATATTCATAAAATCATAGACGACAGATCAGTCTGAAGTGAGCCTTGTAATTTATTTGCGTAGTACTGCACCATTCTATGGCTCCCGGTATTATTCAGGAAGAGTTTCAACAGGGACATGTGACTTGGGAATTGAAGGTTGTATCTGTGTATGTATACAGCTTATATTAAAAATAAAGTAAATGTCCTAAATTATGTTGTGCATTGAGATAAGGTCAGAATTATATATGCTAATGAATATATATATATATATATATATATATATATATATATAAACAAGAAAGAATATCAAAGGAAGGAAGACAGGACTGCAATATAGCCAATGAAAAAGCAATTTTTTTGTTATGTGGATCACATGCTGCACATCTATTTATTTTTAATAATATAGCCTAGAAAAAGCTTTTTTGTTGTGTGGATCACATGCTGCACAACTATTTATTTGTAATAATATAGCCAATGAAAAAGCTTTTTTTGTGTGTGGATCACATACTGCACATATATTTATTTTTAATCCGCTTTTACTGGAGTAGACTAGATATGGCTCGTTCCCTAGTAATCTAGCTCAAATCTCTGCATTATATTTCCAAATATCTGAGACTAAAATGATAAATAAAAATTTCTGTGGTCATTTGAGAACCATTACAAAAATATCCAGCTTTTTCTGCTGAAGGAGACGGTCGTTTGGAGTTCTTTAACTCAAATGCAACAGATAGCGGTAGGCTAGTGTTATTTCTAACTTAAATGATGATAAGTAGCAAAAATTATTAACCAAAATGTCCGCACATCTAAAATACAAGCAGTTTGTCCCTGTTTCACAAGTCTTTTCACTGTTGGAAGGGCCACCAAACCCCTGGACACCACTCTTTTGTTCACTCTACTGGCTTCCAGATAAAGCTTGCATCTGCTTCAAGACCATAGTTCTTGCCTATGGAGCAGCAAGGGGACCTTCCCCTCCATAAGTTCAGACAATTCTCAAACCCTTCATCCCCACACAGGCAGTTTTTTCTGTCACTTCTGTACTCTTGGCCGTCCTGGTCTGTATTTGCAGCCTAATGGTGGAACCATCTGGAAATCTACCTTTTCAAGGAGTCCCTAAAACAACTCTGGGGCCTCCATGAACCTTTGCTATGTTTTAGGTCTATTATTTAGAACGTTGTGTCTCCAGCACTAAGCTTTGCTGATAACTAACTCATTAAGTACAATGTACTGTATATTACAGCACTGACATTTAAAACATCAATTGTTATCACTTTAGCAAGATCTAATATCTCTATAACTAATATATTCATTATGAGAGTATCAATTACATGAATGCTCTTTCTTTCCTGGGTATTAGAAGGAGGGGCATTCATCATTACACTGCCCCTATCTGCAGGGAACTCCTGGATATGGCCCCTCAGCAAGGAGTAGACTTTACGGTTTTGAGAATGAATGTTTCCATAACTAAATTTAAACGGGCCTTATCCTGCTAGGCATTCACAACATTATCATAACTTTTGAAGAGGTGGAGATTCAGCTTGCATCATCTATCCATTTATTAAGCCGCTACACCCCCTGCAGCATGTTTTCAAGTCTCAATTGTCACATATTCTAACAGAATATGATTATATTAAATTATAAATGTTATTCCAGGACCAAGTTGCAAGAAAACAGGACCAATAACCCTATACACCAGGACTGTATTTCATTAAAACCAGATATAAAGGGATATTTTTGGATTTTAGCAATGAGGCCCTTTATCTATTTTTAAAGAGGCAGATTAATTTGTGTATACCATTTTTGTGTGTCTACTTGCATTTGGATGAAATTGCTATTATGCATCTCATATTTTGTCAAGGGAACATTCATAGGTACAAAACATATACTTTGCAGTCAGATTGTTTAATGGTATGGAAAATAAACAAGCAAATTCCTTTAGCATCCTTCACACAAATAGGCACTGTATCACTTTCAGATGAGTGGAGCAACAGTTGAGCTGATCAGTGACTGCATTCATGGCAAAACAGCAGCACTGGTCCCCAGGAGACAATTACATGAAATGCCTGCTGTTGATTAGAAAGCGTCTGAGAGTCTGTAGGTTACAATGTGACCTTTACCAGGAATGGTTCACCCCAAGTGATCTGTGATAAGGAGCACATCATATGGCCCTGCTCTATTGGGATTATACACAATAAACACCTTATGAACCTGACAAGGTGGTATGAATACTGAAGGGATGTGGTTACAGCACAGATCAGGTATTTTAAAAAGTGGTTATCATAAACAATTGACCAAAACTCAGAATGTAATCTCTACCAAAATCAACCAATGATTGTGTCAACAAAGGCTTTAACAGTGACCCCACTCTTGGAAGGTGTGGGATAGGAAAACAACACAGTAACAATTCACACAGTGATAACACACCCTGGGACGAGTAAGCACCCACTTAATAATTATATAATTCTAGCTTCACATGATACAGCAATGCAGAATTACAGGCAACATGTCTTTTAATAAAAGCACATTTTTGTTAACTTTTCCCAGTATTAGTAAATGCACAAAACAACTTATTGTTGTGACCTTGCAAATATGAAATACAGTATATGGGTCTGTAAAGGTTTGATACCCAATTGTGACATCAATTTAAAATATCCATTAGTTAAAAACAAGGTTACACAAAAAAGATATGCTCACATATTCCAACAATAAAATATATATATATATATATATATATATATTGAAAGACACTGTAGGGCAGTCTGAGCTTGCAGTGATCCATGCACATTCTGCTGTAGTGTGAATATTTGAAGGACCTCTAAGTACTGAGCCTCTGATAAGGAATTTACACCAGTCCAGTTGTTTCAGCAACTTTGCGATGGAGGCAATGATACTCAGTCTGCATATCAATGAAAGAAAATGACAGAAAGAATGAGAGGAACAGAGAGTGGAAATGGAGAGAAAGAGTGAGAGAAAGGCTGTTGGGAAAGATACACAAAGAGTGTAATAGAAGGAAAAGGAGAGGATAAAACAAGGGACTTGAGCTCTGGTGTGTATTATTCTAGTGTCATTCCTCTCATCACCACACATAGCAGGCCAGGCACTGTGAAAGTGGAAGATGGAGTCCTGCTTTACTCTGCTGAGTATCATTGAGGCTTGACATGCAGTATATAAATCTACAGCTACAAGGTACAATGGCCTACATGAGACCATCACTTAGTTATGGCAGGTAGGTATACACCAATCCGAAAACCTCCAAAAAGGCAACAAAATAATTACTATGGATTGTATTAATGCCTTCAGCTCCTCAGTTAAACCTGTTCAACCTTGAAGGATATGAGGGTGATGTGACAAATTTGGGTATTTCCCTGCAAAAACAAATGAGTCGATAGGACATCCCTGGAACATTAAGAAGTTGTGTTAAAGGGGTACACAATCACACAATCGACACATTCATTATACATATAAGGGGTGGAAAGAAACTATGGAAACAGCTAACTATATATTAATATAGAGGACCTAATAATGAGTAGAGCCACCCTTCGCATTCAGAACAGCAACAATCCTTAATGGAATCCTGAACTGTGTTTAGTCGGACATTGCACTATTCTTCAAGAAGAAAATCTGCTAGTTCTTTAAGGGATGGGAGAGGTGGAAATCTATCTCGCACCCAATGACTCCCACGAGATGGCCCATACCATTACAGATCCCCCACTGCATTAAACACTTGGCAGCAGACATTGTGGGCTGAAGGAATCCTTTGGCTTTCTCCAAATGTAAACCTGTCTGGATGTTGGAAATAGGGGAAAAGATGACTCATCCTACAGTATTACTTGTTTCCATTGCTCAGGGTCCAGGTTTTATGCTCCTTACACCACGTGCGTTGACCCTGGATACAAGCGGTTTCAGAATGGCAGCCCTGACATAAATTCCAGCTTTGGGAAGCATACAACGTCCAGTTTGATTAAATGATTAAATTATGTGGTAATTTTTTATGCTGTGCATTTAGGGCATTGAGCATCCAGCCCTACTGTCCATCTAACCCTGTCGGTCAGCTTCAACCACTGTTCCTCTTTGCCTATGTAATTTCTTGATGTTTGGGATATTTTGTGATTTTGGAGACTGTTTCCATTGACAATTATTTCATAGTTTTTGTGTCATGCATCAGCAATTCGAGTACTGACCATTTTGGATCTATGAAACTCTGTTAGATGCCTCGTTGTTTGGAAATGCAGATATCAAAATGTTCATTTTCAGACCTCTTTTATAGCTGGCAGATATGTAGTACTAATTGGTAATCAAAGTAATGTGACCTCTGCATCTGCGTTTAACCTCTGCAGCTGCATATGAGAACAGTGAATGTTGGTTGAGAGAATGACAAGAGTGTGCAAAGCTGTCATCAAGGCAAAGGGTGGTTACTTTGAAGAAATCATTTAAACAAACTGCACTATCAATTTAGGAATTAAAAATGTATCATTTTTTCGACTTGGGTGGATTTGAGCCAAAAACCACCCTGACAAAAATATATATCACAAGGAATCATTAGAGTGCAACACAGCAAGACCAAATTCAATAATTAACTAGGATGGTGCTGGCGAATTGCATGGGACCCCTGGAATAATCCGTGAGCAGGATTCAAACCCTTTGAGGCAGTTGCTTAACCACTGCACCATCAAGCGGGCCCTTCTAGACTACATGTTGATGAGACTTCCAGTTTTTGCACAGGCCATCTCACACAAAATAATCTGCTGATGTAAGACATTTGCATATTGCATTGAAGGGTGATTAAATCTGCGATGGAATAGAAGTTTTATATTTGAGTGAGAAGTTCCGTTAAGAACTTAAGAGAAAAGTTTGACAGTCTAACTAAATTGTTTGTTATACCCCAAACATGCATGTTTGAAACAGGTGTGACTCAACAAATGAAAGGAGGATGTCGAGGCTACAAGATTCCCCTCTTTTCATGAGATCAGATTAAATCCAAGGAATGTCCTTCCAAATATATTGTCTTACAAATCTGGCTGTAACGACGTAACCACCTGGGCTACAAACATATTGTTACACTCAGTGACTCTTAGGAACACAGAGGCACTTATCCTCTGTGATGCACACAAGCTTCACAGGCACTTTTTGAAGGTAATCATGTCTTGTTCATTTTTCAATGAATAAGGGGTTTTACTGATAAATGCATGGAAATAGGAAAATTATCAAATATGGTTCAAGAAGTACTTCTTTTTTTAATACCTCTGATGTATATAACCCCCTTCACCGCCTTGATAATTATGATACACTTCATATCTTCAGTTATTTTCAAATACCAATTAAAATTGCAAAAATATCCATAATTATGAATGTAAAACAACAGTTTATATTAAGTACAAATCAAAACGATAAAGACTCATCATAAGGATTAACCCAGACCGTTATCTGGTTATGTCACGTTTCAGAAACCATACAAAGTATACTTCATAGATAACACTGCTTTCTATCTTTGGTGTTATTTCCAATTCTCCTAAATGCAGCTTTCAGGCACAAGCCTGGGAGAGAGAGCCTGGGAGAGATACACTGGGAGAGAGAGCCTGGGAGAGAGAGCCTGGGAGAGAGACACTGGGAGAGAGACACTGGGAGAGAGAGCCTGGGAGAGATAGCCTGGGAGAGAGACTGGGAGAGAGACACTGGGAGAGAGAGCCTGGGAGAGAGAGACTGGGAGAGAGAGCCTGGGAGAGAGACACTGGGAGAGAGACACTGGGAGAGAGAGACTGGGAGAGAGAGCCTGGGAGAGAGAGCCTGGGAGAGAGAGACTGGGAGAGAGACTGGGAGAGAGAGACTGGGAGAGAAAGCCTGGGAGAGAGAGCCTGGGAGAGAGACACTGGGAGAGAGAGCCTGGGAGAGAGAGACTGGGAGAGAGAGCCTGGGAGAGAGACACTGGGAGAGAGAGACTGGGAGAGAGAGCCTGGGAGAGAGACACTGGGAGACTGGGAGAGCGAGCCTCGTGCTGTGGGAGACTGCAACTATGTGCCCTCTGCAGTGGTTGGTTGCACCACAAGCCCAGAGCACAGTGGAACAGGAACTGATGCTATATTCAGAATACCTCATTCTCCTTCTTTCTCTCTCTCCCTCACTCCCTCTCTTTTCCTCTTTTACACACACACACACACAAACACACAACTTGTCGGCAGTAAAGAATACTTCTCTCACAGAAACACTCACTTGTACGCAGCCAAGTCACCTCTCTCTCTTACACATACACACACACATGCAAGTACACTTTCCAATCACACACACACATACACACACACACACACACACACACTAGTTGCCACTTGGGGCCCCTGCTCGGCTGCTGCGTTAGTAACTGTTCAGAGTTCAGACACCCACGCTCTGTTACAAGCAGAAGCTGTGGGTGGACAAGCCGTAAGAGCTGCCGAGCTATAGCCATGTTCTGGCGGAGCGGATCGGAGATGGGCTATGCATATTCATGACCTCCCCAGTCGAAGCCAGTCAAGGCACGGGAACCCCAGCATGACACATCCACATGGACGTTAATGAGCCCACAAGACCAACTACACATTCCACACTGCCCTCACTACTGCAAAACGGCAGATCCCACCATAACAGGGCATGTTTTCTCAGCCTGTTCTCTGGAATAAATAAAATGCTTGTGGCCTTCCCTCTCCATTGAAATATGCACAGATATCAGCATCATCCATACACTAGGGGTGAGTGGGTATACAGTCTGCATGAAATGCTGTATAGCTCAGTGAGCCAGTGTGGATGCTGGGACGAAACTGTGTGACGACATAGAACAAAAGGGTAATGATGACAAGGTGTTGAAGAGCACTACGGGAGTGGATTTTTCTCTCTCTCTGAGATGGGCTGTGTGGGCTGGCTTCTCCTCTCTCTTTCTCTCTCTCTCTCTCTCTCGCTCTAACTGATGATGCAGCACCATGGAAACCTGTGCAGATATCTGCAGCTAATTATGCAACCAGCCGACAGATATGAGACTGAAAAAGTACTATGGTATTAAGATGCCAGCTCAGTCAGCCTAGGGCTCCTTTCCATTGCTTCCCTCTCTCCAATTGTCTTCTTAATCTCTGACAGTAGAGTACAACAAGGCATGTGTCAACTTGTAAAACCTGTTTCCTTATTGTAAATACCTTCAATGCAATGAAAAATGCTCAGAGTACATACATGCTAAAATACAATTTGAGGGATTTACACTTTTATGCAGTGTTCATCCGGTACATTGTTGCTATGGTGACAGGAAGAGGTGGCCAGCTCACTGGTAAGTTAGTTGTGCAAAGCCCTTTCTGAAGGGAAGTGATTTACTGGCTTGAATTCACATAGTGTTTATTGGGCCTTGCCAATAGCTTTACAATGAACGGAAGCTCAAAATAGATATTTCCCAAGAATAGAGACACTTCTATGTCAGTCAACTTTTAATATCATTACTCTTGAGTGGAAAGAATCTTCAATACAAGATGCAAGAGGGTTTGACAACTGCTATTGTTCTAAGAAATGTTTCTATGGTTAAATAGCTTGTTGAATATTGGACCATAGAGAACAATAAACATGTACGAACACTGTATAGCCTACTTAATGAACTGAATCTTTTAAATATGTATCTTCAGTGACAGAAACAGACTGCTGGAAGTGTGCTTTGGGTCATTGCCTGTTGTAGAAGGAAATTGGCTCCAGTCAAGCACCATCCACAGGGTATGGCATGGTGTTTCAAAATAAGTAATAGTCAAAATCCCTTTTTGCCTGTACAAATCTCCTACTTTACCACCACCAAAGCACCCCCAGACTATCACATTGCCTCCACCATGCTTGACAGATCACGTCAAGCACTCCTCCAGCATCTCTTCATTTGGTCTGCGTCTCACAAATGTTCTTCCATAACACTTTTTTCCAATCTTCCTCTGTCCAGTGTCTGTGTTCTTTTGCCCATCTTAATCTTTTCTTTTAATTGTCCATTCTGAGATACGTCTTTTTGTTGCAACTCTGCCTAGAAGGCCATCATCCCGGAGTCGCCTTGTCACTGTTGATGTTGAGACTGGTGTTTTGCTGGGACTATTTAATGAAGCCCATTAGAGTATCTAAAACTGGCCATTTTGAGACTGTAATCGAACCTACAATTGCTGATACTCCACTAGTCTAACAAAGGCCAATTGTATTGCTTCTTTAATCAGCACAACCATTTTCAGCAGTACTAAAATAACTGCAAAAGCATTTTCCAATGATCAATTAGCCTTTTAAAATTATAAACCTGGATGAGCAAACACAACGTCCCATTGAAACACAGGATTGATGGTTGCTGATAATGGGCCTCTGTACGCCTATGTAGATATTCCTTTACAAATCAACCATTTCCAGGTACAATATTAATTTACAACATCAACAATGTCCACACTGTATTTCTGATCAATTTGATGTTATTTTAATGGGAATTATTTTATTTATTTTTTACAAGGAAATGTGTGTCTGCCCCAAACTTTTGAACGGAAGTGTATATGCAGCTTTCCGGATGTATTTGTTTTAAATACAATAGTCGCACAATAAACAATTGTGCACAAGTTCATGTAAAGATTATTTCTGCTTCCCTGACGTTTGTAGCTTTTTATCTACTCATGTACATGTGTTTTTCTGTTGTTCACTGCTGTAACCAGCAGGTGGTGCTTGTTGTAAGTAACCAGGACAAAAAAGACAAGACGAGGAGAGACCATAGAGAATACATGACACATCCCTATATATTTCCAATTATTGCATCTGTGAGAAGACAGGCAGCACTATTTTAAATTAGTCAACCGGGTGCCATTAATTGGCTGACACCTGGCTCCATATGGGTATAATCAGAATAAGAAATGTATATGACCATGTTCATAAAAATATTACGAGAACGGTCTTTGTAATTCTTAAAATCTTCAGCCAAAACTAAGAGAAGACATGAAGCAATTTCCAAACTAGCTAAACAATCAAAGATGCAGTTCTGAAAATGTGACAGTGGAATTATTGGCAAAGATTGACCGTATTACAGCATGTAAATAATTAAACAAACACTGAATTCAAAAGCCTTACACATGACTTTCAGATAAAAAGAATGTGAAAATCATACCTTTTCCATGAACAAGTAAATGTAGGCCATAGTGACCTGGATGACACAGGACCTAGTTTCATCTGATTGCCTTTATCAAAGCAAACCACCCAAGGTGTTCTGGCCTGATCCAAACCAGCCCTATCACACAGCCTGATCCTCCTGATTCCCTGAATAACACAGCTTGAATGTGACATGTCACAGAGTAGGCATGTCACAGAATAGAATGCCCTTAAACATAATGAATTAGTACATGACATCTTCAATGTTTATTTGTTTAAGCATATGAATATGGTGGGTTTTTTGTTTGTTCATTTTGTATGTATTGTGCTTGCAATTCAATGCCTTTGGCCAGGTTATCATTGAAAATGAGATTTGGTAGTCTAGAGTCGTCCAGCGGTCTAAGTAGCTGTATCCGGTACAAGTAATGCTGCATGCGCTGTGGGTTTGAATCTGACATGTTGCTATTTCAGCAAAAACTCTCCTCACTCACTACTTTTCTGTCCAATGTGCACACAATACCCTACAGTAACTAAGTAAAGACAGTTTTGTTTTTTTAATGTAGCAAATATATTAAAAAAGAAATAACAGAAATATCTCTTACATAAATATTCAGACCAATTACATCAGTACTTTGTAAAAGGTAACTATTACAGCAGTGAGTTCTCTTTGATACGATGCTATAAGCTTGGCACACGTATCTGGGGAGTGTAACATTTTTCTCTGCACTGCCACTCAATCTCTGTCAGGTTGTTTGAGGAATGTTACTACACAGCCATTTTGAGGTCTCTCCAGAGAGGTTAAATTCAAGTCTGGGCAACTCAAGGAAATTCACAGACACAAAGACACTCCTCCATTGTCTTGGATGTGTTTGAGTAGTTTTCCTGTTAGAAGGTGAAGCTTTGCTACAGTCTGAAGTCCTGAGTGCTCTGGAGTAGGTTTTCATTGTATCTGTACTTCACTCCATTGATCTTTTCCTCGATCCTGACTGGTATTCCAGTTCCTGCCTCTGAAAAACCTCCCCACCGGATTATGTGCCTCCGCCATGCTTCAACATTGGGATAGTATTGGCCAGACGATGAGTGGTGACTAGTTTCCCTGCTTGGCATTCAGGCCAAAGATTTCTTGGTTACGTTAGACCAAACAATCTTCTTTCTCATGGTCTGAGAGGCATTCATGTGCCTTTTGGCAAGCTCCAAGTGTACTGACATTTAGGTTGTTGGGGTGTCTACCAATAAAGGCCTCATTTTTGCAGTGCTTCAGAGATGGTTAACCTTCTGAAAGGTTCTCACATATTCATACAGGAACTCTGGAGCACTGTGTTCTTGGACACATCCATAATCCAGGCCCTTCTCTCCTATTGCTCAGTTTGGCTTGCCAGGCAGCTCTAGGATAAATGTTGGTGATTCCAAACTTCCTCCATTTAAGAATGATGGAGGCAATTGTGCTCTTGGGTGTATTCAGGTCTGTGGTCAGGAGACATGGGCCCCCTGAAAAGATGTCTGGGTCCCCAGAAATGTACATTATTGTGACCAGTGGGCCCTGCCATGCCATGGACCCCATGAATCATATCCACCTCTCCCCACGTTAGCTATGGCCCTGGGTGCATTCAACACTGCAGAAATGCTGGTACCCTTCCTCAGATCAGTGCCTCGATACAACCCTCTCTTGGAGCTCTATGGACAATTCCTTCAACCTAATTCCAACCTGGCTTGGTTTTTGCTCTGATATGCACTGTCAACTGTGGGACATGATATAGACAGATGTTTGCCTTTCCAAATCATGTCCATTAACTTCAATTTACCACAGATGGACTCAATCCAGGTTGAAGAAATATCTCAAAGATGATCAATGCAAAAAGATTCCCTGGAGCTTTAATACATAAACAACAATTTCAAAAAAAATGCTTATTCCTCTTTGGGTATTGTGGTGAGGAAATACATTTATGTAATCCAGTTTAGAATTGGGCTGTAATGTAACAAAACACGGAAAAAGTGAAGGGCTCGAAATTCTTCCTGAATGCACTGTAAAAAACATTTAAATTAAATAGAAATATATCAGATTCCTTCACTCTTGCTTTATGATTTGATTTCTAAGGAATGCATGTCATCACTTTATTAATCTCTGTAGAAGTATTGTGTGTAATAATCACACAACATAAAGAGAGTGACTTAATAGTTGTTGTCATCCACCTCATGGTTAAGAGATATCCAAACTGAATAATGCAGGGGTCAGGAAGGAGTACCACAATGTGTACTGCAAACTTACTGTAGGTTCAATCAGAAAAGTTGGTATTAATTGTCCACTCACTGAACTTAATTTGGTAAACAACCAGAATTTATACTGCTTCTTTTTCAGTGAGTATAGTGTGAATTAAGTTATGCCTACCACTGGATTTCTACATGTACCCGCAGGAAAAACTAAGCTTAATTGCAATGTAAAGCTACAAGGATTAACCAGTAGATTAGTTGATTTCTCTCATTGTTACCGTGTCAAGTGTTACCACGTCAAGTGATATATATATTTTTTCAGATACTCTAACTTGACACCCCACTCCAAAACCTGTGTTTTATTCACTACATTATGATCACTTCAAAGATGACATGGTGTGGATACAGCACATTTACAATTGTTTGCAAATAAGATAAAGAAATTAAGAATGCAAATACTGACCAAAATACAGCATGAATGGCTTTTGGCACATATTTTTACAATGTTGTATAAATATTATATATTTTAGCAAACTTAGCTAAAACTTATCTGGTTGTGTTATCTGAATAGCTAATACTGGGTTTATACTCAAAGGTATATTGGAAATTATTTTGGGTTAAATCAAAAGTATTTTGCATTATGTAGGATTTGCTGTACTCATGAAGGGATTTTGTTGTGACCTTTTTGTTCTACCCCAAAAGGTAGGCCCATAGAGATGTGATTACTAATCCATTTGTGTAATAACTTAATTTGTGTTGTATTATGCTTTTATAACTGCTTTAGTATGAAAAGATTGTTATTTGATTATAAGAAATAATCTTGTACCCTCAAACTAGTTGACAGAACTAAACCCACAAGAGCCATACAATAATACGCAGTAATACCCACATTCAGTTACTTCCAGTACAGCAGGATCCAAGGAAAATATTACACAAAAAAATTATTATAATCAATTATCATAGTTAAAACCTAATTTAATCTGCTTGTTTGCTTGAAATTATTCATTTTCCAGCTAGTTCCACTCCAATTTCCACAATAAGGCAACTCTGACATTGGTTACAACAGCTATACAATATACAGTAACAGCACTTAGGCTAATTGGCCTTTCCTAGGAAATAGAATTTCATATATTTACTGTCTTGTGCAAACAAAGATGGCAAGATACAAAGGCCTAAAATGAATAATGATGACACACACACACCCACTCAATGACAAACTGTGATTTTAATGAGGTTTGGAAAATGACCAAATTGAAAAAGTAGTAAATAAAACAAACAATAATAATGCAGATTTTTTTCAGCAAGTAAAGCATCACATTATGTGCCTTCAGAAGTAATTCACTTTTTAGACAACAGACATTAATTCAAAGAAAAACTAAATGTTACTGGCACACTCAAAAGATGTGGTCAGAATATTACATATTAACATTCTGGGACCTTGAAAGACAAATCATGTGTCCAGTTTTCTGTGTGGGTAGAAGAATATTACAGCAAAATAATCTGAAACAAATACAAAACAAACAGCAAATCCAGTAGGTAGTCATTAGCTTCATGCATCCATTTGGGCTGCATATATGGGATCAGCTAAAATACAAATCCATTACATTCATGTGTCCCGATACTTTCGTCACCTAAAATGTCTGCTGGTATCATTTCAAAAAGCGCTGGAGCCAAGAAACAAAACTAAAACAAATACATTTGGGGCTCACTGTTCATTTCTTCATGGTGAAGATAAAAGCATAAACATACTCTTTGTGTTTGAGGCTAGGTACAGTATCTGTATGTAAAAAGGGCTTTATAAAAATAAATGTAATTGATTGATAAACATCACAGATAACTAACAGCTCTTACTGTATTACACTAATCAAACAGAAATGCATAGTTCTAAGAGGGATAGCAAATTTAACACTGGGTCTCGCTAGAACAAATCTTTGATTTACTCCCCATCTCCTCAGCAATAAACTCTAATTCCAACCAACATTGGAGGAAATGTCAGCAGGAAGAGTAACCGTATATTTCTGAACAAGAGAACGTAGCTTCATTTCTATAGAACCCAAGCCAATTGGATCAAAGCAGAAACCAGAGAATGTAGTTTCTCATGAAAAACTGTGTAAATACCCTTTTCCAAGACACAAACATAATTATTATGTTGTTGTCTTTTTGTTTGATCCCAATATTGTGGTTGGGTAACAAGCAGTGTAAACTAATAGTGCCATAAGACGAAATGTTCAAGGGCAGGAGCTCCCTGTCATCAAGTCATTAACGACAAGGCAGTAATGTGACAGCAATGAGCATAACAAGCGTAACCGCATCAATGGATTTCAAATAATTTGGACCACAGAGACCTCAACAGGCCTTTCTAAAACTGTACAATCCTTGCGGCACTGAGGAACATTAATAATTGTACATTTCATAAGGCTAATATCAAAACATGTTTAATATATGAAATTAAGAATGGACATCCATTACTAGTAGATGTGTCATATCATTGACCTGCACTGCTTGCCTATTGAAGATTATATTGGTTTTGTAACCACACAGAATAATTGGCCCTATTTTATAACATGATTTGTCAGTGCATTAGAGAAAGGTTCATTTGATTTGATTGGAAGTAGCTGAACAGGCTTTGCAATGTAATTAGGAATGTCATTACCGATTTTGCATGGGTAATACATCCCAAACCTATTACAACAGTCTGAATATAACAAAGGCAATGGCAGCAGTCTTTTTTCTGACCTGTATAGAAAACAAGTCTCAAATTCCCCAAAGGTATGGTAGCTTCTGCGCATGTGCGGATAGCTTTTTGTCCATATTTTTCCAATACACGTTACGCAGTCCTACTTATCTTCTGAATTTCAGAATCGCTTCATGTTTATTTGACGCTGCTCAAATTTGTTCAATTTTCTAATGCACCCCATCTCTCTGCTACACATTTCAGAACAGCAGAAATATCCAAAATAAAATGGCCAAAAAAAAAAACACATTTACGGCTATTTAAGCAAACATTAAAGAAATTAAGAATATAATCTAAAGCCCATGTGGGGTGGACGGATGTTTGACATGGAATTTGAGTTCCACCTTTGGGCAGACAGTGCCAGCCACTCCATAGCCAGTTGACTTTGACAATGACTTTGACAATGCACATTCCCATTCAAATATCTTCTCCCACCTGAAGCAGTTTATGCATTTAGGGTGGTTTTATGCATCTTTTTACTCCCCATCTAGCATATTGATGCTAGAAATGACAGTAGCCTACTGTATTGACTGTGTAAGAACACTTCTTTGAACAGCTGGCCTGAAGGTTCAGGGGTTATTAGCCTACTCAATAAAGACTCTATGAAAAAAACAAATGCACAGAATGTGATCTGCACATGGGCAGAAGCTTCGGGTTCTTTTATGAAAAGGAAGGATTTGAAGCCAGTCTTTCCTCTTCCAAAAGTCATGCACACTGGAGAGGGCCTGTCTCGCCATAGATCACATGAGACTCTTGACATAAATCCCTGTTCTTTTCACAAATTGCACCCAAAAAAGTTTACGATTACAAAATTATTCCTGTTACTGAAGCGTTATCTTTGCATGAAATTAATAGATTTTAATTAATTAATAAGTTTGTAACTGCTCTTACCCAGAACCACTTACAGTCGTGAGTGATTTCAAAAAAATCCAGACTCACAATGGGAATCAAACACAACCCTGGCGGTGTAAGTGCCATACCAACTGAGTTACACAAGAACCTAATGAGCTACATGGGACCCCAAGCACTGTCCCCAAGCATTGTATTCTTATTACAATATATGTGCAAGTAACTATGTTAACATTGTTTAAAGTTAGGCTATACAGCATCACCAACCTGCAGGACTACTCAACACTGTGTATTCAGTTGAGTTAGAGAAGTCAGCAATTACAATGTTTTACATTGAGGGGTGTTTTGAAAATGTCTCTATTTGTTGTCCTGATACAAGTAATTTGAAATGTACATAATGTGTTGTGTACATGTCATGGATATAAAGATACATTTTTCTCAGAGATTTCTCATGCTTTTTTATAAAAGGAATGTGGAATAAAATGCAGAAGAGTTTGGTTATTTTCAAACCCACACTGCAGCAGTACAAGTGAACCAGAAGCAGCAGCTCAGACCTCTGGACTCCCCTAGCCAACAGGCATTTACATTTAAATAATTCAATACTTTGAGATATTAACATAAATTTAAGAAATACATTTCTAGGTGCATTTTGAACTGGTTTGTGTTGCATGAGCTTTTCGTCGGGGCATTGTTTTAAAAGAGCAAAAGTACCTCAAAAGCTGCTGAGGAACAAATAGTATGAACTCTCACGCAACACTGCGAACATTAAAGCAAACTTGCCAGTTCAGCCGACATCTTTCAGAATGTACTCAGGTGGCATGTAGTTTGATGTCTCTGCTAAAGTTAGATGCACAAGGAAATCTTAAGACTATTTATGAAACCCAATTACATAATTGTAGTTTCAGTGAATTGGCTATTTAGATGGATATGAGTTATTTGGAAGATCCAGGGTTCTGTCAGTGTTAATTGATGTTATGTACCAACTCTTGGATCCTGCTCACCTAAAGCACATGAAAATGTTGTATCTGATTTCATGTCTGATGATATTTTACACCCCTCTGAGAAGAACACCTATGGTCTCAACACCTTACTTACTCTACCTGAGAGGCATGAAGTGCAATCTGATATACAAGCTATATTTTCCGAATAAAGTCCTGTTTCTATGCTCTAAGGAGATTCCATTTCAGGTCTTGCGACCAAGTACTGCCAAATGAATAAGGAAAGCAACCTGTATTAATGGATATTGTTTCACTGGTAACCATTTTATCTATTACCTGTTGATGTCTTCTCTTACCTGAAAGTGATGTATCAGTCTCTGTTAATAACTGATAGAAATCAGCTGAGTTGGCAAGGACACGAAAGGCCACTCTCCTCCCTAAAAAGCAAGCAAGACATGGTAATTCTGTTCTGTGAAACATTTATTTCTTACAATGGTAAAAGAAGCTACAGAAAACTGTTGACAGGATCATTATATTTGGTATTTGGCTGGGAGCTTGGCCTGGGTATTCCATACCAAATATTTTGTTAGTAATCAACATAATAGAGTGTTAAACGAAAGCTCATCAATGTGAGTTTATGAGGCATGAAGTCCAAAAAGTACAGTATGATATGCTCTGATTATACAAGTATCAAAGAAATAGCGGCATTCAAAAGTGACTCTACACAAAACAAAACTGATATTTGGTACGATCAAATCAGTCCTCGATATTTGAAATCAGTCCTTGAACACAGCCTGATGAATAATTTTTGGTTACTCCCTGCTTTTGAAACTTCATTATTAGACAGTCTCTTTGATGTAAGGCATCAGCAACTTTACACAGCACTGTGAATAGTGTTTTAGAGAGTCAGCATTCAGCGATTTCAGCAATCTGATCCACACAATGAAATTGGTTTCCATGCATGCGTCATTTGATGTCAGGCACTACTAGCCAGATTTTCACTCAGGGCTGGTATATGATACATCGTGCTACAGAGCTGGCATATAGTTCTATAGTTGCCATGGCACCATGATGCAGCCTAGGCAGAGAGACCATGATTTTGTAAATATTTAATTTTTTTCTTGTTTTTATTGGCTTATGCTTTTTTATTTTATTTTTGGCTTTGAATAGCTACATGAGTATAGATTAGGTCCGGATTACTAATTGTTTCTGAAGGAACTGAAAAATGTCAATTCTATGTAATTTTCTTCCTGCTAGTCTGTTAAATCACCTGTTCTAACACATTAGCTCTCAAAAGCATTCACCCCTTTGGACCTTTCCACATTTTATTGTGTTACAACAACATTTATTTAATTAAGGAGTTTTTTCTATTGATCAATGCAAACAAGTCCATATAATGTCCAAGTCAAAAATAATATCTACAAATTCTTCTAAATCAATTACAAATATAAAACAGAAATACTTGATTGCATAAGTATACACACCCTCATTCAATATTTGGAGAGACACCTGGGGGCAATTAAAGCCATGAGTTAATTTGTCATGTGTTAGGTCTCTACCAGCTCGGCACATCTGGACATAGGGATTTTTGTTCATTCTTCTTTCCTTATTGCTCATGCACTGTCAAGTTAGATGGGAACCTTTGGTGAACAGCAATTCTAAACTCTTTCTGCATATTCTCAATTGAATTGAAGTTCGGGCTTCGACTGCTGGAA
Organism: Esox lucius; assembly: GCF_011004845.1. Classification (NCBI taxonomy): domain Eukaryota; kingdom Metazoa; phylum Chordata; class Actinopteri; order Esociformes; family Esocidae; genus Esox; species Esox lucius. The sequence continues at coordinate 15,988,110 of NC_047576.1, forward strand.
GAGAAATCTGCTCCCAAGTATCTGGTCTCTTGCAGACTTCAAACGGTTTTCTTCCAGGATAGTGTTGAGGCCAAAAAGCTCTATTTTGGTCTCATCAGACCAGAAGAATCTTCTTACAATTGGTCTCAGAGTCTCCCACATGCCTTCTGGCAAACGATAGCCAAGATTTGATATGGGTTTTCTTTCTTGTTGCCACTCTCCCATTATGGCCACTTCCATGAAGCATCCGGGCTATAATTGCAGAATGGACAGTCTCCCAGCTCAGCTGTGAAAGACTTTAACTCCTTTAGAGTTGCCATAGGCCTCTTCATGCCCTCTCTAACTAGTGCCCTTCTCGCCCAGATACTCAGGTTTTATGACGGCACAGTTGTGCCATATTCTCTCAATTTTTGAATACTGTACTTTACTGTGCTCTGAGGGATATTCAGTGCCTTTTTGTTTTGAAGCCACTCCAGTGTGCCTTTGGCTGTATGTTTGAGGTCATTGTCCTGCTGAAAGAGAAATCTGCTCCCAAGTATCTGGTCTCTTGCAGACTTCAAACGGTTTTCTTCCAGGATAGTGTTGAGGCCAAAAACCTCTATATTGGTCTCATCAGACCAGAAGAATCTTCTTACAATTGGTCTCAGTGTCTCCCACATGCCTTCTGGCAAACGATAGCCAAGATTTGATATGGGTTTTCTTTCTTGTTGCCACTCTCCCATTAAGGCCATTTCCATGAAGCATCCGGGCTATAATTGCAGAATGGACAGTCTCCCAGCTCAGCTGTGAAAGACTTTAACTCCTTTAGAGTTGGAATAGGCCTCTTCATGCCCTCTCTAACTAGTGCCCTTCTCGCCCGGATACTCAGTTTTTAGGATGGCACAGTTGTGCCATATTCTCTAAATTTTTGAATACTGTACTTTACTGTGCTCTGAGAGATATTCAGTGCCTTGGCAATTTTTTTATATCCTACCCCTGATTGTTGCTGTTGAAGAACTTTATTGCGGATTTGCTTTGGATGTTCCTTCATCTTCATGATGTAACTGGTTGCATCACCGCTCATTCAGGTGTGTCATAGCAAAGGAAGTCAATACTTATGCAATCAATTATTTTCGGTTTCATATTTGTAACTAATTTAGAACACTTTGCAAATGTTCTATTTCATTTTGACATTATTGTATTTTTTCTTTTTTATCAATGGTAAAAACTTATATTGTAACACAGTCAAAAGGGGGTGAATACATTTGAGAGACACTATAGCTAACAATGTTAGTAAGCTTACACTAACAGTTAGCGTGTTTTGATTTGGACAGCATAGCTACACCACCTTGTTCATATATTTGGTGATTTAACTTGCGGTCTAAACAGGAAGACAGCAATTGATGGTGAGCTGGTAGTATCTTAATTAGTTCATCATTCAGTCTGACTCCAATGCTTTTTGTGGACTGTCATCATTAATTGAGAACAAACCAAATAACGTAATCTCATACAAGACAGACTTAATGGCCACACAGTATCGCTATAACAAGTGATTGAACGTGTAAACTTTGCAAGGTGATGCCGCTCAACATGTTTGACTGAAAGTCATGCAATTCAGTACAGGTCCCTCTACTCCCAAATAATCTCCCCATCTGGAATTTTGTGAAAAACACATACAATGGTACACAAAACTTTACTGCAATTTTGGAAAAATATCTCCCCACATTTTTTTTTTATAAAACAATTTAACATGTCCACTATTGACTAACATACATTAAAGACTCAACAAAAGCAAAAACATTCATAACCACATGATAGTGCTATAACGAGCATGTTTACTTTTTATCTGTTTAACTGAATTTGGCAGACATGCTTAGGGAAGCGAATCTTGCTTACACAAGAAATGTCAGATTCTGACAAAAACATGAGTGAATGCATCTCGCCAGAGAGAGTCCAGTGTTAGCCAATTTATATATGATTCACAGCTCATTAAACAACCAAAGCTGTTTAGGAGCTGCTGGTGGAATGTTGACACGCAACAATTTGCATAAACTGTCCCGATAGATAACAGCCCTCATTGGCAACTTAAGTTGCTCGAGCTTTTAATAAAGCTAGTGCTATTCCTTGAAAGTTGGATATCCTTGTACTGAACAGCAAATGGACGTTTTTTATAAATAACAGAGCCAAGGGGCTCTCTTTAGTACACACTAAATATACATTATCTGCCTAACTCGGTAGGCGTAGTTTCTCCTCCACAATGCAGATAAAGTAAAGACTAGCACGCACACGCGACCCGCACGGTTACATGATGTAACGCCTGCAGCACAGCATACAACATGCACATGCATAAACACTTGTGTTTAAAAAAAAATACCTACCGTATTGAAGTCATACATTTCAATAAAACCTCACAAGGTCATTAGATGCTGACAATAAATGCAGTACTTTTCCTTCAGTCAAATTCTCTATTTTAAGAATTAATCAGTTTGACTAAACGTCTCCTTTCAGACGCTGCCCGTCGTAGTAAATGTTGAAATGTGCTATAGATACTTCCTCGCATGATTTCTAGAATTCTGAATCATTTATCTATCTACATACTCTGCTGTGAAATAGCCTACTTGCTGCGATAGGCACCTAGTGCGCTGCGCTACAGACTTTCAACGTCAATCACACCGGTTTAGTTGACAAATGGAGATCCCACCCTCCTGTGCAGCGTAGATTGGCTCGTTATGGTTGATTGACGTACATTTTCACATAACTGCACCAATGCTCCCAAACTGGAAGCCAGATTGTGAACTCACATGGTGCAGTCTGTTGATACAGATGGTTACATTCTCTATTTATGAAATCTATTCTCAATTAATGCAGACATTTCTGAGCAATGCACATCGGAATTTTTTGTGCGATTCAAGCTTACAAATATAAATTGATTGAGTTCAATATACAGTACTCCGGATTTACATATGTCTGTTGTGAGTTAATCACAGTCTTCATTGTGCATTCTAATTAAATGTATTTACATTGGGTATTATTTCTTTGTTTTTATTGTATTGTCAATTAAACACTGAGTTAGGATAAGCCATTCTTGAATCCTCCATCCGTGGTCTAAAAAAACAGGTGTCCTTGCCTGAAGGACTCCAGGCCTTTGGTACTCACTTTGGTCAGCATGAAAATGTTTTAGCACTTACGTGTCCCATTTTCAAAACCATCACTGACGCCTCCGTCAACCAACTGCAGTTGGCCGACTTAGCCAACAGGTCTGTGGATGACGATATTTACTCGGGCCTCCACTACATCCACCCACACCTTGACAACCTAAAGACCTGTGCAAGGATACAGTTTGTGGACTTTACCTCTGCATTCAACACTGTCATTTCGGAACTACTACAAGACACACTCTACCAGCTGAGTGGGTCCAAGTCCATTGTCAGTGGATCAGTGACTTCCGAACCAACAGGATTCAACATATAAAGATAGGCCTGCACATTTCTGACTCATTATCCCTAAACAATAAATGCCTCGTCTACTGACTTTACATTAACAGCTGTACCGCCAACAATACATCTATCAAACAACTTAAGTTTGCAGATTATAAAACTCTGGCCAGTTTCATCACTGATGGCGATTAGTCATTACTAAAAAAGCACACCAGCGAATGTGCAACTTGCGGCAGCCAAAAACAATCTCCCTGTCAGTTCAGATCTGGATTCAGTTGAAGAGCTTGTCTTCACCTCCTACATGACCTTCTGGTTTGGGTCTGCCCGCTGAACAGGTTAACTGTGGCTCATTCTATGGTAAGCAGTAAGGTTGCCACTTGCCCTAAATCATGGTTATACATGACTACAGGGTAAGGAAGCGTGCAGGCAAAATGATTGCTGACGTCTTACAGCAACCCACTGTGTCAGAAATGTCGACAGCATACTAAAAGTATACATAAAACAGTATATAACAGGTATGACAGGTTACATTGGTAACCAGTATATAATAGCAGTAAGGTACCTCAGGGGTTTGTGGTAAATGGACAATATACCAAAACTAAGGGCTGAATGCTTAACTGTATAGGTTGTTCACAGCAACACGTGTGAAATGGGAGAAATATTAGCACTCACCTAATTATAATTAACTACTATTCATAACAGTACCATGTCACATAAATGTAATATAAATATCGTTTTTGCATAGTTACATAAGATAACGTGACATCTTTTCATTCCACAAACATGAGATCAGCTGGCTAGGAATCTCATTGACATACAAAGACAAGACCGGTGACACAGTTAGAAATTGATCAAACTTTTATTCAAAGAATTCCATCAAGTGTGTATGGTTCTTCTGAATTAAAATGTATGTCATTTGTCATTAAAAAAATCACAATCAGTCCCTCTCCTATGTAATAATCGAGAAGGCCCACATCTATGCTGTGAATATGAAGTGGAGGGTGATTGGTAGGAGGTTATCTGACTTCAGAGGTTTTCTGCTTTATTTTACAGTTGCTTAGCAACAGACTGATCTGTGGAAAGTGCAGCAGCGAAGGGATGTGAAAATACAGTAGCTGTTAAGAGCTGATGGTCTTTAGTTATCAAGTCCTTGACTCCAGGTTGGTTTGGAATGTTTTAAACCTCAGAAATGTTTTTTATCCTAATCAGAATATGGACTAGCTCTAACATCTATATTAACTGTTAAGGAAAGCTGCATGGAGTAGCTACAGAGTGAAGTCAGTTATACTACTGTATCATATGTGTGCTTGTACTTCACATGCTTCTATTCACTCATCACAGACCCAAAAAACTGTGACGCCTTCAATCCAACACCTTTTGGTCAAATTTCCAGGTTATGAGACAGGAATTATTCACTGCTGGCCAAGAGCAATTGAGAAGTGATCCTCATTCAAAGTATCTTTATCACAGCCTCAACACTTTTGCTTCTCTCCCTTTATATCACCTTAATGTCGGTGTTCATGTATGACATTTACCTCTTTATTGCAATAGGCGGTTCTCTGCAATATCTAAATCATTGGCTTGTGGGGGATGGTTGCAGTGAGTAATATATTCTAAAATATTAGCTGCAGAGCATAGCAGAACAACAAACACATGGGTAGGAAACCAAAGCATAAAGCATCCTGAGGGTTTTCCATTAATTATACACCAATAGAAAGCAGTAGGTCTTTGCATCTGGGACAGTGTAGCTTTTAGATATAAATGTCTGAAGTACTGCAAATCTTAGAAGTTTTGAGATTTGAAGTATAAGACACGGGAACTAGGGGCCGTTTTTTGTTTTCTTACTACTGTCAGACAATACAACCCTCATTTGCAATCCCATCAATCAGTCCAGACTTTAGCATATCAAAAAGCAATACCCTAAACCTTTTCTGATTATGTGTATTATAGCTCCTTCCTTTTCGGTTTAATCTTTTGTTTCACAGCAATGTCTAACTGGATAACACACAGCAGGTGGTGTTAAGAGCTCAGAGAATAATATCATTGTTTTCTTCATCCTACTTCTCTCTGCTATTGAGTACAAAATGGTTATATACATTGTCAGTTTATCAAAATGGTGAATGAGTAAAGAGCAGGAAACCTTCACAAAATTATCCTAATTGTCTTTTACAGGAATTTTCAGAACAAAAAAAACACAAGCCCTGTCTGAAACCAATAAAATAGACAAAAGTAGAAGGCTTTATAAGATGATATACACAGCACGCTGCTATCCAGCTGTGTTCCATTGTAATTCAACACAGCAAAGCCTTTTGTCATACAAAGTTGAGCCCCTTGCTTTGCTTTCACACACATCTGTCAAACCCTACCCATCCTCAACATGAACCTTCATCATACCCAGCAAGCAAAAAGGAGTCATTAGGACATTCCTGGGGCATCAGCAGGCAGGTGCTATGGTTATGTTTACAGTATATTTGTTTTCTAAGGTTTTCAAAACTCTATGCTGCAACAAAACATTACCATAATACCCTAATTACATCCTTAATATGGCACATTGGTATGGATATTCTATTTTTATTTTGCCAGGTAAATAAACTGCTTTGCTTAGGACAGATAAACAGACTCTTAACCTTGCCAATTTAGGGATCTACCATACCGATCTTGCAACTTTCAGGTCTTGGTCAGTAGCTCAAAACGCTTTTCTATCAGTTTTTCTACCTACCACCTGAAAATGTGATAATAATATTAATAACATTGCTTTTCTACCTGCCACCTGAAAATGTGATAATAATATTAATAACATCGCTTTTCTACCTGCCACCTGAAAATGTGATAATAATATTAATAAAATTTTCTAACGAGACAGCTTCCTGCTACAGAAGCACCTATCCCATGTTCAGTGGAAAGTTGTATAAATAATGTAATATTGCTGAATACTTCATATCAGGATCCAGAGTTCTGTTATAGAATAATATTACCATTGGTGAATGAGGAAAGGTTCAGTATCTACAACTCATGGAAATGGTTCATCTTCTTGATGGATTCATTGGATGAGTGTATGTGGAGAAATGGTACTGGCCTAGGCATTCACGAAAGGCCCTGGATAGTTGAGGTGAAGAAACAAGTGTTGGAGCTTCCTGTGCTGCATTGCTCAATGGGAAAGACAATTGCTGGCACTGCTTATTCTGAAGTTCTGATCAGAGATAACTACGCAGTATTTTGCTCCGTTAAGCCAACTCAAACGATCTCTACTCAAAAACGCAAAAACATGTTCTTGGCAAAACATTTTCCCCCTTCTTTCAAAATGAAGTCTATATGACTTTTATGTTTGACCCTCTGCACAATTTAAAGGGGCCATATGTAAGATTTATACCTTACTACTAGAATAAATACAAGCATAAATGACTGGAAAACATCTACAGTTAAAGTTCCAAATATTGTTTCAGTGCTGGAGATATTCCCATTTATCTGTTTGCATTGACATCTCCTCATACTAACTTTAGACACTCAAGGTACAAACCACCCAACCTTTAATCACCCAGGACTAGTTAATAATATTCAGGGCTCTTCCATAAGGGAAGAGAAGGAGAACATTTGTGTTATGTTTAAATTCAGTCTTGATGAAGGCAGGATTCTACACAGTGCCTTTTTAACAATTTAATTAGCATTTTATTTTGTCCCAAAATGAATGCCAATCACATAAACACAGAAACTCTCAACTGTCATCGTGAATGGCTAATGGAATTTAATGGCTAGAATTGTATTTAATTGTATAGCTAATTAACATTTTAGTTATGAGAGTCTTAAGGGAACGTATTTTTACGGTCCTGAAATCGTTGTTAGTTTTTGGTTTTGTTTTATTGTTGAATGTGGTTTGAATGTAACATACTGCTTTTTAACTAACTTTAATGAAGTACTAGGAATATCAAAAAACTAGGAACATTAGTGTAGTTAAAGTTCCTCTAGTGGGAAAAAATTGGTAAGCTATGTTTCAGTATAGCGTCCCCCAACACTGGTTTTTAATAAAACAAGCCTGTACAGTAATTAACAGAACAAAATGTAGCCAACTGGTCAGAGTGATCATACAGCGTGCCCCACGTGGCAGTGATCATTTAATGAAAAGGTTATGCTTCTCGAAATTACAATTTCAGTTTAAGGATAAACTTGATTATTCCTTATAAGATCTGACACATGGTGGCCTGGGTTCATCGAGTGTTTCGCGGAAGATATGTTTAATTCGTTTAAAGACGTACGGACGTCTTTTATTCACCAGCCCACTTACAGTCACGTGAAAGAATGGGTGTCCAATGAGCTGCCTCGGAAACAAGGCACGTAATTTTTAAACGGAGTGGAATGCAAGTAGGGGCTAGTGGCTGTTTAGCCGTAGAAAATGTCTAATTTATGTCACTGCTTTGAAAACAAAAAGCTTTGAACATTGTGCTATTTTTAAAAGTTGGTTTTCCTCGTTTTTAACTCAAGAAGATGAGTTCTCAGATTGTCACTCCCGGTCCATACAGGGCAACCAAACTGGTAAGCATTAACGTTTTTTTTTGTGGATAAGTTAGCAGTACTCGATTTCTTGTTGTGGAGCTAGTACACTGCATGCTATTGTGACGTTGGCTAACTTGGCAGCTTAATAACGTTACAATACAATTTGGTAAAATAACGTATCTAATTAATTCATGTTACCAATGTGCAGCCTCTTACGCACGTTGGCTGGCTATGTAGAGAAATATTTGATGTTTGTTTTCTTTGCAGATCAGTCATGAAACGCGAACAAACGCTGTCTTGTACAGTAGTAGTAGTAATAGGAACAACGTAACGACCTACTGTAACTCGGGTAGATGAGAGAAGTTTTATGACTTGTTGCTGTGGGTCAGCGCTACTATAACTACCACTCCATTCCGAATTTAGTCTGTTTACGAACGTTATATTGTGAAAATACAGTTGGGTACGAGACAAAATATTACGTTTCTATTGGAGCAACCAGGGGATGTACACTGTAGCACTGCTACACGGAATGTACTGTACTTAAACTAACAATAATAAAACTGACAAGCAACTGGAAATGTAAGGGGCCTCATAGCTGCAACTATTGTACTAAATACATAATCCACATACCAAAAACCACTGACAAATTATTCTGTTACCGAATTATTTGTAATGTAATTGTTAGATATATCATTAAAATACTAAAATGTTAGTAAATACTAAAACGCTTGTTGACCGACATTTTTAAACACTTAATGTTATTGGATTGATATGAGGATTTATCAAAGAACCTGGTTTATCCTTGGAGTAGGGAAATGCATGATTTTGTATGACTCGGAGTTAGCGTTCTAATATGTATTTCAAACAAAACGCGGCGCAGTCAAATGTGCTAAAGAGCGATCAACCCCAATGTCTGTGACTGTTTCGACCATTCCCTACATTTTATATCTGATTACCATTTGATTTCGCTATTTGGCCGGCATGTCGGGTGGGGATGACAACAATGATTTGCGCTCGCGGATCCACGTGCACGGCGAGTTTAGTTTGCATGAAAGAATGTTAGCTAGTACCTCGCAACAGTATTGCAAACTAACATTTTACAACATTATTGCTCTAGGATTATAAACATATATTTTAAGCTTTACAAATACACTTGGAGGAAAATCGTTGAGGATCACTGCTTTATACCGTCGTATCTGCTGAAACTAACGTTGATTAATTAACCTTTGCAGTGGAATGAAGTCACAAAGCTATTTCGAGCCGGGATGCCTCTGCGGAAACATCGGCAACACTTCAGAGTGTATGGGAACTGTTTTACTGCCGTGGCAGCTGTCGACTGGTTGCATGAACTGCTCAAAAGCAATAGTAACTTCGGGCCAGATGTCACTAGGCAACAGACTGTCCAGCTGCTGAAGAAGTTCCTGAAGAATCATGTGATCGAGGATGTGAAGGGTAGATGGGGTACAGAAGATTTAGAGGACAACAGCCATCTCTTCAAGTAAATATTTATCTTTATTTACTAATTTATTTATTAATTTTATTTGAAGTGGTTGCTACAGATCCAATGAACTTCTAAACAAATAAGATCAAAGCAAAACGTAGACTTAACATTTGTATCTGTTAACTACTTATTGCCTGCTGTGTGTGTTGTTGAATTGTTTTTCATTAAAATCTTTGTACTTACTTGAATGTCCTAGGTTTGCTTCAACCTCTCCTTTGAAGCCCATTCCCCACCATCCTCCTGCATCAAGGCCAGGATCAATAAATAAGTTCTCGTTGAAAGAAAAGGAAGGCTTCTTAAAATTCAGGAATTCCAAAAAACCTGACAGAGAGACTTTAGTAAGTGACTTTATGTTCAACATGTACCTTTATTATGCCTATGGTATAACTTTGCTACATAATTGACAGAAATCCATTGTTTTTTACAGGAAAATGTTGATCCTTCAGTACAAGATATTGAGACGGAGCCTTTGATTGAAGTGATCCAGCCCAAAGAACTAACAGAGGAAGATATCCAGAATGTGTGGCGAAGCATCACTCTCACACAGTAAGGATCCCCACTTACTTAATTTAAATCATTCTCTGAAGTTGTTCTTGTATCGCTCAGCTGGAAAAGCATGCTGTTTACAATGGCAGGATTGTAGGTTCAATTCCCACGGGTGGCCAGTATAGGGTAGAATGGTATGACGAGAGTTGCTGTGTACAAGAATATCTGCTAAATGACATCTAATTAAATGTAGGTAGAATTACTCCATTCTTAAGCCATTTTCTGTTTTTAGCTTACAGAAAACATTGGGATTGACCGCACTTGAGGATGTTTTGGACCCAAGACTCGTCAATCCTCAAAATATTGTGAACAACATGACCAAAGTGAACAAGCATGGTGTTGTTACGCTTGATGACAAGACTGGTATATTCTTTCTCTGCTTTATTTGTCCTTCTGTATAAATGTGCACTATGTAAGACTTATTCTAATTTGTTAGCCTTGTCTCCACAGATGATCTCCCACACTGGGTTTTGTCTGCAATGAAATGCCTTGCAAACTGTAAGCTTTTACAGTATTTATTGTAACTGTTTTTTATGGCATTTCTGTATCGAGATATACTGATCGGTGACACATTAAAGGAAAAATCAACAAAGTCTCAGTAAGGTAATGGGCCACCACAAGCTGCCAGAACGGCTTCAGTGTGCCTTAGCATAGATTCAACAAGTCTCTTATACTCTGCTGCAAGGCTGGAACACCGTTCTTCCAAAAGATGTTCTCTCATTTGGTATTGATGGTGGTGGTGGTGAGCCTGGTCTAACACATTGGTCCAAACTGTTCTGTTGGTGTATTCGACCCATGCATTCGCCCACTTGTCGAGAATGGCGCAGTGACCAAATTACTTTTTCCACATTTCTGTAGACCAGTGCCTATAGTTTTTAATTCTCAAATGTACATTTGTCTTTATAATGAGGGTTTATGTACTGCAACCCTACTAAAATATCCCTCTCTGTGTAGTTCTCAACAGACTGTTGTTGCTGACCGCCTGATCACTTCCTGCATTGGCATTCTGTCACCTGGGAAAGAGCTGCTCTTCTGTTTTTCCTTACATTTCCCATTAATACATGCGTATCATGGTCATAGGATGTGCGCCTCTGACCGCAGTTTCTGACCCCATTTACTGATGTCTTTCCTATAGATCTAAATGCAAGTGTAACTAGTTAATGTTCCTGTTAAAACACTTGTCAACTCAGCAGTCCTTTTTACTGAAGCTTCTGCTATCCTTGCCTCTTGCAGTCTTGGTCCATAATTGTGGTCAATTGGGCTTTTTTATATACGCCACAGAGTGTTGCTTTGTGTCATGCAGTACACCTGTATGAACGTTTCTCTACTCGTTTATTCAGGTTTTTCCTTTTAATTTGTCACCCATCAGTAGATGTTACCTTATTTAAAAAAAAAAAAACAGGCTCTCAGTATGTGTGAACTTTTGCTGGAAAGATTTGACCATTCACTCAGCCACTCATCCACTTCTAGGGCCAAAGTATGACTCCAGTCATCCATCCTATCCTGGTTTTGAGCGGGATGTGTTTAAAACAGTCTCTGACTACTTCTACAGCCTCCCTCAGCCTCTTCTCACATTTCAATACTATGAGTTGTTTGTCAACGTCTTGGGTATGTATGTTTTTAACAAACTATTTAACTGAATAGTGTTGTTAAATGGTTTGAAGGAATGGTTTTAATGCATTCTCTTTTCAACCCTAACCTGAGGTGTTTTTAAAACCAGGATTCATTTGACCTTTCATACCATTTGTCCTCTGTTAAAACTTAATGAACGTTGCATTCATTTGTAAATGTTCAAGTTGCGAGCTCAACTCTTATGTTTATTGGACTCAGGCAAATCTTTTGAAGTTTGCTGTATTTACATTGACTATTGTGAAGGGGGTTATACATTATCAACACATATTCAGATTGTGAATGACACTTTCTTTGAGACATATCTTCACTGACTTCTCTAATTTATTAAGATGCATAAGACTTTATACAAGCAGGCATGAAACTGCTACTGGTTATGTTTTATATGAGATGATGTGACCTCCACTGCTCTATGTGGCTGTGACTGTTGTAACTAACTCAAGTTTGTCTAATTAGCACTTCCTCTTTCACCCTCAATGTGCCCACTTGCTTGTTTATGTCCTGCTGGCATCACAAGTTGTAGTCCCCCGCAATGATTTTGGTGAATATGCTGCCTCCATGGCAGGCTTTGCTTACGTGATCTGGCAGTCATTTTTACAGGATAATTTATTTAGGTGAAAGCTGTAGAACTCTGTAAGAAATTGTTTTCATAGCCTATATCTCAATATTTTTATTTAGTGGTATGATGGTGCAATATTAGTTTTTGCCCTAAGCTAACTTGTTTTGATTACTTTGTATTGGGATCCACCCCTGTAAATGGCATTTGCCCTTGACGTGTGAGTGGAGGAAGACCTAATTTGCTCCACTCCTTTTTGTGAGAAATGTTTGTACATTTATTCTGGCACTGAATTACTATCTGCACAACTTGATATGCCAGATCTATGGACAAGGGTAGCTTGACGCAATGTTAGATTAATGGCTGCTATTGACCAATAAATATTAACAGGTGTGTGTGGGGTCCGGCACATCTGTCAAGACTGAATGTATGCTAGAACATTCACATCAAGTACATGGTATTGCTATAACATCTTAGTCAAATTGGCTCCCCATGTTGAAATTGGGCAAGCATGCTCAGGGATATTCATCTTGTTAACCCATGTGATACCACAAGCAATATGTGATAAACCTTTGTTAGAAATGTCTTGTTACAGATATTTGGCACAATTGCACTGGCCCAGGGTGGCGTCATTCGTGGGGATTACATGTTTACCGTTGCATTGTTTTATCTTATTCCTTGCTAGTTTTATGTGGCTACATTGTGGTTCCTAAAACCCAGAGAGGAAAGCGGAAAAACCAAGAGGAGCCAACCTATCCCCAGCCTGCAAAAAATCCGCATATGAATGGTTCCGTTAACCAGTTCAAATCTACTGAATGCCTGCTGTTAAGCTTAATTCGGAAAGAGGCTTTTGAAGAGGGTGATTCGCCAATGAGGGATGTGTTCAGCTCAAGGGTCCAGTCTACGTTTACTGCTCCGAATTCAGATTGTGCCAGGAAAATCCCCCAGATGAACTTGCCAGGCCGACGGGCAAGTTCTGGGGACATCCTGGAAGGCAGCAGTCTGAACCTAACCAAGTCAGAGAGCAGTGGAGCTGCGACAGTCAGGCTCGGAAGACCCAGGAGCTGCTCTCTCTCGAGAATCCTCGACGAGTCAGAGTCTGACTCATGCTCCCAGTCCAAGTTTTTCCAGTCTGCCGAGAGTCTGGCATCTAGTAACAATAGCAGGATGTACAGTACCCCGCCTCAGAATACAACAGACTCTCTGCCAGATGTCTGCCCTAATCCTGCACCCCAAGTCTTTGTCACAGAAACTTCTAGTTCTGAAACCATTTCAGGTATCATTTCTCAAAAGGACATTCATCACCGCTCCAAAAGTGAAAGTGCCAGAAGTAACATCTCACTACCAATGGACAACCTTTCAGTCAGTCAGAAACTCAGGCCCATGCGCCCAAGGAGTATTGGTACCTATTTGGATCTAATTGAGTGCAGAGAGATGTCTGCTAGTTGTCTTAGTATTAACACTCCGGTGGCAGAGATCACCATGAAGCCAGACTTCTCCTCTGTTATTGACCTGAGAGGCCCCAGTTTGTGCAACCTGAGGGCCAGCAGCACAGACCTGAGAGCAGGGCCCTCTGTTAGCAGGCGCTGTCAAAGCTCTCTGGACCTGTACAGGCCAACCCTTGCTTTGCCGTTTGTCTCCACTTATGCACGCCATCTGAGTCCTGAGCAAAGTAAGCCTACGTCTGCATGCTTGTGTTGTTTTGTGGTTATGCTGCATGTGTAACACCTGATCAAACATTACTTACTGAACTTGCACTAATATAAGGTGAAAATTGAATTTGTCTTAAGTGTATTGCTATGTACAATTGTATTATGCACTTCCAGTATGATGTAATATTAGTAATGGAGTTCTAGCTGTAGTGAATTTATTTTACCATTGGGATATGACATTGATTTAATCTAGTTGAAATCACACTCTTAACTTGCTTCAATGCTTTTAATATCCAATAGCCCAAAGCGTGCTTAATACACAGCCTTCCACTTCCAGTAGTATAGTGTTGTGCGTGTGTGTCTGTAAAGGTCTCCTCCAGCCTGAGTTGGAGCGGGTGGCCATCGAGGCGCTGCAGCTCTGCACCCTCCTTCTGCCCCCTGCCAGCAGGAGGAAGCTCCAGCTGTTGATGAGGATGATATCCCGGATGAGTCAAAACGTGGATATGCCTCGGCTTCATGATGCAATAGGAACACGCACACTGGTGAGGAGAAATGCAGGTTTTTGCTGTTCTATACAACAAACTTGACAAAATATTTAATGAAGTACAAAATTCTTGACAAAATATTGTGTATATTGCACCTTGACGTCAAGTAAAATTGTGAGTATATGTAAATGTACTTGCTGAATGGGGGCGATTATGAAAACCGACTGTAATAATTACACTTCAATCCCATTGTTTCCAGATGGTACATACATTTTCTCGTTGTGTGCTGGGCTGTGAAGAGGAGATGGACCTGGATGAGCTGCTGGCCACCAGACTGGTCTCATTCCTAATTGACCATCACAATGAGATTCTTCAAGTGCCTGTCTATTTGCAGGCTGCTGTCCAGGACCACATTGCCTACCTCAGGAAAGTACAGGTGTAGTATGTAATTCCTTTTTTTTTTTCTAGTATGGCATACTTTTAAATTCTGGCAGGTTTGAAAATAAAGGTATCCTTTGGGAATGTGATATTTGGGGTTGGGTTAGACCGATATTTTTTTTCTCTTCTTACACTTCGAAGAATGTTGAGGTTGCTGCTGGTCAAGTAAGTTCTAGCCAGCTCTTCTCAAAAGCAGGAAATCTACTTAACCACCCCAAAGCTGGCTTGTTAGTTATTACATGGCTATATGTAGTAGGGATGCACTGATCCAATACTGGCATCAGGAATGTGTCTGAAAAATGTGGGATTGGGTTTTGGCAACAGTGTGTCTATGTAATGAGCTAATGCCACAAAACAGATTCTCATACCAATGTGCTGTGAACACAAGTTCTTGATAATAGGCAGACCAGAAACATGCAGGTTATGTCTTAGTACCACTAGTTAAACTAGCAGTAGCAAACTTTGCAAAACAAGTTTTTCAAGGGATAACCGTAGAGTCGCTTGAGCTAGCTAAGGCCCGGCTGAGCTAGCTCAGGAATCAATAGAGAATCGGTATCTATGCATTCCTAATGCATAGTAACTCTTCAAGTCAAAATGAAAATTGATAATTGTAACAAATACATTCCATAAACCTCATTTAGGGACTGTGGGTTACTTTTGATTGTCTGCATTCTCTTCATGCAAAATGTTTTTGTGGATTTGTATACCGAACTATGGGTAAAGTAAGATAATTATTTCTCATTGTGAGCAAGCTAGTTTTTTGTAAACCCAACTTGGAAAGTTGTCCGAGTTGTGTACTGAGGAATTTCCCAGATGTTCATAATTGGAATATTTACTCATTAATGACTAGCAATTGCACTAAGCTAATTATATGCTACACCTGAACTTTCTTCAAACTGCATGCAAAGACATCAAAATGGTTTCCTTCAGTTTGTCTAACTTTCCTGAAATCTCAAATTTTTTTGTACTTTTCTCTAGATTAACTATCCAGGTAGTGGTGGTGCAGGAGTACCAATGCCCATCTATTCCTACTGCAGACAGGTCAGCACCAAGGAGTTTGAGGAGCAGAAGATGACAGTGTCCCAGGCTGCCATCGCTGACCTGCTGGAGAACCTGGTGAAAGACAAGAACATGTCTGTGAAGGATAGAAAGAAGAAGCTTAAGCAGGTAAGGAGTTAGATCAGTGTTTCTTCTGGAAAAATGCTGTGGCCGGGGGGTAGTTCTTATGATGAAGCAGTTAAAGCATCTTACCAGGAACTGAAGGGTTACTGGATTGAGAGCTGGCCATGTCAGGAAGTTACAGTTGTGCTCAAATACCTGATAAACCTGGAGTCAGCATACCCATAGTTCTTAATCCTGTGTTGCCCCTTTAGCGTCAATGACAGCGTGCAGTCTTTTCTAGTAGTTGTCAACGAGGCCCTGAATTCTTGCAGGTGATATAGTTGCCCATTCGTCTTGGCAAAATGCCTCCAGGTCATGCAAATTCTTTGGTCATCTTGCATGAACCGCACATTTGAGATCTCTCCAGAGTGTCTCGATTGATATTAAGGTCAGGAGACTGTGATGGCCACTCCAGAACCTTCACCTTTTTCTGCTGTAACCACTGGAGGGTCAACGTGGCCTTGTGCTTAGGGTCATTATCGTGCTGGAAAGTCCAAGATCATCCCATGCCCAGCTTTCATGCAGTAGAATGCAAATTGTCTGCCAGTATTTTCTGATAACATGCTGCATTCATCTTGCCATACATTTTCACAAGATTCCCCGTGCCTTTAGAGCTCATGCCGCCCCCCCCCAAAAAACATCAGTGAGCCACCACCATTACTTCACAGTGGGGATGGTATTCTGTTCACTATTGGCTTTGTTGACCCCTCTCCAAACATAGTGCCTGTAGTTGTGCTTATAGTTGTGACCATAAAGCTCTATTTTGGTCTCGTCACTCCAAATTAGTGTGCCAGAAGCTGTGAGGCGTGTCAAGGTGTTGTTGAGCATATTGTAACCAGGCTTTTTGTGGCATTGGCACAGTAAAGGCTTCTCTCTGGCAACTCAACCATGCAGCTCTTTTTTGTCGTCATATTTTGCTCCTTGAAATAACCACACAGTCTTCCAGAGCAGCCTGTATTTCTCCTAAGGTAACCTGTGTGTTTTTTTTCTTTGTATCCTGAATAATTCTTCTGGTAATTTTGGCTGAAATCTTTCTTGGTCTACTTGACCTTGGCTTGGTATCAAGAGATCCCTGAATTTTCCACTTGATTGAACAGTACTGACTGGCATTTGCAAGGCTTTGGATATCTTATATCCTATTCCATCTTTATAGAGGTACCTTGTTCTGCTCCCTATGGCTCAGTAACAAACTCATTGACTATTTATACACACACTAGTTGCAATTTAAAAAGCCACAGATGTGGGAAATTCACCTTTAATTGCCATTTTCACCTGCGTCACCTTGTCTGTAACACGGCCAACCATTTAAGGGTATGTACACTTTTGATCCGGGCAATTTGGTTGATTTGTTGTTATAAAAAAAAAGGAGCCAAACAATTGTGAATTAATGGCTTCATATGATCACTATCCTTAATTTTTTTGGATTCAAAAATCAATGCCAAAATGTAGCAATTTCGGCCAGGGTATGCAAACTTATCATAGCAGTTCCTTGCATCTGGTGGTTTTGGTAAAAATACATAGCAAAATCTGTTGGATGAACAAAAGGCAACTGGTTTGTCCAAAATATTTGTTCTGACAGGCGGACATATGCTACTTTGTAACTATTAACTAGACATTTTACTTGACCAAGTAGCCAAACCTTAATCCTGCCATAAATGTTGAAGGTAGTTAGTACATCATGTGCACACTTATTCTAATGATTTTCAAAGTAACTATTTGTCTAGCAGCCAAACTCATTAATCCTAGTCATATTAACAACCCATGATAGTTGTTGCATCTTCAGCATACTGAACTAATATTTAAATATATAAATTACTTTAATATGTAGGATTAGTAGTGATGAAGTGAAGTATGCACAATGCCCACCGAAAACAAGTGGGTATACTGCATGTAGTCTTTATTTCACCACTTTGTTGTTAAAATATAAGTAGAGTGGAGATATTACACAACCCTTTTAAAAATATTTTTACAATGTCAAATGCAATTCTTTGGTCATTTTAGAACTTGCCTCGTGCTGTGAGCCAACAATTAAAACAGCCTTTTCTCTATTTGCAATAGCCTACATTTAACACTTGGTAGTTTGACTATTAATGTAGTTCAAGCGAATGTGTGGATTATGGAAAGGGTGGAGAGCACAAAGCAGCTCGAGGTGTCAGATATGGCTAAATGTTTTATCCCCTTTCAAGATCTTCCATTCATTGAATAATTGGGTTGTGTTAGCTGTTGTGAGCATAGAATTGCCAGATTGACAAATCAAAAAACAACGTATGTTTTTCCTTTATTTAACTTCACTGCTTGCAAACCCCAAAGCTTAACTACAGCAAACTGTAGAACACATGCCATGATGTTATTATGACAAGTTTACCTTTAATGGGCAATTTATAATGTTGTCATAACCATAGTGTTTATGCATGTTCTTCAATAATGAAAATTTATTAATTTTGACAATCAAACTTAAATGTATTAAAGGGTTAAGCTGTTTATTGTGTGGATTACTTTTAATATAATTATTTTTTATTATTAACTTTCTCAAATCATCCCAATGCACAATTTCAGAAATGCAGTATTATTTGAAAGTGTAATTAAAAGCAATTTCTTTTCTTTGCTCAGTTTCAGAAGCTCTATCCCAACATTTATGCTCGCCGGTTTCCAACCACGGAGAGTGAGGCACAGCTTTTTGAAGGTAAACCAAAGATCAAGCCACCAATGATGATTAGTATGAAGAAACCAAAAGCGTTTGGTATTAGAAACTGAAGGTACAATTGGGATGCAACTGTTTGTGTGTCGAATGTTGTGTTACTGCCTCAAACTAGGCGTGGCAGATCAATGAAGGAAGATGGGAGAACGACATGGGAGACGACCTCTGTTTAGACTATGTAACATGTCTTTGTTTAAATTATGCAATATATATATATTTGTTTTTGTCATTAAAGTTTTAGTTTGTCATTTTTAAATACTTCAATAATTGTCTTTGGTAAATGAAACGTTTTGTATTAGTATTCATAACCATTATGGGTGTATACTGGATAAGGGTTAGGGTTACTTACTATTTGGGAGTGAAATACATTTTTATATGGATCCACATTTACAAAGTACAGTACCTTGTAGGAGTATATGAAGTGCTTGTAATTTCTTTGTGTGATGTCAATGGTTCATGTAATTTGTCTGTGTTTTGGTATTGCACTTTTCTGTAGTCCTTTTATTTTTTTATTTTTATTTTTTTTAATTATTATTACAATAACATTCTTTGAATGTTGAGCTCAAACAGTTAGGTAAAGGATTTTTTTTTTTTTCTGTCATTTTACATCAACCTGCAGCTGCACCTGTCAGTACAAGGAGCAATACATGCTTGAAAAATATACATCTACTGTGATCTTTAAAGCATTTAACCTTCTTTATTGGGGACTTTTTGATTCAGTTTGATGCGGTTTTCTCGATACCTTTTTTAGATTTTCTGACCTCTAAAGAGCTACCTATAACATGTTATGACCTTTGGATGTGTTATGTCTATGCAAAATCTGTTTGCTATGCAACAACCTGGAAAATAAAGTCAAAATGTAAAATGAGCTTAATAATGCAGACATTTTTATACAAATCTTGCCTTAAGTTTTCAATGGGTTTAAAGTCAAATAAATAGTTTATCCCATAGTCATTTTGTCTTGCAACAGAAGTGGAAGTAATTTTGCTAGTCCAAGACAAATGTCTTGTCACTCTTGAGATACAATATTTGATGATGCATGGAATGTGTATAATCAAAATTGATAAGAAGTCAGGAGTAATATTTAGCCGACTCATTGGACCTTCTCCACCTTAAAACCGGAATGCTATACCCTCTTGGTTTTCATGCCTACAGAGTGGCCAGTTCCTTTGACACATTGAAGCTAGATACTACTGGTGTTTTCAGATGACGCCGGCAGAACTTCAAACACCAGGAAGGCCTTCCTCCTCTACCTCACCAAGCTGCGATTGACCCATGGTAATGAAAAGGTCCTGTTTGATTTTCCAGATGAGTCTGAAAACCTCTGTGATGGTCTGAACTGAATGGGTGAGCCCTAAATTCCTGCGTGTCTAGGCCCACCACAGCTACATTTGGAAGAATGGACACGTTTTTTTGTTTCTGGCCATTTTCGGCCTGTAATCGAATCCCCAATTTCTGATGCTCTAGTCTAAAGGCCAGTTTATTGCTTCTTTAATCAACACAAGTGTTTTCAGCTATGCTCACATAATTGCAAAAGGTTTTTCTAATGCTTAATTAGACTTTTAAAATGATTACCTTGGATTAGCAAACAAGGAGCCATTGAAATACAGGACTGATGGTTGCTGATAATGGGTCTCTGTATTCCATAAAGAATCAGCCATTTCCAGCTACAATTATTTCCAACATTAACAATGTCTACACTATTTCTGATCAATTTGATGTTATTTTAAAGGACATTTCTAAGTGACCCCAAACTTTTGAACGGGAGTGTATTCAGAAGTAGGATGAATTAGTCATAGGCATTTAATGGAATTGCAGGTTACAAACACAAATCTGAACTTGAGGAAAGGAGATGTTGAGTGACAGCAGGTAGTGTATGTCAGCTACAAAAGAGGTTTTGTAATTAGCACTTTGATATTATAGATTTTCAAAGTGACATGAGGCAACAAAAAAAAAGTTCCAAAGAGGCTAAATAGTATGTGCCCAAATTGCAGGTTCATCACATCACAAAAACAACCAAATTATTCAATGTGCCATGAGGAACAAAAATCATGTAATACAATAAAAATGTAAATGTATCTAGTAGATAAAGATGTTTTCCAACAGTTAAACCAACTGTTGCTTTGTTAATTGTGGGTTTTTTTAGACACTGTTCCAGAAGCTTGCGCAAGTGATCAATTGGATCAACATGGTGCCTGAAAAGGCAATTGCATATGGTTTGCATTTTTTCATCAAACCAGTTCCTGACTGCAAGTTACCTGTGGATGAGTGCCTTGTCATTCTGGAAGATACATTATACTTAGTCATATTTTAAAGGTGGTCACTCAAAATGGCTGTGTAATTTATCCTGCCTTAAGAGGGTTGCCAGGATAATACTTTGAATATACAGTATGTCCCTCATTTAATTAAGTATTTCCTTTATTTAGGTCACTGCATTAAATAGTTATTTATTGTAAGGGTTCAGATCACAAAACATGTTTCAAGTCTCTTTAATTATGTTAAAATTCACTAAAAGACAGCATTAGATACATATAGACACTGCTATTGTTATGGCAAGTTTGAGTGAATTCCAGCCATACACTTAAACAGGGTTAGTTTTGTACTTGAACTGGCACATCTGTTACACTCCAGTGTAAAACATTTTGACCTTGCAATACAGGGCCATCTAGATTTATTAAGTGTCCTTACACTATTTTGCACCAGAAGGGGGAGCTAAGCGCAAGCCACCCGAGACAGAACCACTGCCATACGTCTTGTTTTAAGGTACTCATTCCATGTACCATTGCACTTCCCCGGTGGATGTGAAAGAGTAATTGGCTGTTAAAGATGCCTTGTGACCAAAGATGATGAATCACGTCCTCTGAGTCTGACCTCAACTGACAATTGCATTTATCTAAATCAGCATGAAGAAAAGGAAGACACCTTTAATCATTTATTTCCAAAACAAACTGTTGGTGACCACAGAGACTATAGAAATCTCTGTTATAAAGATTATTTTAAATGTTTAATATTTAATCATTATGTCCATCAAATGAGTTATAACTAGCATGGAACATCTTTCTCTGACAAATTAACATGTGAAAAAGATGTGTTGAGTACATGAAAAAACAAGAAATGTTTAAGGTTAATGTAAGAACCCCCAAATATAGAATTACTAAAACAAATCCAAAACTATGTAGAAATAAAACAAAAGCTATAGAATCAGGGAATGTGACAAAATGTAACAAAATCACAATGGAAATATTACTATTTTTTGACGGAGAGGAAATAATACTCTTTTTACAGTTTTTCACAATTGCTAAGACTTCTTGAAAACTTCACCCATTTTCTAAAAATTGTAAACACCGATCCAAATCTTCTAACTAGATTCACGAAACCCCTGACTCTTCTGTCAAAATCAAACAATGCTTTCAGATCATACTTGCAGACAGTCAATATATAAATACTACAGAGCATTAATTAGACACTACATAAAAAACTGAAAACAGCATCCAGGGCATATTGTTACAGATTTAAATAAAATACTTTGCGGTAAAAAGCTATAATAATCACAACTAATTTCAGGGAATATACTTAATACTGTAAGTACTGCAATTAATACAGTATTGAATGTCTGTATATTCAGCAGTGGCATGAGAATACAGTAGTCCACTGTAAAAGCCCAATTATATATATATATTTTAATTCTCTAAATGAAAAGCACATTTCAGTAAACTCACAAATGTTGTGCAACTGCTAAATCAAATTCAGTGAGAGATTCATTCTGCCTCAGCATCATGTGTTCGTGCCGAATCCGGCCAGAGGAGTGTGCTGAGTTCTCGTCCACTACTTCTTACACATACTCGTCCACCACCTTTTACACCTACTCTTCCTCCTCATCCACCACCTTTTACACCTACTCTTCCTCCTCATCCACCACCTTTTACACCTACTCTTCCTCCTCATCCACCACCTTTTACACCTACTCTTCCTCCTCATCCACCACCTTTTACACCTATTCTTCCTCATCCACCACCTTTTACACCTACTCTTCCTCCTCATCCACCACCTTTTACACCTACTCTTCCTCCTCATCCACCACCTTTTACACCTACTCTTCCTCCTCATCCACCACCTTTTACACCTACTCTTCCTCCTCATCCACCACCTTTTACACCTACTCTTCCTCCTCATCCACCACCTTTTACACCTACTCTTCCTCCTCATCCACCACCTTTTACACCTACTCTTCCTCCTCATCCACCACCTTTTACACCTACTCTTCCTCCTCATCCACCACCTTTTACACCTACTCTTCCTCCTCATCCACCACCTCAGACATACTCTTCTCCTCTGCCTCAGACCTATGCCACCTGTGTACACTGAACTGAGTTATATTCTGAACAACTGGTTTGATCACATCATTAGAAACAAGTGTGAACTATTTTGAGTCAGTGTATGTAAACGATGACAACTGTGTGGTAGTTGTGTTTAACTTTTGCCGCCCGTGTTTACCATTTTGTAGCCTCAGAGTGCGAAATGCGATTTAGTGAATGAGAATGTTTTTAGAGATTTGCGAATAGACTGAATGCAATTTGCAAACTACCTAAATTTGTTTTAGGTATTGCCAAAAGAGTGAATGTTTCAAGAAATGGGTTTAGGCCACTGAGAATTTGGTTCAGAGAATGGGGTTTAGTGTTTTATTCAGAAAAACTGTAAAACCAAAAGTGGCCTCAGAGACAGATTAATTTGACACTAGTGATGTAGAATAAACATAAAACAAAAGGAACACTTAAAACATATTGGACAGGTTTCGTAGACACAGATTAAGCCTAGTCTAGGACTAAAAAACACTCATTGGAGTCTTCAATTGAACTTTTAGTTCATTTAAAAAATATATATCAAAAACCTTTCATAATCTTTTTGTCTCACAGGTTGGCAATTATGGTGCTGGTTCTAGTCTTAATTAGGCTGGGAAATTCCTAGAAGGGGGATATTGTGTGGCTGCGGTGGGCTAAACGTCAATGGGAAATGTGAATGGTTTGAATACAAAGGGATTCTTGTTTCAGAGACTAGTGATTGGTTTGGGGGTGGAGACTGCGCTCTGCCTGAGTATTTCAACTGTGTCTATAAAGGCTGCTGATTCATAGGCTTCCTGCACACAAGCGATGTTTTCATAATCTACAGTAAAATGGTTAGTAGGTGAGTAACGTCTTTTCTAAAGTTTACTTGCTGTAGCTTCGCATTTTACCTATTCAACATCCTTATTTTGCAGACTTTGTGTTACAAGACGTTGAGAGCAATTCAACTCTTTAGTAACTGTATCCTTGTTCAAATTTGTTAAGCTTTTTTTTACATACTGGTGTCTCAGATTGTATTTGAGTTTTTATTGTATAACTTAATTTTTGCCATGAATAATAAGTTACCTAATAGTGCTTTTCATTCAGGGCTGAACGGATATTAGATCAGCAGCCTATTCTTTTATTTGAATATATATTTCTATCAAAATGCATTTATGATAGAGAAATGTCTTTGTTTTATTTTCAGAATTGAGCATCCGGCTGGTGGTTACAAGAAACTATTTGAGACATGTGAAGAATTGAATGAACCCATTTCTGCTGTGGTTGTAGGTATGTGAGGAACGGATGTTAAACGACTCCTATTTGGTTTATAAGGGTTTGGGGTTTTATGAAGGCTAAGGCTAAGGATCATCACATTGCATTTTCAGGTGTGATACCAGCATGGCTAAGTGGTAGTTTGTTGCGTCTGGGACCCGGCATGTTCGAGGTGGGGGCTGAACCTTTCTACCACCTTTTTGATGGCCAGGCCCTGATGCACAAGTTTGACCTAAAGAATGGCCATGTGACCTACCATCGCAAGTAAGTTCGTCTGCATGTTTATGTTGACTTAGGTGATGCTAACTGTAACATTCTTGCTTCAACGGCTGAACACGGGGCTCGAACCAGTGATCCCCCGAACA
The DNA here is from genome assembly GCF_011004845.1 of Esox lucius. Taxonomy (NCBI): domain Eukaryota; kingdom Metazoa; phylum Chordata; class Actinopteri; order Esociformes; family Esocidae; genus Esox; species Esox lucius. The sequence continues at coordinate 16,012,618 of NC_047576.1, forward strand.
CAATGACCACTGTCATCAATCTTCAAATTAAGAGACCACCGCAAATTGAACGCTTCAGTTCCTCACTCAAAACTTTCCTTTTCAACATTTTTGTAAAGAAAAGAAAAAGGTGCAGTGGTCAAATTTTATTTCCGGAGCTGGACTTTATTTACTATTTGGTTCATTTGCCAAAGCTTCAATTTGTGAACTGTACTTTATCCCAGATGGCTGAACATACAGTGAATATACTGACAGTGACACGTTCCTACACTTCTGATTTAAAAGGATTCCATGGCATTGCAGACTGCCGGCTTTAATTTGAGGGTGGTTTTATCCATATCGGATTAGCCACTTGAATGTTTTGGACATACACTACCATCTGCACAACATTCCTCTAAGCCAAACTACAAATAGACCAAAAGGGACTATTGTGCACTGGAAAAAGGTCATGCAGACAGATGAGACAAACATGAACACATACCAGAGTGATGGCAAGAGAAAAGTGTAGAGAAAAAACAAGAACTGACATTGCACCTCGTCTATGAAATATGGCAGAGGGGGTGTTGTACACTGCTTTCAGATAGTATTCAGAACCCTTAATTGTTAACACGTTGTGTTATATACTTAATTTATAATTGATTAAATGTTTTAGCCATCACACTGTGCCATAATGCCGAAGCAAAAACATGTTTTTCTACCAATTTATTCAAAAATAAATAAATGTACATAGGTATTCAGACCCATTATTCAGTGCTTGGTGGAAGTACCTTTGGCAATGACCACGGCTTCAAGACTTCTTCTGTATGCCTCTACCACCTTTGCATTCCCGGATTTGGGCAGTTTCTCCCATTATTCCTGGTACTGTAGATCCTCTTAGGGTCTGCCAGATTGAATAAACTGGTATCTTCAGGTCTCCCTACAGATGTTTAATGGGATTCAAGTCCAAGCTTTGGCCGGGCCACTCAAAGACATTCACAGACTTGTCTCAAAGCCACTCCAGTAGCTTTGAGACAAGTCTTGGCTTTGTACTTAGAGATTAATCTTCAGTCTGAGGTCTTGTGCGCTCTGTATTTTGTTAGTTCATTCTTCCCTTCCTTTTTCCTCATGCTCCCAGAGACCTTCAGGTGGCATGTAATAGGCCTTTTACTCAGATTTAGCCACTCTACCACAAAGCCCTGATTGACAGAGTGCAGCAGACCTGACTTTTCGCACGAGTAGTTAGTTTGTCCGGACAGCTTGCTCTAGGAAGAGTCTTGGTGATTCAAACACTTCAATTTAAAAATGACAGAGCCCACTGAGTTCCATGTAATGCTTTATCAATATTTTTGTAACCTTCCCAAGATTTTTGCTTTGACAATTCTACTGGAGGTCTACAGAGAGTTCCTTGGATTTCACTCTGACATGCAATGAAGTTTGGTACCTTATACAAACACATGTACCTTTCCAAATCATGTCCAATCAATTCAGATTGCCACAGGTGGACTCTAGTCAAGTTATAAAGACATTAAGGATGTCAACATGTCAGAATACTTATGAACATGAGTTACACTTATTTTCAATAAATTGGCAGAAATATACAAACAAAAAAAGTAATCAATTATAAATTAAGTCTGTAATGCAACAAAATGTGGAGAAAGTGAAGGGGGTTGAATACACATTTTCCAAAGGCAGAATTTTGGTTGCCAGAGGAAATGGCTCACTTGTCTTTATTGATGATTGCGGCAGCAGAATGAATTCTGAAGTATACAGAAACACATGGTCACCACAGGTCTCAAACCAATTCCACAGAGGGCCTAGTGTATGCTGGTTTTAGTTTTTTTTCCCCTTTAGATTGGTGCCCCGTTCAGACCTTAGCAACCAGATCAGGGGTAAATCCCAACTAATTAGTGACCTTATTGGTCAGTCAAGCACAAGGTAAAAGCGCAATCCTGATGACACTCGGCCCTCCATGGAACCAGTTTGACACCTGTGCCCTAAACCCACTGGACGGCCCAAACACACTGCAAGGAAAAGTTGTTGGCTGGCCAAATCAATCACCCGATCTAAATCCAATTAAGCATGCTTTTCAAATGCTGAAAACAAGACTGAAAGAAAAACAAGCAGGAACTGAAGGCTTCAGTACTTCGTCAGTCAATATATCCAGTGTCTGGTGATGTGTTTGGGTGGCAGACTTCAGGCATTTATTGCATGCACATGATATGCAGCCTAGTATTAGACATGACAAATGTACATAATCTTTCCAAAAACATTTAGTACCCTTTAATGGAGGGGGACTATGTATGGTTCAAACTCAAATTAAAACAGACAGTCTAACTTGCCATGAAAAATAATTCCATGCTTAAAACAAAATGGTTCCCTTGGCTCAAAACTTTCACCGGAATGTTTTGATAACCTCAGGGAGGGATGTTTCTCATTAAAACAGTCAGTAGCTACCAAAACGAAGTGTCTGATCCTGCTGCTGTTGTTTTCAAAAGCTTATAAAACAGGGCTGCCCAGCCCTGTTCCTGGAGATCTTCTGTCCTGTAGGTTCTCTCTTCAACCCCATTTGTGACTAACATGATTAAGCTTTTCATCCAGCTAATTATTAGAATGAGGTGTGCTAAATTAGAGTTGGAGAGAACCTAGAGGACAGTAGATCTCCAGGAACAGGTTTGGGTAGCCCGGTTCTAAAATAACTCAGACTGAAGAGGGTTAAGGCATTCCTTATCCGGAATGTTCCAAGCTACATGTTGTTTCAATTATATTGGTTTTAACATTCTCCTCTGCAGATTTATCAAAACAGATGCCTATGTGAGAGCAATGACAGAGAAAAGGGTGGTCATAACTGAGTTTGGAACAGCAGCCTACCCAGACCCCTGCAAAAATATCTTCTCACGGTCTGATTTCTTCTAATTTTACGATAATCAAGTCACCATGATGAATTGTCTGATGAAAATGTCATCATTCAATAATATTTGTTTTCTACATTGTTTTCTTTGAAGGTTTTTCACCTACTTTAAAGGGATTGAGGTGACAGATAATTGCTTAGTGAACGTGTACCCAGTTGGTGAGGATTTCTATGCCTGCACAGAAACCAACTACATTACCAAAGTGGACCCAGACACACTGGAGACTGTGAAAAGGGTATGTGTAGCATGATGTACTATTTCAAATGTATTGAAAATAAGAATGATCACAAACATAAAGTCTAAGAGAATGTTGTTTCTCCAGGTGGATCTTTGTGACTATCTTTCAATCAATGGAGTGACAGCTCATCCACACATTGAAAGTGATGGAACAGTGTACAACATTGGGAACTGTTTTGGGAAGAACATGTCACTAGCCTACAACATTGTTAAAATTCCCTCCACACAGAAAGGTTGGTTCTGGATTATGTGCTGAAAATATGTTCTCAAAGTAATTTACAGTTGTACATATTGTAATGGGGCGAGACACAGTGTTCTGGGCCCTGGAGGGCATTTATTAACTCAAAGTGGATGAAATCAAAAACAGAAGTGAGCTTAAAAACCCAGGTGTGGGGACCAGCATCCCGCTCCTTACTACTTCCACTTTCTGATACCCGGAGCTGCTTTCTTAGGGGCTCTTTTAGCTCCTCCTGACCAGGCCTGATTGGGGCAGGTGTGCCTTGTTAAGGGGGGGCAGCTGAGCTGCATTTACTTACAGCAACTGGGCTACATTCAGGTGGTTCTCTCTGGGGCGTTGGTCTGACACGGCACAATATACACTCACCTAAAGGATTATTAGGAACACCTGTTCAATTTCTCATTAATGCAATTATCTAATCAACCAATCACATGGCAGTTGCTTCAATGCATTTAGGGGTGTGGTCCTGGTCAAGACAATCTCCTGAACTCCAAACTGAATGTCAGAATGGGAAAGAAAGGTGATTTAAGCAATTTTGAGCGTGGCATGGTTGTTGATGCCAGACGGGCCGGTCTGAGTATTTCACAATCTGCTCAGTTACTGGGATTTTCATGCACAACCATTTCTAGGGTTTACAAAGAATGGTGTGAAAAGGGAAAAACATCCAGTATGTGGCAGTCCTGTGGGCGGAAATGCCTTGTTGATGCTAGAGGTCAGAGAAGAATGGGCCGACTGATTCAAGCTGATAGAAGAGCAACTTTGACTGAAATAACCACTCGTTACAACCGAGGTATGTAGCAAAGCATTTGTGAAGCCACAACACGCACAACCTTGAGGCGGATGGGCTACAACAGCAGAAGACCCCACTGGGTACCACTCATCTCCACTACAAATAGGAAAAAGAGGCTACAATTTGCACAAGCTCACCAAAATTGGACAGTTGAAGACTGGAAGAATGTTGCCTGGTCTGATGAGTCTCGATTTCTGTTGAGACATTCAGATGGTAGAGTCAGAATTTGGCGTAAACAGAATGAGAACATGGATCCATCATGCCTTGGTACCACTGTGCAGGCTGCTGGTGGTGGTGTAATGGTGTGGGGGATGTTTTCTTGGCACACTTTAGGCCCCTTAGTGCCAATTGGGCATCGTTTAAATGCCACGGCCTACCTGAGCATTGTTTCTGACCATCCCTTTATGACCACCATGTACCCATCCTCTGATGGCTACTTCCAGCAGAATAATGCACCATGTCACAAAGCTCGAATCATTTCAAATTGGTTTCTTGAACATGACAATGAGTTCACTGTACTGAAATAGCCCCCACAGTCACCAGATCTCAACCCAATAGAGCATCTTTAGGATGTGATGGAACGGGAGCTTCGTGCCCTGGATGTGCATCCCACAAATCTCCATCAACTGCAAGATGCTATCCTATCAATATGGGCCAACATTTCTAAAGAATGCTTTCAGCACCTTGTTGAATCAATGCCATGTAGAATTAAGGCAGTTCTGAAGGCGAAAGGGGGTCAAACACAGTATTAGTATGGTGTTCCTAATAATACTTTAGGTGAGTGTACACCGATGAGCCAAAACATTATGACAACTTACAGGTAAAGCAAATAACATTGATCATCTAACAAGGGCACACGTCAAGGTCTAGGTAGATTTAGATGGTATGCAATCAATCATTTCTCGTTGATAACGTATTGGTTGCAGGAGACATTGGGAGTAAAGACCTGAGTGAATTTGACACAGGCCGAGTGGTTGCGGCCCGACGACTGGGTCAGGGTACCTTTGAAATGACAAGGCTTGTGGGGTGCTTCTGTTCAGCAGACGTGAGTACCTACCGACAGTGGTCCGAGGAGGGACAAACCACAAACAGGCTACAGGGTGTTGGGCGCCCAAGGCTCATGGATGTGCAAGGGCAACGAAGGCTATCCCGTCTGGTCAGAAACGACAGGTCTACTGAGGCAAAAGTCACAGAAAATGTTATTAATGGTCATGGGAGGAAGGTGTCACAAAACACAATACATCACACCCTGCGTATGGAGCTGTGTAGACGCAGCCCGGTCGGAGTGCCCATGATGACCCGGTCCACTGTTCAAAGCACCTACGATGCGCACACGAGCATCAGAACTGGACATTGGAATGGTAAAAGGTTGCCTGACCCAATGAGTCTCGTTTCCTTTTACATCACATGGGCCATGTACATGTGCGCCATTTACCTGGGGAGGTGATGGCACCAGGACGTCCTCTGGGAAGACAAGCCGGTGAAGGGACTGTGATGCTCTGGCCAATATTCTGCTTGGAAACCCTGGGTCCGGGCATTGATGTGGACGTCAGTTTGACACATGCAACCTACCTAAACATTGTTGTGAAACAGGTACACCCCTTCATGGCAACGGTATTCCCTAATGGCAGTGTCCCCATTCAGCAGGATAATGCACCCTGCCACACATTCTTCAGGAATGGTTTGAGGAACATGAAGAGGCCTCCAAATTCCCCAGATCTCAATCCGATAGTGGATCTGTGGGATATGCTGGACCAACAAGTCCGATCCACAGTGGCTCCACCTTGCAACTTACAGGACTTGGAGGATCTGATGTTAATGTCTTGGTGCCAGATACCACAGGACAACTTCATGGGTCTTGTAGAGTCCATGCCTCAGCCGGTCGGCGCTGTTTTGGCGGCATGCGGAGGACCAACAGCATATTAGGCAGGTGGCCATAATGGTTTGGCTCATCAGTGTAAGTCAAATCGCAGACCCTGAACCAAATGTCTATTGAGAGGACACAGTTAACAATTCTGTTATTTCCTTCTTAGTTATTTAGCAGATGCACTCTTTCAGAGTGACTTACATGAACAGTTGGGGCTCAGCATCTTGCTCAAGGAATGTTTTTGTTTTCAGACAAGTCAGATCCTATTGCAAAGTCTGAGGTTCTTGTGCAGCTCCCCAGCAGCGAGAGATTCAAGCCCTCCTATGTTCACAGGTTAGTGACAATATTGATGATTGTCTGCACATTCTTGCTTTGAACATTCACATTAAAGGAGAATTTCACTTTTCATTAAGTTCATGTTAGATGGGTCCTTACCCTGGAGCTAGTTATGATTGTCAAAGAAAACTGAACCATGGATTATGGTTTCTCTTGGACTATCTTCTACTTCAAGCAATAGGAACCCTTTTACATCAAATTGAAACAAAGTGAAGTTCTCCTTTACATTTATTTAAATATGTTTTCTGTGTCCTCAATTAGCTTTGGAATGACGGAAAACTACTTTGTCTTTGTTGAGACTCCGGTGAAGATCAACCTTCTAAAATTCTTGACTGCTTGGAGCATCTGGGGCACAAATTACATGGATTGTTTTCAGTCAAATGAAACCATAGGTGTAAGTGAATGAAACTCAATTACTTTTCTCAAACTGTATTCAAGGCTGGCAATTATTTCAATGATAATATTGAATACATTTTGTATTTATATTACAAACAAGTTATGCTCTGAATGTTGTTTGGCAAAGCTGTGGTATATGACCATATATACCAGAGGTCTCAAACCGGTTCCACGGAAGGCCATGTGTCTGCAGGTTTTTGGGTTTTCCTTTAAATTGGTTCCCAGTTCAGACCTAAACAACCAGGTGAGGGTAGAAACGAACCAGTTAGTGACCTAATTAGTCAGTTAAGTACAAGGTGAGAGCGAAAATCTGCAGACACTCGGCCCTCCGTGGAACCGGTTTGAGACCTCTGCTATATACCATGGGCATTACAAATAATTCATTTTAATTAATCTTACTACCACTTTATAATAGCAACCTGTGCCAAAGAACAGCCCTCAGCTATGGTATAATGGCCATATGCCACACCCCCTTATTCACCACTGCTTAAATATACACTTAATGGCCAGTTTAATAGGGACATCTATCTAGTACTGGGTCAACCCCTTTGCCTCAAGAACAGCCTTAATTCAGAAACGTTCTACATGGCTGTTATTCCATGCGGACACAATGGCATCATAATGTTGCAGTAGATTGGGCAGCAGTATGTTTATGCTGTGAACAGCTTGTTCCATCTCAACCCAAACATGATCTGTAGGATTGAGGGTCTAGGGACAACACAGGCTACTCAACTAACCTCTGGCCTAGCAATGTTGTTCCAGTCCTCAATTGTGCAGGGGATTGTGTGTTGGGAATAGTTTTTTTGCCAATCAGTGTAATTCAGGATGGTTGTGTGCTGAAATACCACTTCCATTCACTTCCAAGGGTCAACAAGTGGTTTGTTAATCCACAGTATTAACAGATTCTTGATAAACCCCAGACTGTCATGGTTGATGTCTGGTTAAAATAAATCGTTTTGGTTGAAAAGTAACTGAAAATATACTTTTTTATTTTCCTAATTATTTGATATCCAATTCATGATTAAGGGCCTGCTTCATTGTAACTCCCTGCAGACGGGACAGTAAATGTTGAGGTACACTATGACTTTCAAAGCACATGCCATGCCATTCTGCTTCTAACACGCTTCTCACGCAACCAAGAAGTCCCACCAGAATCCTTATGTGCTGGAAGGAACGCACTCTGCCTTCTACCTTGATTAAGCTCACAGATGCCACATCACCACAAGGAGTTGCCGACGATGCAAGGCCACCAAAATGTATTACTAACCTCCTAAAACTGGACAGAGTTGGATAATTGCACCGCTTTCCAATGGAACCAAGAGGCTAATTATTTTCCTCAGTAGATTCTGAGATCCTGAAACTGGTGTGCGTAACACTGACTATCATACTACACTGAAAGGGTCTAAGGTCACAAGTTTTGTCCAAACTTGCTGGTATGCCTGTTGTATATAGCAATCCACTGCCACATGACACTGTAGGAGTAACCAATTTGCTTCACGTGTATCTATTGAAGTGGCTACTGAGTGTATATTTATAATAGTACTATACTGTATAGTCGCAGTGATGCCATCTTTTCTTTTATAAACTTGTTTCTAAGTTCAAGATTAAGTTGTATTTCTGGGGTTTCTGAGACAGATTTTACAGATTGGCTGAGCACTTAAACGGTTGCGTGGCTCGTTCTGTCTGTCTCTTATATAGATTTATTTTTTTAAGAAGAAGAATACATCAGTGCCAGTTTTGTTTCAACTAACTGTCAGTTCCTGATGTTTTAAGAACATTATTAGAGGAATTGCCTTAACAATGTAACTTGACGCTTCTACACTCTCGTGGATGCAGCAAGATTTGGCATTAGTTGGCTCACCTATCATGATATATTGCTAGTTTGCTTTGGGATTCTATAATAAACACTATACAATTGTAATTACATTTTATATTAATGATTATTATTATAGTCATCTTGCTATTACAAATGTCTTCATCACCATTTTTTTTTTTTGGCTAGACATGGTTCCATCTGGCTACCAAGGACCCTGCAGTATACATCGAGCACAAATTTAGGACATCCGCTTTCAATCTTTTCCATCACATCAACAGCTATGAGGATGATGGTTTCATCGTGGTTGACCTGTGCACTTGGAAAGGGTAGGTACTGTCCTGGTTAGTGTAATAGTTTAGTGAATTTAGCATTAAACGTGTGTCCAAGATAATAGTCCAGTGTATATGTTGTTTTGGTACAGTCACGAATTTGTATACAACTACCTTTATCTGGCCAACTTGCGGGAGAACTGGGAGGAAGTAAAGGCAGCAGCTATGAGGGCACCTCAGCCAGAGGTGAGGAGATATGTTCTTCCCATGGACGTCCACAGGGTAAGCTTGGTGCTGTCAACATAGTAAGTCCTGCTGTCATATGAAAATATAGGACCATATCAGTGAGTGGTGTTTCCCTTTGGTACTTACAGGAAGCACAGGGGAAAAATCTGATTTCCCTTCAGTATACCACAGCCACTGCCGTGATGCGAAGTGATGGAACAATCTGGCTTGAGCCTGAGGTTCTTTTCTCTGGACCACGACAAGGTGAGAATCAGCGGTGCAGATAAACACTATAAGCATAGTATTTTCAAACTTTAGTGCAGTGCAGATAAACACTAAAAGCATAGTATTTTCAAACTTTAAAGGTCAAAATGTTATTCTAAAATGTTAAAGACACATTTGAAGCTTTTTCAACAATGACCTGGGAGTAGTTAGGGTTAATCTCCTTGCCTAACGACAGAACACTGCTGGTTCAGGGCTTCAAACCAGTCATATTCAATCTTTTCATGTGTAATGTTTTTCCTGATTAAATCAGCCATTTAAACTCCTTTACCATTGCAGCTTTTGAGTTTCCTCAGATCAACTACAGTAAATTCTCTGGAAAGAACTACAGCTATGCCTATGGACTGGGCCTGAACCATTTCATCCCTGATAGGGTGAGTAGTGTGCAGACACTAATGGTACACTACCCATGTCTGATTGTGGGGATGAGTGCAGGCGTGGCACGTGGTATCAGAGTCTCAAGTATATAACCAACAAGACCCTACACAGCTTCTACCTGTAAGCCATGAGACTCAAACTCAACTGGTAAGTAATTACCAAAGCGCTTCCCAGCTATCCAGTGTTGGTATTATCTGCACGCACACACACAAACAAACCTAAATTACCTCATACCCCGGGACATCAATCTACTATTAGTATCTTTAAATAGCCAGGTTGTGTTTTTTTTTATTTTTATGTTCCTTGTTATTCACAGAACTGGGTACATATTTTGTGTATTGCTCCTATGTTTATTTTTGGAGAATTACCTGTTTTTAACTAAACGTGACAAAATGTGTTTTTGATTTGACTGGCAAAAACCTGCTGGGACTGTCCTTCAGGGAGTGTGTTAACTGTTCATCTCCAGATCTGCAAACTGAACGTGAAGACCAAGGAGACGTGGGTGTGGCAGGAGCAGGACTCTTATCCCTCAGAACCAATCTTTGTGCAGACCCCAAATTCTGTGGAGGAAGATGACGGTAATCAGTGATTTCAACATCATGACAAACCCACAGCATACGAGTTGCGATGTGATATGACCGTTTGGAGCATTCCTTTCCATACCGTCAGGTTTTTTGTGGTTTTGATCCAGCTTATTTTACATCCTGCTAGGGGTGTTGCTCAGCATCGTGGTGAACCCCGGGGCCGACCAGAGGCCTGGGTTCCTCCTTATCCTCAACGCCAGGGACCTGACAGAGGTCGCACGTGCTGAGGTGGAGGTCATCATCCCAGTCACCTTTCATGGGATGTACAAGCCTTAAGGCTATATTTATAGCATCACAGTACCACTTCACACAGCGAAAGGAACAATAATAATTTTGTTAGGAATATATTTTATTTAGATATCTTGTGATGTAATTTTAATGATATTTTTTATATTTTCCACATTGTTAGAATACTGAAGACAACCAAACTTTGAAATAGCACATATGGAATCCAGTAGCAACCAAAAGTGGATGTCTTGAAGGAGTTCCCATGAATGCTGTTGGCTGCTTTTCCTTAATTTTACGTTCCAGCTCATCCCAAACCATCTCAATTTGATTGAGGTAGGGTGGTTGTGGAGGACATGTCATCTGATGCAGAATCATCATGTTCCTTCTTGGTCAAATAGTTGTTACACAGCATGTAGGTGTGTTTTGGATTATTGTCCTGTTGAAAGAAAATGATAGTCCCACTAAGCACAAAACAAATGGGATGGCATATCATTGCAGAATACTGTGGTAGCCATGCTTGTTGAGTGTGCCTTGAATTCTAAATAAATCAGGTGTCACCAGCAAAGCACCCCGAAACCATCACACCTCCTCCTCCATGCTTCACAGTGGGAACCACACATGTAGAGATCATCCGTTCACCAACTTTGACAGTGGTTGGAACATAAATCTAATTTGGACTCAGACCAATGATCAGACCAAATGACTGATTCCCACCAGTCTAATGTCCATTTATTGTGTGTCTTGGCCCACGCAAGTCTTCGTACTGGTGTTTCCTCTGGTGGTCCTCATGAGAGCTAGTTTCAACATAGCACATGATGGTTTTTGCAACTGCACTTGAAGAAACATTTACATTTCTTGAAATTTTCAGGATTGGCTGACCTTCATGTCTTAAAGTAATGATGGACTGTTGTTTCTCTTTGCATATTTGACATAACTAATTTGCCCAAACACATTAAAAAGGAAAGAAATTCTACAAATTAACTTTTAACAAGGCACACCTGTTAACTGAAATATATTCCTGGTGACTACCTCATTACGATGGTTGAGAGAATGCAAAGTGTGCAAAGCTTCTTTGAAGAATCTACAATATGAAATGTATTTTGATTTGTTTAACACTTACTGGTTACTACATGATTCTGTGTGTTATTTCATAGTTTTGATGTCTTTCCTTTTATTTTAAACTGTGGAAAATACTAAAGAATGAGAAGGCGTTTCCACACTTTTGACTGCTACTGTATGTATTTGTTGGTGTTGCATGTATATGAACTAGGTGATCATGACATTTGTCTGTTTGTGTGCATAATTTCTAAATCCATGTGGTACTGCATGTCTAAACATTGACCCTCAAACTATACTGCATTCTCTAAAATAGATGCCTAGCACTCATTAGCTAAACAGCAATTGAAAGATTACTTAGTTAGAATCTAATTTTTCATTTTAGACTTATTGAACAAATGTATTCTGTTACTTTTGTACAAATAATAAAAACATTAATTGCATTTAGTTTTACTTATATATTAGAAATCCCAAATGCTGCTATTCTTGTTATCAGCAAGTCATGTTAAAGTAATGAATGCCCCCTGAACAATCTGAAAGCGTTAACAATGTACTGTAAAAATACAATGTCATTCTTTCTGTTTTATCTTTTTATTTTCAAATAACTATGAGCAAAATGTGTGCTATTTAGAATATTAGAACCAGCACTTCATTTCCATCATATTTTCCAAATAAGTGTGAATGACAAAATTCGGTCAACATTTTTACATGTTTAGTTGAACCATTCAAACTATAAGTTAACAAAAATATAAATGCAATGCATTAAATTATAATTAAAATATGTTCAACCTAACAGGGTGGAATGAAGCATAACAAGGTGAAAAGCAATACATGCTGACAGTTGTCATTCATTCATATATACAGGTACTGGTCATAAAATTAGAATATCATCAAAAAGTTGATTTATGTCAGTAATTCCATTCAAAATTTGAAACTTGTATATTATATTCATTCATTACATACAGACTGATATATTTCAAATGTTTATTTCATTTAATTGTGATGATTATAACTGACAACTAATGAAAATCCCAAATTCAGTATCTCTGAAAATTTGAATATTACTTAAGACCAATACAATTTTTTAAATGTTGGCCAACTGAAAAGTATGAGCATGTACAGCACTCTATACTTAGTTGGGGCTCCTTTCGCCCGAATTACTGCAGCAATGTGGCGTGGCATGGAGACGATCAGTCTGTTGCACTGCTCAGGTGTTATGAGAGCCCAGATTGCTCTGATAGTGGCCTTCAGCTCTTCTGCATTGTTGGGTCTGGAGTATCGCATCTTCCTTTTCACAATACCGCATAGATTTTCTATAGGGTTAAGGACAGGCGAGTTTGCTGGCCAATTAAGAACAGGGATACCATGGTCCTTAAACCAGGTACTGGTAACTTTGGCACTGTGTGCAGGTGCCAAGTCCTGTTGGAAAATGAAATCTTCATCTCCATAAAGTTGGTCAGCAGCAGAAAGCAAGAAGTGCTCCAAAACTTTCTGGTAGACGACTGCATTGACCTTGGACCTCAGAAAACACAGTGGACCAATGCCAGCAGATGACATGGCATCCCAAACCATCCCTGACGGTGGACACTTTACACTGGACTTCAAGCAACGTGGATTCTGTGTCTCACCTCTCTTCCTCCAGACTCTGGGACCTTGATTTCCAAAGGAAATGCTAAATTTACTTTCATCAGAGAACATAACTCAGCAGCAGTCCAGTTCTTTTTGTCTTTAGCCAAGGCGAGAAGCTTTTGACACTGTGTCTTGTTCAAGAGTGTCTTGACACAAGGAATGCGACAGCTGAAACCCATGTCTTGCATACGTCTTTGCGTGGTGGTTCTTGAAGCACTGACTCCAGCTGCAGTCCACTCTTTGTGAATCTCCCCCACATTTTTCAATGGGTTTTGTTTCACAATCCTCTCCAGGGTCTGGTTATCCCTATTGCTTGTACACTTTTTTCTACCACATCTTTTCCTTCCCTTCGCCTCTCTATTAATGTGCTTGGACACAGAGCTCTGTGAACAGCCATCCTCTTTAGCTATGACCTTGCGTGTCTTGCCCTCCTTGTGCAAGGGGTCAATGGTCGTCTTTTGGACAGCTGTCAAGTCAGCAGTCTTCCCCATGATTGTGTTGCCTACAGAACTAGACTGAGAGACCATTTAAATGCGTTTGCAGGTGTTTTGGGTTAATTAGCTGATTAGAGTGTGGCAGCAGGTGTCATCAATATTGAACCTTTTCACAATATTCAAATGTTTGGAGATACTGAATTTGGGGTTCATTAGTTGTCAGTTATAATCATCAAAATTAAAAGAAATAAACACTTGAAATATATCAGTCTGTGTGGAATGAATGTATAAATTATACAAGTTTTCCTTTTTTAATGGAATTACGGAAATAAATCAACTTTTTGATGATATTCAAATTTTATGACCAGCACCTGTATGTACACACGTACACACAGGAACTTCTCTATAAAACATATTTTAGAATTGTTGAATTTCTGCAAGAAATTTTGCCTAACAAGGTGGAGTGAGTTAGACATATGGATTAACATCATGAAACGTTGTCGCTTTCCCCTCTCAACTGTTGTCATTGTAGCAAGGGGTTTGTTAATTGAAGGACAGGAAGAACAATCAAACCGGTGAAAAATAATAAAAAAATACAATATTCATGGGAAAACCATTTTTGATGAGAGATTTTAACTAGTACTACAAAATAATTAGTTAATAATCAATTCCTTAGACTTCTCAGAGAAGTTGGTTAGTAAAATAACCTACATACACAATTAGTGTTCAAAATGCATATAAAGCCATTTCTTTTACCATATGTTTGTGTTTTTAAGGTTAATCACACATGCTCTTAATTAAATCTTTTAGAATTTACATTTCAATAATTATCAACTTAGGACATTTTATTTTCCTGGCAACCGGATTATACTATTATATACAGTATCTCACAAAAGTGAGTACACCCCTTAGGGATAAACTCACTTTTGTTGCAAGCGGTTTAGACATTAATGGCTGTGGGTTGTTTTATTTTGAGGGGACAGCAAATTTACACTGTTATACAAGCTGTACACTCAATACTTTACATTGAGGCAAAGTGTCCTTTCTTCAGTGTTGTCACATGAAAAAATATAATCAAATATTTACAAAAATGTTGTTTGTGAGATACTGCAAATTTTCTGTGATCAGCATTTAAAAAAAGTATTGAGATGAATCCATTTAAAAAACAAACAGTGAGGCAGTGTTAGAATCGAAGTAATGGAGTCCTTAGTCTCTTTTTGGAGAGTTGGTATTCTTGTTGCTTCATGATTTTCAGACAATCACTTAAAACCTAATGAAATATCAAACAAATATACATATAAGTAGGAACATATGTGTAAACTCACTAATATTGTCACAATAAAATAAGGTGCAACACTTTACAGTGTTCATTAAACCCGTATCCTTTAAAAATTTCCAAGAAAACCACAAAACATAACTAAAATGTTCAGTTGCATAAGCCTTTCAGGGATTCACATTTTCCATGGAAACCTCAGCAGCTGCTTCCATTCAATGAGTAACAGCAAAAACTCTGACCTATACATACAGTATCTCACAAAAGTGAGTACACCCCTCACATTTTTGTAAATATTTGATAATATCTTTTATTGTGACAACACTGAAGAAATGACACTTTGCTACAATGTAAAGTAGTGAGTGTACAGCTTGTATAAGTGTAAATTTGCTGTCCCCTCAAAATAACACAACACACAGCCATTCATGTCTACCGCTGGCAACAAAAGTGAGTATACCCCTAAGTGAAAATTTCGAAATTGGGCCCAGTGTCAATATTTTCCAGCACTGCCTTAACTCTCTTGGGCATGGAGTTCACCAGAGCTTCACAGGTTGCCACTGGAGTCCTCTTCCATGACGAGATCACAGAGCTGGTGGATGTTAGAGACCCTGCGCTCCTCCACCTTCCGTTTGAGGATGCCCCATAGATGCTCAATAGTGTTTAGGTCTGGAGACATGGTTGGCCAGTCCATAACCTCATCAGCTTCTTTAGCAAGGCAGTGGTCGTTTTGGAGGTGCGTTTGGGGTCGTTATCATGTTGGAATACTGCCCAGTCTCCGAAGGGAGGAAATCATGCTCTGATTCAGTATGTCACAGTACATGTTGGCATTCATGGTTCCCTCAATGAAATGTAGCTCCCCAGTGCCTGCAGCACTCATGCGGCCCCAGACCATGACACTCCCATCACCATGCTTGACTGTAGACCAGACACACTTGTCTTTGTACTCCTCACCTGGTTGCCGCCACACGCTTGACACCATCTGAACCAAATACGTTTATCTTGGTCTCATCAGACCACAGGACATGGTTCAAGTAATTCATGTCCTTAGTCTGCTTGTCTTCAGCAAACTTTTTGCAGGCTTTCTTGTGCATCATCTTTAGAAGACGCTTCCTTCTGGGACGACAGCCACGCAGACCAATTTGATGCAGTGTGTGGCGTATGGTCTGAGCACTGACAGGCTGACCCCCCACCTCTTAAACCTCTGCAGTGACACTGGCAGCACTCATACGTCTATTTCCCAAAGACACCCTCTGGATATGACGCTGAGCACGTGCACTCCACTTCTTTGGTCGACTATAGCGAGGCCTGTTCTGAGTGGAACCTGTCCTGTTAAACCGCTGTATGGTATTGGCCACCATGCTGCAGCTCAGTTTCAGGATCTTGGCAATGTTCTTAAAGCCTAGGCCATCTTTATGTAGAGCAACAATTCTTTTTTTCAGATCCTCAAAGAGTTCTTTGCCATGAGGTTCCATGTGGAACTTCCAGTGACCAGTATGAGGGAGTGTGAGAGCGATAACACCAAATTTAACACACCTGCTCCCCATTCACACCAGAGACCTTGTAACACTAACGAGTCACATGACACCGGGGAGGGAAAATGGCTAATTGGGCCCAATTTGGACATTTTCACTTAGGGGTTTACTCACTTTCGGTTTAGACAGTAATGGCTGTGTTATGTTATTTTGAGGGGACAGCAAATGCACACTGTTATACAAGCTGTACACTCACTACTTTACATTGTAGCAAAGTGTCATTTCTTCAGTGTTTTCACATGAAAAGATAAAATATTTACAAAAATGTGAGGGGTGTACTCACTTTTGTGAGATACTGTAAGTGGCGGGCTGCTGTGATGCTCAAAGAGATTTACCTTCCTTGTGTCCTGAGGAAGAATTACCCCATCATCCCACAGCCTGCCAGATGAGAAAAATGCAGAGCTCTCCTTCTCTAACCTAAAAGGATGAAATCCTGTTGTTAACAAAAATCCTCAGATGGTCTACTATGACAAACAACATATTAATAACATTCCTGTGTGAATGACAGTTATGCAAGATTGGGATGATGATTTTTTTAAGGTAATATGATGACATTCATTAAAAAAAAGGCTTTAAAAGAACACAAAAAATAAAGCATGAACAATCAATGACATAGTTCGCCATAAATGGATATTGCATTTTACTTTGAGACTTAAATATGTTTATAACCCATTGCTTTCTTCCATATAGATAAGTCAGTTGGGCTATATCCATACATTATACAGAATTCCAATTAAATTCCTCCTTGATCTTCAACACTGTCTTGCACAAAAAGACTTTTCCTAAACACAAAACTAAGGGCATATTAGCCTATGTTGTGATTCGTTTTTTAATGTCACATAGGACAGATAATTTATTCTTGTTACATACAACTAATTCAGCAGATGCACTCATCCAGAGTGACATACATTAATGAGTTCATACACTGAACAAAATTATAAACGCAACACTTTTGTTTTTGCCCCCATTTATCATGAGCTGAACTCAGAGGTCTAAGACTTTCTCTATGTACACAAAAGGCCTATCTCTCTCAAATATCGTTCATAAATCTTGCATGGCCAGCATTGAGCATGTTTTGGATGCTCTGGATCTGCGTATACAACAGCATGTTCCAGGTCCTGCCAATATGCAGCAACTTTGCACAGCCATTGAAGAGAGTGGACCAACATTCCACAGGCTACAATCAACAACTTGATCAACGGTTGTGAGGCTGGTTGGATGTACTGCCAAATTCTCTGAAACGCCTTTGGAGACAGCTTATGGTAGAGAAATGAACATTCAATTCACAGGCAACAGCTCTGGTGGACATTCTTTGAGTTCAGCTCATGATAAATGGGAGCAAAAACAAGTGTGTTGAGTTTATAATTTTGTTCAGTGTACTTTCCTGTACTGGCCTCTGCAATCCAACCCACAACTAAGAGACGCCTAGTCAGCTATACGGGACTATACTAATAACCATTTGTGGTCCTCAAAAGTTACAAATGTTTTGGATCCTGGAGATTTTAGACAGTAGCGATTAGCTCAAACTTATATGCCATTTGGACTGGGATGAAAAATGTGCTCTTGCTATATTTTGCTACAAGTTGTCCGCAGGTTGCAAAAAGAATGATCAGTATAGTGATCTCTGACTACTTCTTCTGTTTAACCAGTAAATAAGCTACATTTACACATCTGTGCACAGCCATTCAGAATCACTAATGTAATATATAACAGGCCAAGTGAAATTCTTAGTGTCACCCAAACCAGTGGTTCTCAAAACTTTCCTGGGGACCCCCAGTCAATCATACAGTGGTGGTGAACATAAAGAACCTTTTTCCTTCAGTCCTTCAGGTGGCATGTCATATGCCTTTACCTCAGGACTGGCTTCAGACTAGCCACTCTACCATAAAGGCCTGATTGATGGAGTGCTGCAGAGACGGGTCTACCCATCTGCAGATTAACTCTGAAGCTCTGTTAGAGTGGACACTGAGATCTTGGTCACCTCCCTGACCAAGGCCTTCTCCCCCAGTTTCTTAGTTTGCTGGACAATCAGCTCTGGGAAAAGTCTAGGTGGTTCCAAACTTCTTCCATTTCACAATAACGGATCTCCCTGTGGTCCTCGGAAATTTCGCTTCACCAATTTTATTTGTCACTTTCCCCAGATCTATGCCTCAAAGATTTCATCTTGGAGGTCAATGGTGAGTTCCTTAGACTTCATGATTTGTTTTTACTCTGACTTGCACTATGAAGTGTGGGTGTGAACTTTTCGAAATCATGTTCAATCAGCTACAGGTTTTAAAGACATCCAGGATGATTAAAGGACACCAGATGCATCACATCTCAACATAGAGTGGTATGGCAAAGGGTGTGAATACTTATGTACATGAGATATTTAAGTTTTTATTGTCAATAAATTGGCACATTTCTATTATGGGGTAATAAGTAGATTGGTTGCAAAAAATGTTTAATCAATTATAAATTAACTCAAAAACACAAAATGTAGAGAAAGGTAAGGAGTCTGAATACTTTCAGAGGGCACAAACGGTTTTACACCTCAATTCATGATTAAGGCCTGCTTCATTGCAGCAACTACCAGCGAACCAGGGACAGTCGATGCTGGAAAGTGTGTACCTTTTGGGGGGTATGCCTTCTGAAGCACATCCGATGCTGTTTTCATTCTTATCATGCTGCTCTTTCAACCAGGAAGTGTTGTTCGGAATCTAAACCTGCAGACAGGAACATGCTATCCAGCCCTCAACCTTAACTGAGCTCACAAGTGCCTAAGCCACCACAAGGACTTACTAGAGCACAACAAGGCAAGTCAGCCATATTTGATTACGAACCCCCAATCTCCTTGTGCGTCGATTTACAGAATCTTTGGACTAACCCGCAAGCAGGATTCAAACCCTGGTCACAATGTCGTAGGTAACTGTGAGTCAATTACTTTAAAGATGCACCCTTCAGGCAGTCTGGTCAGCATCTTCGAGGTCCAGGATGGAATAATATAGTCCAAGACCTTTGCCAAGACCTTCCTCTCCTCAAAAACCCAAATAAATTCATCCCGTAATATCAAACACTGCAATATTACAGCCATCTTAAGACACGTTGCACATGGCCATGAACGATGAAAACTCCAGGTATAGTATAATATTCTTCAGGCAAATATGTGTCTGTAGTCGATTAGTACATTTCTTTTTTTTATGAAAATGTTCACAAATAGGCTGATGCTTTTTAGTCACTAATTACGATATGCACAACCACCAAATGTACAGACATATCTTTAAGAATATTTTACTGTCATAACATAGGCCTACGTTCAAAACCAGATCAAATATGAAAAGGGTTTTTCATTCAGCAACTCCCCAACCCTGATGCTTTAGATATCTTACCTCTTATTGATTTTTTCAACATCATCGTCCTCTTGTGCCAAAGCTGCAGAGTGACCAGGGGCCATCAGGGACACTTTGGCATTAGGCCATAAGAATAGAAAGTTTGGGTCAAAGGACCTACCACACTACATTAAGTAAACCATAGAGCAGAGTTTTAGTATTTTCAGTATGTTTCAATATATTATGAGAATGCGTTTATTTCAATATATTATGAGAATGTGTATGCACTATGCAGATTAGACAATTGTACAAACCATAGCATAACTATCAGAGCCATGGCATCCCCCAATCACAAGAGTGATTTTAGGAACAGAGGCGCATGCCACCGCAGTCATCATGGAAGCCTGAGCCTTCAGTCTGTTGGCGTTGAGCTCGGACTACAGAAACGAGAAAGGATGCACGCTCACAGTTAACGGTTCTGTTACATTTCCATGGTGCATTTATCCAGAGCAACTAACATGATGGAGGACATAGGGTTAGAGGGACTTGCTCAATGACACAGATGTTTCACCTTATGAGCTTGGCAATTCAAACCAGCAACCTTTCAATTACTGGCACAATGGTCTGACCACTGGCTATCTAGCCATCTCTTGCCCAAGTGTAACACCTGCCTAACCTTGTTGACACTGGCAGTAAATTCCACAACCATGTTCGGAATTGAGTCTGAGAACTGGGAGTATAATAGCTGATGAAACACTGATGACATGTATTGTATCCAAAGCTGGCTAAATTCCTGAGGAGTGTTTCTTTACAAAAGAAGGGGCCTCTCCATGCTCTTCGGCACCAGTCTTTGTGCTTCATAAAAAAGGGTTCTTGTATTCTGGGTTGATCGCTAAGAGTTGCCTGCAGTGCCTTACCTGTGAATGGGAGAGGGTCTGCTCTGGTGCTGGGACGGTGTTCTGTAGAAATATCAGAGGAATATCTCGCTGATCACAGAGTTGGACAAAATGGCTGCCTTTTAGTGACGCGTTGTGCGTAAGCTCCCCATTGCTCGCCACGATGCCAACCTGATGCCTGAAGAAAAATTTACAAAACAGGCATTCAAGTTTTTCCATTAAATTATTTGTTGCCCTGTCCAATTGTTTGATGGCCATCACTTGATGAAGATCACAGTACCCTCTGCATCTACAACATTTTGCTGCCATGGCAACGAAATGCTCTCATAGAAGCTTTTGTAAAGCAAATGAAAGCTGGCTGAAGAGATTTATTTTGCCTTGTGTTCTCTATTCTCATTCAAATGGGTTGCCCATCTTAATCCAGCTCTTTTTTAGGGAAAGATATGAATAGTGAGAACAGAGAATCACACTAATCTGATATGCGAATTAACAGGGTTAACTGTTAATCTCATGGGGCTCTTTGGTTTAAATGTCTCCTTCAGAAATATTTCAGGCAATTACTGTTATATGAACATCGAGATTTTAAGAGGTTTCAATACACTTGTATTTGATGAAGCAATTGTTTGAAGCAAGAAAACATTTAAACTTGTATGCATAAATAAATTGTAAAACGGTTAGCTTGAATCTTAATCTAAACATTGTAAGATGATGAGTAAATAGTTCAGAATTAATGACTGTTACCCATAAATTCTGGCAAAACCAGTAACAAGGGTTGTTCCATATCGAGCCTTGAATTCCTGGAACTTACTCCCATCAGTCAACCGACTCAGTATCTGTAACGGAAGAAATTACAACTTTCTTTTATGGAAATTAGCCCAAAGAAAATCACATTTAGATATGATGGTAGACATTTTAACACTTTGGTCTGATCATTTCCTCAATCTCCAAAAGATGAAGACAACAGTTCACCTGAAAAGACCAACAACAAAAAAAAATGTATTGGTTTCATGTGCATTATACTGTACTAGACATTAGAATATGAGTAAGAATTTCCTCTGGTTTAGTAACATGTTTAGGGGGAACTACAACAGAAGGAAAAAACAAATAGAATGCTTTGAGTGACAGTTCATATTTTGCTCTCGAAATGCACATTTACGATAGGAAACTATTAATAAAGTAGTCCAGTCTGCCTGGAAAGAGCATTAAAAATGTATTTGTTAAAGGCTGTCATACTTGCTTCATTGAAATGAATTTGATGTTACAGTTGCACTAGAAATGTAAGGCCATTTTATAAGGGTCCTACTCAAGATCTATAGAAAATGTAGTACATGTAAATAGTTGACTTAGTCTAAATTGAATGTGACATCCAGTCCAACTGTATATCCTCATAATCATCTGATTTCTCAGGCACTTTTTGAGCTTGGTTGGTCAACTTTAAAAAGTGCTTTTGAAGAACCGAATCAAGCACAATTCTACATTCTGTATGCAGCATTGCCCTGCCTTCCCACCCACACAAAATGTTGCTGTGTTGACTATGCAAAATCGTACTATAAAAGACAATCTCGTTCAAATGAGCAACATTTGCCAACACAACTAGCTAAGTTAAAAATGTTGTGCACAATACACTTAAGATGAACAGATTGTAGCAATATACTTTGTTCATTACATGACAAACAGAGGCTCATCCTGTTAAGGACAATGGCGCCATTGTTCTGGGGTAGCCATAGCGCCGTAAGGCTGCCTAGGCAGAGAGCTCTATAAATATTGTACAGGATTAATCATTTAAAAGCATCTTTCTTTTAATCTTTTTACATTACATTTTCAGTTGCCAATGGTGTATAGATTAGTCCAGAAGATAAGTATTTGTTTTCAGCCCAGAATTCATGGTTAATCAGCATTTGAAGATTGCCAGCAAGCAATGTTAAAACAGCCAATTATTTGTTCTTTTGGCATTTCCATGTTCAGATTCCATAATTTCATTAGGCTTACTGAAAGTTATGAGTGGCCTGCCATCATTATCCTGAGTAAGTGGATAGATGCAAAACCAACAGCATCCCATTCTACAAGGTCTTAATGGATGGCTACAAGAAGCAGTCATACGGCAAGGACACATTGCGCCAGTGAGACAGCTTATCATCATGTTGTTACTGTTTATCAAACTTAGTGATTCCAAACTATGAATGTAAATGTAATGTAAATAAGGTACAGTTTTAAATCTTGGAATGTGAAGTGCATTTTACACTGGCATATGTTTCTATGAGATCAATTTATTTTTATCAGGTAGGTTGACTGTGAACACATTAGCATTTTCAGCAACAACCTGGGAGCAATAAGAGTTAACCGCCTTGCTCAGAAACAGAACAGATGTCTCATCTTTTTTGTTCAAGGATTTGATCTACCACTCTTTCAGTTACAATCTTCAACAACTATAATCCTCAAAATCTCACCTTTCAGGAAACAGTTTCCTCTCTAATTACAGCACTTCCCTGACTAGGACAACAGAAAAAGATCCAACAAAGTCATAGGAGTTATGGAGGCATATTTTTGTGCTTGAAACGTTTAGAAGGACTTTTAGGTGTAACCAATTTCATGACAATTTCAACTGCGTTGATCACGTGACCACAATGCAACTTTAAGTCAGTGCGTGTGTGTTGAGCTGACCAGTTTAACATCCAGGCTGTGGTCGTAGTCACAGGGGGCCAGGCCCATCAACTCCTCAACACTGTGTAAAGGCTCCTCCACCTCTTCCACCTCCTCTGGCAACTCAAAGTTGAGGGTGGAGATAATGTTGCGGGTGGTTTCATAGGCCTCCTTTTCCAACAAGGCGAAGTGGTCCACACAGCCACTGACTCTGAAACAACAGAGGGGAGGATTGAGGCTGTTCGTGAAGCAGCTGAGAAACTTCACTAAAACAGACGTTTCTTTAGTGAGAACTTGGACCAGAAGCTTCTCAGGCTTTCCATTCACTCACTCTGCATGGAGTGTGGCCCCACCCAGATTCTCTGGGGAGACTTCTTCCCCTGTGGCAGCTTTCACTAGTGGCGGTCCTCCCAGAAAAATTGTCCCTATCCGGTGCACCATCACGGTCTCTTCTGCCATGGTGGGGATGTATGCACCACCAGCTGTACACGAACCACATACCACTGACACCTAGAGGAAATAAATATTATAACATGTGTTGAATGGGTTGAATTTACTGGGGCCATACTAGTAAATGTTCATTTGAATTTTAAGTTAAGCATCAGGCAACTAAAATTCTTGAAGTGTTAGGTGTTAAAATGATACACGGTGGATGGTTTCAAACCAATGGCATTTCAATAAGTAAATGAAAACTATGTCAATCATTTCAATTGGCTGTAGCAAAAACTTAATTTTAATGTCACAAATATGTTGCCTAAAGATTATGTAAGCTTTGCACATATTTTCTCACTTGGGGGATCTTCAAGGCCGACATGATGGCTTCATTGTAGAAAGTACGTCCACCTTGGTTTTTATCAGGAAAGATCTCAGACTGTGAGTTGAGTAAACATGAAAGTATTTATTTGGTTAAATCTATTTTTGTTTGATTGCACTTTCGCAGGTTTCCCAATGATTACAGAGTTGATTTCGTACCTGGAGAGGAAGAAAAGCACCTCCACTATCCACCAGATAAACACAAGGCAGCCTGTTCTGGATGGCCACATCCTGGGCTCTGAGCTGCTTCTTCACAGTGAT
The DNA here is from genome assembly GCF_011004845.1 of Esox lucius. Lineage (NCBI taxonomy): Eukaryota > Metazoa > Chordata > Actinopteri > Esociformes > Esocidae > Esox > Esox lucius. Next base: position 16,036,973 of record NC_047576.1, read on the forward strand.
GGGGTAGGCAGTACCAGCACTCACAGTGGCATCATTAGCAATAAACACACACCATAGCCCATTGATTTGACCTATGCCTGCAACAGTGCAGATTACCCAAATAAGGTTTTTATTTTCCTCTTATTGTAGTGAAAATAAATTAATAGCATGTAAGTCGCTTTAGAGTGAGAGTTGCAGACAAAAACTAAAGTCACATAGTTGTGTATTAAAATTGTAGAAGTATTCGTCACAACAGAATCTAGCACCATTTCCTACCAGTTATACAGCCTGCTGAGGGAATGTCTCCATAGGGAAGGCCCATTCCAGCAAAAGGAGAGAGCTCAAGGTAGTAGCCATCATCAAACAGCATGCACAGACGGTCAGTCACCAACATCTTCTTGTTTCTCTGGGTGTGCCTCTTTACTGCATTCTCTCCACCTCCCATTTTTACTTTTTTCATTAACTCAGAATACCTGGAAGGGCCACCACAATTAGAATACTATATAGGTCCGGCAACTTCGTATTTATCAGAAATGTAAACATGATTGATCAACTGACATTGATTATGTGTATTACATTTCTATTTACCTCTGTTGGCATGCCTGGCTGTTTTTTAGGTTAGCCTCGAAAACACTGTTGTGAATAGGCTTGAGGGATTCATCTAAAACTGGAAAGGCACTTGGTAATCGCTTTCTCTGCGATCTGGTGCTCATCAAACAGGCTGACACCGGCTGCTGCCAAACTCCGTCTGAGAGAATGTGTATCAAAGGTCGCCTGCATGTGTTGACGCCTAATATTATTGAGTGTAAACAGCGTTTTAGAAACCTGTACGTGGTTGGTGTGCAAGGGTCAACGTCATAACCACCAGGACATAGTCTGCCTTTGGTCCGCAAACCCCTGAAAATCCAAAGTACATATTTTATAGTTGTTTAAAGGCAATATCAATCTTCCACTCAACGTTTCTTGAATATATAGGTCACAGCACCCCGGTTTTATACCAGACATTTACATACACATTAACAGAATCTCAAAGTAACTGAACTACCGCGGGCAAAATGCACTAAAGTACTTACCTTAAAAGGCAACCGTACATGACGGTTTAGATTTGTAATATATTTTACTAAATAAACTTCACTCATTTACATTCGTTCACACTGGTTCTAGGTAGGTGTTACATGTATTGACGTCTGGACGGAAACAAAAGTGAGCTTTTAATTCCCTAGTTGGACCAAATCCCATGTACACCACTTGAGGGCACTATATGCTAACAGAAAAAAGATGATCCATGTCACGCAATAGCAGAACCGGCTTTAAAAGCGTGTCATATTCCGCAATAAATGCATATTTTCGAAGTTTTCATTCAACAGTAATCTTCATGAATTTTGTGCATGTTTGAGGAGGGGTGGGGATTGCAAACCAATCATCCACAGTACCTTTTCATCACAACTAATCAAGGGTTTTATATTCTAATTATTTCAACGAAATAAATGGATACATTTTATTCAGAAAAAGTCTTCCCAACAAACGTGCGTATTTCAAACAACAGAATAGGTCTTATAGTTCTTAGTTTTAGAATACCTCATTTCGTTAATATGCTTATTACATGACCTACAACTATTTTTAACATTTATTTAGTAAATTTTTTTTCAATGATGTGAAACAAAAACACAAAAAAAATCACTGGATATCTTATAGATTAAACTGAACCTTTCGTCTCTGTGCTAGCTCATACCAACATTTTTCAGTTACTATACCACCAATATAATTTTGCTTTGCTCTGTATCCCTGAAATACCTACGGAAAAGGATTAGTGCCAAGCAATAATAAAAAATAATTAAACCATCTCGAGATTAAAGTCATTATAATGCGAGATTAAACTCGTTACATTTTGAGAAAAAAGTCGAAATACAATCTTGAGAATAAACTCATTAAGGTGAGGGAATGGAGCTTTTGAGTTGTATTGGTGGTGTTTTCTCAAGGGAGTCGTTTTATTTCAAATTATAACGAGTTTTTTCTCGAAACACAACGAATTTATTCTCGATATTTAATGAGTTTATTCTTAAGATTGTATTTCGACTTTCTTTCTCGAAATGTAACGAGTTTAATCTCGCATTATAATGACTTTAATGTCGTGATGGTTTTATTTATTTTATTATTGCTTGGCACTAATCCTCTTCCGCAAATACCCCCTCGTTGTAATTTTCCTTTACGCCTACGGCGTCATGAGTGTTCTCAAGTATCCCCTGTTGACAGGCCAAGTTCCCCAGGGGTCATAGTACCCCTGGTTGGGAAACACTGTGCAGCTAGTTGATCCCAACTTTCTTCCCCAGAGCAGAATAAGACAGCTCCTCCACAGTAAGCAGCATGCGTAAATGATTTCACAACACCTCAGATGATTGGAAACACAACCTTTGAGAGTTATGAGCAGTGAATACGCTGACAATCTTCAAGTTTAGTAAGGGAGTCTGCAACTAGTAAACCAAATTTTTTTTACTTATTTTTCTGGTATAGCTACAACTTCTGAGGAAAATAATTACAAAACCAATGAGGTACTGATTTGCGTATTGCTTAAATGCTCAAATGAGGAACAAAGCAACACGATTTTCAAAAAGCTAAAATTATTTTCAGGGAGGTGGCTTCGCAGGCTACTGCCCTTCATGCTCACCATCACCCATGAAGAACGTACTTGTAGTATGCAGTATGCGATTTGAGATTCGGCCCATAACTCTCTCTCACTCTCAAAAAAAAAAAAAAAAAAGATTTCCGGGATATTGTTTATAATTTGTAGGCGTAACGGGAGCCGCCATTAAAAAGTGGGAGACTAACCTTTTGGTTATTTTCTGTAGACGAAGGTCACCACAACACATATGATAGACATTCAGATGTCACCAAGTATGCTTTTGTGTCATACTTCACATTGTTATGACATTGTAACTGATGAATTAATATGACCTTGATAGATATGATCATTCCGAATCAGAGCATACTGCCTCACTAGATTCTGAATCATCAGATTCCAATGAATCCATCATCTCCTTCCTCGCCCCCCTCTTTGCTATCATCGTCCTTCCTCTCTTCAGCTGGTCTTAGTGCAGGTAGGTGTGTCGGGACAGCAGGTCGACTGTGGCAGAATGGGAGACAGCGACCACCCACCAGTTCCCAGTCACATACACGATACGGCAAGTAGTTTGCATGGAGGCAGTGTTAGCATATGCTATCTGCATCTGGAGGGAGTCGAATTAATCATTTGTTATTCCATGTCTTCCACTCCGCTGCAAGGGCCTCAGCCATGGTCCTACGCCATAGATGACAAGTCATGTGATCTGGAAGAGCTCCTCTAACATCTCTTTCTAAAGGTCAAGGCTATCTCCGCACCGCGAGAGCTGCCATCGAGCTACAGGGCTCTTCACCACTTGGTCATACACCAACTCCTTACCGCTTGCCGTAGAACCTGAGTTGGCATCACAGCCTGTCATGCAGTGCATCTGCACAATACCGTTGGCCATCCCGACAGTCAGCAGGCCATGGCATTAGTCTCCTGCTTCTTGTTGATAAAGAGAATTCCGGGCATCTGCCATGAGAAGACCGTAGCCACAAGACGATGACCACTGCCACAACATAGGCATAGAGAAATACTCACTAGGGTGTGTAGAATTCATATGGTGTCTTTTCATGAATAATGAATAATATGCATTTAAACCCACTAAATGTGCTTTCCACATCTTCACCATGGATTGTTTCAATAACACTTTTTTCCCCAATTCATAACTTCTTTACCAAATGGAAACATACTATGGTTGCTTTTCCATGAAAGACATAACTTTCCACTCTACCCTCCAACTCTAAAAATGACAGCTGCATTAGGCCAAAGATAAAGGCAGATGAAGTACAGTATCTGTCAAAGTGTAGGAATGTATGATAATGCAGAAAGATGCAAAGTGCAAATAACCATATAGTGTTGAATGTCTAAAATGGCCTCCAATTGTCCATTGGCCACAGAGCCGCTCAAGTCAAACTCCATTGTCTCTTCTCACTGTTATTTTCTGTGCAAGCTCTCCTGCTTGTCCTCTTCCTCTCCCCTTGTCAGATAGCCCCAGTCTCGTAGCAGGTATTGTCGCTGACCAGGTGAGGTGGAGAAGTATTCTCTCTGTCTCTGAGAGTATGTCTGGGCCACAGGGATGATATCTCTGTAACTCCAGTCCTGACAACGCAGAGAAGGTTAGAGAAGGTACAATTAGAGAAGGTACAGTACTGTACAAACATTGTCTTTATTATTAATGAAGGAATCATCCAGAACTACAAGTACAGTCATGTGAAAAAGTACACACAGATCTTTTTTTTTTTAAACATACTATTTGGACATGGATACGGTGGGGAGAACAAGTATTTGATACACTGCCGATTTTGCAGGTTTTCCTACTTACAAAGCATGTAGAAGTCTGTAATTTTTATCATAGGTACACTTCAACTGTGAGAGAAAAATCACATTGTATGATTTTTAATAAATATAAATAAGCATTTTATTGCATGACATAAGTATTTGATCACCTACCAACCAGTAAGAATTCCATTTCTCACAGATCTGTTCATTTTTCTTTAAGAAGCCCTCCTGTTCTCCACTCATTACCTGTATTAACTGCACCTGTTTGAACTCGTTACCAGTATAAAAGACACCTGTCCCCACATTCAATCAAACAGACTCCAACCACCCCACAGTGGCCAAGACCAGAGAGCTGTGTAAGGACATCAGGGATAAAATTGTAGACCTGCACAAAGCTGGGATGGGCTACAGGACAATAGGCAAGCAGCTTGGTGAGAAAGCAACAACTATTGGCGCAATTATTAGAAAATGGAAGAAGTTCAAGATGACAGTCAATGTCCCTCGGTCTGGGGCTCCATGCAAGATCTCACCTCGTGGGGCATCAATGATCATGAGGAAGGTGAGGGATCAGCCCAGAACTACATGGCAGGACCTGGTCAATGACCTGAAGAGAGCTGGGACCACAGTCTCAAAGAAAACCATTAATAACACACTATGCCATCATGGATTAAAATCCTGCCACGCACGCAAGGTGCCCCTGCTCAAGCCAGCGCATGTCCAGGCCCGTCTGAAGTTTGCCAATAACCATCTGGATGATCCAGAGGAGGAATGGGAGAAGGTCATGTGGTCTGATGAGACAAAAATAGAGCTTTTTGGTCTAAACTCCACTCGCCGTGTTTGGAGGAAGAAGAAAGATGAGAACAACCCCAAGAACACCATCCCAACCGTGAAGCATGGATGTGGAAAGATCATTATTTGGGGATGCTTTTCTGCAAAGGGGACAGGACGACTGCACCGCATTGAGGGGAGGATGGATGGGGCCATGTATCACAAGATCTTTGCCAACAACCTCCTTCCCTCAGTAAGAGCATTGAAGATGGGTCGTGGCTGGGTCTTCCAGCATGACAACGACCCGAAACACACAGCCAGGGCAACTAAGGAGTGGCTCCGTAAGAAACATCTCAAGGTCCTGGAGTGGCCTAGCCAGTCTCCAGACCTGAACCCAATAAAAAATCTTTGGAGGGAGCTGAAAGTCCGTATTGCCCAGCGACAGCCCCAAAACCTGAAGGATCTGGAGAAGGTCTGTATGGAGGAGTGGGCCAAAATCCCTGTTGCAGTGTGTGCAAACCTGGTCAAGAACTACAGGAAACGTATGATCTCTGTAATTGCAAACAAAGGTTTCTGTACCAAATATTAAATTCTGCTTTTCTGATGTATCAAATACGTATGTCATGCCAGAAAATGCAAATTAATTACTCAAATCATACTATAGTTCTCTGGATTTTTGTTTTAGAGTCACTCACAGTTGAAGAGTACCTATGATAAAAATTACAGACTTCTACATGCTTTGTAAGTGGGAAACTCTGCAAAATTGGCAGTATATCAAATAATGTTTGTCATTATGGGGAACTGTGTATTTAAAATCTATTTTAGAATAAGCCTATTACATTTCAAAATGAAAAAAACTATTAGAATATGGTAATCTCCCAAACAAAAAGTGTGGGGTTAGAACGCACATCCTTCAAGAACTGCACGGAACGCAAGGTTGGGTGCAAATGATAGTCAAGGCACAACATCAAAGAGGTCCACTGACATTAGCTTGCAACTACACCAGCCCCCAATCAAAATGTAGCGTGTGAAGTTATTAATGGAAAAAGCAAATGATTACACATGGGTCCTGTTTAGCAGAGTTGGTGGGCATAGCGCTTGCAATGGCAGAGGGAGTGGGACCAATTCCCACCGGAGACCAGGGCGGAAATGTATACCCTTACTATTGTAAGTTGCTCTGGATAGAGAAAAATACGTTCTTTTCATAGAATGTCTAGACCACACTCGGTCAGCCGATTGGTTTGCTACACAAACTGTATGCTACAACAAAAATGAACAACTGATTTGACTACTGCCTCAGGTGTTTATATGAATGTGATATGAAAAATGTAATCACAAAAAATTAAATGGATTTCACAGAATTTGGAAAAAATTCTACAATGGACAACAGGTGAAGACACTTAGTCTGTGCCAAGAATTAAAGTGTTGGAGTCTTAGATTCAGAAAGGGCCTACAGTACCTGCCATGCATGTTATTGATCTATTAATATTACCATAATACATTGTGTGAGTCCTACCCGCCATCGAAAGTTGAAGTTCTCCAGCAGCTGAATCCTGTCCTCCCTTCTTGGAACAGAGTCTGGAGGAGCAGTCTGCTGCAGTTCAGAGCCTACTTCTGTCCCAACAAACACTAACAGAGCTCGGATGGCAAACCAGCCCCCAAGTTGTGGGTGTATGCACACGCCAAACATCTTCTGTAAAATACAAAAACAGGTGGTGGGGGGGCATGGAAAAGAGTAAGTAGTGAATTTTAGCAGCAATAAATCTGTGAAGAGAAGAACATACAGCATATACACTACTGTTCAAAACTACTGTTTTGGTGTTAGTTAGAAATGTCCTTGTTTTTGTCCATTTAAATTACATCAAATTGATCAGAAATACATTGTAGACAATGTTAATGTTGTAAATTACTATTGTAGCTGGAAACGGCTGATTTTCAATGGAATATGTACATACTGTTGGCGTACAGATGCCTATTATCAGCAACCATCACTCCTGTGTTCCAATGGCACATTGTGTTTGCTAAGTTTATCATTTTAAAAGGCTAATTGATCATTATAAAACCCTTTTGCAATTATGTTAACACCACTGAAAACTGTTGTGCTGATTAAAGAAGCAATAAAACTGGCCTTTAGACTAGTTCAGTATCTTCAGCGTCAGTGTTTGTGGATTCGATTACAGGCTCAAAATGTCCAGAAACTATGAACTTTGTTCTGAAACTAGTCAGTCTATTCTTATTCTGAGAAACGAAAGCTATGCCATGTGAGAAATTGCCAAGAAACTCAAGAGCTCATACAACATTAGAGTGTGTAGTTTGAGAAACAGATGTCTAACTGGTACTCAACTGCCAGTTTTATTAAATAGTACCCGCAAACACCAGTCTAAACATAAGAGACGTCTCCAGGATGCTGGCTTTCTAGGCAGAGTTGCAAAGAAAAGGCCATATCCAGGAACACAGACACTGGACAGAGGAAGAACTCTGCCTTGTAGACCAGCATCCCAGAGTCACCTCTTTGCTGTTGACATAGAGAAAAAAAATCTACTTTTCTTTCAAAAACAAGGACATTTCAAAGTGAGCCCAAACTTTTGAACGTTAGTGTATATACATTTTATATTAAAAAATCAATTAAATAAATCTCTGTGGTCCAGTCCCACACCTTGTTCCCCCAGGGCTGGTCAGGTACATCAGCGTGCTGGTAGTAGTACACCGCTCCTGCTACATGGGCGGCAGTCTGGGCCAGGAACTTGGGCTTCCTGCTGGGCAGCATCTCATAGTCATAACTCACGTCTACCTTGACACCAGGAAAACACTACAGGGACAGAGGTATATGGACAGAGTCTGTATGGCACAGGTATCGACGCATTTGACACAGACAGATGCACTCAGACTAACCAACGCTGTCTCAGGGGAGTATGTAACATGCGTACCTCTTTGACACCTAATGGTTGTGTTTGTTACATTAGGTGACATTACAAAACAAATAGTAAGTCACAACTTTGTTAAAACATATCACATGTTACAAAAAGCTACTGTATGTGTACATGTATCATAGCTTATGAATTTAAAAGAATTAGACAGTGAGGGGGAAAAAGTATTTGATCCCCTGCTGATTTTGTACATTTGCCCACTGACAAAGAAATGATCAGTCTATAATTGTATTTGAACAGTGAGAGACAGAATAACAACAAAAAAAAACAGAAAAATGCATGTCAAAAATGTTAGAAATTGATTTGCATTTTAATGAGTGAAATAAGTATTCAACCCCACATGTATAAAAGACACCTAGGAGCCAAAAATCTTTCTGATTGAGAGGGGATCAAATGCTTATTTCACTCATTAAAATGCAAATCAATTTATAACATCTTTGACATGCGTTTTTCAGGATTCTTTTTGTTATTCTGTCTTTCACCGTTCAAATAAACCTACCATTAAAATTATAGACTGATCATTTCTTTGTCTGTGGGCAAACTTACAAAATCAGCAGGGGATCAAATAATTTTTTTCCCTCACTTTATGGTACAATGTAATTTAAGTTTAGGAAGAAGGTTATATATCACAGTACTGGGGTTAAGGTTAGAGTTAAGGTTTGGGTTATGGTCAGAATAAAAACAGATCACCTATGATTGGATTTGAACTCTGTACCACTGTAGTGATGGTCGGGTGGAATGTTTCTGCCCATCCACCATCCACAACTCCCTTTCAAAAAATCCACTGCCACTAGAGACCAGTCTGTACTCTAATGTTATCTAACTGTCAAAGATTCACACAAGCCCCCTGAGACCAGTCTGGAACAACACACACGAAGTACCTCAGAGACAATGTAGTTGACGTAGTGTCGGACACACTGGTCTATGGGGTCTGTAATCACCTCCTTCCAGCCCCTGTTCTCCAAGAAGGGCAGGAAGGCCTGTTCAAACATGGTTGGCGTGCTAAGCACCACAGCTGCCAGGGTGTCATCAGGGTAGGATAGGTGGAGAGGGGGAGACAGGACTGCATTGTACCAGCCAATCTGAAAGGGAGCATGCGCGCACGCACATACACGCACATTTCAGCAACCATGAGTTTACAGGATAGGTATAGTCTCAGTGCCATAAAAAATACCCATCTGATTATCTGCAATGAATTTCCTCAAATGTTTTGTTGGGTTGAATAAGTATATCAAGGAAATCAGAAAGAAAACCAGCGCTATCCTGGTTTGGGGTATTAGTAAATGAATAAGATTGCCTTGCCTAGTCCCACTCAACTCCTTGTAACTACTTCACATCTGTGAGTTCAAACTAGGTATAAGACAAGAGAGTTTTCCCTACGGAGTGTAAAGACTTCTGGGACTCTAAAGAGTCGGTCAACAATACGTTTTTCTGTAGACATTTAGTATTTCATTCAACATCCCAATTTCTATGGAAATATCACAATCCAGACTCCTTGTGGATTTAGGGCTTGTTTTGCAGACACAACTTAAGCCTAGGACAAAAAAAAAAAAACAAGCTCAATGGAGTTTTCTATTGAACATGACTAGGCTCAATCCGTGTCCGTTGCGTGGGCGTAGCATTTGGCCAATGAGTTTGAGTAGACTCTAGGCCAGCAAAACGGAACAGAAACTTTTTCGACTCAAACACCTTTAGACAAAAGGTTCGAAAGGAAAAGTGGCCTAATGTTACCTTTAATGGATAAACTTCAAATCCCAACTTTGATAGCGAACTACTCAGAGCTCCTCTCACATCATCAACACTGACCCTGGGCAGCGCCATTACTGAATTTCCAAATTGTGTTGGCGTATGGGATATGAAGTTCTATATGACGTGATTATCGGAAGTACTTGTGGGGAATTGTTGTAATCAACTACAACATGCACAAGTCCTTACGGTTACGTCTCTGACGCAATCACGTCGTTGTTATGGGCTCCAGGATTTAAAATTGGGGCAGAACACCCTGTAAGTAGCTTATCGTATTCATTTTCCAATTGTTACGACTAGCTAAGTTTCATATTCATTTACATACGACGAGGTGAATGTATGTAATGTTAACCAAGAAGGTTATTGTTTCATCCAACGATTCGACCATTTACTTTTCTGTACCTGCAATTATTTCAACGCGTTAGCCAGTGATTGTTTATAGTTCGTTGTTTTATCCCAGGCTTTGTTGACATTAGACATTACAGTTGACTGCCTGACAACTATATATTTTGATTTAGACTTTTGACTGATAATGGGCGCCAGGGTAAAAACAGTAATGCGTTACATTTTCAAACATCACTTGGGTGTGAATATTAGCTAGCTAGCTAACTTGCTTGCTAGTCCTGATCGTATCCGTGTTTATGCCACATTCTGGGTCAGTGGTGCTAACAATCCCAAACACAACTGTACTGTACGTGTAACAGGAGCTAGTGGCTGTGTAACTTCCATCTGTCATGAAGTGTCACTGATCTGTGGTAGTGTATTCATCAGCCAGCCACCAACGTGCATTAAGTATCTAAAGTTACAGCATCACTAATGAAGCTAACTTTTTCGTTTTGCAATGCAAGATAGCGTGATCCTGTACCATGAAATTCTTATGACGTGGGACCCGACAACCTATGTAGTTAGAGTTAAGAGAAAGAGTATATAAGCAAAAATGTATCTAGACACAAAATAATAATAAAATAAAGCAACATTATACATAAACACTGTACACTAGCAGCAATTTAAAACAAGAGTACTGTAAACTAGCAGCAGTCTGGGTAGTACTATTGAACATTTAGATATGGCCAGTATGGCAATAATATACATAACAGTGTGACCTAGCAGCAATACCTAGTTATTTAAATATTAGTTACCTATGAGTGCAGTAAGCTTATGTATGGTGGCATTGCACACTACAACTACATAGTGAGAATTAAGAAGAAGAAAATATATCTTAAAATATATCAAGAGGATAATGTGATCATATGTATAACACTACATAGCAGTTTAAAAAGAGTACTGTAGATTAGCAGCAATTTTGGTAGTAGTATTGTAGAAAGGGCAAATATGCCATGATACTCTGTGCTTTCCTCAGGCATTATGTATGGTAGATGCCTTGCACGGAGGAGAGTTTTCTGGAGGGACTTGCTATCTGCAGCGGAGCAGCTGCTGTACCAGGCAGTAATGCAGCCTGAGAGGATGCTTTTCAATGGTGCATCTGTAGAAGTTGGTGAGAGTTTATGCAGACATGCCAAAAATCTTGAGTCTCCTCAGGTTTTTGGGCAGTTTTCACTGCCGAGTTCGCTTGCCTGGACCACATGAGGTCATCCTTGATGAACACACTGAGAAACCTGAATTCAGAGACACTCCACTTCAGCTCCATCTATGTGTATGGGGCATGTGTTGAAGAGTCTGAGAAACAAATTCAGGAATGCACACTGCATAGTACAATAGAGGAATAGTTTGAACAGAACATGAATCAGAGATCCTGAAGCTAGAGGATTTTTGTACTAACTTAAGTCAGTGCCATACAGGTTCAGACCTCATGGTATCCCTGTTCTATGGTTTGTGTATAGCAGTCCTGAGATGAACTGGGAAAACCAGCTGAGCTCCATCCTGTCAGCAGCTGATGGCAGTGTTGCCAAGATGAAGGTGAGTAGCCACTAGATGGCTCTGTAAAATTGTTACACTTACAGTATGTGGCAGTGCATTACCAAAGGCTACATCCAAAGACCATTCTCATTCTTTGCATTCAGCCCAGATCATTTTATGGTATATGATTGAAGCCTTGAAGTTCATACATTCCCTGCTTGGTATGCACTTTCCTACTGTGTGTGTGTGATTTGTGACAGTGTTTGTGTTTTCCCAGGAAAGACTGACCACGCCAGGAAAGTACCCTAAAGGTAGAGAAGGTGAGAGGAGATCTTGGTGGTCTATAAGATGTCAGACTGGAATCAACTTGTGTTTTTGTGATTTCCCTCTCATTTTCTCCTCTCTGGTTTACTCTATCAGTAGATCTCTACCTGATGAGGGAGGTGGCTGGTGTGTCAGGTTTGGAACCACCTTGCCTCCCTGCTCTGACCCATCCCTTCAGCTCTCTCCTCCCACCTCCATCCTCCTCTGCTGTGCAGTGGGCAGACCTGGCAGCTGTCCAATCACAACTGCAGATTCAGAGTCAGGTCTGTGTGCGTGAGTGTTCATGTACAGTATCTCACAAAAGTGAGTACACCCCTCACATTTCTGTAAATATTTGAGTATATCTTTTCATGTGACAACACTGAAGAAATGACACTTTGCTACAATGGAAAGTAGTTAGTGTACAGCTTGTATAACAGAGTACATTTGCTGTCCCTCAAAATAACTACACACAGCCATTAATGTCTAAACCGCTGGCAACAAAAGTGAATATACCCCTAAGTGAAAATGTCCAAATTGGGCCCAATTAGCCATTTTCCCTCCCCGGTGTCATGTGACTAGTTAGTGTTATAAGGTCTCAGGTGTGAATGGGGAGAAGGTGTGTTAAATTGGGTGTCATCGCTCTCACACTCCTTTGTACTGGTCACTGGAAGTTCTACATGGCACCTCATGGCAAAGAAGTCTGAGGATCTGAAAAAAAGAATTGTTGCTCTACATAAAGATGGGCTAGGCAATAAGAAGATTTCCAAGACCCTGAAACTAAGCTGCAGCATGGTGGCCAAGACCATACAGCAGTTTAACAGGACAGGTTCCACTCAGAACAGGCCTCGCCATAGTCGACCAAAGAAGTTGAGTGCATGTGCTCAGCGCCATATCAAGAGGTTGTCTTTGGGAAATAGACGTATGAGTGCTGCCAGCATTGCTGCAGAGGTTGAAGGGATGGGAGGTCAGCCTGTCAGTGCTCAGACCATACGCAGCACACTGCATTAAATTGGTCTGCATGGCTGTCGTCCCAGAAGGAAGCCTGTCCTAAAGATGATGCACAAGAAAGACCGCAAACAGTTTGCTGAAGACAAGCAGACTAAGGACATGGATTACTGGAACCAAGCGTGTGTGACAGCAACCAGGTGAGGAGTTGTCTTGACTACAGTCAAGCATGGTGGTGGGAGTGACATGGTCTGGGGCTGCATGAGTGCTGCCGGCACTGGGGAGCTACAGTTTATTGAGGGAACCATGAATGCCAACATGTACTGTGACATACTGAAGCAGAGCATGATCCCCTCCCTTCTGAGACTGGGCCGCAGGGCAGTATTCCAACATCATAACGACCCCAAACACACCTCCAAGACGACCTTGCTGAAGAAGCTGAGGGTAAAGTTGATGGACTGGCCAAGCATGTCTCCAGACCTAAACCCTATTGAGCATCTATGGGGCATCCTCAAACGGAAGGTGGAGGAGCGCAAGGTCTCTAACATCCACCAGCTCCATGATGTCATCATGGAGGAGTGGACGAGGACTCCAGTGGCAACCTGTGAAGCTCTGGTGTACTACATGCCCAAAATGGTTAAGGCATTGCTGGAAAATGATGGTGGCCACACAAAATATTGACACTTTGGGCCCAATTTGGACATTTTCACTTAGGGGTGTACATTTGTTGCCAGCGGTTTAGACATTAATGGCTGTGTGTTGAGTAATTTTGAGGGGACAGCAAATTTACACTGTTATGCAAGCTGTACACTCACTACTTTACATTGTAGCAAAGTGTCATTTCTTCAATGTTGTCACATGAACAGATATAATCAAATATATTTAGGGGTGTACTCACTTTTGTGAGATACTGTATAATAATCCTTTTTGTTACATAAATAGACCTCCATTTGAATTTTTCCTCTACATTTTCTAATGGTTGTCAGGCCATAGAGTCCCTGACCCGGAGTCTCTGTGAAATGGACAGAGAGCGACACACTCAGCAGCGTCACGTAGAGGCCCTACAAGGTACCTACACCCGTCGGTAACGCACAATATTAACATCCATTGCTCTTGGAGACATGACAGCATCCGTTGGTTTGACCGAACATCACAGTTATTCTTCCATTCCTCAAAGATGAGGTTCGCCGGCTGCGTGAGCGGGAGGCGGAGCAGAGGTTGGGGGCGGCAAGCCCCGGAGCGGAGAGAAGGTTGGAGCAGTGGAGGAGGGAGGTGGGCCGTGAGCTCACCTCTCTGAGGGGCCACGTCACCAAGGCCACATCGCTAGGCAACCTAGAGGAGGGGTGAGGGGGCGGGGTGTACTTACCTCGCTTGTGGGCTTTGGGTGCCCTTCATCTCATATACGTTATGGTCACTGCCAAGTCAACTGTTGTTTTAAATTTTTTAGAAGAGCTTTGTCTTTTTCAGTTTCAGCTCAAAGCTGAGAAGGGAGGAGTTGGATCATCTGAGGAGAGAGGTGGACACGCTCAAAACCCAGTTCAGTGAGTGACACACACACACAACCTGCATACAGTACATGCATACTATTGTCATATAGATTATGCAGGACTGTGCATGTCTTATACTCAGAACTGGTCTCTATTGACGGGCAAGCACCGTCTCGCTTGCTCCTTTTCTTTCATTGTGTGTGTTTGTGACAGGGAGGCAGGAGGAGAACATGTTTCTGCAGCAGTCAGAGGCCAGAGAGACAAGGAGACAGTATGAGCGCAGCTGTAAGGTACAGTATTAATGAACCATAGAACTGCTTCCAGGCTTGTTTTGACTCCTGACTTCTTAGACTTTTTGATTCCCCAGACCCTAGAAGAACTAACAGAAAGCTACAGAAACCACAGCTTTGAACTAGCTAAGACCGTTTCTCAATACTCACACACAGTGCAGGAGATACGACATATTAGGTAGGTGTGTGTGTGTGTGTGTGTGTGTGTGTGTGTGTGTGTGTGTGTGTGTGTGTGTGTGTGTGTGTGTGTGTGTGTGTGTGTGTGTGTGTGTGTGTGTGTGTGTGTGTGTGTGTGTGTGTGTGTGTGTGTGTGTGTGTGTGTGTGTGTGTGTGTGTGTGTGTGTGTGTGTGTGTGTGTGTGTGTGTGTGTGTGTGTGATGCTTTTTCTGTGTCCCGTAGGGCAACTGTTTCAGAGCTGAAGGATGAGGTCAGGAGTCTGATTCTGAGGCAGAGACAACACACACCTACAGTCACACCATGCATGGCAGGTAGGATGAACACACAAACAAGCTCAAATTGCTATCATAAGATAGTCCTTCCAATCCTATCAAGTTTCGGCAGATAAAAAAGTTTTCCCCTAACCCTAAAATGAATCCCCACCCACTTCTCCAACAAGCATGGGCAGACAGCCGCAAGCGAAATCACTCCGTCATTTCCTGGTTGCTAAAATTCGACACAGTTCACTCTATTTCTGTAAAAGGGGCCATTTGTTTGATTTTAATTCTACTACTGGCATTAATGACCAGAAGACATCTGGAGGGTATGCTTTGAGCTAATGTTTTGAATATTGTTTTCTACAAAATAATCTCAAATGCCTGAGATATTCCCCATTTAAACTTTCTCGTTGGTCCGTCTGTCAATTTGCATTGACTTGTAGTCTCCTCATACTTGTTAAAGACACTCCCAGTACAGTCCACCCACACTAAACTCACTCATTTTCCATGTGGAGTTGCTAATATGCCGGTCTCTTTCATTAAGAAAAAGTCTTTACATTTCTGTCTTGCAAATGTTAGGTGCAGCATTCTGCACAGTGAAAAAACAAGTACTGAATAGTATTGTGAATCATTGTGCCATCTAAATCTTTTTTCTTTTTTATATATCCCAAAATATTTTTTCAAAACTTTTGTAAACTGCTTACCAAAAGTGAAAGTAAAGCAAGACAGTTATTACTGTAATTCAGCGAGTGTCCACTAGGTGGGAGAATATTCAGGATATTCCCAAAACCCAAGCATAAAAATAAACTTATTTTGTAAGGTCTGGTCAAAACGTCATCGCTTGCACAAAATGTCCTTGTACTGAAATAGTGGCAAACTCAAACTGGTGGTCACTTTGATAGGAATATGGCTAAACAGCCACACCGCTAACATATTTCATTATTAGTTCTGTCATCCATTTCCAGAGTTAGCTGCCATCTCCCTCCATAGAGAGTTCAAGGGTCAAAGGGAGAAGCCAGAATCAGACTCTGATGACTTTAGCCCCACCCCTAGTCTGGCTGAGATCAGCTCTGATGACCTATCCTGGCTGGACGACAAAGACAGAGGTACGCTCACACAATACCACACATTTTCGGAAATGTGATGAAAAATGGATTTATTTGTACTGGACTTGTCATACAAGACACGCACACACCAGTGACTCCCACTGCGAGTATGGTATCTGACTATAGCTGTGCTTTCCTTAGGACAGAGAATCCCTAATTTCCTTTCCACAAGGATCGCTGGTCAGCAGTTTGCGAAATGCATGTGTATATGTGTGTGTGTGTGTGTGTATCATTTACTTATCCTGGCTGCATGTCTCTGGGAAACATTTCAAAGTTTGATCCTAATCTCTCTTACGGAAACTGTAGCCTACTGCTCTAGCCCCTGGGACTGGTATACACGCCCACACACACGTGGACTGTTCTCTCTGTTCCTCGTCTCCCAGTATCCCGGGTACGCCAGAACACCAGCTCCAAAGTAAATGATCTCAAAGAATCAGGAAGTGGTCTGGACGATGACGACGACGACGATGGTCTTGACGAAGATAACCTTGGGTTGGGATCAGACAGCCCCTCTGGTCTGAGCCTAAATGACCTTTGACCTTTCACAGGCTCTGGCACGCTGACCGGTCCATTCGATGACAAGCATTTTCTTTTTGAAAGGACAGTGGTTACTGAGTAGTGGAGACTGATGTTTATGTCCAAAAACTTTATCAAACTCTCGAGTAGACGGTAAATCTGAACTCCACTTGAGGAAAACACTATATTCTATACACTATATAATTGTCTGTTTTGTTTTCTCCTTAAGCAGTTCCATCCGTAGGACGTTTTGACTTGTTTCACAGCGATGACAATCACAGATGCTTTTAAGTGTAGAGACCATGAGCACAACCATAATAACTGAATATGGTAATGTTTACTTTGACAAACCTAAAGGCTTATTATGCAAGTCGGTCAGATGGAATCTTTTTTCTTTGGTACTGATAACTTCTCTTTCCTGTCACGTCATTAAGATTCAGCTCTAAGACCTCTTATCCCTCCCCTCTCGGGCCGCAAGACATGTCCTGCTATCTAACAGGAGCCAGCCCATTCAATGCCACCACGGGTTAGAGACCGTTTAGCCATGGTCCATGCAAATGGGCTGGGGAGAGGGGGAAGCTGGGAAAGAGGGCTGGCCATAGTGATAACCCCATTTTATTCTGGATGAATCAGGTCTTTCTGTCACAGTTCTATCACACAGCCGAGTACCAGATCTCTACTTGTTTAGGTCACTGTACAGCTTGTGAAACAAATGTGCTGTGTTTAGGCTTTTGCAATAAAAGTCTTTATAAAAAGCTGTAATAAGTGTTGGTTTGTGTTGGCCTAGTACGAGGCCAAACAACAGAGATCTGTAATGCGACAGAACCAATGATGGCTGGTTTTAATTTCTTTAATAAAAAAAACATCAACATCAATCCAGACTGCACATCAAACAGTGAAACATTGTAACCTTTAATACAACCTGTTTATTTTGTGGCACTTCATTTAAGAAACTACTTAAACCGAGGTGGAGATAAATTACCATCCCCCTCCATATGGAGTCAAGTAGAACCACAAATGGCATGGCAACAAACATCTGAAGTTTCAGCAACAAACAAATCCGGCAACCAGAGGGGGACATCCCAAGCAGTAACACTAAGATGGCAATCTTTCGAATAGAAAGAGAAACTATTGCTTTTTCTAAACCTGAACATGCAGTGTTGAGTCAGTGATACAATGTCCATTGACTTCAAGTACCCCCCTCCCCGCGGTGGTGTCAGGTGCATAGCAGGAAGCAGCTCACTCTGCTGGACAATGGTCTGTTTCTATCCCTGGGTTAGAACAATAACCATAAATACTAATTCAAACATGGCTTATTGACAAGCCTTGCCCGGAAGATGTGGGCTAGGAACGGGGGAGGCAAAGGTCATTTGAAACACCCACATACGGCTCACAGCCTGAATTCACCTTGCATCAATACAGCATCAAGCTCATTCAACAGTTTCTCTATGGTCTTGTGCTATACATTTACCATGTATGTGACCGTGGCTGATATCTCCAAGTTCCCTTCCTGTGTGACAGTTGATGGACTTCTAATGGCACAAGCACTGACTGGCAACAAGTTGTGCTGTAACACGATTGGAACAATGAGTCAGTTGTATTAAAAGACTGGGCGATTTCAGCTGGAAATGGTCATGTCCACTCACATCTCTGCTGCTGAAATCTGCCCCAGGGTTAAACTCAAACATGTTACAGCAAAGATCAGAGCCTGTCTGTCTGGCGGAGAGAACTAGATTGGCAGACAAACCAGCCTCAGAGTTCAGAAGACATGGAATGTACTTAGCTGAAATAGAAGATGGAGTAAAATGCAGAGTAAACTGTCTATAGCTCTGGAAGGGGATGAAGAGTCTATAAACGGTAGTTGAGATAACTATAAAAGACCCCCCCAATCAAGTTTGAATCCAGGTTGCTCGCTTGCTGCGAGGCTGAATCAAGCCACCAGACAAGCTTGCCAAGGAAGAAACAGAAGAAGAGAACAATGATAAGCACAAACTTTTAGAGAGGAACTAGTTTCCATAAAACACAACTTAAATACTCAAAACCACACTCACCTTGAACTCCCATTCCTGCACACACACACACACAAACAGCCTCTCTTTAATGTAAAGTGCAACTGTACTGTATCCCACTGTAGCCAGGAACCGGAGCCTACCAGGCTCAAACTGTTGATGAAAGGAGAGGATCCCTCACTGCCCACGACTCAACCAAAACATCTGACAGAGTGATCACTAGAATGTACAGTGAAGTGGGAATGCAGCCAAAGCAACCTATGGACCTCCACACAGACCAGGAGGAGAGCTGTTCACACTCAAAACCCCACTGGTGCTCACAGAGACAGCAATGTAGTGAGGGAACCCTGGGGGGTTCTTCTCAACAGTCAAACATGGCTCACTGTCATATCTCCCCAATCTAAACTGCCAAGAAAAACAATGTGCTCAATGAAAGTAATGTAGAGACGCCTATTTAGGGCATTCCCTAGTCCAAGTCTCATGTTAGTTCAGATGAAGGAGACGAGACTAGGACTGTAGGCCAGGTTAGACTATAGAGATGCCACCCCAGTTCGAATGCTGGTTGGGCTGTTCCACCTGGTCAGAGACAGAGGGTCTGGGGAGGGGGGGCTGTTCCATTAGGCCAGTCTGTCTCCCCTCTGTCTCCATCAGTAGCTGTACATAGACAGGGGAGTATCCTCCATCATGTCATCCTAAGCAGGGGAGAAAGACAACAGGATGTCAGCAGGAACACCAGTTGGCAGTGAGTGGTCCGAATGACAAGCTATGGGTGAAGTAAATGCACAACCTATCAGTCTTTATCGTCTTGTTACTGTTAAGAAATTAGTTAGAAAGGTTTTTGTATAATGTCTGCCAGGAGTTTAGTACAAACGTGGTAGTATAGCCAAACATTCTGCACATGTTAGGTCCAGCAAAAACCTAAGGCAGGGCTATTCAAATCCAGTCCCAGAGGGCCGAAACACTTCTGGTTTTTGGTTCTACTTGCTAGTAGATTGCCTTCACCTGGCATCTCCGGTCTGAATCATTCCCATATTATTAGTAGAGCATAAAGACAGTAATGTTTCAGCCCTCAAGGACCGTAATTTAATATCCCTGACCCGAAGGGATATTGCTGCATATTCTGCAATACTTACAATTAATAAATGTAAAATACATTTAAAAAAAAACATATTTCTGTGCTTCAAATCAGGTTCAGTCTCTTTAAGCATTACGCTGTCTTTTGAGGTAACCACTGGTGTGCCTCTCTCTTACCATAGGCAGGTCTTGGAGCCTGCGAAACTCAGGCCGCTGGTTCTGTCTTCGCATTTTGATGAAAAGCAGGAGGGTAATGAGCGCTGCAGTGACAATGAAGGCTGACACCAGTCCAGCCAGGAGTGGGTCTAAGGCGGGAGTGCCACTGTGGAACACCGGCTGCCCTGCTTGGATGAATGGAACATATTACACTACACATCAGGGAGATTCAACTCTTACCCTACAAGGCCCGGAGCCCGCTTTCTGTTTTACTACATCATTATTTGCGCCAACCTGGTGTCCAGTTTTAGTTGACGACTAATTGTCACACATAATTGAGATAATTATAAGGCTTACACAATAATTATAGTGTAAGCGTAATAATGTTCTCAGAATACACATGGTGTAACCGGAGATGGTTCTTTGTGATTTTCGCGCTTTTGACCGTAATCCAACTATTCGGCTCCATCAAATAATTGCTTAATTTGGCTTAAATCCAAAATGCGCCAAAAGCGGTGCAGTTGTGTTCGGCTTTGAACTACTACTAAATCAGTGTTAACGGTTCACAAAATGCAACCGCAAAGCATCGTAACGGAATCACATCGTAGCATTTCACCTCTCTGCTGCACATTATTATGCTAGTTATTTGCAATAGCTAATTCTAAAACTATTGTGTAGGCCTTCAACTGAACATTTTTCAACGCTCACGTTGATTAATTCAGTTAAACACGTACAATGACAATTCATTTTATTTTCAAACGCAACCGTAAATATACAATGGGACAACATACACTCACCTAAAGGATTATTAGGAACACCATACTAATACTGTGTTTGACCCCCTTTCGCCTTCAGAACTGCCTTAATTCTACGTGGCATTGATTCAACAAGGTGCTGACAGCATTCTTTAGAAATGTTGGCCCATATTGATAGGATAGCATCTTGCAGTTGATGGAGATTTGTGGGATGCACATCCAGGGCACGAAGCTCCCGTTCCACCACATCCCAAAGATGCTCTATTGGGTTGAGATCTGGTGACTGTGGGGGCCATTTCAGTACAGTGAACTCATTGTCATGTTCAAGAAACCAATTTGAAATGATTCAAGCTTTGTGACATGGTGCATTATCCTGCTGGAAGTAGCCATCAGAGGATGAGTCCATGGTGGTCATAAAGGGATGGACATGGTCAGAAACAATGCTCAGGTAGGCCGTGGCATTTAAACGATGCCCAATTGGCACTAAGGGGCCTAAAGTGTGCCAAGAAAACATCCCCCACACCATTACACCACCACCAGCAGCCTGCACAGTGGTAACAAGGCATGATGGATCCATGTTCTCATTCTGTTTACGCCAAATTCTGACTCTACCATCTGAATGTCTCAACAGAAATCGAGACTCATCAGACCAGGCAACATTCTTCCAGTCTTCAACTGTCCAATTTTGGTGAGCTCGTGCAAATTGTAGCCTCTTTTTCCTATTTGTAGTGGAGATAAGTGGTACCCAGTGGGGTCTTCTGCTGTTGTAGCCCATCCGCCTCAAGGTTGTGCGTGTTGTGGCTTCACAAATGCTTGCTGCATACCTTGGTTGTAACGAGTGGTTATTTCAGTCAAAGTTGCTCTTCTATCAGCTTGAATCAGTCGGCCCATTCTCCTCTGACCTCTAGCATCAACAAGGCATTTTCGCCCACAGGACTGCCGCATACTGGATGTTTTTCCCTTTTCACACCATTCTTTGTAAACCCTAGAAATGGTTGTGCATGAAAATCCCAGTAACTGAGCAGATTGTGAAATACTCAGATCGGCCCGTCTGGCACCGACAACCATGCCACGCTCAAAATTGCTTTCTTTCCCATTCTGACATTCAGTTTGGAGTTCAGGAGATTGTCTTGACCAGGACCACACCCTTAAATGCATTGAAGCAACTGCCATGTGATTGGTTGATTAGATAATTGCATTAATGAGAAATTGAACAGGTGTTCCTAATAATCCTTTAGGTGAGTGTATTTCTATATATGCATTTTTATGCACATTATCTAATTAGAAAGCATGGATGGAAAATTCTACTTACAATATTAGTACAAATATTTTACACAAGCTTGTTTTTTCTTTTTCTTTTATCGAGTTGATAAGACAAATAGGCGACTGAAACGTGTTTTTCCATTAACAAATGTTGCAAAATTAAAATTGCATTGCAAAACAATTCTAAACTGGATTTAACTATACTGAAATTAAGAAGAAATAATCTGCGCAAACAACTTCTCTGCTGCAACCTTGGTCTTGACATCCTAACCGAGTGAAAAGGACATAATCCGCATGCTATTTGTTGAGATGTTTCTAACATCGGCTTAAAAGCCCCTTATGCAGATTGAAAACATGATTTGGGAATTTAAATGTTCGACGTCATAAAAATAACTACGATCTTGCTCAAATAATCTCGATCCGGCAATTCTGTAATTATTGGGACAGCCCTAGTCCCAGGACTAAATAGGTCCCTGATTAGAAGGTTGAAATGAACAAAATGGAATGGAACTGGCTTTGAGGTTCAGATTTGTATACCCTATACATATTAACACTGAATACAACTTTGCATATGACAATTATTGAAAACAACCTTTTTAAAAAATGCATTACAAAAGGAACAAGCAAAAAATGCTCAGACATAGTTGACTGTAGGTTAGTGAAAGCGATCAAGCCTGAGGCTTTCTGGGCAGAGGACTATATTGACATGCCCAGTACTGAACTGGCATCCCAACAAAAGCTATGCTGTTCTTTGTTCCCCTGCACAAGTCTGTCCCTGCTCCTACACAAACAGAGACACACACACACACACACACTAAATTGCTCTCCTGAACAGCTATAGGTACAATCAGCACCCCTACCCCACAATCTGCTCTCTGTCCGGTAAGAGACAGAGACAGTCATGGGACTGACTACTAGACCATGTGGGGTTTTATTAGACCAGGGCTGGGCTTTCTGCTGTTTGATAACACGTGACAAAACACTCCCCGTAACAACAAAACACACACATGGGCACACACAAAGAAAGCATCTACTCACCATCCACCACGTTGAGCTGAGAGGGGGTGTTCGTGTGTGTTTTAGCCTGGGGTGGAGGGCTGCTGGTTAGGGTGGTGGCCAGGGGAGACTGGGTACTGCTGGAAGTCCGTGGCTGGGGGACAGACTGAGGTACAGCTGAGGGAGTGATGCTGGTCGTGGTGGTAGATTTGGGACTGGGGGTCTGTGTAGGCTGGGTAAGGGTAGAGTTCTCTAGGTTACTGCTTTCATTTGAGTGGGGCTGGGTGGTTGAGGAGGTGGTCGGGATGGTCTCAGGCCTAAGGGGGGATGATTTGTCTGGGGAGGTGGTGTTGGTTTTGGTGGTATTGAGTTTCGGTTGATGGGTGGAGGGACTGGAGACATGGCTGGGCAGAGTGCTCGGAGAGACAGGCGTGTGTGGTGTGGTAGGGCCAGCGGTGGTGTTAGAAGGGTTCATGTGGTGGACGGAAACGTTTTCGGGGGTCTTTTCAGTGTCGTTCCCTTGGGTGGAGTTCTTCTCAGGGACATATTGTGTGGAGACCCGAACACTGCTGGCTAGAAGACAGACAGGGTGATGTTGGGAGGTTTTCATTGAAATGGACTACAGGAAGATACAAATATAGTTCAGTACAGTGTAGATGTCTCTATGATAACACAACAAAAACAAAAGTTACCATGTCGTTAAAACAAACTCATTAACCAAAAATAGACACACACCAATCAAATGTGTTACTTCTAAAATCCCAGCTAGAGGCAATAAACACCTGGAAAACCCTATTGGAGATGGAGAGTGTGAGAGAGCATTGTGCACCCCCTTAGTCTTCTTGTTTTAAAAACATTAAATGAACAAACACAATTTAGGCCTGTGTTTTATTATAATTGTTTATAAGAGGATCTGTCAGCAATACTTTGAGGGGGCACACTGAATGGAAAAGGCAAAGAAGGAGCGTAGAGCAGAGACAGAAGAGGATACGAGACCTCCAGGTCCTTCATTTATTCTGTTTCATAGAACGTCAATTAGCTAAGTAACTGGATTGAAACTAGGTTGACTATCGTTACAGAGTTTTACCATCTTTGGGGTAGTTTAGTGACACGTGTACTTTGTAAGATTCATTGATTTTATTTTAGCTCCTGGTTTATGCAACAGGCAGGACTTGGTTCTGTAGCCTATTGAGTCCTAAATTAATGAATGCAACAAAATACTAATGTTGTTTGAGCTAGGCTGTCTATCTTTCTAAATGGTAATGCATATTTTTCAAACACCCAGATTTTAGCAAAGATGCAGATAAGCATACTTAGTGTTTTCAACACAAACATCAACCAGTCAGGAGGATACAGGAAAGAGGTATTATCAGAGATGCCAAAGATTAAATGATATGTTTCTGCATATCCCTTAGCTGTCGGATACTACATACCAGTGTGGTGGTTGAACCTAACTAAAAGCATAACATTTCCTACAGAAAATGTTTTATCTCATTTGTAAGGTTGACTTGGAATTAGGCACGGTCATTATGGGCCCTGATTGATACATCCTGTGGTCGGGACCTACTCTGTCCACATTCACTTGGATTGTGCTCCCTCTTGTTTTTGGATGCATGATGCCTCTGATCTCAGCTGCGTGTGTCCTGGTCTGTATGTAAGTCTGTCTGTTTGTTTATGTGTATCTTTGTAATACATGACTAAGACTATTACTAATAATGCCAGGACCGGCCTTCCTCAGAAGTCCTCACTTCTTACCATTATGTGTATGAGTTTACGTTAAATTCAAGCTCAGGGTTAGGGATTTCAGGGTTAAGGGTTGGGTGAAATTGGATTTTCAAGATCACACAATTTCTACGCCCCATAATGTCTTAATTGGGAATCCACTACAAGGCTTGCTTGTGTGTGTGTGTGTGCTCCAAAAGTTCTCACCTCTCTACTGCATTTAATCACCACGCTTCTCTTCTCCCATCCCCCATCTTTCTTTCTATACTATATTCTTTCCTTTCCTGTGGCAACACTTTCCATGCTGTGAATTCTCTCATGGTAATCTTGTTTGTGCTCCCCTCCATTTTTTCCAAGTGTGTCTGCCTCTCTGTGCAATAGGAAACCTAAGAGTTACTTCCCTTTGAGGGCTATGTTTTGTGTTGTTGTAGTGCGTGTGTGTGTGTCTGTGTGTGTGTGTGTCTGTCTGTCTGCGTGTGTGTGCATGCATGTGTTCTTGCACATGTTGCACTGTTGAAGAGAGGTGGCTTCTAAAAAAACACTTTCCGCACCTGACGTGAAGCACTGTGAAACCGAAAAGTGAAAGTTGCTGCTCATGTAAAAACCAAGAGAGGGGAAAAAACAGTATATGGTAAAAGCCTACCACACAAAAACAGCGCTCTTGTACGGTGACCTAAAACAACAAGCCTTTACAGATTGTCATAAGAACAAGTCATTTTTTCAAATGAACACTTGGGTCTAAGAGTGCAATAGAATTTGATTCACTGTATTTTCATCAATAGTAAATTTACTTAAGGGAGCAGGTGTTTCTGTGTGAGAGGGTGGAGTTTGGCTAATGGTTGGGTCCATCACCGCCTCTGTTCCGATGATGTCTCTGATGCTGCTGCTGTTGTTGGGGACATCACCTCTGATTGGCTTGGGTGAGGCCTGGCTGGGGAGGGTCTGCTTCATGTCCAGGCCTAGAAGAAAAAGACAATCAGGGTGATGTTTTCCTTTTTGTTATAGTATGAGAAAGAGTGTTCTTGATCAAAGGATCAAACGCTACCCATTAAAGATGTGAAAACAATAAAATGTTATATATTTTTTTATGTAGACCCTAATCAAAAACCAAACTACAACACCATTTGCAAAGAAGTTGGGACGCTGTGTAAAATGCTAATAAAAATAAAATGCAATGATGTGCAAATCATGTATTTATATTTATTGAAAATAATGCAAAGACATATCAAATGTTGAAACTGAGAAATGTTATGACTTTTGGAAAAATACATGTCTATTTTGAATTTGATGTCAGCAACACGTTTAAAAAATGTTGACATATATTTCTCAAGAAACAATAATGTCCAAGTTTCATCATTTAATATGTTGTTTTTGTACTATTTTCTGTTGAATACAGGGTTAAATTATTTGCACATCATTGCTGTTTTTATTTACATTTTACGCAGCGTCCCAACTTTTTTGGAAATGGGGTTGTACAATTTTCCCTGATACCTCTCCCATGTGCAGCAAATGTCAAACTGCAGACATTTTACTGCACAGCTTTGTCCTACGTACTGCACCATAAACAAAGGTCACTAGATCAAATCCCTGAGCCGATAAGGGAACAATCTTTCATTCTGTCCTCATTCTGCAATTGCTCCAAGGTCTTTGTGGTAGGCTGATCCCCTGGCTGAGGG
This sequence comes from Esox lucius, assembly GCF_011004845.1. NCBI lineage: Eukaryota > Metazoa > Chordata > Actinopteri > Esociformes > Esocidae > Esox > Esox lucius. Next base: position 16,063,366 of record NC_047576.1, read on the forward strand.
ATACATAAAAAGAAATCACATTTCCAATTCACATATGTGTATAATACCCAATGTTTGAAATAGAAAATAAATAAGGACCCACCTAATTATTATATTATAACCTGCACAACTACTTTTCCGATAGACCCGGACTTGCTACTGATATTCTGATAATTTTGGAAACTTTTTGAATGTCGAACAAGGTCCAACAACAACTAGTTATATATAGTTTGATTTTAAGTACATATATACCATAATAAAGTTCCTGTAACAAAGAAAGATTCACCAATTGGCAAACACAAGTTTCCTTTACATTAGTTTTTTCAGAAAAATCTCTAACTGGTTTTCAGAGAATATTTGTATTCAAATTTTTTAAAAAGGTAATTAAATAAAGCACACATCTCATTTATCTAGCATTCCATGTGTAATGTTTTATCTCTGTGTTCAATGTAAAACAAGATGTGAATTTTCTTTTTATTATCTCTAAAATGAGCCCTGTGAATTATGCATTTCTGAATGTCAGAAAGTCCTATTTCTAATGTCAATTGGTCCTCATTTCCCAGAAGACTGAGAGATCATTTCCTCCAACTCGTGCTGAGGAGACTGCTCTATTTTTAAAGAAAACGAAGACGATGGATGGTCTACTGTCGTAACTGGTGAGGGAGAATGCAGATGGAACATGCAATATTCAACACTAGTCTATGTCTGCTAAAGAGGACCTGCTGTGAATCAGATTACATCGGACTTTAAATGGAGGATTATCACAGAAAATATGCATCATCAAACACCTTAAATTGACTGGAGATTGACTGGACATCTGAAGTTAAACAACACAAGTCCTCCTTTAATTAAAGAAACTGTCATCCAAAGTGAGCTGACACTTCTTAAGTTAGATATTTTTTTATTCAAGAATCTGTTCTTGTTGGACTGATCTTGTCCTGCCTGACTCTAACAACATGCCCATGCAATTAGTTCCTCAGGAACTGTAGTCTGGTGCTAACGTAGATGTGTGTAGCTTTGTGACGCCTGTTTCATACTGTGTAAATGGTTAAAAGAGTTTTATTGCTGCCAGAAAGGTCACATGTGCCATTGGTCTGACTGCTTCTCCTCTGTCGGTACCTCATTCATCCACACCCACCCATCTATGTATCTATGTATCTATCTATCTATCTAATCTGCTGGGTCTATCTACTCAATGTGTCTATCTATTCCTCTTCTCCTTACCCTTTATCAATCTCATCTCTCTCCAGCCTCTCCTCTCCCCTTCTCTATTTGATGGAGTCCAGAGTACCAGTTTAATGTTGTTACTAGTCAGTGACATAGTGTCATTGACCCTCTCATTCCTCCCTCCATTACTCACACAGCTTATCAACACACACACAGACAGAAAGAAAACAGGGGGATAGTAGTACAGCCCATGTTGCAAATATTTTACATAGTTATATACATAAAACTGCATGCACAGAGAAACACACACACAAGTATGTAGAAAGTGAGTTGGCGTACAATACTGGACCTGTTCCTTTGCCTTAGCTCTGTTAGTGCTCCTAAGGTCATGCTGTGTGTGCGTGTGTGTGCGTGTGTGTGCGTGCGTGTGTGTGTGTGTGTGTGTGTGTGTGTAATGAGCTAGGGAGTTATAAAAGGAATCACTGTTTACCATCAAGAAACACTTTCCTCTATGTCCATGTTGCAGGTCTAACACACGCACTCAGGGTGATACTGTATTTACCTGGGGAAATAACTTGACCCTTATGTCTGAAAGAACAGCCTGCCATTTCTCTGCAAGCAGCTGGACTGTATTCATTTCAGCATAGGATTGACTGTCAGTGTGTAAGCAATGTTAAAGCTGGTTTTAGACCCATATTTAGTCTAAGCTTGCGACAATAACAATAATACTAATTTGCTGCTCACTAAAATAAGACACCGCTTTTCCAAACACTCCTAAGAATCTGAAAACGATTGTTTTGTTCTATATCTGCAGATTATAATATAAAAATATTGTTTTGCTGTATATCTGCACATTATAATATAAAAAAGATAAGCTAGAAAATATCAAAAGAAAAATATTGTGCAACCGTGGCCTTTTCAGAGCTTTTCATTTGAGGTGTCCTCCTGGAAGAAACATTTCAGTTGACAAGATCACCATACATAGAAAACAACTGGAGGTAACTTCAGTGACTGTGGCTAAACCTTTTTGAGAGTATTTGCAGCCCAAGGCATTGCCATTCAAATCCCATGGTTTCCTCACTCCGTTAAGAGCAGCAAATGCCACCACCGGACTGCACTACTTCCTACATCATTTGGATTGCAGCTTTAAGAGCCTCTGACGGCATTGGGCTCCAATAAAAACATATTTAAATGTCAAACTTGGGTCCCGTGTTCTTACCACCGAAGGATAACACCCTCGGCCAAGTCGAGTTCAGAGAGAGAGATGGAGAAGTCAACGAGAAAATGAACTGCGATATAATGCCAGATGGTAAGAGGAAGGATGGAAGGCTGAGGAAGGGAGAGATGGGAAATGTGACGGACAGTGAGGAGTGTTTTAGGTGAAAGAGGGGTGTGAGAGAAGGGGATCTGAAAGAGGGGCGTGAGAGAAGGGGATCTGAAAGAGGAAATGGAATGTGACTGAGGTGAGATCTCAGAGAGGTGATGGGAGTGACAGAGAAACAACAAGCCGTCGACAGAAGAGGAAATGGAGAAGGAGCATATGACTTCTCAAACAGATCTGCAGCATCACAAAACACTAAGGCACATGCTGTCGCTGTGATGATGAGAAATACGCAGGTAACTCTGGGCTGGCCTTTTTTTAGCAGAGGGGTATTACTAAGTTACTCTGGATGAAGAGATGCTAAATTAGTCAAATGTAAATAAAAAGAGAAGAAAGGAAGGAGAGAAAGACAGTATGGATGCTGAACAAAACACTGCTAAGAGTGTGGCAGTGACATAAATGAACTATAAGTAACCGATTGTTCAAAAGCCCACTCAGTCACACTACTGCTGAGGACACGCACACTAAAACACACACACAATAAAAAAATGTCATCTCTTGACACAATTCATCTAAACTTGGCTCAGAAACATACTTCCGACAACTATGTACAGGCTTGATTATGGTCCTCTAGGGGTGCCAATGATTATGGAACATATGTTTTTGACTGAAATAATTATTTCTTAATGAAAAATGTTCACAGCATGTTTTGTCTATATTTACCTGTGTACCAATAACTGAAGGGCAATGTATCTTGTCAAAGCTTTTAGAGACTATTTCTGCAGCCCAGAACACTATTTTCTGAATGGCCATTGTGGGGTACCGTTGTCTTTACTCCAGAGTAGTTCTGGGCTCTGTTCTTGCTTTATTTAAACCATGCTTAATCTTACATCATTGTGTCAAGCACAATAAAAGTGCTGTCGGTTCTCATCATCACCCCTAAATCCAAACTGTACATAGCTTAGATTTCTCCTTCATGGCATTAAACCAACCAGGTAGTATCCCAGTCCACAAAACCTATTGAACAATATGGTAACTGGATTTGCGCTGTGGTCAAGCTCTGATTAGGGCCAGAATTCACAATCTTTTTTCACTGGGATTTGTCCTGCTGTGCAGTTATGATTAGAATCGACAGTGATCACTCACTTTTGTTCTATCCAAGCACTAGAACAATGGATTGCCCTTGATCTGTTGAATTGCTGAGCTAGAAGAGAAACGGTCAACCCTGTGGGTGTTCCTTTCCTTCATCTGCACACTAAAGATAGCACAACTGTTACCTTATCCATGATGTGCACACATTTATATATTATATCACCAGGGTAACCAAGGCCTCACCCTAATGCTTGTGTCCAGAATATGAGTATGTGTGTATGTTAATAAATTTTTATATACTGAGACACATGGATATTTGAGGTAAATTCCAATCACATTCATTGATAAAGGTAACCCAATATAACAACTCACAAAAAACGACTTGTAATTGAAATGTAATGTAATGCAAGTATTGCACTTGGGAGGGTCCAGCCTTCCATGAAGGTTAGAAACTTGGTCTGGTTGGTTTTAACCATTTGGATGTGTGGTAACATCATGCCAAGATCAAAATACCTATTAGAGGCCATGAGGCCCTCAGAAGAAAGATTATTGATGCCCATGGGTCTGGGAGGAATGTCTCCAAGAACCCCAGGGTAACATACATGGATTTAAAGTCCTCTCTTGCCACAATTTATGTCGAAGTGCATGAGTCAACTGTCAGAAAGAGACAGCACAAACTTGGCTTAAGAGCGAGGTCAGGAAAGAAGAAACCTCTGCTATCTGGAAGAAATGTCAGACATGACTGACATTTGCCACACAACACCTGGGAAAAGACCATAACTACTGGAACAATGTACTCTTACCAGATGGGTCAAACATGAAGTTGCTTGGCTGCAATACGAGACACCAAATTAGGCGAAAATTAAACACTGCCTTTGAACAGAATAACCTCATACCAACTATAAATGATGGAGGTGGTGGCCTTATGGTTTGGGACTGCTTTGTTGTCTCAGGCCCTGGCCAACATGCCGTCACTGAGACAACAATGAATTCCATAGTATACCAGATCATTTTTGAAGAGAATGTGAGGCCATCTGTCAAATAGCTGAAGCTGAACCGAACAGGGATATTGCAACAGGACAATGATCCAAAACACACAAACAAAGCTACAACAGAATGGCTCAAAAAGAAAAAACAGGGAGTTATGGAATGACAGAATAAAAGTTAAATAATATCTATATGCTGTGGGAGGTGTAAAAAATGTATAGACAGTGACTAGAAACAGCTAAATTAAGTTATTTTAAACAAAAAATGCAACACCAACTATTGAAGCTATGGCTGTACTTATTCTTTCCAAATAGGTCCAAATTGGAAAAAAATACAACTTTCCAGGGGGTGTACTGCAAAATAAGGTTAGCAAGAGTGTACGCATTATGGATTTCTGGGTCAGGGTTAGGGCTCAGGTCCCAAAACAATGAAAAGACAAATATGTTAGTGTCAACGTGTTTGCATGTGTATAAATGTGTGTGCATGAGAGAAACGTTAGACTGATAACAAAAAGTCAGTTATTCAGACTGTTAAAATTGATCAGTAATCTGTATGTTTGTGTGTGTGCATGTGTTTGTAAACTATATGGTGGGCTTTCTATGAATATAAATATAATGGTAATTTCAGTAGACCAACAAGTCAGCCTTGGTATATGCTACTGTGGCCCTGTAGGCTTACCACAATGTCATAACATAGTCATATACTATCTGCGTATCGCAAACACTAAATCTATCAGGTCTGTGAAATGTTCACCGACAGAGAGCGACAAGGCAGACAAACAGACTAAACACAACCCGAACAGAATTAGATTAGCAGAGATGCCAGAAAAAAAACACCGATATTTAGAGACAGATGAAGACATGGAAAAAGAGAATGACAAATAACATATAACGGTAGATTTAACATTTGAGTATTTCCACTGAACAGGTAAGCAGCAGGAGCCAGGGTGCTAATGGGGTAGTGGGAAGAAAAACAAAAGGCCGAAAATATCATCTGAAAGACACAACAACACTTCGATCAATATAAATCACACATCTTTCCGTGTTATCCAAACAGTGCACAAATGTTTATATCGCGGTCTTATGTTCAGTTCCTCTTTAACCCAGAAAAATAGGATCAAACAAAACTCTAAATCATTATGATATGTCGCCTATTCTAACATCATTTCAAACTGCGAAAGAAAACACAGAAGTGCGAATCATGGGATGTCTTACCTTTTACATTCAAACACAGGCTCATGGAGACTAGAGCGAATACGGAGACGTAGATTTTAGTTTCCATGGCTCTCTCCTATGCTATAGCCTATCAATAACTATTGAAATACTGTCGCAGTCTCTGTTCTCTCCACTGTTCCTTGCAGCAACAGGGGTCTGTTTTACTTAGTTCGATGTGCCCTATCAACTATAAATAACTGTATGCGCCGCCGACCAGCGGAGGGAGGAGGAGCGTGATGATTCTCCGAAGTGCGCTGTCTCTCTCCTCCTAGCAAATACAGTGCCACGTGTTTAACCCGTTTTTGGTGGGTCTTCTTCCCAGCTGACTCAATAGTTATAGCTATAGTGCGACAGCAGACTGACTAACACCAACGCAAAAAGATACAGAGTCAAGTAGACGGGTTTTCCTATATGTATTCGGTCGGAAAGAGGGCTGTCATTGATGAACGATCACAGCTGTATAGGCTAGCCCAGGATGAACCGGGTTATGGGGGTTGGGAGGAGCGCCCTTCTCAAACCGAACAGTGATTTGCTTCGCCTAATCATGTTGTCCACAAAGCAATGTGTATGTGTCGTCCAGAAATATTATTTTTCTATTTTTATTTTCATTTAGGTACGCAGGTGACGTGTTTTCATTAAATGCAATAAGTTAGTCGTGTTAAAATATAGATTACTCATTACTCCACGTGCTAATTACGTGCATTTTCTTCCGCCATTCGGCCACAAAAGAAAACCCGTCTCACGCCAGAAAACCAATTCAAAACAAATTTACCCGGTGCAAAACCTGTTTACAATGGGCGCGAGGATCAGATAAAATAACTCCCTTATTAATGCCAGTGACATTGACATTAGAAGGGGCGTGATCGACAGAGACGTGCTGTATGAGAAGCAGGGAGGTGTAAAATTAAACTCATAATTCAGATTTATGCAGTTATATCCTATCGCGTTGCTGAGAGGTACATGAATTGGGAGAACATGACAGACGACAAGTCATAGTGTATCCTTCTCTGCCTGACAATAAATACAGACATATAAATGACATTTATGGTGAACGGTATGAATGGATCAACTTAATGGTTTATCCCAAGAAAGGCATGTCTTCACGGTCTTGTCTTGTCATGTCTTGTCATCAATAGCCACAGTATGATAAAACAGGGCGTTACTATGATACGTGTATGCAATCTTTTAAACAACCACATGGAGGCACTTTTGCGCTGTACACCAATCTACAAACCGACAACAATCCCATCATGAGAATGCATTCACTTTTACAGTGTCGTTTTCCTTTGGATTGATACATTGTAAGAGGCAACTAGTCTTCCTAGGACGACTAATCCAAACAGCCCTTAGTAGCTTTGTCAGGATAGACTGAATTGCTGTCACATTTTAATCATTGTGGTTGACTAGTTTGCTTATGGTAATTTGTGGAAATGAGCACAAAATACCCATGACGTTCAAAACATTTCGTTTTTTTCACCACCATATGCCTTCAAATCCAAGCCTGTTACCTACGTAAAACATGTATGTCTTGACATTTTAAATTGGTCCTTATAAAATTATCTCTGGAAAGACATGCGGTATAACCGATTGGGATTGGTTGTGGGTGTAGTGACGTTTCAGACGCTGAAGAGGCGGTAGTTGGTAGTTGGCTGCTGGCAGCATCATTTCGACCGTCGTAGCAGAGATACAGCTACAATATACAGTACTGGATATTAAGCCACATATACAACCAGTTTCTAATACCAACGCATTTTGGATGGTAATCAGTCAGTTAACGGTAGGTTTAGCTAGCTAGATTGTCTTTACAGGCAAATTGTTATTAGGATAGCGAGATGTTAGCTAGCGTTTTAGCCAACTAGCTAGCTAATGTCATTAAACCATACATTGTGACCCCGTCCCCGGACTAAAAAATCGGGGCCCAAAGAGGTCGGTCAGCTAGGGTTTAGCTACTGAAGCTAACATTAGTTAGCCACCATAGAAGAGACAATCTTCCACGTCGTGGTTACAGAAAAGTAACTAGTGCCGAATTCTCTAATATTAGCTAGCTAGCCAGTAAGCTAACTTGTAAAGAAACTGCTCCATCACCATTTATTGACAAACAGGCCGGTTGGGCTAACATGGAAACATCGGGGAGAATAGCAACCACGCCAGACGCCCTCGACTTCACAGTGGACAACGTTGAGAAGGTAAGATTGTTAGTATGGATACAATTCACAATTTAGACATCTAGAACCATACAAAAAACACTAGTTATCAGATGTGTGTCGCCCATGTGGGTTTCTGAAATAATGACCAATGTTTTTTCTGTGGGTTGGTGGGGGCAACATAAATTGGATAACTTTTGCGTTTTTGTTGTATTTAATGAGAGTAAGTTATTAGTAAGTTTCCAAGTCTGTCCGTTGTCAGTGTATTTTTCGTAACCAGTATGACTGAAGGGCTTTCTGGCTATATCATGGACTTGGTGGATCTGTCCTCATATCACCCTGTATGCAAGCCAACACACAATCATCCAAACGAGTTAGTCAAATAAAAATGGTTGTGAACGAATATACATTTGAAAAGGAACTGGCTAGAATGTGCTTGCTTTGTAGATACATGACAGAATATTAAAAGAAAAGTACTATTACTTTTTTTTTTTGTTTAGAGTACTATCATGGCAAGGCGCACTTCATATCAGTGCATATCAGAGTTTTAAATGCCTATATTTTTGTGACATTAGGTGTTTTGTCAGGTTCTTTCTTTGTGTATCATGGGAAACTATCACTGGGTTTAATGTACTTCAACCTAGCTGTTGACCTGAACCGACTAGGTGCAAAATCCCTTGTTTTGACCCTGTACAAAACTATTAACCCCCAATTACGGCAAACAGTTAATGGCAAATGCTGCCATTATGTCAAATGTCAAGTGTTAGGGTTTATCATCAGAATAAAACATCTAAACGTGTTTAATGATTTAACTTTGCATATTGCCATTAAAAGCGTCCCTGTTAAGGTGCATACTGTAACTGCAGATGTACTTTTAATATGGAGAATACAGACTTTGATTAAGTGTGCGCACACCCTTCCAACTAAAGGGCTCGTCTTTCTGTCTGTGAGCCACGATGCGTTGCGCCTATGCACAGCTCTTAGATGTGGTATACTGGCTATATACAATATATATCCTTGTGTATTATTGCTTACGTATAACCATATTGTGCTAGCCTATGTTAGTGAATGACACGCTACCCTTTTACCTAATTTAAGATCAGGGATAGTGACTTATTGTTTCTTGGCTGTATTGATGGATGGCAATCTATCATTGACCATGTAGCTGCATTCTATATATACAAGTAGCAACATTATCATAGCTAGGTAGGTAGCTGAAACGTTTGTCTGGCTACCAAAACAGAGGGAAAAGCTAAAGTTGAGAGAGAATCTGAATTGCTGTACTTCCACTGTCTGGTTGGATCATTTTTGCAAGATGACATTTTTTGCTTTAGTAAAAATACTGTATACATTTTTTTTTACTCAGACTGTATTTTTGCAACGCCTGGCCTAAGGGCATTTTCCTGTTGCTGAACCCAATTCTATCCCCAGTATGCCTGTCTGACCTTGTCTGCACTTCTGTCGGGTTGTCTGTATCTCAGTATGTCTGGTTTAAACTACTAAAGCGAAAGTCTGAAGGTGTGTGTGTATATGTGTGTGAGAGAGTGCGCGCGCATTAGTCTATTAGTCTTTGAACCGGTCTGGCTAATTGGGTCCCCATACTGTCGCGCAGTGGAGCTCTCAGCTAATGACCCATCGGCTGAGTGTGAAGCTGTCTGAGGGAGAGGCAAGTTCAGGTTCTGGAGGTCATTATAGCCACGAGCTAACGCTCTCCATCTCTGTCTAAAGTGTGTGTGTTGGCAGGCTTGTGCATTTCTGCGATAACACTCCTTGTTGCTGGGTGGTCTGTGTCCATGGAGAGAGTGGGGGTGCAGAGAGGAGCAGAGAAGCAAAATATGTTACTGCATAAAAGCTCAGAGGAGTGAGGGGGGGGGGGGTGCTGTAATGAAAGAAGCAAGGGTGGGAAGTGAGAGGGCCGATGTGACCGCCTTGATTAAAGCCTTTGGGAGGGTCAGAGAGTACAAAGAAAGGATGAGTGAGGGAGGGGAAAAGAGGCTGGTGCAACAGTCAATATTGTGGGATTGAGCACGATAGGTAGAGCTGGGGAGTAAGAGTGCTAAGGACATGGCTTTGTCCCTATAGAACACAGATGACGATGTAGTGGGAGTTAGAGTAGGGTGTGGCTGCCTGTGTTTCAGTATTTACAGGTGCATGTTTATAAAATCTGTACAACAAAAAATGTATAGACTGATGTGGTTAACATAAAATGGAGAACTTCTGGATCTTTTCCATCTATCATTCTCAATAGCATTCCCAACAGCTAGACATTGGACAAGCGACCACAGACATACAGTATTTGGTGTTCCGCCAATTAAGTTACAATCAACAATTTTTGTAATTATTGGGGCATGCGAAACAAGGTTGCCCAGTTTAAGTTCTTCCTGATCTTCTCTTCCTTTCTTCTCTTTTTCTTCACTTCTTTTTGCCGGACAGCGTAAGCGTAGCCGGCCAAGAAGTGCGAATGTCTCTTACTGAGTGAGTGACTACCCCTTGTTAAATAGCGTAGTGGTCAGAGACTCAGACCTGCAACCAATAGGTCCCATGTTCGAATCTGGTCACCGTCAAAGCAAATTATACATTAGGATTTGTTTCCGGTTAGATAAAATCTTTGCTGGCTACAACCTTCAGTAGCTGCGTTATAGTAAGCCTAAAATAAAACTTTTCACTGTTTTATTGCGACTATTTCTGATGGATTTTCGAAGTATGCATCCGCATATAGCGTCACAAGTATTCTTTGATATGTCTTGGAAAATGTAGCATAATGTAAACAAGCCCTTACATTTTGCACTGTGATGTATATGGGGGAGGGGGATGAAGAACTAATGTCTCATTTGCTGCTGCTTTTTCAACTCTATGCAGGTAACGCTATTGTTTATGAATCGAGCCTTACATTGAACTCTGCTTTGACCATCCTTCACCTTAGCATCAACACTTTTCTTGATCTCCAACTACCCCTCAACTCCAGTGAAATAAAATGCATGCTGTTAGATTTGGTTGATACCTATATGTGCCTCTGTATATATTGTTCAGTCCTTTTCCAGACTCACACTAGCCATCTCCATTCTGAAATCAAATACAGAATTTTATTTCTCTTATTGTCTCTTATTCCACAATAAATCATCCTTTACCCACACTGCAAAACATGAGTATATAAATATATTACCATCCTTTTAGTTCTTGGGTGGGGCCATAATTCAATACATATTGTTATGTATTTTAAATAATGAAAATGTTTATCGCAATTTTCTAATTGATTCAGAATAAGCAAGGAAATTTAATTTGGGATGTACAGTAGTTATAATTCTCCACACCAGTATTATTTTATTTGTACTATTAAAATGTGTATCTTGTTTTCGAGAATACTGTTATTAAAAGTTGTACAAAACAAACTTTTTTTTGTTGATCTCTTGCCTTTAATTTAAAGCTTAAGCAGCATATTTTAAGATCATAATGACGACATAGAAATTAATATTGTCATTAATACTGTATTGATGAAAAATCTTGAATATATCATGAGGTAAGTTTTGGGCCATATTGGCCAGCCCTATTCAGTCCTGGACTTGGGCGATGCTGTTTACAGGTTCGCGCTAGCATTTGTTTTAAGAACGTAAACATAGTTTGTCACAATACTATCCATTGGACACAAATGCCCCCCATCAACACCCATCATTGTGATGTTTAAACTCTGGTAAATTGTTTCCAGCTGCACACAGAACGCCAGAATCGCTGATATATAAGTTCCTCTTAGAAAAATCTGTGCCGTACCTCAGTTCACTCTTCAATGTCACTCTACCTACCAACATGCTGCATTCTGGTAAATACCTCACTCTGGACAACACCACCTTCAGCCTTCATTCTTTCAGTTGTCTACTGCCAATGACTGGAATGAACTGCAAAAACTCTCAACCTTGACACTTATCAGCCCTTACTCAAGCTGTCTGAGCTGCTAATGGCTGATCCATTGTCCACCTAAACAGACCAAACGTGCTGTAGTGCTAGGATTCATTAAATTAACTGTTAACATTTTTAAAACAATGTTTATTATACAATTTAAAGGTAGACTTAGTGATATGAAGTAGATGCGAAAACATAAGTCAAATCTCTGCCCAGACACAGTTTGATCTTGCTTATTTCTGACTTGAGTCCTGCTCATGGAAATACTGCTCTGGGAAAAATGAAGAGACCACTGCAAAATTCAGTTTCTCTGGTTTTACTTTTGATAGGTATGTGTTTGAGTAAAATGAAAATTTTTGTTTTATTCTTTAAACTGCTGACAACATTACTCCCTAATTCCAAATACAAATATTGTCATTTAGAGTATTTATTTGTAGAAAATAACAACTGGTCAAAATGCCCCCCATAAAGATGAATTGTGTTCAGACCTCTAATAATGCATATAAAAAAAACATATACATTTTTCAACAACAAAATACTACTGTTTTAACTTAGGAAGAGTTCAGAAATCAATATTGGGTGTAATACCCAGATTTCTAAACACAGCTTTCATGCATCTTGGCATACTCTACACCAGTCTGTCACAATGCTGTTGGGTGACTTTATGCCACTCCTGGCACAAAAATTCAAGAAGCTCGGCTTTGTTTGATGGCTTTTGACCATCCACCTTCCTCTTGATAAAAATTCTAGAGGTTTTCAATGGGGTTCAAGTCAGGAGATTGGGCTGGCCTTGACAGGGTCTTGATCTGGTGGTCCTCCATTCACACCTTGATTGACCTGGCTGTGTGGCATGGAACGTTGTCCTGCTGGCAAAGACAATTCTCAGAGTTGGGGAACATTGTCAGAGCAGAAGGAAACAGTTGTTCTTCCAGGATAACCTTGTACTTGGCTTGATTCATGCGTCCTTCGCAAAGTAAAATCTGCCCCGATTCCAGCCTTGCTGAAGTGTCCCCAGATCATCACCGATTCTCCACCAAATTTCACAGTGGGTGCGAGACACTGGTTTATAGGCCTCTCCAGGTCTCCGTCTTACCACTAGACGACCAGGTGTTGGGCAAAGCTGAAGATTTGACTCATCAGAGAAGATAACTTCACTCGATTCCTCTACGGTCCAATCCTTAGTTAGGGAAAAATGTATTTGATCCCCTGCTGAGTTTGCCCACTGACAAAGGAATTATCAATCTATAATTTTAATGGTAGGTTTATTTGAACAGTAAGAGACAGAATAACAACAATAAAATCCAGAAAAATGCATGTCAAAAATGTTATAAATTTGATTTGCATTTTAATGAGTGAAATAAGTATTTGATCCCCTCTCAATCAGAGAGATTTCTGGCTCCCAGGTGTCTTTTATACAGGTAACGAGCTGAGATTAGGAGCTCACTCTTAAAGGGAGTGCTCCTAATCTCAGCTTGTTACCTGTATAAAAGACACCTGTCTACAGAAACAATCAATCAATCAGATTCCAAACTCTCCACCATGGCCAAGACCAAAGAGCTGTCCAAGGATGTCAGGGATAAGATTGTCGACCTACACAAGGCTGGAATGGGCTACAAGACCATCGCCAAGCAGCTTGGTGAGAAGGTGACAACAGTTGGTGCGATTATTTCGCGATTGGAAGAAACACAAAAGAACTGTCAATCTCCCTCAGTCTGGGGCTCCATGCAAGATCTCACCTTGTGGAGTTGCAATGATCATGAGAATGGTGCGGAATCATCCCAGAACTACACAGGAGGATCTTGTCAATGATCTCAAGGCAGCTGGGAGCATAGTCGCCAAGAAAACAATTGGTAACACACTATGCTGTGAAGTACTGAAATCCAGCCGCCCCCGCAATTTCCCCCTGCTCAAGAAAGCACATGTACAGGCCCGTCTGAAGTTTGCCAATGAACATCTGAATGATTCAGGAGAACTGGATGAAAGTGTTGTGGTCAGATGAGACCAAAATTGAGCTCAACTCAACTCGCCGTGTTTGGAGGAGGAGGAATTCTGCCTATGACCCCAAGAACACCATCCCCACTGTCAAACCTGGAGGTGGAAACATTATGCTTTGGGGGTGTTTTTCTGCTAAGGGGACAGGACAACTTCACTGTATCAAAGGGACAATGGACGGGGGCCATGTACCATCAAATCTTGGGTGAGAACCTCCTTCCCTCAGCCAGGGCATTGAAAATGGGTTGTGGATGTGTATTCCAGCATGACAATGACCCAAAACACACAGCCAAGGCAACAAAGGAGTGGCTCAAGAAAAAGCACATGAAGGTCCTGGAGTGGCCTAGCCAGTCTCCTGACCTTTATCCCATAGAAAATCTGTGGAGGGAGCTGAAGGTTTGAGTTGCCAAAACGTCAGCCTCAACCTTGACTTGGAGAGGACTTGGAGAAGATCTGGAAAGAGCAGTGGGACAACATCCCTCCTGAGATGTGTGCAGACTTGGTGGCCAACTACAAGAAACATCTGACCTATGGTTGACAACAAGGATTTTGCCAGCAAGTACTAAGTCTTGTTTTGCAGAGGGGTCAAATACATATTTAACTCATTTAAAATGCAAATCAATTTATAACTTTATCATTTTTGACATGCATTTTTCAGGATTTTGCTGTTGTTGTTCTGTCTCTTAATTTGGTGTGGTCTCTTAATTTTTTCCAGAGCTGAATTATTTTGCGGAGTCTACCTAGCTAGTGTATCTTCCTCTCTGCTGAACAGTGAAAACTCCTCTGCTAGTCCGGGGAACGTAAAGTGGTTAGCTGGAACGAGTCCAACCATATGTCCTGCTAATTTCCGATCGATTAGTTGAAAAGAGGAGTGAGAAGAGACCCCATTAGATTATTGTAATATACAGAGTTAGTCCCATAGGTAACTTGAATGGTAGTGTTCAGCACACGGTACTGTACTTCAGCAAATCGGCAAAGCTGAATTATGCTTTCTAAAACTGGAACCAAAAAAGAGACCAAAACAGATGCAGGAGTGGGATCAGAAATAATTGGGGGATCTTTCAATATGTTCTCTAGATTTCTAAAATCTTATGAACTTTCTTTGAATATCCTTCCTGATTCTGGAATTTTTTATGAAATGTGAGCCATTCATTATACATTTCTGGAATTTTGCAATCTGATAAGAGTATGTGCGTGTCTGCTTGCGCATGTGTTGGAGATGTTGGTTCCTGGCTCTGTCTCGGTTCCAGCAGTACAATTTAGCCTTTGTCCCAGCTGTGTGTGAGATGATAATCGTTAGTTGGGTACTGTGCCGAGAGTATACCCACAGACAGAAACACAGAGTGGTGGAAAGTATTCAGACCCCTTTACTTTCTCCACATGTTGTGTTATAGACTAAATGTATAACAAATTACATAATGACATAAATCTACACACAGAACACCACAATACAACAGAGTAACTGAATAGTTTTGGAATAGTAAAGGGTACTCTTTGAGTAATAAAATTTCTCGCTACCCCCTTCAATCCATTGCAAAAACAGTATAAATTATTTATATTGCTTTCGTGTTCGATTTACATAGCATAGTTCACATGGTGTAGGGGTTAGCTATTCAACTTTCTATTTGTTTTCTAAAGAAACAAACCAGCTATGGAGTGTTTTGAATTATTGTTTTCATTCTAGGTACTGTATAGATATCAGGTAGCCACATACAGTCATCTTTTATCTAATTTAATATGTTGAATGTAGTGTAGCGATCCTGTAATACCTGTTGTTGGTTTGGATGTTAACTAATGTAGGGAACCGTGGCGTTTAGACTAATTGATTTGACAGGTACAAGTAAACAGACACCACATCTCTACGCACGTACACGTGCACCCATTCCCACTGTTTAAATGGCGTAGAGGTTAAAGAACGCAGTCTGTCACATAGTAAACCACAGATCGACTCCAACTCTGGCAACAATCCCAATCCCTTCTAAATTGCCGGCTGGCAGAGCTAGGCTTGCCTGGTTTCTTTTCTGGTTTTTCAGATTTTATAACAAATTAGCGATATAATTATAACTTAAAATAAATAAAATCTAGTGCACTACATAATCTGTGGCTAAGCATAATTGCAACTCATCTGTTTAGTGAGCTAAATGTTAACTTACCACATAATGTAATTATTTTTCGTTGGAGGCCCACTGCCAAATCACTTATCTTAACGTTTTGGTGTTAACGTAACCTTCAGTTTGTTTAAAGGCTGCAACAACTATTTAATTGCAATGATTATAAAACGTTTTATTAGGTGATGCTACTACACCTGTGGATAGTTGTGTACAACCCAAGTTGTCTAAAGTATGAGAATAGATTATATTGAAAAAGTAAAACAAATTACATTAAAAAAAAGAATTTGCGCTAACAATTAATGTATTTAGATTGTTAACTTAAAAATAAAATGTGATTTCATCATTTGAATAACCATTTGAGCACATTTCTAACAAACAAATCTGGAAATGGGCATATTTAGGACACACATGGGCTTAAAGGGTACATTTGCTATCCATTTAGCCAAGGCAAGACTTTTCATGTATTTTATAAGAACATGTTTAGCTGAAAACTTTTATTTTTTTCTCCACTTTGTTTTAAAAAGGTTTTCTAATATACATATTTGAAATGTCAAAACGTTTTGGTTGGCTTAATAGTTAAGCTTACCCTGGGTCTGGTCTGGTCTAGATCCTGTTGGATGGCTGGCTAGGTGGATCTTATGCCAGCTATAAAGCTAACTCTCTGAGAACAATGAAGACAGAGTGGGATACTCACACAGAGAGGCTGAGGTACTGACTTCCAAATGACACACCATGCCAGGGAGGGATGGGGGGAGCTAGAGGGGGTGAACAATGACACTGAGACGACAGTGCTTTTAGGGGAGGGATGGGTACTGGGTTGAGATCCTAGAGGCTATTTTAATGCATGACTGATATGAGCGAGGTGGATCACTTCCAGTTGACTGAATGAAGCATGGCGGCCTGTGGTCCTCTTCACCCCCCATCATGACAGTTCCAGATCTAGGATCTGAAATAAATCTCGTCAGTTGGCTCTGTTCCAATCACGTCTGATTTGTCTTAGTCTTGCTGAACCAAGTGTGAAGCGTCACTACATTTCTCTTAATAATTTTTCGCAAAAGGAATACATTTTGTTGCTTATTTGAATTGTTATGCACAGACAGCAGACACCGTCAACAACCGCCCACGGCCCAACACAGACACATACTGTCCCTGCTCCCTTCATTCATCAATTCTCTTCCTCGTTCTGCAGGCTAATTGATTGCCATTTCACATCATGAATATTAACAACCAGTTCTAATTATGACAATGTATATGATGATGATGGTCATGTTAAATTGATCTCATCTGTAATTCTAATGTTCATTCGGATGTGGATCAATAGCTTCTGCCTTGAGGAGGGTATGTGTGCACGTCTGTCTCCAAGGACAAAAGGACACTGACATTTTGTTACAGTATCTTGACTGGACATCAAACCCATCTCTTCTGGCCAATCAAAACCACGAGGCCCGCTGAGTTAAGGCCTGATTGCCTGATCCGGGAGATACAGCTACACCAGTGTTTCTAGACCCTGCTCCTGGGCGTCCCCCTACCCTGCATGTTTTAGATCTCTTCCTGCTCTGTCACACATGATTCAAATGATCAGTTCGTTATCAAGTCCTTCATGAGCTACATCAGGTATGTTGGGGCAGGGAGAGATCTAAAACATGCAGGGCAGGGGGACGTCCAGGAGCAGGGTCGAGAAACACTGACCTAGGTGTTTCATTGTGGTGTAGTGTGTTACAGCAGATGCTGAATAAACTGCACCAAAGCCTTGTCACCCCAGAAATAAGGATTGTTTTATTCTTAACATGCTTGTTAACACCATCATTCACTTCTAATAGGGAATACATGAAGAAGGTAGGCTTCCAGGAAGGAATAGTTAAGTAGAGGTCAGCCTGCATGTACAGTCCTGAAGGAGACAGGCTCATGTTTATTTTATTACTCTGAAAATAGCAGGTGTTGTCTCTGTTATAGGGCCAACCACCTGGGCTTGGGTACATTGAAGACAGTTTTTGCTAGATTCTATTTACTATGCTTTTTGATAGCCCTTGTATTTTTTAAGTGTAATGTGTTTGGTGTCTGTAGGGTTGCTATTACCCTCCTCCCGTCTAAAGGCCCGTTACTTCTTTGACTGATGGCTGAGGAGGAGCATATTTACCGATTTACTGCAGCGCAGATGTTATTCTACCTGTGCTGCCTGGAGGCCTCCTGGCCCATTCCACACTCTGCTATGAATGTTCCCTCTCACTCCAATTCAACACACACCGTCAACTGAGTGGAAGTAATAGTCTGGTTGCTAGTTCTTTTGGAGCCAAAGTAGTGAGGGAGGGTGCTATCTGCTGCAAACAGACAGGGCTGCTTGTCACCTCCTGCCTACCCTCTCTGTTTCTGCTTGAGAAGGGGATGATCAGATCCCTGACTGCAGCTGCTATTAGGCTGAAGGCTGATATTAAGCATCCCTTCAGACAGGTAGACAGACTGCTGCTGTCAACCAATATTTCAGACAGACAGCTGGTATCCAACAAGCCTTTAGACAGACACCTGCTGTGAACGAGGACTTCAGACAGACAGGCAGGCTGCTGTCAACCAAACTAGAGATTGACGGGTTATGATTTATCAAGGCCAATACCGATTATATGCACTCCAAAAAAGCTGATAACTTATTAATTATCTTATTTATAAAAAAAAATAATGATACTTATTGAACAATCAGCACTTTTGCTGTAATTTCTTTATTTAATTTTGATAGTTGCCCCTATAATAACCAGTCATCAGTTTTGGTGTCGAAATGCGGTAGAGCAGCACACATCCATGTGAATAACCACATAGCACATGGTGGAGGAGGTATGTGAGTCCAGGGGGGACATGAATAATTAAGCAACAAATTGCTCTACTCTGGTGTATTTTACACATATTTATGAGTCTACAGTGTAAAGTCTCCCCAAGAATAATTGAGAGTACAAGAATTTGCATTAGCCTTTAAGTCACACTATACAAAATAACACTTATTAATCAATAGCAATTACCCTTGATTATCAGTGATGAATCCCTAATGTCTACAGACTGCACTGTGTATTCCTGGATTATTATGGCACCCTCAACACTGGTGTCATTTTTATTTTCACTGCTTAGGCTTGAGTCACTAAAAAAGAGACCTCAGGGCCAGACCCAGCAATCAGTATTAGTTATTGAAAACGTAATTGTTTAATTTTTAATAGATACGTTTCATACTGCAGTTGAGGTTTCAAGCTTTCTAGACAGGAACAACTTGTAGTCATTGTTCTTTTGAAGCTGCTTCACGTTCTAACTTGCAAAAAGCTGCTTTTAACTAAACCTTCAGACAGGTAGACCGACAACTGCTACCAACTAAACCTTCAGACCGGTAGACCGACAACTGCTACCTACTAAACCTTCAGACAGGTAGACCGACAACTGCTACCAACTAAACCTTCAGACAGGTAGACCGACAACTGCTACCAACTAAACCTTCAGACAGGTAGACCGACAACTGCTACCTACTAAACCTTCAGACAGGTAGACCGACAACTGCTACCTACTAAACCTTCAGACAGGTAGACCGACAACTGCTACCTACTAAACCTTCAGACAGGTAGAGCGACAACTGCTACCTACTAAACCTTCAGACAGGTAGAGCGACAACTGCTACCTACTAAACCTTCAGACAGGTAGACAGACAACTGCTACCAAATAAACCTTCAGACCGACAACTGCTACCATCTAAACCTTCAGACAGGTAGACAGACAACTGCTACCAACTAAACCTTCAGACAGACAACTGCTACCAACTAAACCTTCAGACAGGTAGACAGACAACTGCTACCAACTAAACCTTCAGACAGGTAGACAGACAACTGCTACCTACTAAACCTTCAGACAGACAACTGCTACCAACTAAACCTTCAGACAGGTAGACAGAAAACTGCTACCAACTAAACCTTCAGACAGGTAGACCGACAACTGCTACCTACTAAACCTTCAGACAGGTAGACCGACAACTGCTACCTACTAAACCTTCAGACAGGTAGACCGACAACTGCTACCTACTAAACCTTCAGACAGGTAGACCGACAACTGCTACCTACTAAACCTTCAGACCGGTAGACCGACAACTGCTACCTACTAAACCTTCAGACAGGTAGAGCGACAACTGCTACCTACTAAACCTTCAGACAGGTAGACCGACAACAGCTACCAACTAAACCTTCAGACAGGTAGACCGACAACTGCTACCTACTAAACCTTCAGACAGGTAGACAGACAACTGCTACCAAGTAAACCTTCAGACAGACAACTGCTACCAACTAAACCTTCAGACAGACAACTGCTACCAACTAAACCTTCAGACAGGTAGACAGACAACTGCTACCAACTAAACCTTCGGACAGACAACTGCTACCAACTAAACCTTCAGCCAGATGAAATCTGGTCCACAACTGCATATTGTTCAGTTATATAGGCTGGGACAGGCCGTAATGCAATGTATTACAGCACAGCTGCTTACAGCTAGGGCTATGGTGGCAATTAGACCGTCATGAACATAATTAACTGCCAAAACCGTTGACATTTTTTCCCCCAAAGAAACCTTTTTACATAGATATGAAATATAGGAGTTTTAGTATTGGCTATAACACTTTTTTTTGCTTATTACTGCTTTACAAACTGTCTTCTATTCTTCTGAACTGGCTTTGATTTGCAGCACTAAGGTGGGCAGAAGTACACAGAGGAAGAAGCCAGAATCTTTGAAGCAGGTCAACTGAGTTCAATTAATTCCCTGCTTGCTTGCTCTCAGTCCTTGTAGTCCTAAATAAATACTCTAGGTATTCTTTTTAAAAGATTTCCGTTGCTGCCTATTTGTTAATTACTCAAATGTAATTGACACACGTTGAGGTTGATCATGTCAAATAGATAAAAGTGCCTTGTAATCCTCCAACCTGTCATGGATATTTCCTTTTTAATACACTAATCAACCCGGATCTATATAATATGAACAAGCTGCATGTATTTATTTATATTGAAGTAGTTATCAATTCCAACTTAATTGTCTTTCCCGTCATCTGTATCAAGTCTATCTTGCAATGTAGTCTATTTAAAAATATAAAATAAAAGATTGCATTTTTGTTGTATATTTATGCAACCACAATTCCCAAAAAGTTGAGATGCTGTGTAAAATGCAAATATAAACAGAATGCAGAGATGTGCAAATAATTTCTCTATATTTCATTGAAATAGTATACAGACAACATATCAAATTTTGAAACTGAGAAATGTTATTGTTTTTGGAAAAATACATTCTCTATGTTATATGTTGCTAAAAAGTTGGGACGTTGCTAAAAAGTTGGGACAGGGGCATGTTTACCACTGTGTTACATCACCTCTTCTTTTAACATTACTCTGTAAGCGTTTGGAAACTGAGATGACCAGTTACTGTAGTTTTGGGAGTGAAATGTACTCCCATCCTTGCTTGATATAGGAATGCAGCTGTTTTTTGAAATGTGTTGCTGGCATCATATTCAAAGTGGGTATATTGTTTTCACGAAACCATAACATTTCTACATGTTGTCTTGGTACTATTTTCTACTGAATATAGGGTTTAAATGATCTGCACATCATTGCATACTGTTTTTCTTTACATTTTACACAGCGTCGCACATTTTTGGGAAATGGGGTTGCATATTTTAAGGAATGGGTAAATATTTCCTATTGGAGCTGACTAGTCTCTGATTAACTGTCTAATGATTATAGGGCTGTGTGTGGGTTTACCTATTCAGGGAGTTTCCTGCAATAGCCTGCATATCTAGACTCAATAATAACCCCAGGTTGTGCTTTAATTTCATTATATTGTAAAAGCATATTCTCAGTTGTTTAGCCTAGATGATTTATCATTGTTGCATCATCTTTAAGAATATAATGGCTATTACCGAAACTTTTTATTAAAGCTCTCATGACAGCAGGTAATGGCAGGTCTTTCACAAATGGCAGTCTTTTGGAATGGCCCCTTGGTGTGAACCTTTGGAACCAAACTGCACCTGTGAAAGAGCCCCTAGTCACGGGAGGAGAGGTTTCTTCAGCCTTCTCTTTTATAGTCTCAGTCAGTACCCCCGATGAGATTCTGAAAGTCACCTTTAGCTTTGTATTTTCCGCTACTCACGATACCGATTAGCATATTGTTTTGCCAGTCACACTGCCTGAACAGGTGCTCTGCACTCAAGAAACAAGCATAGTGTGTTATTGAGATGCATAGAAATACATTCATACTCTTGAAGGTTAGGCGTTCAGCAGGCTACAGGCTGCCATACTTTCATTGACGATGTGCAATATTCATGATTCTACATTAGAATGATGATTGAGCCTGGGTGAGGATAGAAGGATGAGTGTACCTAGTGGAGGATTGAAGGATGAGTGAGCCTTGGGGAGGATACAAGGATGAGTGAGCCTAGGGGAGGATAGAAGGATGAGCGAGCCTTGGGGAGGATACAAGGATGAGTGATCCTGGAGTTGGAAGTGAGGGAGATGAGTGAGTATGGAGTAGGATGCTTGAAGGATGAATGTGGGGGAGGAGGCTAGAAGGGTGAGTGAGTAAGGGGGAGGGTGCAGGGACAGAGAGGAAGGAAAGAATTGATGGTGGAAGAAAACCAGCAGTCTGATCCTCAGTGTTTCCTGTAGTGGCTGAACTCTAATGTGGCTAAACAACTGGAAACGCTCTAATGACCCTTAATCCTTATTTAACTTACTTAAATTGCATTGTGTTTGTACTGACTCTCTCCCTCCCCAATCTCCCTTCCTCGCTCCCTCCCTCCCTTCCTCTCTCCCTCCCTCGCTCCCTCCCTCCCTTCCTCTCTCCCTCCCTGTCTCCCTCCCTCTCTCCCTCCCTGTCTCCCTCCCTGTCTCTCTCCCTCCCTCCCTGTCTCCCTCCCTGTCTCCCACCCTCCCTTGTCTCTCTTTCTCCAGGCACTCCACCAGTTGTACTATGACCCTAACATAGAGAATAAGAACCTGGCACAAAAGTGGCTGATGCAGGCTCAGGTTTCTCCTCAGGCCTGGCAGTTCAGCTGGGCTCTGCTCAGCCCAGACAAGGTATTATACTCACACATGCAGATGTGTAAATGAATTTCACACACACACACACACCTTACCCTACTCTCTCTTCTGAGGTTCCTGAGATCCAGTACTTTGGGGCCAGTGCCCTCCACACTAAGATATCCCGCTACTGGTCAGACATCCCCTCAGACCAGTATGAGACCCTGAAGACCCAACTCTTCTCCCAGATCGCCTGCTTCTCCTCTGGGTCCAAGATGGTGGGTAGATGAAGGATTATTTGTTGTGGTAAATGATTATTTCAAATAGATTTACCAGGTGATATGTGTAACAAGCGTAGACTGAATTGCAGCATCATGGATGACTCTCATTGTGGCTTGTTTCCAAGGTGCTGACACGTCTGTGTGTAGCGCTGGCCTCCCTGGCTCTAAACACCATGCCAGAGGCGTGGCCGGGGGCTGTGCCAGAGATGGTGCGCGTGTTTCAGGAGGAGGGCGGAGGGGTGGACGGCCGGGCCAGGTGTCTGGCCCTGTTGGAGCTGCTCACCGTCCTGCCAGAGGAGTTCCAGACCAGCCGCCTGCCGCAGTACCGCAAGGGACAGGTGAGAGCTGACGAGCAGACGGAAAGAGGCAGGGGGGGGGGGGCAGGCAGGCAGGCAGGGAGGGAGAGAGAGGGGGAGGCAGGCAGAGGGAGAGAGAAGGGGAGGCAGGCAGAGGGAGAGAGACAGGCATTGATATATCTCTTAAAGCACTGTGTGACAACTGCTGATGTGAAAAGGGCTTTATAAAAATATCTGATTGATTGACTGTAAGGTCTCTCTGGCTGCAGGTCCGCGGGGCCCTGGGACGTGAGTGGGGGTCAGTGTGCCCACTCCTCCAGCAGCTGCTCCGCCGTGGGGACAGTCCCGGGGCGGTGAAGGCTCGGGTCCTGCGCTGCCTGTCGTCCTGGGTGCTGCTAGACGTCCCGCTCAGTGAGAGCGAAGGCCTGGTGGAGGACTGCTTCACCGCTCTGCCCGACCCCGAGCTGTTTGACACTGCCGTGGAGGCCATCGTCAATGCAATATCCCAGCCTGACTCCCAGAGGTGGGTGTGGAGTGTCTGTGTCAGCCCAGCGACGGCACCCTAGACTGACACACAGTTCGGAGGAGGTGTCGGGATTCACTGTTATCATTATGGGGGAAGGGGTGGGCACAGGCACTGTATACGTTATGGGGGAGGTGGGGACAATCACCGTGTCCCTTCTGGAGGAGGTGGGGACAGTCATTTTCAGCATTACAGAGGAGGTGGTTTGGGGAGTAATTGTGTTCAGTATGGTGATGGTGGTACAGGGAGTCACTGTCCAGTATGGAGGAGGTGGTGCAGGGAGTCACTGTCCAGTATGGAGGAGGTGGTGCAGGGAGTCACTGTCCAGTATGGAGGAGGTGGTGCAGGGAGTCACTGTCCATTATGGAGGAGAAGGGGGTGGGGGCCCAGTAGAGCAACACATTTTGACAAGAAAGATAACGTGGAGGAGAGAGAGGGACTGGTAAGGAGAGATCAAATCAGATGTGGGGGGGGGATTCATCGGCTGGCTGGCGTTACCGTGGTTACAAGGCTGGGGAGTGATGTCATCATGCTCCGATTGGCTCTGATGGCAGACACCCAGGGAAGCGGGGGGAGAGGGAAGGAAGTGGGGAGCGGGGGAGATGGTTGTAACATCCACCTAAAGGCAGCAGTTTGGAGTTGTGATAACATTGCAGACATGCCTGTTCACACTAACACAGACACCCTGATTTACCTACTGCTCTGTTCAACTTCCCAAGTCCCTGCTGGGTGTGTGATTCCTCTGGTGGGCGTGCGTGCGTGCGTGTGTGTGTGTGTGTCTTTCCTCCTCCCTTTTCTTTCACACAGTTCTTTTCTTCTCTCCCTGGTCTCCGTTTTTCCCCACTCTTCCCCTTTTCTCCCCTTTCCTCTCACTTTAATTACAGTGACACTCTGAGACAGGGGAAATGAGTTGCCTGGCAACAGGATGCAGTTGGACCAATAGCGTCCTCCCGGATGACTTGACTGTAATGTGGTTAAACAGTGTTGGAAGGAGGGGAAATGAAGAGAGTGGCCTTTAAGATTAATTACAGGGAGGAAAGGAGATGGGAGAGAGTGGGAGATGGGAAAAGGGAGGTGCTGCGGCAGACCATCTCTGTGGGATCTGTGCCATGCCAGATTTCATACCATGGACATTTGTACACAGTCTCAGTCAAAGCAAAATACTGTCCTTTGAATAACATGCATGTACAGGAGAATGTACAGTCGCAGACAGACTAATGTATTAAATCCCAATCCACCCGGGGTGGTTTAGTCACTTTAACTAGGCAGATGTCAAACAGACATAGGAGTCTCTTTGTTTCTACCTTTATCTCTCCCCATCTCACTCGCTCCCTCTTTCCCCCCATCTCGCTCTCTCCCCCCATCTCGCTCTCTCCCCCCATCTCGCTCTCTCCCCCCAGCTCGCTCTCTCCCCCCATCTCGCTCGCTCTCTCCCCCCATCTCGCTCGCTCTCTCCCCCCGTCTCGGTCACTCTCTCCCCCCATCTCGCTCGCTCTCTCCCCACGTCTCGGTCGCTCTCTCTCTCCCCACGTCTCGGTCGCTCTCTCTCTCCCTCCGTCTCACTCGCTCGCTCTCTCTCCCCAGATCTTGCACACTCTTTCTTTGCCCCCATCTTGCGCTCTCCCTATCTCCCTCTCTCTCTGTTCCTGCTGGGTGTTCTGTCTGTCTGTGTTGCTCAATAAGATCTCATAATAGGAGATGGCACTCAGTTGAGTGTGTCTTGGTATGTACACAGCAGGGGCAGACTAAACTCAGTGTTCATTCATTTTTAATGGAGCCCTTTGGAAATGCTGGTGGTGCACCCTTGGCCGGGGGAGGGCTTCGTGTGTGTGTCTGATAAGGGTTAGGGGGTTTGGAAGATGATGGTCTGGGGGGGAAGGCACCTTTTCTGTCTGTGTTTCTGTCTATGCTTGTGTCTTTGCGTGTTTCTGTCTGTCTTTGCGTGTTTCTGTCTGTCTTTGCGTGTTTCTGTCTGTCTTTGCGTGTTTCTGTCTGTCTTTGCGTGTTTCTGTCTGTCTTTGCGTGTTTCTGTCTGTCTTTGCGTGTTTCTGTCTGTGTCTGTCTGTGTGTTGTCATGCAGGTGGTACAGCAGCCTTGATGATTTGTTGGTACGTTCACAGAAACCTGAACTAATGACATTGCAATGTTGTCGAGATCTGTGAACTCCACACACACACACACACACACACCACTCATAGAGGTTGTTGTAAGTGCAGATGACAGTGGGTTGTTTAAGCTTAATGAGAGCAGCAGAACAGGTTGTGTGTGTGTTTCTGTGTGTGTGCTTGGGCGCACATGGAGGGACATATCTGTTCACTTTGTGTCCAGCCTGGAGCTGATTTATTCCCCACTTACAGGGTGAAAATATACACACAATATTTTTATGGAACTCACTATTCCAATTTCCTGCTGAAACACCTTGGAAAATACTTCAGAAGGACAAAAAGGCCAATAAATTAAATGATTAGTAGTGTGAACATAAGTAATGAAGATGAAAAGAAAACGGACAAACAGTTTTAAACAAATACAGTTGTAGTCAGAAGAAATGGCACTCTTGATCTTATTTCAGATTACTTACAATGATCTCTAAAATTATGAATATCAAATCAGAAAATGAACAGAAATGGCATTGGCAAAGTTATTGACACCCTTGACTCAATATTTTGTAGCACTGCCTTTGCCAAAATAACTAAAATCAAGTGCCTTTAGACATGAATGAGTGTCCTGGAATTCTATACTGGCAGATTGGCCTACTTTTCTGGTGCCAACTCTTCCAGTCCTCCCCTACATACAGCCCTTCATTTCTTTGAGCAAACATTTAAATCACGCATCGGGTCTCGATGAAGGAATTATATTAAAGATCAAAATCTTTACTGTACATTGTGTAATTCACTGAAAACAAAATGACTTAACAACGGTCAGTGGAAGTCAAAGTCCCCAACCAGTTGAGGGCTGGATTCAAACTCACACCGAAAATCAAAGTAAACAATTGAAATCACAGACTGTTCCAACTTGTGTGAATTTTATCATGGCAACTCATAATGTGACTCAGTAGTGTGTCTGGCCCCCATGTGCCTGTTTGCACTCTCGACAACATCTGGGCATGCTCCTGATGGTACGGCGGATGGTGTCCTGGGGAATCTCCTCCCAGACCTGGATCAGAGCATCAGATTGTGGCGTTTCTTGGTGGCGTTGGATGCACCGGTACATAACGTCTCAGAGGTCCTCAACTGGATTCAGGTCTGGGGAAAGTGAGGGCCATTCAATGGCATGAATGTCTTCGTCATCCATGAACTGCCTACACACTCTGGCCACATGAGGCCGGGCATTGTCCTGCACGAGGTGGAACCCTGGGCCCACTGCACCAGCGTAAGGTCTGACCATGGGTCTGAGGATTTCATCCCGGTACCTAAGACCAGTCAGGGTACCATTTGATAACACATGGAGCTCTGTGTGACCCTCCAAGCATATGCCTCCCCAGACCATCACTGACCCACAGTCAAACCAGTCATGCTGGATGATGTTGCAGGCAGCGTAACGTTCACCACGGCGTCTCCAGACTCTTTCACGTCTGTCACATGCTCAGTGTGAACCTGCTCTCATCTGTGAAGAGAACGGGGCACCATTGATGGACCTGCCAATTCTGGTGTTCTCTGGCAAATGCCAATTGGGCTGCACAGTGCTGGGCTGTGAGCACAGGTCCCACCAGAGGACCCTCATGCCACCCTCATGGAGTCTGTTTGGTCAGAAACATGCATATGCGTAGCCCACTGGAGGTAATTTTGTAGGGCTCTGGCAGTATTCCTCCTGTTCCTCCTTGCACAACGGAGCAGATACCGGTCCTGCTGCTGGGTTGATGCTGTTCTACAGCCCTGTCCAGCTCTCCTTGTGTAACAGCCCGTTTCCAGGTATCTCCTCCATGCTCTTGAGACTGTCCTGGGAGACACAGCAAACCTTGTGACAGCACGTATGGATGTGCCTTCTTGGAGGAGCTGGACTACCTGTGCCACCTGAATGGGCTGCAGGTACAGCCTCATGCTACCAGTAGTGACAAGGACACTAGCAAAACGCAAAACTAGAGAAGAATCAGTCGGGAAGCATAAGGGGGGAGCAATTATCTGTAGCCACCACCTGCAAAACCATTCCCTTTTTGGGGTTGTCTTAATGTTGCCTCTCCAGTGATCCTGCTGTCATTTGATCTTATCTGTCCACAGGAGATTGTCCCAAATGGACTGTGCTATGTTTGTATTTGTTTTGGGCAAATTGCCATCAGGCTTTCTAATGTCTCTCAGCCTTGGGTCCACTACCATTGCATGGGTCTTATGTCTCAATGTTGTTTAGGAGACTGCATATATGTGCCTGTGTCTATAGAAGTGGGTGTATTTAATGTGTGTGTGAGCCATAGGGAGATGGTGGTGTGTTAGAAAGGGCTGAGACAGCAGGAAGAACCCAATGGAAATGCCTTCCAACATAACTGGAGAAAATGGAGCAACGCCACAGAGTGACTGAGATGTGTGTTTCTGTGCATGTCTGTGTGTGTGCTCTGGCAATCCTGGAGGAGATTTGTGGTTCAAAATAAAATGTTCCTTCAAGCTTTTTCTCTAGTATATCAACTGAACGAACCTCTCTGATGGTCTTGTCAATCTCTCTCCTTTTGTATGTCTCCCATATCTGTCTCTGCCCGCCCCGCCCTGCCTGTGTGTGTAGGTATGTGAACACGCTGCTGAAGTTGGTTCCCCAGGTCCTGTCCCTGCAAGACCAGCTGAGAGAGGCGGTCCAGAGCGGGGACATGGAGACGTCACATGGCATCTGTCGTATCGCTGTGGCACTAGGAGAGAACCACTCCAGGTGTGTGTGTGTGTGTGTGTGTGTGTGTTCATTCTCCCTTCAAAGTAATCAAGATCCAATCAGATGATGTGTTGTTTTGCAGTCCCGCCCTGTTCACACTGCAGTTTTCTATTGTTTCTGTCCACCGCTGGTGTAATGTTTCCCTGTTGTAAGTGTTTGTCCTGAGGCTGTCCCTCTCCAGTTAGACTGTTCTGCCTGTCCCGGCTCAGGCCTCTCCCTGACTACTGACCTAGTTTACCTTGCTCTGTGGGGACTTCTTCCTCTAGCTGTCCTCTGTTTCACATGGTGTCACCTGTCTTTCGCTCTCTTCCTCTATTGGATCTTTTGTCTATCTCTCTTCCTCTCTTTAAATTCTAATGGAAAGTTAGGTTGCTTACTTTATGTATATGTTGACGGGGTAACAGTGGCCCGGCCATAAAGACAGTGTGAATGATATGGTAATACTGATACGCCAGTCTGGACATGACTGTGAAGGTGCAGCATGAAAAGAAAATGGCAAATAGCTTTTCTCGTTTTTATTGCATTTATATTGAGTTATTTATTTTTTCAATACATTTTTCTTTTTATGGTTCCCAATTCTTTGTAATGACTGATCATTTTGGGAAAGAAAGCTTATTTCTCTTGTCACAGTTTAATAGAGTTTAATGCTCTGTCTCTGAGTTTTTCTTATTTCTGTTAAAAGAGTGTTCAGGCTGCAACCCTCTCTGTCTGTCTGTCAGGGCTCTGTTGGAGCAGGTTGAACACTGGCAGGGTTTCCTGGCGCTGGTCAACATGATCATGTTCTGCACTGGGATACCCGGACACTACCCAGTCAACGAGACCACCAGCTCCCTCACGCTCACCTTCTGGTACACACTACAGGTATGCCCCCTGAGCCCTAGGCTGGAAGCCCAACACCATGTTCAGAAAGCCGGGCCTCCCGAGGGGCACCATAGACCAAGGCTGTCAGGGCCTTCACAGTGTCATCACGTTCTAGTGACTGTTATGGTATTTAGGGTTCCTGCAAGCTCAGGGCCTTCACAGTGTCATCACGTTCTAGTGACTGTTATGGTATGTAGGGTTCCTGCAAGCTCAGGGCCTTCACAGTGTCATCACGTTCTAGTGACTGTTATGGTATGTAGGGTTCCTGCAAGCTCAGGGCCTTCACAGGGTCATCATGTTCTAGTGACTGTTATGGTAGCCAGGACTTAACAGCACACATTCCTTTCTCCCGCTCCCTCTCTTTCTCTCCAGGATGACATCATGTCGTTTGACTCTGAGAGACAGGCAGTGTATCTGCAGGTGTATCGGCCAGTGTATTTCCAGCTGGTGGACGTTCTGCTGCATAAAGCCCAGTTCCCCTCCGACCAGGAGTATGCAACATGGTCTTCAGACGAGAAGGAACAGTTTAGGATCTATAGGTAGGAGAGGGTGGATGTGTACATGGGTTTCTTGATGCGTTTGTAATGGACTGTGTGTGTTGGTTCGGAGTTTAGTGTGAATGTGTATACGCTCGCCACTCTTTATGTCGCTTGGGATGACAGCATTTGTTAAATTATTCAAATGTGAAAACGTGTGTGAGTTGTGTGGGAGAGTGATTTGCTGACAGATCTATTGGTCTTGGTGTGTTTGAGTGTGTGTGTGTGTGTGTTTGAGTGTGTATGTTTGAGTGTGTGTGTGATATTGTAACAGGCTGGGAAGGTGCAGCTGATGGGGCACAAATCTCAGATTGATGACAACGTTTGTCATGACAGTGTTGAGTCATGGATCATCAGATGCCCAGAAGCACATTAATAACTGCTTAAAATGAGGTCCTGTTGTTTTTCTTGGCACAGTTGAATGATGCCTTCTACTTCACTTGATTTTAAACATAAACAAACTGTTTTCACAAATGAAAGCTGCTTTTTTGCAAAATTACAACAACAAAAATATCACTGCAAACAACCAACACTGTTGTTGTTTTTGTGTCAAACTAAAGCTGACTGAGAGACAAAAATCCTTATTGTGTTTAACTGCCTGAATTCATTGGCTAGATGAATAACCTTAAACATCTACATCTACTTGATAAACTGTTGTTGCCATCAATTGACAGTTACCTATATTATCAAACTGATTTCCTTTTAACTCTTTAGTATAGGCTACTTATCAAATCACAAAATATCAGCAAAAAGCCTGCGTTAAGTGGTCAGTGTCAATCATTATTATTATAATATAGTTACAGCTCCACATCAGATGTCATCACATTGATGTCTGTCTAATAAATGTTAACACGTTTGTTCCAGGGTGGACATCTCCGACACTCTGATGTATGTATATGAGATGTTAGGAGCCGAGCTACTTAGTAACCTGTATGAGAAACTTGGACGGATACTCACCAACACAGAACCAGCCTCGTCGTGGCAGGTATGGTCCAGACTCACACAAACATGTACCGGACCTTTCCAGGCATACTCAACACTGCTGTTTATTCTCTTCTCCAGCATACAGAAGCATTGCTGTATGGGTTCCAGTCGATAGCAGAGACGATAGACGTAAACTACTCTGATGTCATCCCAGGTTTGATCGGACTAATCCCCAGAATCAACATTAACAACGTCCAGCTGGCAGACACCGTCATGTTTACTATAGGTATCAACACCGTCATGTTTACTATAGGTATCAACACCGTCATGTTTACTATAGGTATCGACACCGTCATGTTTACTATAGGTGTCGACACCGTCATGTTTACTATAGGTGTCGACACCGTCATGTTTGCTATAGGAGTCAGTACCGTCATGTTTGCTATTGGAGTCAGTACCGTCGTGTTTACTATAGGAGTCAGTACCGTCATGTTTGCTATAGGTGTCAACACCGTCATGTTTGCTATAGGTGTCAACACCGTCATGTTTGCTATAGGTGTCAACGCCGTCATGTTTGCTATAGATGTCAACGCCGTCATGTTTGCTATAGGTGTCAACGCCGTCATGTTTGCTATAGGAGTCAGTACCGTCGTGTTTGCTATAGGAGTCAGTACCGTCGTGTTTACTATAGGTGTCAACGCCGTCATGTTTGCTATAGGTGTCAACGCCGTCATGTTTGCTATAGGTGTCAACGCCGTCATGTTTGCTATAGGTGTCAACGCCGTCATGTTTGCTATAGATGTCAACGCCGTCATGTTTGCTATAGGTGTCAACACCTGTGATACTTTGCCAGGTCTTTACTGCAGCTGTCTTCAGTTGTTTGTTCGGGGGTCTTTTTACCTTAGGTTTTGTCTTCAGCAAGTGAAATCCATGCTTGATCGGGTTGAGATCAGATGATTGACTCTGCCATTGCAGAAAATTGCACTTCTTTGCCTGAAAAAACTCATGGGTTGCTTTTGCAGTGTGTTTTGGGTCATTGTCCATCTGTAAAGTGAAGCGCCATCCAATCAACTTCGCTGAATTTGGCTGAATCTGAGAACACAATATATCCCTGTACACTTCAGAATTAATCTGGCTACTTCTGTCTTCTGTCACATCATCAATAAACACTAGTGACCCAGTGCCATTGGAAGCCATGCATGCCCATTCCATCACACTGCCTCCACCATGTTTTACAGATGATGTGGTATGCTTCGAATCATGAGCTGTTCTAAGCTTTCTCCATACTTTTTTCTTCCCATCATTCTTGTACAGGCTAATCTCAGTTTCGTCAGTCCAAAGAATGCTGTTCCAGAACTGGGCTGGCTTTTTTTTATATGTTTTTTGGCAAAGTCTATTCTGGCCTTTCAATTCTTGAGGCTTATGAATGGTTTGCATCCTTGTGGTGACCCCTCTGTATTTGCTCTTATGAAGTCTATTTATGGTAGACTTGGATAATGAGATGCCTACCTCCTGGAGAGTGTTCACTTGGCTGGATGTTGTCAAGGGGATTTTCTTTCTACCATGGAGAGGATCCTATGATCATCCACCACTGTTGTCTTCTGTGGTCGTCCAGGCCTTTCTGTTGTTGCAGAGCTCACCAGTGCATTCTTTTTGAACTGTTGATTTGGCCACTCCTAATGTTCCTGCTATCTGAATGCCACACCTGGAATCTCCAGACCTTTAACCTGCTTAATTGATTAATGAATAAATAAATAGCCCACACCTATCATTGAAACATCATTTGAGTCAATTGTCCAATTACTTTTGGTCAATTGAAAAGAGGTGGCTACATATTAAAAAGCTGTAATTCCTAAACCCTTCCTTCAATTTGGAATTGAATACCCTCAAATTAAAGTTCACTGTAGGTGTCAGCACCGTCCTGTTCACTGTAGGTGTCAGCACCGTCCTGTTCACTGTAGGTGTCAGCACCGTCCTGTTCACTGTAGGTGTCAGCACCGTCCTGTTCACTGTAGGTGTCAGCACCGTCCTGTTCACTGTAGGTGTCAGCACCGTCCTGTTCACTGTAGGTGTCAGCACCGTCCTGTTCACTATGGGTATCAATTTGATGTGATTTTTATTTCTTGGGGGCAGAGGCGTCGCTAGGAGAACAGTACATTCGGAGCTTAGCACACCCTCCCGCCCCTCCCGGGACAGAAAGTGCAGGGTTTTGAATGTACATGCTGAACATTTCAATGTACATGCTAGCAGCCTACGTGTCTACATTGTCATACGCGATCGGAATTACAGATGAATAGATCAGTTTTTTGTGATCAGTTTGAGATCCGGGGCTATTCATAAAAGATCCAGGGCTATAGCCCCGGATGCCCAGGGCTAACGACGCCACTGCGTGGGGGTACAGTGACGTCTTCCTTCATTGTCCTTTAAGTCCTTCACCATATTCTTTGTTCTTTCTCTAAAGGAGCGCTAGCAGAGTGGTTGGCCGACCACCCGGTTATGCTGAGTAGTGTTCTACCTCTGGTACTCCAGGCATTAGGGAACCCAGACCTTTCTGTCTCTTCAGTCTCCACTCTTAAGAAGATCTGCAGAGAGTGTAAATACGACCTGCCGCCCTACGCTTCCAATATAGTGGCCGTTTCGCAGGTTTGTTTGTATTCATGTTGGAGATGTTTTTTTTGTAACTTCATTATATTTGAGTCAAAATATTATTTTGCTGATGACTGTACTATCCTCTCTTTTTGTCACAGGAGGTGCTGATCAAGCAGATCCACAAGGTTTGTACCAGTCCCATTTGCATAAAATGCAAGCCATAGCCTATTACCCCAATGTCCTCACTCAGTGGACTTGCTATGTTCAACATCCTTTCATTTTAGTGAAAGTCAGGGAGTTAGAATTCAAATGGCTTTGTCCATGGCATTCGTGAAATGCAACAATGAGCCTATTCAGTTAATTGAAATGAAGCACGGGGAGGACATCAGACCACAGAATTAATCGGCGTCAGTCTTGAAAACAACAGTCAAGGGTCAATCATGTGACAGGGATGGTCTCTTGGAAAAAGCACTGAGACACAGACAGTCAAATTAAAAACCTCGCTTATACGTGAAGTATATCTTGTATGTATGAAAAAGTAGATTTTAAGTAACAATGTTCTTTACTGTCCCTTTAGACCAGTCAGTGTATGTGGCTGATGCAGGCTCTGGGCTTCCTGCTGTCAGCACTGCCTGTGGAGGAAATACTGAGGAACCTGCACTCTCTGATTACACCGTACATACAGCAACTGGAAAAACTAGCCGATGAAACGGTACGCACACACACTCACACACACACAACATTTTACAGTTTTTGAGTCATGCTGTCCTTTCCCCGTTGGACTTGAGCCATCTGAACAGATCGTGGGTCTGCATGGATGCACAACACACACTAACGTTTCAAACCACACACACAGGCTCACACATTGGACTGTGTCCAAATGAACAGGCTTTGTATCTCTTTGGCTCCAATTTACTTGAACATTTCTCTGTGGGACCAGATTGGCTTCATCATTACGCCATGGGTTACTGAATCATAGGACCGTAACATGCACACAAAGACAAAACACAAAGACACAGTGCCTTCAGAACAAGTAATTTACATGTTCTGAATGTTGTTGTTTTTCCATATTTTATTGCATTGAAAAAGGTGGATTGAATTGGTCTATGATCTTACCTTACAAATTAGGTCTGTATTGTGCGGTCACTAAGATGTTTTTGCTGTCTTCAGTTCTCTCATTACAATCTGTAGGCTCTATTTTAATAAGCCAGATACAGTGAAAAGTTGTAGGGTGTGCCAGAAATACATCGCCTTGCCAAACCCCTAACCAATTCTCTTATTTTACTGAATTACAAATTCATTTGGTGGTTTTTGATATTTTATCATAAAACTGACACAAAAAATCTGTTATTATAAGGAGATATATATGTTGATATATATGTTGGTGTTTTAAAACAACTTATCAAACAACATATCAAAAATATGCCAGACACAGTAGGCTGGTCTGAAAAGAGAACTCATAATTTGACCAAAACACCATTTTTTTAAATTTGGCTAGCTAAGGAGATTAGAGAGGAGGTCCACTCTAAAGCTCCCTAATATTATTTTATACGGAATCTAAAACAAAAATCCAGAAAATCACATTGTATGATTTTTAAATAATTAATTTGCATTTTATTGCATGACATAAGTATTTGATCACCTACCAACCAGTAAGAATTCCAGCTCTCACAGACCTGTTAATTTGTCTTTAAGAAGCCCTCCTGTTCTCCACTCATTACCTGTATTAACTGCACCTGTTTGAACTTGTTACCTGTATAAAAGTCACCTGTCCACACACTCAATCAAAACGACTCCAACCTCTCCTCAATGGCCAAGACCAGAGAGCTGTGTAAGGACATAAGGTATAAAATTGTAGACCTGCACAAGGCTGGGATGGGCTACAGGACAATAGGCAAGCAGCTTGGTGAGAAGGCAACAAATGTTGGCGCATTTATTAGAAAATGGAAGAAGTTCAAGATGACGGTCAATCTCCCTCGATCTAGGGCTCCATGCAAGATCTCACCTCGTGGGGCATCAATAATCAAGGAAGGTGAGGGATCAGCCCAGAACTACACGGCAGGACCTGGTCAATGACATGAATAGAGCTGATACCACAGTCTCAAAGAAAACCATTAGTAACACACCACGCCGTCGTGGATTAAAATCCTGCAGTGCACGCAAGGTCCCCCATCTTCGGGGATGCTTTTCTGTAAAGGGGACAGGACGACTGCATTGTATTGAGGGGAGGATGGATGGGGCCATGTATCGCGAGATCTTGGCCAACAACCTCCTTCCCTCAGTAAGAGCATTGAAGATGGGTCGTGGCTGGGTCTTCCAGCATGACAATGACCCGAAACCCACAGCCAGGGCAACTAAGGAGTGGCTCCGTAAGAAGCATCTCAAGGTCCTGGAGTGGCCTAGCCAGTCTCCAGACCTGAACCCAATAGAAAATCTTTGGAGGGAGCTGAAAGTCCGTATTGCCCAGCGACAGCCCCGAAACCTGAAGGATCTGGAGAAGGTCTGTATGGAGGAGTGGACCAAAATCCCTGCTGCAGTGTGTGCAAACCTGGTCAAGAACTACAGGAAACGTATGATCTCTGTAATTGCAAACAAAGGTTTCTGTACCAAATATTAAGTTCTGCTTTTCTGATGTATCAAATACTTATGTCATGCAATAAACTGCAAATTAATTACTTCAAAATCATACAATGTGATTTTCTGGATTTTTGTTTTTGATTCCGTCTCTCACAGTTGAAGAGTACCTCTGATAAAAATTACAGACTTCTACATGCTTTGTAAGTGGGAAAACCTGCCAAATCAGCAGTGTATTAAATACTCTCCCCACTGTATCTACCATTCAGTGAATTATTATTTTGCAAGGTTTAGCACTAAGGAACAGAGATTGGATAGTCATAAAAAATAATAATGTCAACCACTTATCATTGCACATTGTACATGAAACAGCAATTATTTGTTAAACAAGTGCTTGCAGTTGAACATGTTTAGGCTTGCCATAACAGTTGAATATTTATTTATTAATTATTGCATTAATTAATTTGTAGTGCTAAAATATACATTTTGGACTTTATAGGATATAGCTTGTAAATTAAAACACAATCTCAATTTAAAATTCAGGCTGTCTTCTAGAAACTCCTTGCTGTAGATTAGGTTTTTGGCCATGGAATGCATTTGTCTGCAACACGTAAGCCTGAGAACTCCTTGTTGTGTGAGTATTGGGATAAGAAGAATGACTTGCTGAGATGTGCATCAGAGAATGTCTCCGTCTTCAACTCTGTCGCACCTGCTTTGGAGTTGTTGTGACAGGCGAGGCCATCAAAGCCTTGCATTAGGTGGGGAGGAATTGAGGAAAAATAATTCTGGCTCTGGATAATGTACAAAAGGTTACAATGGCGCTGTACTTACACATCACCTGACAGTAGAGAAACAGAGACGATTCTTACTTCATTAAAAGACAGTTCTAAGGAATCTGGGCCTTCATACTGCAGCTAAAAATACTAGTTGTTATTTTCTAAAAATAAATGTGACATTGTCAGTATCGAAAA
This sequence comes from Esox lucius, assembly GCF_011004845.1. Taxonomy (NCBI): domain Eukaryota; kingdom Metazoa; phylum Chordata; class Actinopteri; order Esociformes; family Esocidae; genus Esox; species Esox lucius. The sequence continues at coordinate 16,100,687 of NC_047576.1, forward strand.
ATAAAGTCCATTTCCTCATCTATTCTGTTCTAGAAACAGTTAAGATGTCAGTTTAGATGCATACTTTCACCTCTCTCATGCACTTTCTATTTCTGCCTCTTTCTCTGCCTTTTCTCTATCTCTGTGCATCTTTTGCTCTCTTTTGGTTTTACGACCTAGTGGTCGTGCCCCAAATTATTACCTTTTCTGTATATTCTACCAACCTATACTGGCACAAATCTACAATAATTTGGGCTATGAATAAGCCTTGAAAAGACAGCAGACAATATTATTTAGTTTGTTTATATGACATTCAGAAGCAAAACTGAAGATAGAAAATATCACTGTTTTGGATGTCACTTGTTTTTTTTATACAGTGGGTGATTTCCTAACAATTGATCAAATTACTTTCACTAAAATTGAATTAATTGAGGTGTCATATACATTACCCTAACATATTTTGTACAATAATTACATTTTTAGAAAGCAGGTTTATCATTATTTAATAGCCTACCAAAAATTGTTACATTTGATGGTAAACTGTAAAAGAAGAAATTAGGAATGAGCCAAGGTTTTTATGTGAAAAAAGTGCTCCTAGGGAAAAATGGTTGGGAACCTATGGACTGTTTTCAGGCTTACAAATACTGGTAAGGTAAGGCCTAGAACTGCCCCTACACTACACAATTTGTTAGTGAAAAAGAAAGTACGTCCCCATGAAAGATATTTTTGGTTTTACCTTTTTGTCCGAAATATTAATAGATTAAGATAACCTAATATAACAAATGACACTAAAGGATTATACTCCATGATAATGTATTTCTCAAATATCAACAGAAATGCAATGGAGTGGAAAAAGTAAATACTTTTCAATAGCTGATGTTGACACCTTTTTTGATAATGTCATGTAGCAGTTACTTCTGTTTGTCTCAGTATCGCCTGGGAGGAATTTTTGAACGCTCTTTAAAATACTGCCTCAACTCTAACATGTTTGAGGGTTTCTTGCATGCATGGTCCACTTCAAGTCCACCAACAGCTTTTCGATAGGATTGAGATCTTGGCTTTGAATCAGCAATTCCATAATCTTCCATTTTATTGTGTTTGGATTGTTGTCTAGTTACAAGATCCATATTCATGGAATTCATGGTTGACTCTGATGGCAAATAGGTCAACCAGCAAAGCAGCCCCAAACCGTAATACCACTCCTTACATGGTATGAGGTTCTCCTGTTGAAAGGTAGTGTTTAATTTTGCCTGGCCTCTGGAATTGCGGCCAAACAACTCCACCTTTTGGCTTATTTACCCAGAGTACATTTAGATATGTGTCCAAATACTTTTTTTTGGAAGTGTGTACATTTTCACATGACTGTGCATCCATTGTCTGTATGCCTTTAGGTAAGATTAATTTTGACTGGTTTTCATCAGCTGACTCTTCACCCATTGAAACTGCTTTGATATTGATGAATGAGGCACAATTAAATCCTGCAATGTGAAGTCATGTGGCTGGTCCTCACTTTTGAAAGAAGCTTTTTTAGGTGTGTTGAGTTTCGTGCTGAAGTTATACTTTGGGTTAGAGGTACGTTTTGACATTAAGGGTTAGTTTAAGGCATAAAGGGTTAGTTTATTGAGGTTAGATTTAGGGTTATTGAATGTTTTTATATCTTTATACTACCAGTCAACAGTTTTACAACACTTCAATTTTTCTAGTTTTAATTGAAAAGATAAGAGTTTCATGTCTTAATTTGCTCTGAAATTAAAGCAGTATGCCCAGTTCATCCCAGAATTGCTCAGTGGGTTCTGGAGAATGTGCTGGCTGTTCCATGATTTGAAGCCTACTGTTATATTTTCTTCTAATCTTGTTCTGTTGGGTCATCCTTGCTGTAGGTTGCACCCGTGAACAACTAGGTGTACACTAGAGGGTATTGCATAGCGCTGCCAAATGCTGTGGTAGCTGTTTTGGTTCTGGGAGCCACTTGTTCTGTGAAAGTCGCCGACCCTGGATCCAGCAAAAGAGCCCCAGACCCATCATGCTTCCTTCTCCATGTTTCACAGTTGGTGTAACATTCAGGAACTGTTCTTTAGCCTACTTGATGGTGTACAACATATCCTGCATGAAGAACTATCCATAAGACCTCCTTCCATCTTAGCAGTGGATTTCTTACTGCCAGGAAACCTGTCAGACCTGAAGCTTACTTCGACCAGTGTTAAGCTGTGCTTGAAGCTGTTGTCGGGTGAGGGCTATCAGGCAAAGTGTTGTGGCTTTGGGTCTGCCAGACCGTCAGAGTTTCCTCCTGTTTCCAGGTGTCGTTTGATGGTGTAGGAAGCTGTACTCACTGACACCTTGGCTTTTGGGTGTTCTTAAACATTTGATTGGTAGTGTGTATGCAGTACCAGTCACAAGTTTGGAGGCGCCTAATCATTCAAGGGTATTTTATTTTTATATTAATATTATTAGTATATTGTTCTATGTATAGCTATGGCTAAATTGCTGGTCTTCACTTTGACACTACAACCTTAACCCTTACCCACCTTGTTTAGTAGCATTGTAACGTATTGCTCTTTAACAGATGGGTTCTCCGCCAAGTCTCATTACTCCTCCCCTGTACACCATAGTTCCGTTGTCATGGATACAGAACAGTGATTAAATGGTTACTAACTAAGCTTTAATTAGTGTTGTCACTCTCGGGAGTATGTGTGTGTGTGTGTGTTTGTGTGAGTGTTATAAGATCTGCAAAGAGATGAAACCATCAAATGACCAACACATCCAAAATCCCAATACATGTTATCTCTCCTTGGCTCTGAGTATTTCTATCAATCAGTCTAATTTATTTTATAAAGCCCTTTTTACATCAGCAGTTGTCGCAAAGTGCTTTTACAAAACACCTGGCCTTAAACCCAATGAGCAAACAACAGTTGCGTTGAAATTCAGTGGCTAGGTAAAACTCCCTAAGAAGGCTGAAATGTAGGAAGAAACCTAGAGAGGACCCAGGCTCAGAGGGGTGACCAGTCCTCTTCTGGCTGTGCCGGGTGTAATATTAAGAGTACAATTATAATAATTAATAAATGCATTTCACTTCTTTTCACTTCATCTCTCTCTATTGTCTTTCTGTTTGTCTCTGTTTCTGTCGCTCTCTTATTTTCCTCACCCTTATATTCTTAAAAAAAAAAAATCTAATGTTATTGACAAATAAACAAGATAAATATTGTAACATGATTTTCCATCTCATATTTTCTGATGAAGTTGTTGATTAACTCTCCTTTTTCTCTTTTTATTCTTTGTTTCCTTTTTTCCATCCATCCATCTCTCCAGCCCAACCCGTCCAATAAACTAGCGATCATCCACATCCTGGGACTGCTGTCCAATCTTTTCACTACGCTGGACATCAGCAAGCAGGAGGACGAATCAGGAGAGAGCACGGCGCCGCCCATCAAAACAGCGCCGCCCCCGCCTGGGCCCAATCCGGTTAGTCACCTTAATCAGTCACACACACCAGCTCCTTTATTTATTTTTTGCATTTTAGTAATTTAGCAGATGCTTTTATCCAGAGTGACTTTCATTTAGAGTTTAAGACAGCAAACCTGGACAACCACTCAACTTAGTAATAGCAGGTGCATTCTATTCAGTGAATTGGTTATCAGCTAATACAGCATGGCAAGTGTCAGTTCACAAATGTAAATTATTTGATGTACTATTTGAAAAGGCGGGGTTCAAAGGAAGCAAGGACAGACACTGGGTGTACCTTGAGCTCCCTTCATGTAGGGATGGGAAGTCTATCATTTATAAGCCCAGCTACATAGGGAACATGGTCTTGTAGTGGATGCACCCTGGAAGTCAGTGGAGTGAGCAGAGGAGCGTGTGACATACGAGCACTTGGGGAGGTTGAATAAATGGTCGGCTGTGTCGTTCTGTATAAGTTGCAGATGTTTGGTGGCACACACTGCAAAACCCTACCAATGGTGAGTAACAGTAATCTACCCTTGAGATGACAGTTGCCTGGATTAGTACCTGTGCCTGACATTTACGCTAGAAGTGTACTAGAAGAGCAGCTCCAACTAGTCTAGGTTAAGCTTGAGGTGGTGGGCTGACATCCAAGCAGATACGGCATGCAAAGATATGCCACAACATGGGTGGAGTTGGATCTGATGGGTCAGTGTTGAAGGCAGTGGTTAGATCTAGGAGGTTGAGGACAGAGGCGACACTAGGGCATTGCAAAGAGCTTCTGCTACATAGAGGCGAATAGTCTTGGTCGAGTGGCCCCAGCACTTTCAAAGTGACTGTTTAGCATTGTCTATTACTTTTAAATAAACTGTATGTTTTCTAGGTGGTTGTGGTCCTGCAGCAGGTGTTTGCTCTTATTCAGACGGTCCTCAGTAAATGGCTCAACGACTCACAGGTGGTGGAGGTGAGAAACAAGCACTTAACCGCCTTTATAGTGAGGCACTGACGCCGCCGTTTTAATACACAAATTCAGAGCTCAACTGACAAAAAAAAGAGTTCCAAATTGCACTGCCCTCCCCCTTCTCTTCTCTCCATCTCTCACTTTGTCTTTCTGTCTCCCTTCCTTTCTCCTCCCAGGCAGTGTGTGCTATCTTTGAGAAGTCGGTAAAGACTCTGCTCCATGACTTTGCCCCCATGGTCTCTCAGCTCAGCGAGATGCTAGGTCAGATGTACAGCACCATACCACAGGCCTCTGCCCTGGACCTCACACGACAGGTACGCACGCCCCTGAACGTACCTACTCGGTACGCACGCCCCTCAACGTACCTACTCGGTACGCGCTTCTACAAATACATCCGGAGGTGCTCACACTCACACACAACCGCTTGGCCTGAATGTGAAACCCTCTGCGGTTGTGTTCAACAGATGGTCCATATATTTGCCAGCGAGACGGAACACTTCCCTCCCATCAAGGCACTGTTCGAGCTGGTTACCTCGGTAACACTCTCCATCTTCCAGCAAGGTAGGGGGTCCAGCACGGGAGGGGGGTGGCTGTTGTAGTTTGTTTGGTCATTTCGATTGACAGGCATTCTTACACACACTCCAGCTTTGAGGAGAATCAACGTGCAAGGTGGAGTGAGTTCTCCGAGGTGGAGTGACAAATGCTGTGTTGTCTGATCTCTGCATAGCAGGAGGGGAATGCAAGACCGCTGCATCTTAATAGTCTAAATAAAAGTCCTGGACGGGAGCACCTAACACCTAATCGTTAGTTTAAAACAACTAATGCATTGCATTTCATGAAAGCTGCCAAAAAGCCTTGTCCAACAGAGTGGGTAGGGAATTCGTCAAAGGAGAAATGTGATTTCAAAATGTTGTCTGGCAGAATGTATCCGCCCCCCCAGTGACGGGCAGAATATGAGTGGAAAACACGTTATCTTATTGGGGTGGCATCCTCCGTCATTCCCCTGCTGCCATGGAGAACTGGGCTGGAAAAGACTCAGAAGGACGTTTTCAGACTCACCATTTTCAGTGGGTCTGAATACTGTTTGTCTGTCTCTCTCTGTCTCTCTCCCTCCCCCCTTTACGTTTTCCCCTCATCCCCTCCTCCCCTGCTTTGACCGTGTTTGATAATGGCTGCCTCTCCTCTCCTTTTTAACCCTTTCTTTCTGAGCAGGTGTCCTTCTATGACACGCAGTACAGTGCTGCGTTGCGAAACAGTTCAGAACATTGCCGAACAACGTAGCATTTGTGTAGAAATGCGTGGTGTAGAACAGACGCCCCCCTGTCCTACAGGGCAGGGAATTGTGCGGGCTCTGTCTAAATGGGAAGGGTTGCCTCCCAAGTGTACCTTTTTATTTTTGGGAGTGGGGTCAGGTTTGCTATTGGTCCAATCTCAATTTGACCCTGTAGCCCCTCCCTCCTAGGCACATGGATGGTTGTAAGCCACACAGGCAGAGGTCAACCACACCTGTCGTGTGACAAGGTAGAGCTCAAAGGAAGTCCACCGGGGTCTTGGGGAGATGCCCCAGGCTTCAGGGGCTAGCCAAGCGGGAGTGCCTGGTTTGGAGGGGGGGGTGTAAGGGCTTGGGGCTGATTTGGGATTGGTTGAGCCTATTTTTCTAGTGTGTCACAGTAGCAGAGGTGCCTCCTGGGTTCCCCACTTCAAAAACCCACTTTGGTTCCTTTTAGGTTTGTTATGTTTCTCTCTCGTTACTTCTGTTTTTCTGTCCAAACGGAACCCATGTCGTCTTCTTTCTTTCTCTGTCTCTCTCTCTCTCTCTCTCTCTCTTTCCTTCTCTCTGCCTTTTTGGTTTATTCAGCCGTTCACTGTTTTTTCCGAGCCTCCCCCTACGCTTCACATGCCCCCCCCCCCCCCCCCCCCGAACCCCCCCCTCCCGCCCTTGTTTCTTCTTTACTCACGTGTGACAATTATTTCAATGAGATCTTTTCTGTTCCCTTTTGTTTCTACATGACTGTTGAATCGGTTGAGTTGCTGTTTGTATATTATTATTATTCTCTTTGTTCTTTATGATTTGTTAAGTTTCATCTTTATTATATTTTAGGACCCAGGGATCATCCTGATATTGTTGATTCATTTATGCAACTCCAAGCTCAGGTGTGTTTTTGGTTTCTTATTTCATTCACTTTGGGTTTCTCTCTTCCTTTCTCTCTTTTCTCTCTCTCTTTTCTCTCTCTCTCTCTCTCTCTCTCTCTGTCGCTCTGTCTCTGTTACCTTTTCTCTTTCTGTTCTTTGTTTAGGGGTCCCCGGGTGACCCAATGTGGCAGGGCTGAGAATAGACTGCAGATGGCACTGTTGAAGGACAGACATAGTGTCTCCTTCAATACTAAGGGGCTTTAACTAGTAGCGACACCTATGTCTGATGATGGACACCTTTGTCCATGAGGGAGTTTGGGTCAGAGTTCACCAAGGCTGTGTCCAGTATGCACAGTCGCAAAAACTGGCAAATGTTTTGAAAGGAGGAAGGTCTTCCTGAACGTGCACAGTAACAAATCTGTTCAGGTTTTCGGTTGCGCTACTGAACATGACCAAAGGTGAAATCAGGCGGTGACCGCACTGGTTAGAATCCCAGAGCCACGACCCCATTCGGACGTCATTCCAGCCCGCAGCCAATCAAAGCCCAAGTTAATTAATACGCCATTAATTAATCAATTTAGGCGAAATTGGCTGCCCTCTGTTTTTTAGTTTTTGTCTTCCTTCTACATTCTCCTTCCTTTTATTTCTATCTTTGGATAGATCTGATCTCCATCTCTCCTCTTCCCTCTCTCCTCATCCTGAATGAGTTCATTACAGTATCAGTTGTATTTATTAGAACATGTACCTTACTTACGTTGCATATCCAATCCAACCAAGCTAACAAAAGGGGGGAAAAGTGTTTTGTAATGAAATTATTGACAACAAAAGCTACAGAACCATCTACAGTCTTTAGTCTGACTTAAAGTTTTCAAAAAAATATATATTTTTTTTTTCTCCAGTTTGTTTTCTGAGTTTGCATTGAAGCAGTTAATAATATCACTTTCAGTTTGTGGTAGAATGAGGGAAAGTGGAGTAGTCTAGCCAGGCAGCCTCATCTGTTCATCTGCTTTATATGCTTCCTTTATTTACAAATCCCTTTCACTCCCCCTTAAGGATTTAAAAGCATCGGATTCACATGAACCAGAGTTATCTGGACGAGATTTCAATTGAATTACATTTAAAGAATGTGTATATATCCTTGTCTCTTCACAACTGTGAATGGGGACATGCTGCGCTACAGACTGAATCTCCAACCAGCTTTCTATCCACTACGCAGTCAGAGTGCCCTCCATGGGCACGTATTAATGACGAAACCCCACGGGTAACTCCCTAGCGTATGGAGCATTTTAATATCCAGAGTGACTTTCTTGTACGATACAATTAATGGTCCCCTTTTAATAAATAAAATATGCAGGACTTTCAAGTCTTGTTAAACAAATGTCATGACTAGGCACGCCTGTCTGTTCTTTTTGTGGACGTGTGTTACTTCCAAAACATTGTGGTGCATGTGGGACTCCACCTTGCCTGTGGAGACTGCATTGATGCACAGGATGGGGCCACTGGCGTAACCGTGGGAGTGTAGTCCCAGCACCCCCTGACAAGACCGCAAAAGTAGCATTTAGCTGTGCTACAGCTCCCCTATGGCAACCACAGCACCCCCATCCGCCAGAATGGATACATTTTGTGGTCCTTTGAACTCTTTACCGAGACCTTGTAGGGTTACCAATCGTGTGACTATATTACACATCTGGCGACGAAATGAATTCACACTGTGATGTGATCGATGAGGGTATCGATCGGTTTCATTTTACCTCATTAGATAACAGGCAGACATTTTGAGATTTTCAATTGTGTATCATAAAAAGGGTATTTCCAAGCAAATCTCACACATGGTCCTGTCAGTGTCAGCGAAACTCTGGTCTGTGAATTAGTCCATGCTTTTGTGTCCCAGAGGACGTGTGAACAACATCCTGCTCAGGGAGATTGAGGAACACAATTTGGCCTTTGATTATTTTTTCTCACCTTATGACCAAAACAGTCTGACATTTTAATGGCAAAGGTGTTGGCTAAAGCAGACACAAGTGTTCACAAGGCTAGCAGAGGAGGGAGGGTTAGTATATTCTGGGGTGGGGTTGGTTTGGGCTGTACCCCTGGAGTAGGGGAACAGTCTCCTGCCCCCTTTCATGCCTCTGTCTGACTCCTACTGTAGGCCCTCAAACGGAAGCCAGATCTCTTCTTGTCAGAGAGTCTTGACGTAAAAGCTGTATTCCACTGTGGTAAGTGTCTGACACTTTGCACTCAAACATACACTACTAATTGTGTGTGCTGCTGCATTTCTCTCTTTAATACGCACGCCTCGTCACTCAAATGTCTCCTTAATCCACAGAAATGGAGCTGAAAACATCTGAAGAGCAAAGCTATTGCTGTCTTTAGGTTTCTAATACCGACTTCTCATTCCTTTCTCTCTTTCTTTTGTAGGGGTACTGTCACTCAAATTTCCTGAGGCTCCAACAGTCAAGTCTACTTGCTTGTTCTTTGTAAGTGTGTATGCACACACCTTTTAAATACTGTACAGGTCACCGCTAAGCTTCCAATAACTACTGAATCCCAGGATGTTCTGCTCCTTGCTTTGAAAGCAATGCAGTCCAACAGCCACATATTAAAAGTCTATTCAGTCTATTCTATTCTTGGTCTGGACTGTAAAATGACATCAACCAAGTTTTATTCACTGCTGACCAGTTGTCTTTCGCAAGTCTGGTTATTTAACAGTCACTTAGGACTCTCACATCAAGTACGAGCGCCTCCAAATGGCCTCCCAACAACAATTGTTGTGTGTTACTGTTTAGTGACTGTGTGTGTGTGTGTGTGTGTGTGTGTGTGTGTGTGTGTGTGTGTGTGTGTGTGTGTGTGTGTGTGTGTGTGTGTGCGCGCGCGCTCGCTCGATAGACAGAGTTGTTGCCACACTGCTCAGATGTGCCCCCATTGGCCAGAGTAGTACAGGAAGATGGAAAACTACTGCTGCAGGCTGTTATAGAGGTAAGCCTAGATATTCATATCCTCACTAAGGCCTGTTAGCTGTCCTAGCCTGTATGATCACACATCATCTCAGAGGTAATGCTTGGACTTTAGCTTAACTTCCACCCTCTGTGTCTCAAGGCGATTGGTGGAGGTTCATCTCGTGGTCTGATGGACCAGTTCGCTGAGGTTCTGTTCAGTCTGAATAAGCACTGTTTCTCACTGCTCACCATGTGGCTGAAAGAGGTGCTGCAGTCGCCGGGCTTTCCCTCCACCCGGGTCACCAGTGAACAGAAAGACACCTTCACCCAGCAGATCCTTCGGTAACACACACACACACGAGCAACAAGCAATGAGTCAAACTCACCTTATTAATGCTGGTGTTAGATTTAATGCCTGACGCCCTCTCCTTTCTCTCTTTCTCTCTCTACCGCTGTTTCTCCTTCTCTTTGTAGAGAGCGGGTGAATAAGCGAAGGGTAAAGGACATAGTGAAAGAGTTTACGCTAGTCTGCAGAGGGCTTCATGGGACTGAGTACGCCGCTGATTACTGACCCCCGACCTTGCCACGACCTCTTCCCAGGCTGGATGCCGCAGTACAACAGCCCCATAAGCCCCTTAACACTGGAGTTTTCATTGGATGGTTGAAATGTAACCCCCCCCCCCTTAGAACAGAAAAGAGCTCCCAAAAAAGGACCGCCATTTGACAAATGGCACTTTTTACACCACACAGCACTCTAACAGAGGTTGCACTTTCTCCTTCTGTTTTCTCTCTCTCCTTCCTTTTTCTCTGGCTCGTGTCTTTCCAGTGGGATCTTCCGTGGCTCCTAGGCTGTTCCCCTGCTGGTTGTGTAGCGTCTGAGACGATAGTGGTACACTTACCGTATGTAGCTAGCTAGTTTAGCTTTGTATCTTCGGAAAGAAAAGAAAATGTATATCTAAACATAAATATATATATATATATATACGGTGTGTGTGTATATATATATATACACACACACACACACACACACCTATTTAACAAAACGCAGGGGGTGCCGGTTCTGCTGCTGCTAATCAGGAAGACAAAGGGGACCAAGGACGGGACATGAGTCTGGGGACTGAGATATATAATATTCTACAGCGTACCGTGTATCATACAACGCTGACTCACGCATCCCCCAACCCCCCACCCCTCCCCCAAGTGCTTGTGAGTTTGCCAAACTTGTCGTGGAACGTCATGTGAACCAGTCTTGTTGGATTTTGATATTTGCCTTCGTAGGAGTGACTTGGAGACTAAAGCAGGAGATTATATTGTCTGCTCTCCTGCCAGGTGCCACACACATCCACATAGTATATACTGCCTCACACACATACAGATACATGCACGGTCATGGAGCTGTAGTTTCCTTAGGAACCCTAGAATGTTCTTCACCGAGGAGAGAGCGAGACAGTTGGGAGAGATGCTGAGTGTTGGGGAGGGTACAGACGGGGGAGTTGGGGGTGCATTGTCCTACCTGTGGGCTGTATAGTCACTGAAATCGTGCAAATCTATTAATCATGTTGTGCGTATTAACAGTCACGTTACTGAACACTCGGATGTGTGTGCGCATGGACGCATGTGTGTGTGTGCATGTGTGCTTGGAAATGTCTGCCTCCCCCGATACTTCAGTGCACTTATATTGGACCAACATCACTTTTACCTACCAAACCCACAGGCCCTCAATCCCCGGCCTTCTTTAAACCTGAATCCCTTCCTTTAATTAGCAACTGTTGGTCCTCCCTGTGACGAGTTCTCCAATGTTCTTCACTCGCAACTGTCCTCTTACCTCCACATTGCCTGGATGGACTGACTAGTCCTAACTGATGACTAGATAAACGTATCTGTATTATCTATAAACCAGTAGATCTGCACACCGTACTGCTCTTAAACGATGCTTGTCAACAAGCAACCGTAGTCCTATCACCCACACGGGTGCCTGCCTAGAACTAAGAAGGGGGGCGTGGTCAGTGATGTCATAAAGATAGTTCAGGAAGTACTATATGTTTGCACTAGAAACCAGATGGATTGGAACTCCTCCAAGCGATTGATTGTGTACTATTTTGGATGGAAGTACACATTGGAGTAGTTGGTCTCCCATGTGTACTTTGTGGTTCCTTATGACATCACCTTTGTCCCATCCTGCTTTGTGTCTGTCTAGGAGCCTGCAGACATGTAGCATGTGTTTTTGTGGGGTGGGGTTTGGAGACTACGAAATACTGTAATGAGTTTGGGAGAATACTCTCTGGGTAGAAGTTGGCCCTCCATGGATCTAAATGCCTCCTTTACCGACTGAAGATGCAAAACTACCCTAGATCTATGATGGGGTGACTTTATCATAGGACTGTGAACAGAGAGGAGGGAGGAAGTGGGTGAGGAGGGGAAGGATGAAATGTACATTGTTTCTTTTTTGTACCTTGTTTTAATTTATTAAATATATCTAAGATGGCACTTCATGTGTCTGTGTGATTCTGTCCATTTAATGTATGGGTGTGGAAACTACAACATTAAAATGGCATCAAACTGTATATTTATTCATCTTCATTGCCTTAGCTATTATTTCCCAAAGTGAAGAATGGAATGTTTGTTTCCTGCTTCATTTAGACATAGAATACAACCAAATTGATTTTATCTTGACTTTATACATGTGCTGGTCATATAATTAGAATATTATCAAAAGGTTGATTTATTTCAGTAATTCCATTCAAAAAGTGAAACTTGTATAATGTGTACATTTATTCCACACAGACTGATATATTTCAAGTGTTCATTTCTTTTCATTTTGATGATTAAAACTCACAAATAATGAAAACCCCAAATTCAGTATCTCAGAAAAGTTAATTGTGAAAAGGTTCAATATTGAAAACACCTGGTGCAACACTCTAATCAGCTAATTAACTCAAAACACCTGCAAAGGCCTTTTAAATGGTCTCTCAGTCTAGTTCTGTAGGCTACACAATCATGGGGAAGACTTTGACTTGACAGCTGTCCAAAAGACGACCATTGACACCTTGCACAAGGAGGGCAAGACACAAAAGGTCATTGCTAAAGAGGCTGGCTGTTCACAGAGCTCTGTGTCCAAGCACATTAATAGAGTGGGGAAGGGAAGGAAAAGATGTGGTAGAAAAAAGTGTACAAGCAATAGGGATAACCGCACCCTGGAGAGGATCGTGAAACAAAACCCATTCAAAAATGTGGGGGAGATTCACAAAGAGTGGACTGCAGCTGGAGTCAGTGCTTCAAGAACCACCACGCACAGACATATGCAAGACATGGGTTTCAGCTGTCGCATTCCTTGTGTCAAGCCACTTTTGAACAAGACACAGCGTCAGAAGCGTCTCGCCTGGGCTAAAGACAAAAAGGACTGGACTGCTGTTGAGTGGTCCAAAGTTATGCTCTCTGATGAAAGTAAATTTTGCATTTCCTTTTGAAATCAAGGTCCCTGAGTCTGGAGGAAGAGAGGAGAGGCACAGAATCCATGTTGCTTGAAGTCCAGTGTAAAGTTTCCACAGTCAGTGATGGTTTGGGGTGCCATGTCATCTGCTGGTGTTGGTCCACTGTGTTTTCTGAGGTCCAAGATCAACGCAGCCGTCTACCAGGAAGTTTTAGAGCACTTCATGCTTCCTGCTGCTGACCAACTTTATGGAGATGAAGATTTCATTTTCCAACAGGACTTGGCACCTGCACACAGTGCCAAAGCTACCAGTACCTGGTTTAAGGACCATGGTATCCCTGTTCTTAATTGTCCAGCAAACTCACCTGACCTTAACCCTATAGAAAATCTATGGGGTATTGTGAAGAGGAAGATGCGATACGCCAGACCCAACAATGCAGTAGAGCTGAAGGCCACTATCAGAGCAACCTGGGCTCTCATAACACCTGAGCAGTGCCACAGACTGGTCGCCTCCATGCCACGCCACATTGCTGCAGTAATTCAGGCAAAAGGAGCCCCAACTAAGTATTGAGTGCTGTACATGCTCATACTTTTCATGTTCATACTTTTCAGTTGGCCAACATTTCTAAAAATATTTTTTTTGTATTGCTCTTAAGTAATATTCAAATTTTCTGAGATATTGAATTTGGGGGTTTAATTAGTTGTCAGTTATAATCATCACAAAAGAAATAAACATTTGAAAAAAATCAGTCTGTGAATAAATGAATATAATATACAAGAATTATAATATGGAATTACTGACATAAATCAACTTTTTGATGATATTCTAATTATATGACCAGCACCTGTATACCTCGATGTGAAGGTTTTAAAAAAGGCAGAGACCTTAAAATCTGACAACTCTACGCATGCGCAGTTTTGTGCGACTTCAGTTCAACACACGTGGGTCTTGTTCTGGGGAGTTCAGAAGAGAAGTATACTGTTCTGTCGGGAAGGTAAGTAGTCGTCTGAAAATATTTTCTCTTTTTTTTTCCCGCGAAATTTTTTTATCATATTCTGTTAGGTATCCAGCTTAAAATCTGAATGTTAATGACTTGTTGACATCTCGCTATGCTAACCAGCTGAAGCTTATACAGTAGCAGATTTCGATGTTTGATGCAGATAATCCATGTTTGTTAGAGCACGATCGGTTTTATTTCCGTTTTACAGGCAACTTTTGTTTTTGTCTTAGATCATAATATACAAGTTCGAGGTTGCTTGTGCTTGTAGTGGCTTGGTTTTGGCAATCGAGGTTGCTTGGGCTTGTAGTGGCTTGGTTTTGGCAATCAACCTAATTACGTAAATTGCTGACCTCGCAATAAACGCCATAAAAACTTATTCAGAACATAAACAAAACTATCCCGCCTCTGCTTTGGTAAAAAGGCTCAGTGGTGGGCTTGTATATCTTAAATGAATATACGAGCAGAAGCTAGGAAGGATGAACTGATTATAGTCGCTCAGGATAAGAACACATGCGAAATAATATTAAGTAAGGGTATACTGCATTGTGAACAAGCTAAGCTTTCCACCATTTTATTCTGGTGGAAAAGAATGTGGACAGTCACACTTTGCGAAAGCTAGTTAATGATAGCGAACAAAGCATTCTTTTGAGGTGGAATTTAGTTAACGAAATACTCCTGATCGATAGTGCCAATGTGCGTGTTGTCTGCCTTGTGATGCAACAGCAAATAACGTTAACCCCAGTTCTGACTGGTGTGTTTCTGTAGTCACTTTAAGGGAATTGGCCTCGTGATCCATATCAACACTGGTGATCATGTCATCTTATCCTGTATTTCTGTCTAGTTTTTAATCTAATAATTGTTGTGCCAGTTATAAAACAACTACGCTAGCTTTTCTTTGACTTGAGCAAGATTCCTTGGTGAGGGTGTGGGAGCCGTCTTCTGTGCAAAGGTAACCTGTATACAGGGTCACAATTGTGGCCTGTTCATTGATAACTCCCAAGTGCTGTTTGTAGAAACCTGCAATGATTTCCTAGAAGTTTGACAGGTCCCTCACCAATGTTTCTTCAGACCATTTCTCTAAGGTTTAGCTGATGGATGGTCTGCATTATCAGAAACAAACAGCTGACTACTAAAATGGCTTAATCAAGTCAAAGGTCAACATGGGTCTGGAGTCAGCTCTTCAGTCATTTTAGATGGTCATGGATACATTCATTGGTTGTTCACTGTTAAGAGTTCATGTTAGTTCAATTTACTTTGTGTGTGAAAGTAGGGGTGGGACGATATGAGAATTTCATGCCACGATTATCCTGGCCAAAATTATCCTGATTATCATTGTACTGTACTTGTTCAATGACAAAGTTGAATGTAATAAAGAGATGCATTTCAAATAAAACAAGTAGTCAGGAACACTTCGGTGACTGGCTAGAGCTTTTTCAAGTCACTTGTCTGCGGATCAGAGGTGAGAATAGATTTAACTTCTTACCAGTACTGACCTGTGGCTGCATAAACTTCCACACCTGTTTTATGTGCCTTATTAGCTAACGATAGGCTTATTTGTTGTCGATTCTTCGTAATATCCTTAGAATTCATTATAACAGCTCCCGGTTATGTTGTGTGCATCATGTATTGTGCAGATCATGTAGATAGTCAATGTTATTTTGGCCTGTGCAAATTATATTCTATTTGTCGTCTTCTGTCACTTTCAGTAGGAAAGTGTTAACAATTAGCCTACAATATAAACAAAATTATATTTAGAATATCGAAAGAGGTGTGTATAATGTATATCCTATTCTTATTTTCTACAATTTGCAGCTGCATGTCTTCTAGGATATCATTGGTTTGTTCTCCTATTTAAGCTAGCAGAGCCATTCGGGTTCATTGACCATACACTGCAGAGGATGTTTAGTGGCGTAGTACAATGTGAGATTGGGATAAAACAAGCAGTCAGGGAAACTTCAATGACTGGCAGAACCTTTTCAAGTCACTTGTGAGGATTATCCCGATTATGGAATTTCTCCACAATTTCATAATCGTAAGTATATTCCATCGCGATTAGTGCTAAAATCGTCCCATATCTAGTTTAAACCCTATTTTGACAGGTTTTGAAAGGCAGAACTCTTTCTGAAAACGGGTTATAAAACGAGTTTTTGCAAATCCGCGTTATTCTTTCTGTCTCTCTAGTCATGGCAGTTGTGAGGTTTTACAGCAAGGAGGTTGAGAAGGGGCGTGCCGCGCAGACCGCTGCCCAGCTCCACCCACAGTTGTCCATCACCAGCGAGTTCTGCTACAACGTGGAGCTGACTGGTGAGCCTTTCTGTGTGTACGCATCAAACGGTGTGCTCGCGCTGGTTCAGGACTGAGACCCGTCTCTCGCACTCCCCCCTGCCTAGGTGCTGAGACTCTGAGTGCAGAGCAGAGGGACGTGTTGCTGTGGCTGTTCCGCCCCCCTCTGGGGACAGGGGAGCTCTCCGACAAACCCTTCCTCACAGGTGCGGAGAGAGGAAGACTGGTGGAGATCGGACCCAGGTACACACAAACGGGTGTAAAATACATCGACATGTGTCGTTTCAAAAGGGCCGTATCCATCCGAAGGTGAAGTGTTCCAGTCTGTTGTTTATAGACATCGGTGCTGCCCCGTGTACTGTAGGTTGAACTTCTCCACTGCTTGGTCCACAAACGCAGTATCCATCTGTCAGAGTACTGGGTTGAGCAACGTCACCAGGGTAGAGCTGTCCAGACGACTGCTGATACAGGTACAGAAACGCACAGCCTTATGGAAGTTATGTTCCCCAGGCTGCCATATCGGCCATCTCAACTATCCCCCCCCCCTCTCTTCTACAGCCCAAGAATGGACAGAGTGAGCTGTTGCCGGACGTTAAGATGGACAAACTGGTCGCGTCTCTCTATGACAGCATGACCGAGTGTGTGTACGCAGAACCCATCTCCTCTTTCAGTGTGGGAACCAAACCACAGGAGGTGTACGAGGTGGACGTCCTGGGGAAAGGAAGAGCGGCCCTGGAGATGGCTAATGATGAACTAGGTTTGGAGAGACACTTGCACGCACACAATTACTCAAGTGCTACTGTCTTTCCCTTCAGCTTCACAGTTTCTCTTAATATTAGTCTGATAAAATGCTAATAATAACAAAGCAATAGAAATATGAAACGCCAGTCTCCACCTTTTTCTTACTGTGAGAAATGATTGAACCCCTCTTTCATGTTCTATTCTCCAGCACTTTTTGTGTGTTTCTCCAGCCCTGCTACAGTGGCTATATTTCTTCTGTCCGCTATGACTCTTTACCCTCTCCTCTTTCATTCTTCTCTCCGTCCCTGGAAGTGAGTACTCTCTCACGACTCCTGTGTGTCTAATGTCATTACATAGATGGAGTCACAAGGTTATGACGGTGTTGTTAATTAGCGTGTGTGTTTGCCTGTGTGTGAGAGAGTGGGAGTGTGAGAGAGTGTGTGTAGGATTAATCTAAGCATGCACGTACGTGTGACTAGAATGAGGCTGCATAGGGGATTACATTAAAGCTTGCTGCTTGTGTATGTAACGTGTGTATATATATTTTTTACTATGTGTACATCTCCCTACTCTCTTTAAGAAGCATTAAGTGTTTAGTGATTGTATGGAGCTTTTCCTTGACTGCTGTTAGCTAGTTAGTGGCTAATTTTCTGCAATTCCCTGATTTAATGTTTATTTGTTGTCTGGTCCCTGCACCTAAAGAAATGTGTGTATGTGTGTGTTTGTAGGTCTGGCCTTTGACTCATGGGATTTGGACTACTACACATCCATGTTCCAGAGAGTGAAGAGGAATCCAACCAGCGTGGAGTGTTTTGACCTGGCCCAGTCCAACAGGTGTGTGTGTGTGTGTGTGTGTGTGTGTGTGTGTGCGTGCCTTCACATACCTGGTGAGCCTGTCTGTACCTAACAGTTTGTTGTGAGCAGGGTGGAAGGGGCAGGACACCGTCATCACCCCTTTTTCCACTCCCCAGGTTACAGACTACCATGGGAGGGGTGGGTCCCCCCCCCCCCATTACATTATGACCACTGACAGGTGAAGTGAATAACACTGATAATCTTGTTATCATGGCACCTGTCAGTGGGTGGGATATATTAGGCAGCAAGTGAACATTCTGTCCTCAATGTTGATGTGTTAGAAACAGGAAAAATGGGCAAGCATAAGGATCTGAGTGACTTTGACAAGGGCCAAATTGTGATGGCTAGACGACTGGGTCAGAGCATCTCCAAAACTGCGGCCCTTCCTGGTCTGCTGTGTGTTCCTGGTCTGCTGTGGTCAGTACCTATCAAAAGTGGTCCAAAGAAGGAAAAGCGGTGAACTGGCAACAGGGTCATGGGCCCATTGATGCATGTGGGGAGTGACGGCTGGCCCGTGTGTTCTGATCCAAGAGACAAGCTTCTGTAGCTAAAATTGCTTAAAAAGGTAATGCTGCTACTGATAGAAAGATGTCAGAACACACAGTGCATCTGAGTTTTTTGCGTATGGGGCTGCATAGCTGCAGACCAGTCAGGGTACCCATGCTGTCCCCTGACTTCCTCTTACATCACGTGGATGGCTGGGTGCGTGTGCGTCGCATACCTGGAGAACACATGGCACCAGGATGCACTATAGGAAGGAGGCCAGTGTGATGCTTTGGGCAATGTTCTGCCTGGAAACCTTGGGTCCTGCAATTTATGTGGATGTTACTTTGATACGTACAACTGACCTGAGCATTGTTGCAGACCATGTGCACCCTTTCATGACAACGGTATTCCCTGATGGCATTGGCCTCTTTCAGCAGGATAATGCACCCTGCCACAAAGAGAAAATAGTTCAGGAATGGTTTGAGGAACACAACAAGTTGGAGGTCTTGACTTGGCTTCCAAATTCTCCAGATCTCAATCCAATCAAGCATTTGTGGGATGTGCTGGACAAACAAGTCTGATCCATGGCTGCCCCACCTCACAACTTACAGGACTCTGCTGCTAACACCTTGGTGCCAGATACCACAGCACACCTTCAGAGGTCTAGTGGAGTCCATGCCTCGACGGGTCAGTCGAGAGAGGGAGATACACTATGTGGCGTCAAGGCGAGGATGGGGGGGGAAACAATGCGACAAGGCTGTAATATATACTGCCCTGTTGCATGTTTTGTGCAAGTCAAATAAACAAGAACATAGCAGAACAATGACAATAGACAACAATAATATTGTTATATTGACATTTTCCTTTTTTGTTGATATATTGCTTGTATTTTGGTTGCTATTAGAGAGGACATTGTTGTGTGCATTTGCTGATCAAGTGGACATGGACAACAGGGCAGATTTAACATTATAATAGTTGTCAGATATAATATAAAGTATATCACAGAGGGGTGTCTGGTAGAGCCTGGGTAGGGGGGGTTGGGGTACCACCTTTGCCTAATTTTGAGCCAGGTGAACCCCTGATCATCAAACACAAATGCATTATCTCATGTAATTCTTCCAGGTATGCTCTGGAAGACTATTTGTGCTGGGATGTGGGAAAGTTCTGTATCCTGGAGGAAAATCCAACCCTGTTCATTCGAGACAAAGCATGCGCTGTGAAAAAATATTGTGATATACATTTTTGTCAATATCGCCTAGCCCTAATGTGACCCTCCTCTTTATCCCGTCCCTACTTAGCGAGCACAGCCGTCATTGGTTTTTCCGGGGACGTATGGTAATCGACGGACAGGAGCAGAAGGAGAGTCTGTTCAGCTTAATCATGGACACCCAGCTTCATAGCAACCAGAACAACATCATCAAGTTCTGTGACAACAGCAGGTGGGCTGGACGGGCGAGGGCCATATGGAAGCATGGCAATCAAACTGTCACCCAACTATAGTGACTTGGATGTCTGTTTCCAAAAAACCCATTTCCCACTGTGCGTATGTGTTTTATAATAGTGGGATTAAGGGGATGGACTTGGAGTTTGTGTACCCCAGTGACCCGCGCCAGGCCAGCTCCTATAAGACGAGACACTCCAAGAGACATGTTATCTTCACTGCCGAAACACACAACTTTCCCACCGGTGAGAACACACTGCCCAGGAGTGTGTTCTCTACGCTGACACACCTCTTCTTGGTCACCAGGAATAACGTCCCGCCTAGTTGACTGCATTGAATTGGTAGACGCAGTGTCCACGCTCAAACAAGTTCTCTCTCCTCTCCACCCCAGGTGTGGCTCCGTTCAGCGGCGCCACCACAGGGACTGGAGGTCGTATCAGGGACGTGCAAAGTGCCGGCCAGGGTGGGCACGTCATCGCGGGCACGGCCGGCTACTGCTTTGGCAACCTTCACATACCTGGTGAGCCTGTCTGTACCTAACAGTTTGTTGTGAGCAGGGTGGAAGGGGCAGGACAACGTCATCACCCCTCTTTCCACTCCCCAGGTTACAGACTACCATGGGAGAGTGAGGGGTGGGAGTACCCCGCCAGCTTTGCTCCGCCCCTGCAGGTGGCCATTGGAGCCAGTGATGGAGCGTCTGACTACGGCAACAAGTTTGGGGAGCCCGTCTTAGCAGGTAACACTGGAGACATCTGAAATGGGACCCTGCTTTCAACGTGACCCAACGATGAGTCCCTGATACTGATGAGTTCAGGGCATAGCGAAGGTTTCTCTTGGGTTGGAACTGTAGCAGGTCAACAAGCGTTTGCGTCCTGTCAGGGTTTGCGCGCTCCTTTGGCTTGCGACTGGCTGGTGGGGAGAGACGAGAGTGGATCAAGCCAATCATGTTCAGCGGTGGGCTGGGCTCCATCGAAGACGCGCACGTGAAGAAGGAGCAGGCAGAGATAGGTGAGGCGGTCGTTCAGACCTGTCGCGGAGATCCCATTTCATGAAGCGTTCACATTTCCGATTCAACGGAGCTGATTGACTTTGTAACGTTATTTGAAGGGTCATGAAATGTTTTATCTGTCAGGCATGGAGGTGGTGAAGATAGGCGGTCCGGTATACAGAATCGGAGTGGGAGGTGGGGCTGCCTCCTCTATTCAGGTGCAGGGGGATAACTCCAGTGCCAGAGACCTGGGGGCAGTGCAGAGGGGAGATGCTGAGATGGAACAGAAGATGAACCGGGCTCTCAGGGCCTGCCTGGAGAGAGCGGAGGGAAACCCCATCTGCAGCATCCATGACCAGGGGGCAGGGGGCAATGGTAAGGTGTTTTTCATACCTGCGGGTCTCAAGTTTGTTCAATTGCACTGGATTGTCTAGTAGTGCGAGGGATATTTGGGGTCTTGTGTGGCACTGCAATGCAAGTGTTGTGGGCTCAGTATAGTGAAGAAGAGTTGCACTAAAATGGATTGAATGTATAGTTGAAGGTAAATGTTGTAGTTTACTGATGGATGGTGTAGATGTGTTAACTAATACTGCTATGCTGTAGGTAATGTGCTGAAGGAGCTGTGTGAGCCAGCAGGAGCTGTGATCTACCGCAGCAGGTTCAAGACCGGAGACCCCACCCTCAGTGTCCTAGAGCTCTGGGGGGCGGAGTACCAGGAGAGCAATGCCATGCTCATCCGCCAATCAGATCGCTCATTCCTGGAGAGGGTGTGCCAGAGGGAGAAATGCCCCGTTGACTTTGTTGGGAACATCACAGGAGACGGCAAGGTAAAGACTGAGCTCTACGAGGAGTGGGCAGGTAAAGACTGAGCTGGACGAGGAGTGGGCAGGTAAAGACTGAGCTGGACGAGGAGTGGGCAGGTAAAGACTGAGCTGGACGAGGAGTGGGCAGGTAAAGACTGAGCTGGACGAGGAGTGGGCAGGTAAAGACTGAGCTGGACGAGGAGTGGGCAGGTAAAGACTGAGCTGGATGAGGAGTGGGCAGGTAAAGACTGAGCTGGACGAGGAGTGGGCAGGTAAAGACTGAGCTGGACGAGGAGTGGGCAGGTAAAGACTGAGCTGGACGAGGAGTGGGCAGGTAAAGACTGAGCTGGACGAGGAGTGGGCAGGTAAAGACTGAGCTGGACGAGGAGTGGGCAGGTAAAGACTGAGATGGGAGAGGAGTGGGCAGGTAAAGACTGAGATGGGAGAGGAGTGGGAAGGTAAAGACTGAGATGGGAGAGGAGTGGGAAGGTAAAGACTGAGATGAAGACAGGGGAGGTAATCAATAATAACTGACATTTGCTTCTTTCCTATTTGGGCTGTGAGAGAGACTGATGGGGATGATTGTCTTTCTGTTTCCAGATCGTTCTAGTTGATGATATGGGTGGGGTTGCAGGAGGGGAACAGACAGACAGGGGGCGTTGTCCTGTTGACCTTCACTTGGAGTGGGTGCTGGGAAAGATGCCCCAGAAGGACTTTGTCATGGAGCGCATGACCCCTTACCTCAAGCCCCTGTCTCTGCCTGCTGACCTGGGAGTACGAGACGCTCTAGACCGAGTTCTTCGGCTGCCTGCAGTTGCCTCCAAACGCTACCTCACTAACAAGGTGCGAGTCTCCAGTGGTTTAAACTGTGCACTTATTGACTTTGTCAAAAGAACATTACGTTGATGGCTTTAGTCACTGTTGGTCTGCCTGCCCTCCTCTAATTGCCTGGCTCTCTCCATATGTCTTTGTCATTGTCTCGCTGTGTCCCTCTGTCTTTCGTTTCCATTCCTTTTCCCAGGTGGACCGATCTGTAACGGGTCTGGTTGCCCAGCAACAATGCGTCGGTCCTCTCCACACCCCGCTGGCTGATGTGGCTGTTGTCGCTCTTTCTCCATTTGACCTGAAGGGGGCAGCGACTGCTATCGGGGAACAGCCTATCAAAGGGCTGGTTTCCCCGGGTGCCGGAGCTCGCATGTCCATCGGGGAGGCTTTGACCAATCTGGTGTTCGCTGAGGTCACAGCCCTAAAGGTAAAAATAGAACGGGGGGGGGGGGGATACTCTCAGCTCTGGTACTGACAGAACATGGAAGGTATGCAGGGATTTCAAAGGCCACAGCACAATATAATTATAGGGCTGCCATGATACTGACCTCAGTCAAACCCCTTCAGAAAGAAAGGAATCAAACTGTCAGCAAACATAGGCTCCAGTCTATGCAGATGTCTTCTCTGTGTCTGTGTGTGTGTGGTCAAGTTTTACAGACTGAACTGGGTACCAAAATGATAGTAAACAGCAAATATGTTACCTTAATTAGGAACTTTTGTGGTTCCACAAAAGGAAGTCCATTTCTGGTTTAGGAGAATAAGGTTAGGTTTAGGTTAGAGTTGGCATTTGGGTTTAGAGTTGGAATTGGCTTACTGTGAGGTGGATGCATTATAGCAGGGGTATTCAAATCTTACCCTACGAGGGCTGGCTCCTGGTTTTCTGTTCTACCTCATTAATTGGACACACCTGGTGTCTTAAGCCTGAATAAGTCCCTGATTAGAGGGTTGCAATGAAGAAATGGAGTGGAACTGACTTGGACGGCCAGATTTAAATACCCCTGCATTACAGGTTAGGGTTATGGTCAGGTGTTACAGCTAGGTTAAGTTAAGTGAAGTTTGATTTATTTTTGGGCAGAGATAGGAACTTGTTTGTGTTTTCTCAGGATGTGAAGTGCAGTGGTAACTGGATGTGGGCGGCGAAACTCCCTGGTGAAGGGGCGTGTCTCTGGGAGGCGTGTCAGGCCATGTGTGATGTCATGAGTCAACTGGGTGTGGCTGTTGACGGAGGGAAGGACTCCCTGAGCATGGCTGCTAGAGTTGGGTCAGAGACTGTCAAGGCACCAGGTAATCTGTGTGTGTTTTCTCCTTTTACTAACCTGGTGGAACCTTTGACTCATTGGGTTTGGAGTAGGAATTTGCATAAGGAGCAGCTTGGGGGGAATAACACAAGGATTGAGATTCCTGAAGAATGCTTGAGTGTATAACTCCGCCCCCTCTCTGTAGGTGCTCTGGTTATCTCTGTGTATGCTGTGTGTCCTGACATCACGGCTACTGTCACCCCTGACCTGGAGGACCCTGAAGGCCACGGTATGTCACACACACACAAACACACACACTGCAACCACAGGACTGAAGCAGGTCAACCTGTGAAGCTGTTCCTGGTCCTCTACAGGTGTGTTGCTGTGGGTTCCAGTGAGTCCCGGCCACTACCGGCTTGGCGGTTCTGCCCTGGCCCAGTGTTACGGTCAGTTAGGTGACTGCTCGCCTGACCTCGACCACCCAGAGCTACTGACCGCCTGCTTCGACGTCACTCAGAGCCTGGTCCGCGGTCAGTCGCCCACAGTGTTGGTGTACTTCTCAGCTGTTGTCGGTACTCCCCACTGAGGTGTCGGTGTTGTTGGAGTGTAATATAGTGTGTTTTCTGGGTGACAGAGCGCCGGCTGACCGCAGGCCATGACATCAGTGACGGGGGCCTCATCACCTGTCTGCTGGAGATGGCGTTCGCAGGGAATCGCGGGATTGAGGTGGACCTGCCGTCTCTGGGAGCAAGAGGTCAGTAGGGCTGAGAATTCAGACCGACTTTAAATAAACCAGGGCTCTCCGAGCCTGTCCCGGCAGAGCTACAGTCCTTTAGGTTGTCCCATTCCAATAATACAGACGTGTGGAAAAGTACTGTGAGTGAGTGAAGATTACATATCCATGTGTCCGAATATGCAAAAATAATCTTTATACAATAAATGATATGTCGCAAATCTCTCAAACTCTTGTCCCCCCCCCCCCCCCCCCCCCCCCCCTCATTCCCCATCTCTAATATATTTGATAGTCCTGGAGGTGTTATTCAGTGAGGAGTTGGGCTTGGTAGTGGAGGTGTGCGAGAAGGATGTAGATATGGTGTGTCAGAGGTACACACACAGCGGACTACAATGTCACCGCATCGGCACCACCCAGGGCTTCGGACCCGAGTCCAAGGTGAGGAGAACCACGATTTATGAAGTGTCCGTATGCTGGGGCCTCCTTCAAAGTATTAGGCCTCCTCCTGCTTTTGATATCAAAGTATGTTTTGTGGTGGATGTTTCATTGTTTTGTTGCCGACCACACCCTCTTGTCTCAGGTCATAGTTCACGTGGACGGACAGGAAGTGCTGAGAGAGCGCCTGCCTAGCCTGCGGGCATTGTGGGAAGCCACCAGTTTCCAACTGGAGCGGCTGCAGGCCAACGAACAGTCTGTGAAGCAAGAAGAGGAAGGGCTAGCCACGCGCACGCAGCCCTACTTTAAACTCACCTTTGACCCCGCAGAGACCCCTCTTCTGAAAGGTTTGGCTGCTGGGCAGCCTCGTGTGGCTGTGGTCAGAGAGGAGGGCAGCAACGGAGACAGGGAGATGGCTGTTTCTCTCTACATGGCTGGCTTTGAGGTACTTGTACACAATTACACTCACATTGGTTTTACTTTCAAAGCGCGGACTGGCAATTTTGTTACCCCAAAAAAGACCTTTCCAAACCAATAGCCTCAAACTAATATAGAATAAACTTAATCTAAACATAACCCTTATTGCTTAAATTTATTCCTAATGCAAATTCTAACCCTAAATTTGACCACTCAAATCAGGATTTTCCTTGTTTTACTGTTGTAAAACAGATGGCACAACTCACACACACACACACACACATACGACTCACTGTGCTTGACCTTCTGATGTGTCTATATTTAGGTTTGGGATGTGACCATGCAGGACCTGTGTTCAGGCTCTCTCACTCTGGAGCGCTTCAAAGCTCTGGTGTTTGTGGGTGGATTCAGCTATGCAGACGTACTGGGCTCAGCTAAAGGTTAACACACAAACCATTTTTTTCATCCATATTTTTGTTTTTAATTCTGAGAGGGTTCAACGTTCTCTCACTACTTCCATTGTGTGTCGCTGTATACCGATAGGCTGGGCTGCCACCGTGACCTACAACCCCCGGGCGAAGGCAGAGTTTGAGCGATTCCGTTGTCGCGATGACACCCTGAGTCTGGGCGTCTGCAATGGTTGTCAGCTCCTGGCTCTTCTGGGATGGGTCGGAGAGGGAGAGGAGGGAGGAGGTGAGACAAAGGGGGGAAAGGTTTTAGCGTTTTTCAAAGCTTGATTAACCTGATCCACTGCTGTTCTTTTAGTGGGACCACTTAAGCGATTTTAGCAAAACTAGCTAGGGTCATATTCTCACTGGTTTTCTTTGTAATTGAAAAAAAGGAATGAATAAATGGATTTCCCCCTAACTTGAAGCCGGGTGCCATTGACAGTGTTGTTGTTTCTGCAGAGTCTGGAGTAGTTCTCACCCATAACCAGTCAGGCCGGTTCGAGTCGCGCTTCGTCAGTGTGGGGATCCAAGCCTCTTCTTCGGTCTGGCTGCAGGGCATGGATGGCTCTGCCCTGGGTGTCTGGGTGGCTCACGGGGAAGGTGAGATGCTAGCCCTCTGAGCTTCAAAGACAACCATGGCACCTTTCCACATTGATTTTAAAATATTGGGAATGTTGGCTGGTAGTAAACGTCACGTTGTCAACGGATGTGGTCCCATCTCGTTTTAAGACGTGGTTAGGACACCACCTGAACAATCATCCAAGATCTGAATCAGTACTTTATTTATAGGGTTATCTGTAAACCTTGTATCCGTCCCTCTCTTTCCAGGTCTGGTACAGTTCCGATCTCCTCAGGCCCGGCAGCGCATCATCTCCTCCGGCCTCGCCCCTCTCCGTTACCTTGACGACACAGGCACACCCACTGAGGTGTATCCCCAGAACCCCAATGGGTCTCCTGAGGGCCTGGCTGGGTTGAGCTCCAGGGATGGGCGCCACCTGGCCATGATGCCCCACCCTGAGCGCTGCACTATGGGCTGGCAGTGGCCATGGGCGCCCCCGGAGTTCCGGAGCTCCCTGGGCACCACCTCTCCCTGGCTTCGCATGTTTACTAATGCCGTAGCCTGGTGTTGTCAATCCTGAGCGAGCTGGTTAGGCAGAACTGCCCACTAACACTATGGACCAACTGTGAAAATCCATACTGGTCTTGGATGACTGTTGCACTGCTGAAATGGTCAAACATTCCTGTCACAATTTAAATGTCAATGTTTACAAAACATTTTTGTGACTTTAAGAGTCAAATTTGAAAGTGGTGTGCTTTGCCTTACTTGGTTTGCTTTAACATAATTTACCTTCCAGAGGAACCGTATTAAATAAATCACTTGAGCTGTCTTCAACATAGCAAAGGTCACAAAACTGTTGGACTGTCCCTCTATCAGTTTTCCAGTTATATTGGTAGATGAGCGGTTTTGTAATGTACTGATGAATTGGCCAACTGTTGGAACAGTGGTTTTCTATCAACCTGTAATCTAATAAAATGTGGAGATGTAATAATTGACAGAAAAACACACTTTCAGGACAATAAATAGTTTATAGCAATATACAGGTATTTAACGGTTAATGTATTTACAGTTGAATTGCACAGTACTGTCAACTGAGAAACAGCAGGTTAGTGTTCAGCGTGGTACAACACAATAAGTTTTAATCTGCATCCTCGTAATAGATCCTAGCTCTCTGTGAACAACTCCGGTAAAATGTTTATCATGACGTGGTCACCAAAATAAGGGCTTCAATTATTATGCGTTCTAGCACAAGACAGAAATCGACACAAAAATATCTTACAATATCTGACTACAAACCTCATAAAATGCTACCTTCCCTAAAAAAAAATCATACCAATTTTCAGAGAACAGTAAGCATGTTAGAGGACCCAGTTGTGTTGCTTTCTTTTACAGTGGTAGTTAAAGAAAGAAGGCTCGACACCTAAAAAAGTTCCATCATCATGCATTTAGCAATGCATCCCCAGGGTTCCTGGTGTGACAGGTGTCTTGGGCTTTAATTTGCTGTAAACCGTCAAGACATCCCATATGTGTCACAAGTGTCACATTGAGTCTGATGGGCCGCTGATTTCTTGCTAGACCCTGTATCAAAATATTTTCTTAATTCAGTGAATCCACAATGATTTCTGGCTATCCGGTCTGCCGCTACAATGAGTTACCAAGCAGGCTTACTCCCTGTGTTGCTCCATGTGCTGCTATGTTCCCTTGCTCTGGCGCCATCTGCTGGTTGATATTGATAACACAGGTAAGCAGGAGGAAGACCACCACCAGGTCATCCAGGACCTCCAGGAGACCACTGAAGGAGGGTGGACCTTCCAGGGGGGGTGTGGAGAGAGATACTATAGCCCCCACGCAGCAGAGCGCCACTCGGAGAAAGAAGAGGCAGACAAGCCCCCCCATGGTCCCCAGGCTGCGGGCTAGAAGCTGCAGGAACAGGGGGGTGTCACAGAGGTAGTCTGTCACCTACAGGGCAACAGCACAGATGTTAGTAGATGGTATCATAGTGACCTCACCTGGCTTCAGGTAATCTGGCTCATGTTCTTTAAATTCTGTGCTTCGCATGTCTCAGTGGGGTGACGCCTGATTAAAATCACTGAAATAATCATCAACCCTTCCACCACGTAAATCAGCGCAGATGTTGCAAAAGGTATGTTCTATATTTAGCCTCTTTTATTCTTGGTCAGAGGCTGACCTTTAATACCATGTAAATACTGTAATCTTATCTGATGCCCCATTGAAGGTCAATCTTTACAAGATGTGGGTGAACCTTCTACACCAAATGAAAAATTATGAAGCTCTGGAGAGATGGATAGGATAGGTGTTATGATGAATATGCTCAGAAGGTGTTTGTTAATAAAGGTCTCGAAAAGGTTTTCTGTGGTGTTACCCTTTTGCGTTACTAAGGTGTTTGTTAATAAAGGTCATGAAAAGATTTTCTGTGGTGTTACTGACCCTTCGAGGGGCTCCTGAGTAACGTTTGTTGTAGTCTGTGATCTCTCCCAGAACCTCCATCTTCTTTCTGTCTGATGGACCTTCACTGAACAGATTATGTATCGAACTGACCTGAGAGGTAAATGGATGAAGAATGAACACATCATAAGGGGAAAATCCATTCCCGTTAAATAGAATTACAATTCTCAGCCATTCCTTTGACCTTTAATTAAGCGTATTATTTTGCTGTTTCTCTACAGTTGGCTGTCTTCCTCACCTTTTGTCGACACAGTGGGCAGCTAATGGCATCCAGCCAGGAACCATGCCTCCAGTACAAGATAAGACAGGGAGCTGCAAGAACCAGTGAAGTTTTAATTCATATTGTTATCCCAAATGTAACCAATACAGAAAAACAAGGTAACAAAGTATTCACACTGAGGTTTTTATTCACATTGTTAGCAACCATCATAAACAATGCCATTTTGTACTGTTGTTTTTATGTATGTGCTATTTGAATTCAGTAAAGTGTGCTGTTTCTCTGTGATTTCTGAATATTCTCTGAAGGGAATGCAGAAATTAGCAATATGCAGACACCAGCACAAGTGGTTATAGTAGTCACAATACTCTATGGAACGCTGATAAATTAACAGACACCAGACAAGTGTTAAATGTAAATGACCGTTTCTGTCAGCTCAAATATTCATGTGTCTATTTAGATATTATATAAAATACTACATTCCAGAGGGTGAACTCACTTTTTTTTTTTTACAGTACTGGATATTTACAAATTAGCTCTTTATGAAGAAATACAAATTAGCCAGACGGTCTGTCTGTCTCTAAAGAGGAGAGCAGGGGTATGTCTGGCCGATGAGTGTTTATTGCATCACATGAGGATGACTTGTGAAGGAGTGGGAGAGAAAAGAGGGCTACGGTTTTATCAACCACTATCTCGGTCCATGACTGATAAACCTGTCTGGCATCATTATCCCACAGTAATGAGGTTAATGCCAAAACCTGGGTTGCAAAAGCAGAGTAACTTTCTCAAAAGTTTCCCAGAAATCTTGGTTGGAATTTTCTTGGACACGAGACAGAATAAACTGGATATCCCAAAATGTTTCAACAGTTATTTGAAAACCTGGACATTTTAGGCAAGTGTTCAGTATTATGCAAACCATGTTAACTCCAACAATTTTATTACACAACTTCAAACTGTTGATTGTATTACTCAACTGACCCGTTTAATACTCAAGGATAGCAAACAGAAATCTTCAATTAATTTGTATTGTGCACTCTTCGAGCCAGCATGACAGCAAGATTACAGGCAGAATGGCTGCCAGGTTAGCACCATTAGACCATGGGTAGGGGGGATGCATTTGGAGATATTCCAAAAATGTTTTGCCTCATTTGCCTGGTTTCCATAAATGACATTGAGTGATTGGTGAAAGGAGAGATGTGTGTTTAAATAAAACACCTGTGTGTTATCTCTGTGGTAGCCAGGTGCTGGGTCACCATAGCAATGACTGTCAAATATTAACCCTACTGAGACCAGTATGAGATTAAATCCACAGATAGGTAGATGGCTGTTTTTTTTCACCAGACCTCAATACGGACAGAAGAGAAGTTCAATAAAAAGTAGATACTTTCTCAGCAGTTAACGGGGTATGTGTGCACTTTCACTTTCAGTTTGTTCATTAACATGCTACTCTGTGCTATGAAGATCTGGTTTTATCTGTCATGCCCTCATTGACAGGTGGTTCTGGTGCTTTCTTACCACAGAACAGATGGCCACAGTTGGTTTGTACGGGGAAGCTGGCAGTCTGTAGACACACGGGGCAGTGCCAGTCTCTGTGGCCCACAGATGGGCAAACCTGAGAGTCCTTGAGAGAGAGAAAACCCCAGAGGCCAGAGTTAGAGGCAGGAAAGTATGCTGAAACTTTGTTACTTCACTGCTTCAAAGTTATGGTCTAAAACTATCTGATCCCTCTGGCCCTCGGGAGAGTGTGATACACTCATCCCTGGAATAGCAGTCACATAAATTAAACAAGAACCAGAGCAGGGATGAAGTCAAGGTCCTATACCTCTTAGTAGGCATCGTCATGAGGAAATAAAACTGTATGTCTTAAGTTGTCAACTGGATGGAACTTCAACCTCCTTCTTTCCTTTCAGACTGCCTCTCTTATTAAAGTTCTTAGCGATTGTTGTTAGTTAATAAATGGGGTGGCAGGTTAACCTAGCGGTTGGAGCATCGGAAAGATTGCTAGGTCAAATCCCAGAGTCGTTAAGGTAAAAACAGTTGACTATTTCAGTGTTTGTTTTTCCTCTCTTTGCTGTAACTCACTTGTTTCAGGGTTGTTCGGTCCCATGTGTGTTCTGAGGGCAATCCTGGGTGACCCAGACCCGCTGGGACCTCAGGGAGAGGGTCATGTCTGGACACGGTGGCAGGTCAGTGGAGGGGGAGCGACAAAAAAGATGAGATTGAGTAGAATACTGCAAGGTTCAGACAAAATGTCACATTTGTTCCAACTATACCAAGTATCCAAACTAGTTAGCCATTAAAATCCTATTAATAAACTATTAATATCTATGTACCAGAAACACACACTTTATGACCACCATGTTCACTTATGCTTGAGGGGATGGATCCTAAGTTAACGCTCTGAGAGCAGACTTACCTGGGAAGAGAGATGTGGTACATCAGGTTGGTGTGGCGCTGGAAGTAAGGGCCTGGTGTAGTAACAGGCTGAGAGCGTGTCCTGGGGTTGAGTAGCTGTATACAGGCAGAGAGGCTGAGTAGTTTGTCTGTGAGAATCTGTGTCTTAGAGGGGCTCGAGAAGGAATTGTTTCCTCACTGCATCACTGTACACAATAAATGTGACTGGTCAGTTAATCATTACCCAGGCCTCTCAGTCTGAGCGCTGAGGACCTCCTGCCTGTCTGCCAGCCAACTTGTGTCTGTGACTGGACGAGACCTTGACACGCAATATAGCAACTATTAGATTGCAGTGAATTAGAGTGTAGTAGTACAACAAAACACAGAAGCATTCTCTGTAACGTGATAGATGTGTTTGCTCTTTGGTACATTTTATTATAGTATGATATCAGCGAATGTTCCAATCAAAAACCAGGAAACATTTCCATGGCCACTCCCAACTCTGTGTTCTATTTTGATCATGTGACCACCCACGCAAGGTCAAAGATTTGGCCCCACCTTGCTTCAGAAATTAGATCCAGGTTGGCCAATGATTTACTTCAAGTTTACACAGTGCAATGCCATGACCCACATACGATACACTCCATAAGAATTTGGACAGTGACACAGATTTTGTTGGCTCTGTACCACAGCACTTTGGATTTCAAATTATATATTGGTAATGGGATTAAAGCACAGACGGTTGGCTTTAATTTGAAAATATTTTCATCCATATTGGATAAACCATTTAGAAATAATGGCATATTTTGTACATAGTCCCCGCATTTTAGGGGACCAAAAGTATTTGGACAATTGGCTTCACAGGTTCCTCTTATTAGGCAGGTGAGTGTTCACATCACAGGTGCAGGCTCAAAGAGAGCATTTCATGTCTAATTTTAATTCTAGGCTTTGCATTTGTGTTCTAAGGCAGCTGCTTAGGTCTGACAACAACAGGACCAAAACAGTGTCAATTAAAGTGAAGCTGGCAATCATGATGCAGATAAATCCGAATATATAAATCGGAGATATAGCTAAACATTAGGCATGTTCAAAAGTGTGTAAAAAAGAACAGACACAAAAAACATAAAATGTACAGACTAAATTCCTAACTATATTGCCTTATATATTTCAATTATGGCTTTTATTTTGAAAAACTAAATCTGAGTTAGTGTTGCTAGCATAATATCCTGTTGCTAGAAGAACGGTAATGAAGCCTCATAAGGCCATCACATCAGACAGCACTTCACCTGGCATAAGGACAATGCTCCAAAACATATCATCTGTCCTGAATCCATTTGCGCATGCATTTTATTTGCTTAAAACAAGAGTAAGAGTAAAATGCCTTAAAACACATTAATTTCAAATTCAATGTCCTGGAGTACAGAGCCAAAGCAAGAAAACTTGTGTCACTGGCAAAATACTTATGGACAGCAATGCATTTTACATTCACCATTAAACTCTGTGGTGAAGCAGAGTTGTGAAATACGTTGTTGTCTATAGATCCATAACTTTATGACTACTGTTGAAAGCACCCTAGTTAAAATGAAAACCTCACCTATTCTAAATCCACTAGGATTGGCAAATATATTTCTTTTTGTCATCATCTTGTCTTGATGTAAGCCTATCACATTAGTTCTGGTAAAGAGTCTGTAAAGATAGATTAACAATGTCCAAGGTGAAGGTAACAATGGAATTCCCATTGTTTGCCATGATAATGAGTAATAAGGATTTGTTATCATGAATTGTATGTTTCTAATATTTGTATTGACTGTTGTATGTTTGTTGAACTGTTCTGCTCTAAAAGTAGCTGCATTTCGGAATTCGGTGTAAAAATATCCCAGCAAACATTTACATAAATGTTCACCCTACACTTCTTTGCCAGAAGTATTGGGTGAACATGCTTTGGAATGTCTAAAAATAGCAGGAGTTGATCGATGAAGCTGGGTCAGTGTTGAAAGCTGAGCTAATTGCCTAACAGTGACTGTTTGCCCTCTGACTCAGAGAGGAAATTCGAGGGAGGAGATTCTTTTTTTTAAACTTATATTTATCGTCTGTCTATAATATTGTTTGGTTTAGAGAACGCAAAGCGTGTGAAAAGCTGTCATTAAGGAAAAGGGTGGCAACTTTGAAGAATCTGCAATATGAAATGTACTTTTATAGTTTTGATGTCCTCCCTATTATTCTACAATATGGAAAATAGTAAAATGAAAGAAATGCCCTTGAATGAGTTGGTGTCCAAACTTTTGACAGTTACTGTAAATATAAAGGTGCTGGTCATTTAATTAGAATATCATCAAAAAGTTGATTTATATCAGTAATTCCATTCAAAAAGTGAAACTTGTATATTATAATTATTCATTGCACACAGACTAATATATTTCAAAGGTTTATTTATTTTAATTGTGATGATTATAACTGACAACTAATGAAAATCCCAAATTCAGTATCTCGGAAAAGTAGAATATTACTTAAGACCAATACAAAAAAGTGATTTTTAGAAATGTTGACCAACTGAAAAGTATGAGCATGTATAGCACTCAACACTTTGTTGGGGCTCCTTTTGCCTGAATTACTGCAGCAATGCGGCGTGGCATGGAGTCGATCAGTCTGTGGCACTGCTCAGGTGTTATGAGAGCCCAGGTTGCTCTGATAGTGGCCTTCAGCTCTTCTGCATTGTTGGGTCTGGCGTATCGCATCTTTCTCTTCACAATACCCCATAGATTTTCTATAGGGTTAAGGTCAGGTGAGTTTGCTGGACAATTAAGAACAGGGATACCATGGTCCTTAAACCAGGTACTGGTAGATTTGGCACTGTATGCAGGTGCCAAGTCCTGTTGGAAAATGAAATCTGCATCTCCATAAAGTTGGTCAGCAGCAGGAAGCAAGAAGTGCTCTAAAACTTCCTGGTAGACGGCTGCATTGACCTTGGACTTCAGAATACACAGTGGACCAATGCCAGCAGATGACATGGCACTCCAAACCATCACTGACCATGGAAACTTTACACTGGACTTCAAGCAACGTGGATTATGTGCCTCTTCCTCCAGACTCTGGGACCTTGATTTCCAAAGGAAATGCTAAATTTACTTTCATCAGAGACCACAACTTTGGACCACTCAGCAGCAGTCCAGTCCTTTTTGTCTTTAGCCCAGGCGAGATGCTTCTAACGCTGTGTCTTGTTCAAGAGTGACTTGACACAAGGAATGCGACAGCTGAAACCCATGTCTTGCATACGTCTGTGCGTGGTGGTTCTTGAAGCACTGACTCCAGCTGCAGTCCAGTCTTTGTGAATCTCCCCCACATTTTTTAATAGGTTTTGTTTCAGAATCCTCTCCAGGGTGCAGTTATCCCTATTGCTTGTAAACTTTTTTCTACCACATCTTTTCCTTCCCTTCGCCTCTCTATTAATGTGCTTGGACACAGAGCTCTGTGAACAGCCAGCCTCTTTAGCTATGACCTTTTGTGTCTTGCCCTCCTTGTGCAAGGTGTCAATGGTCGTCTTTTGGACAGCTGTCAAGTCAGCAGTCTACCCCATGATTGTGTAGCCTACAGAACTAGACTGTGAAAGCATTTACAATATTCTAATTTTCTGAGATACTGAATTTGGGGTTTTCATTAGTTGTCAGTTATAATCATCAAAATTAAAAGAAATAAATATTTGAAATATATCAGTCTGCATGTTCATACCATATTCATCAATAATGGCCACCCAGTATAACAAATCACAACAAAAAACCTGCTTTGAAACCATTAATGCATTTATAATAAACAGAAATGTAATTTCTTTGTGCAGAAAAAGTTAGTACACCCCTGCCTTTAGTATCACATAAAATGGCTAAAATTAAAATAAGGTGTACTAAAAAAGGTGCAGGTTACAAGAAAATCCTTACAGAGTTACTTGGCTGGGTTTTGCCTTCCATAAAGATTATACACTGATCTGGTTTTAGTCTTAATTATATGGTTGAGTGGTAACACATCAAGTCAAGATCAAAGACCAGCTATTGAAGCTAGGAGTATACTTACTTTTGTAAATTATGAATACATGATTGCAAAGTATAATATTTCAGTGTCATTTGTTAACTTAGGTTACCTTTATCTGTCAATTGAGTTAAAGTAAAGATTACATATCCATATTTGCAAATTTTTAAGAAATATACAAACATACTTTCCATGAGGCCTACCCATTTTTCACATGGCTGAACTTTCTTGAAATTGCTGACAGTAGATTAGTTCATTTAATTCACATTTTTATATTTCGCTATACCTGCAACCACCACTGCTATTGCCTATGTATCTGTCTAATACAACAAATACAAAAATTTGAATAATTACTACCAGTTTGTCACGTTTCTTACTAAACAATACTGGCTAACATGCAAGTGAAATAGAGAAGCTGCACTCTCCTTGCCTTTCCATTGTCACTAGATATGTGATCATCTCCAAAACCAAATTGAACTTATACTATAAAAAAAAGTATCTCTGATGCAGATCTAGTAATTCTGGTTCTAAATAAAACTATCGTAGTTTAAAAAAGCTTTAAGTCTAAGGTCTTGTATCCTCTGCAGATAGGTGAATTAACCTCTGGGGTCTGCCCTCTTGAACAGACCTTAAACTGTTTGTATTTGTTACAGTCGTTTTTGCTAAATTTGTGCTAAATCCACGAAACCCAAATTTGCTAAACTCATTTTTGTTCATTAGCTCCATCTTCAAAACACCTGGGTAAAGTTATACTAAATATTCGCTGTGCATCTAAATATGAATACAATTATATTACTATGCAGATTATTTTTTGCACTCAAGTGCCTGATGGAAACACAGTCGGTCTATTTTGACTTCTGTGTGTGATAAAATGTGGATTTGTTTCTTTGAGATGAGTTTCCCCTCGTATTCTTATGTGTCAAACTAAACTGTGATAAGAAAAAGACGAATTCCTCACATGACACGCGCACACACACCCAAACACACACCCAAACACACACACACACACACACACACACACACACATACACACACACAACAGAACTGTACTGTTTATAGAGGAATACATATTTGATTTAGAGTTGGGATTTGAATCAAAACACTCCAGGGTTATTTTTCAAGACAAATTCGACCTAAGGTTTATTTTATAGGTAATGCAATGCTAGCTATTCAATTCACTTCTATGTGGCTTTTTAGATTTCATCACCAACACCTTTTTAGACATGGTAATGCATCACACACATCTGGCAAGGCTGGATTCTAACGGAAAATTGTCCACACTTCTTGATTAAATAGGTTGGCTGTTAGCAATATGGTCAGGGTACTATTTAAACCCTTTTTTGTTCAATAATGTTACTATCCCTTTTTTAATGTTGGCCGTAAAGTAACGAGAAAAGTAAGCAACGATTCAGAATGGAATGCAGCTCAGATAATTGAGGCGTTTACAACTCTTGATTCGGCTTTGTGATTGGATCTGTTCATTCACACAGACCTGTCTGTCAGTCAGATATTTCAATCTGATTGGTCTGTCTGTTCCAGTCTTAAGTATTATTGGTGTTTCATTCCTGGATTGCGCACCTTACCGCGTCAATCCCTGATCGGTCTCAACCGGGAACGTCATAGCACGAACGGCTGTTATTCACATAGATACTCACGGTGCTTTTAGAGCGCAGTGAGAAGGAAGCATGGTCGTATTACGTACTTAGCGTTCAATCTTAACTCCCTGCAGGTGAGGTCAAATGCAGAAGGAAGGGTATCCTCATCGTCGTTGACAGGTGAAACGGACGTATTTGGCCAAACCCGGCGGGGAGAAATGGAGTCGGACAAAGCGGTGTTGTGTGAGAGCCTTGTTGTGTGGGTGAGTACGTCTATGATTTCCTCGGTTGAATCACAGAGCCCAGAGAGCGCTTTAAAGCGTCTGAATGGATCAGTGTTTACTGTTACTAGTGACGATATCATTTACCTGTGGCAGGTAGATTACGGTCAGGACTACAGTCATCAGGAAATGGGCCATCCACAATTTGGATAGTGTAGGCTACTTGTTATCTCCTATTTATGATAGGCTATTGCCCAATGATTCCAACATTTTTACGTATTGTTAAAATAAACCATTTGCAGATATGAACAGGCTACGTCACGTAGTCTATAGTGTAGAATATATATTAGTCTGCATTACCCTATGCGCAGATAATTACCGCAAATAATAGTTTTCTCACGTTATACATTACGAAGGTGTCGTTGTTTTTTGTCGAGACACAAACTCAACATTTTCCCTGAATTTAGTTTATCCTCATCCGATTTAGGGGAATAATCCCATTAACTGCAAGATATTTGTGGAATGTTGCTCCTTCGATCTTTTGATAGGCATTCAAATATTATAGGCCACGGCAACTAATAGTTTGTCTTTCATTTTGGTTTTGCTGCGTTATCGCACCTGTAGGCTGGTGTTTAGTTATTCCGAACCTTCCTTCCTGTGGCTGGCCATTGAGTAACATCTGAGATCATGTCAATTTGACTTGAAGGCAATTAGGAACTCTAGCTGATTAGATGTCTTGCCAAGTGTTACAGCATTTGATTCCTGTAGTAGAGTTTACCTTCATTCCACTGCTCTCTCCTAAAACAAAGACTGTTAGACTCTGTGTTGGTCAGTCCCAGAATGGAAGACCACATGCTGCTGGAAGGGTTGTTGCGAGGCAGATAGTTTACTGTGTGTATATTCATGTATTTAACTGCATAAGATTCCATCATAAGATACAATCCCAATGACCCAGGGCAGCAATAGGGGAATTGCCCGGCGGAGGGTTCAGTCTTTCAAATGGGAAGATAAAAGTGTCTCTCCTGACTCTGCTGTCATGAAAGTCCAGTCACCCCGTCTTCCTAATTGCCATATTTCCCCTCTCTACCTCATTTAATGTGTGGTGAGTGTTATATTGCAATATCGCATGCCGTCAAGTTGGTTCTACACGTTGAAGGTACTATATAAAGAGCTTTATGGGTCTAAAAATGTGGCGTCTGTTATAAGACCAGGGCCGTGTTTAAATAGACTGCAGTGGCTTCTCCTTGTGAGCAGTCCCTTCCCTGTAACTGAAATGATGTGAGAACTGTGCAGGTCATTGCTGGTGTGGCTCACCCATCTGTCATTGTTTTCACTTGCTCTGGGACTGAAACAAGTGTAAATAAAGGGGAGGAGACAAATATAGGCTGCTTAGATATACAGTGACATGCAGCTGAACATTTATTAATGTACTCGCAGTTCATTAGTGTATGAGTGAGTAGGCACACTGGGGGGGGGGGGGGTAGGCACACGGAGGGGGGGGGGGGTAGGCACACGGGGGGGGGGGCACTGAGGGGGGGAGCCGGGCCCGCTATCAGCGGGCAATAAAGTGTTTCACCGAGCTCAGGACGGCCGGGGTGGGGGGGCACTGAGGGGGGGAGCCGGCAATAAAGTGTTTCACAGAGCTCAGGACGGCCGGGGTGGGGGGGTCTTCATTTTGTTGTGTTGGAGGCAAAAGTCCTTATGTCCCAGCATGTTGATAGACTATCTCTGTATGCTCAGCCTTTTCCCACAGGCTTTCACGACCACGAGCGAAGCCTGAGAGCAGAGGCTGGCGGACATCTGACACCTTGGTCACAAAGCCAGCGGGTGAATTATTCACAACTCCACCCTAGCACAGTGGAGCCGGGGAGCAGCTCTCCACTTTGCTGTCTCTCCATCTCGAAACACAGAGATTTATCACTTTTCTTTCTTTTTTCCTGCGGGTTACTTCCGATCTCTGTGCATGCCCGTGGTGGGTGGTTGCTCACGAGAGGCTTGACACGTTACAATGAGCTGAAGCAGAGAAGGACGACAGGTTCTCCCGGTTGTGTTAGGGCTTTCCCGGTCTGTGTCTTCCGCTCCTCTGCTGTCTCTGACTTGCATTTGTGTCCCTGTTTGTTTCAGCTGCAGACCTTCAACACTCCAGCGCCGTGCACCACGACAGAGGAGCTCACCACCGGAGCGGCAATGTCTCAGGCCCTGCATAAAATGTAAAACACACACATTTTCACGCTTAGGTTACCTTTATCTGTCAGTTGGGTTATTGAAACATGTTAAACGTGTGTGATTTACGCATTTATATTGTCTTCCCCCGGCTCAATATTTAAAACCGCTCAAACTGGATCGGAACATGGTCGGACTTGGGATGGATTTGTTCATCTCAGTGTGGTTGTTTAGCAGATGTTTGGTCATCCGATGCTAACGCTCGACCATGTTGCTTTGCCATGCAGAGATCCAGTGTGGTTCAGTGAAAGTTGGCTTGGTCGCATAAAAGAGGACGTGGGGAACAACTGGAGACTGAAGGTATTGATGTCTCTCCGATGTTCCCTTCTCCCCTCCTCTTTCTCAACATACCTCCCTCTCTCCTTTTCCCTGCTAACCCAAAAACCAAAGTGCGTGCCCTCTGCTGACCCTGGTGGTATTTTAACCAGCCGTCGGCCTTTACTGAAATTTGTCTCACACGAGGAAGCACAGAATTTATTATTTAGGAAACGTTTATTAATGTGTGTTCAGCCTTTCATCGGGCAGCACAAAACTCGCTCATTGAGGGGGATTCCTGGAGGTGTGCAGTTTGTTTATCTGGAGTAAAGACTGATGAAAATATTTCTGTAGATGAGCAACCTGAAGAAGATCCTTCAGATGATGG
Organism: Esox lucius; assembly: GCF_011004845.1. Classification (NCBI taxonomy): domain Eukaryota; kingdom Metazoa; phylum Chordata; class Actinopteri; order Esociformes; family Esocidae; genus Esox; species Esox lucius. The sequence continues at coordinate 16,140,591 of NC_047576.1, forward strand.
TGGGTTACTACAATGAGGTGGGTAGACAGAAACATGTCTGGTTTGGAATAGTTTTGTCAATTTATTTGCTATTGGTTATGTCTGTTGGGTCACTTCGCCAGCAGATACAATTCTATTCCTGGATATAACTTTTTACATATTGTTAAGGCTGTTTTATTTTGATTTACGTGACCAGGTTTTGAGTCAGCAGATCCAGGAGTTCCCTCTGCCAGATCTCACAAAGGTGGCAGAGCACTCAGACCCTGTAGAATTGGGACGACTGCTGCAGCTTATTCTGGGATGTGCTGTCAAATGTGAACGCAAACAAGGTAGAGGCACTCACAACGTCCCGGACGCTGAACTAAGACTGTTCCGCAGCACCATATTGTTGCCTTGACAAGACAATGGAGTCAGACGAATCTGAAACAGACTGGCATCTGAATAGAAACTGTTTGTGCATATTTGTGAGTGCTTATATATTGTGAAATTCCTTCTCTTCTCTCCTGCTCTCTTTCTTGCTTTCCAGCCCGCTCTCACTTTCTCCCTCTACATATGGAAAATACTTCTTCTCTGACATTCGTTCTGTCCCCTTTCCCCTAGAGTACATCCAGATAATCATGACTCTGGAGGAGTCCGTGCAACATGTGGTGATGACAGCCATTCAGGAGGTGAGTCTTCGTTTGGACCCAGTTTCATTCTTTCTACTATCGATCTTCTACAGTATGATCTAAGAATTTTGTTTGTATTCACATAACAACATCACAGTATGCTTTTTAAAATGTTTATTACATGCCATGACTTATTTTGGGCTCATGTTGTATGGAAATGAATTGGATGCAGGTTCTAACCAAACTTATTCTCACTCTTTCTCTTTCATGCTCTTTCATTCTCTTACTCTCTTTCTCGCAGTTAATGAGTAAGGAGAGCATGGCCCAGTTTGGAGCAGAACCAGCAGGGGATGTAGAATCCCAGGTGAGAGGGGGATGTCCAGGGTATTTGCCTCAAGCAGTTTATTTAGTGGTTCTTTTTTGATCGTACATGTCTCTCTTTAGTTGACACTGGAGCTCCTCGAACAGGCGTTGAGCGGAGATGCTCTGTGTTGAGGCTCTAATAGAAAGCTGCTGCCTATATTCTGGTTGCAGTTCCATGCGTGTGGTTTAATGCTTATCCTGCACCCTTTAAGTACTGTTATTGTTAGTACTGTAACGTTGCTCTATGTCTGGAACTGTGGCGGTAGACTGTAGAGTAGCTAGCTGTATTCCTTGCTAAGTGTTTATGTGTTGGTATCTGTGTCCAGCTGAAGAAGGCTCTTGAGGACCTGGTGGATCTGATGGCAGAAAAGGAGGAACTAGCCCAGCGCTGTCAGGAGCTCGACGTACAGGTACACACACACACACACACACACACACACACTTTCTACTGCCCCTCCTAACCCAAACATTGCTGCACTTTGTTTACACAGAAATTTAACAGCCAGACAGGGTTGGATAGGTTACGTTCTAAATGAAATCATTTACAGTTACTAGTAACAACCCAAACTGTTTTCCGAGTAACTTTTATTAGATGACCCAATCTCAAACTCTGTGCCCCATGTCATTCAGTGGTCTCAGTTGTGTCATTTTGACCCAGGTTTAATTTTTGGTCACGCCTTACCAACCTAAGCTGGGAGTCAATATCAAAAGAATCCCAGGTATCAGTTTAATGTAAATATTCTGCCGTACAAAAAAACTATATGGCATACAAAATTGAACATTTTGTTCCACTATACATTTTGTGTAGTGGTGCATCCTAATCCCCTTGCCAACAGTTGAGTTATCTTCATTCAATTAGATCCTGATGTTTTAACACATGAATAAGACACACTTACTTGTAGTAACTCCTACCACCTAAAGTATTTTGTTTCCACATAAGCAACAGATTCCATCATGTCCAAAAAGGTAACTGACTGCAAAAGACTGCGGTTTTGGAAACTAAGTGACTAGGTCAGTCATAATAATGTTTTTGTTTCATTGAGGTCAAGAGGTTTGTTGGTTTGGCGTAGCATGGTCCAGTGGTCTGTAACGTGCCTCTTGGTTTTGTCTCACGGCTCCTGGAGCAAAACCATAACAACACAACTTTACCTGTGTTATATTGTAGGGATGTATTGCCAGAGGGAATGTAAATGATATAGAATGATGATCTGTGGAATGGGATGGAGTGTAGACCTGTTTGGCAGAGATAGCGTACTACTGAATGGATAATAGTGTAAAAAACTGATAATAGTGTAGGTGTTGTGTTGTTTTCGGTGTTCAATAATAAAAAATGAAATGAAGTTTAAAATAATAATAAAAAACAAAAATATTACACTCTGCAGATGAACGTTAAAACATATATTCCTTTGGAATTGTGTAATAATCCTGAAATTTAATCAGCACATTTTTCAAACGTTTTATTTCAATATGTAAGAAAAACAATAATTATAATTACAGAAACAAATTCTGGTAGCCAAAATGATTACAGGATTGATAACTTTTTCTCTGTTACTCTCATTCTCTGTTACTCAATACCATAAGCTCACCCTCATACACCCTGGGACATTATAAACAGGGGCTGTGTAAATGCACTGTGATTCTGGAGGCTATTGTCTGGGGCTTGTGTAGCAGAAGGGTGTAGCTTTGGTTTTACTGACTGGGCCACTCTGCTCTCCCGCTGGTCTCATTCCCCCCATACCTTGGCTGCCTGGCTGGGCAAAACATATTGATAGTATAGGACAAAAAGTCTTCTACTGGTCATTGGTTAGGATGTGTGCATGTCAAGGCCATGAAAAGGTACTGATGCTATTGAATGGGCCTCTCGTGTCTACAGCCTTGTTACAGTAGAACGTCGGTGTCTTTCTTCATGGACACGCAGAGGTAAGTCAACATGGCCACTCGTCGTCGAAGCGGGCTAAAAACATCTAACGGCTGGTTGCCGGGGTGATCGAAACATCTAAGCCGCCTTGCATCCTGTCACTAATATACACCACTGTCCTAAACTATTCATCATCTTTGGGAACAGGTGGAAAGAAGACCCTGGACTAAAATGTGTTTTTCTAACTTGCGCGCGCATGCGCACATGCTCCAGTTTGATGATTGTATTTTGAATTCAAGATGTGTGTATGTGCGTGTGAACTAACCAGTCTAGTCTTTCAAACTGTTAATTATCATACACGTTTGCTGAAAGTGCATCATGGCTACTCTTTCTGGGTGTAGTAATTGTGTTGTGTTTGTTGAACAGTTTTTGATGATTCTCTCTCAATCTTCATTGTTGAGTGGACAGTAAAAACATGAATATTTGCTCCTTTTTGTGTAACTCAAACGGTCGGGGGTTGTCATGGGGGGGCGGTTACGTGTGTTGCGCGGCAGGAGTCGGTGTAAGGCCAGGCAGACTGTCCGTGGAGGAAGCTAACAGTTCACGTGGGTTTTAACCTGTTGTCATTTGGGGATTCAGACAGCACTCCACTCTGACTCCTGTTTCCGTGCTTGTCAGGTGACAGTCCTGCAGGAGGAGCGGAACAGCCTATTGGCTGAGAACGACGTGCTGACGGACCGAGCTAATCAACTGGACTCATTTGATGACCCGAGCACACCCTCTGGACGCAAACACAGCCAGCTACAGATTCAGCTGGAGGCATTACAGGAGGAGAATTTTAGGTGTGTGTTTGTGTCTGTCTGTGCAAACACACCACACTGTTTAATTCTCCCTAGCACTTAAGCATTTGTCAATCTCTGTCTGTGTGTGTAGGCTAGAGGCAGCTAAAGATGATTACCGTATCCACTGTGAGGAGTTGGAGAAGCAGCTGATCGAGGTTCAGCACCGTAACGACGAGCTCACCGGCCTGGCTGAGGAGTCACGAGCACTTAAAGACGAACTCGATATCCTCAGGTGTGTAGTCTTCATTGCTGTTGTCTGGTAGGGATTATTTTACCCTCTGAGATGTGCTTTGCAGCTGCAAAACTACAACCTGGAATTTCACTACTGAATTGGCTAACAAGCTAACCTGGAGCCCAGACTGAATACCAGTGTTTAAATGGAAATGATGATAGTGAGTGTGTTGGTTTTGGTCCTCACCGGGCGTGTGTGCAGGAGCTGTTCGGACCGGGCTGTGAAGCTGGAGGCATCAGTGGAGACATACAGGCGTAAGCTGGAGGACCTGGGGGATCTGAGGAGACAAGTGAAACTCCTGGAGGAGAAGAACATGATCTACATGCAGAACACTGTCAGTCTGGAGGAGGAGCTACGCAAAGCTAATGCTGCTCGTGCACAGCTAGAGACCTACAAGAGACAGGTAGAGACCTACAAGGGACAGGCACAGACCTGTAAGAGACAGAGACCTGCAATATTAAAATTAATATTAATAGTTGGCTAAGAAATAATTAAGAAGAATATTGGTAAACCGTGACTTTGGCCTCCATTCATTCGGTACATAAATTGCATATCTGGGATGTGTGGGACATGAACAAGATGGGTAAGACAAAAGATATCTGAGAATGTTCTGCTGATAGGACAGGTGTCCCATATCTTCTGCTATATGAGTCTGACCCCACAGGGTTTCCCCTCATTGCCAAGTCACCTCTAAGGGCTGTCATTTTGGAATGACAAACAACCCCAAAGGAACTTACAAAATCTACTTCCTGTTTCCTGCCAGGTCCAAGAGCTGCACCGAAAGTTGTCAGAAGAGTCTCGACGTGCAGACAACCTGGCCTACGAGATGAAGAAGTTTGAAGAGAAACATGACACTGTTTTGAAGGAGAAAGAGGTAGGGACTAGCCCATACATTACGCCGTCCCATCAGACATCCAAACACAGTAGAGGGAGGACGGAAGGAATGTTATCAGACAACACTAGTCTAATGCAGTTGTTCTCAAACTTCTCCACAGGAACCAGCTGACATTTCAGTTTTGTTGTAGTCCTGAACTAGCTCATCTGATTTTCCTAATCAAGGAAGTGGTCATTAGTTCACAAATTAAATCCAGCTTTCTAGCTCTGAAAAAGTTCAAAACATGGTATGGCTGCTGGTCCCTGGGGAGGTGAACAGCTAGTTTAGTGCTTATGGATTTTCTTCTCTTTCCTGTCTGATGATGAAATAAGAGGATCATCATTGAGCGAGACTCTCTGAAGGAGACTAATGAGGAGCTGCGATGTAACCAGGCACAAAAGGACCAGCTCCTACAAGCAGGTAGCTTATTGGCCGATCACATTGACATGGAGCAATTATTTGATGTTTTTTCTAAACTGTGATGGGTCAGCGTATGACCTTGCATCACAAATGACATCATATTGTTTGTTGATTTAGTCAGTTACAGTTTACCCATGATACATCGCTGGTTTGATGCTCTCCATCAAGGCCTTTCTCTTTCTCTGAGGCACACGTGACTGAACGTCTCTCTCCCCACAGAGCTGGCAGGAATGCCAGCTGGTAGTCCAAGTCACGATAATCTCGCCGCGGAGATGCTGCCAGTGGAGTACAGGTAATCACTGTATTAAGTGTGTGGGTTTGGTGTGTGTGAGACAATGACTGTGCTAACTGTCCTTGTCCGTTCAGGGAGAAGTTCATCCGGCTCCAGCATGAGAACAAGATGTTGCGCGTGCAGCAGGAGGGATCGGAGAATGAAAAGATCTCTGAACTACAAACACTGCTTGAGGAGGCTCACAGGACACGCTCGGAACTGGACACCGAGAATAGGTTTGTTTTATTCCCCAATATTAAACATCAGAAAGTATAATAAACAGACTGAGCAATGGCACCGAGAGCAGATTTTCTGTGTTTTACTATCTGTTTGACCATGATGTACTTCCTGTGTGTGTTTGATGCACTTCCAGGTTAAGCAGGGAGAGGGTCGCTGAGCTGCAGCAGCAAGTGGAGGATCTGCAGAAAGCCCTTCAAGGTCATGGAGCCAAGACGGATGACGTGAGTTTTAAACTATAGCATTTCAAATGAAGCTGTACACACATTTCAGTGAATATACCACTCAGATAGGGAAAGACCTACGGAAATTTTACCCATAAGTGCGACCAGAAATATAACCACAGTGCTCCAGTTGAAATCCCCAATCTTACATGTAGGGATTGTCATAGTGATGTTAGCTTACCCAGCTTGTGCACTTTGAACTCTTCCATTGAATTGGGAAACCCCAGTTTGCCTGTCTAGTCAGCGTTCTCTGTAGTCTCGCTGTGTTGCAGTTCTAGAGATTTGGTGCTATCCACTGTTATATCAAACATGAACCCTTAATTCTGCAAAAGATTGCCTCTGCTGTACAGTAATAGCTATGGGTCAACCTTTCTTCTCTTGTTTTCTTTAGTCTCATCTGAAGAAGAAACTGGACGCTCATATGTAAGTATGGTCCGTCTTGATTCAAAACCTCTTTTGTTACTCCCGAGCAATAGATGTGTAAAGTAAGGTGTTCTATTACTCAGGGTGCAACTGAATGAGGCGCAGGATGAGATCATGAAGAAGAAAGAGTTACTGGAGGACTTGCAGCCAGACAACACACAGGCCTGTGAGTGTGTCTTTGACATGACCGTAACACGACCGCAGAACAACCCCATTGACTGACTGTCTGTTGGTCTGTCCATTAGCCTTGAGACTGGATGAGCTGACGGCTGCTCTGAAGAAGAAGGATGATGACATGAGAGCGATGGAGGAGAGATACAAGATGTACCTGGAGAAAGCACGCAATGTGAGTCATCCGTCCATAATCATCAATTCTTCTCATCCATACAGTGTAGCGGTTGGACATAATGGAACAAGTATAGAAAGTCTCTCTCTCTCTCTCTCTCTCTTCCCCCCCCCCCCCCATTTGTCTGGGTGATTTGAGGGAAGATACTGTCTCTTATGTCCAAATACATTTGACAGGATGTCAGGAAGTGTAGTTCAGTTTCAAACTTGTTTTGTGGGCATTGGGCACATAGTCTTTTTTTAAATTGTGCTACAGAAAAGGTTTCCCCGAGTTACTCCTAACAGAGATGCCTGGATAGTTATTTGGGTAAAACTTGTCAATATTTATGAATAAAGGTGATCTCACCCGCATTGGCAGGTTAAAAGCCTGAGAATAGCCAATCTACATTTATGTGTTTATGCATTTATTTATGACTTCACACAATGAAATAGAAATTTCCTGTTAAATTTGGCATCTTCCTTAAGATTCAGTAATTCAGTTGGTAGAATGGTACACGTTAATGTCTCTGAGTTAACAATTTATTTTATCTGTCTCTCTGTGTTACCCCCCCCCCTCCATTCTGTGTATAATAAGCAGTAATAATACAGTATACATAAAAGAAAGGAAAAACAACTAACATGAACATTTGACATTTTTTTTTAATAATAATGAATAAAATAAAAATTGACAGGGCTATTGTCTTTATTCTATAATGACAGGCAATATCCGGTCAGGCCATTCAGCTGCAAGATCTACTGTCTCTGTTTTCTCCAATTCCTCACATTTTCCTACGTTTCAAGGAAACCGGTATCTCAAATTGAAATGTGTTCTCTTTGTCTCCGTTCTGTAGGTGATCCGAGCGTTGGACCCCAAGCTGAACCCAGCCACAGCAGAGATCCAGGCTCTGAAGAACCAGCTGACTGAGAGAGACAAGAGGATCCTCAGCCTGGAGGTAACTGATCTTGACCTATGACCTGTAGCTGTAGCCTTAAGCCTGGAGGTAACTTTGACCTATGACCTCTAGCTGTAGCCTTAAGCCTGGAGGTAACATTGACCTTGACCTCTAGCTGTAGCCTTAAGCCTGGAAGTAACACTGACCTTGACCTATGGCCTCTAGCAGTAGCCTTAAGCCTGGAGGCACCATAGAGTATTGAAGGATGCATCTGTTGTGGTGTCTGTGAGGGCATGGACATTTTCATTTAAGGCTTCTGCCATCCTAATGTAATCATGTACATTCAACTTAATCTTCCTGATGAACCGGTTTGACAACACTCCCAACTAGAAGAAGGTTCTAGGTCACAATCAGTTGACCGGCACATCAGAAAGGAATATGTTGAAATTCCCACCCTTTAAATAAGGTGGATGCCTTCAGTGGCAATGTCCATAAAACGAATATTCTGACCACTAGAGGTTTTTAACGTTCTCTGTAGGAGGCAGTCGTTCAAATCCATAGTCTTTATCTCACTGCACCTCTGTGTCTCTTTCTGTAGAGGGAGTGTGAACAGGCGAAGCTAAGAGAGTATGAGGAGAAACTGATTGTAACTGCGTGGTACAACAAGGTAAGCGCATGAGATGACAATCCATTTGGGTGTTTCCTTCTAACTGAAATTACAGGAATGTGCAGTTTGTGTTAGAACATCGGTTCCATCTCTTCTGACCCATTCAGAGTCTGAGCTTCCAGAAGCTTGCGATAGAGGCCCGCCTGGGGGGTCGCTCCACTTCCATGATGCCCCCTGGTCAGTCCTTCCTGTCCCAGCAGCGCCAGGTCACCAATGCCACCCGCAGGGCCCTCTCTGTCAGCGTCCCGGCCACTACCGCCAAGTAAACCTGGGATGGACGGCTTACTGAGGTGGCCGTCTCGTGTACAGGCTGCTGTCTCTTTAAGTAAACCACCATTAGTTTGATTAGATATGTTAGCGCTGGGCTGGAACAAAGGCCTGCTGATAAAGCAGCCTTCTAGGACTGGGATCTCTTACATCTGAAATAAACAAACGAACGGCCCTACTCTGACTCTCTTCCACAAGTGCACACTCAAGTGACCTTAAGTACGCTGTCTCCTGGCCCCTGGGAAATGGGGGGGGGAGGGGGGCAAGCATGCCCTGACTGACATGAACACAAGCACTTACTTCAACCAGGTTGGCTACTTCTCACTGATACAGTGGCACTGTAGCACACCGCACTACAGTTTAGAATGTTGATAATCTACTAGATTGAGTTTGATCCTTTGTCTAGTGCATTAACTGAGCCCTACAATATACCTGTTAGCGTAGCTCGCAACTGACACGAACTGGAATTACTGGTATTGAATTGAACCAGCCTTGATTCTTAATCTCGACATATCCTGACATACTGTATATTGAGTCAGTGATAATGTGAATGCTTCTGTCTATGGATGTGCTGAAACCTATATTGATTATTCACATTTGGAGCCTGTAACAGAGATGTGGTCTTAAATGGCTTATTTTAGCTGCATTACCAGCCGAATATAAATGATATATTATAAAAGGATTCCATACATTACCACCAAATGATCAACCAACTGCACTATGCACAATATCAACCACTGGACTAGAGTTAAACCTCTTGTATACCTTCTGTGTTCTCACAGTCACCAGGGAGAAAATAAATAGGATTGGTGTATTTGGTGCTGGCCACCAGAAGTTGTTATTGCCGTGTAGATTGACTCTTTACTACTTTATTAAACAAAAACAGGAAGTCTATACCAGTCAGACAAAATCATCTTGTGCTGCAACAACTAAACTTTTAATAATATCAGAAATCCAGGACAATTATATTTATTTTTTATGCACTCACCTGTGATCTGACTACTAGAACTTCCTGAATCCTTTAACAGAGTACTGTTGGGCCTTTATATTCTCTCTTTAATGTTTTTGATCACTGGTAAGAAATCAGCAGTATAATTAGTAAAAATGTATACAGCACTGTAATCAGGGTTCAAACACCAGCTTGGGATTTAAGAGCCGGTTTCACAGACCCAGATTAAGATATAGTTGGGTTATAATATATAGAAATTTGGATAAATTAACCAGATGAAAATCTTGTCCTAGATGTGATTAATCAGCATTTGTGAAACCTGCTTCTAGGTTTAAATCTTCCTTCTCTGATGAGCAAAAAACGCTGTGACAACTTTTGAATGTTCTAAGAATTTGTTTCAGTAAACTCTTGAATGAAACATGAACATTTCTGTAAAACGGTCATCCATTCATGTTTATCACTTTCTCGATGTTCGATTTGATGTTTCATGAAATTGAGTCCTGTATGTCACGTTCAGATACGCACGCTCGCATGCGCATGCGCACACACAGACACACACGATAAAATAATGTGGTAACTACACTCTATCGTCTAGAATGTTTTCTTTTGCAGTGAATGGTATTTGTACACATGACTCACAGCAATTGCCATGTATACAGAGTTCAGAGCAGCACTACAAAATGAAATCGGAACAAATGCTGTTCTGTTAGTACTTGATATTTTGGTAAAACAAATATGGAATTGTGAATTATTAAATTATCATATGAAATTATGAAAAGTACATGTTGGTTTTCATGTAAAGAATAAACTACATTTCTTTCTCCAAGTGTTTGTTGAGTTTGTGTTAAGAGGTGAGATGTTGCCACCAGAGGGCGCCATGTCCATATGTAGAGTTTTACTACTCATTTCTATTCAAAACACAAGGTTTGAGTGACTTTCCATATCACAACAGAATGAACCTATGCAAAAGCTAGCATACTTGCCTAACTTAATAATAATGTTTATACTTTTACCCTGTATATGCAAGATGTACTGTGTGCTTCTATTTTAGCTCTATAAATGTTAATATAAAGATTTCATTTGGCAGCACCTTTTGTTAACGTCTTTTCATGATCGACACAAACTTTTGAACCTTTGGTTCAATATCAGGTTATGGATCAGATTAGTATAATCATTACTAGCCTTATCAATTAGCATTATAGCAGCTTTGGTTTAAAGGTGAATGTAGTTGAACTACCATTGACCTAAGGTGCCTTTCATGAATTAGCACATTTCACCATCTGACTGCTAAAGTACAATCTGTCAACCAAAGATCAATCTCACAGAACCATACTTATAAGCTTCAATCCATACACTGGCTTACTATTCACTCCACAATTTGGAGAAGCACACAAGCTTTGGGATGGCCCCTAACCAAAAAGATAGTTTATGTGAACAGGTCATGAGTAATGGCAAAAATGTGGGTGTTGTACAATTTTCTATATAACTGAAAGATTTTGTCTCAGTCTCATGGTCATGTGGGGAATACCACAAAATTAGCTGTAACACTGCACCTTTTTCTCTCTGTCTTGGAAGAATGGATATAACTGTGGGAAAGTTTCTGTTTTCCAAAACACATTTGACTGAATCCTGTTAAGTCTTTATTTTCTCTGACCAGAAAGAAGCTTTGTTTAAACCCAATGCCCCCCAAAATGCTCACTTGTATTCAATACTCCAACACCTTCTCTTTGTGAGGATAATACACTGATCCTCAAGTGAATGTACAACAAAAGGGATTACATTTTTATTTACAACAAATGGGATTCATTTCAGACAGTTTTTCTAAGCACTGAACAATGTTCCTTAAAGAAGCTTTAATGGTAATTGTTAGTACAGAAGATACTCTTGTTTTATGAAACTTTTTTGCCCTGGTATTGAAGTAGCTATCAAGAAATTGTGAAATTTCATTGGTATTGTATCAAATTTCCAATAATTTTATTGTTACATCCTTAAATGAATTAAGACTGCTGTTGCTGTGGCTGCTTTTGTTGATTATGGGAATATGGAAACATTAAGAGTTGTTTAGAGTGTTTATAAAAAGGTTAATAGGTATACATTTTACATGATTGTTCTGGGAAATGTATTTCTATTTGTCTTACCCGAAGGGTTATAAATTCATACATTCAAAGACTTGACCTTGCAAAAGGCACATTATAATACAGAATAACTAATGACAATACAGTTACAAATTTTTTAACATGAAGTGTTCAATCAAGTGTTTACGTAGAGTTTAAAGATGTTCTAACAAGCCTTGTTCTAGATCTTAAATAGGGTTCTAATGTGTGCTGTGGTAGATCTGAAATGAGTTCTAACGAGCCTTAACACAGATCTTGAAAGGGAGGGGTGTCAATGTTGCTCCCACTGTTCCTTCCAAACTGAGCTCCACCCCCTCCACAGTGGAAAAACTGAACTTCTGAAACAAACCGATGAAGAACAGGAAGAGCTCCATCCTTGCTAGACCCTCCCCTAGACACGCACGTTTACCTATACACAAAGGACATGTGATGTTTTCAACACAGGAAGTGTATAAATCCAACAGCGTTTTGCACAAAACCACCAAAGTTTAGTGTTTTCCTTTTGTGGTTATGACAGTAGTGTACCAAACTAATTAGGCATGAGGGGATGTGGTTAAAATATCACAGGTCTATGCGACCGCATATCATGGGTATGATATCATAGCTTTTTCTGTTGTTATTGCATTGATAACCGGTGTAGAGTAGCGATAAGGCATCTCAATGGTTTGTGGTAAATGCAGCTAAGAATTGTATCACTCTGCTACTGTCATGCGTCGTGCCTAAGGCCAGCTCTTAGTCGCATATATTAGCCATGTAATACACCCCTTGTGCCTTAATTATGATATTTTTCATGGACTTTAATCATTAGGCTTTTTATGTGAAGTAACCTACTTGACAAACACTCAAAGAAAATTTTTTAGACGCTTTGGTACTATTCATTCAAGTATGTGGTCATATTTCACCACTCTTAGTACAAAAATCACAACAGATCATCAAAAAATACTTTTTTGTTCATAACTCTGAGTACTTCTGACATTGAATAAAAAGTAAAAAAAATATATATCCAGAAAGACACATTTCACATTGAAATGCATAATGTTCGTACAAAGTACATGCATAACTTTTGATGGGATTTTCTTCTCTATTGTTGAAGTACTTTTAACTATCACTATGCTCATTATTTCTTATTAATCATCACTAATCCATTTGGTGAATATACTGTATGTATTTTACATTGTATTGCCTACTATGTTCAGATGGAAAAGTACAGAATCATGTGCTAAGGTCATAGATTTGACCTCTGTGGGATTCAAACCCACAACCTTGGTGTTGGTAATGCGTTGTCTATGTACTATAAAGTATTGTCATAAACAGGACATGATTGCCTTTCACAGTAGTAACCACAACTGGTAACCATATAAACCACGTGAACCCTGCAATGTCTTTCAACATGGAGCAGAATAGACAGCAAGGTAGAGGAATACATCAGATGGCCCCTTAACAAGGTTAAAACTACAAACTGAACTGCTGTGAACCATCACAAGTTCATCTTTGTTGATAAAGCAGGCTTCTATCGGGACAAAATGTGGCAGTGTCGATGCAATACCTATGAGAAACTGTCCATGTGCCTGGACAACGTCGGGGAAACATATTCATGTTTGTAACCATATCTAAAATCAGTTGTTTTGAATTCAGGATTTAATGGTTTACCAGTATGATCTGTTTGGAGATTTTTTGTAAGTTTTGAAACATTGCACAATACTATTGATAATAGTACTAAAGCAACAAAAAAAAATGTAATCCGTAAACTTGTCTGAAGAGCTAGGTTCAGAGCTTCCGCTGTTGGTAGTGAATGCAATATCTGGTCTATACTTGGCATGTATTGTTGGTTTCTTACTGAGTGGTGGCACAAATTGGGCCCTGAATGTATTAACCTTAAGGGGAAAATGTATTAACTCCTAGTTGAGGAAGCTATCATTATCAGGGTTAATTAAATACAGAAAACATAAAAGAATTTAAGAGTATATTTGCTTTACATGAGCCTAGACCCTTTAAGTTCAGGGTTAGGACCAAAGGTTTATGGCTAAATTAGGATTACCTGCAGAGAAGGGCAAGAAAGCTTCCCTCCTTACAAACTTGCCGTCGTTCTCCAGAAAGTGTCCTGGGTTAAAAGTGTCTGGTGTTTCCCACTCTGTCTTATCGAACAACACTGTGGTCAGGACGGGCATCAGGGACGTTCCCTATGGGAAACAGACAACAGTCAGTAACCTCCCATTTATTTGGAAGATTATGATGCGCTTAATTCATTTGGTTTTTAAAGGGGCCATCTCAGTGAGCACAATAATATGAAAGAGATGATTTTCATGTGATGGCCAAAGGAAATGTTTGCATTGTAATAGAAGAACATTTCTTTTTCTTAAATCAGCAACTCTACATGTATGGCAGTCATTCCATTCCAGTGTCTGTTAAATTCCAACACAGGGACACCTCTCATTGATTAGGTGATTACCCGAACCAAATCTAATTTAATGAGGAAAAGTCAAAAAACCACTGCTGTGGTCATCACTATCCTCTTGCAATAGGACCAGCTGGATGCCAGTGCAAGTAGTACCTCAAGGTAATTTGAATTAAAAATAACTGTTCAGCATGACAAAAGAGTTGAAAAGAAAAGCTTTGCATGAGGAAAAGAAGTGTTAAATTCTGTCTTTACTGGCAGAGGGATACAGTGAGCGTCAGGTTGCTTCCATCCTAAACATTTCAAAGACGGCAGTTCATAAGAACAAAGTCAAGCAACAGACATTGGGGACAACAAAGCTACAGACTGGCAGAGGGCGAAAATGACTGTCCACTGACCTAGATGACCGTCAACTCATTCGAATGTCACTCAACAACTTTAGGATGACATCAATTGACCTACAAAAAGAATGGCAAACAGCAGCTGGGATTTCGTATTTACTCCTTGAGATTAACAAAAAGCAACGTCCCCAGTTGCCTATGTTTACATCTACACAAAAGATTGTGGGCTGGCCCTGTGAGATTAACCTGGGGCAGCGATGCTCTCTAGTTACTTATGTTCAGACCTGAACACAAAATGTTCAGATTACATTTGTGAGCTTCATCACGCTCTGCTTTTATAGTTCAGTTAGAAATGAAATTTGAAGGCCAGGTGTGGTGGGTGTTAGTTGTAAGGCAGTAATTGGATTGGATTCTGTTGTGCCAATGCAGCCAGGTGGAGGTGTGTTTTGATATGATTGGCCAGAGAGTATGGCTTCCATATTCTTTACCAAACTGACCTAAGCTACCTTTAAAGATGTATATACAATGTTGACTAGCACTAAACATGCAACCATACCAAAATAACAATAGGTAACAGTTTGGAACTTTTAAATTGTCAACTACACAGTTGTATCTATAGGTTGTAACAAGATGAGACAATTTTACAGTGGAATTTTTCAGTTATTGATTCTGCAATTTACCCTTTTTAATCTACCGTTACGGAACGACACCTGACCTCTTTGAAAAATATGAAAGCTTAACAATTGAGACTGGTGCTTTGGATATGTTAACTGGGGGCTAAGTCTGAAGGAGTAGCTGAAGTAGCTTGCCTGTATCTTTATATAAGGCCAAGATATGGGCACAAATCTATACAATTGTCAAAATCTCCATACACTGTTTACATTTTGTGACTGCACTAAACATGTATCCATACCAAAATAACAATAGGTAACATTTTGGGAGGATTAAATCTAGCAACTCCACACTGTTATCTGTAGGTTGGAACCAGATTAGACAATTCTACTGTGGAATTATTTAGTTATTGATCCTGAAAAGTAACCCGCAAAGCATTCAATTCATCCTTATGGAATGACCCCTGACCCCTGTGTAAAATATGGAAGCTTGGGAGTTGAGACTATTGCTTAGAATATGTCACCTGGAAACTAGTCTTGAAGGAGTTGCTGAAGTAGCTTGCCTGTATCTTTATCTAAGGCCAAGATATGGCCTAAAATCTATAGAATTATTGTCAGAATCGCCAGAGAGAGAGAGAGAGAGAGAGAGAGAGAGAGAGAGAGAGAGAGACAACAAATAAATACAATTATATATATTTGTTACTGGAAGAAATGCATTCAGGTACTAAAATAACTATTGATACAATACATATGCCCACTCCCTTCCTCCCAATAACAGTCCACAACCGTCAATCTGACAAATTCAATATGGAGAGGGAGCAGCTAAGTGGTTAAGCTAAAAAAAAAACAAAAAAAACAAGAAAAACAATCAAGGTACATAGCTATGATTAACTGTGTACCTGCTGTTTTTATATTCGGAAGAAGCAAGGACAGAGTCATTTCCACCAGCAGGAGCAGGAGAAGGCAGTAGCTGAAAAAACAACATTTGTGCTGCTAGCAGCAAAGCTAAAATTAGCGCTAGCAGTGAAGATAACGTCTGCTCAACTGAAAAGCCTCAGGCAGAAGCAACAGCTAATAATGTGAGCCAAGGCGGAAACCTGGTGCAGGAGATGCAGGACACAACGAGGATGACGGGGACGAGGTCAATGAAAATATCAAACATAGGCCAGACGATCAGCAGCAGCCGCTGGAGAATTTTACAATCTCAAAAGATCCTGAACTATGGGGAGTCGTCACAGAGCACGTCAGGGAAGTGGCAATTTCTCAAGATCCTGCTGCCTTCCAGAGTAGAGCACCGAAATACCCAGTATCTGTGTGGTCCCTTACCAATGATTTACTGCATTGTTGCCTCCCAAACAAAAAGGTAATGCCTAGTGAGTGTTTAATTTACTCACCATCAGCTGGTCGGGTTTACTGCGTTGCCTGTAAACTGCTATCTCACAACATAATGGTTTTATGTCTAGATTCTCTGACTGGAGACATCCTGAGCAAATTTCGGACCACAAGAAGTGTGCAAATCATAGGCACAGCATGCTGCTTTACTGCGCAGATCGAGGAAAGTGAGCACAGTGGATGCTTTGCTCAAGCGGCAGATGAGGTCTTGAGGCGCATGGTGGTTGTAATCAAATTCTTGAATGAGAGAGGCCTAGCATTCAGGGGCGATTATGAACTTCTGGGATCGTCAAATAGTGGCATTTTCCTCGGATTTCTGGAACTTATTGTGCAGTTTGATTCATTTTAATAGAACACATAGAGAAGTATGGTTAAAAGGGATGAGGGACTACATCATACCTGTTATCTACTGTGTGTGAGGAGTTCATTTAATAAAGCGTTTTCAATAAAGCGTTTTGACAACGCTAGTAACATGGCTGGTAAATGCAATGGCCTTCAAATGCATCTGAAAAAAGCAAACATAGTTATTCATTATGTGCCGCCACAAATAACACCTTGCAAGAGCATGATATATCCTTAGATGCTACACAGTGACTGCTGGAATCTCCACATAATGTTTGTGGCATCACTCAGAGATACATTTTCTCAGTTTGAAAAGGCATCTCGGGATGTGAAGGGCGTGACACACTTCTATACATGAGACACAGCGAGTGAGAGAAAGAAAAACCTTTGCAGATGAGTCCATGGAAAATGAAGCAATGCTAAATGGGAGTGAGCGATTCAAGGTGGAAACCTACAATGTGGTCATTGGCAGGTTGCTGTCCTGTCTAGCTAAATGCGTTGTTGCATACAGGGACTGAATGGACTATTTTGTGTTTTGTTTGATGTTGACACAGACCCTGATGATGTGCGTAAACACGCTGCTGTGATTTCCTCCACATATTCAGATTACCTGGACGAAGACTTCGGATATTAACTTGTTCGGTTCAAGGATTTCGTGCGGGAAGGGAAAAATCGTTCACCCGAGGAAATGCTACAAATTCTGAAAAAATGGCCTACAGACTACTTTCTCAAGCATGTTCGTTGCACCTGCCTGTTATCAACTGCGAGGGCGAGAGATCCTTCTCTCAACTTAAAAGGGTGAAGAATGGACTCAGGACAGCTATGAGACAGAAGCGGCCAGCTGCACTCTCCCTGCTGGCCAATGAATCCGAACTATACAAGGGAATGAACTTTGAGGATTTAATTACCAGCTTTGCATGCAAAAGTCAAGAAAGATGTTCTGCTAAAGCTAAGGCTTATTTACCATTATTTCTGAGCAGTACTGTATGTGATGCTGTAGTCGATTTGATAAGAGATTAGTAGTGTCTGGTGAACTTATACTTTAGCTATACGTTCAGGTAAATCTATGATCTTTATAGCAATAGTAAATTTCACTTTTTTATGTGTAAAGGGGGAGGAGGGGGGCACTTCAAGTGTGGTCACCCTAGGGCACCACACCATTTAAACCCAGGCCTGACTAATAGAGGCCATCACCACTACTTCCCATAACCAGCAAATTGCTGACCTGGAAAGGAAGATTCCAGATTCATTTCACATATTGGATCAAAGTGCACTTAGATATTTTCGCCTCTGGGATTTGGAAGGTCTCTTCAGAGTAGTGTGAGAAAGTCTTCCCTAATGCATTATTACATTTCTCGGTGGAGAACTTATGATGCTAAATGCCTCCTGCACCCACAGGACACAGACAGTGATGGGCCCTGAAACAGCTCAGAAACCATGTCATTCCAATGCCTGATTCCACGATTTGCAAACAGAGCTGGTTCTCTGGGTTGCTCGCTCTGGAGGTTCCCTGAACTTTCACAGCCACATGATATGCCTTTTCTTTATAATTCTAGCCAGAGGTGACCTGGTTTGTATGATATGATGCTTGTACAGTTGTGTTTCACTCACTTGTTCCGTTCCAGCACGAAAGACACCCTCATACTTGAGTTGTGGCTAGAAGGGATATAGCTTCCCTGTACTCCTTCATGCTAGCTGGGACTTCTGCAAAAAAAGCTAATTAGTGGATGGATGCCAACAATATTATTCGGCCAAAACGACAGTCAGATGACTAGCAAGGTGGCATGTCATTATCTCAATACTCCTACTTTAAAAGGCCATTGTCATTGATGTTCATGTTTGGACCCTGTCCCATCAAACAACACATGAGTAGATGAGGGTGGCTACTTCAGTTAGCACCAATGACGATGTTAGGTTTTGCTTAGGTTCTTTGTTTAGTTTGTCAGCTGTCTATTCTAGCTCAAAACAGAAGTATTAGTGTTCGACAGTGTCCATCTTTACCGAGAGTCATGGTGGCAGGGCGTAATTAAAGCTTATCTGATGACTGCATCAAAGCGTTCAAGCATCCAGAACAGAATAGAGAAGGGTGAAATGAATGGAACTGTAAATTCACTTACTACATAATGGTGACAAACCAGATAAAAAATTGGGCAGAAAAGATTTAGAGTGACCGTATGATCCATACAATTCTCTTCTCACAAGGACATTAATGACAGATTCTATGTGTTTTACATATAATTATCTTTATGTCTATAAAGCAGACTCTAGTCTGTTAAACATTTCAAATAAATAATGTGTTTTATAACCATCAAAACCTTATCTTAAATATTTTTTATTCCATTGAAGGGGACACTACCCACTCCTCTAGTTCAGGCAGTTATTACAGTTATTAATAAAAAGGGAAGGAACCCAGAAGATATTGATTAATACAGAATATACAACTTTTTCTCCTGAACACAGATTAAAGGTATTATAAATTCACAAAATACATTGGCCAAAAGGCTTTGTGATTTGGAAGGAAAGCTAGTGCATTTACACTGGATTTGTATGTTTTCAAGCGGTAGTCTCATGAGTTGGGCATGGGATCAAAATGCCTCGATATCTTTGAAGGAAACATTAATTTTGTTTTGTATACCCGAAAATACTACAGGAACATGTAAGGCCATCAATCAATGAGCTTAAGATGAAGCAAAACTTGGTGAGTTAGCAAGCAATTATCCAAAACAAATCATAATTGTTTGGGAACAATATATGTAAAGTTGTGAAATGCCTTCATTTAGATTTTGTGGCAGGACTTAAAATGGATTAGGGACAAATTTACTTGATGGCTCTGTGGAAGACTAATCAATAACTACAGGAAGAATTTGGTTGCCGTTATTCTTGGTAAAAGTGCTATAGCCAGTTATTGTGTTCAGGTCCCATTTACACTACATCCATATATCAACGAATACTAGAGCTTCTAGATGATTGTATAGTGATAACTTGTAGTAATCAGTTTTTCTAGTCGCTACCTTCTGGAT
The DNA here is from genome assembly GCF_011004845.1 of Esox lucius. Taxonomy (NCBI): domain Eukaryota; kingdom Metazoa; phylum Chordata; class Actinopteri; order Esociformes; family Esocidae; genus Esox; species Esox lucius. The sequence continues at coordinate 16,160,237 of NC_047576.1, forward strand.
CTTTTAAGGAATAAAGTCTAGCATGATTAAAACTATGTATATTTAAAATCTAGCCTAATTTCAGATTAGCTTGGGTTCTGGTGTTGTTGCTGTCACAGTACAATTAATATTATACAATGCAACTCTAAAGCTTTCTGGACAGAAACGTTATAAAAATGTTGTTAAAAAAGCTTCCAATAATAAAGTTATTAAGGGGTTATATCAGAATTCTCAATAACAAGACTCATTAACAAGACTTGGCAATTGCCAGCAATATACCATATTAGGGATGCACTGAAATTTGAATATATGCTGATACCGAGTACTGATTTGATACTTCCCTTGTCATTTTGGTGACCTGCTATGATTGCAATAAATCTTAGACTGAAGTCTATGACTTACAACTTTTTATTAAAAACCTTCTCAATATTTAATATTTAAAGTGAAACATTTGAACAACATCAAATCTTCTTACAATATGTTCAAAACAAACTCTATGAACATTCCTAATTAAAGTACAAACCCGATTCCAAAAAAGTTGGGACACTGTACAATTGTGAATAAAAACAGAATGCAATGATGTGGAAGATTCAAATTTCAATATTTTATTCAGAATACAACATAGATGACTATCAAATGTTTAAACTGAGAAAATGTATCACTTTAAGGGAAAAATAAGTTGATTTTAAATTTCATGGCATCAACACATCTCAAAAAAGTTGGGACAAGGCCATGTTTACCACTGTGTGGCATCCCCTTTTCTTTTTATAACAGACTGCAAACGTCTGGGGACTGAGGAGACAAGTTGCTCAAGTTTATGAATAGGAATGTTGTCCCATTCTAGTCTAATACAGGCTTCTAGTTGCTCAACTTTTTTAGGTCTTCTTTGTCGCACCTTCCTCTTTATGATGCGCCAAATGTTTTCTATGGGTGAAAGATCTGGACTGCAGGCTGGCCATTTCAGTACCCGGATCCTTCTTCTATGCAGCCATGACATTGTAATTGATGCAGTATGTGGTCTGGCATTGTCATGTTGGAAAATGCAAGGTCTTCCCTGAAAGAGACGACGTCTGGATGGGAGGATATGTTGTCCTAGAACTTGGATATAACTGAAAATGAAAACAACTGTCAGCATTGATGGTGCTTTCCAGATGTGTCGGCTGCCCATGCCACTGAGCGCTGATAACAACTTGGGTTGTCCTTGTCCTCTTTAGTCCGGATGACATGGTGTCCCAGTTTTCCAAAATGAACTTTTAAAATTTTTATTTGTCTGACCACAGAACACTTTTCCACTTCGCCACAGTCCATTTTAAATGATCCTTGGCCCATAGAAAACACCTGCACTTCTGGATCCTGTTTAGATACGGCTTCTTTTTGACCTATAGAGTTTTAGCCGGCAACGGTGAATGGCACGCTGGATTGTGTTCACCGACAATGTTTTCTGAAAGTATTCCTGAGCCCATGCTGTGATTTCCATTACAGTATTATTCCTGAATGTGATGCAGTGCCGTCTGAGGGCCCGGAGATCACGGGCATCCAGTATGGTTTTCCGGCCTTGACCCTTACGCACAGAGATTGTTCCAGATTCTCTGAACTATTTGGATTATATTACGCATTGTAGATGATGTTAACTTCAATCTCTTTGCAATTTTTCTCTGAGAAACTCCTTTCTGATATTGCTCCACTATTGTTCGCCTCAGCATTGGGGGAATTGGTGATCCTCTGCCCATCTTGACTTCTGAGAGACACTGCCACTCTGAGAGGCTCTTTTTATACCCAATCATGTTGCCAATTGACATAATAAGTTGCAAATTGGGCCTCCAACTGTTCCTTATCTGTACATTTAACTTTTCCGGCCTCTTATTGCTACCTGTCCCAACTTTTTTGCAATGTGTAGCCAAATATTGGCTCATGAAATCCAAAATGAACCAATATTTGGCATGACATTACAAAATGTCTCACTTTCAACATTCGATATGTTATCTATATTCTATTGTAAATTAAATATAAGTTTATGAGATGTAAATTATTCCATTCCTTTTTTACTCACAATTTGTATAGTGTCCCAACTCTTTTGGAATCGGGTTTGTAATTACTTTAGCGAAGTAGAATGGAAAGTGGACACATTGGATAAATAAGTGACTGTGCAAAATACGGATGTGACAAACTGTAAACTTTCCAGTTTTACGCACTCAAAGTTCAGTACTCAGAATCGTTATCAATAATAAAAGTGGTGTCGGTACATCCATCACTGTCCCCCCTAAAACACCTGCTTTGGGAGTGTGAAGTAATTCCAGATTGCAGACATTGTGGTTGTTTTTGAGTTCACCTGGCAGAGTCTGCATTTTTTCAGTCTGCTCGTAGATCAACAAGTTGTGTGTTTAAGGCACAATATTAGTACAATCTGCTTCATGGCATTGGGCAATTACGTTAGACTTGCTGTCACCAATACCCAATCCTGTATTTTTTGCAAGGTCCAATGTGTGATGCCATTATTGGATCAGTGCATCGCTCTACCATACACTGTTGTTGACAGACCATCAGAGCTCAGTAACTTGCTCAGCCAGACAAGCGGACTCCAGGATGCCAACAGAGAAACACAGCCAGTATTGTTTCTATTGTGCAGTATGGGCATTTCTGAGTCATTCCTTTTGCTGCTTGAGTCATGGGACTGAACATTTGCAGTTGATTTTGTAAGAATGTGTACATTTATGTCTGGTAATGTGCCACCTTTCTTTATATTAACTATTTCAGGACAAGGATTAGTCTGATAACCAGCAATCTAAGGATTAGTCTGATAACCAGCAATCTAAGGATTAGTCTGATAACCAGCAATCTAAGGATTAGTCTGATAACCAGCAATCAAAGGATTAGTCTGATAACCAGCAGTCTAAGGATTAGTCTGATAACCAGCAATCTAAGGATTAGTCTGATAACCAGCAATCAAAGGATTAGTCTGATAACCAGCAGTCTAAGGATTAGTCTGATAACCAGCGTTTCCATATTTGATATTCCACAATCTTATAAATGTTCCCAGTGATAACAAACAGACACACACACACACACTCATGTTTGTCTTTCTTCCCTTGCCCCCACACATGTACACATTTACGTGAATAACACACACACTACCTTGGGTATGAAGTATCCGCCCAGTGTTGTGTCCCTGTTGGCCATTCTGGGTCCATTGAGCGGCACAATGTTTCCCATCCTCTGGATCTCATGGATGACAGCGTCAGTGTAGGGCATGTTAGGTCTGTCGGACATGTTGGGCTGGCGGGATTGTCCAATCACTCTGTCTATTTCAGCCTGTACCTTCTCTGGAAAAGTGAGGGGGATCAGTCTCTAAACTAAATCATGACTGATTGATTCATCTAATTTACAGAGAAAATGAAAACAAAATGAAAAATTCATGGCAGACTATGGGGAAGATGTTATGTTGTCCGTCATCAACCAGGACACATCAGATTAAAACGGAATAAACATGAGCCTGAGAATAAATTCTTGCTGAAAATCTAGGGCCTAACGATTCCACTGTCTCACCCTGAATGTGTGGGTATTTGATGAGGAAGATCAGGGCCCAGAGCAGTGTGGTGGTGGTTGTCTCACTGCCAGCCAAGAACAAGTCCAGACAGCACAGCACCAGGTTGGTCTCCTGGAATCCATCCTCCTTGGAGTGCTGGGGCTGTCAGCAGAGGGACCCACGAAGAAAGAGGCAGCCATTAAGTTCAGAACAAAATTTATAACAACACTGGTCACCCATTCATTGCTTCTGTCCATTCCTCAGTCAATCAGTAACTCCAGAGTAGGAGGATATGCTAGCTGCTTACGTTCTCCATCTCGATGAGGAAGGCATCTATGTAGTCCCTGGGGTTGCTCGTATCTAGGTTCTGCTTGTGTCTCTCCACATCCTCCTGGATGAATTGCCCCAGGGCCTTGTAATGGCTGAACATGGTGTTGTGAGGACCTGGGAGACGATCCATCAGTGCGGGAAATGCTTCATACAGCTGCAGCGAATAGAGAGAACACCTCATGGTCTGAGTCATGCTGACGCTATGCTATACAGAGAACATACCATTCAGTTACATAGTTGGCGTCAGTTCCATTTCTCTTCTGGGGAATCATTAAATTAATGAACATCCATACTTGAATTGATTCCCACCCAGTTGTAGGTAAACTTGACCGTTATAATCAAAACCCTGTGATCCACTGTCAGGCACATTAACAAGAAAGCCTGCTCTCTTGAGGTAGATGTAAATCCAGTTTATTATACCAAATTCAAATAGAATAAAGCCGAAACCAAAATTTTTTTTCATCCGGTCAGTCCCTACCCGGCCCCACGTGGATCCCTCTATACGGATAGCCTCGTTCAAGCACTTCAGCATGATCTGAAAGTTGTGGTCTTCATAGTCAAACCTCTTCCCAAACACCATCTGGCAGATGACATTGGCCACTGCATTGTTGAACATGGATGCAGGGTAGAATGCTCCACCTGAAATAAAAACGGGTCAGGTGACATTATTAAACACAGTCCAATGTCTTTGTATTTTTTCCATCTCTTTCCTCTCCCCTCATCTTCCTACCTGTCTCCTTCTCGATCTCCTCTTGTAGGTAACAAATCTCCTCACAGATGACCCTCTCCATTGAGTTCTTTCCCAGGCCAAAGTTTCTCAGGCTGGACAAGGCAAACCGTCTTTGCTTCCTCCATGGCAGGCCGTTACTCATGAAGAGACCAGTAGACACAAACATAGCTGGGGGAGAGAGTCTTCATGTATTAGGCTAGCGTGTGTTTGTTCAGATTTCAGTATATACAACTCTGGAAAAAGTTAAGAGACCACTGCACCTTTTTCTTTCCTTAATTTTTTCCACAGCTGTAAATGTCTTCTAACTGTTTTAGTATATAAATGCCCTCTCACTGTTTCAGAATATTAACGTCCTCAAACGGTTTCAGTATATACATTTCCTCAAACTGTGGTAAGTGCAAAAAAAATGGACACATATCTTGACGTAAGCTATAGGCTTAGGGTAAAGCGTACAGTTGGAGCTAGGGTTAGGCATGAAGATTTAAGGTTTAAAGGGCCTTATGTATGGTTTTTATTGTGCTACTAGCATGAACACAAATCAAAATGGTTCCCATTTCCTGAGATACCACCCATTTGAACTTTCTTGCAAGTCCGTCTATCAGTTTGAATTGACTTTGGTTAAACTCACTTTATACACTTGCGCTACTAGCCCCCCACCCTAAACCAACCTGGACTCACTAATACTATTCTACTCTTTGTTTTAGGGAAGCGGAGACAAATAATCTTACTGTTAAGGAATACGATTTGTAAATATTTGTCTTATATAGGAAAGAAACCTAAATGTTCCCATTTGTCTAATCATGTTTGACATATGTGTGTGTATTTGTATGTACGAAAGAGACATACCTGTATAGTTTCCTGCATAGACTCTTGCAGACATTGGGCTGTATGGCCGGCTGGCAAAGTTTTCACCTTGTGTCACCAAGGCCTCCTTCACCATCTTGTACCCTGTCACAAACACCATTCTGTCTCTGCCCAAACTCATACTGAATATGTTCCCGTAGACATCAGCCAGCTGTGGAAAACAGACCAGTCAAAATGAAACCAGTTCATTCTATTAAGTTACTGGGTTAGGTAAATGTTTAGTTGCTGTGTACATGGCTGCATACCTTGGTCAAGTAGATATGTGGCTTCTTGGTGTCAATGTTGAAGATATTTCCTACGAAAGGTAGAGCCAGCGGTCCAGGGGGATAATTGGGTGGGTTTCTGCTCTTCAGGAAGTCAGCGATGAGGATGAAGATTGAGAGGAAGAGTAAGATCCCCTTAAGATCCAGGCCCGGCAAAAGGTTGTACAGCCACATGATCAGGAGAGTGAGCTACAGTCTGAACGAGAGAGGTGTGAGAGAGGAGTGCTCCTGAATGCCTCTTCACTGTTTGTGTTTCACCACAGTCCAGCTTGTATATAAGTATCATGCTGACAGACACACACAATGGACTCTGTTATGTAACAGAAAGAGGTTTAGCAACACTCCCCCAACCTCTGCATATAAAAAGGTCAGTCAATATATTATAACTCTCAGACACCTGTATATTTTGCCTCATTATGAAAATGAATGACTCATCACAGGATTACCTTAGCACACATAATGCACTGTAATGACAGGATTACCCTAGTACACATAATGCAGTGTAATGACAGGATTACCTTAGCACATGCAATGTAGGGTAATGACAGGATGACTTTAGCACACATAATGCACTGTAAAGACAGGATTACCCTAGTACACAGAATGCAGTGTAATGACAGGATTACCTTAGCACATGCAATGTAGGGTAATGACAGGATTATTTTAGCACACATAATGCACTGTAATGACAGGATTACCCTAGTACACATAATGCAGTGTAATGACAGGATTACCTTAGCACACGCAATGTAGGGTAATGACAGGATTACCTTAGCACACATAATACACTGTAATGACAGGATTACTCGAGTACACATAATGCAGTGTAATGACAGGATTACCTTAGCACACGCAATGTAGGGTAATGACAGGATTAACTTAGCACACATAATGCACTGTAATGACAGGATTACCCGAGTACACAGAATGCAGTGTAATGACAGGATTACTTTAGCACAAGTAATGCAGTGTAATGACAGGATTACCTTAGAACTGGTAATGCAGTGTAATGACAGGATTACCCTAGCACACGTAACTCAGCGTAATGACAAGATTACCCTAGCACACATAATTTAGTGTAATGACAGGAATACCTTAGCACACATAATTGTCATTACACTACATTGTTTGAGTAGGACCCTTGATCCTGAATTCTAGAGCTGGGCTGGAGGAGAAGGGTGCTTAAAGGTCTTTTTTTTTTACCAAATGTTACTGACAGTGTAAGTGACATTTATTTATCTTGTCTGGAAGATGGGAAACTTAATAATGTCTGTAATGGAGTGACTGGGCTATATTGTCTTGATGCTAGCTGTAAACTGGGACCACTTTCCTTAATCTCATATACTTAGTGCATTGTAAATCAGCTAGTAGGTTTGGTTTATTCTGTTGTCTAACACTAGTAGTACCTTTACACTCAGTCATATTATGGGTATGGAGAATGTACTAAGCCAATAGGGGATTTTGATTCTGTTCAAACACACAAAAAACGTGATGTTTCGACACCGTTCTATCTATTCCAGCCATTAATATGAGCCTGTTCTCACCAATGTGAGCATGTTGTTGTTTTGTTTTTGAAGAGTGAAAACAGCTAACATTGGTTTGAAATTTTACAAATCTCTGAGGATGACCTCCATCAATAATTATCTTCTTTTAAGTCACCTGGTTTCTAAAATATTAAAATGTGCATACATGTACTGGATCTAACGTAAACTACCACCCCTTTTTCCTCTTGGCATTCCTTGTACTGCAGGTTTATCCTTTATGGCAACCCTTTTAATCTCTTCTGTTCTGTTCTACAGTGAATTGTGATAGCCTCAATACCTTACTGGCCTTAATTAATGACAGGTCACTGCTTATACATGAACTATTAACCATTCACCTTTTGTATATTTAATGAACACAAAGTGCACAGTAGTTTTATTGTACACAGTGGGAAGAGTATAAAAAGGAAACTCAATAATTAATTTTTACAAAACCACTGTATTTACAGGACATTTAGAGAAGTTATAATTGCCCTGGTATACTGTATTTGTAATTTAAGAATATCATTGGTATATTTATTATTGTACAGTACTGAGTGTTCTGTAAATTGCAGTTTATTGATAAAAATATACAGAAAAATACACACAAAAAATGTATCTTTTGGTAATGACATCACTTAGTTGACATGCCTCTGTCCAATGACTCTAATGAACACTAACAGAATGTTCCTGTTGCTCTCCACCAGACATGTCTTGCAGCCTCCATGCGGTGCTCTATGTTTGGAACAGTTTGAGAAATTGTTCACTGCGGCAGGGCTCGGACCAGGAAGTTTTCTGGGGAGTGAGTGAACCCCAGGACCCCCTTCAGACTGGGCAAGGCTCCAGGGACCGGAGAGAAGGAGAAACGCTGGACAAGGGTGGTGAAGAATAGGAACAGCTCCATACGGGCAAGATTCTCCCCCAAGCACACACGCTTACCTAGACAGACAGACACACACCCAAACACACACACATATATACATGCATGTAATCTCAGGAAACATACTCACCTGAACAAATATAACATTGAAATCAGTTGATGTGACCGATTTTGAACTTGGATCATTATCTTTTGCCTAGGAATCTAACAGAAGATCAATGAAAACAGAACCAACAGAAAATATCCTGAACATCCAAGAACATCATGTATTCTACCTGCTGAGAAAGGCAGGAAGGCTTCTCTTTTACGGAACTGTCCATCAGAATCAAGGAAGTGGTCTGGGTTAAAGGTGTTTGGTGATTCCCACTCGTTGTTGTCAAACAGCACAGAAGACAAGTTGGTGGTGATGGTTGTCCCCTGAAAAGGACAGAGAGACTATATTCAACTCTACCAAACTTGTTGAATTACAATGGCTTTTACAGTATACAGGTGCTGGTAATAAAATTACAATATCATCAAAAAGTACATTTATTTCAGTAATTCCATTCAAAAAATGAAACTTCTATAATGTATACATTCATTCCACACAGACTGATATATTTTGAGTGTTTATTTCTTTTAATTGTGATGATTATAACTGACAACTAATGAAAACCCCAAATTCAGTATCTCAGGAAAGTTGAATATTAATTAAGACCAATACAAAAAAAATATTTTTAGAAATGTTGGCCAACTGAAAAGTATGAACATGAAAAGTATGAGCATGTACAGCACTCAATACTTAGTGGGGGCTTCTTTTGCCTGAATTACTGCAGCAATGCGGCGTGGCATGGAGTCGATCAGTCTGTGGCGCTGCTCAGGTGTTATGAGAGCTGAGGTTGCTCTGATAGTGGCCTTCAGCTCTTCTGCATTGTTGGGTCTGGAGTATCGCATCTTCCTCTTCACAATATCCCATAGATTTTCTATAGGGTTAAGGTCAGGCGAGTTTGCTGGCCAATTAAGAACAGGGATACCATGGTCCTTAAACCAGGTACTGGTAGCTTTGGCACTGTGTGCAGGTGGCAAGTCCTGTTGGTCCATAAAGTTGGTCAGCAGCAGGAAGCATGAAGTGCTCTAAAACTTCCTGGTAGACGGCTGCGTTGATCTTGGACCTTAGAAAACACAGTGGACCAACACCAGCAGATGACATGGCACCCCAAACCATCACTAACTGTGGAAACGTTACACTGGACATCAAGCAACGTGGATTCTGTGCCTCTCCTCTCTTCCTCCAGACTCTGGGACCTTGATTTCCAAAGGAAATGCAAAATGTAATTTCATCAGAGAACATAACTTTGGACCACTCAGCAGCAGTCCAGTCCTTTTTGTCTTTAGCCCAGGCAAGACGCTTCTGACGCTGTGTCTTGTTCAAGAGTGGCTTGACACAAGGAATGCGACAGCTGAAACCCATGTCTTGCATACGTCTGTGTGTGGTGGTTCTTGAAGCACTGACTCCAGCTGCAGTCCACTCTTTGTGAATCTCCCCCACATTTTTCAATGGGTTTCACAATCCTCTTCAGGGTGCGGTTATCCCTATTGCTTGTACACCTTTTTCTACCACATCTTTTCCTTCCCTTCACCTTTCTATTAATGTGCTTGGACACAGAGCTCTGTGAACAGCCAGCCTCTTTTGCAATTACCTTTTGTGTCTTGCCCTCCTTGTGCAAGGTGTCAATGGTCGTCTTTTGGACAGCTGTGAAGTCAGCAGTCTTCCCCATGATTGTGTAGCCTACAGAACTAGACTGAGAGACCCTTTAAAGGTGTTTGCAGGTGTTTTGAGTTAATTAGCTGATTAGAGTGTGGCACCAGGTGTCTTCAATATTGAACCTATTCACAATATTCACATTTTCTGAGATACTGAATTTGGGGTTTTCATTAGTTGTCAGTTATAATCATCAAAATTAAAAAAAATAAACACTGAAAATATATCAGTCTGTGTGGAATGAATGTATACATTATACACGTTTCACTTTTTGAATGGAATTACTGAAATAAATCAACTTTTTGATGATATTCTTATTTTATGACCAGCACCTGTACATGTCACTGTCCAAATACTGTGATGGTACACTATATAAGGGTAAGAGTTCCCTCATATAATGAATTGAAGCCTTTTGTGATTGATAGTGAATTTTGGTTATGCTACTCAAGAGCAACAACAAAGGTCTTAGAAGCTGAGATACTAGACAATGCTTAACTTAAAAATAGCTTATCACACTTCATAGCTTATCACACTTCATAGCTTATCACACTTCACAGCTTATCAAACTTAGTCATTTCTATGTACAGCTCCGGAAAAAATTAAGAGTCCACTGCAGCTTTTTCTTTCCTTTCCAAAAAAGTTGAAAATGAAGGTTTTGAGTGAAGAACAGAAGGGATAAAATTAAGAGACCACTGCAAATTGAACGCTTCTGTTCTTCACTCAAAACTTTCCCTTTCAACTTTTTTGGAAAGGAAAGAAAAAGGTGCAGTGGTCTATACATCTTTTCCGGAGCTGTATATTTTTACTCTGAGAGTCAAGACCACTGGGTGTAGTGATCAAACCATTGATGAACTAAAACCCCCAGGAACTAATAAAAGAAACACAAGGTGCTACACAGTGTAAGTGGGAAAGAGTGTCCATCTAACAGAGTGAGAGATAACATGAAGCGACGGCGCAATGTTTTGCTGGTGGTGCAGACCTCTGACACAGTCTGACTGGTTCCCTTGAGACCATGTAAATCTTCTTCGGCTCATCTAAACAGTTTCATAGATAAAATACCATGTATACATTCAGACATATTTGAAATAGTTTTTGTATTAAAAAAAGTAAAATAGTTATGATTTGTGCATTAATGAGTCAATCGTCAAGCCTGCAAAGTATATGTTGTTGTGGGTTGGTTTAATGAAGACCACAATAAAAGTATATGTTATTTTAATTTTATGTAATTCATAAATGCAACCCATAAAACAGGAAGTGCCTGTTTTTTCTTATATTTTTCTAAATCTATTTATAAAAACTTTCTACCAGCTTGTTGAGACAATTAAAGGGTTTATACGTGGTGTCAAATTCCAGGGAATCTCTCAAGCATTGTTGTCTGACTTTTGTTGTCTGGTAACCCTGTGTTTATGACTAATAAAGACTTGCATTTACATATTCTCCCCCTATTTCTTTCCACTCAAATTTTTATAATTTCCACTTTGATCATGTCCTTGCCTTGTTGCTACAACTCCACAGCAGATCATCAAAAGTTGTAGATTGAGATCTGTCTTCTGATGCTTATCTTGAAAAGCCTCTCTCTGCTCACTCAACCGAGAGGTTTTTGCCTGGTTTCATGTGTGGGATGTGAACATTCCCTGGCCAACAACCACGATTTAACTTGAAGGTGCCCAACCTACGACAAACAGTTGCTAGAGCCCAATGCAGCCTTGTGTGGTATCTACCAGTGTACCCCCTGCAGCGCCAAGCCAATAATGCCCTAGCAACTGCCTGATTCAAACATCTGTCCACAATGACATAGATGTACTGTGAGACAGTATCTTAGACATCAGCGGCAACAACATTTGAACCATTACTTAAAGCATTTAACACAGAAACTCATGGATGACCCCACCGACATTTGGCTAAGTTGCCACACTACGACTACTTGTAGAAATAATCCATAAATGTCACCAGTGTTGCGGGACAATGAAAACTATTCACTTGATAAATAGAGGGAAACATTGTTAATGCTGTGGTTTGATGTCTCTTACCTTGGGTATGAAATATCCCCCCAGTGTTGTGTCTTTGCTGGACATCTTAGGGAAACCCAGTGGCACAATGTTTCCGATCCTCTGGATCTCATGGATGACAGCGTCAGTGTAGGGCATGTTAGGCCTGTCAGACATGTTGGGCTGGCGGGATTGTCCTATTACTCTGTCTATCTCAGCCTGTACCTTCTCTGGAGGATTGAATGAGAAGAGATCAATCAAGAAACCTCCAAACACTACAATGCACAGGGGGTAGCTGTGGAAGAATCACTAACCTTGTATTTCAGGGTAGATCATCATGTAGACCAAAGCCCAGCGTAAGGTGGTGGCAACAGACTCCGTCCCAGCCTCTAGCAGTTCCAGGGTACATATTATCAGGGACTCTGTGTTGAAGCCAGCTTTCGGGTCCTCCTTCATCTTGAGGATATTAACGGTGAAGATGGATTAGAGTGTGGCAAATAAAAAACCAACTGGTGGAGGTGGCTTGCTACATTCATGTGATGAGACTTTGACCTTGGTCATCGTTTTGACTACTATTCTGGAACAATACCTTGTTAATCTCTGTGAGGTACATGTCTACGTAGTCCCTGGGATTCTCTGGATCCCAGTCCTCCTTGTGCTTATCTATCTCCACCTGCAGGATGTCTATGATCTGATAATAGTTGGAGTGAATGGTTTGATGGGGACCAGGCAGGTACTTCAGAATGCCTGGGAAGACATCATAGAGCTGGGAAAGGGAACACAAATCAGATGATATGAGGTTATCAAGAAAATGAACATCTGAATGTGACCTTTGGATATGTAAAGGACTAAAAATGTAAAAACAAATCCTCCTATACAATATACAATTTCACTTGAAAATGCATAATAAAACAAGCCATCCTATCAGTATTATGGTATAGCTGACCCAACTCATTCCTGATTAATTCGGGATTGTCACAGTACGGTGAGCAGCAGCGCCACTGTTCCGTGCACCCTCAGTTCCCGTCACTCATGAACACATCCCGGACTTGTTTTGTGTCACATGTCTTTAATCATGCACACCAGGTCCCTATCACATCATTTGTAAGTGCTTAAATGTTCCCCTCTGCTTGTTGTGTTTGCTGTCGTTGTGTGTGTTGCCGTTATATGTACGTTTCTTTAGAACCATTGTCTACAGTCATTTTGCTGCTTAAGTCAGTCCTTTACTTTTGTTGTTTGGTCGTGCGTGATTGAGTGGTACCCAGTGGGGTCTTCTGCTGTTGTAGCCCATCCGCCTCAAGGTTGTGCGTGTTGGGGCTTCACAAATGCTTTGCTGCATACCTCGGTTGTAACGAGTGGTTATTTCAGTCAAAGTTGCTCTTCTATCAGCTTGAATCAGTCGGCCCATTCTCCTCTGACCTCTAGTATCAACAAGGCATTTTCGCCCACAGGACTGCCGCATACTGGATGTTTTTTTCCCTTTTCACACCATTCTTTGTAAACCCTAGAAATGGTTATGCGTGAAAATCCCAGTAACTGAGCAGATTGTGAAATACTCACACCGGCCCGTCTGGCACCAATAACCATGCCACTCTCAAAACTGCTTAAATCACCTTTCTTTCCAATTCTGACATTCAGTTTGGAGTTCAGGAGATTGTCTTGACCAGGACCACACCCCTAAATCCATTGAAGCAACTGCCATGTGATTGGTTGATTAGATAATTGCATTAATGAGAAATTGAACAGGTGTTCCTAATAATTCTTTAGGTGAGTGTATATATGACATGAAATGTTCTTAGATCTTTATATCCTAAGATGTAAAAGTACATTGACTGTAAAAATAGATAATGTAAATATGTGTGAGGTTCTGTTTTGTTGGGTTTTGGTTTTGCGTTTGTGAATGTAGCTTGTTCTGTTCCTTTTTCACTTTGTTCTTAAATGTAACCTGATTTTTTGTTCTGATTGTTTTCACCAGTTTCTTATTAGCCCTCATCAGCACTCTATTTAGTTTGCCCAGTTCTGTCAGCCCTTTGAGTCATTGAATCTTTTTGTGTATGTGTCTTGCTTGCCGGCAGTCTCTGGTTTTGCCTGCCTGTCTTGTTACTGTGTTCCTGCTGTTTTCTTGTTTCCCCCCCCCCACCTGATTTTCCTTGTTAAACCCTTTTTGTTATTCCTTAACTCAGTGCCTGGAGTTCTGCTTCATCAAAATGTGACAACATGATTGAGAAAATAAGACTAATCTACTTCTAAATGTATTTATTAACCTACTTTATCTAACATTCAAAAAAATTGAAAATGTGAATCAGAAGGGTTTCAAGGTAGTCAGAAGTTTAGTAGAAGTTTAGTCTTATATGCTTTGCATGCAATGACAACATCAAGCTTGTAACGCTTGACATGTTTCTGAACACAACTTATTTTCGGATAATTCCACGATTAAGAAAACCCCTGAAATAACGGTGTGTGATAATAATGAAGTAAAAAAGAAGAATTTATGTTCTTTACAGTGATGTCATGCTTTGTACCAGGATTTGCTGGTACAAAGCATTTTCGCATTTCGCAAGGGGACCATGAGCCACTGTTTAATCTGTGAAATGTTGTTTGTTTTAACATTTGTGAGATCAGATTTACCAGGACGCTCCTAAATGTTTTGTACCAAACCAACTGACACACTTGAACTAATTACATTGTGCTATAAATCAATAACCACCTCAGATTTCTAAGAAAACATAGGTATTGGAAGTTTTTCCTCTGTGATGCACACAAGCTTCAGGAAATCTCCTAGAAAGTATTCCAAGCGCAGAATAAATGTATATTCCAGTTTCTAATAAATGTATGAAATAATGAATATGGTCAAAATGCATAGAGAAGTACAAAACAATTTATGTTTAATACCTTGAAACATGAAATACATTTTTTTATATCTATTTTGTTGTGTACAAATGCTTCATAAAATGTAAATAGAATGTTAATGAGCATAGCATTAAGGGACATTTCTATTAAGGCTTGAAGAGCAATTATATTTTTATTTCTTTAGCCCTATTGAGCAGAAACCCACAAGTAAGACTTTTTGTGTGAGCTGCAGGAAATGTATGCCGACAAATCTTTTCCACAACCCTCAACACATTAGCCATGAGGTGGAGAGAGTGATATATGCCAATTAGGAAAGAGAGGAGCGATAAGTGGCCACGGTAAGGGATAGGGCCAGATTGGGAATGTATTCAGGACACTGGGGTTAACACAAATAAGTGCTATGGAATTTTTAGTGACCAACTGGAATTCCAGCAGAATTTGTTTGACCACCCAGACACCAACCAGAACTAACCCTGCTTTGTATTAAAGGCTGGTCACGAGCAGGGCAGGGTGCTATGTTGCTATATTTTTTTTGCAGATAATTCACCAAAATAGTTCTGTGACAAGGACTTGAGAGCTCTTGCCACTAAAAGCCAGAATACAGGTTTAAGATCTCATCTGAAGAATTTCAAACCAGTAACCAGCCCCTGAAATTACCTGGGCCAGAGCAGAGCCGGATAGTATCACAGCCTCGTTATCCAAGCGTAGGACCTTCTGGAAGTTTTCATCACTGTACTCAAAGCGATGGCCGAACACCACAGAGGAGATAATGTTCCCGACTGCATTGTTCAAGATGAAATGGGGGTTGAATCCTCTTCCTGGCAGCATAGACATCATACTGGTTATAAAAAGCTTCCAGTGTTTATTATCTCTTTAACTGTTGTCTTTCGTGTGTCTTTGTAACTATATTATTAATTGGGTTGGCATAAGCAGACCACAGTCACACATACTTTACAGCTATACTATACAACATGTCTTCTAAGAACATTACAAAATAAATGTTTGGCGGTTGTGTTCAATGTGCAGTGTTTTGTGTTTTATTTATTATTATTATACAGGAACAGTGCAGATTAATCAGTGTTTCAGTAAAAGTGCTGGTTTTAGCCACCCGGCTAATTTTCAACCACAGTCCCTGGGCTGGTTATTAAAAACAATTGCAATAACAATACAGACAAGCCATGAGTGCACGAAGACCAACTTAGGACAAGCAACATGTAGCATGCAGACAGAGCAATAGCACAACAAGCAACAAAATACATGTTTACACACCTACTGACTCAAGCTACTGACAACATTGAAAGCAAAAATACACAGGCGCGATAGGTGGTGCAGTTTTGTGTGTCTGATGGCAGTGTTGTTATTGTGTTCTTGTGTTTCATGTTTCAGAAATGGGAATCTCTTACAGAGAAAGCAGATTGACTAAAAGTGCTTTTCCTTAAGGGAACCATACTGTCACCCTGTGGATCTGCTGCCATGGGTTTGGGTTTTCTGTTTAACAAAAGTACTAAATGGAGGGGAAGCCAGGCCATTTAGGATCTTGAAAACATGACATACGTCAGTGTATTGCACAAGGATGTAACCATGATGATGGCTATTGTGCTTCGTATCAAGCACTTTAAAAGCCTGTTTGTAGACAGTCTGAATAGATTTTAATGTTTCAACATGCGGCCCAACTAGTCAAGCAGTATGTTAAGTGAGGGAGTATCATAGATTGAAAGTACAGTTTTGTATTACCTCTATAGTCAAACAGTTTTGTGTAAATCGGAAATTAGCTAGGATGAATTTGGTTATTTGAGATAACTTTTTCACATGTTTTTTAAAAGAAAGTTTTGGAATCAAGTATGATGCCTAGGTACAGTACTAAAATGGGGAACCACCTGGAGCTTCTTTCCTTGACACATAAACACACATAGACATCTGGCTCAGTTGCATCAGTTGCCATTGTTGTGAAGAACATACAGATTTTTTTTTTTAAATTGAGATACAAACGAGTCACTGAGCCACTTTGTAACCTGGACCATCATAGGAGTGAGTTCTTGTGCAGCTTGTTGTTTGCGCTTTGCATGCACATATATCACTGTATCATCTGCATACATTTGAACTTCAGACCCAGTACAGAGAGAAGGCCAATCATTAATTTACAGACTGAACAGGAGGGGCCCTGTCAGGACTCAGCCCTCCTAAGCTGTTTGTCTATCTGTTTGGCTGTCATTACATCTCCCCGAGTACCAGTCTCCTTGTTCCCGGCACTCCACGAAGGCACCCGTAATCACCACTGATCCTGAGCACCTGCACCAGTCTACACACCTGGGGGGCTGATTGCCACTCTCCCTATAAATGGGAGAGGTCTGCTTTCAGTCCCTGCCGGATTATTGTACAGCGTTCTCTACCTAATTAAGCAAGCTATCCGAATTCTCTGAGTATCCTGTTTTTGTTATCTTCTGCTCACCGTGTTTTTTTCCCCGTTCGTTTCCAGACCCTTGTTCCAAGACCCGTCCTGCACCTCCCTCCCAACTACCTGGATCACCCATCTGCCTTCCCGTTATCGACCTTCGCCCGGACTGACTCCCCGCTCTGTTGACCGAACCCTGCCTGACCTTCTGACCATTCTTGCCTCCCGGACTTCGTACCACTGCTACCCACTATCCAACCTCCAACAATACATTCATACCCGCCTACGTAATTCTTACGTATCTCCACTATCATCTCAGACTACTACGACAAACATCATTGTCCTTTTACCCCAGTGTCTGTATCTGCTTCTGGATCCTACCTCTGTCCTGAGTCCCGGGAGTCGTGACAGGCCAAGTATTGACCTTTGGAGCACACCCACATCTTAGCTGAGAGTGGGCGACAACTCACTGCGCACTCTGACACATTGAGTTCTACCTTCAAGTTATGATTTCATCCATCTCAAGGCACTGGGAAAAACATTGAACTTGGACAGTTGTGTGATGAGAACCTCATGGTTAACAGTATTAAAAGCTTTCCTTAGGTCTAGAAATAGTGCCCCAACATCACCCCTTTTGTCCATCTTGGACTTCACATTTTCCAGAATAAAGCAGTTGCCATTTCTGTAGAGTCTTTTGCTCTGAAGCCATACTGCATGGAGTGCAATGTGAAGGGGCTGTTGTTGAGGTGGACAATCAGTTGTTCTGCTACACATTTTTTGGCAACCTTTGACACCACAGGTAATAAACTAATGGGCCTGTAGTTCATCACGTCAGCAGAGTCACCTGATTAAAAGATTGCTGTTATTATGGCCGACTTCCAGCCTCTGGGAAACACCGACTGACCAGTTGATGTGTTGGTGACCTGAGTAATGAGGGTCTGTGTTGTTTTCTACTAAATTAAGTTAGAAAGCCCAACCCTTAATGCACCCAACTGTATACATACCCTGCTCCTCCCTGAAGGCCTCACACAGGAAGTTGCTCTCCAGCTGGATGTAGTGCTCCAGTCCCTTCTTCCCCTCTCCAAAGCTGCGCAGGTGGGTGTTGGCAAATTTCCTCTGGTTCTTCCACATGTAACCGTTGCTTAGAACAATACCTGAGGAGCACATGTTTATTTTTATTTATCCTTTATTTAACCAGAAAAGGTACAGGTAATCAAGCAAGGGTTGAATCAAAAACTCCCTAAAACCATAATACCAGCCCTATTCACATCCTGTCTTGCCTGTGACACCTGCCTCAGGCAAAGCTGATAGCAGGGCAGGCTGAGGCATTCGTGGTTTTGGACTCTTGCAGTAATGCAACGTGTTCCACCTCACATGGACAGAGTCAAAAACGGGTGGGCAGAAACATTTAAATCGGCCTTCAATTCTTGTAGTAGCCCAATACACTCTTTGAGTGTACCTGAGTGCAGTCGGTGCAGTAATCGCACAAACTGAGATGTACGTGGACATGACCCAAGACAAAACACCCAGGTGGGTCTTGTTTGTTCAGGGTGGCACTTTTGTTAATTTTTCAACAAGGAAGAAACTGTCCAGTGATTGTTCACAGCGACAACGCCCTAAGAGATATGAACTAAGAGGACAGCTCAGCTGATGCTGAAAAGAATCGGTGCCAGTTCCTAGACTGGAGCGCATTTACCCAGAAAGCAGAGCTTCCTGGCCAACTCAACACCTAATTGGCACCTAAAGGGTGCGTGAGGTTTCAGCGATCAGGAGGAGGTAGATGGTACAGCAGTGCCCTCTCCATGAGACAGGTACTCCTTGCCTTCCCCAATTAAGCACACCAGGGAACTTTGTCGTGTTCTCTTCCTCTTAAGTGCGGCTCAAGGGTGGGGCTCGAGAGAGCAGGAAAGAAGAGGATGTGGTGTGAAGACTCAAAAAACCGAGCACAAGGATTTAGAGCGGGCTAGTAAAGTTAGGCAGTGGGACAGCCTAGTAGCAGTTCCTATTCACATTTAAGAGAAACACTTCCTGATATTATGTGGAAGAAAAACACTAGTTTTCGTGCAGCTGCAAGTGAGAATGTAATTCAAGTATATCTAATGTCATGTGATATGCCAAAACATATTGACTGTGGACGGTGACTCTGGCTTGAACAATGCATGGCCTTGTGTCAAAGGAGAATTTCTCAGTCAGTAGTTTTCATTCTCTCCTCAGGGACCCCTGGTTGATCCAGACATTGCACACTTGAAAAAAAAACGATAAGAAAGTATGTAAATTAGCCACTGACTCACCAATGCCTTTGAAGATGACGTGAAACAGAGGGTTGATCGGCCGGTCAGCAAAACTGTTCAGTTGATGGACCAGAGCTTCCTTCACCATCTTATAACCTGAGATGAAAACGATCCTCTCATTGCCTCGACGCAGGCTGTACACTGGACCATAGTCCTCAGCCATCTGAAGATAGAGTGACACATTAAAACAGTGTTTTCATGTTATTTTATTTTTAATGAAAACTATTAATTATTTTCTTGTTGAGCATTCAAATCGGTAGCAAAACCTGAACATATAAATTTAATGTTTGGCCCTGTGTTAATCACACAGGTCAGATTTTTTGTGTTGGTAAACTTGTGTCCCTTGAATTGGATGTCAAGCTGGCCGGTGAAACCTTTTTTCTTAAAGGACAGTGTTTTTATTTGCCTCCCTCAATTCAATGTGAGGGCAGGACTTTATAGAAAATACTATTTTATTTGACACTGTATTTATTGGACACTTACTAAAGAAAGAAATGTATACTATGACTGAGAACATTATCTGAGCCATTTTGTACTGCTATGAATCTCAATGTAAGTAAATCTTTTTACTATTACATTTTTTAGAAGGTGCACCCATGAAATAATTGATAGACTGCCCCTAATGACCAGTCGCCCCTGGATGTCTTATTAGCAATGGATATACTGTATTAGTATCTGACCTTGTCCATGGACTTGAAATCAAGCTTTGTAAAAATATTTCCCAGGAAAGGAAGAGACCAGGGTCCAGGAGGGAAGTTAGGTGGAGGTCTGTTCCTGATGATGTCCATCACCAAGAGAAACACAAAGATAAACACCAAACAGCCCTTCACATCAAAAAAGTCCAGTACTGCCTGCAGAATCATGTTGAGATCACCCGTTGATGCACACACTTGTGGAAATGCGCTCTGGTTTTTCACCCTTAGAAGCCTCTCTCTTTCTCTCTGTTTGTCTTTCTCTCTCTCTGTTTCCCCATGTAATCTCCCTATTTTTATCTCTAGGTCCTAATCAGTTTTTTTTTTTTGTCTGTCAGTATCACTCTTAGAACTGCCGAGCTTTTCCCATTTTGTACTTTCAATGGTTACTAAATCAGTCACAGGGATGAAAACGAGGCTGCTTAACCATTCACTCATGGTCTCACAGGGAGAGTTGTTATGTAATGGGTCCTCCACAGTTTATGAGAAAAACAGGGAGAGGGAGTATGGACTCACTAAGGGCCTGTAAATCATTAACAAGGCTCAGACTGAGACAAAATGACATAGATGTAAAAAAATGTATAGAGATCGCAAGGCTACAAAGCTGCATACTATACTGCACAGAGAAAATCAATGATGTCAGATTGACAGAAAATCTAGCCAGATCAATAGCTAGAGCAACAATAACTAGCCACCTACGGATTCTGATTCACACAAAGTGTCTGGAGAAATGAGACATTACTTGCCTAACCAACAGTTACCATGTGAAGTTAATGAAAATATAAATCCAACATTCACATTTCGACATGCTTGGGTGTGAAAGAAAACTAGGATCCACTTGTTTTTCCAGAGGAGATCCTGCGCCTCTGGCCGACGTTACATTCACCCTACTCACAACATTTAAAGGACCCACAAACCAAGGCCTGAGTTTCCTGCTTGCTAGGTGGAGCAGGAAGTCCCTCGTGGAGAGCCAGACATGATCCCTGGGTTTGAAACCTGGGGCTTCACTGTGGTGCCGGTCAGCTTGTATTTTCTGGCAATGTCCCAGCACATGAGCTGCGTTCCAGGTCACCTCAGCCGGAACCAATCCTCCACCACAGGCTTATCGGTGTGGCTCTGGTTCCACGGTACCAGGGCCGGCTGATAACCCAGCGCACACTGTAGAGGCGTGAGGTTAGGAGTGGAGCACCGTTGTGTTACCCACTGACAACAGAAGATCTGTCCCAATGTCAATCGACTGGTGGGACCACGAATGTTGAGAGATGGGCAGAGGCTGTAGCTTCTCATGTGGAAGGTGGTGAGGCATATTGTTCTGAGCACATCCAGAGCAGGAAAGTGCATTCCCTCGAACATCAGGGCCAACCAATATGGAGCTGAGCATCCGTTGCTCTCCAGGATGTCCTGCAGCAGAGAGTGTGTGCCCACTTCAACAGGTGGTACATAGTATGAGTGATTTCCCACAATGTGGGAAAGTGGGATGATGAGAGCGATGTCCAGCGTACGCTCCTCCGCGTTATGGAGTCGGGAAAGAGCGTCGGCCTTGACCTTGTTTGATCCCGGCTGGTAGGTCAGGGTAAACTCAAACCCGATAAAAAAAACACTTCATATTCATGGTTTCTGTGGTCAGTCCGTACTGAAAATGGGTGTTTGGCGCCCTCATCTTGGAAGCATCTACCTCGACCATGAACAGAAGCTCCCAATCCAGATGGTGCAGAATGGGAGTGAGTTAATCCCTGAGATGCTGAATCATACCCTCAGCCTCTTGGTTCCAGGTGATCCGTTTCTGTCCCTTCTTCAAGAGGGCCGTGAGAGAAGCCAGCATGGTGCTAAAACTTTTTACAAACCATCTGTAATAATTTACAAACCCCAGGAATCTTTGTAGGGCCTTAATAGAATCCATAACGGGCCAGTCCCAGACTGCACTCACTGTTCCCTGACTCATCTAGCTCATCTAAATTCACAATTATTGGCCTTTACGTACAACTGGTGTTCCAGTAGGGGCTTAAGAATGGTGCATACGTGCTGGATGTGCACATCAATGGTAGGAGTAAAAATCAGGATGTCACTGATTTACACAGTAACGTTTTCTGAGCTGTCCCTGAATACCTCATTCACAAATGCCTGGAATAGGGAGGGGGCATTAGTTAAACCAAAGGGCAACACAAGGTTTTCTAAGAGCTGCAGGGGCACGTCTCCATTGAATTTCCTGCCGTACCAGAGTCCACCATTGCTGGGAAGGATCGGGTAGAATAAACCTCTGGTAAGGCAAGGTTAACAGTGAAAGGGTTAGTCGAGTTCATGAGAAGCAGTACTGCCATGTCTACCTGGGCTGATGTGGCCTTGTGGTTAGTCTCCTGTGGGGACAGGTCTTCCGCGGATGTCTGGCTCGTCCACAGTATGGACACAGACCTTGCTCCAGTCTCTGTCGACTTTCTTCCTTCGAAAGATCAGTATGGCTCACCTCCATTGCTTCCGGCCCCTCGCTCATAGCTGTGATGACTAAGGTAGTAGTGGAAGGGAGATGTCGACGGGATCTCAGGAGTGTGTCGAGACACGTGGCCATGGACACGAGCTAGTCCAGGATCAGCTGGTCGTCTCCACAGACCAGCTCAGTTTGCGCTTTGTTACGCAGTCTGTTGTGGAAACGGGATGAGGTCAGCCCCGTTCCAACCACTTGCGGTGGCTAGTGTCCAGAAGGTGAGAGCGTAATCTGCGGTTGCTCTGACCCCCTGTCCTAGATGGAGGAATCTCTCACGGTTCTCATCCGGATGAATGGTGGTTCCAGTGCCCCACTCCAGACCTCGCCCCCGTTAATAGGGAGATAATCGCCGCTACCTTCGTCATTGCTGGCAGCGGGGGACCTCCCTGGTAGGGGAAGTTGATGTCTATTTGTTGTAGGAAGACATGGTATCTAGCAGGGTCCCCATCATACCTCTGGAGAGGTGCTAGATGTAGTCCCTCAGCCAGTTGTGAATTCGGATCAGGAAGTGAACGGGCAGAGGCGAATGCAGACTCCGCAGGTTGATGAGGGTCTTGTTTTTTTTTAAGTTTGTATACTTCTATACTGCTATAGCATTCATTTTGCATTAAAGTTACAGTGTAACGTAAGCTCCACGTGGCATGGCGGCTCTCCCTCCTCTCTGACGCTCCACCTCGCCGGTGTATGAACCATAGGCTGGCTTCCAGAGGACGCGCCTATTCCCAATCACCATTTTGTTGTATATATACACTCACCTAAAGGATTATTAGGAACACCTGTTAAATTTCTCATTAATGCAATTATCTAATCAACCAATCACATGTCAGTTGCTTCAATGCATTTAGGGGTGTGGTCCAGGTCAAGACAATCTCCTGAACTCCAAACTGAATGTCAGAATGGGAAAGAAAGGTGATTTAAGCAATTTTGAGCGTGGCATGGTTGTTGGTGCCAGACGGGCCGGTCTGAGTATTTCACAATCTGCTCAGTTACTGGGATTTTCACGCACAACCATTTCTAGGGTTTACAAAGAATGGTGTGAAAAGGGAAAAAAACATCCAGTATGCGGCAGTCCTGTGGGCGAAAATGCCTTGTTGATGCTAGAGGTCAGAGGAGAATGGGCCGACTGATTCAAGCTGATAGAAGAGCAACTTTGACTGAAATAACCACTCGTTACAACCGAGGTATGCAGCAAAGCATTTGTGAAGCCACAACAAGCACAACCTTGAGGCGGATGGGCTACAACAGCAGAAGACCCCACCGGGTACCACTCACCTCCACTACAAATAGGAAAAAGAGGCTACAATTTGCACGAGCTCACCAAAATTGGACAGTTGAAGACTGGAAGAATGTTGCCTGGTCTGATGAGTCTCGATTTCTGTTGAGACATTCAGATGGTAGAGTCAGAATTTGGCGTAAACAGAATGAGAACATGGATCCATCATGCCTTGGTACCACTGTGCAGGCTGCTGGTGGTGGTGTAATGGTGTGGGGGATGTTTTCTTGGCACACTTTAGGCCCCTTAGTGCCAATTGGGCATTGTTTAAATGCCATGGCCTACCTGAGCATTGTTTCTGACCATGTCCATCCCTTTATGACCACCATGGACTCATCCTCTGATGGCTACTTCCAGCAGGATAATGCACCATGTCACAAAGCTCGAATCATTTCAAATTGGTTTCTTGAACATAACAATGAGTTCACTGTACTGAAATGGCCCCCACAGTCACCAGATCTCAACCCAATAGAGCATCTTTGGGATGTGGTGGAACGGGAGCTTCGTGCCCTGGATGTGCATCCCACAAATCTCCATCAACTACAAGATGCTATCCTATCAATGTGGGCCAACATTTCTAAAAAATGCTTTCAGCACCTTGTTGAATCAATGCCACGTAGAATTTAAGGCAGTTCTGAAGGCGAAAGGGGGTCAAACACAGTATTAGTAAGGTGTTCCTAATAATCCTTTAGGTGAGTGTATGTGTTGTTGTCTCCACTGCATCTCACTGACTATTGTTTATATGTTCTGTACCGTGAGGTGCTGATACTCGCTCTTTTGGAAAGAGAAGTAAAGATACTATTGATCGTTTATCCTCCTTTTTTTTTTTTTTCCCTCACCTTTACGCACTCGCACCGTCACATATAGTTAATCACAGAGTTTTACATACAAAGTATTCATCAATAAATACCAACAGACAGCCCATCTAATCTGAAATGGATATGTAAGCCATGCACGCAGAAGTCTGGTTGGAAGTTCCAGTTACAGACAGCATTATATATACCATGAAAAAACAAAAAAACATCAGGGTCTAATGAAACTAGGGTTTCATTACCCACAGTGAATTATGGTGGTGGCAGCATCATGCTTTGGGGCTGTTTTTTCAGCTGGAACCAGGGCCTTAGTCAGGGTGGAGGGTATTAAGAACAATTCCAAATACCAGGCAATTTTGCCATGAAACCTTCCGGCGTCTGTTAGAAAGCTGAAGATGAAGAGGAAGTTCACCTTTCAGCACAACAATGACCCAAAGCACACATGCAAATACACAAAAGCATGACTTTACCAGAAGAAGATTAAGGGTATGCAACCAGATTATTTTTTTATTTTATTTTTTTCCCCCTCAAAGATTTCAGTTTGTTTTCAATTGAATTGTTCATGTTATAGGTCACATTAAAGGTTGAAAAAGTTCGGACATGATTTATCTTTGTCTCATTCTTTTACATCACAATAATCTGACATTTAACAGGGGTGTGTAGACTTTTTATATCCACTGTACAAAAAAGTTTTTAAGTTGGAAATGCTTGAAAAGCTGATGTATAAAGTTTGTAAATGTAGAAGTAGCACATGTTTTTTTCTATTACAGCATCCTCTGTCCAGGGAATCTGCTCAACACAAAAAAAAAATCATACTTCTCTATCACAATTTTTTCCCCAGGCAGGCATTGTTTGGAAGTCACAATGTTTTGTTTGGAGGTAGGAGAAGTAGGTCAGATTGTGGGGGAGGGGGAGTAGTTCTTGTATGGAAAAGTTCACCGCGGTAGAGCTCTGACCAGAAACGTCTTTGGGGAGTGAGTGAACCCCAGGACCCTCTCCAGATTGGGCACAACTCCAGGGACTGGAGAGAAGGAGAAACGCTGCAACAGGGAGGAGAAAAACAGAAACAGCTCCATACGGGCAAGATGCTCCCCCAAGCATCCTCGCTTACCTGTAAAAACATACATGCATTTGCAAGTTATTAAGACAAACAGAAAGATCACTAGCATGTGAGGTGGGATATGATTTGCCTCATTCTATTTGAATCAAAGCGCTAATGATCTGGTTTAAAAATATGTTTATTCTGCCAGTAAGAGAAGAAACATATTAAATAAATATGTATTCAATACAAACAATAATGTGTGAAAGATATTGTGAGAATAATAATTTAATAATTGCTCTATTTTACATTGTGAATTCATGCAACAACAACAAATGACAGGGTTACCATATAGCTCAGGGTTTTGCGCTAAGTTGGTCTAGATAAGAATGCATGCAAAATGTATTAAATGTAAGTGTTAAAAACTCCTATAACTACCTCTGCACAACCAGGGCTGGTTGCCAGCAAACAAAAATCAGTTCACCAATATAATTTAGCACATCAAAAGCAGGTCGCCAGTTAAACCAGAATCTGTCAGCAATGAATGCTGTTTATTTTTTCAGCAGTGTGGTCTGCTTTATCACCTGCTGAGAAAGGCATGAATGCGTTTCTCTTCCTGAACTGTTTGTTAGAATCCAGGAAATGCTCTGGGTTGAAGGTATCAGGAGTTTCCCACTCATCTTTGTCAACAAGCACTGAAGACAGGATGGTGTTGATGGCCGTCCCCTATTCAGGACAAAGAGAGTATAATTAATTACAATCAATTCTAGCAGTTACTCAGTTTGGTTACTCTAGTTTATATTGGTCACAAAATAATGTTTTTGATTTTTGGCTAATTTAATTTAGGCTTTCATAAGACAAAGCCTTCACACGCTGTCAGAGAAGTACTACAGACCTGCTATGGGTTATTTTACACTAAACACACAGACAGACACAGGCCGGTTAATATCTGTACCCATAAAGCAAAGACTTTTGGCCTGACTACCATAGTGCCATAGACTTTGCAACTGAAAGCCTCTGATCTTCCATTGATCTGGTGGTAAAATCCAAACTTGAGAGTCTGTGTGTTAAACAGAAGCTAATTAGTGTTAGCTAATTAGATACAATTGTTGGAATAGTTGTTTGGAATAGTTGCTTTTGTTTTATTATAACTATTAATTAATTTGTTTATCTTTAAGCATAATTGCATAATGAAAGAAATAACAAAGTATTTAGCAGTCAGCAGTAGTTACCCAGCCCAAGTTATAAACCACCCCCCATTCAAAATTTTAAACTTAAGGTGAATCTTAATCACAGAGCTAGCCTTACAACTAACTTTAACTTTAAGACCCAAATGTAATTTTTTAAATAGATATTTTGAACAAGGCCTTTTGTTTCAACTTGGGCAGTTCTACCCAATGGGATCCATTATTAGCCTCTGCTCTACTTTTCATCATCACCATAGATGTGTTGATGTAGAACGTGGGTAACAAAGATAGTGATGCAACCGAGTGACACCTAGAGTGCCTACCTACACTTTGACAGCTAAATGTCACAAATGTCCAGAGACAAAACTTATCATTCACTGGACACACAGGGGGATTCAGAAACATTGCTAATTCTGTGGTTAATTTCTCTTACCTTGGGTATGAAATATCCCCCCAGTGTTGCGTCTTTGCTGGACATCTTAGGGAAACCCAGCGGCAAAATGTTTCCCATCCTCTGGATCTCATGGATGACAGCGTCAGTGTAGGGCATGTTAGGCCTGTCAGACATGTTGGGCTGGCGGGATTGTCCTATTACTCTGTCTATCTCAGCCTGTACCTTCTCTGGAGGATTGAATGAGAAGGGGTCAATCAAACAAACACTCCATTATTCACAGGGGGGAGCTCTGGAACTGACTCACCTTGTGTCTCAGGATAGTTCATCATGAAGACCAGAGCCCAGCGTAAGGTGGTGCCAGTGGTCTCTGTCCCAGCCTCAATCAGGTCCAGGGTACATACCAGCAGGTTCTCTGTGTCAAAGCCAGCTTTGGGGTCCTCCTTCCTCTTGAGGTTGTTAAAGGGGAAGGTTAGTTGGAATGTGACAAATAAAAATGAAAAACATGTCAGTCTGGTCTAGGTGGTGTGCTTTGTTTATGGTCTTTGTCTTGAATCCTTGTCATAATGTCGGCCAATCTTTTGAAACAACACCTTGTTAATCTCTGTGAGGTACATGTCTACGTAGTCCCTGGGATTCTCTGGATCCCAGTCCTCCTTGTGCTTATCTATCTCCACCTGCAGGATGTCTGTCATCTGACAATAGTTGGACTGGATGGTTTGATGGGGACCAGGCAGGTACTTCAGAATGCCTGGGAAGATATCAAAGAGCTGGGAAAGGGAACACAAATCAGATTATTTGAGAACAAGTATGACAATCTTTATTTGGCTGTTTACAAGTCCACAAACTTTCTTGAAGGGGCATTTCCTCTTTGTGGACCCTTATGTAGTTTCCATTAATATTTGGAGATTTCTATGTCAGTGAGATTTATTTTATTTGCCAGAAAATCACAGGAATGGTATTTGCATGGGAATGAATTTGCTGGTCAACAGAAAAAGATTGCAAGGGACAAAGTCTTGCATGTCCTCACCACTAAGCATCACATTTTTCTGTCTACTATTATTCTACTACGTAACACAATCTAATTTTTAGCTACAACCTGGGAGTAATTGGGGTTAATTGCCTTGCTTAGGGATCGAACAACAGAACAACAGTCTCCTTGTTGGTTTGGGACATGATATTGCAATCTTTAAGTCACTGGTCAGATGCAATAACCATTAGGCCAACCAGCCTCCCCAACTGAATTTGTTGCCAGTTAATAACATCCAACAACCTGACACCCACCTGAGCTCGAGCAGTACCGGATAGTATCACAGCCTCGTTGTTCAAGCGTAGGAGCTTCTGGAAGTTTTCATCACTGTACTCAAATCGATGGCCGAACACCACAGAGGAGATAACATTCCCCACCGCGTTATTCAAGATGAAATGGGGGTTGAATCCTCTTCCTGGCAGCATAGACATCATACCGGTTAAGCAAACTTCTGGTGTTTATTATGTTTCACTCTTTCCTAATGTCATCATATCTGATCTTTTCAAAGGCCCTTGCAACAATTTGCAATGGACTCAAGTTAGTTGGAGATCCTGGAAAGGCTTCCTCCTTTCCTTGTGGCATTTTAGTTTTTGGTTTTATCAGTCTGCTATAATGCTGGACAACAGCTTTAGTGTAGTTGGACAAGGCTGATTACATGATGGGAGTAAGAAATGACCTGAGAATATACATTATTAAACAGAAAGAAAGTGATGACCTAAACGATAGACTGAAATTACATTTTATTCACATTTTAGTCATTAACCTTTTTTTATGTAATAATACATATTTAAGCTACCTCTTACCTCCCATCATGTGCAGAATTGAACAGCATTGTCCAACTGGATAAGGGTGTTAGTCCAGAATTGTAGTAAACTCATAAAAACTGAGTGAGACTAAAATATAAGTACCTACAGTAATATCTGGGTTGGAAAACCACACAAATGATAATCACACATCTATTAGATTTACTTTATGCAACCTAAGATGTCTTGGTCTGAGCCTATGGCATTAAGCTATACCTTGTTGTAGTTCCAAAATCGGGGCCAAATCGCAGTTTATCATGTCATGTATGACTACCTTAAGGGATTACACTTCAGATATGGCTTTTAACAGCCAGAACTTCAAATGTCAACCAGACTACTTTCATTTGAACTGTAAGTAAGCCGTGATAATGTGTTCAGGCTGACAGATAATTGAATAAAACCAATACTGAACGACTGAAAATGTGAAAGATTCAGGAGATATTGCATTCATCTCATAAAAAACTAAACCAACAATAATCTGTTTGAACAGGGACCCTCTTACTTTCGTGAACACAAAGGACATTCAGACACCAACATCAAAATTGTCTTTGACACATTTAGGCTAACCCATTTTCTGAGGGTTTGTTTTTCTCAAGTGCTACCCCTAAATGTTCTGGTCTGTATAATTTACCCTGCTCTTCTTTAAAGACCTCACACAGGAAGTTGCTCTCCAGCTGGATGTAGTGCTCCAGGCCCTTTGTCCCCTCACCGAAGTAACGCAGGTGGGTGTTGGCAAACTTCCTCTGGGCTTTCCATAAGTAACCATTGCTTAGAGAAAGGCCTTAAACCAGAGAAGAGATGGATTAGAGCGATGCCTGAAGCCAGAATGCAGCAGGATATGAAAGGTTGGGTATTTGGTTGACCTTAGTAAACTAAAGTGGCCTTCCTCTCCTTTTTCTCATTGTACTGTTATATGCATTTGAAAAGTGTGGAAAGTAAATTATTGATAAGCACTTCTTTTCAGCAATTTCAGATGAAAGAGAGAGATAAGCAATAAGCAATCAGATTTTAATTGTTGACAATATACATGCTTTTTACTTCAAGCAATTTCCATTGTTCCCTCCATGCTCATCTTGGACTTCCTGGCAGATTCTCCCCATGCCTTGAACTTGAAGGTTGGTAACAATACCAGCTTGTCATGGTTACCCTTCAAGATCCTCAATGTCCATATCACTAATGATGAAGTTCTAAAGTGGGTCCCATGGACAGCCCTGTACATAGCTTGTTCTTAGCTCGTTACCTTCCAGAACCTCTATATCAAGCAATGATTATCTAAGACCCCCATTACCCAAGAGACAGACACTGAAATGAAATAGTTAATCAGATCGCTACCTTGACCATATTTTTTGCCTTTTACATTGAATTATTTTGACATGACTTTCCATACACTCAACTACACTGACACACACACACACACACACAACAGTAACTTAATCCCTACTTACAAGTACATATCCACCTCATCCTTATATTGTTTATAGCCTCTTATTTTTATTAGTATTTACAATAGTATCTGTTTCTCTTTTTTACTTATTTTTTAAATGACTATTTTGTTTTACACTGCACCATTGACTAAAGTAAACAAATCACCTGTCTTGCAGTACACTGGACAGGAAACTGGGTGCCATTTTGGACCTAGCCACTGACTCACCAAGGGCTTTGTTGGTTTTGTGAAACAGAGGAATGATGGGGCGTTCAGCAAAAGTGTCCAGTTGATTGACTAGAGCTTCCTTCACCATCTTATACCCTGAGATATAGATTTCCCTCGCACTGCCTCGACGCAGGCTGTACACTGGACCATATTTCTGCGCCATCTGCAGGGAACTCAGAGTATAAATAGTATAATATCAGTAATTTTAACCTTTATTTATAGAGAATCTTATGAATCCACAATCTCTGTGTCCTATGTAAAACATGTCTCAAATCTGATTCAGGGAGGCAAAATAGTTATAACGTAGAAAGCGTTACATAATTAGTAACAA
This sequence comes from Esox lucius, assembly GCF_011004845.1. Taxonomy (NCBI): domain Eukaryota; kingdom Metazoa; phylum Chordata; class Actinopteri; order Esociformes; family Esocidae; genus Esox; species Esox lucius. The sequence continues at coordinate 16,191,276 of NC_047576.1, forward strand.
AATATTACTGAGTACTAGCAATATTTTCTACTCGTACTTACACTGAACAAAATTATAAACATAACACTTTTGTTTTGGCACCCTTTTATCATGGGCTGAACTCAAAGATCTAATACTTTCTCTATATACACAAAAGGCCTATTTCGCTCTAATATTGTTCACAAATCTGTTTAAATCTGTGTTAGTGAGCATTTTTCCTTTGCCGAGATAATCCATCCACCTCACAGGTGCGGCATATCAAGATGTTGATTTGACAGCATGATTATTGCACAGGTTTGCTTTAGGCTGGCCACAATAAAAGGCCACTCTAAAATTTGCCGTTTCACTGTATTGGGGGGATCCGGTGGGGTCTGTACCAGTCTGTATCTGGTGTGACCACAATTTGCCTCACGCAGTGCAACACATCTTCGCATAGAGTTAATCAGGTTGTTGATTGTGGCCTGTGGAATGTTGGTCCACTCCTCTTCAATGGCTGTGCGAAGTTGCTGGATATTGGCAGGACCTGGAACACGCTGTCGTATATGCCGATCCAGAGCATCCCAAACATGCTCAATGTCCGGTGAGTATGCAGGCCATGCAAGAACTGGGATGTTTTCAGCTTCCAGGAATTGTGTACAGATCCTTGCAACATGGGGCCGTGCAACATGAGGTGATGGTCGTGGATGAATGGCACAACAATGGGCCTCAGGATCTCGTCACGTTATCTCTGTGCATTCAAAATGCCATCAATAAAATGCACCTGTGTTTGTTGTCCATAACACACACCTGCCCATACCATAACCCCACTGCCACCATGGGCCACTCGATCCGCAACGTTGACATCAGCAAACCGCTCACCCACACGATGTCATACGTCTGCCATCTGCCCTGTACAGTGAAAACAGGAATTCATCCTTGAAGAGAACACCTCTCCAAAGTGCCAGATGCCATTGAATGGGAGCATTTGCCAACTCAAGTCGGTTACGATGACGAACTGAAGTCAGGTCGAGACCCCGATGAGGACGACGAGAATACAGATGAGCTTCCCTGAGACAGTTTCTGACAGTTTGTGCAGAAATTCTTTGATTATGCAAACCGATTGTTGCAGCAGCTGACCGGGTGGCTGGTCTCAGATGATCTTGGAGGTGAAGATGCTGGATATGGTGTGGTTACACGTGGTCTGCGGTTGTGAGGTCGGTTGGATGCATTGCCAAATATTCAGAAACGCCTTTGGAGACTGCTTATGGTAGAGAAATGAACAATTCACGGGCAACAGCTCTGGTGGACATTCTTGCAGTCAGCATGCCAATTGCATGCTCTCTCAAAACTTCCGACATATGTGGCATTGTGCTATGTGATGGAACTGCTAATTTTTTAGAGTGGCTTTTTATTGTGGCCAGCCTAAGGCACACCTGTGCAATAATCATGCTGTCAAATCAGCATCCTGATATGCCACACCTGTGAGGTGGATGGATTATCTCGGCCAAGGAGAAGTTCTCACTAACACAGATTTAGACAGTGTGAACAATATTTGAGAGAAATAGGCCTTTTGTGTACATAGAGAAAGTCTTAGATCTTTGAGTTCAGCTCATGATAAATGGGGACAAAAACAAAAATTTTGTCAGTGTAGCAATGATTGAGCATCTGACCTTTTTCATAGTCTCTGGGTCTGGCACTGTGAAGATATTTCCCAGGAAAGGAAGAGACCAGGGTCCAGGAGGGAAGTTAGGTGGAGGTCTGTTCCTGACGATGTCCATCACCAAGAGAAACACAAAGATGAACACCAGACAGCTGTTCACATCAAAATAGTCCAACGCCACCAGTAGAATCATCGTGAGAACGCCAGTTAATGCAAACACTTATGTAAAAATGCTCTCTGCTAGCCTCTCTTTCTCTCTGTAGCCGTTCTCTTCTGGCTCCTCCCTCCCTGTCACCCCTGGCTGTCTCTTTCTCTCTGCTTTGTCTGTTATTCTCTCTCCACTAAGACTGCCAAGATTTTACTGTGTTTTCTTTCAGTTGTTAATGAGTCACTGACATGGATATAAAGCAGGCTGCTCGACCATTAACTCGTGGTTTCAAAGGACAGCTTATGTAATAGGTCCCATTTGGAGATCCTGAGAAAAACTACATTAATTCAGATGTCAGAAGAGGCTGCATGAACTTCCCATTTAATGACCTGTGAATAATTAACATGGAAACAGAAACATGTCCTCCACATCTGATGCAGACCTTTAGCAATTTACTTTGATTATTAATATAATTCTAGTAGTACTAATAGTAATGGTTGTAGTGAAATCAAACATCAAATGGGAGTTGATCACTACAGTATAGCCAGTAATATCTGAGATCAATTGGACTGCTTGCTACTGTAGCTTTATGGCTAGCTTCTTGTTTTTTTATACTGATTCATTACAAACTTGAAGAGCTACTTTTAGGGATTATTTCAGCGATTTTTTGCGGGCTTGAAATGTTGAATAGGGTGCTGACAGGCGCGCAGATGGCACTAGGGACGGGGGGGACATGACCCCCTCAGATTCATAGAGACCTGATCCGTCCCCCGCCCTCACTATCACTACGAAAGGCGAAAGAAACCGGTAAAACAGAGGACTAACCAGTGTTTACACTCATTCTCTGTGTATGTGTGCTACGACTCCTGAGTGACGCGTCGCCGGGGTCCTATGAGGAGCTGGTAGGTGCCTCAATCGTGCCTGTAGGAGCGGTAACCGGTTACCATAGTGATCATATACCATCTGTGACTGAGCTGAGTCTGTGATTTTCTGAACTGAATCGACTGTATAAATGCCACATAAAGGCAATGAAGAGACAAAAAACATTCACCTTGTTTTTTCAAAAATCAAACAATGTAAGTATCCTATGCCTGTTGACTTTCCCAGATGTGGCAGATTAGATTTGTTAAGGGGAATAGCTAGTCTGACAATAACGGCAAGAAGGCTTTTGCACTTAGCAAACACAGCATAACTATACATTTAGGTGAGTGGACAGAGGCAAATAATGAATGAACACAAAAAATATGGTTGGATAAATCAAACAATTTATCGTCGTCAGGGAATTATGTTTAATCTTATCATTTCACACATTGTACTGTATAAATTGACTGAAGTATGTTCATTGTCGTGTAAGCCACTATAAAAATAATTAGAACAAGTAAATTTGTGTGGTGCAAAGTTTATGCAAACAACAAATAAAGGCCTACATAAACTTTTGACATCCTCTTATAGCAGGAAATCATGTTTTTTTTATTGTACGGAGCAACGGAGGATATAGATTCTTAAATTAAATTAAATATGATGAAAAACATTTCTTAATATGTCATACATCATTTGAAAGATATTTCTAATCTATAAATTGCAACAAACTTGTAATTTACACTTACATTTAAAATTTTGAGTTATTCTTAGACATTTGAAATAGTAGTTTTACCCATTAATTCTCAGGAATATGTTGTATTTCACATTGTTTTGAAATTCTATAGAGGTATAGAAGGTTAACTGAAATTATATGATTTAAAATGTTGTCCTCCTGGCCTGCAGGCAATTTCTGATGACAGTAAGGCAGGCCCAAGTCAGTCAAGTGAGGATCTGCAGGAGGGCAGCCACAGTAGATAAAGACAGCTTTTTAGTGCAAATCATTAGCCCAAATTACGCAAAATAACGAATTGAGTTTAAATCATTTGCTGACAGCTTGGTCCACCCCAGTTAAAAAATCCTATCTGCGCCCCTGGGTGCTGAATAGTAATGCAGGTACACCAGGAGTGGGAAACCGTTCAGTCTGGAGAAGACCACTGGAAATCACTAGGGCTGGTTCAGTGCTGGGACTGACAACTCCTTTTATCACAATCTTTTCTCCCTTTCCCAATATATCTATTTTTTGTTATCTATGGTGCTGTCTCATCTCAAAAACTGAGGATGATAATTTTTTCCCACACTCTTCTTCCAACCAGGAAATATTATCGGTCAGTGCTTGTAATGGCAAGCTCAATCATTTTTTGACATCAGCTCTGCCGACTCTCAAGTGCGCTTAGACTGTCTCTAGTGTTAAGACCAAAAAATCCCTGCTGAAAATGCCTCCCCACTCCACTTCAATTGGTCCATGGGGTTTTTCAAGCACTCATCAGCTTCTGGTACAGCAACCCCGATCTCAAACTAAATTTGTGCAAAATAGCACAAGATGTAATGTAGTCGTTTTTGTGCATTTTAGGGAGTCCCGATACGCACAAAAACATTTATGTTTACTATGGTCACTAGGTTTAATAATAAGCATATGTACAGTAACTTTAAAGATGGTAATTTTGCTGGGGAGTTGTGGATGGGCATCAACACAACTGATTCAAACCCCAATGCTTCCAAGTCCAAATCAGAGATTTTGGTTTTCTAATCTTGTCCCTAATCTTAACAACACAAGGTTAGACAACAACCCTTTTTGTTGTCTAACCTTTAAAACACAAAATACAGCCTGTACATTTGTTTTCCCACAAATTGAGCATCCTTAAAATACACTAAATCCTTGTCATTATTTACACAATTTTCTTTTGTGTAACTTCTCAGGGGTCTCCAACCCAACACATGGAGAGCTACTGTCCTGGTTGTTTTCACTTCAACCCTAATTTAGCCATAATTTGGAATGAAAACGACCAGGACAGTAACGCTCCAGGAACAGGGTTGAAGACCTCTGGCTAGGGCATTGTTGAACATCAAACCTGTGTGTAGACTTAGGAGGTCTACTGCAAGCTAATCCCAGGGCAAAGAGAGGAATGCTTTCAACTGTAAAATGTTTAGCATGTTTGAATGAAGAAGACTACATAAAAATAGTTTGCTACATTTAACGGGGTTCTTTTGTGTTCTAAACTTGTAAACTTACAGTAAGAATAATTATCCTTAAATGTATCTTTAGTGTTCCACTGTGAACACTATCTATCCTAAGTATGGCAGTATACCTATTACAACTTTAGTCTCAGGTCATTGCTTGCAAATTAACTGTCAGTCATTCACCTTTGTATATTTGATGGATACAAAGTACACCAAGGTTTGTTTGGGGAATCAATACTATGTCTTGTGTAAAAAAAATTGAAAAAGAAACACAAATATAACAGTTAGTACAAACCATATTTGAGAGCAGAAATGTCCCAAACATGTTCCAAACAGAAAGATCCAGTGGAATTAAAATGTCTATGAGAAATGTAGGCTCATGCAAATTAAAATCTGAGAAAACTGCATCAATGTTGTTAGATTCTGTCAATTTTTTATCCATGAACAAAATGTATTCAACGGGAAGTCAGGGGAGAGACATCTTTATTCAGCATGAATCCACGAAGTTGACCTTCCAGTTCTGACATGTTCTCCAATAATTACAAAGTTCACAAGTCTTTTATACCAGGACACACTGGAGGCGGTCACTGGTCATAGCCTACCATTACACTGTCCAATATCCTCCAAGAGGAAATGTTTGTCCTACAAAAGACCCTTGAATGGTATGTTACCACCTATGGTCAATGGGCCTATCTGTAGAGCCTATGACAGTCACATGGGCAACTCCTAGCTGGAGGTATGGACAGGATGTGTGGGGCCCATCAGTAACAGGCATCATGTCCTATGTATTGTCCTTTGTTCAGAGTTAGTCAACACATATGTGTTGTGTTAAGTTTCTCATGCCCATTGCCTCTCAATGTTTATGTGTAGATTATCTTAAATTCTGCAGGCATCTGGTGTGTTTCCATAGATCACATGAGCTGGAGATTGCTAAACAATGGCAATTGGATTGATTAAAACAATCATTATGCCAGACATAGGATAGGCTACTGAATAACTAATGTTTATTAGACACCATATTTTTAGGTTCTTCTTTAGTTCTTCTCTCTACCAGAAGATGGTAAGGCCTAACATCTTAAGCAGTGATTTATTTTTCCTGTTTCTTCTTCTTTCAAAATAAAAACATTTGACCAACACTTCATCGTGCGTCCCACAATTGCTATTTTTATATCATCCCTCCTTCTAAATATCCAATTAGGAAATTTAAAGAAATGGAAAAATAATCGTATTTTAGTAAAACTTATGTTTAAATTTGACCACCAATGTTTCACCATTATTCAGGTTTTTCCACAAGTGACAAAAGCGAAGGCAGATTCCCACATCACAAGGAAATCACCAGGTGTCACCTTCATCCAGCCAGTGAATTCCAAAATCCCATGCTTTCCTCTCCCACAACAGGAACATTGTCAATTACTCCACTAAACAAACTTACTCCAGTAATGCCTCGCAACAACTACAAGATGCATCCCTCATTGAAAAGAAAACTAACACAACATAATTAAGAGGACCTGTTATATTCAGAATCACATATTTAGGCTTTTATATGGATTATTGTCCTTTGGTGGTAATTTAATGCTTCTTCCTCCAGATATGTGCCAATCACTGTCTTTCAGTTACTAAACTCAACTCATTACAATTTTAAGACTCTTAACTAACAGTTAAGGGAGGGAGATGGAGAACAATTATCTCAAATAGAATTGCTGACACTTGACTTGACCATGTTGTTGTACATGATATAGCATTGAGTCAAACTGGACCATGAGTACAGCCGAACCAACTTTGCATCAGTTGTCTGGACAGCAAAAAAAAAAAAATCCCTTGTAAATAACTTTGTAAATACCAATTAAAAAAAACATTATTACTTATTTCTTGCTTCTCCAAGCTAGACATATGGCCAGAGTGAAAGCAATGTGGTTGGAATCCGGACAAAGTGGTCAAAGTGAGGATGAGTCGTTCAGTATTGTCACGGTTGTGGTGGCAGGACACAGGCGCAGAGACGAGTGTGTAGTAATCCATAGCTTAATGTGAACAAACAAAGCAGCAACCGGACACGTTGCGCTAGTAGCACAAACATAAGTAAGGATCTACTCTGCAAAAAGAGGTGTCTTCCTCAATCAGATGTGACGCCACTGTTTTCTTTCATGTCTCTTGCAAGCAGATAAACTCTGCTGTTCTGTGAAGGGAGTTGTACACAGCACTGTACAAGATCTTCAGTTTTATGGCAATTTCCCAGTCACTGGAGATGACAAAGAACCACAGGACAAGTTATCTGACTGTTGAGTTGGCGCCACCTTTTTCCAGGCTACCGTTGGGCTCTGTCAAGAACCACAGTAAGCCATGCTCATTCCTCCTCAGTGTTGATGGTGTTGATGTTTAGCAGCGCCATCAGATCCGGGTGAGGTGTCCTCTCAGCTGGCCTTGTTGAACACCTGGCTCAATAACATTTTCAGTGAATTAGGTCATTAGGTCATTAGATGTAAGTGTGTCAACCCGTTAGTGTATTGCCTCGTTTCTTTGTTTTGGGAATTTGGGTTATAGATATACTTTCAAGCCTTTCATATATGAAAATGTGTGATTTCCCCTTTCCATTCCAAACGGCTTACCACATCCTGCTAAGCAAATCTGAGCTTCAGTAGGTTTATATACTCCCAACGGTATCAAAATCACATTATGAAATGACGGCTCTGACAGTGGCCACAACCATAGAGACATTATACTGACCTTCCTGGTGTGAATATGAACTCTTTAAATGAACTCAACTGTATGATTAATTCTTTGTGGGATTTCCCCACCAGTCCCTTGATCTTGGGGATGGAAACTGAATGGGGGCTGAGATAAGAAATCTAGGGCAACACTGCTAAGCAGCTGTTTTTCTCACGCTTTTCACACACACTTTTCAAGGGACATGTACGTGCCGCCAGCGCTGTTAGATAGCATAAGACAATTGTCTCTTATTTAACCAATACGTGTTATTGTGAGACGCCGCTGGTCTGGACATTGCATGTTAACACAGACGGTAGACGGTATCGTGATGAGTGTAAATTGTAATTCTTGCCTTGACAGGATAGCTTTAGGACATCCAGTAGATGGGGCAACCTTACAGTACGGTAAGTATAGTGTACATTGAAATGAACTTGACCAGTATGATTTTTTCAGTTGATCTTGTAGCTGACAGGCTAGATTAAGGACACAGTTAAAGTATTTTCGAAATTATATTGCAGGCTTGGCATTGTAATTACAGCCAATATATAGTATCTATCTGCCAGAGAGTAATCTACAGTCCAATGCAGTCTATTCTCTTTTATAGAAAACAAGTATCGAGGGCATGTATCTCTGAGTTAACTGAAACCTCTGTGGTTCATTAATTGGGGCACACAACTGCTTACACTGACATTCGAAGTTTCAGCACATTGAGACTACAGATCTAGGTCATTGTCCTTATTTTACAAGATCCAACACAAAGTCTTAGAACAAAGATCACAGAAACGTCTTGCCGGCAAGATGTCAGCAGACTGAAGTTTAGTAATAATTAGATTAGCTCAAATGATGGCAGCCACAGACGGATTATCAGAGGGGATGTAGACACCAGTAGATGCTGGTGAGACACAATTACCTAAATATGTTTATTTTTACAATATATTACGTTACAAAGCAAGAGGAAGAGTGCTAGATGAAGAGTATAAAGAAAAATGTTTCAATATTTGAATTTCTAATTATGTACAATTTAAAACATTTTCTACATAGATTTTGGGACAAGGATTTGTGATGATGGTTTGCTGTTCGCAAACACATAACTCTAGGGTAAAACAGGGAGATGAGGCTCGTCAGAACATTTTGGAGGACTGCCATCGCTTTTCTCCTCAATTGCATCATCAAATGTAAGTGAATCCTTTTTCTTTGGAATACGAAAAAGAAATACTGCTGGGCAATGCAACTGACATTTCAATAAAAATATGTTTTTCTTAAGCTTTGCTTAACATTTCAGAGAGTATCACTTTGGATGTGTGTCTAGGGCTGGTTCACCGTGTGATGATATGTCTGTGGTCAGGCTCTTTCCAGGGTCCAGTCAGCTCCTCAGGTCCAGCCATGGGTATCATCTGTCAGGGGTTTGTGTCTGTTGAACCTGGACCCCTCTTTACCATGGGCTCCAATCTGACGGTCTACTGCACAACCACAATGCCCCATTGTAACTCCAGGTCTGTTCATCAGCCTGTATCCCTGCCTGCCAGTTTATCACTCCTTTTTTCATTAACTATTTGTTGCATTACACTAAAACAGTTATGGGATCTTTAAGGAAATAGGAAATCAACACTGTCAGATACTCATAAAAATACAATAAACTGGCCAAGAATGTAAGCTCTACATGAGAGGTAATACTGTCAGATTTGTAGGTTTGCTTATCTTTATTTTGACAAAATTACAGGGGCTTCAAATATATATTGAGAATAAATCAGTGTGTATTGCATTAGAGAGATAAAGGTATCTACTGTCACTTAGGTGTTGCCTTTGAAGTCTCCCACAATTAGAAGTAGTCTAACTGCATTGTTTTCTCTCTGTGTTTTATCAGGCTATTTATAGAGCTGAATGGTCAGGAGCAGATTCCAGTAGAGAGGTTGAACTGTTCTACTGTCCGACTGAGACTGACTAACCTCCGCGAACCAAACTCTGTTTTGATCTGTAAACTGGAGAGGGATGGACGTTTCAAGACCATCTGTGGACTGGATTTACATAGTGGATGTACGTACATCTTCTGTCATATGGTTCTTCTGCATGTTTTGCAGGCCGGTGTTGTTGCAAATTAGATTGTTTTGTAAATGTTCTACGTAATCTGTCCCAAACAATAAACAAAATACTAATGTAAATACATTATTCTGTGCATATACACTCACCTAAAGGATTATTAGGAACACCTGTTCAATTTCTCATTAATGCAATTATCAAACCAACCAATCACATGGCAGTTGCGTCAATGCATTTAGGGGTGTTGTCCTGGTCAAGACAATCTCCGGAACTCCAAACTGAATGTCAGAATGGGAAAGGTGATTTAAGCAATTTTGAGCGTGGAATGCTTGTTGGTGCCAGACGGGCCGGTCTGAGTATTTAACAATCTGCTCAGTTACTGGGATTTTCACACACAACCATTTCTAGGGTTTACAAAGAATGGTGTGAAAAGGGAAAAACATCCAGTATGCGGCAGTCCTGTGGGCGAAAATACCTTGTTGATGCTAGAGGTCAGAAGAGAATGGGCTGACTGATTCAAGCTGATAGAAGAGCAACTTTGACTGAAATAACCACTGGTAGAATCAGAATTTGGCGTAAACAGAATGAGAACATGGATCCATCATGCCTTGTTACCACTGTGCAGGCTGCTGGTGGTGGTGTAATGGTGTGGGGGATGTTTTCTTGGCACACTTTAGGCCCCTTAGTGCCAATTGGGCATCGTTGAAATGTCACGGCCTACCTGAGCATTGTTTCTGACCATGTCCATCCCTTTATGACCACCATGTACCCATCCTCTGATGGCTACTTCCAGCAGGATAATGCACCATGTCACAAAGCTCGAATCATTTCAAATTGGTTTCTTGAACATGACAATGAGTTCACTGTACTGAAATGGCCCCCACATTCACCAGATCTCAACCCAATAGAGCATCTTTGGGATGTGGTGGAACGGGAGCTTTGTGCCCTGGATGTGCATCCCACAAATCTCCATCAACTGCAAGATGCCATCCTATCAATATGGGCCAACATTTCTAAAGAATGCTTTCAGCACCTTGTTGAATCAATGCCACGTAGAATTAAGGCAGTTCTGAAGGCGAAAGGGGGTCAAACACAGTATTAGTATGGTGTTCCTAATAATCCTTTAGGTGAGTGTATATGGTCCCTGTTAGACCCGGAATAGGATTGATATGTAATTGTCCTTCCCTAAAGACCCTCCGGATGAGCCCAATAATATTGCCTGTGAGGCTCCCAGGGACTCAGAGGAGATCCACTGCAACTGGAGCAGTGGACGTGAAACATACTTGGTCACAAACTACACATTCTCACTCTCGCGGTAAGTGTGTAAAGGGTTATGTGAGTGGTGAACCCTAGTTACGGGGGACCACGTCAAACCCTTTTGGAACTGGACGCACTGGAACCAGTTGTCATCTGACCAGTACTGTTTACTTCCACTTACAAAAGCTCTACAACACATTTGATCTAATATTCTATGAGAGGAATCGAAGCTGTAAACTGTAAAACATTTATGGTGCTGGTACTAACCTCGATTTAGCTCCTGCCCAAACCAAGCACTGTTTGTTAGCACACACACACACACACACACACCAAAACAACCTTTATAATACAGAATTCAGGGAATGAAAGCTTTTCCTAATGTGAACTGCTTATTCACAGTGAGAACAAAACCCAGGTGTTTCAGCGTGGGATACGGAGAACTGGTGGGTTCAGTTTCCCACGGTCTGAGTTGAATGAGAAGGAACAGCACCAGCTGCGGTTAAGGGCTCACAACATACTTGGAGAATCATTTTCTCAACCTTTCATCTTCTCTGTCAAAGACATAGGTATGTCCCTCATGTTGTCTACAATTATAGGCATGTTGTCTACAATGATTTATTTTACCATAAATTACCTTCTTTTTTTTCACCGTAAAAGATATTCCTGTACGCAAAATCACACATTGTTCCCGTACATATTCACATGAAATTCTTCGGTATGGTTTGAGTGATTTCACAGTGATTTAAAGAGTATGTTGTATTTGTATTTGATTAGTATCAGGACTGTCAAATAAGAGCATATTTGGGCATCAGGACATCCAACAGATGAGAGCCTATTCTAGGTTTGTAATTAAACTGTTATTCTAATCTGCAGTGACTCCAGACACCCCGTACATCGTGAAACTGGAGTTCGGGAATAGCTCCAGTTTAGCTGTATTGCACTGGAACTGCTCAGAATCCCCTGAACTTTTAAAACACCAAGTAAGGCTCAGAACAGGCAATGGCTCCTGGGTGAGTGCTATTATTTTCCATCATTAACAGCTCCAATTTGGTAACATCTACTGTAAATGTACCATTAAGGGACATGCACTTCAATGTCAGGACAAATACAATAACAGGGCTGCCATTGTCGTACAGGTGGAGCAATACATGGATCTGGGCCGGGGCCTGGTCAAGGTGGAGGGCCTGCAGCCCCTGACTCACTATGACTTCCAGATCAGAGTTTGTTTTTCTGAACAGAGGTCCAAGTCTGCACCCGACCTCGACACCATGCTCAGGCCCAGCTCAACACATGGACCTACCCCAGTACTCACCCCCTACTCCACCCACAGGCCGCTTTGCAGTAAATGGAGCCCATCAGCTCAGGATACTAGCCCAGGGATGGGTAAGCCCAGAGTACAGGACTGTCTCTAAATGGATTAGCCTGGACGTTTCAGGGAGCCTGTTCACACATGGCAGTGAGGGATGGGAGGAAGGATACAAAGTCCTGCCATTGTAGAAGGCTACCCTGTCAGAGTATACGTTGAACTGTGAAACCAGATTAAAAATGTATTCAGATTACATCCCCTCTCATCTTCCTAAAGTTCTACTTCAACTAAACTGTAAATAAAAATATTCATATTCATATATAAAGTCGGTAAATATCATTTTTTGTTTTCACTGTGCCTAGCCAATATTTTACTCTTATTAGCTTTTTGACTGTATATTATTTGACTGTAACATAACCATATTTCAACGGGAATCCTAAAAATCTAAACTAAAGGTTTATTTGTACAAACCTGTAAAGCGTAGTCAGAGTAACTTGTTTTCCTGTTTGTTTTCAGCCCCCACCAGAGAGCTGGACGTCTGGAGGGTGTTGGGTGTCCCTCAGGCTGATGGGGTTCAGAACGTGACAGTACTGTGGAAGGTACAGTAACACGTTTGATCTGTCAGTTAGCGTAGTTTGTGTACCAGTTTCTTCAGCTAACATTGTGCCCCCTGTAATACATGTCATGCACCAAAGACAAGGAGTAGCAAGAAGTGAAATGTTAGCTACAGAGACTGGAAACAAGCTTACCGAGAACCCAGTACAGTTAACACCCTTAGCATCTTAATTTTATTAAATGAACCTGAGAACTTAAATGGACATCAAATAGTGCACTCTAGTGGACTGTAGTAGTATTCCTTTGAGGTGCTATTTTTATATTTTTACTGTAATGCTTTAATCGTTTCAATTTTGTTTTGTCTCTTTCCTCAGCCCCTCTCTCCAGATGACTATAGCGGTCAGGTGTTGCGGTATGAGCTGTTCTATCCGCATGAGGGTCAGAGACAGGAGGTCTCATGTCCGGCTGATGTCATCCAATATTCAATTCAATTGACACCTGAGGTTCAGGTGTTGTTTGTCAGGGCTGTCACCTCTTTCGGAACATCTCCACCGGCCGCCCTCCACCTCACACACACGAGTGAGAAGACCCAAAACTTTACTCACCTTTTAACCCCTAATCCTTACCGTAACCCTAATTTCAACCAGAAAAACGTAACCGCTAATAGAACTTAACCTGGAAATGATGAACACCGGCCATTTTAGGTGTGTCTGGACCTGTCCTAAGATGTCTTGGACCTGCAGTGGGAGAAGGAGGAGATACAGTTGCCCTGTCCTGGTTGTGGGATGGATCTAGTGGGCCTGGGGCAGAGACAGATGCAGAGGCAGGGCCAGGGGTACTGTTGGGGTTTGTGGTGGAATGGATTAGTGGATCTCTAGAACTGGGCTGGCAGAGAGTGGCTGTGGATAGAAACAGCACTCTTATTACAGGTAAGGACAAAAGTCAGAAACACATTCACATTCCTACAAATTGAAACTAATTCTGACAATAATTGCTTGTAGTGGTGAGAGATGCAATGCTCGCTATCATCCACTAGAGGTCACTAGCGAAGATAATTTACTTCCTGACAACTGAAGTGTTTTTTTTTTCAGGTCTGAGGCCAGGAGTGAGGTATAATGTTTCACTTTATGCTGAGACTACCTGGGGGTTGTCCCGCCCCTCATGTGGCTTGGTCTATTCCAGAGAAGAGAGTAGGTTCACATGTACTTGAGAATTACCGCTCAAGTCAAGTAATGCATTGTGTTAATTTAGTTTGTAACCTCATGATTTCACTTTGAACTGCAGTCCTTGCCATCCATCCCATTATATATAGCAAACATAACTAGTTCTGGATTTTGTAACAGTGCTTCCTTATTCCCTGTTTATGTTACAGAACCAGAAGCTGCACCGAAGGTGTCTATATTAGCCCATGAATCTGGACGGGTTCTTATCCAATGGGAGGAGTTACCCATGGACGAACAGAGGGGCTTTATAACACACTACAACATCTATGTTAAGGAACTGGCTTCTGATGCGCACCAGAATTTCAGGGGTGAGAGGATAAAGGAGTGTGTGTGTTTAGTCTACACTACAACTTTACATAATGGAAATAACCTGTCATCAAAATCAACCTGTGATTTCACTGTCAAATTCTCACGCCTCACAAACCCACAGCTGAGAAAGGGCTTTCCACATTTTCACATCTGATGAATTGATCTTTTCTCCTTGATTCCAGTAACCAGCCATTTCCCTGAATCAGGCTGAACTGCACTGTACATCCAGTGTAAGAGGATTAGAATGTAATGTAATCTCAATCATTTTTAGATGGTTAAAGATGAATTGGAACTTGTCTGCATCCATGGAAGTGAATCGTTAGCTTGAGTGTTTCTATTAGTTGGTTTCAGTTAGAAACAGTTTGCATGTTTCAAGGTTTGGAGCTTCAACGAATCAAGAGCTATTGTTAAACCCGAAAGCAGGATGTGGTTTGGTGCACATCTGAACCTCAGTTTTGTTATACTACATGTGCAGCATTCTGCTTTTACAAGTGAAAACCAAATATTTCATATATTGTTTTGGATGCATTTTAGGATACATTTAAATGTACAAAAATAAATAATTGGCAAATAACATAATTTATCTAATGTACTTCAATGCATGGAACACCTACAGGGAGGGAAAAACTTATTTGATCCCCTGCTGATTTTGTACGTTTGCCCACTGACAAAGAAATGACCAGTCTTTAATTTTAATGGTAGTTTTATTTGAAGAGTGAGAGACAAAATAACAACAAAAAAATCCAGAAGAATGCATGTTATAAATTGTTATAAATGTTATAAATTGATTTGCATTTTAATGAGTGAAATAAGTATTTGACCCCTCTGCAAAACATGACTTAGTACTTGGTGGCAAAACCCATGTTGGCAATCACAGAGGTCAGACGTTTCTTGTAGTTGGCCACCAGGTTTGCACACATCTCAGGAGTGACTTTGTCCCACTCCTCTTTGCAGATCTTCTCCAAGTCATTAAGGTTTCGAGGTTGACATTTGGCAACTCAAACCTTCAGCTCCCTCCACAGATTTTCTATGGGATGAAGGTCAGGAGACTGGCTAGGCCACTCCGGGACCTTAATGTGCTTCTTCTTGAGCCACTCCTTTGTTGCCTTGGCTGTGTGTTTTGGGTCATTGTCATACTGGAATACCCATCCATGACCCATTTTCAATGCCCTGGCTGAGGGAAGGAGGTACTCATCCAAGATTTGACGATACGTGGCCTTGTCCATCGTCTCTTTGATGTGGTGAAGTTGTCCTGTCTCCTTAGCAGAAAAACACCCCCAAAGCATAATGTTTCCACCTCCATGTTTGACGGTGGGGATGGCGTTTTTTGGGTCACAGGCAGCATTCCTCCTCCTCCAAACATGGCGAGTTGAGTTGATGCCAAAGAGCTCGATTTTGGTCTCATCTGACCACAACACTTTCACCCAGTTCTCCACTGAATCATTCAGATGTTCATTGGCAAACTTCAGACGGGCCTGTACATGTGCTTTCTTGAGCAGGGGGATCTTTCGGGTGCTGCAGGATTTCAGTCCTTCGTGGCGTATTGTGTTACCAATTGTTTTCTTGGTGACTATGCTCCCAGCTGCCTTGAGATCATTGACAAGATCCTCCTGTCTAGTTCTGGGCTGATTCCTCACCATTCTCATGATCATTGGAACTCCACGAGGTGAGATGTTGCATGGAGCCCCAGACTGAGGGAGATTGATGGTTCTTTTGTGTTTCTTCCATTTGCCAATAATTGCACCAACTGTTGTTACCTTCACACCAAGCATCTTGGCGATGGTCTTGTAGCCCATTCCAGCCTTGGACAGTACTTTGGTCATGGCCATGGTGGAAAGTTTGGAATCAGATTGATTGATTGCTTACTTGGACAGGTGTCTTTCATACAGGTAACAAACTGAGATTAGGAGCACTACCTTTAAGAGTGTGCTCCTAATCTCAGCTCGTTACCTGTATAAAAGACACCTGGGAGCCAGAAATCTTTCTGATAGAGAGGGGATCAAATACTTATTTCACTCATTAAAATGCAAATCAATTCATAACATTTTTGACATTGGTTTTTCTGGATATTTTTGTTGTTATTCTGTCTCTCACTATTCAAATAAACCTACCATTAAAACTATAGACTGATAATTTCTTTGTCAGTGGGTATACATACAAAATCAGCAGGGGATGAAATACGTTTTTCCCTCACTGTGCATCTGTATATCTGTATACTACTTTGTGGACCATTTCTCTGGTGCAAAACATAGCTGGAACACTTGCATTTTACCCTGTTCCTGTGGATAAATGAAATTGTACTTTAAAGAACAATTTCACTACTTTACAACTTAATGTTAGATTTCTCACAAATATGTTCCTTCACATTAAATTGAATGGACATGTGTGTAAAAAAGAAATCCTAAGAAATACTTTTTCACAATCCCGCATCATTGTTAGCCAGCCTTGGCTACAATTAGCTTACATTTTCCCTGGTTGTTTAAAAAGATAACAGTTCAGGTGAATAACCGTGTAACATCAAGTTAAAAATTGTAAACATTTTACTTTAACCTGGCCATAACAACATGTTGTAGAAAATCCATGTCAGCCGTTCATCTTATCGCCTACATGTGTAATAATAATTATTGTATACCCCTGGTGTTCTTTATCTTCTCTAGTGACTGTACCAGCGTCAGAGCCCAGTCAGAGATGGCTGGACTATCTATCTGAGGGGATTGTTTCAATCCAGGTTACTGCTTCCACAGCGGCAGGGGAAGGACCACAAGGGGAGGGGCTTCTCTCGCAGCCTATTGGCACTGCAGGTGAGACAGGACTAATTATGGTTGAGCACCTACCATTTATGTGGAAAAATGGTAGGTGCTCAACCGTAATTAGTCAAGGTGCAGTCCCAAAACAAGTATAATCAATAAATTCAGAACCATTTCTGCTAGTCAAAACTATTTCTCTTCAATCCATTCCGGACTGAATACTATTGCTGCTCTGAGGTCTTAGCCCGTTCTTGACAGTGGGCTGTCATTATTAACATGTGTCTTGTTCTTTTCTAGTTGGATTGGTGGCTGGTGTGGCTTTCGTGGCAACTGTTGTCATGGTGATAATAGTGAACCTGATGTGTTGGAGCTGTGTGAGGAAAAGGTATAGGCACAAAGGTTGTCTTTAATGTTGATTGGATGGATATTATGAATTTTAATTGTATTTCTATCTACGTAATCCTTTCCTATTGGCAACATCAAGTTAAATAAAAAAACTGTCCTAGATGATAATAACTTTCAAATTAAGTTATTGTTAGCTAACAGTCAACTGAAGCAATTTTACATGACATTATAAACATGTTTTTGTCATGGCTGTAGAAATGCTTTATTCAGGTTTTTCTGATCAGTTTTTCTGATCAGTAGCAAGCAAACTAAGTGATTCCAAATAATGGGCATGTTGTCTTCTACACGTATCACATTGAAATAGTACTACACTGAGAACTGACAACAAGCTTCTGGAATGATTTTATCTGAATAGCTGATCATGAATACCTCCATTAGTACTAACACTACTGAGTTCATTTATAGGGCTGATACACGTCATACACAGTTTTCCAGTTTAGAAGCTCCTTTATAGAGTTTCTGTCCAATAATGGCTTATCCCTTGGCCATGACCCCCTTCTTATAGGGTGTATGAGGAAGAGTGTGGTATGCAAAAAAGGTGTAAAATAGAACAAATTTAAGCACCCACCCAATTATTACTGTAATGAAAGTAAATAATATCCTGATTGCTGTACACAACTCTGCTATACTGTGCTTCTATGTCCAAGCTTGGGAAACAATTGGTTCGGATTTGGTCTGGTCAGGGCCAAATTAAATTGAGCTCCCATGATCCGACCCCTCAGTGGTTTAGGAAATGAAAAGGCCACTCTTTCCCATAGATGTTTGGACAGCGTTGCTGGTTATGGTGCTGCCAACCATTAAATATGTTATGAAAGAATCATCATCGATTTCTCCATGAAGCATGTTTTCCATTTATTTATTGCACATTTATTAAATAAATGGTTCACCAGAGACATTTATTTTACTCATTTGACATTATGAAAAAACTATAACCAATATTGTCAACATTTGTACGGGAATAAAGTAATATTGTAGCTGTTATACTTCCAGAACTAGAACCTTGAAAAGAGGGAATAAAGTGTGTGAGCCGGAATTTGGTGTTGTTTCTTTTTAACTTATTTGGTTTGGTATTTACTCTCCAAAGATAAACATTGCTGTGCTCTTTCTGTTTGGGAGCTGGATGTGCTCATGAGGTTCACAGTTTTATTTTTGACAGAGCTGAGTCCCGGTGTGGTTTACACCTTGGTTTGTCAGCCCTGCATACTAATAGAAATGTGTTGCATTGCCCAAAGTGCTGCGCAAAACTGGTGACAACAGCTCGTCCTCATAACAACACATCCCAAATATAAGACCAAGTTGTAAACAACCCAAGTTCCTAACACGCCCTCTATCCCCAACAGGGTCAAACAAACATGCATATCTTTGGGCCCTATCTGGCTGTCTGAGAACCTCCCGAAACTTGGAAACAGCAATGCTATCAGACTGCTTAAGGTAATCTACTGACCGACAAATATGGGGCAAAAATGATCTATGTAGTGTCACAAGATATAATTCAACATTGTAGCTGGTCCTATTTGACACGTCAACCCTATGCTAACCTTACCATTTGGCAGTGAATAGCTCAGGTAACAAATTCCTAATGCACCTATCCAAAGAGCAAAACCCTCTCCCCCCACAATCTAATGTCAGTTCTTAAAAAGGTCAGCTCAGATCAAGGAGACATGTATTTCTCTGCTGGCAAAGGATGTGGCATTTTCTTCAACGACTCAAACCTTTCCTAAAAAGGGCCTCGCACAGGAAATGTGCTGCTTGCCAGGATGTGGCCGGGTGTTCCATGTGGCAGTGCCTAGCAACGTCAGTGAGGAGGGGAATGATTACCTGTCACTGAAAACAAATCTATCAAACAGATTGCCTTACCAGTCACTGCCTTCCACTAGCCTTAAAGCCATTCTGACCTAAGACCTTAGTCCTGTCACCTACCCAGCTCTACTTCTTCCCTCTAACCACAGTGTTTGTATTTCCCTCCAAAAGCAGGGGAACCCAGTGCGCCAAACCTGGTCCTGGATGTTCACCCTCAGTGACCCACCGCTGTCTCAGATCGAAGAGGTCACACCAGGGGAGAAGGACGAACCCTACCCCATCATCCACACTGGGAGGCTCCAGACTGGGAAGGGGGAGCCTGACACAGAGGGGATGACACAGACCCAATGGACAGCATCACACATTGGATACAAACCACAGACTACAACTGAACCTGGACAAGACATGGAAGAGGTGGAAGACATCACAGGGCATATTCCCATCTGTGAGAGGACAGGCAGGTGCCCAGAGGAGTCCCATGGACTGCTAGAACCCTGGTTCCCTGATGTAATAGTGGACCTACCTGGCATTTCCTCTAGACTGGATTCCAGTTCCATTTGGGAGCTCACCCCCCAATGCACTACCCAGACATTAAGCCTCTTCTCTGGGGATCTATGGCTGGAGGAGAAGGGTTTGGAAGTGGGCCTTGGCTATCTGGACTCACCTCAGGGACAGACAGTGAATCCAGAGGACACGATCTGCTTTCTGGCTATGCCAATGACCACTGATTACTTTCCTCAGACCGCCAACTTCACCACTTAAAACCACCAGCAGACTTCTTAAAAGCATTATCTTCTCTATCCATCAGTGATTAGGACGTTCCATTCACATTTGGACATGTTCTGCCCATTACAACATCTAGTGGCATTTCCGCTCGCTGCTATATAACCATTATCGTTCATTGCTAAAAGTGTTCATGTGGATAAATCTTTTCTTATCAATCGGTGTCTGTATAGATCTACTGTATAATGGACAACAAAAACTAGTCTCCTGTCCAAAGTGTTAAAACTGTATTGCGTTGGGGAAAACAGGGGTACATTAGTTGCTTTCAATGTTAAATCTTCTAATAGGCTGCAACATATGCTGCTATTCAAAAACATCAGTGTACAGTAACACATTCAATGCTACCACCATTTACAGGCTACAATACTTCTAACTGACTCAACTCAGTTATAGTGTACGTTCTCCCTGCTAGCTTAGCATCTCAAGGTGCAAACACCACTTTGTATTAGTCTCTATAGTAAGCTTCCCCTGAATCCTGATCAGTGTTGGGGAATATTATTTTTAACCATAACTAATTACAGTTCCCGTAAAGTAACTAGTTATGTTACTTTGTTGCTTACTGTAGATAGTTTGGCATTCAGTTATACAGTATCTCACAAAAGTGAGTGCACCCCTCACATTTTTGCAAATATTTGATTATATCTTTTCATGTGACAACATTGAAGAAATTACACTTTGCTACAATATAAAGTAGTGAGTGTACAGCTTGTATAACACTGTAAATTTGCTGTCCTCTCAAAATAACTCAACACAAGTGAGTACGCCCCTAAGTGAAAATGTCCAAATTGGGCCAAATTAGCCATTTTCCCTCCCCAGTGTCATGTGACTCGTTAGTGTTACAAGGTCTCAGGTGTGAATGGGGAGCAGGTGTGTTACATTTGGTGTTATCGCTCTCACAATCCCTCATACTGGTCACTGGAAGCTCAACATGGCACCTCATGGCAAAGAACTCTCTGAGGATCTGAAAAATAGAAAAAAGATGGCCTAGGCTATAAGAAGATTGGCAAGACCCTGAAACTGAGTTGCAGCACAATGGCCAAAACCATACAGCGGTTTAACAGGGCAGGTTCCACTCAGAACAGGCCTCGCCATGGTCAACCAAAGACATTGAGTTCATGTGCTCAGCGTCATATCCAGAGGTTGTCTTTAGGAAATAGACGTATAAGTGCTACATGTATTGCTGCAGAGGTTGAAGGGGTGGGGGGTCAGCCTGTCAGTGCTCAGACCATACACCGCACACTGCAAAAAATTGGTCTACATGGCTGTCATCCCAGAAGGAAGCCTCTTCCAAAGATGATGAACAAGAAAGCCTGCAAACAGTTTGCTGAAGACAAGCAGACTAAGGACATGGATTACTGGAACCATGTCCTGTGGTCTGATGAGACCAAGATAAACTTATTTGGTTCAGATGGCGTCAAGCGTGTGTGGCGGCAACCAGGTGAGGAGTACAAAGTCAAGGGTGTCTTGCCTACAGTCAAGCATGGTGGTGGGAGTGTCATGGTCTGGGGCTGTATGAGTGCTGCAGGCACTGGAGAGCTACCGTTCATTGAGGGAACCATGAATGCCAACATGTACTATGACTTACTGAAGCAGAGCATGATCCCCTCCCTTCGGAGACTGGGACGCAGGGCAGTATTCCAACATGATATCGACCCCAAACACCCCTCCAAGACGACCACTGCTTTGCTAAAGAAGCTGAGGGTAAAGGTGATGGACTGGCCAAGACCTATGTCTATGTCTCCAGACCTAAACCTTATTGAGCATTTGTGGGGCATCCTCAAAAAGAAGGTGGAGGAGTGCAAGGTCTCTAAAATCTACCAGCTTTGCGATGAAGAGGACTCCAGTGGCAACCTTTGAAGCTCTGGTGACCTCCAAGCCCAAGAGGGTTAAGGCAGTGCTGGAAAATAATGGTGGCCACATTTTGGGCCCAATTTAGACATTTTCACTTAGGGGTGTACTCACTTTTGTTGCCAGTGGTTTAGACATTAAGGGCTGTGTGTTGTGTTATTTTGGGGGGACAGCAAAATTATACTGTTATACAAGCTGTACACACTACTTTGCATTGTAGCAAAGTGTCATTTCTTCACTGTTGTCACATGAAAATATATAATCAAATATTTGCAAACATGTGAGGGGTGTATTCACTTTTGTGAGATACTGTACATGCGTTACTTTAAGTCCTTTGATTATAAGCCAATTTGGTCACTTATGCCCAGATGGCACACATTTAATGGGTTATTGTATATTATGTAATGCAGTGTTACTCACCAGCACACAGGTGCTGGTCATTAAATTACAATATCATCAAAAAGTTCATTTATTTCAGTAATTCCATTCAAAAAGTGAAACTTGTATATTATATTCATTCATTACACACAGACTGATATATTTCAAATGTTTATTTATTTTAATTGTGATGATTATAACTGACAACTAATGAAAATCCCAAATTCAGTCTCTCAGAAAAGTAGAATATTACTTAAGACCAATACAAAAAAAATATTTTTAGAAATGTTGGCCAACTGAAAAGTATGAACATGAAAAGTATGAGCATGTACAGCACTCAATACTTAGTTGGGGCTCCTTTTACCTGAATTACTGCAGCAATGCGGCGTGGCATGGAGTTGATCAGTCTGTGGCACTGCTCAGGTGTTATGAGAGCCCAGGTTGCTCTGATAGTGGCCTTCAGCTCTTCTGCATTGTTGGGTCTGGCGTATCGCATCTTCCTCTTCACAATACCCCCTAGATTTTCTATAGGGTTAAGGTCAGGCAAGTTTGCTGGCCAATTAAGAACAGGGATACCATGGTCCTTAAACCAGGAACTGGTAGCTTTGGCACTGTGTGCAGGTGCCAAGTCCTGTTGGAAAATGAAATATGCATCTCCATAAAGTTGGTCAGCAGCAGGAAGCATGAAGTGCTCTAAAACTTCCTGGTAGACGACAGTGTTGACCTTGGACCTCAGAAAACACAGTGGACCAACACCAGCAGGTGACATGGCACTACAAACCATCACTGACCGTGGAAACGTTACACTGGACTTCAAGCAACGTGGATTCTGTGCCTCTCCTCTCTTCCTCCAGACTCTGGGACCTTGATTTCCAAAGGAAATGCAAAATGTACTTTCATCAGCAGCAGTCCAGTCCTTTTTGTCTTTAGCCCAGACGAGAAGCTTCTGATGCTGTGTCTTGTTCAAGAATGGCTTTACACAAGGAATGCGACAGCTGAAACCCATGTCTTGCATACGTCTGTGCGTGGTGGTTCTTGAAAAACTGACTCCAGTTGCAGTCCACTCTTTGTGAATCTACCCCACATTTTTGAATGGGTTTTGTTTCACAATCCTCTCCAGGGTGCGGTTATCCCTATTGCTTGTACACTTTTTCCTACCACATCTTTTCCTTCCCTTCGCCTCTCTATTAATGTGCTTAGACACAGAGCTCTGTGAACAGCCAACCTCTTTAGCAATTACCTTTTGTGTCTTGCCCTCCTTGTGCATGGTGTCAATGGTCATCTTTTGGACAGCTGTCAAGTCAGCAGTCTTCCCCATGATTGTGTTGCCTACAGAACTAGACTGAGAGACCATTTAAAGGCCTTTGCAGGTGTTTTGGGTTAATTAGCTGATTAGAGTGTTGCACCAGGTGTCTTCAATATTGAACCTTTTCACAATATTCAAATTTTCTGAGATACTGAATTTGGGGTTTTCATTAGTTGTCAGTTATAATCATCAAAATTAAAAGAAATAAACACTTGAAATATATCAGTCTGTGTGGAATGAATGTATACATTATACAAGTTTCCCTTTTTGAATGGAATTACTGAAATAAATCTACTTTTTGATGATATTCAATTTTTATGACCAGCACCTGTATAACTGTATCTTTCAACATTATACAGCAAGAGTGAGCAACTATCTCAAGTACTTATATACCATAAAGAGAAACAATTTGCATTTAGTTCTTTAATCAAGAAACTACTATTTTGTATTGCACGTGCGCCACATATTCAGGACAGGCTTATTGAACAGCATTCATGTGTAGACTTCCATACTAGATATATCACAGTGAAAAATGTACCAAAATGTACTTATTTTCTCTCTACCTAAAGTTATGATTGTATCTCTGGAGGTGTAGTCTATTTCTGTTTGAAAAGCAATGCATAATGATCTACATCTAGATTGCTCAAAAAAATTAAGGGAATTCGTAATCATCACAGTACTGCATATCACCAAGTCAGTTAAACTTCAGGGATATCAATCTGCCCAGGTAGGAAGCATTAGCGATTATGAATCAATGTCACCTGTTTTAGTGCAAATGAAAGTAACAACTGGTGCACTGGAGAGGCAAAAGCAAGACAACCTTGAAAAATGGAATGGTTTTGCAGGTGTTGGCCACAGATAATTGCTCTCTCCTTATCCTTCCTGACCGATTCTTCTCTAGTTTTGCATTTTGCTAGTGTCCTTGACACTTCGGGAAGAATAAGGCGGTACCTGCAGCCCATTTAGGTTGCACACGCAGTCCAGCTCCTCCAGGATGGCACATCCATACATGCTGTTGCAAGAAGGTTTGCTGTGTCTCCCAGTACTGTCTCAAGAGCATGGAGGAGATACCAGGAGTCTGTTACACGAGGAGAGCTGGACAGGACCGTTGAAGGGTATCCACACAGCAGAAGGACCAGTATCTGCTCCTTTGTGCGAGGAGGAACAGGAGGAGCACTGCCAGAGCCCTACAAAATTACCTCCAGCGGGCTACTGGTGTGCATGTGTCTGACCAAACTGTAAGAAACAGACTCCATGAGGGTGGCATGAGGGCCCGATATCCTCTGAACGTTTGGCAGTGGGTCAGTGATGGATATACTTGGAGGGTCGCACAGACCCAGATGTTGTCTGGAGTGCATACAGGCACGTGGGGGCCATACACACTACTGAGTCACATTATGAGTTGCCTCTGTAAAATTCAAGCAAACTGGAACATTTTTGATCTTTCATATATTTCATTCTTCGAGACCTTACATTTTTTGAACAGTGTATTTATAGCCCATGTAAATCTAAGAACAAGTTTGCTGGTCTGTGACCCCATAGTTCTGTGATATCCTACAATATGTTCTACCATATAAGTAATGAACAGCGTTTTAAACTAATCATATGCGTTAATGCAGTAACTCTGACAGCTGTAAATGCCGTAAATGGTTGTATATTTGAATTGGGTTAAGGTTCGATATTTCATTTGGCAAGACAAAGGCGCAACATTAAACCCGGTGTGAAAAGGCATAATCGGCCTGATGCATATATGGACTATGATATCTGGATGACCTGCTCTCATCAGTGCCATATTTTATCCATTAGAATTTCCAGCGTTGGGTGAAAAGTGCCATAGAAACCAATATCTTCTCCCTGCAGGATGTCCAAGGCCATAGAGAGTTGTTGTATCAGTCTACCATGCAATATTATACGTGAAATGTTGATTCTTGCCCTGTGATGCCCATCATGCTCATTGGGTTGGGATTACACAAATTAAATGAATAACATATACCTTATGTTAGCCTACTCGTTACCTAAAAAGTAGTCTAACTACTGTAACGCGTTACATATCGTGATCCTGATCTAATAGATTATTATTCTCTTCCTGTAGTAGTTGTTGACTAAACAGATCCTAGAGATCTGTGCCGGGGCTCAGTACTACTTGTAGAGCCAGCTGCTGTATCAGTCAGTTACGGTGGTTTCCTGAAAGAGCACTCACTTCCTCCATGTGTACTTGCAAAACTGAGGGCGTTTCACTAGTCTGACTGACCCCCCCCCCCAAAAAATTCTTTTTAAGAAAGGTCCTCGCCATATTGCCTTTACCTATCGTTTGTAATAAAAACTATCACCAAATTCAGTCTGAGAGGAACAGAGTGAACATTGGACTTTCTAGATGCAGCCATCAATTCTTGTGAGAGGAGATCCTCTGTTGGAACTTCTTGAGATATTAATCTTCAAATGAGGGGATATCCCTGTGCGCATATCGCTCACGTCAGAGACTGTGTCACTTGAGTTTAAGGATTGGGCTTAGATGTGTTTAGGCTACTTGCCATGCTTTGTTGAACCCACATAGGACACAGCAGAGGAACTGAGAGGAGGGCTGGTTTTAGTCAAATGTCAACTGACATGTGTCTCAGCCAAACCACTTTGACACATTGCATGGATTATTACACACTTAGAAACGTGAAGGAAGAGAAGCACATAATACATCTGCAACAGTGTACGAGCAATTTAAGAAAGAAAATCAGGGGAACATCTTGTGATAATTAATGCTGTTTGGTCGGAGGTTATCAACCGTAGGGTGTCGGAGCTGGGTGAGTGGTACTTGTCTTTTTTTACAGACAATCTTCATGGAGTATTTTACAACAAACAACAGGTGATTATTGTAGTCCAGTATCAACGATTTTAATGCAAATACTTCTCTTAATCAATAATCTATATGGCGTCATGCTGAAGCTCCCCAGGCATGGGGAGACACACATGCGGTACTGCATCAGGCAGGGTCTATAATCCCGAAGACATTCCTGACCCGTTGCAATTTTATCATATTGTATTGGATTTTCTATAAGTCTGTATTGTTGCCAAAAACATAAATAGGGTATGTCATTTGTTTTTTAAAGTGACATTTCCACATAGACACATTAAATCACTAGTATTGCTGTATTATTATCTCCATAGTGATCCTGAATGACCCACATGGACATTCAGTTATGAAATACAAAGGGAATGAAGCTCAATATTCATAGTGAACAACCAAGAGGACCAATGTCTCATTCACTCCATGATTGCTGGTCTATCATCATTCTCATCCATTTGCTCGGGACCATTGAGTCCAGTACAGGTAAGTTGTCTGTCCATCAATCATGTTGGTTTACTAATGAGATAAGATATTCTTCCTTAGTGATGCTTCTTAGTAGTTGCATGTCAAAATATTTTGATTCTTACATTGCTGAAGATGTTATTTCTTCTGGTCTTTTAATAAACACTCCCTAACTATGTCTCTCTAATAAAATTAGTTGGTTGATATTCTCTCGCTGTCTCACTTCTCTAATTGATTTCCTCTTGCTGTCAAATTTCTCTGCATGGCAAGACATTAAACCTGGTCCTGGAAAGTTACAGAGCATAAGCTTTTAGTCAGGCCCAGCACAAAAACTTGATTTTACCATACAAATCAACCGTCCTCATTCGTTAGACTGGTAAAATCAGGTATGTCAAAGCTAGGCTTGAACAAAACATGCACACCCTGTAACTCTCCAGAAACCAGCGTCTTGTAGGATTCTCGACTCTGCCTATGTAACATTGTCGCTAAAATGTATGTCCCTTCCAGTGTTTTCAGTGTTTTTGATACTCTTCAGTGTACTATTATGTTCATGCTCCAATGAGGTATAAACCATTGTCCATGTTTTATTGTGCCTCCAGCTGAAAAGCCGTGTACTGCTTTCTCCAGCAATGGGGACCTGGTTCTTTCTGGCTCCAATTTCCAGGTGTTCTGTACCTATCTGGCCAGCTGCAGAGCTACCAAATCGATGTACATTGACAAGATCCAAACACATCAAGTACAGCACTACAACTCTACAACCATATTCCTTAATGTGACCGATATACGTAAGGAGACCACATACACCTGCAAGTGTTACGGAGAACCTGAACCTTGTGGACTCGACGTTGATGTTGGATGTATGTATGGAATTGTATACTCTGCTACATAGCATTCTGCGATTCAAAGGCATCACATAGAAAACCATAGTGTCAACAGTGACCAGAATACATATCCAAGTTTGAGCTCAGGGCTGAGGAAGTAAAGTTAAAGTTGACACAGAGATAAAAAAATGGGCCTTTTGGTACAATATGAAAACCGCAACCTGTAATTAGTCACACATGCTGTGTGTCATCTTTTCACCAAGTAGGTTTGAAGAGTTGCTTATATGGTTGCGCCCTCAGATATTACCTCCAATGCAACACTGACTAACAGCTGGTTAAATCCACCTCACAGATCTGCCCAGTGCTCCAGAAAAAGTTGCTTGTATCCAGAAAGGAGAATTTGGACAGGTGACATGCACATGGATGAGAGGAGTGGAAACCAAAATGAATACTCCCTCAGAGCTCTGGTGAGTTTTCAAGAGAAAGAGAAGGTGCAGATCCTGTGTCATGCGTTGTATAATAAGGGATCTGAGGAATCACATGTTTGTTGGAGCAGAGCAGCTTTCGTGATCAAGTGTTCATCTACCAACAACTTAATTGGTTTCTATGACAAGGCAAGACAGCAAAAAGAGAGCATGGAAATAAACTTGTCATTGTTACAAATTACACCGTCTTTTGAAGAATATTTGATTATATATTTTCAT
Source organism: Esox lucius (assembly GCF_011004845.1). Classification (NCBI taxonomy): domain Eukaryota; kingdom Metazoa; phylum Chordata; class Actinopteri; order Esociformes; family Esocidae; genus Esox; species Esox lucius. The sequence goes on from NC_047576.1 coordinate 16,219,564, forward strand.
GTGACAACACTGAAGAAATGACACTTTGCTACAATGTAAAGTAGGGAGTGTGCAGCTTTTATAACAGTGTAAATTTGCTATCCTCTTTAAAATACTTCAACACACAGCCATTAATGTCTAAACCGCTAGCAACAAAAGTGAGTACACCCCTAACTGAAAATGTCCAAATTGGGCCCAATTAGCCATTTTCCCTCCCCATTGTCATGTGACTCGTCAGTGTTACAAGGTCTCAGGTGTGAATGGGGAGCAGGTGTGTTAAATTTGGTGTTATCGCTCTCACACTCCCTCATACTGGTCACTGGAAGTTCAACATGGCACCTCATGGCAAAGAACTCTCTTATTATCTGAAAAAAGAATTGTTGCTCTACATAAAGATGGCCTAGGCCATAGGAAGATTGCCAAGACTCTGAAACTGAGCTGCAGTACGGTGGCCAAGACCATACAGCGGTTTAACAGGACAGGTTCCACTCAGAACAGGCCTCGCCATGGTCAACCAAAGACGTTGAGTGCATGTGCTATATATCATATCTAGAGGTTGTCTTTGGGAAATAGACATATGAGTCCTGCCAGCATTGCTGCAGAGGTTGAAGGGGAGGAGGGCCAGCCTGTCAGTGCTCAGACCATACGCCGCACACTGCATCAAATTGGTCTGTATGGCTGTCATCCCAGAAGGAAGCCTCTTCCAAAGATGATGAACAAGAAAGCCTGCAAACAGTTTGCTGAAGACAAGCAGACTAAGGACATGGATTACTGGAACCATGTCCTGTGGTATGAGGAGACCAAGATACATTTATTTGGTTCAGATGGTGTCAAGCATTTGTGGCATCAACCAGGTGAGGAGTACAAAGACAAGTGTGTCTTGTCTACAGTCAAGCATGGTGGTGGGAGTGTCATGGTCTGGGGCTGCATGAGTGCTGCCTGTACTGGGGAGCTACCGTTCATTGAGGGAACCATGAATGCTAACATGTACTGTGACATACTGAAGCAGAGCATGATCCCTTCCCTTCGGAGACTGGGACGCAGGGCAGTATTCCAAAAATGATATTGACCCCAAACACACCTCCAAGACAACCACTGCCTTGCTAAAGAAGCTGAGGGTAAAGGTGATGGACTGGCCAAGCATGTCTCCAGACCTAAACCCTATTGAGCATCTGTGGGGCATCCTCAAACAGGTGGAGGAGCGCAAGGTCTCTAACATCCACCAGCTCCGTGATGTCATCATGGAGGAGTGGAAGAGGACTCCAGTGGCAACCCGTGAAGCTATGGTGAACTCCATGCCCAAGAGGGTTAAGGCAGTGCTGGAAAATAATGGTGGGCACACTTTGGGCCCAATTTGGAAATTTTCACTAAGGGGTGTACTCACTTTTGTTGCCAGTGGTTTAGACATTAATGTCTGTGTGTTGTGTTATTTTGAGAGGACAGCAAAATTACACTGTTATACAAGCTGTACACTCACTGCTTTATATTGTAGCAAAGTGTCATTTCTTCGGTGTTGTCACATGAAAAGATATAATCAAATATTTGCAAAAGATGTGAGGGGTGTACTCACTTTTGTGAGATACTGTATCTAATAATATTAATGTCTTCTAGGGGGTAAGACATTTTTCATGAGGCAAGTCAAGTCTGACATTCAAATGTACCTGGAATAAACAGCATCTACTGCTGTGTCAGAAGACCACATTTTGATGCATCCTCTTTTTTTTTTTTGGCATCATAAAGTTTATACCCCAGAAATTATTGTTTTTAATGGGCATAAGATGACAATAAAATAAAACAGATGGAATATGCACATATGAAATTGAAAATAATCTAGAATAATTCAAGCTGTGGGATCTGCATATTCTACTCAGTACAGTTTCTAAAGAATAACATGGGTTTTATGTGTTTCAGGGTGAAAGCTATGAACAGCACAGCAGCACCTGTGTCCTACCCTGGATTTGACTATAGTTCTGATCCTGGTCTTGTCTCAGCTATTTTCTCTGTGTCTGGTTCTAACCAGACAGATTACTCAGTATGGGCCAACTCATTTAACAAGCTGGGTTCTGCTAAATCCACCCCACTCAACTTCAAACTCGACCAAATTGGTAATTTGGGTTCAAGGGGCCAAAGAATGATCACATATCTTATAACTGTGGCTATGCAATTCTAATTCAACCGCAATATAACATATTTTGCACTTGTTTAAGCCAATGTGAACTATGCATTTATTAGTCATGGCTCTTTTGGTTGCAAATACAAATTAATATTATTCAAAATATAAAAAGTTTAATATAAAAAATATATATAACAATGCACCATTAGAAATTTGCATACTGGCATGGTTGAAGGTTTATTTTTAAATGAAGAGCATTCAGGAGCCAAATTCTGCAGCACTTTTACCTCAACAGAGTAAAATCATCTAGCTCACCAAAAAGACTAATTTTGTCCCATTTTGACAGTTCTTTCTCTTGCTCTCTCTATAGTACAACCCCCACCCCCTGCTGTATCTCAGGTAAAGTGCTGTTCACGTGCCTGTGAGGTTGGCGTAGAGTGGGTTCAGGGAACTCTTCTCCTGGAGGTCTGGTACAGAGCAGCACAGGAAACGAAATCATGGATATCACACACTGTAAGAACCAACATCACCTTTTGTAAATGTTACTTGCTACACTTGACCTCATGCAATCCAGTCACGCTTTGCAAGACGTTGCAATCCCCCCATGAAGCACATACAGTACAACTTGCATAACATATTCCCCAAAACCACAAAACCTTTAGTTTAAATCAGAAGCAAGAGCACATTTGATTGGGGTTTTCAAATTGGTGCCTCCTGCTTTATATTTGTGGTAGACTGCATAGTCTTGCAAAAACATTTCTTCATTTAAAGTTTTATGTGTTTCCCCTCCAGTTGAATGTTGTGTTATGTACACTACTGTTCAAAGATTTGGGGTCACTTAAACATTTACTTGTTTTCCATGAATACATACATGTAATGAGTTTGAATAGGAAATATTATAATTGACAAATGATTGAAATTATTTTTAATTGAAATAATAATTGTCCTTCATCTTTGCTTTCGTCAAAGTATCTTCCATTTGCAGACCTTAGGCATTCTAGCATTCTAGCTGTACCCAATGTTTTTAGGTAATTTGAGGAGATTTCACTCCATGCTTCCTGAAGTACCTCCCACAAGTTGGATTGGCTTGATAGGCAATTTTTATGTACCATATGGTTAAGCTGCTCCCACAACAGCTCAATATGCGTGAGTGCTGGCCACTCCATTATAGACAGAATACCAGCTGACTGCTTCTTCCCTAAATAGTTCTTCCATAGTTTGGAGCTGTGCTTTGGGTCATAGTCCTGCTGTAGGAGGAAACTGGCTCCAATAAAGTGCCGTCCACAGGGGATGGCATGGTGCTGCAAAATAGAGTGATAGTCTTCCTTCTTCAAGATTCCCTTTTCCCTGTACACATCTCTCACTGTACCACCACCAAAACACCCCCAGACCACCTCAATGCCTCCACCATGCTTGACCTAGATTTGTCTATCCATAACACTTGTTTTCCCAATCTTCTTCAGTCCAATCTTCTTTTGCCCATCTTCATCTTTTATTTTATTGGCTAGTCTGACTTTTTCTTTACAACTCTGCCTAGAAAGCCAGCATCCCGGAGTCACCTCTTTACTCTTAACATTGAGACTGATGTTTTGTGAGTACTAGACTTGTGAGGTATCTGTTTCTCAAACTAAACACTCTAACGTATTTGTCCTCTTGCTCAGTTGTCCACCAAGGCCACCCACTTCTCTTTCTATTCTGGTTAGAGCCAGTTTGCACTGCTATGTGAAGGGAGCAGAACACAGCATTGTATGTTTTGTTTCTTGGCAATTACTCACATGGAATAGCCATCATTTCTCAGAACAAGAATAGACTGATGAGTTTCAGAAGAAAGTTATTTGTTTTTCACCATTTTGAGCCTGTAATCAAACCCACAATTGCTGATGCTCCTGATTGTCAACTTGTCTAAAGACTGATAGTTGCTGATAATGGGCCTCTGTACGCCTGTGTAGATATTCCATTAAATTATCAGCCGTTCCCGGCTACAATAGTCATTTACAAAATGAACAATGTCTACACTGTAGTTTTGATCAATTTGATGTGATTTGAATCTACAAAAAATGAAGAATATGAAGAGATTTCTGAGTGACCTCAAACTTGAAAGGTTGTGTACAACATGCCAATATGGCCTCAGTGCACTACACCCAAGAAGATTCAGGAGAGCCAAAGGTCAGGAATTTTTAGCCGCAATTGAGGTTACAACATCTTCCTACAAGGAGATGTTAAAAGCTTGACAAGACAAAACAGCCCTGTCTGACATGTATCACGAACATTGCAGTATCAGTTCACACCAGCTTTCACAGGATTCCTGTGCACTGTTGATATGCCACTGACAGGATTTTAACATTTGTCGTCAATGACGCAGCTATACTGCGAAACAACAACCTAGACCCATATGTCTTTCTTTTGGAGTAGTCATTCCATTTTATGTCTATGTTGACCCACCACCTTTGTCATGTGTTATACATGTGTTATAAATGTGTAGCACCTCTTTTGGCACTCTTGCAGATGTAATACTGTGTTCTGAATCCTTTACCCCACAGGTAGGTTCAATGAGGAACCAGTCCAATGTGTCCCTGCCCATTATGTCTCTGCAACCATACACGCTGTACGAGTTTCAGGCCAGAGTAAAACTGAACCATTCAAAAGGCCTCTGGAGCGACTGGAGCAAATCTCTATTTAACCAGACAGAGGAGGAGGGTAAGAACATTAACACTTCCTGGATGACGTGTTGGTGACCAGGGATAGATAGCAATATATGATAACTTTGGATTCATCATACTGGATGCGTGATGGTACATCAGTGTACTCAGACACTAGAGATCATTGACTGCTTTACAGCATTTATATGTATTTGTTTTAATACCAGTTCAGCTTATTTTACATATCATAGCACAAATGGATGGATATCCTGCTGCTTTGACATCCTTCTTTGCCCCTATGGTACAGTGGGAATACAAAGTCACCATCCCCTTACAGCCTGAAATAAAATAAAAAAAACATAAAATCAAAAGTTCTCCGGCTTTATTTACACACAGTAACCCTCAATATCCAAGTGGAGAAAAAAAATCAAAAAAAAAGATTTAAACAGTAAAATCCCCTATTTGGATAAGTGACTGCAATCGCGAACTCTCTGAGGTATAACTAATCACTTTCCAGATGCCAAATCAAGGTAATTAGCTTCCATATTTAATCAGTTGTAGTGACTAATTTGATCAGAATGAAAACAGTTGGTCATAGAGGACTCCACTGCTTAGGAGTGCAATTAAGAGCATAGAATCCATTATGAGCAAAACGGTACTTTCAAAAGATAAAAGATATATAGCTATGGGCACAAGTCAGGCAATAGATTTAAAAACATTTCAACGGTGTTGACCCTTGGAGGAAAGATAAAACCATTGTTAAGAAGTGGAAGGCGTATGGCACCACCCAGATCTTGCATAGATCAGGCTCTCCCTCCAAACTGAATGACCAAGCTAGAAGGAGACTGATCAGAGAGGCCACCAATAAGCCAATGGCAACTTTGAAACATGCACACCAGTAGCCTGTTGTAGGTCATTTAGTTGGGTTCTGGCAGTGTTCCTTCTGTTCCTCCTCACACAAAGGAGGACATACCTGTCCTGCTTTTGGGTTGATACCCTTCTACGGTCCTGTCCATCTATCCTTGTGTAACTGCCCATCTCCTGGTATCTCCTCCATTCTCTTGAGACTGTACTGGGAGACACAGCAAATCTTCTTGCAACAGCATGTATGGATGTGCCATCCTGGAGGAGCTGGACTGCCTGTGCAACCTGAATGGGCTGCAGGTACTGCCTCATGCTACCAGTAGTGACAAGAACACTAGCAAAACGCAAAACTAGAGAAGAATCTGTCAGGATGGATAAGGAGAGAGCAATTGTCTGTGGCCACCACCTGCGAAACCATTCCCTTTTTTGGGTGTTGTCTTGCTGTTGTCTCTCCAGTCCCCCTGTTGTCACTTTCATTTGCACCAAAACAGGTGACATTGATTCACAATCACTTATGCTTCCTAACTGGACAGATTGATATCCCTGAAGTTTAATTGACTTGATGTTATACTTTGATGATTATTGGATCCCAAAAATTTTTTAGCAGTGTATATTGTCACTTTTAGATTCTGTCAATTTTTGTCTTTGAACAAAATGTATGCAACCGGAAGTTAGGGGAGAGCCATGTTTATTCAGCATGAGTCTACAATGTTGACCTTCCATAGTTTTTACATGTTCTCCAATAATTACAAGTTTCTCATGCCCATTTCCTTTCATCACTTAGTATGAAATAACAGTTTCAGAACCGTTATAGCTTGATTATCCCTCCATTCATATGCCTAAAGCATCATCACTATAACCTTCTACACCAGTCTAACCAGTCTACACACGCCAACTGTTTCCATTGTGTGTAGAAACCTTAGGGATAGTGTCAGATAAGCATTTCCCACACCATACCATCACGTATACACTAATGTATAGCACTATGCAACATTCAAGAAAGGTCAAACTGATCCCAGGCCAGTATAATAAAGTTGTTACTGGAAACACCTTATCACACATTCATTGTCATACAGAGGGAAATGACGAAGGTCTGTAGTAATAACAGTAGCATCGTATGGTGATTATCCAGCAACATTGCTTAAATACTTGAGTATCTTTGCTTTTCATACTTGAGTAAAGATAGCTATACCTCTACAAATAAATGCACAAGTAAAAGGGAAAGTCACCAGCAATATACTTCTTAAGTAAAAGTGTAAAAGCATTTAGTTTCAAATATAAATGAAAAGCAATAAATATTAAAAAGGAAAATTTTACAGAAGGCTGCTTTGTTTCAAATGCCTTGAAATGGCATTTCGCGAACAAAATGATTCAAACATTATTTTGCAGAATTCATGCCAGTGGCATAAAACCCAGCATCCCACTGCTGATTTGCCTTTGAAGCTAAACATGGTCAGTCTTGGTCGGTCCCTGTATGCAGCTAGAAGTAGTGTTGGAGGGCATGTAGGCGGCATTCTTTCCTCAGGTCTGAAGCTATCCCTAAGCAGTAATTAATATAATGCCTTGTGTAGGGTTCTGTCTTTCAGCACTGTGAGATTGCTGACTTTCTGTGGTCACAACAGATCCCATAGTACTTATCATAACAGTAGAAGTGTGAACTCTGGTGACCTGGCAACATTTCTGATCTTGCCCTACATATTATCATCCACAGCTTCAATTTGACTAATTCATACCCTGCCCTCCAACTGTAACGATTCCCTGTCCTCCACCTGTAACTATTCCTTGTCCCTGCATATAACTAAGGTAGTTGCTATAAATGAGAATGCATTCTCAGTCAACTTAGTTGGTAAAATGTGAAAACATTTCAAGAATTGAAGCACTGTGTTAGTGCTTAATCGCCCAGATCAGAAGGATTGAGCTTGGTCAGAGGTCTTCTGATACAGTAAGTGTGTGAATTGGACCACTTTCCCACCCTGCTAAGCATTTGGAATGTAAGGACTTTTAGATTCTTCATCAGGAAAACTTAATGGGAGGAAAAAACATACAGCATTTCTTTCAGGGTCAAAGTGAAGTAAAAAGGAAAACATCCTGCCTCCCTCCATATAAAAACAACTAACGTACAACTTTTTGCCAGACCGCGTAAGCAGAGCCGGCTAACAAGAGCGAATGTCTATACTGAGTGACTGACTGACTGACTGACTACCTCTTGTTCAATAGCGTAGTGGTTAGAGAAGTGAACTTGTGAACTATAGGTCCTAACATCGTATATCCTTGCAGGCGAAGCGAAGTATGCATTATTAATTATTCCGCATAGACGAAAACTTTGCTGGCTAAAACCGTTACTATCTACATTATAGTAAGCCTGAAATAAAACAGTTTATGGTTATATTGCGACTGTTTGTGGTGGATTTTCAAAGTATGCATCAGTGCATGCGTTTTGGGTCAGGATAGACAAACACATTTGCTGGCTTAACAACGTAATTACGTTATATTAAGCCTTAACTGAAACTGTATATGGTTATATTGTGACTGTTTCTGGAATGGTAAAGTTCATCTACAGTCTTGCTAGCAATTGCTAAATTATTATTATTATTCCTAGGAAGTTAGTAGATACTAGTAAGCCAATTACTGGCTAATAAGCTGTTAAAATGTCCAGTGGCAAAAGCAATACAGTTCATAGACGCTATGTTGGAGGTCAACTTAATAAGAAACGTTAGTCAGTTTAACACAATCCACAATGGAGTCTAGCGACTGCTGAAACATGTAATGTTGTGGCGTAGTGGAAGACCTAAGTTAGTATCTATTGAGAGCAACAACATTTATTAATTATTTCTGGTAGATTCCACGATTCTCTCATCATTTCACTTGATGAAAAACTGTGTTATCATCACCTTTATTGATAGTTATTGTATAAATGTTATTCACAAATGAAAGATAAAGTAAATTGTTTTGCCATGAAAGATGAAAATACATTCTTATGCCATGAAATGAAATAGCTTTGGGAGACTCGCAATTGCTCAATTCTTATGACTATTCCAGTAATTTAGTAGATGCCGGTAAAGCTTATTACTGGCTAATAAACTATTAAAACGACCAGTGGCAAACGCAATACGTAGCCACTATTTGTGGTGGAGGTAAACTTAGTAAGAAACGTTTGTAAGTTTAACTGTATCAATGTCATTCACAAATGACCTAATAACTATTAAAATGGCCAGTTGCAAAAGAACATTTGTTCGGGCTATACTAACATCCAGCAAAGGTTGGTTTCTTGTTTAACTTAGACAGAGACTCTTTAATTGTGAATGTGTCGCTGCATCTCTCCTTGCTACCCAGAATGTAAGTGTGGTCACCTCTACACAATTTCACCCCATTTCCCTATCATCACTCATCTTCCTCTGTAAGCCACACAACCCAAGGCTGTGCCTGTCTGTGTTTTTGTTTTTTTGTCAGTGTGTGTTTGTGTGTGCCTGTTTGTGTTTATGAGTATCAGTGTGTGTTTGTATGTGTTGGTGTGTGTGCACTGCCAGAAAAATGCCTTTATATAATTTCCTGATTATTGATAGGATTCCTTTTTCTTTGAACAGAAAGCATGTAGAGAGTCACGTCTTACATATAGCAACCTAACTAGACAAACCAACGTACAAATAACACACCAGACAATGAAACAAGCCATGTGTCGTGTGGTTGCTATGAGGTTGAGCAGATTACCAATAATCTTGATAAAATGCAAACTTCTAATGAAATATGTAGCTGATATAGTTCTGGTTGACCTTGCCATGTGGTTTTCTCTTGGTGGATTTGGTCTTTTTGGTCAAAAAACCTTGATGTTGCCTTCTTTTAAGTGAGCAACGATCAACTCTCCTTTTATGGAATACCAAGAAATATGAGTTCAACCAGATAAGCACCCTTCCAGAGAAATCTATTTGTCATTCATCTGAATTCAACTTAATGATGCTATTGATGTGGTGTTAATAATAATTTCGTTTTTTCTGTGTCTGCTGGATCCATCTAGTTCTCATTTTGTTTACATAGGAAGTCCAGTTTAAAAAAGAGAAATACATAATTAGGTCCCTGTTCTTGGCAGTTTGCTTACTTCTCTAGATAGAAGTGTCTGCAAAATGTGACACATTGTTGAGAAAAAACAAATGAGGTAATGTTCTGCAGATTAGTTGTCAGATGGTTATGAAAACACACATCTGACAACATTATTAATGGCTTGTCCATACAACCCATTAATAATGATTCTACAACACTGTTCCCAAAACAGTTCGGACACTATTTAAAATAGAAAAAAAAAAACAGAATGCCATGATGTGCAAATCATTTAAACCCTATATTAAATAGAAAATGATACAACGACAACATATCAAATGTTGAAAATTAGATATTTTATTGTTTCTTGAAAATATAGGTCCTCTTTGAATTTGATGCCAGCAAAAATTTGGGACAGAGGCAACAAAAACTGGAAATGTTGTGTAATGCTAAAGAATAAACCGGTGGAATATCTCACAATTTTATAGGTATATTGGCGACAAATCATTAACATCATTAGGTATAAAAAAAAGCATCCCAGAGAGAAAGAGTCTTTCAGAAGTGAAGATGGGGAGGGTTTCATCACTCATTCTCTCTGGGATGTTATTCTTAAATGTGAAACAGTCTGTAGTGGAAATCACAGCATGGGCTCAGGAACACTTCTGAAAACCATTGTCTGTGAACACAATACGTTGCTGAATCCACAAATGCAAGTTAAAACTCTACCATGCAAAGAAAAAACATAAACAAAAACATAAACAAAATCCAGAGACGCCATCGCCTTCTCTGTGCCCAAGTTCATTGAAGATAGACTGAGGCGAAGTGGAAAAGGGTCCTGTGGTCTGACAAATAAAAAATATTTTTGGGAATCATGGACTGTTCAAAAGCTAGCATCTATGATGGTATGGGGGTGCATTAGTGCTCATGACATGGGTGACTTGTACATCTGTGAAGGCACCATAAAGGCTGAATAATATATACAGGTTTAAGAACAACATATGCTGTCATCCAGGTGATGTATTTTTCAGGGAAGGCCTTGCTTCTTTCAGCAAGACAATGCCAAACCACATTCTGCACGTATTACAACAGCATGGCTCCTTAGTAAAAGTGTCCGGGTGCTAAACTGGCCTGCCTGCAATCCAGACCTGTCACCCATTGAAAACATGTGGCACATTATGAACCAAAAAAAATTATAAAAGAGAACCCAAACTGTTGAGCAGCTGAAATCCTATATCAAGCAATAACGGGAAAACATTTCACCAGCAGTTGGTCTCCTCAGTTCCCAAAGGCTTACAGAGTATTGTTAGAAGAAGAGATGATGCAACACGGTGGTAAACATTCCCCTGTTCCTGATGGTTTTAAAACGTGTTGCTGGCATCAAATTTAATGTGGGCATTTTCCAGTTTTAACATTTGATATGTTGCCCTTGTACTATTTTCAATACAATACAGGGATAAATGATTTTCATATCATTTCATTCTGTTTTTATTTGCATTTTATGCAGTGTCCCAAAATTTTTGGAAACATCGTAGTAGAAAAATACTTTATCAGTGCATACATAAAACAAACCTATCAAAAAACTATGGGAATATCAGTAAATCCGTTTTGTGAGCTTACATCAACTTTTGGAGGGACACATTGTCCACCACAGCTACGTGTTGCAATAAATTAAATATTTGTGTACTTTTACAGCACCAGCTAAGGCCCTGGATGTGTGGTATACAACTTCAACCACTTCCAACATCACTTTACACTGGAAGGTGAGCCTTTAAACTAATGTTTTTAAAAACCATCCCTGTTACATCCTTTCACTACCTCACTGTCTTCCTCTCTCTCTGTTTTTCTCTACACTTTCTCTCTGTCTCTTTTGCTTTCTCTCACTCATATATATATATATATATATATATATATATAGTTTTCTTAGTATTTCTCTCTCACTGAAGGTGTGTAAAGTGTTATCTCAAAACTACCGCTTGTGGTCTTGTCACATCACTCGTTCCGGTACACTAGCTAAAGGTCATATTCAGCCCACTTCTGAAGCGGGACACTCTCCACTCAACATCCCCTTCCCCCTAATCTAACCTCACCCCCTTCCCTTAACCTCACCCTTAGAGGGTTGCAGTGTTCTTCTCCAATAATATGTGAGACTGAAACCTGGGCAAGACAGGCATGGGTTTCAGTTTACAAGAAACAATAGATGATGCAGTTTCAAAGAAATGACAGATCCCTTATACGTAGCCTTGCACGCTTTAGTTGCTCCTGCAGCAGTAGAGTTTCTGAATGGAGTAGCGGGACAACAGGGGGATAGGGGCATGTTAACTAAATATTGCAAAGGATAACTATGGAGACTCTTTAAAATGCTGAGTATACACTATGTGTGTATAAATTCAAAAATGGCCTGAAAGAAAAAAGAAAACCATTCACTGCTCTTTTTAGTGTCTCTGTTTATATGAAACAGAATGTGTCTGCATAACAAAAACTTTGACAAAGGCAAAGTAGACGAGTAATGTTTAATTCAAACAGTGATGCTAAAAATATTAGTTTTTTACATTATCTCATAACAATGTACCTCCAATCATTCAGCTCAGAGGTGTACAACATTGAGGGACACTTCTATAATTGCTTCAAGTGTGGTAGTTGCATAGGCTGTTGACCTTTGGTATGATGCATTCTGAATCTGTTTGCAGAATCTGAGCAACTTAGACGCCAGAGGAAGAATCACAGGTTACAAGGTTATAATTCATAACCTCCAGACAGGGATGACGGAGAACGTTACCTCCACCACTACATTTTTAGTCCCATCCTGCCTTAGCTGTAATGTCACTGTCTATGCCCTGAACTCCAGAGGTTCCTCGCCACCTACCAGTGTCATCATTCCCCTTAGAACAGGTAAGACAAAACATTCATAAACTTGTGATTCATAAACCTTACTGATTACTTACTCAGTATTTGATGCGGAAAGAGTAACTGCTGACTGCGTGACATGCTCCTTTCACAGCCCAGCCCCCTGAAAACGTGCAGAGTAGCCATTGCAATAAACACAGCTTCGCCATCTCCTGGACCAGGCCTAGTACTGCAGGAGCAGCTGTTAGAGGCTACCTGGTTGAGTGGTTCCCTAAAGGCAAACAGGTGGAGGAGCTCAGGTGGAAGAGACTGGGTCCTAATGAATACCATACCGTAGCAGGTAAACTTAGCCAGTGGGTGACCAGCTTAACACTGCATTAGGTCTTATTTGAACCTTGAGTGTTAATGGTGCTCTTTCTCTCTCGCTCTTTCTTATTTGTGCAGATGACATAAAGCAATATGAGTGCTATGAGGGAGCAGTCTATGTCCAGTATGAGCAGGCAATGGGCAGAGCCCCATTTGAGGACATCAGCACCAACGAATCAGGTAAGACAGTAGATGTATATTTCCTGGTTTCACATCAACCGAACGGCATGAAAAGTGGTTTTTTTATTGGTGGTGTGTCTTTGTCTTGTAGCACCATCAGCAAGTCCATCTGACGTCCAGGTGAGGGTGAACGAAGACCGAGTGACAGTGTCCTGGTCGGAGGTCCCTCTGGGAAAACAGGGAGGGTGTGTCAGAAAATACACCATCTATTTGAAAAAGGAAGAGATCACATCCTACGGTATGGAGACAAAAAAAAGTCAAGCCCAAAAAGTGCATTTGTGCTTCAGAAACGTGTCAGTGTGTCTGTCTGTGTGTGTTGTTTATACTGTGTTCTTGAAATGTGGCTGTGTTCTAGACTGTGATGCATCAAAGAGGTCCTACACCATAACTGGCCTGGCCCAGTCCGATCAGCCGTACTACCTATGGATGTCCGCTTGGACCAGCTCAGGAGAGGGTCCACATGGATCATCTCATTCCTTCTTCATCATTGCTAACCGTGAGTGAATCAAGATTCAAAACTCTCTTCACCAGAATAAACTCTTAGAATGTAATGGGTTATGCAAGTAATATACTGCACTTTACTATTTAAACCTACTCTTGTGCGTAGCTGTATTTGGATGGAGTTGATTAACTGAAATAGCGGTTTAAACAATAGAATATGTTGAACTCATATTCACATAAATGTCAAAATATTAATGTAAAACAAGTGTTTGATTTATTGTTTGATTCCCATATGATTATAAAAAGGGTTCAATATATGTATAACATTCCCATTGTGTGTCTCTTACCTACCAATGTGTCTTTGCTTTCAGAGAACATCTGGTATGTCACGATAGTGGTCTCCTGCTTGGTTGCCCTGGTCTGTTTCCTGCTAAAACGATGGTAAAAGCAAGAACTGGAAATCTAGTCTCTTTTGGGAGTCACTAGTGACTAAACAACAAAATTAAATAGACATACTGATCAACCTGGTCTCAAGAGACTACACAGACTATTTTACATAAATCTGTGACAGCCAAATTTGTAAAATATGTTAAGTAACGTAACATTAGAGTAATAATCCAGAAAAAAAGGTATGCCGTGTTTCAAACCTGGATGCTTCCACTTTACAGCCAGGTATTCAACCCACTGATCGAATCAGGAACTTTCTGTTTATGGAGGAGAGTAGTGGTGTTAGAACATTAATATGTTACAAGAGATTTTTGTTCTAACCCTAACCATAACCCTAACCTTAACCCCAGTGCTGTGATACCTAACCTTAAACCAAACCCTAACCTGATCCCGAGTGCTGTCATACCTAACCACAACCAAACCTTAACCTAACCTTTTTTGTTTTCTAACCTTACCCCAAACCATAACCCTAACCTTAACCCCAGTGCTGTGGTATCTAACCTTAACCCTTACCTTAACCCCAGTGCTGTGATATCTAACATTAATCAATCAATCAATCAAATGTATTTATAAAGCCCTTTTTACAACAGCAGTTGTCACAAAGTGCTTTACAGAGATTAACCCTAACCTTAACCCCAGTGCTATGATACCTAGCGTTAACCTAACTGTAATGTTAAAATGCATTTACTACATATTGTAGCGACCTTGGTAAGGCCATTACTCGTCTGCTAATATCCATAAACCCTGTGTGGAGCAGTGGGTAGGGAGCCTGCCTTCAGACCGAAGGTTGCCAAAATATGGCTAGGTCATTTTGTGAAAATTTGTAAAGAATTATACGTTTTTGTACCGTTCATGAAATATGATACATTTGACTGGCATTCGTATCATATTATATGTTTTAATAGCATTCGTAACATATTATACGTTGTAATAGCATTCATATGTCATTTTACGTTTTAGCCAATTCGTTATGTATTATATGTTTTGGTTGCACATTGTAATGTAATCTAATGTAACGTAACATATAATTTGAAATCAGGTGCCATGGATTTACGTAAAATATTCTACGTAGTCCCCTGAGACCAGGTTGCAACCATTGACTGTGTTATTAGCGTATGCTGTTCCTGACTCTTCCATGTTCTCTTCTCCTCAGGGTCTGCCACTACTTCATACCGGATATTGTCCTTGATCCTGCCAACAGCAAATGGGCAAAGGAGTGTGCCAAAGAAATGGTACCCAATGTGCAAATGGGCATGCACACAATCACACAAACATACTCTATTTCATTTCAATCAGCTGTGCCCCGTTTAATTCTGATCCTTTCTGGTCTCCCCCAGGGTGGGTTGACCCTCCAGCTGTATGTCAGTGAATCCAGCATCAGTGAGGAGGACGAGCCAGAGACCGTGGAGGTCCAGGAGCTGCCTGAGGAAAGCTGGTGCTCAGGGAACCCTGCACAGCCCACTGAAATCTCTAGAGCTGCAGAAGGGGCCTCACACCTCATTCCTCCCCAGTTGAGTCCTGTCACTGACCCATCAGCAACAGCT
Organism: Esox lucius; assembly: GCF_011004845.1. NCBI lineage: Eukaryota > Metazoa > Chordata > Actinopteri > Esociformes > Esocidae > Esox > Esox lucius. The sequence continues at coordinate 16,235,013 of NC_047576.1, forward strand.
TACTTCCAGAACTCTTACCTGCAAAGCTTCTCCCAGGAGTCAGGCTCCTCCGGCCAGACTCAGGACACCCAAGGAACAGATATAAATGTAGATTACATTTCAACACACCTCCTTGTGAGAGAGGAGGTGGATGAAGATGAGCAGGAATGTTTTGGTGAGATGGTATTTTTTCCGTGTCTGCCCCTGGACCATCTGGTGCCAGTCCAGGGGAAGTTGACTCTGGATTCAGTCAGGATTGACTGCAGTGGGTTCTGAGACTTCTCAAAAAAAAATATAAAGCCAGGAGAACGTTGTGTAATGACCCTGGATTTGATGAGTGCATTGCAAGGACATCCAAGCATATGGAGATAGCTTGGGTCCCGCCAAAAAGTTGGAACGTCAATGCCTCCATCAACCACTACAATCCTATTCTAGTTCTAACTAGAACTCTGCTTCCACAAACAACAATTTATATGCCTGGGATTTACCAAAGACTAATTACCAAAGACACAAAAGGTATATGTCTCAGCAATTCATGTTTCAATCACAATGGTTCCATAACTTTAATTCTCACTAATCAAGAATCATTATATGGCATTACAGTACACTAAAATGATGTTTCTTGAGTTACTCAAAAGGGTCATAGAATATAACTTGCTGTTATATTTCACCCAGTTCATAGGCACAGAAAGCAGAGTGGTGACTCCTCCCCATCTTTACTTCCAAAAGACTCATCCTCTCTGGGATGCTCTTTTTATACCCAATCATGTTACTGACCTGTTGCCAATTAACCTAATTAGTTGTGACATATTCCACCAGCATTACACAACTTTTCCAGTCTTTTGTTGCCCCTGTCCCAGCTTTTTTGAAACATGTTGTTGGCATCAAATTCATAGTGTTCATTTGGACATTTCTCAGTTTCTACATTTGATATGTTGTCTTTGTACTATTTTCAATTGAATATAGGATTTAAATGATTTGCACATCATTGCATTCTGTTTTTCTTTACATTTTACACAGCGTCCAAAATGTTTTGGAAATGGGGTTGTACAACGACACAATCCACATATAACAATGATTAGGGCAAGTGTCTTTAACTTTGAGAGATATGCTGTTCTTTAAATGGATATACTCAACAATCTCCATTAGGCCTCCCACCCTTTACAGCTCCCTTATGTAGCCTAAGTACAAACACCTTAATTGTGGTTCTGCACAATGAATGAATCATGTTTTCTACTGCCTCTTTACCACCACATTCAGCAGCATCTTTTGCACATCACATATCAACTGCAAATGAATTGAGTGGATGTCTATTATGTTAACATTCTAATGTTAGGATGGCACTTTTATGTCTATATTGAAAATATACAAATAAACCCCTTCTGACCAACTGGCTGGACAATAATGTATGGAAAGTGTGGATTAGGCAAATATCGGCTTCCTCATCCAAGATGAAATGCCAGACTGTGAAGGTCCTATTGAAAAGTTCCCTTTGCACAAACACAAAGGGGTATAGCCCATGTATGTGCACCATTTTATTAATGATCTTTGTTTGCCTCGATAAAATATGTTTGTTTTTAAATGCCCAATGATGTCTGCTGAGCCACTCTACTTTTCTGCAAAATGGTTCCATCTGTCCAAGAAATGCAGATGGCTAAACTGATTTCAGAGGATCAGCCACCTATATGATATCCTATTATCTCATTTTGTTATGATACTTCAACAATGGTTTAACAAGACTACAATTTAACTTACATGGTAACATATAATACCATAGCCTGTTAATGTACACTGTATACATTCTTAATGGATAAACAATTAAAATCAAAACATTATTTACTTACTTTTCAGTTTACACCTTATAGTAGCCAACGTCTGAGAAGCAGTTCCCTGATTCCACCACTTGCCACTGTTCATGTAGATGGTCATGGATTTGTGTTAATTTACAAACAATCTCAAGCACTCTGGTTCATATTGATAAATCCCTCACATGTAGTAATTGCACGCATGGTTAACGCACAAATATGTGGGTACAGGCTTAATAGATGAGGCCGCTGGATCGCTGAAGGACGTACAGCTGCTATACAGTGAATGTTTAGAGATTTTAGTTTTCTGAGCTGTTTTTCATTTGCCCTAAATCTCTGGACCATCTTCCCATGGCTGTGATTACAGGATGCATTACCAGTAAACAGGCGCACTCCAAACAGAGGGCTCAGAGGTCATGTGGACCTGTGTACATGCACTCACACACACTCTTGCTCATGAAGGAAGGGAAGCATGCAGGACAAGATGATGTGAACAGCGAGGAACACAAGAGAGTTGTTATTGTCTGAAAAGAGAGAAGAGTAAAAGGACAACACGATAAAGGAAAAGCTGATGTCAAAAGAAAAGACACCCCAAATAATAAGAGAAGGTTAGACTAGTGGTAAACACAGCCACCTCGAGATTACACATGCCCCCCCCAACACTGGGTTCACATTCAACTTTGTATTTTTTCAAGTCTTTAAGTAACATTTATTAAATAAGCTTTAGAAGTGTAAAACAGGGTGTTGACCAGTTGTATTGCTGTTACGCTCCTATTCATTTCATGGCATATGGTAGTTGTGTGTGTATGGCCAGTGGCAAAAAGTGGCGGATATGTTTACATCCTATTCCCTGGTCTGATGGCCATCTCTGTCGGGGGTGGGGTGATTTCTGTGATGGGAAGTCCAAAAGCTCCGCCTTGTCCTTGTGCTGTCTGATCAGACTTTCTAGATGTTAACTAGCCCACCCCAAGTGACAAATTTAATCTGCACATGAGAGGGACCTGTACATCCATTTGAGGACTGAAGCACTTGCATATGGCATGTGTGGCAGTGAGTGAGAAAATTATCACAGAAAATTATCACAAGATACTTTTGTTTTTCAGGCTGTTTGAGAGAGTGGGACAGTGGAAGAAAAAGACACTTGTCAGGTTTTTGATTGTGTACCACAATAATTCCACTCCGGTTAGGATGAACTTCCTCTCTGTCTCTGCCTTATTGGGTGAGCATGTCTATATTTTCATTTCCTCAATGCACTGATTAAAACTGTTTTAATTGTTCATATACATTTCAATATAGTCATGTATTGATATGCATTACATTATAACACATTTTAAATGGTAGTACAGCTTTCAGTATGTACTGATGTATATTTATGCTCTAAGCAACATGACTAGTTTGTGTGTCGATTGGAGTGTTGCTTATGAAGCAAAGAGTCTGAAATGAAAAAAAGGACATACAGTATCTCACAAAAGTGAGTTCACCCCTCGCATTCTTGTAAATATTTGATTATATATTTTCTATTCTATCTGTTTTATTTTATGCCCATTATTTTATGCCCATTAAAAACAATAATTTCTGCATCAAAATGTGGTCTTCTGACACAGCAGTAGATGCTGTTTATTCCAGATACATTTGAATGTCAGACTTGACTTATCTCATGAAAAATTCCTTACCCCCTAGAAGACATTAACATTATTAGATACAGTATCTCACAAAAGTGAGTACACCCCATTTTTGCAAATATTTGATTATATCTTTTCATGTGACAACACTGAAGAAATTACACTTTGCTACAATGTAAAGTAGTGGGTGTACAGCTTGTATAACAGTGTAAATTTGCTGTCCCCTCAAAACAACTGAACACACAGCCATTCATGTCTAAAACGCTGGCAATTAAAGTGAGTACACCCCTAAGTGTAAATGTCCAAATTGGGCCCAAAGTGTCAATATTTTGTGTGGCCACCAACATTTTACAGCACTGCCTTTAACCTCTTTGGGCATGGAGTTCACCAGAGCTTCACAGGTTGCCACTGGAGTTCTCCTCCATGACGACATCACAGAGCTGGTGGATGTTAGAGACCTTGCGCTCCTACACCCTCCGTTTGAGGATGCCCCACAGATGCTCAATAGGGTTTAGTTCTGGAGACATGCTTTGCCAGTCCATCACCTTTACCCCTCAGCTTCTTTAGCCGTTAATGGCTGTGTGTTGAGTTATTTTAAGGGGACAGCAAATTTACACTGTTAAACAAGCTATACACTCACTACTTTACATTGTAGCAAAGTGTAATTTCTTCAGTGTTGTCACATGAAAAGATATAATCAAATATTTACAAAATGTGAGGGGTGTACTCAATTTTGTGAAATACTGTACATGTGCATTCCTCTCTGTCCCATGGGCTTGATAGGCATCTACAGTCTCATTAGAGACTGTTTACCATTCCCCTTACTGCACACACTACTGTCACGTTGTTGATGCTCAGTTAACCTTCTCCTTATTAGTAAACAGAGAAACCTTCCCCCTGTTAACTTCACTGTCCATTTTTTTTCCAGGTATAACAGTATTGATGATTCAGAACACCGACTCTGAAGGTAGACACACAAACACACATACGAATACTCATGTACACACAGGGACGGTTCTAGGCATAAACGACTGCTTATGTCGTTTAACTGCTAGGGGGCCCCAAACGCTAGGGTAAAGGGGGCCCAAATCAAATTTTGCTTAGGGCTCCCGAAAGGCTAGAGCCAGCACTGCATACACACACAGAAATGTTCATAAATGACAAGCTTCCCTGTTTCTCTAGGGTTTGCCAGTATCAAGGCAGTTGTGTCTGTTTGGCCCCCAGGATCAACCATATTTTTGAAGGAGTGTGTAACCCTGAGATGCAGTGTGGGAGCTGGCGCTAACTTGTCCTGGACTTATCAATGGTTCAGAGACGAAGTTCAGAAACGTGGGACCCCAAATGCTAGGCATCTGGTTATTGGTGACAGTTACTTCATTACTGCGGTTGCCAGGGCTGACAGTGGCAGTTACTGGTGTCAAGCTGAGCGGAATGGGTCCAACACACACTTACTCAGTAACCGTGTCCATCTGACTGTGTCAGGTGAGTAAATGATCACTTCCACTCCAATCACTCCAATCAATCTATTTGGGTGGAGGCAATATGTCCACTGATATTAGCATGAATGAACTGATAACCCCTTTGACTTTGATTAGTCTCAGAGACTCATTCAAATTGGTTATGGCCAAATCATTTTTTATAAGACAGGTTTCAATACAGTTGACAGCCTGTAATGCAAGTACTAAAAAAAGATATATAAAGAAATGTTTCGCATTTTTATGACAGCAAAGTGTTTCCACAAAACAGTGTGTTTTAACTTGATACATTTTGTTTGCACTTTCATGTGCAATAATAAGTGATTTCTAAATGTCAATGTTAAATTACAAATGTACTTTGCTCATTTGACCTGCACTAGAGGTAACAGCTTATAAAAATACATTGCAGCGTTGATGATTAGTTTAATATGGATATGGGAGAGAAAATTATTTTGAAATCAGCAGAAAATAAAATTCCCTCAAACGAAGTTATAGATCAGATATAATGAAAGACCACATTCACATTGTTGTATTGGAGGGAGCAAGAACACTGTGCCAGCAGTAGCTGTCTGTTTTGTCTTGGACTTTTCTTCCAGCAGTGCTCGGGTGTGTCCATTTTGTTTATTTTGTGTTTATTTTCATTCATGTATAAAAGGATTAGGAACAAATGTTTTTGATTGAACTGAATGTTGTTGAATGGTTGCTTCTTCATTAAAATGTATGAAAACTAATAATGAGAGCCATTTTGTGGTTTATCTCAGTGATAGTTATTAATCCTGGAACTGTCGTCCCCTCTTGTCTCTATCAGAGTGGATGCCCCCATTACTGTCCGTAATCCCTAGCAGCAGACAGCACTTCCAAGGGAACAGTTTTTCTCTCCAGTGCCCAGCTGTGTCTGGGAGCAACTCCAAAAAGAGTAACTCTACAAACTGGACATTGCAGAAGCTCACTGATTTTGACGCAAGGCCTGGATGTCAGGCACAAGAGGGCACTCTCCGTGACAAAGTTCCTGGAGCATGCAGTTTCCCTTCTCCTGACGGTGGAGTCAGTGGGTTGTACTGGTGTCAGAGTGGCAAGCGGCGCAGCAATTCAGTCACCATCACAGTGAGCTGTGAGCTAGACGAGCTGTATCACTGGTGGCTGAAACATGGCTTTCTGATTATTTGGTTGGGGATGGATTGAACAATGGCACCTGCACAATATCTAACTAGTTGTTTCCTCTTAGCTCCTACAGATGGAACAGTGATCATCATGGTCCCTGCACACCCTGTCTCTGAGGGAGACAGTGTGCATCTGCATTGTCGTTTTTGGATCCACAAGCCGATCAAGACCACCTTTTACAAAGATGGAGTGGAGATTTGTTCTCTGAATGTTACAGAGATGGTAATAGATAATGTGACCAGTGCAGACGAGGGCCTCTACAAGTGTGCTGACCCAGAGGACAAGTCGGAGAGCCCAGAGAGCTGGCTGGCTGTTAGAAGTAAGAGCTTTTGGTTGTTCATGACTGAATCCCATTACTTCATAGATTACATTTAATTGACATTGATGTTGAATAGATTTTGGGGTCCTTTGTTTTAGGCCATTTGACTTCAGATGATGGGAAGCCACTGCAAACTGAAGGTAAGCTGATTACATACAGTACATAACAGGGTTTTTATCCCAACCCCCTCCTAGCACATAAACACACACACACATACACACATATTTCTAAAGTACAACTTCTATTCCTCAATCAGGTACCTGGAAATGGGTGGTGCCATCCAGCTGCATTCTGGGAATCCTGTTGGTCATTCTTCTGATTTTAATAATGGTTTGTCATTTCAGGTTAGTAAAATTTATATTCAACTAATATTTTGTTTCATTCATTTTACATTCTGGTCACTTCGTATCCAGAGGGACTTACAGTTAGTGTAGGTTGACCAATTTATGGGTTGGCCCAGGATTGTCCCGGTCTCAAGCTGGGTGTCCCAGGTTACGAGAAATATCTGTAAAACATTAAAGTGTCCCGGTTTTTGACATTCACTAGCAAATTGTCTCGGTTTTCAAAACAATTTAAATAATAATAATAATACATTAATGTTTCCACATATGAGTTGGAGACAAACAAACAACTGTGTTGAACTGCTTAGCAGAGCAACAATTCTCATCAAAACTCAAGGGAGTGGAAAAACACACAGGACAGTGAATATAGCCCAGCCCCAGGGTTTGAAATTGTGGTCACCCTAAGTAAGCACATACATTTTAAGAAGCTAGGTGGAACACACAACTCAGTAGTAGTAAGTACACCCTAATCAAAAAAATAGTTATCAGCAAACATCAGCACTGAATAATAGACAATCCCAACCAACAGCTGCAGGCAGAAAAAGGATGTGTGGGTATGTCTGTAACAAGCCTGTTGCTGGCTTCCAGGCGGCGTATGTGGTGCACTCGCAGCTGTTTGTCCTCGAAAGAAGGGGCACCTCCAGTAGAAGCACCCAAAACTAAACAGGATGGGACTGAGGTACAGTGGGACCTGGCCTGGATGGAGATGGCCAACCTGCTGGACAAGCAGCAGTACCCAGCCACAGTCAGCTAAACACACAGTAGTGGCTGTCTTGTTTTCACTGAGATTTTGATTGTGGATGAATAAATTTTTTTAAAAGAATCAAATACTTGTTTGTTATTTGTTTTTATTTATTAAATGTTATGCAGTCGAGCAGCATAAGCAGGACATACAACAACTGCAGAGACATAAAGTACATGTAAATGTACTTTCCTATTTATCTCCCGGTGGCACAGATTGGTTCTCCAAATGACCAAATAGATTGCCAGTTACTAGAATATCAAGTTTTCTACATTGCTTTGCAAGGATTCATGGTAGAAAGCACAATTCCTTTTTTAACAACACAGATCAACACAGTCTTGTTAAGTAGCTAGACAAACTGAGTATTATCAACTAGTGTTGTCATATGGCAAGTAGCCTACAAACTATATAAAACACTTGGCACAGCATGCTATGCTATACTATTAAATACTATGCTATGAATTGGAAACATAAAAAAATAACAATTCTGAGAAATAATTAGAAATCAGTATTCCCTTCTCTAAAATTGGTAAATTTGGGCAGGAAGGGAGAAGGAGCTAGCCAGTAGCCACTGAAATATATTGTCACACAGCTGATATGATGTGAATAGACCAAAACACCTGCTCATATTCGTAAGGGAGTCAGTTCTACACTATAACTGGAAATACAAAAATTAAGTGCTGAGTCCTACAGCAACTGTGGTCGTAAAAGATAGATATTTACAGATGTATTGTTATGATTTAGGTTATTTCAGTGTAATATAGGCAATGTGGACCTAGTCCTATGTGTGTTTATTTTTGTATAAAATATATAAGTAACTATAAATATTTGCTAATGTCATAGATGATGTTTATGATGATCAGTCACAATCATTGGTCCAATTGTGACTGACTGATCTACAAATGAATACAAGTAATTTAGAATGCAAGGTGATTTTTAGATCAAGTCAGTCAGCAATTTGACAATAACGTGGAATTCAGAAACATTTCAGGTTTTACAGATTGTTGCAACCTTGATTATGTTGGAAACCGGTAGTATATTTTCCATTGACATTGTTGTGAATATACAGCATTTCTGAATGAATTGTTTGTGTTTCGCAATTAAAGTCTAATTGTGTTCTGCTTATCGAATTTGTTTAGTTTATTGACTAGTCATGATTTCGCGTTAGAATAATGTAGCGTGTGTTCTATGTCCACCAGAGGTTACCATAATGATACTGTTCGTGACGTCAATTTCTACAGGCCGGAAGTCAAAATTGTAGTTGTTTTAGTCTGTGGGTGACACAGGAAAATATTTCTACCAATATTTTGACTGGAAACAAATTTAAACGAGCCCACTCTGTTCTACAACATCATTGCACCTTTGGAGTAAGTATACATGTTTGTTATGTTGGAGCAAAAGTTAGTAACTGGCGAATCTGTGAATAAGCGGAAATACACATTTCGGGTTTGTGTAGGACTGCTTGCGGGACTTGATTTAATAATGATGGGTGACATGGGAAAGTGTTAAGAGCCAATGCATTGCTCTATGTTTTACGCTTACTTTCGACTGGCAAGACAATGTTTGTCTATGTTTTCAGAAAACTGATTATTATGCTTAGCTGGCTCTGACTTAACCCAAATCATTATAACCCTCCTTCATTGTTTTGCTTATCACAGGGTGGGTTGCTTTGGGGTGGGCACACGCACGCGGCTGACGGTTCTGTTTTTCACTTTAATTCTCCAGCATTCTCAGTTTTTAGATTTGGACAGACTATTCACCAAACTGACACGATGGTGAGTGTACACTTTCAGGATACATTTTTAGGTGAATTGCCAGGTATTTAGGTATGTCATAATTTATTCATTTTTGAATGTCGGCTTAGTATGCAATTTTAGTGTCTCCCCCGTCTCTCTCACACAGCATGGAAGGGTAAAGCTGAAGTCCACTGCACAGCAGGAGGAAGAAAAAAGAAAAGAGAGAGAGAAAAAACTCAAGATTTATGTCACTGCACGGGATGCTGTCTTTGCCAAGGTCAGTTTGAAAAGGACAAACCAGTAGATTTGAAAAATAGTAACCAATATATTTATGACTGACCTGTGCAGTGGTATTGAATACCAAACCTCCATACTTTCTTTTTGCTTTCTTGTTTAAGAGGAAGAATGGTATGTTGGATGATGAAGCCCTACTGTTGACCCAGCAGCTGCTTTCCTCCAATCCTGATGTTGCCACTCTCTGGAACTACAGGAGAGAGATTCTTTTGCATTTGGAGACTATACGGTAAGGACACTACTAATCCCATAATTCCATCCTGAGCCTTAGGGTTGGATGACGTTATGATACCACCGACTACCAGGGGTCGTTGACAACCATCGATGATGACAGACTCATACTGTCCAAAACAGTGTTTTATTTGAGCTTGTTTCTCACTGCCAGACTCTGGCGGCGCGCAAACATGCTGTTCAGTGAGCAACCAGTAGGGCAACATGTCAAATAATCCCATTATTGAATGTAAACGCCAACATATTCAACATATGTGGTAGTTGGATTATTAACATAATGCAAGATTACTTGGTGTTTTGGAAAGAGAGAAGATATCCGGTACTTAATGTCAAATGTATTTCCCTCTCTAATGTCTAATTTACCGTTGCTTGGCCTCATTGGACATGCTGTTAAAGGGCATGTTCATCCTAAAAACATTTTGAAAGTGACATTCATGGCCTTAACAATGTTTCTGGTTTTGCAACAATTAATTATCCATTGTTTATAACCGAAGTCTATTATATTATTCAGAAAGTGCCAATACCTGTTCAGTGAAATTACATACATTTTTTAACTAACACAAGTGACATTTTCCTGATTTATTAGGGAGGAAGTTGATGTGCAGAAGATGTATGAGGACGAGCTGTCATTTCTGGAGTCGTGTCTTAAGGTGAATCCCAAGTCGTATGGCAGCTGGCACCACCGAGGCTGGGTCTCCGCCCGCCTTCCCAGACCAGACTGGACCAGAGAACTGGGCCTGTGTGATCGCTGCCTCAGTCTGGATGACCGCAATTGTGAGTCAGAGGGAGGCAAGAGTGGGGAAGGGAGGGAATACTGTTTAGATCTAGGGGAGGTGGATTTATTGGAGAAAGCATGAAATAAGACCTAGAAATGAACACAGGAGAACTTTCAGTCTCCTTCACCTAATTTAACTTTTACCTAGTTTCTCTCCAGATTTTCTTTTTTACCCCGTTATTTTCATTCCCCCATTTTGTGATGGCCAATATGGGATTATGGCCCTGCACAGGTTTTTCCTCATCGGTTTCCCTTCTCCCCCCTCCCCCCCCCCCACTCTTAAGTCCACTGCTGGGACTACCGCCGGATGGTTGTGAAGATGTCCGGGGTGCCTGTGGACCAGGAGCTGCAGTTCACTGACCGTCTCATCGGTTCCAATTTCTCCAACTACTCCAGTTGGCACTACCGGAGCACCCTCCTTCCCCTGCTCCACCCTGAGTCACCGGAGCCCCCGTCGCCCTGCCACCAGACCCATCACTCTCCTCCAACCTCCCCTCAGAGTCACTCCCACCGTGTCTGTGAGGAGCAGCTGCTCAAAGGTCTGGACAGATCAGCGACCAGCCACAGACTCAAAACACGTAGTCCAGCAGTTATACATGATAGTATAGGCTACCGTAGCTTTCAAACTGAAAAGGCGTACAGTAGGCTATAGGCCTACCTAAAGGCTACTATTAATAATAGTTGCAGTAAATGGCACTTTAACATGGTAAGCTAAACTAATACTCAACTAATATTTATAACATTCCTTAGATTTTGCAATGGGAATAATCTCCTGCAAGCTGAGCTTTGGAGAAGCAGGAGACAAACATTGATATTGCTCTCACTGATATTGATGTCAGTCTAATAACAAAATGTGTTTTGAATGGAGTGGCAACACCAATTAGATTAAACTAATTATTATTTATAGTAGTCTTTATAACACTAATAAACAAACTTTGGCTTCGTTCAAAATTAAATGGACATAGGTACTTCTTTTACCCACTTCTAAATATATGAACATAACTGTAATGGCCAGATGCCTGTGTACCATTTAATAATATGAAACCTTTGGGGGTAATTCTTGCATTTTCAGAGTATGAGCTTGTACAGAATGCCTTCTTCACCGACCCCAATGACCAGAGTGCCTGGTTCTATTATAGATGGTTACTAGGCAGAGGTATGTATTGTTATGTCGTGCCTCCATTAGCACAATTGCTATTTTTGCTGTAAACCTAAGGCATATGAAAATATGTTTAAATGATGAATATGAGGCAAACGTACGGAGTGTCGCCTTTTATGGCTGGCTGTCTCGGCCCATATATGTTTTTTGTAACTAAGAATAACTGCACTTTCAGAGTTCCATCCCCCCATTTCCATCCCCAAGTGTTGAAACGGACAGGCATGAAAGGTCACGTTGTAATTTTGCTTCATTCATCTTTTAATCGTATTTTCATATGCCTCGAGTGTGCAGCAAAAATAGCAATTTCAACTTCACTGTCCCAATAGTTATGGAGGCCACTGTATTATATCAGTTCATTGTATTTATTTCATTGTCTTCCATCAGTGAATTCTGTTTCTCTATCTCAGCTGAGCGGGAGGAGATGATTAGTTGTGTGTTTGTAAGCAGAGAGGAGGAGAGAGTGGCCGTAGCCTTTTCCAGACCTGTCAATGTGAGTACTGCTACTACTACTTTTGTAATTCTATGGCCACTGGTTGTAAATGTGATGCTGTGAAGCCAAATTGGGTCACATATGTCATATGTGCTGTTTATTTAAATAAGTCATAAACTGCATTTAACACTGTATGCTTCTCCATGTCATCCCCCTGATGTACTCAATTCAATTAACTGGCATGACACACACGTGCATATTGCAAAATATTATGTACAAATTTTTATTTTTTCAGGTTTCTTCTAGTGGTCTGATGCTGGTGCTGGATGGTCAGCCCCAGCGGGTGGAATGGAGGAGTGTCCATCCTAGCTTTAAACACAGCCCTGTCTGCGTATCCTTTTCCTTCACCGTACAAGATCAAGGGTCAAGGTTTTATTGACAGTCCTCTATTCTAAGTTAAAGCATCTTTCCAGTAAACGATAGGTTGCTACATCGATTCTCGAGCTGTCAAGGTAATAATCTGTCATTCTGTCTTTGATCAAGACATTTAACCCTAATTGTACCTGGAGTGGCAGCCTGTCCTACACCTCTCCAACTTGGTAAGTCTGGGCAGAAAACAGAAGTCCAATTAGGCTGGATATTGTGTTCAGTTGACAACATTTTGGCATACAGTCAGGTTGATCATGCTTTATATTCCTTATTGACTAAAGCTCTTCATTGAATGGGTTAGTGAATGACAGATACATTTTTAATCTGCGCAATGCAAGGAACTTGGTAGAACCTGTTTTAGTGACGGCCTGTGCTCACTGTGAGGTATGATGATATGTCATAGTGATGGGCTGTGCTCACTGTGAGGTATGATGATATGTCATAGTGATGGGCTGTGCTCACTGTGAGGTATGATGATATGTCATAGTGATGGGCTGTGCTCACTGTGAGGTATGATGATATGTCATAGTGATGGGCTGTGCTCACTGTGAGGTATGATGATATGTCATAGTGATGGGCTGTGCTCACTGTGAGGTATGATGATATGTCATAGTGATGGGCTGTGCTCACTGTGAGGTATGATGATATGTCATAGTGATGGGCTGTGCTCACTGTGAGGTATGATGATATGTCATAGTGATGGGCTGTGCTCACTGTGAGGTATGATGATATGTCATAGTTATGGGCTGTGCTCACTGTGAGGTATGATGACATGTCGTAGTGATGGGCTGTGCTCACTGTGAGGTATGATGATATGTCGTAGTGATGGGCTGTGCTCACTGTGAGGTATGATGATGTGTCATAGTGATGGGCTGTGCTCACTGTGAGGTATGATGATGTGTCATAGTGATGGGCTGTGCTCACTGTGAGATATGATGATATGTCATAGTGATGGGCTGTGCTCACTGTGAGGTATGATGATATGTCATAGTGATGGGCTGTGCTCACTGTGAGGTATGATGATATGTCATAGTGATGGGCTGTGCTCACTGTGAGGTATGATGATATGTCATAGTGATTGGCTGTGCTCACTGTGAGGTATGATGATATGTCATAGTGATGGGCTGTGCTCGGTGTGAGGTATGATGATATGTCATAGTGATGGGCTGTGCTCGGTGTGAGGTATGATGATATGTTGTAGTGATGGGCTGTGCTCACTGTGAGGTATGATGATATGCTGAAGACCTCTTTTGTGGGCCTTGACATTGTGTCAGATCTGCGAGCTTCCTCCAGGGACAATCAGCGACATCACTAACGAGCACAACCTGACTGTGCACTGGACGGAGAAACACACGCACAGAGACTGTGCCCTGTACACAGGTGAAACAATACGCTCCTGTGTAGATTCTCTCCTGGGAAGGTGCATGTTTTTGGTGTTATGGAGCAGGCTTGACTGAGATTTTGCTCAGTGCTGCCCTCTAGCCTTGTCTCACAGTAATGTGTCCATATTTCCCAGGTCGGTCTGTGAGTTGGTGCAGGGATTCGGCAACTGACCAGGAGCTTTTCAGGTAAGTGTGTGCGTGTACACGTGCAAATTGTGGATGTTTAGTAGGTACTGTCTGTGGTATATCGGGTTTACACTTCACTGATTGAAAATATGATGGTGTTTATATTTTGACATAGTTTTTTACAGTGGTTTTCATTGTTTTTAAACTAAATATTTTCTGGCTGTTAGGAGTGAGCTGTCAGTCGAGAAAACCTCTGTGTTGCAGTCGGAGCTACAGTCCTGCAACCAACTGCTGGAACTGGAGCCTCAGAACAAATGTGAGTAAACGCTTTATAGGGCAGGGTATGTCTTTAGGTTTGCTATTCATCCATCTCTGTAGGAAACGTCTCATCACACTGCTATGATGGTTGCCATTTCTCTCCCTCTCTTTTTCCCTCTTAGGGTGCTTGCTGACCATCATTCTCCTCATGAGGGCACTAGATCCACTAGGATACGAGAGAGAGACCCTTTCTCACTTCCAGACACTTAAGGTGAATGGCGTCCAGGTTCATGACCAAGTGGCAAACAACGATGCATCTATATGTTTTTCATCACTGTCTGTCTCACATAGGAGGTGGACCCTATGCGTGGCGCGTATTATGGTGACCTGTGCAGCAAGTTTATGATCGAGAACACCATCCTCAAGATGGAGTATGCAGAGGTCCGGGTCTTCAGTCTCTCTGACAAGGTTGTAACTGTCAGTTCCTGGCTGTTTGTCTCCATACTGTGTGTGTGCAGTGAAATGCATGATAGGTTTGGCTAACAATTTGGTGCCTTTCTCCTCGCCTCAACAGAACCTGACCACACTATGTCACCTGGACCAGCTGCTGTTGGTCACTCATATCAATCTCTCATCCAATCAGCTGCTGAGGCTTCCTCCTCAGTTTGCCATGCTGCAGTGCCTTGAGGTGCAGTACATCAGTAAATATTTCCATGTGTTTAATTAGTCCTGTTTTGTTCTTTAGGTTTTTTAGTGTTACATTTTCGCATGTAAATGCCTTCCACTATGGTGGAGCACCGTCAACATCTGTTTTTTTCAGGTCTTGGAGGCTGATAACAATGCCATTGAGAATTTGGAAGGACTGTACCATCTTCCTAAGTTGGAGGACGTGTCCTTAAAGAACAACAGTATCCTTATAGCAAGCCTACTGTGAAATAGAAACCGTAAAACAGGGCTATTCAACTCCAGTCCTGGGGGGCTTAATAATTCTTCTGGCTTTCACAGTAACCTACTAATTAACACCCTACTAATTAGTCCTCCAGGAATATTTTTTTTTAGTAATTGTTGCTTTGTAATGCTTTGCCTTTCTCGTTTAATCAGTGTTATTACAGAAAGTACATTGTAATCATGTTAGGGATTATTCTGTTTTCTTTGACCATAATATGCAGAATTATCCAGACTCTCAGACCTGCAACCGCTGGCTTCCTGCCCAAAGCTGACCCGCCTTGATCTCCGTAGGAACCCTGTCACCCAGCTGGTCAATATAGAGTCCGAGTTGGCTGAGCTACTGCCCTCAGTCACTGATCTCCTGCTCTGATTGGACAGAGTTACAACTCCTTCTAAATTTAGACACAGATCTATCACATCTTAATTGTAAGCATAACATTTCAATTGAGGGAAATGTGAAAACTAACATTAACTTCCTACTTTTCCGGCATATCATTATCAGCTGTGCTTGTTTTTGTGTGTCCAGGATAGAGGACATGCATGTATATGAGAGGCAGGGTTTAAAAAAATAAATAAATTGCCTCTTTACTACTATTTATTTCACGTATGTGTGTGTCAGGGTCATAGAGACCACCACTTGTTTTAATACCTGATAACATAGGACCATCAACCAGAGACCTCACTAAACACATCTAAAACCTGTGTTTGTATATTCAGTATGTGTCACTTGTGAGTCTGTTGGCGTGGACATGGATGTCCGCGTGTTTGTGTGTGTGTACACTTACATAGTTCAGTAATAAAAACTGCATGCAGATTCTCTGATGGGGTACTGTGTGAGTGAGCATGTTGGGAATGTGGCTTTTAGCAAGCAACGAAACGGCTTCTGGATGGTGATTGCCGGAACAGACATCGATCTGATATTGCAATCTAGTTAATATATGTGGCTGTATTTTTTAAATGGTGAAAACATTTATGAAATGAATCTATACTATTAAATTAAATGTGAAGGACTGTTCCACTAATAAAACAACTCATTGCATTCTCATTGCCTCCCAAAGTCTCCTGTGGTGTGGTGAATGGTGAATAAGCTGGGAATCTGGCAGGACTCTTCCCTCTGCTGTGGTGCCAAAACACACACTGGTTTTATGATTTACTTTGGTGGGAGTGTCTCGTCTGTTGCACCTGGGGGGATAAACATTTGTGATTTTAACAGTTTTAGGGTGTGTTCTTCATGCATTTCAGTCTTTGTTTTTGTAGTCCTTTAGTAGGATTCCATTCATTGAAATATGCTCAGTTGCATCATCGTTATCCTCCGCCTGGTACACAACTAGGTGTTGTAATTTGTCTTACTATGACATCATAGGATCTGAAGGTGGTTTCAGAATGGGAGGGTCAATAGTCAGAAAGAACTATGTACCAGGGTGCAGTTTGAGAAACAATACTATCCTTGATTAATCATTAGAAACAACTAGAATGGTCAAACCCTGTTTTTCATACATTTTATATACAGCATCTCACAAAAGTGAGTTCACCCCTCACATTTTTTGCTAATATTTGATTTCTATATTTTCATGTGACAACACTGAAGAAATGACACTTTGCTACAATGTAAAGTAATGAGTGTACAGCTTGTATAACAGTGTAAATTTGCTGTCCCCTCAAAATAACACAACACACATCCATTAATGTCTAAACCGCTGGCAACAAATGTAAGTACACCCCTAAGTGAAAATGTCTAAACTGGGCCCAAAGTGTCAATATTTTGTGTGGCAACCATTATTTTCCAGCACTTACTTAAGCCTTTTGGGCATGGAGTTCACCAGAGCTTCACAGGTTGCCACTGGAATCCTCACAGAGCTGGTGGATGTTAGAGACCTTGCGCTCCTGCCCCTTCCGTTTGAGGATGCCCCACAGCTTCTTTAGCAAGGCAGTGGTTGTCTTGGAGGTGTGTTTGGGGTCGTTATCGTGTTGGAATACTGCCCTGCGGCCCAGTCTCCGAAGGGAGGGGATCATGCTTTGCGTCAGTATGTCACAGTACGTTAGCATTCATGGTTCCCTCAATGAACTGTAGCTCCCCAGTGCCGGCAGCACTCATGCAGCCCCAGACCATGACACTCCCACCATCATGCTTGACGGTAGGCAAGAAACACTTGTCTTTGGACTCCTCACCTGGTTGCCGTCACACACACTTAACACCATCTGAGCCAAATAAGTTTATCTTGGTCTCATTAGACCACAGGACATGGTTCCAGTAATCCATGTCCTTAGTCTGCTTGTTTTCAGCAAACTGTTTGTGGGCTTTCTTGTGCATCATTAGAAGAGGCTTCCTTCTGGGATGACAGCCGTGCAGATCAATTTGATGCAGTGTGCGGCGTATGGTCTGAGCACTGACAGGCTGACCCATAGGCGCTGATACCGTGGGTGCTCCGGGGCTCGAGCACCCACGGAAAATAGCGAGCACCCACGGAAAATAACGAGCACCCACGAAAATACTGAGCACGAGCACCCACGTGTGCCAGACCGCCAGTCCGCCAGTAGGCTACATTCATTTAAAATTAAACTTGCCGTTGGTGATATGTAAAGCGTCTGTCACACTGTGATTGGTTATGTCGATGTTAGTGACAGCGACATAACCAGTCGCCTGCTCCGGGTGCTCCCTATCCACCAATCACAGCGTTTCTCAGATGAAAAAATGCCACTATCAAAAACTCGTAGCAGAAATTAGGGAGAAACTCCCAGAAACTATATGTGTCGTTTTTTTTTATCGATATTTAGATAATAGCGCAAAACATTAATTTCCCACGAACTGATCGCGGTTAGGCCTACGTGTCAGTTAATCTTTTCACCTCCAATCCTGTATTTGTGATAAGTGGTACATTTTGAAAGATCTACTTTACGGCTTTATTAATAAGTAAATTAATAGGTCTGCGTAGTGCGTTTATATATGTATATATAGGTGTGTATATATAGGTATATATAGGTGTGTGTATATATATATATATATATATATATATATATATATATATATATATATATATATATATAAATGGCGTGCGCCTATGAGCACCCACGGAGGAAAACATAAATCGGCGCCTATGGGCTGACCCCCCACCCCTTCAACCTCTGCAGCAATGCTGGCAGCACTCATACGTCTATTTCCCAAAGACAACCTCTGGATATAACGCTAAGCACGTGCACTCAACTTCTTTGGTCAACCATGACGACGCCTGTTCTGAGTGGAACCTGTCCTGTTAAACCGCTGTATGGTCTTGGCCACTGGGCTGAAGCTCATTTTCAGGGTCTTGCCAATCTTCTTATAGCCTAGGCCATCTTTATGTTGAGCAACAATTATTTTGTTCAGATCCTCAGAGAGTTCTTCGCCCTGGGGTGCCATGTTGAACTTCCAATGACCAGTATGAGGGAGTGTGAGAGTGATAACACCAAATTTAACACACCTGCTCCCCATTCACATCGGAGACCTTGTAACACTAACGAGTCACATGACACCGGGTAGGTAAAATGGCTAATTGGGCCCAATTTGGACATTTTCACTTAGGGGTGTACTCACTTTTGTTGCCTGGGGTTTAGACATTAATGGCTGTGTGTTGAATGATTTTAAGGGGACAGGAATTTTACACTTTTATACAAGCTGTACACTCAATACTTTACATTGTAGCAAAGTGTCATTTCTTCAGTGTCAAATACAGTATATGCAAAAATGTGAGGGGTGTACTCACTTTTGTGAGATACTGTATATATATATAAGGAATAGTCATGATAAGTCATACAATACACACAGACCATGTTCCTTTGGTGGCACAACAGCTTTTTGTATCTCCCATCATGCTTCTTTCTAGTGCTTCTTTCAAGTGATGGTTAAAACCAATCACATTGGTGTCATCTTAGATGTGGATGGAAAGTTTTTAGCAATGAATATACATTATTTCCCTTTTACGTAATGGCTTTATAAGAATCTTGAGGACTTTTTGAAATTGGTTCATAGGTTGGTGGGTTTTGCTCAAAGATGATTATCTGCAGCTATTTCAGCTTAAACAAATGTGACAAACTAGAAAGACCAGGAAACTAGAATTCCTTGCATTTTAGATGTCAATACAACCTTTGAGTAGCCATACAGTAGGCTCACACAGCAGACTTGTGCAACTGTTGAGGTCATTGGTTATAAATCATGTCCAAATTATTACATGTGTTAGAAGCATTTAAAGTGCAAATATTCCTCATGTATAAAAATGTAGTTAAGCTTATTCACTGTCTGTGGTTAGGCGATTCAGCCAATGGTACATTTTGTTGGAGCTGATGCTTGGGTGGTTGAATTATTACCAGTAATTTGTACACTGCATATTGACCACGACTAATTCTAAATGGAAACATTATTATAATAATTTTATAAATTCACTACATTGACACATGATCTAATCTCTTGTCTCCCATTAGTGCAAATTATAGTATCGATTTAAGAAAATGTATCTCGGATTTGCACAGTGGTAGATTTTGGAGTCTCATTAATAAATTTGATTGATTTGTTCATGACTGATCTCCTGTAATTGAAAATAAAAAATATATGATACGTTTATTTTCCCTTATTCCATCTACGATTTCAGAAGAGTATTTAATCCTTATCATAGTCACTAATATTAATAGAAAGTGAAACGAGAAAGTGCTTGGTGGACTGAGAATTTAGTTTCAGGTTTTACATTATTTAAACTCCTCGTGGTTTAGCTTTTGAAGTTTGAGCCAGCGTTAAACCACACATTCCTTCAGCAAATTGCACGCCAGCTGTTGAAAAATGTCACACGTGCCTCAGGAACTACTTCTGTTATTATTTTTTTAAGTCGAAGTCTTACTTGGGGAAACTAGACTGACTTCAGCTCTACTGTATCAATGGACTGGGGGAAGGGAAAGGGCAAGTAAGGAAGGTGTGTCCACAAATTTGTGTTGTATAAAAGGATATTTGAACAAGAGAGGACCAGAAATCGATATTTCATACCGCGTCGAGACTACTGAGGACACGCGCGGCATAACCGTGTGGGTGACATCGTTTTCGGACTAAGGCGACTGTTCAGAGTTCCGCTGTCTGTGGAGATTCAGGCCACAGCGCTTCGGAGAACTCAACTCATACTACTGCAGATTACAAAGTAAGTCATTTCTTTCAAATGTATTTGAAAAGTTTAATTCCCAACCCCCAAAGCCTGTTATTATTACACCTAAGAATTGTAGTTATGTTAATGTGAAATGTGTAGGCTATTTTATTAGTTAAGACTGTTTTCTCCTATCACAAATAATGATAATAAACAAAGACATTACAATCTCTTTTAATGCCTTGTCAACCAACTCAGCATATTGGCCTACCCCATTAAAGATTCCTGAAGGATTCCTTATGTATTTCCTTAGGCTGTTTAAGGAACTCTTTGATATTGTAATTCAGTTGTTCATCTAAGGACCATTTGAATAACTTAATGGGTTAATTTTTATTATAATATTTATCTGTATTAAAAATAACTATCAGCAAAACATTTCCAAAAATACCCTAGTCATCCTTTGCCATGTTTATGTGTTCTGTAAACATTTGTTGGGAGGGTGAGGTTTACCTTGGACAATGGTTACATACAGTACATATGACTCCCCAGTATGCTGTAATTGTCTTTTCACCAACACATTTTGTGATTCTTACTGTGATATACAGTATATGGCCAAAGGTATGTGGACACCCGACCATCACACCTGTATGAGGTTGTTGGACATCATATTCCAAAACCATGGGCATGAATATGGAGTTGCAGTAATGACAGCCACCACTCTTCTGGGAAGGCTTCCCACCAGATTTTGGAGTGTGTCTGAATTTGTGCCAATTCAAACCCAATTTGTGAAGCTCCCAATGCACAGTTCTTGGGCTGATGTTGCTTCCAGAGGCAGTTTGAAACTCTGTGAAACAGATGCAGCGATTTTTGCTACACACTTCAGCACTCTGCAGCCCCGCTCTGTGAGTTACTACTTCGTGGCTGGGCTGTTGTTGTTCCTAGATCGTTCCACTTCACAATTATAGCACTTACAGCTGAGCGGGGCAGAAGTTAGTAGGGCAGAAATTTCATGAACTGACTTGTGGCTAAGGTGGCATCCAATGACAGTGTCTGAGCACTTCAGTACGATCCATTGTACTGCCAATTTTTGTCTAGATTTCACGGCTATGTGCTGGATTTTTTGCACCAATGAGCAATGAGTGTGGCTGAATAAAAATTTGGTGGGGTTTCCACATACTTTTGGCCATAGTGTATATCCAAACACATTGATACTGTTGAGAACTGTTGGAATCATAAAAATGGAATGACTTAAAACAAACAGGCAAGAAGCATCTTTGTGGGTTGACAATCTGACCTGACACAGCAGGATGCAACCTATGAGGACCTATTCACCTGCAACGTGAACTGATCTACTGTGGGCCTAAGGTTTGCTATGTGCTGAAAAACCCATGAATAACTATTGTGTGAAACATAAAACAGACAATATGATTCTTAGATGTGTTTTAAGTTATTCCATTCTCTTCCAATATTAATATTGGACTTGCAAATATTGTCACTGTATGAACTTGATTTATTGTGCAGTCCTACACACACTTTGGCAATCTAGATTAGGATCTTCATTCAAAGGGGGGGAATATTTCTGCTGTGACCAAATCCTGTAAAATATTTGAGAAACCATTCTTTGAAATTTGTTAGTTGATGATGTGTTTTGTACTTAACAGTGTGAAGTAAACTGAGGCTATTGTACATACTTTTTGTGCTTCCTCATCAGTATACCTGCCGACATACACAAAATGGAGCAGTTTTCATATTAGTGCCCGAACTTAAATTAGGCAGTGTGAACTGAATCCCCACAACCTACCAGCGTTTTCCAGTAAACCCCACGTGTTATGTGGTTCTTCAAAAAAGTAATGCAAGCAAAGATCTGCCCTGCTTTAAAACAGTAATATCAGGTTTAGTCTTCAACTGTAAGCCTGTGCAGCCTATCAGTCAATTCTAGCCATGCTATGCCAACTGACTACTGAAGCATGCTTACAACCACAGGCAGCACTTTCACTGCTTGCAGATTAGATAGAGAGTGATTTTCAACTTGTAAACACACTTCTGTAATATTGACATGTAGGCTTTAGGGTAGATGGGTCATCTATTCTCCAGTAGATACGCTACATCTCAAAATCACATTGTGGGCTAGGCTAAGGGCCAAGTAATTCATTTCGGTGATATTGTGAATGTTTTTTTTTCTGTCACGGGTATTGGTAATAAAGTAGATATATATACAGACACAGAGAGCCACACATAGAAACATTATAGCCTAAAGGCCCAGGTCATGAGTGACGATGAAAGCCCAAATGAGCTCAAACTATTTACCAGTCAACCAAACTCAGGGAACAGTTTTACAATTTCACAGGCTTGGTATTGACAATGTGTTACATGTCATGAAGCCTTTGAGTGTTTGTTATACTTGGTTAACCCAGAAGTTAAGTCTTGGGTGGTTGGCGAGATGATTAAATTCTAAGTAACCAGCAAGTCGATAAGCCAAATCTCCCTGTCTATTCCGAAATACAAACGACACAAACACCTGTGAATTTGTCCAAGGCACGGGAACTAATGCTGCTCTTTATCTCACACAAACTGTTGTTTCATGACATATATGTGGTACCATTTATGCTGACGTTAACTCTCAACAAAAGACTCATACAAGCCACATCAGGCCTGCAGGTCACATTATGCAGACTTGCAAGGTGATGTGTAAATCCTATCTGATCCTATAATTGGAATTGGAAGTGTCAAGGTAGTGATGATTGAAAACTAAGGCTATCTCAATCATTTAAACTGGAACAACCATCTTAACATCTTAACAATTCATTGGTGCAATGAATACCACTGCTGACTGTAACAGAACATGATAGACAAAATGATATATTCTGCAAATACTTTTCTTGCCTTCCAAAGAAGAATCAAGTAACATGATCTATGTGGAACCCTTTGCCTTACAATAAACTATTGTCCAAAAAGGGTCCCACAGATCAGAAATGTTCAGGGTAGGACCCATTCCCTCAACAAACAACCCCTTTGAAACCCTTTTTGCTGGGCCTTGTGAGTGAGTGAGTGAGTGACTGACTGACTGACTGAGTCCCCCTTGTTAAATAGCGTAGTGGTTAGAGAAGTGGATTTGCAAACTATAGGTCCCGCGTTCGTATCTCCTCACAGTCAAAAAAAAGTATGCGTTATGAATTATTCCGTATGAAGCCCTCCTGTTCTCCATTCATTACCTGTATTAACTGCACCTGTTTGAACTCGTTACCTATGTAAAAGACACATGTCCACACACTCAATCAAACAGACTCCAACCTCTCCACAATGGCCAAGACCAGAAAGATGTGTAAGAACATCAGGGATAAAATTGTAAACCTACACAAGGCTGGGATGGGCTACAGGACAATAGGCAAGCAGCTTGGTGAGAAGGCAACAACTGTTGGCGCAATTATTAGAAAATGGAAGAAGTTCAAGATGACGGTCAATTTCCCTCGGTCTGGGGCTCCATGCAAGATCTCACCTCGTGGGGCATCAATGATCATGAGGAATGTGAGGGATCAGCCCAGAACTACACGGCAGGACCTGGTCAATGACCTGAAGAGATCTGGGACCACAGTCTCAAAGAAAACCATTAGTAACACACTACGCCGTCATGGATTAAAATCCTGCATCGCACGAAAGGTCCCCCTGCTCAAGCCAGTGCATGTCCAGGCCCGTCTGAAGTTTGCCAATGACCATCTGGATCACTCGCTGTGTTTGGAGGAAGAAGAAGGATGAGACCAACCCAACCATGGAGCATGGAGGTGGAAAGATCATTCTTTGGGGATGCTTTTCTGCAAAGGGGACAGGACGACTGCACCGTATTGAGGGGAGGATGGATGGGACCATATCGCGAGATCTTGGCCAACAACCTCCTTCCCTCAGTAAGAGCATTGAAGATGGGTTGTGGCTGGGTCTTCCAGCATGACAATGACCCGAAACACACAGCCAGGGCAACTAAGGAGTGGCTCCGTAAGAAGCATCTCAAGGTCCTGGAGTGGCCTAGCCAGTCTCCAGACCTGAACCCAATAGAAAATCTTTGGAGGGAGCTGAAAGTCCGTATTGCCCAGCGACAGCCCCAAAACCTGAAGGATCTGGAGGTCTGTATTGAGGATTGGGCCAAAATCCCTGCTGCAGTGTGTGCAAACCTGGTCAAGAACTACAGGAAATGTATGATCTCTGTAATTGCAAACAAAGGTTTCTGTACCAAATATTAAGTTCTGCTTTTCTGAAGTATCAAATACTTATGTCATGCAATAAAATGCTAATTAATTACATAAAAATCATACAATGTGATTATCTGGATTTTTGTTTTAGATTACGACACTCACAGTTGAAGAGTACCTATGACAAAAATTACAGACTTCTACATGCTTTGTAAGTGGGAAAACCTGCAAAATCGGCAGTGTATCAAATACTTGTTCTCCCCACTGTACCAATTTTCAAAACTTTGGGTCATGCTGGATGAGCAGTGTGAAATTGCTAAGTTGTTAAGTTCACCATCACCTGCATGTGGTCATTCTGATAATGCTTAAAATGTTTATTTGTAAGCCTGTTTACCAAGCTGAATAATGAAATGATTATTCAGGGGAAGCTCGTTACAGCTCCATCATAAGGCCTATTGGCATGGCATGAGAGGGTGTTATCCATGGGCATTTACGGTCATGCGAGTTTGCAACATTCCAGGCATTGGTATCTCACAGGAATGTCCATGCTTGACTGGAAAGTACTGGGATTCTAATAATAATAATAATGAATGAAGCCCTAATAATAATTAGCATATTGTTATTGATATCTAGGAGGAAGGGTTAACAAGTTGACAATCTGTTTTTTAAGAAGGAAAGGGAAGTCAAATATACCGGTTTTCCATCATTGACAGCCGGGTCATTGGTTCATTAAGCAATTTGGTGCTTGGAGATATGACTAATGAGCATTAAAGAGACAGTAGGGTTATATTTCGAATAGATTAGATGTATATTTAAGTACAAACAAAAGCAATTTCCAATCATGTATTATAAGTATAGTAAAGTATAAAATAAGTGTGCATTTTAACACACTGGAGTACACTTATTACAATGTAAATTGTACTTAAATGTATCTATTTTAATACTGTAATGTGTATTAAAGTTCAACATAAGTGGTCCCAAAATAACTTCTTATTTTTTTTTGGCTTGGGATGGAAGACTGTAACTCCTTTAGATTTGCCATAGGCCTCTTGATGGCCTCCATGACTAGTGTAATTCTAACCCGGATGCCCAGGTTTGGCCTGTCCTCGACAGATTCACTGTTGAGCCATATTCACCTCAGTTTTTAATAATGGTCTTCAGTGTGCTCCAGGAGATATTTGATGCCTTGAAAATATTATTATATCCTACCCCGGTTGGTGCTAATTCTGGATTTTCTTTTAACTGTTCCTTCGTCTTCATGATGACGTTTTTTTAGGACTTGTACAAACCAGATCGTGTTTTCTATGTGCTCTTGTTTGGTCTTTCCTGTTCCCAGTTCAGTTAAACTCTGAAAACTAGAGGGCAGGTGACAGGGCGTGACAGCAGGTAATATTTAATTAAGCTGCCAGACGAGAACATGTGAGGCATCTTTTTCTCAAACTAGACACTCTAATGTATTTGTCATCTTGCTCAGTTATGCATGACAAACCTGAATGAGCTGTGTTGCAACAGCTTGTCTTTAGAAGTCAAATCATTAGTTGAATGGATCCTAGCTGTGTCCGGGGGTTTCACATTGATTTCAGGTTGGGAACGTTACGTGTCTGCTTTTGGGTTTGGCACCAAAGCTGTTACCCCTGCAAAACACCAGTCTCAACATCAATAATGAAGAGGCAATTTCAGAATGCTGGCCTTCTGGGTCAGAGTTGCAAAGAAAAATACATCTTATACTGGCTAATAAAAAAAAAAAGATTAAGATGGGGAAAATTACACTGTACAGAGGAAGACCAGAGAAGTGCAGACAATGTTTGAGGATCAACAAAGAAGAAAGTTTGAAGAGGTGCTGGAGGAGTGCCTGACGCCACCTGTCAAGCATGGTGGAGGCAATGTTATGGTCAGGGGGTGCTTTGGTGGTGATAGAGTGGGAGATTTGTACAGGGTAAAAGGGATATTGAATAAGGAAAGCTATCACTCCATTTTGCTACACCATGCCATCCCCTGTGGGCGGTGCTTGATTGGAGCCAATTTCCACCTACAACAGGAACATAACCCAAAGCACTGCTCCAATCTATGTAAGAACTATTTAGGGGAAGAAGCAGTCAGCTGGTATTCTGTCTGTAATGTATTGGCCTATTGAGCTGTTGTGGGAGGAACTTGACCTTATGTTACGTAAGTGCACATCTTGCCAATCCAGATTTAGCTTCAGGAAGCATGAGGTGAAATCTCTTTTACCTCAACAAATTGACAACTAGAATACCAAAGGTCTGCAAGGCTGTAATTGCTGCACATGGGGCATTCTTTGTCGAAACAACGTTTGAAGGACACAATTATAATTTCAATAAAAAAAAAAAAATCTACCTTGTCAATGACTGTATTTCCTATTCATTTTGCTGTATTTCCTATTAAAACTCATTCTATGTATGTTTTTTCATAACTTGACAGACTTTTCATAACTTGACAAACTATTACTGCTGTGAAGTTTCTGTTGTAAATCAGTGGAATGTTTTTTTCTAAGTATCCCAGTTATTTATCAGTAAAATTAGGTCAGAGGTAATAGATACATTGTTGATAGTGAAGAAACATTTCTTTGTTTATCTGTCAAAGATTTATTTCTAGTCTCTCCACTCCATTCTCATTATTCATTGGCATGTAAGTAATACAGCAACCTGCCCTATTGTAGTGTTTCTTTTTGAGCCTGCAATGTCACTATGTAGCAACGGTCAGTGACAGGCAGGAATGCAGACAGAATGTTGGAAAGGCAACTAGTGGGACTAAAGCAAGTTACTGGAAAGGCCTCTACAAAGAGGATTAGTATTAGGTGGGTGAATTACATAGAATTCTGTTCAGGACTGAAATGCGAAAATGAGAACACATGACTCCTTTTGCTTTGTGACCACTATTGGTAAATTATAAACTTCAAAAGGGATTTGGTGGATCTGGCTTTATAAAAATAGCACCCGAAAGCACTTGCTGTGAACAAAATCAACGACAAACACTGTGTCCTCTTTTGATTCCCAGAATGCCTGTGGAAACACGTTCAGCCAGGAACCAGTCCAATGTTGGTCGGTTCCCATCAGTTACACTGGGTTTGGGCGAGGACGAGCCAGGGAAAGAGGAGCTAAAGGAGGAGACTGCTGAAGAAGGGGCGTGCCGACGATGGTGGCGTAAAATGTGTCCTTGCTGCTGTAAGAAACGGCATTACGATGATGATATCACAGATACAGTCGTCACAGGAATTGACGATGTAGAAAAGGATACAGGAATAAATTGTGACAAGCCCGTTAATGTTGGAACTGAGCTTGACGGTAATTTACACCCTTAACGAGCCATCATTTCCAATCTCACAATACTAGACATTGTGGGAATGCTGACAAGATGTTTGACTTTAAAATCGCCTTCCCTGTATCCCTGTTGTGTTAGAGCTGCTGTTGATGGTGCGGTCCATAGACCTGGTTAAAAAAAAGAATGGTCAGAATCGTCTGGAACATCACACTGACCGTTACCACAGTGACGACCTCCTCATCCGCCGGGGTCAGGCCTTCATAATGTGGCTTGACCTCTCACGACCTTACAACCCCAAGAATGACAAACTCCACTTGGAGCTCAGAACAGGTTAGTGAAACATTCTCCTGAGTCATGTTAGACTACAGTGAGGCAACCGTGTCCGCCTCCCCCTTCTGGGAAGCCTTAGGGCTAATAGGTTCACATGATAACAGTAAACCCTTTATACCCAATCATGAGAACTGAGAGAGTAACTTTAAAGGGTTGTGTGTGTATGTGCTTTGGTGTTCAAGTGTTTGCGTGTGCGTATGTCTTGTAGTAGCTGTTCTTCCATTATGTTTAGGTGGTTGTCTGCAGTCATGCATGTGCTTGGTGGCAAGACCCCAGTGCTTTAGAGTCTGCCTGTCATAGCCCTGTCTAAGAGCCCCGCTTTTTACTGACAAATTACTACTACAGATGGCACATTGTAATGTGACCCTCATGTTGTTGTAGGAATGTTCCTTCATAGCTCAAAATGCTATCTCTTAGTATGTTAAAAGACTTCGGAAGTCTGCCTTTTCAAATTAAAAATGT
Organism: Esox lucius; assembly: GCF_011004845.1. Classification (NCBI taxonomy): domain Eukaryota; kingdom Metazoa; phylum Chordata; class Actinopteri; order Esociformes; family Esocidae; genus Esox; species Esox lucius. The sequence continues at coordinate 16,263,573 of NC_047576.1, forward strand.
CAGACTTCATTTGCCCTATCAAAAAAACATTATCCTCTCTAGAAACCAATGACATCAGTAGCAATGCACTGTTACTGTCAAATTATTTTCTCGCTGTTTGAAACTTGATTGAATCAAAGTATGCCAGTATCACAAACCCCTTCGCCGCCAACCAACTCACCCCATGCCCTTTCAGAAGGACTATGTACATAAGATGTGTGTGTGAAGCTCACTGGGCTGTAGCCAGTACATTAATAGACAAGACCTAAATCAATTCCTGTGTCATGTTGGTATTTATAGAAGACCAACATGCAGGACAGATTCCGATCCGTTGCGCTGAAGTGGGTATGTGTATGCAGTCATGTGAAAGTTAGAGTGAGAGATTCTCTGCATGTTTTTATGAATGCACCCTGGAATGGTACAAATGCAGGGTGTGGCCTAGAACTATTTGGTGAGGTAGACTAATGTACGGGTGCCCATCATTACTAAAACAGGTTGTGGGGCAACATGCGCTTGTGAACAGCTCTGTTTCCAAATGAAACCTTGTTTTGGCAGTGTTTCAAGTTATTCACATACATAAGGCAAGCTACAAAACAAATGTCTTACTTTGGGGTTCTTGCTTGACCATACTAGACACATTATAAGAAGAAAGGAAACAGAATTACATATTTAATCCTGAAAGCCACAGTCAATAATATTTAGCATTTTCCGTGAGAGATTTCACCACAGGATTCCACGTTTTGTTTTATGTTTTCTAATATGTCGGTGTGTTTCTGGGACAGGACCCCTGCCTACAGTAGCAAAGCACACCCATATCATCATCCCATTGGTTGAGCAGATGGAGGTTAACCGTTGGGAGGCCAAGATCTCACAACGAGATGGTAACAGGCTAAAGCTGTCTGTCAACTCTCCATCGACCGCTGTGATCGGCCGATATCAGCTCACTGTGGTGACGCAGAGCCCAAAGGGCGAGGCCACATCTACACATGACCCTGTGAATGACATCCGCATGCTTTTCAACCCCTGGTGTGAAGGTGAGACATAGGACAGGGTGACAAAAGAAAGCAAGAGGTCTGTTACTATGAAGAGATAAGTAAAATAAATTCCACACCAAACATAATAGACCCAGATTAATTATTTTGCTATAACCTGTCTACTTCGATGAATCTCAATCAAACTGGTCTGTTCAGCCATGAGAGGTGTAATGATGAACATGACAGCATTGTATAATGTATAACTTCTTTGTAAGGAAAGACAAAAACAGATACTACGCAAATATTGTATAAAACACCCACCCCCTTCCTCTGAAGAAAAAATTAACCGTTCTTCGTCGGTTCAGATTTTGACCTGTTTTTTTCTCCCTCCCTGGCCATCAGATGACACAGTGTACATGGATGATGAGTGTGAAAGGAACGAGTATGTCCTGAATGATGTTGGGAGGCTTTACTATGGCACGGAAAACCAGATTGGATCAAGAACGTGGAATTATGGACAGGTGAGCGAACACAAAGATTATCCATTGATGGGGAAACATAATGTTGAAAGAAAAGACACAACTAACTCAGTATCTCTTTCTCTCTCCTCCACATCTATCTCCTACTACTCAGTTTGATGAGGGGGTCCTGGATGCCTGTCTGTTCATTTTGGAAAAAAGTGGTGTCTTACCCTCAGGATGGGGAGACTCTGTCAATATAGTCCGAGTCATTTCAGCCATGGTCAGCCTTCCCTACCTCTAAGCTGAATCAACCTCCACACTGACACATTATGATTCAAACTATTTCCTGAATCCAAAGTGAAACCTCTTCCCTTCTTTGTGCCAGATCAATTCCCCAGACGACTGTGGAGTCCTGGAGGGGAACTGGTCAGGGAACTATGTGGGCGGGACATCCCCAACAGCCTGGAGTGGTAGTGTGGATATCTTGAAGAAATACCATAAAGATGGAGGCGTTCCTGTCAAATATGGCCAGTGTTGGGTCTTCTCTGGGATCACCACCACAGGTTAGCGATGTGTGTGGGTGCATCTGTCTGTTACCAAATCAAATGACAAGTTGATATGCATTGACCCAAACCTCTCACCCTTGTACAGTTTTGAGGTGCTTGGGCATTCCCTGCCGCAGTGTGACCAACTTCAACTCAGCCCATGACACAGATGTCTCCTTGACGACCGATGTGTACTTTGATGAGAATTTGGAGCCTATAGAGGACCTGAACAACGACTCCATCTGGTTAGTAGTGAATCATTTCACTGACTCATTATACATCTATTTCAGTAGGTACTACAACATTTCTGTCATAACATTACAGACTAGTGTTAATACAATACGGATTTATATTACCACATTAGAATTCTAATTCATCCGTGTCAAAATGATTTGTGAGCTTGACTACTGGCATCTTACATCAGCAATTAAATAGTCTTAAAGATACAGTGAGTCTCAGGTCATGAATGACGTCAAACCGACGGTTACATTATTAGGTCATCATCAGAACAATTAAGGGAGTGAAAAACATGCAATCCTCAACACCCACCATTATTTCATCCTTTAGGAACTTCCATGTGTGGAATGACTGTTGGATGGCTCGCCCAGACTTGCCACCTGGTTATGGCGGATGGCAGGCTGTGGACTCCACACCCCAGGAGACCAGCCAGGGCAGCTTCCGCTGTGGCCCCGCCTCCATCATCGCTGTCCGCAATGGAAATGTGTTCCTCAAACACGATGCGCCCTTTGTCTTTGCCGAGGTGTGTCTCCCGCGTGTCACATCGCTTTGGCTGAGACGCACAGTGATGACCTCACATGCTCCTGGGGAGACATCTAGAGAGAGATCCTCCATCTCAAACATCTCCCCTCTCTCTGCTGTGTTGGCCCCATAGGTGAACAGTGATAAAATCTACTGGCAGAGGAAACCGGATGGCACTTTCACCCAGATAGCGAGTGAGACCAAGGTTGTGGGACACTGCATTAGCACCAAGGCTGTGGGCTCTGACGAGCGCAACGACATCACACTCCTTTACAAGCACCCAGAAGGTAGCTTTACATCCCTTTACACCCTTTAAAAAAAAAAAGATTCCTATGTTTATCTCCCTGAATGGTGATGTTTATTCATTTTCTCCACCAGGCACAGAGGAGGAACGCATCGCTGTGGAGACGGCCAGCCGCTATGGCTCCAAACCCAAGACATATGCATCGCCCAAAGCAGAGGATGTGTCCATAGAGGTGACCATGGATGGAGAGGGGCCACGCATGGGTGGAGACGCAGAGCTGACCATTGTCATTCGCAACACAAGTTCTCTACTGCGCACTTTCACCCTCAATAGCCAGGTGGCAGTCATGTACTACACAGGCGTGCTTAAGGCTACCATCAAGAAGGACCAAACCCCTGTAGAGCTATTACCCAATGAGGGTGAGATACTTTGAATTCCTTATATAACATATCACTGATGTTAAGTCAGTTAATGTAATTCATTCATGTTTTTACTAATTGCTGCAGTATTGCTGGCAATGTTCATGATGATTTTGAGAATTTGGTGATGCATGGATTTTTAAGAGGCATACGTTTATGATACTTGTATTTTCCCCATACTCTTCAGCTGTTCTTTGGAATATTTTTTCAAAAATAATATATATATATTTTTAAACCTAACAGTGAAGACACTGGAGTGGGTTCTTGATTACCAGCACTATAAGGACCAGCTGGTGGACCAGGCTGCTTTGATGCTGACCCTGTCTGGTCGGGTCAGTGAGACCCAGCAGGTCCTGGCCACTCAGTTCAGCTTCCGTCTTCGTACGCCTGACCTCTTTATTAAGGTAAGCTACAACTAAACCGACTGAATGAATGAATCTCACCCAAAGCCCTTGTCGATCTGTGTATAATCAGTCTGGCTAATGCCAACTATTGGCACCAACGATGTTAGGATGAAACAGTCAGAGGTTACGAAGCAGAACATAGCATCAGCGTGTAAACTATCTAGAAAGATGTGTCGGCATCGAGTAATTGTCTCTGGCCCCCTCCCAGCTAGGGGTGGTGACGAGCTCTACAGCAGACTTGCGCAACTCAATCGCTGGCTGAAAACGGAGTTCTGCCCATCGCAGGAGGTAGAGTTTGTAGATAACTGGCCTTCTTTTTGGGACTCTCTCAGAAATAGGGCCAGGCCTGATCTGCTGAGGAGCGACGGACTCCATCCTAGCTGGAGTCGTGCTCTTCTTTTGTCTAGGAACATTGACAGGAGTCTCACTCCTATAGCTTTAACATGAGATAGGGTGCAGGTCAGGCTGCAGGCTGTTAGCCAGCCTGCTAGCATAGTGGAGTCTGTCAATAGCATAGCCAGAGTAGTTAGTACAGCTTTACCTATTGTCACTGTGACTTGTTCCAGGCTGAGAAAAGTTAAACAAGGTAATGCTAACAAAAACAACCTTATTAAGATAAAGCCTTCCTCCACCTCGGTCAAAAATAATTGTATCACTTCGCATCTCAAAATGGGACTCCTAAATATTAGATCTCTTGCTCCAAAGGCAGTTGCAGTAAATGAATTAATCTCTGATCATAAACTAGATGCTATTGGTTTATGTGAAACGTGGCTAAAGCCTAATGAATTCACTGCCTTAAATGAGGCCTCTCCTCCTGGCTATACTAGTGATCATATCCCTCGTGCGTCCCGAAAAGGAGGGGGTGTCGCTAATATTTATGACAGTAAATATAAACTTACTCTCAAACATATCACAGAGTTTCATTCTTTCGAAGTTTTACTCATGAAAGTTAACCAGGCCGATAAATAATTTTACATAGCTACTATTTATAGGCCCCCCGGGCCATACACATTGTTCCTCAATGAGTTTCCAGAATTCTTGTCTAACCTTGTTGTCATGGCAGATAGTATTCTAATTTTTGGCGATTTCAATATCCATATGGAAAACCCCAATGATCCTCTTCAAAAAGCCTTTCAAGCCATAATTGACTCAATGGGTTTCATCCAACATGTCTCAGGTCCAACACATTGCCACAATCATACCTTAGATTTAGTCCTGTCACGAGAAATAGATATTGTAGATCTAATAATTTACCCCCAAAATCCTGGATTATCGGATCACTGTCTTATTACTTTTACCGTTAAAACAAGAAATCCACTTGCCCCCCAAACAATGAGTTTCAAAAGCCGTACTATAAATTCTCGGATTACAAATAAATTCCTTGATATTCTTACTAGTTCGCTCATAAATGAGAGTAAATAAATCTGTAAACGATCAAATCGAGGATCTAAACTCAATACTGCAAAATACATTAGACATAGTTGCACCACTAAAAACTAAAGAAATACGCAACAAGAAACTTGCTCCTTGGTACACCGACAATACTAGAGCACTTAAGCAAGCCTCCAGAAAATTGGAGCGAAAGTGGCGCTCCACCAAGTTGGAATTATTTAGACTAGCCTGGATAGACAGTACAGTACAATACCGAAAATCACTCACGTCTGCTCGATCAGCTTATTTCTCCAACCTGATTGAGGCGAACAAAAACAATCCAAAATTTCTCTTTGATACAGTTGCAAAGTTAACAAAAAAGCAAAGCTTAGCAAGTGAAGTGGGTCTTCACTTTAGTTGTAATGAATACATGAACTACTTTGATGAAAAGATCGTCACCATTAGAAAACAAATAACTGAATCCTTAAATAGTTATGGTCCTAAAAATCTCAGTTGTCCAAAAAATTTCCGGAACCTCCCTGATCAGGTGTCAATGGGGACACTTGAATTTTTTGATACCGTATCGCTCGACACATTTACAAAATTTGTAATGAGTTCTAAACCCACAAACTCTCAGCTAGACCCGATTCCTACAAAATTACTTAAGGAGTTATTTCCTGTGCTAGGTCAGCCAATGCTGAACATAATAAATTGCTCCCTTTCCTCCGGATGCGTACCAAACTCACTAAAAATTGCGGAAATTAAGCCTCTTCTAAAAAAAATCTAATCTAGATCCCGACATATTAAACAATTATAGGCCAATATCGAACCTCCCGTTCCTATCAAAAATCTTAGAAAAATGTGTTTCCCAACAACTGAATGCCTTCCTAAAGACAAAAAACATTTATGAAATATTCCAGTCCGGTTTTAGATCCCATCATAGTACTGAGACTGCACTCGTGAAGGTAACAAATGACCTTCTAATGGCCTCAGACAAAGGTTCCGCATCCGTCCTGTTGCTTCTTGATCTTAGTGCTGCTTTTGACACTATTGATCACTCCCTTCTCTTAGAGAGACTGGAAACCAATATTGGGCTACGTGGACATGTTCTAGCCTGGTTTAAATCTTATTTATCTGAACGATATCAGTTCGTTAGTGTGGATGGCATATCCCCTGACAAGTCAAAGGTATGCTTTGGAGTTCCTCAAGGCTCGGTTCTGGGCCCATTACTATACATGCTCCCTCTGGGCGATGTAATCCGAAATCACAATATTAACTTTCACTGTTATGCTGATGACACACAGTTATATTTTTCAATGAAGCATGGAGAAGCCCCTAAATTAGCTATTTTGGAAGCATGCGTTTCAGATATTAGGAAGTGGATGACAGAGAATTTCTTGCTCTTAAACTCAAATAAAACAGAAATGCTCCTTTTAGGACCCAAAAAACAAAGAGCGTTGTTAGCAGATCTCACTGTAAACCTCGACGGCTGCATGGTCGTATCCCAAAAAACTGTAAAAAACCTTGGCGTTACCCTTGACCCTGACCTCTCCTTTGAAGAACATATAAAATATGTCTCAAGAGTTGCTTATTTTCATCTTCGAAACATCGCAAAAATTAGAAACTTTCTATCAAAAACTGATGCAGAAAAATTAATCCATGCTTTCGTTACTTCTAGATTAGATTACTGCAATGCTCTTCTCTCTGGTTATCCAGACAAATTAATAAATAAACTTCAATTAGTGCTGCACACAGCTGCTAGAATCCTAACTAGAACAAAACAATTTGAACACATTACTCCTGTCCAGGCATCCTTACACTGGCTGCCTGTTAGGGTTAGGGCTGATTTTAAGGTTTTACTCTTAACCTATAAATCAATACATGGACTTGCTCCTACTTACCTTGCTGAAATGATCCAGCCATACATACCTACACATAACCTTAGATCGCAAGATGCAGGCCTTTTAATTGTACCTAGAATTTCTAAACAAACAGTTGGCGGCAGGGCCTTTTCTCATAGAGCTCCACTCCTGTGGAATGATCTGCCAATTAAGGTTAGAAATGCAAACTCAGTGCAAACTTTCAAGTGTCTACTAAAAACCCATCTCTACAGCACGGTTTATAATTAGGTGTAGCCTGGCCCGGGGGCGTGAAGGTGACCAGTAGGCTTGATACTGTCCACCCTTGCTGTCTTGCCAGGTGGGCTCTCGACGCCACTGGGATGCCCTCCCTCCAATGCCCTTCGGGGGAAGAGTCACTGGCTTGTTGTTGACTCTCTATTGCGCACTTGTGCAGTTGGGCTGTACGCTGCAAGCAATACTCGGCCCTCATTCAGGGGGGTTGCGGTTGGTGGGTGTCCCTTTGGTTGATGCCTGGCAATGTGGTTGGATTGATTTCCTGCCTGTTGGGGCCTCCCCCGGGCCTCCCCCGGGTAGGGCCACAGTGTCACCGGACCCCCCCGTCTCAGTTTCCAAGGTGTTACGCTGCTATATTATTGTGCTGGGGGACATGAGGGATGTACTACTAACTTTTCTCAGTTTCCTCCAATTTTAAATTTTAGAAGGAGATGAGGTCCTGGTCCACACCTGCGGATTACCTGGTTTGGGGGGACCGTTGCTGTTCCTGTCCTTGTCCACCTGGTCATACTTCTGACCTAGTCTAAAATCAAATATACTCTGGATTTAGCCCAGAGAAATGTATTTATTATTCCAATTGGACTCTTAATATCTCACCCGGCACAGCCAGAAGAGGACTGGTCACCCCTCTGAGCCTGGGTCCTCTCTAGGTTTCTTCCTAAAATTCGACCTTCTTAGGGAGTTTTTCCTAGCCACTGAAATTCAACACTACTGTTGTTTGCTCCTTGGGGTTTAAGGCCGGGTGTCTCTGTAAAGCACTTTGTGACAACTGCTGTTGTAAAAAGCGCTTTATAAATACATTTTGATTGATTGACTATTGATAATGTGACTCAGAAATGTTCTGTTGTAGCAATGTTTCCGTATGTTTCCCTCCCAGCCAATAGGGGAGGCAGTGATGGGGAAAAAGATGTCTGCTGAGATCTCCTTCACCAACCCGTTGCCACACAAGTTGAAGAATGTTGTTTTCCGTGTGGAAGGGCTGGGTCTACAGAGTGTTCGACAGATCTCTGTCGGGTAAGAAACAATACAGGCTTTAGACTATGAGAGGTTCACACTATATCATTTTTCTTTTTAATTACTGCAGTCTAAGTTTCTCTGTCTTCTCTTCCAGTGATGTGGGCAGTCATGCCTCTGTGACTATGACAGAACACTTTATTCCCACTCTGCCCGGACCCAGGAAACTGTTGGCCTCACTCGACTGTAAGCAGCTGACACAAGTCCACGGTGTGGTTAACATCGACGTCAAGGAGAAATGAGCTTGCGGACGCCATGGATACCAATTTCTCTGCTTGATTTCTGAGGCTTAGTCACAGACAAAATACTATAACGCCGTTTTATGTTAAATGGATGAACAAAACACTGTTGTGGTGTGAAGTTAAACATTTACCATACTAGGTTTTTAATCAGAGATTTTAAATTATTAATATCATATCACCCTAATAACCCTAAGCTAATAACTACCAGAAGAGTCCAAGGGTGAAGTTTGTGATGAAATGAGATGGCAGCTACACATATCAGACTCTTGTCTAACTTCTTCAATTCTTTCAAATCAGAAAATAGATCTATATTTTCTATATGCATTTTTATACTATTATACCATTTAACTAAATTAATTTAACTTGAATATGTTTACCTTATTGTGTGCGTGTGAGAAAGTGTGTGCGCACGTGTGTGTAAAAGAGAGATAATGAGGACAGGATGAACTTTAAGGGACAGGAGAACTGTCTTAAATACACATTGTGGCACATTCTCTGGCCACCAGGTAACCTAGTGGTTAGAGGATCTGATCAGTAACCAAAAGGTCACTGGATAGAATCCCAGAGCTACCAAGGTGAAAAATCGGTTGTTCTTTCCCTGTGCAAGCCAGTTTACCCAAATGTCTGCCAAAATGTGGTAAATAAAAATGTGTTTTCACAAGAGTAACAAAAGTGCTACTGATAGAAACTGTTCTACACATGTGAAGGTTCTATGAAATATTTGATTTAATTGACATCAACAACAATTACAGGCATGCACTAACCCCTAAAATAAACATACTTTATGTACATAGCATGCAACATTTATTTTGTTCACATTCAGACATATTAATGACAGTCCCTTTCATTAAACTTTCAAGATCAACAAGTCACGACAAGTCAAGGCAGCCTCTTGTAAAGGGAAGACTTTAAAAAGACTAATGGTTGGCACGAACCCTAACAGCCGCTGTCAACAAGATGTACAACATCCCGTAGCAAAGCACTAACTTAGTCACAACCACACCTCTTAGTCTACACTATCACAGATACTCTGCACGACCTTGTTGAACTCCTCAGGCTGATCGGCATTGACCTGATGTGCAGCTCCCTCTATCACCTGAGACCAAGAAGGAAAGATGGCCGGTTGAGAACCAGCTTTATTTCACAGAATTCAGGATGGTTTTGTCTCTACTCTTTCCCCTTTATCTAAATCATGTTATTCCACACGTCTTACCACAGTGCGGGTGTAGCTGTTAGGCCTCTGCTCCGCGACCCTTGCCCCTGTGGCGCTATCCATCCAGGAGCGGCCTCCGTACACCAGGGTCACTGGGAGGGAGGGGGGCAGGAGGTGGACCCGATCTAACATAGGCCGCTTGGCCCAGCCAATGGACTCCGACATTGCCTTGAACCCTACCTCCCCACTAAGAAATTAGAGAGGGGGAGAAAAGTAATTGTCCATTTGCAAGTAATCATGAATTAGGCACCAAATCCTTTTATCCTTTTTATTTAACTGTCCCGGTAACTACAGGTTTTAGTAGTGTCACTTTAAGTGCATGCACATCATGCAAGGGACACTTAAGAAAACACCACATCAGACCTTTATCAGACCTCAAGGTTCTCAAATGGAAGGATGGAATTTGAAAGGTGAACGGCACGAGTCAATACATTTCAATGTAACTAAGGTACGGACATTGAAGCAAAGACACTGTTAATTGGACTGCAGTTTTTATATTTAAGAGAGTCAAATAAAATAAAAATTACAAGCACATATGTAGTTATGCAGGCTCAGATTTTTGGCCATGGTACAATACCTTTTACCTAGTAGTTAACTAATAAAGTATTACCTGTCCAGATGGCAATGTGTATACCTGCTTCAAGCTCTAAAAACTGGATTGTGTGATCTTGACATTGTGGTATCTCAGAGTGATGCTTTCTTTTTATAAATATATACAGCTCTGGAAAAAACTAAGAGACCACTGCACCTTTTTCTTTCCTTTCCAAAAAAGTTGAAAAGGAAAGTTTTGAGTGAGGAACAGAAGTGTTCAATTTGCAAAATTAAAAGACCACTGCAAATTGAACGCTTCTGTTCCTCATTCAAAACTTTCCTTTTCAACTTTTTTTGAAAGGAAAGAAAAAGGTGCAGTGGTCTCTTAATTTTTTCCAAAGCTGTATATAGAAGTATATAAGTTGTTGGCAAATCTTCAGTAAAACGTGTAAAAATGTTCATTAACGCAAACAGCAACTACCATTTTTGTATCTTTTACTGAATATTTGCCAACAACTTCTACACAGATATATCACCAGGGCATCAATGAACATTAACCATTCACATTCTTACAAATCACATGACATCTCCATTCAAATAAAATATTGCTATTTTCACAATTAAGGGTTCTGTTTTTCTTTTTAAAGTCTCTCTGTATGTAAAATTACTAAAGTAAGCACCTTGAACTTTAAGAAACAACAGGAATGCTTTAAGACCAAAGTGTTATAAAATACTGTGGGCCTAGGATCTTGGGTGAACTACAAAGAAGCCTGTTGGGATGAAAAGGAATTATTCTGTCCCTATAACATCAATCCTAAGTCTACAAATCAAGGCAGGCTTTATAACACCACTGTATCTTATACACAAAAGACCAGTGCCAACAGTCTCTTGGCCTGCACATATCACTCTGGTGCGGACTAGGTGGTGAATCACTATGGGTGACACAGTGTTTGGCTGGGGTGTTGGAACATTGATTTGGAGCAGTTGGCTGCTCTTTGTTCACTAGCTGAATGTGCCTACAGTTGCGCTCCGATGTTGCACCACAGCTGTAGTTGACCAGGCCTTCTGTTCATCGAGTTTTAGGCGTACTCTGTCACCTGAGGTAAGTGGTGAGAGAGGCCAGGTGGAGTGTCTTCAGTTGTAGATTTCCTCACGGTCTTGTTTTCCTCAAGTGTCTATGAATGCTTGGACTTCCATAGCCAAACTTCCATAGCCAAATCATTTGGTCTTAGCTGGGTTACCACACAACTGCTAGGCATTCTTTTTCAATCTGGGCATAACGCTTTTCAGCATCGGTCAAAAAGCCACGGCTTCATTGATCCTTGGTGATCTTGGAGAAGTACAACCCCAAGGCTGTAGCTGCTAGTGTCTGCGCTAACAGTAGTTGGCAGCTTTGGATCAAAATACTCCCGCACTGGAGAAGAACAGATCAGTAACCTCACTTCTGTGAATGCTTTGTCTTGCTGTGGGCCCCAATACCACTTTCTGTTAGACTTCAGAAACTTGTTAAGTGGATGTAAGACATGGGATTTGGGGTTTGGGGTGACTCCATCCTTGCTGATCACTTGCCCCAGAAAGTTTAGCTTTGATTGGTGCAGCTTGCGCTTTTTCTTGTTTAGGCTCAGACCAGATGCTTGGATCGTGTCCATAACTCTTTTTAGCCTCTGGTTGTGCCTTTCTGTTGTTGTGCCAAAGCACCAAGATCTCATTCATATAGACAACAGTTCCATCGAGTCCATGCAAGAACTGAAAATTTTTCCTGTGGAATATTTCTGCTGCAGAGATGCCTCCTTGTAAAAATGTTTAGGGTAATCGAAAATTTAAATCTAAATTTTTTTAGGAGGGAAAGAGAAACTAAATTGCCCACACATCCTATCGTCTCTCTTTTAATTTTCTTTGCTTATTTTACTGAAGATCCATTTTTTTCAAATGTATTAGGCTAAATAATTATTCACAAAACGAAATATTTCGTTTCTTTCTTTTTCTAATAACTCTTCTCTGTTTGTCGATATTTGATTGATGTCACCTATAGAAAAATATTATATGCCAGCAATTGAGGAGACTAGAGCTATGCACTGGTGTTGAGATCAACTCGAAAGCCCCACTACAACCCGCGCGAGAGACCTGCTAAAACACGCCGTTCACAATCTATTCATTTCAGACCTCGTCATTTTCTGATAGCTCCTGTCTGTTTGTCGATAATTGATTGATGTCACCTACAGAAACATCCTCCTCTATAGCTCCTCTCGGTTTTTCGCTAACATTTTCATGTCACCTATAGAAAAATCCTATATGCCAATAATTTAGGAGACTAGAGCTATGCATTGGCGTTGAAATCAACCCAATAGCCCCACTACTGCGGTTCAACGCCTGTTCATTTCGGACCTTTTTGTATGAGGAGACCTTCAATACAAAGACATTCTTGTATTTTTCTGATTCAATAACCATTTAAAACAAACAAATTCTGTAATTCATTATTTTCAGCTCAGGTGGTTATAGGGGGTAAAAAAGACCTTGCGGTTCTAGTGTTAATCAGCCCTAAAGTTACTACTACTGCTTGAATAGGTTTTCCCTGCTGAATTTCACTCTCAATCCTGACATTTTTCTACGATCTGTGCTTATGGTTTGGCAAGAAACTGCCCACTTCCAGTCACAGTGCCACCCTGGATGTTGCAGGGAGTTTTTAACTGTCTTAAACTTAGGTTTCCTAGCTAGATTTTCAAATGTAACTTCTGACATGACTGAGGTTTCAGCTCCTGAATCTATCTTAAACATCACAGGAGTCTTGGCTATTACCTTGTAGTACGCCATTGCAATTCATCATCTGTGCATCACTGCATCAATGCATTTGTCCTCTGTAAGTGAGCAGAAGAGCAGTGAGTCACCTTTGTCTTCATTCTCTGTAATCTCATGTACAGATTGTGAGCGGCAGACAGCAGAAAAGTGGTATCTTGTAACATTTCATAGATCTTTTACCTTTAGCAGAGCACCGATCAGTGGTCCGGTGACAAAACCCACATCTGTTGCATTTTTCTCAATCATTTTGTTTATTTCACTGACTTGCGTTTTTGTCACTATTGTTAGTGTTCCCTCTCCATTAGGCCCTCCACGGGCTCTTTTGCAGCTGCCCCATTTGGTTTTAAGTCTTGGGAAAACGTACATAATTTAAGCAAGCCCTTATTGGCCAAACTAACTTACTATCCTTTAACATAACTATCTCAGTAGATTGCAGTAAAAAAAACTATCCAAAGCACTATCTGGATTCTGTGATTTTTTATCTGTATTTCGGTAACTGGATCCAAAGGATACGATGCAATTATTTTCTGAAAGAAATAATCTTGAATAATCTTATCCTAGATAGAAAAAAGGCATGGTAAAGAATTTCCCCAAAATGTTTTTGAAAAACTTGATGTTGACAAATCAGCCCATCTTTCCCAGTGTTTAATAACTGAGTTATTTCCTGTAGCAAAACATTTCTCAAGTCCACCGTAAATGTCTCACAAGGAACTGGCACCTCCCCTTCTCTATTATATTATTCCAAAGCTGCAGCACAAATGTTTATGAGAAGTAACCATTTGTATTTTATATAAAGATTATCATACATTACTTTCGTCGATTTTCTAAGAGATTTTAAAAAGTCCTACACTGACATATCTGTCAAAATCTGCTATTTTGTCATTCTATTTCCATTATCTGTGCATCCTTTATCCAATCACACAAAGAAATAATTAAAGTAAAATGGATAATCAACAGTGGACCATGTTGGCTCTGGGATTTGAAACCGCAACCATTCAGTTATTGGACCAATGTTCTTTCAGCTAGGCTACATACCACCCAGTGCATTCTTACATAGGTATCTTGCATTAACATGTACATTTAGGTACGGAAATAAATGGACACTGACACAAGTTTTGTTATTTTGGCTGTTCAACAAAATATATTCAAGTTACAGTTAAATAATGTGTCCTAAAAGGGCAGTCTCTTAGCTTTAATTTGAGGGTATTCACATCCAAATTGGAAGAATGGTTTAGGAATTACAGGTCTTAGAAATATAGCCCCATCTTTTTCAAGGGATCAAAAGTAATTGGACAATTGACTCAAAAGCTGTTTCATTGACAGGTGTGAGCTATTCTTTTAATTTCTTCATCAATTAAGCAGGGAAAAGGTCTGAAGTTGATGCCATGTGTGGCATTTGCATTTGGAAGCTGTTGCTGTGAACCCACAATATGAGGTCAAAGGAGATCTCAATGCAAGTGAAACAGGCCATCCTTAGGCTGCAAAACAAAAATCCATCAGAGAGATAGCAGAAACATTAGGAGTGGCCAAATCCACAGTTTGGTACATTGTGAGAGAAAAAAAAATGCACTGGTGAGCTCTGCAACACAATAAGGCCTGGATGTCCATGGAAGACAACAGTGGTGGATGATTGTAGGATATTTTCCATGATAATGAAAAACCCCTTCACAACATCCAGGCAAGTGAAGAATACTCTCCAGGAGGTAGGCATATCATTATCCAGGTCGACCATGAAGAGAAGACATCACAAGAGAAGACTTCATAAGAGCAAATACAGATATTTCATCACAAGGTGCAAACCATTTATAAGCCTCAAGAATAGAAAGGCCAGAATAGACTTGGTCAAAAAATATCTAAAAAAGACAGCCCAGTTCTGGAACAGCATTCTTAGGACAGATGAAACTAAGATCAATCGGTACCAGAATGAAAGAAGAAAGTATGGAGAATGCTTGTAACGGCTCATAATCTGAAGCATACCACATCATCTGTAAAACAAGGTGGAGGCAGTGTGATGGCATGGCCATGCATGGCTTCCAATGGCACTGGGTCACTAGTGTTTATTGATGATGTGACAGAAGACATTGGATGAATACTGAAGTGTATAGGGATATATTGTCTGCTCAGATTCAGCCAAATTCAGCAAAGTTGATTGAACAACACTTCACTTTACAGACGGACAATGATCCAAAACATACTGCAAAAGCAACCCAGGAGTTTTTTAAGGCAAAGAAGTGGAATACTCTGCAAAGGCCGAGTCAATCACCTGATCTCAAACCGAATGAGCATGCATTGCACTTGCTGAAGACAAACCTTAAGGCAGAAAGACCCACTAACAAACAACAACTGAAGACAGCTGCAGTGAAGGCCTGGTAAAGCATCACAAAGGAGGAAACCCAGCGTTTGGTGATGTCCATGCGTTCCAGACTTCAAGCAGTCATTGCTCGCAAAGGATTATTGACAAAGTATTAAAACTGAAAATTGTATTTATGATTGTTTTAATTTGTCCAATTACATTTGAGACCCTGAAATAAGGGGACTGTGTATGGAAATGATTGCAATTCCTAAACATTTCATAAAATATTTTTGTTCAACCCCTTGAATTAAAGTTGAAAGTCTGCACTTCAATTGCATCTCGGTTGTTTAATTTCAAATCCATTGTGGTGGCGTACAGAGCCTAAATTATGAAAATTGTGTCAGTGTCCAAATATTTCCAGACCTAACTGTATACAGTATATGCTCTGATTTTATCATTGCTGTGGCCTACCTGGGAGTTTGGGCATTGCAGTGATAAAGATATTGTGTCATAGTGTCATCATCAAATAGATCCTCGAACTTCCTATTGAAATCTGGACGGAGTCTGTTGACTAACTTCGGTCCTAGGAAAGAGGGAATAGGACAGGTAAAACAATAAAATTCCAAATAAATACGCAGTTTTGGCTCAGAGTTAATTCTCAGACAACAGCTCTCACCCAAGGGTCCTGCAGCCCGAATGACAGCAAGTGGGTTAAAGAGACCAAAAAACCACATTATAGCCTCAATGTAGCGAGGAAAGCCTGACTTTGCAGATCCTGAGGTTGCATCCAGAGGCATGTGTTGGAAGCCCCAGGGGTCCACTAGAATCAGGTGACTGACTCTGACAAGGAAAGACAAGAAAGACATGTTACTCTAAGTTGATATCGGTTATCCTCTTCATCATAACATAAAAGGTTAGCCACGGAAGATTGTGTTAGTTGTAAACTTCTCCTCTGACCTCTCAGGGTATTGAATGGCATAGGATGTTGCCAAGTAACCGCCCAGACTGTGACCCAATAGAATCATGCGATCAATGGCAAGGGCATGCCTCCAGTGCTCTATAGAGCTGACTGACTGCTCCTCTGCCAGAGCTGGGTCCATAGGGAAGTGAGGTCTGGAGCTGCGTCCGAAACCCAGCAAGTCAAACACAAACAGGGGCCGAGAGTGACACAGAGGGTCTAGGTTACGTATCCATAAACCTACCCCTCCGCCAAATCCATGAACCATCACGAGAGGTGTCTGTGCTACTAGAAGGGAGCAGGAGAAGAAAGACATTTAGGGGTTATGAGTGAAGTCTATTCAGCATGGCAAATCTACAAATGCTGCTCTGGAAGAGTGAGTATTTGATTTTGGCTGACAACACTGTAGATGAGAGCAGTACCAGGCTTTGGAGCTTTAAGCAGGTTCTTGTTGGTAACAGTAAGTGTCCAAATCCGGTCTTGGTTGGGTAGTGACACAAATCGAGCCCACAAGTCATTTTGAACACCTGGGAGGAGAGGCGAGACAGATTAAGAAGCACTACAGGTGAATGTGGTATAATCAAGTAGCCAAAGCAAGAGCAGGGTGACTGTGAAATGCGCATTAGATAAGAGGACACACAGTCAAGGATCTTGGCTTCTGTGTTCCTTAAAATTGATATAGAGGTGGGCCGCCATGAGGGCCACCATCTGCGTCCAGATACTGACCTAGAGAAAGGACACACTTAATGTTCAACTGGCAACTCGGAATTATCCATAAAAAATATTATTCTGTTATATAACCAAAGTGCTTACTATTATTAATTATTTTCACGGACTTACTTAGGTTCATTTTCGTCTTGCATCCTTATTTTAAACAGAGACGAGTAAATAAAAGATATCGTCAACGTTTAGAATACATGACTAACACGTAGAATAAATACATGCGACGGTCTTTTCGGGGGTCGTTGTTTTGTAGCTATACGGAACTACTATACCATGGATTATATGTAGAGGGAATATTATCGTTGCAACACACGTTTCATAGACACGTCATTTTCCTGCGGCTTGTGACGGAAGCAGCTACGATTGACGTTTGTGATTTCGCTGCACCCTGAGAATATTTCTTCAGAAACATGTCAAATTCGGTAATTTCAGTTATTTCTCGATTCTTGGAGGAATATAAGACCAAGACATCGAATAAATTGAAAGTGGTGGACGCGTACCTTTTCTACATCTTGTTAACCGGGGCATTACAGTTTCTGTACTGCTTGCTGGTTGGCACCTTTCCATTCAACAGCTTCCTTGCCGGGTTCATTTCTTGTGTTGGAGCCTTCATTCTGGGAGGTAATTGAAACACATTATGTCCAATATTTGTATAATTCTGGGATTTTCAGATGTATTGTCCATCACCAGTGAGGTATGAACATTGTCGTGGCATTTAGTGGTCCAGCGATCTAAGCAATTGCTTTAGGTGCACAGGTACTGCTGCAGCATGGTTTCGGATCCAGCCTACTGCACTTTCTGCAAAAAGTCCTGCCTGAATATTTTTCCACTCTTCTGTCAAATAATGCACAAAATAACTGAAAAGTATATTTTAAAAAGTATGAAGATTATCCGTCCAACTAGCTTGTTTGTGAATTGGTCTTATTTTACTCTCTCATTTCTACAGTTTGCCTGCGTATCCAGGTCAATCCAGAAAATAAAGGAGACTTCCTTTCCATCTCCCAGGAGAGGGCCTTTGCAGATTTCCTACTAGCCCACACAGTCTTGCACCTTGTGGTCATAAATTTCATTGGTTGAAATTAATTGGATTTTTAGAACAGGTACACCCACACTCAGCACAACATCCTCATAATAATTAATTGTTACTATCTGTCTGCATGGTACTGGCCTAATTCATGTTCCTTTTCTTTTCAGATGAGCAGGCATTACCAAAATTCACCATTCCCTTCAAAACAACATTTACAGTCCAAAAAGATTGTGCCATCCTAATTTTACATCTTTGAAAGTTCTGGATGTGTTCAATAATGAATGACTATAATACATTCATCTTCTAAAAATGTCTGACAGTGATGTTTCTGAAATAATTGTTTTGTACTGTTTGTGGGATTTGTTTCAGTCCAATTGAGATTGTTAAAATAAAAACAGTGAAAAATACAGATTTTTAAAAACAATTTTTCATCCATATCTTTGTCAGTATTAGGAATAGTTTAATGAGCACTAAACACAGAAGCCAACTGTTAATTTGCTGTGTTTACATAGCCAGTGCAATAAAGATATTTTTAATGACCCTTTTTAAACCAGTGAAGATGAACTCTGAAAAAGTTTGGATATAAAAACATCTTGTTTGATTGGTCAATTTAATACACCTTTTTTAGTATTTTTTTGCTGAACTGATCGGTGTCAATGTAAAATTGATAGATTAGTGCCTTATGAATTTAAATTGACTGAGCTCCTGAATACAGATATTTTCAATTGACCTGTTAGAGGCAAACAGGTTTTAAGCATCAACATTTTTTATGAAAATTGAAAAATAATTAGAAATGTTTTGGACATTTTTTTAAATTTTATAAATGCTCGTCATTATTCATATTTAGACATTTTCTCCATATGATTTAATGACAAAATGTAGGGAATTTACCTTTTTCCATTATAGAATGCTGGAAATTTATTTACAAATGTTGTGACCCGGAAAAACATTCTGTAGCTTAAAATGTGTCTAACCAGGTTAAATAAACATTTGGTTGCTAAATGCCTTCAATCCCCAGTAAAAGTATTTTATTTACAGTTCCTGACAAGATGCTGTTTTTTACATGTTGTGTCTTTCTTCAGTGTAATAAATTGACCAATCAAACAAGTGGTACTGGGATGATTTAGGTGGTTGAGGAGACAGTGGTGCGTGTATTGTTGCACTCAGGGGCGGAGGTTTGATTTCAAATGTGAGGGGGACAAACACTGGCGTAGTATGGTGACGCCGGGCCGGGGTACGTGGACCCTCTCCCAGGACAAAAAATTGCGAAGCGGTATATACACATTGAAACCCGATCTTGAGGTCTGACTGTGAAACACACAATTGTGTGTCTAACCACATAGAAACACACAAAATGTTAAATCACAAAAAAAAAATGTATACAGGTCAAGCACAGGCCTCCCACCCACTGCGGGCCCTGGTTTAGCACACCCACAATGGGTGCGCCAGTAGGGACAAATATGTTTTTGCAAATGCCCATAGTTTTGGAATAGGACAAGCATATTTAGGTGTGATGGTCAGGTGTCCACATACCTTTGGCCATATGATGTAAGTACCCTGATGGACACATCTCATTGATTCTGCTACAATAACACAAAAAATACAGCCTTTAGCCATTTCATTTAATAGTATTTAGTTAACATATTGTGTAAGATGTGTGCTCTTAGTGAAGAACTACTACAGACCTCGGTATTTCAATGTGTGTGGCTGATAGTGTGATCGACAAGTACATTTTGCCAGTAGCTACTGAATTTGAACTTCACAAACTCACCTCCACCACAACTCTCTTCCATGACTACACTGGTCGACTCAACATCATTCAGGTTCTGCTAATAAATATGAACATTCAAGATATGGGCTACACATTATAACATAAATAATTGTGTTTAAGTTATTCACCTTTAAAGACAACATTTCACCTCAACTCCACGGCTGACCTTTTGTCAGCCGTGGAGATCCTGCTAAATAGCAGTGCAGAATGACATGAACAGCTTGATCTACACTGACACCTGCAGAACCTGATGGCAATGTTTGATCTATAAGACCCACATTAAGTTGAAATGTCAAATGCAGCAATGTAGGGAACTAAATATAACGTTAGACAACTTTTCAAGAGATCAACTATTAAGCTAGTTAGTTACCTGGCTATATCTTCTAATGTGTCAAAGCTAGCTAGCTAGCTGTAGCACTCACCTTGTCTTTGCATTAAAAAAAACGCCCTTATGTCTAACTTCCGTCTTTTCTCGGCTGGTGTCATATCGGTGCTAGCTGTGAGTGAGGTGAACCTAGTATAATGTAGACTGTTTGCTAGCTAGCGAACAAAACGTTAGCTAGCAACTATTGTTCATACATGGTTGCCTGTTTTAGAAAAACAGTCTGATAATCTAAACATCTACCTGATTCATACGTTACGGGAGGTAAATAGCTAGAGGTACCAAACTTTCATGAGCCAGAGATCAGTTGCTAGAGGCAATGGTAGCCTCTATACTATGGTAACCAGATCAGCAACTACCCAAACGCAAAGTGCCTGCGTGTGGTCCTAAAGCCAGTCTGATTCGAATTATGCAATTGCTTACTGTACTGCAACGTTCTAAAGAGTTTGAGCTTTTCTTATAATAAGAGTTCTGTTGATAAAAAGTATGGGGGGGGTCAAAATGCCATTTTCAAAAAGTGGTAGTGGGGGGACGTCCCACTCATAATGAAACCTACGCCCCTGGTTGTACTGTGAGTTGTATGATGTGAAGAGAGATTGTTCAACAAATGAGGGTGGGACGGAGATGAGGATGGATGGTATTGTGGGAAGAGCAGGTGGGAGCAGTGAGGTGTGTGGGGAACTAATATTTAGGAAACCGCATTTGGCAGAAGAATATGAGTGTAGGATATCATGATTGACCCCACACTCCAGAACAGTAGGTGGCGGTATGTGCACTTTAAATGAGCCAGCGTTCCACCAACAGAAATCTAAAGAAAAAGAAGATGCTGTTCTGAAAAGCTTCAGTGTACTATACAGTAAAGGTAATGTTTTTTTTTTTGTGAATATGTATGCAAATATATCTTTCGCGTATGTTTAAGCACGTGGATTTTGTGTTATTGGGCATCTCATAATTTATTGGTGTGTACTGTAGCTAGCTCGCATTAAGAATGCCATACCAAATTATCTTGAGTCTGTATAGCTGAGCTACCGTACAGTGAAAATTAATTAGCTTCTAGTTAACGACACCTTAGGTAGGCTGGACAGATGAAAGATTTAGCAACAGTTTTTCTGGGTGACATTCAGTTAATTGAATTCGTCATGGAGGCCATCATATTAATATAACCTTATACCCAGGCTACGTTACTGCGGTGAAGTTAGTTTTAGACTGGACATTCGACAGACATTCGCCTCTTTAAATCTAAATAGCTCTTTAAGAACAGGGGCGACTGGTCATTAGGGGCACAGCCCCACCTTTTGTCAACAGAAAGAACTGCAACAAAAAAAGTATTTTTATTTCTCGAAGATTACTTCCTATAATTTATTATCTATGAATATAGCATCTTCCTAAATTGCATATCATTTGTGTTAGGATTTTTTTTCATGTTAATTGGTCCCTGCCTTGCTGCTTCAGACTGCGTTCTGCCGATTCGAGTTTGCAGTAGTAGGTCATAGGCTAAGCGTGAATGTGGGGGTAGCCCCTCTCACAATGCAATGTTCATTGTATGTGTGAAAATATTAATATGGATGCTCAGAATGTTAGTGTGATTAATGTAGATTGCACAAATTTGATGCCAAGTGGGGCTGACCGCCGGTAGCCCCACTACAGCGTAATTTCGTATTTCAGACCTGATTGGCTGTCTGTCTGTCTGGCGCCAACATTAGTCGGCAAGAAGAGTGAGGAGGGTAGATTGTTTTAGCTAGTTTGTTAGCTTCACAAACGCCAGATAACTAAAGTGTATTTCATACTCGAGCAACAGTTTCAAACCCTTAATTTGGAGGAGAAACTTGAAAAGCGACTTGGTGCCCATCAGCCACGGGACATTGTCGTCACTCAAACTGCTGGTAAAAGTAATCATGGGTTTAACGTGGAGTGGTTTTTGAAGAAAAAGTGGCTAACAGTTGGCATACAAAAGAAAGCACTCTTCTGTTTTTCCATGTCTGCTATTTGGTGGAGATGGTACTTGGTCGAAGATGGGTTACAAAGATTTGAAACATCTTTCTAAGAGGATTGCAAAACATGAAAGCAGCAGGAGTCATCTGGACAGTGCTGTGAAATTGGGCTTACTTGGAAGGGTAAATGTCACAGCCCAAGTTGACAGTGCATACAGGCACTCCATTGAGCAGCATAACAAACAGGTGGAAGAAAACGGGTACGTTCTCAGTCGGATCATAAAACTTTGCGGAAAATGTGAAACCGCAATGCAGTTGGACTCCCTGAACCCTGGAATTCAAAGGGACATCTTGCACTGTACAAAACTAATTGTTAGACTGTATGTATGAAGTGTACAGGGAGGAGATAGCCAAGCAAGTGGATTATCACAAATGGTGGTTGTGTTGCGATACATGTTGCCTGACAATACAGTGACAGAGAGGTTTTTGGAGTTTATGGAAGTGAAAGATAAAACTGGACTCATCTTTAGTAGCATCAAGGGTGTGCTGAAACCACTGAAGCTGGGAGAAAAGCTGATCGCTCAAACTTATGATGGTGCGGCTGTAATGAGTGGAAACGTCCAAGGGGTACAGAGGCTAATGAAAGAGACATACCCACATGCCCAGTTTGTTTACTGCTATGCTCACCAGCTGAACCTGACCTTGCAGCAACTTTGTTCAGCAAGGATGAGCATCCTGAAGGTGTTTTTTTCAGATTTAACTGCTTTTGCCACCTTTTTTTCTGGCGCTCCAAAACGTGTTGCGGCACTTGCTGACGCAACACAGAGACGCATTCCAAGGCCGTACGATGGAACTTTAATATTAGAACTTTCAATGCAGTTTGGGAAAACCGCGCTGCTCCTGTGTATGGAGGACATACGCACACAACCAGGATGGGATTAGGCCACCATAAGTGAGGCATACGTTCTGTCAAAAACTCAGAGCCTTTCTGCAGCTGCTGGAATATTTCTTCCTTATGCCAGAAGTTGATGTTTTATGCAACACTCTGCAAAAACGGAGCATCGATGCATCTGGGATTAGCAGTGTGCTTATCCATTTCAAGTAGAATGTCCAGAATATGTGGAAGCAAACTGATTAATGGCCTGCCACCGTTCACGATGGAACGGATTAGCCAGGCTGACGAGTAACCAACACAGCGTCAGTGATGGAGGCATGCGACACAGTAATCTCCCAGGTGGAGCAGAGGTTTTCACCAAGTGACCACCTGATCGCTGCCAAGCTGGTTGACAGCTCGCTCTTCCCACAATTTATCCTGTCATTCCCTACATTTGAGCTTGACTGTGCGGTGAAACTATGGCCTCTAGGAAACTAGGAAAAGTTGAAGTCTGAGCTGACCACTTTACCGCCACACTGAGCTTCACACTGGTAAGATGGCCATGTCTCTGTTAAGATCCATCCATGAGAACAACCTAGAGGAGGCTTTTGCTGAGACCGTCGCTCTGCTGAAAATTATCATAACAACACATATGATGACATACGAGTCAGAGAGGAACTTTTGCACCTTGAAGAGGGTAAAAACCTTCACTCGCAATACCATGGGACAGCTGCGACTCAATGCATTGGCCATGTTGTCCATCGAAAGCCAGCTGATTCAGCAGCTACACAACTTCATTCCCAAAGTCATTGAAAAGTTTGCCCAGAGGAATAACCGCCGTGACACCATTCTCTTCAAGTGAGCCCTCAGCCTTGGTGAGTGAAAGCATATTTAATCATCATGACTTTGTGGTGCTGGTCCATGCATTGGTGATATTTTTGTGCTGGATCGATTGATATAGATGGTGACGAGTGTCAGTCTGTCCATGCTTATTTATTAAGGTTGTTAATAAATAAGCATATCCATAGAATGGATCTGTATCCCAAAAATGTTTCCCTTTTCCGCTTTGTTGTGGCCTTCAGTGCTGTTGAGCTCATAGCTGTTCATATTTTGTGGAGCCATGCTGTTTGTTGATGTGTTAAATAAACACATCAGTAGCAAAAGGGTGTTTTGTAGCTTTACTGGTATGTATCCTATATTTTGAAATGGTTTGTGCCCCACCAATTCTTTACATATAATAACGCCACTATTAACGAAGTATTCATTTAATCCAATATTGGTCTTATTGTGATGACAAAAGTGTATAAGATGTTGCACAGTCTTTGTTTACCCATATTTTAACGAGCAACGGAGAACTAACCACTGTGTATTGGAGCCAAAATATAAAAGGAAGCAATCTCAGGGTCATGGCTGGTTGTGGGCGCGTTCAAATTGTATACGAATTAAGCAATCTTCAAAATTCAAGTTTCAATAGCTCTTACAAAATGTATACAATGACTATGAAAAGCTTTTAGTTTTTGTCTCCCATACACAGCGATTAGTGGCTTGTTTTTTTTTAGGCTTGTTTAAAATATTGCTTAATAAGCACTGTGCAATATCCTATACACTTTTGTAATCACAATGAGACCAATATTGAGATATTTGGAAAAATTTGGGGACAACAGGACTTTTTTGGGGGGGTTTTCACCCTGGCTCTTCCTATCAATTGTATTGAGCAATTTGGCACCAAATTGCCTTCAGAACGTGTCTTAAATCAAAACAAAAAGGCCACTACTGCAATGCATACAGCCCCACTAGTATAAGCAGGGAAAAGTCATACAAGAAATCATACATGTATCTTTTCTGAACTGCTATTTACACTTTTCATTTGAATTTGTTGTCATCTACAGGTAGCCTTTGAAATTTCAGAAATACCACACCTTTTTATAAACGTTGCTGCCCTATTGTTATCCAATGGAAAAGGTCTAGATGTACAGACCTGCCTGTGTAGTTTTTGTGTAAATATTGTGTAAATATAATTTTTTTTCAAGTCGCACACCATTTTAATCAGGACCATCTCAGCTTTATAACTAATATGTCGGGGTGCGCCATTCACTGTAATCCAATGCTAGTGCCTAAAAACTATTTTCTGAGCTTCGCCTGTTGATTTCCTGTGGAGAGACATGCTGGTCTATTTAGGGAAAATCTCAAAGTATATTAAAAATGTCCATTAGTGGGGCATCATTTTAATCAAGACAGTTTCCTCTTCTTAATAAAATATGATTTGACTGCACCATTCCTTGTAATCAAAGCTAGACTAGAAATATTCAGGACTTGCAATTTTTGTAATACTTCCAGATTACATTTAAAATGAAAAAATAACATCCACTGCCTCAGGTTGAGCAAGAGCAAAACTAAACACAACAAAAGCCGGACAGTAACCAAACAAAAAATAAATACAAAATAAATAAAATAATTAAGGTTATCTCAAACTAACTTGTTATCCAGTAAAGAAACCAACTTATGAGCATTGAGTAAATTCAGGGATTTACTCAAGAGCATTAACTAATTCTTCCAATGGGTCAAGTTGGGTTTTGCTTCAAAGTATCTACATTTTATGTATAAAGAACCTCCCAATCAAACCACAACGTTGAGAACCAAGTCTAAGTTCTTGTTCTCAACAAAATAATGTTTTTATCGTCTTCACAATCTATAATAAGTCCCATAAGTGCATTGAAATGGAAATGTTCAACAAAACTCCTCTCGTCGTAATAAACTCCCACTGTCTTCCATAAAAAATCCCTCTAGATGCCCATTCCATGTACACAGTTTTTCTACTAAACAATACACTCACCTAAAGGATTATTAGGAACACCTGTTCAATTTCTCATTAATGCAATTATCTAATCAACCAATCACATGGCAGTTGCTTCAATGCATTTAGGGTTGTGGTCCAGGTCAAGACAATCTCCTGAACTCCAAACTGAATGTCAGAATGGGAAAGAAAGGTGATTTAAGCAATTTTGAGCGTGGCATGGTTGTTGGTGCCAGACGGGCCGGTCTGAGTATTTCACAATCTGCTCAGTTACTGGGATTTTCACGCACAACCATTTCTAGGGTTTACAAAGAATTGTGTGAAAAGGGAAAAACATCCAGTATGCGGCAGTCCTGTGGGTGAAAATGCCTTGTTGATGCTAGAGGTCAGAGGAGAATGGGCCGACTGATTCAAGCTGATAGAAGAGCAACTTTGACTGAAATAACCACTCGTTACAACCGAGGTATGCAGCAAAGCATTTGTGAAGCCACAACACGCACAACCTTCAGGCGGATGGGCTACAACAGCAGAAGACCCCACCGGGTACCACTCATCTCCACTACAAATAGGAAAAAGAGGCTACAATTTGCACGAGCTCACCAAAATTGGACAGTTGAAGACTGGAAGAATGTTGCCTGGTGTGATGAGTCTCGATTTCTGTTGAGACATTCAGATGGTAGAGTCTGAATTTGGCATAAACAGAATGAGAACATGGATCCATCATGCCTTGTTACCACTGTGCAGGCAGGTGGTGATGGTGTAATGGTGTGGGGGATGTTTTCTTGGCACACTTTAGGCCCCTTAGTGCCAATTGGGCATCGTTGAAATGCCACGGCCTACCTGAGCATTGTTTCTGACCATGTCCATCCCTTTATGACCACCATGTACCCATCCTCTGATGGCTACTTCCAGCAGGATAATGCACCATGTCACAAAGCTCGAATCATTTCAAATTGGTTTCTTGAACATGACAATGAGTTCACTGTACTGAAAGGGCCCCCACAGTCACCAGATCTCAACCCAATAGAGCATCTTTGGGATGTGGTGGAACGGGAGCTTTGTGCCCTGGATGTGCATCCCACAAATCTCCATCAACTGCAAGATGCTATCCTATCAATATTGGCCAACATTTCTAAAGAATGCTTTCTGCACCTTTCTGAATCAATGCCACGTAGAATTAAGGCAGTTCTGAAGGCGAAAGGGAGTCAAACACAGTATTAGAATGGTGTTCCTAATAATCCTTTAGGTGAGTGTATCTATAGTGGGGAGAACAAGTATTTGATACACTGCCGATTCTGCAGGTTTTCCCACTTACAAAGCATGTAGAAGTCTGTAATTTTTATCATAGGTACTCTTCAACTGTGAGTGACGGAATCTAAAACAAAAATCCAGAAAATCACATTGTATGATTTTTAAGTAATTAATTTGCATTTTATTGCATGACATAAGTATTTGATACATCAGAAAAGCAGAACTTAATATTTGGTACAGAAACCTTTGTTTGCCATTACAAAGCTCATACATTTCCTGTAGTTCTTGACCAGGTTTGCACACACTGCAGCAGGGATTTTGGCCCACTCCTACATACAGACCTTCTCGTCGCTGGGCAATACTGACATTCAGCTCCCTCCAAAGATTTTCTATTGGGTTCAGGTCTGGAGACTGGCTAGGCCACTCCAGGACCTTGAGATGCTTCTCACGGAGCCACTCCTTAGTTGCCCTGGCTGTGTGTTTGGGGTCGTTGTCATGCTGGAAGACCCTGCCACGACCCATCTTCAATGCTCTTACTGAGGGAAGGAGGTTGTTGGCCAAGATCTCGCAGTACATTGCCCCATCCATCCTCCCCTCAATACGGTGCAGTCGTCCTGTCCCCTTTGCAGAAAAGCATCCCCAAAGAATGATGTTTCCACCTCCATGCTTCACGGTTGGGATGGTGTTCTTGGGGTTGTTCTCATCCTTCTTCTTCCTCCAAACACAGCGAGTGGAGTTTAGACCAAAAAGCTCTATTTTTGTCTCATCAGACCACATGACCTTCTCCCATTCCTCCTCTGGATCATCCAGATGGTCATTGGCAAACTTCAGACGGGCCTGGACATGCGCTGGTTTGAGCAGGGGGACCTTACGTGCGATGCAGGACTTTAATCCATGACGGCGTAGTGTGTTACTAATGGTTTTCTTTGAGACTGTGGTCCCAGATCTCTTCAGGTCATTGACTAGGTCCTGCCGTGTAGTTCTGGGCTGATCCCTCACATTCCTCATGATCATTGATGCCCCATGAAGTGAGATCTTGCATGGAGCCCTAGACCGAGGGAGATTGTCCGTCATCTCGAACTACTTCCATTTTCTAATAATTGCGCCAACAGTTGTTGCCTTCTCCCCAAGCTGCTAGCCTATTGTCCTGTAGCCCATCTCAGCCTTGTGCAGGTCTACAATTTTATCCCTGATGTCCTTACACAGCTCTCTGGTCTTGGCCATTGTGGAGAGGTTGGAGTCTGTTTGATTGAGTATGTGGACAGGTGTCTTTTATACAGGTAACGAGTTCAAACAAGTGCAGTTAATACAGGTAATGAGTGGAGAATAGGAGGGCTTCTTAAAGACAAACTAACAGGTCTGTGTGAGCTGGAATTCTTACTGGTTGGTAGGTGATCAAATACTTATGTCATGCAATAAAATGCAAATTCATTTTTTTAAAATCATACAATGTGATTTTTCTGGATTTTTGTTTTAGATTCCGTCTCTCACAGTTGAGGGGTACCTTGGATAAAAATGACCGACCTCTACATCAAATTCTTGTTCTCCCCACTGTACATAGATCTCTTCAAAAGGAACATATCTGCTATTGAAACCTATTATATCTTCCATTTGGAATTAGTGAAAAAGAAATCTCCCCACTGTATATCTATTGTTACACATTGGTGTTTTATGTGGTGTAAGATTATGCTTGTATATTAATTTCCAATAGAGAAGGACTTGTTTATGGAAATCACAAAGTTTAGTTGGTAAGCACATTCAAAATCACAGTGTTGAAAAAACACATTGGGAATAGTAAACCAAAAAGACCACTTATTCTCGAGTAACTCAAAGAATACAATTTAGAGTAGAAGAACATTTCTCGTTATATATATTTCTAGCATCTTTCCTCTCTGCTCCATTTATCATTGGACTTATAATTGAGTTCCTTTGCTGTATAATTTTTTCTAGATAAAATTCACTTTTTTTGTAACTCCATTAATCAATTTCTTTCTTGATTATCCAGTTCAGATTGACTACAGCAATGTCCTATTTCCTGAAGCAGATTATTTAAGTTTCTTCATGTTAAGTTCTTTGCAAAGGTTTTTGGTATATTCCCCAACCTTTTATTTAATAAATTCCCATTTACTAAAAGTACTTGATGAGGTCCAAAAAGAATAGCCACTCACCCCACCATCTTGCTCTTGGTTTTACAGATGTGGGTGAATTTTGAAGCGTTCTATTGTCCAGCCTACCTTAGGGCAGTAATATGTAATACACTGTGGCAGTAAGGCAACAGCATGTTTTATTGGTAATTAGTAACTAGCTACTATTAAATAGTAAGTGCTATCGCCTCTGGATGAACAACGCCACTTACTCTTGACTGTATTTTTGCCTTTAGCACGTCCTTTAGTTGTTTCTCTGCTATAATAAAGCAGGCACCTGCAAGATGCATGAACGGGGTTAACAAGAAGACAACAGTGACAGAGTTAGTGTTGCCAAATCTTAATGTTGTACATTTGGCTCAACATTGTACTGGACAAGTAAAATAATATTGTCTGGCAAGGAGAATGTATACTGCGGTTATCCGAATGGACAAGTGAATTACATTTTAATTTACCACCAAATACTGAGATGGCATGGGCTAAACAAATTCAACTGCATGTTGGTTAGCTCTTGAAGTCTCTCTTGTGTGTGTCAGTGATTTTACCTACAGGTGCATTTCAAAAAATTTGAATATCGTGGGAAGGTTCAAAAAGTGACACCGTCATATATTCTAGATTCATAACACAAAGTGAAATTTCAAGGCTTTTTTGTTTTAATCTTGATGATTACGGCTTACAGCCAGTATCTCAGAATATTAGAATACAAAATGTGCAATACAGAAATGTTGACTTGCAAAGAGCTCTAACACCTTGACCCTTCAATCTCTGTCTGGTTTAGTACACACAATCATGGGGAAGACTGCTGACTTGACAGTTGTCCAGAAGACACTCATTGACACCCTCCACGAGGAGGGTAAACCACAGAAGGTCATTGCTGAAAGGGCTGGCTGTTCGCAGAGTGCTGTTTCAAAGCATATCCATGGAAAGTTGACTGGAAGGGAAAAGTGTGGTAGGAAAAGGTGCACAAGCAACAGGGATGACCGCAGCCTTCAGAGGATTGTCAAGCAAACCCGATTCAAGAACTTGGGGGAGCTTCACAAGGAGTGGACTGAGGCTGGAGTCAGTGCATCAAGAGCCACCACACACAGACGTGTCCAGGAAATGGGCTACAAGTGTCGCAATCCTAGTGTCAAGCCACTCCTGAACCAGAGACAACGTCAGAAGCGTCTTACCTGGGTTAAGGAGAAAAAGAACTGGACCGTTGCTCAGTGGTCAGAAGTCCTCTCTTCAGATGAAAGTAAGTGCATACATTTTAAAAGAGCCATGTAAAACCACACAGTTTAGTAGTAAGTGCTTCCTAATCAATTAATTAGTAATGGGAAAAGGTCAGTGCTGGAACCCGGACCATACAAATAATAAACATAAACCATAAAAAGACAATAATAAAAGACATCAGATGGAGGTGGTAGCAATGGAACTATTCTAAGTACTGAAGAGTTTTGACTGCTTGAATTGGGAACTTTCCTGAAGGGGTAGGACAGTCAAGCACAGCTTGTAGATATTGACATCAGCGGTGTCAAATGTTGGTTTCTTTAAATGTGGAGCTTCACTGGCCATCTTGAAGTTGCTGGGACACAGCCAGAGCTCAACGAAGAGTTGATGAGGGAGGTGAAGAGTGGGAGGTCTCCTGAGATGGCCTGGAGAAGGGAGGAGGGGATAGGGCATTATGTTTGGTGGCAAGCCATCACTAGCTGCAGGATATCACCCCGTAAAAGCAGGGAAGAGGTTAATGAGTGGCCAAATTTGGCTAGTGGGCCCACAAGGCTGAGTCAATGAGGTTAAACACATCATCAACCTTCTTTTGAAAGTGAAAGACAAAACAAAAGTCAGAGGGAAGATGCCCGGGGAGGAGGTGGAGGGTTAAGGAGGGATTAGAAGTTGCAAAATGGTTTCCTGGGGTTGGAGGAGAAAACCTGCAATTTCAAGTGATAGAAGTTGGCTTTAGCAGCAGATGGGGAGGAAGAGAAAGTAACAACAAGTAGGGATTGGAAGGATGCTTTTTTCCTCAAACTGCCCAAAGCCCACTCCTGCGAGCTCACAGTGCGTCACTTAGCCAGGGAGCAGGAGGGGGTGGCCATGCAGGCTGTGAGGAGAGGGGACAGGGAGTGACAGGACTGGAAAGCAAGGACAGTAGGGTGGAAGAGGCAGACTTTGGAGAAAGATGGATTTAGCAGATAGGAAAAATGAGAGGATTGAGGAGGAGAGCAGTTTGGGATAGTGAACATGTGTTGTGGCGGCGTAAGACATTGGAAGGGCTGACCGTGTAGGGTGGAGGAGAGAGAATGAGAACAAGGCAAATAAGTGGTCATACGATTAGAGCGGTGTAGTGGTGAGATTATTGTAAAGATTAGATCGAGGGCATGGCCTGCTTTGTGAGTAGGAGTTAACAAGGAAAGGGTGAGGTCAAAAGAGGAAAGGAGTGGAAAAAATAATTGTAAAGAAATGTCTCAAAGGCAGATGCTGGAAGGTTGAAGTCACCCAAAAATGTGGTTAGCCATCATCTGGTTATTAAGTAATCAGCATGTCAAGCAGATTGAGAAAGTCAACAAGAGCGCCTGAGAGATGGCGACAATGTCATCTAGGTCACACTCGACAACATGGAATTCAAAAGAGTAAATGGATAAGTGAACAAATGGGAAGAGAGAGAATCTCCAATTTTACAAAACAAGTAGTCCTGTAAAAAAAAAAAAAAAAAGTTATGTATTTCAGTGGTTCCCAAACCTCTATTTTATACAGGGTTGTCTCTTGCTCTTACCCCAGTCTGGTCACTGCCATTCCAGAACTTGTCAAAAGTAAGTTATCAAGTGACCTGTTAGTTTGTGTGCATGGCACCACTTAAAAAAACATACACCCGGTCCTATTTAATGGAACTTGGCGAAAACAATAAAGGAATGTGTTGCATCTATTGAAACTTCACAATCATAAGTAATTGTTTGTTACTTCTAAAAGCCCCCCCCTTGGCACAATAAGCCTGGCACCCCCAAGAAAGATTGAGGAACCCATTGAGTCAGCGGCCATCTGTCGACTGGCTGCCCGACACGTGTTGAGCCTACAGCCATGCATTGAGCAACTGATCATTGATGAGACGCGCGTCAAACCACAGTACGCAAGTGATCGTGCCCTGGAGATCATCACCTATTGGCCTCAAACTAGCCCAGTCTTAGCTCCCACACTCAAATTCCTGGAGCCGCTAATGAGAGAAACACTTGCGTTAAATAAAACCCTGTGTGACCTGCCATTGTGGCTGGGAAAATACATTTTCTACACGCCAATGTCAAAATCTATCCACATTTGGCATAAAAAAAATTATACTTGGTTTTCGATACTATTTTTATGGGGAAATAAATTGTGATACTATACTTAATCAATTTGGTTTTCCCCCACCCCTATTTAAGTACATTTATCCTGACTTGAAAAAATCTAGAAAAGGGGTTACGAGGTGGCAGTCGGGTTCCCTGATTTAGGGTGTTCCCAAAAGTCTGTTAATTATTTCTGCAAGGTCCATTTATTTGCATGTCTTAATGTGAATTTTTTCTATTGTTGTCTTCTATTTTGTGACAGGTCACAACTCGTGTCATCTGCTAAATATGGATCCAGATGATCAGTATGGGACAAATGAAAGCCTCTGGGTGAACACTGTGAGTTTTGTAACTTACCCCACATTTTATTGCGTTCTTTAAATTGAGTAAAATTCATTCACTCTGCTAATTCCAACCATGGGTTGTTCTAGGATCAGCCATTGGATTGGAGCAAGTTTATAGATGAATCACAATGTGAGATTAAGACGAGCCCAGGGTCAGCTGTGTCAGTAGGAGTTGATACATCCCATGTTTCTCAAAAGAAGAACCCAAATGAAAAAGAGATCTCCATCGTCCCAATCTCAGACACACATGGAGTCCCAAAGCAAGAAGGTGGATGTAAAAATATAGCAGATCTCAAAGTAAAGGTTTGTAGCTCTTCTGCACTCCAAGCCCAGTTACAATGTCCAGTGTGTTACATATCAAATCAGTCTCTTCTGCTGGAAATCTATAGGTTTGGTCCAGTCTAGGTGGAATATAATTTAGATAACCCACAGACATGTAGTAGAAACATTGTCTGTGAAGGGTTTTCCATTATGTGTTAGTTGTTACAGCTTTCCACAAGTTACAGAGTTGCAGTTAACATAATTTAAGAACAATTTGTTGTTAACTTTTTAGAAGCTGAGTGAAGTGCATTTGAGAGTCTGTAAAGCATTCATGTCTATCATTTCTTTTTCAAATGTAGAGTTTTAGAACTTTACCCTTACTAACTTTTCAGAAAAGTTAGTGAGCAGAGCCTGCCAAGAAGAACAAATGTCTCTTACTGCCTGAGTTACTGACTGTCCCATGTTAATTAGCGTAGTGGTTAGAGACCTGGCCTTCCATGCCAGCGACCAGTGTTCGAGCCTCACTGCAGACAAAACAAATTATGCATTAGGATTTGTTCAGGATAGACAAAATCTTTGCTGGCTAGAACCTTCTGTAGCTATGTTATAGTAAGCCTAAAATAAAACAGTTTACGGTTATATTGTGGATTTTCAAAGTAGCATACTATACAAAACAGTACATATTTCACCATCATCCGCAAAGTACGTCCTTGTTGTATGTAGATTCAATTTGATTCAACTTCATTGTCATTGAACAAGTACAGTACAACGAAAAGCAGTTTGCATCTAAAAAGAAGTGCAAATAGAGGAGGACAGAAAATGTACGTATTTACGTTAAGTATTTAAAATGTATTTAGTATATGTATGTATGTACAAGTTGAATGTATAGATGTGCAATTAATGCAAATGCTTTACATATGGCAATTCTAAATGTACAATGAAAGCAAATAGAGGAGGGCAGAACATTTACAAGTATTAATTAGTATTAAAGTGGCAATTCTCAATGGCATTCTGAATTTGCAATCGAGGCATATTGAAGGAGTAGGGTAGCATGTGCAACTGAAATGCAGGGATAGCAGCAATGAGGTTCCCGAGATAGGCATGTGTATGTAACAATTGAAATTGCAAGTACAGTGGCAGTTCTAAATGTGCAATGAAGGCAATTTTAGTCGGCATGTGCAAATGAAATATAGGAATACAACTGAAAACTTCCTTATCAGACTTTATAAGGTAGTGACAGAGTCCAGTAGTACTAAGGGTGGGTATGGTTAGTGATGGGTCACAGAGTCTAGCAGGGTTACAGTAGTTGGAAAGAAACAGTTCCTGAGCCTGCTGGTGCGAGAACAGAGAGATCTGTACCGCTTGCCTGTTGGGAGGCGGGCAAACATTTTGTGGCATGGATGTGAAGGGTCCCAGGTGATACCTCGCGCCCTGTGCCGACACTGCTTGCGCAGGAGGTCTACAATGGCTGGGAGCTGGGTACCCGTGATGTGCTGGGTGGTTTTCACCACCCATTGCAGGGCCTTTTGGTCGGCTACAGAGCAACCACCAAACCACAATGTGGCGCAGTTAGGTAGAATGCTCTCGATTGTTCAGCAGTTCACAAGGGTCTTAAGGGACCAGGAGAAGTCCTCGGAGATGTGGACACTCAGGAATTTGAAGCTGGACACACATTCCATCTCAATGCCATTGATAAAAATGGGGCGTGACTACAGCCTTTAGATTTCCTGTAATCCACAATGAGCTCCAAGGTTTTCTTTTCATTGAGGGCCAGGTTGTTCTCAGCGCCCCATGCCTCCAGGCACTTCACCTCCTCCCTGTAGGCTGACTCGTCATTGTCACTGATCAGGCCTACCACTGGGGTGTCGTCTGCGGATTTGACGATGGTGTTGGAGCTGTGTAGAGAAATGCAATTGTGGGTAAAAAGGAAGTACAGGAGGGGGCTCAGCATGCAGCCTTGTGGAGGAGGTAAAGTTGTCTAACCTGACTCTGTTGGTTAGGAAGTATAGAGTCCAGTTGCAGAGAGAGGGGCTGATCCCTAGGTCATGGAGTTTGTTGACTTGTCTAGAGGGGATGACTGTGTTGAATGCTGAGCCTATGAACAGCATTCTCACATACAGCTCTGGAAAAAATTAAGAGACCACTGCACCTTTATCTTTACTTTCCAAAAAAGTTTTGAGTGAGGAACAGAAGGGTTCAATTTGTTGTGGTCTCTTGTAGTGGTTGTATTAGTGAGTCTGCTCCCTCTGGCCGCACTTTGACTGACTTCACTGATTCCTTCATTCGATTAATGAGGGGTAAATACTTGGGAAGTAGGAACAATGAGAGGTGGTTAGACTGTCCCAGGTGGGGGAGGGGAATGGCTTTATAGTCCTTTGGAATGTTTGTGTACACCTGGTCCAGTGTATTGTCTCTTCTTGTGGGAATTTGGGAAACATTTAGATTTTATTGAATAGCAGCCTGAAGCTCTTCCATTGCCAGTTTAGCATTAGCATCTGGTGGTTTGTAGATTGCAGTAACAACAATAGATGTAAACTCCTGAGGCAAGTAAAAAGGCCTGCACTTAATCATTAGGTACTCCAGATTGGTTGAGCAGTGACTCTCGGTTATGTTAGTCTGTACACCATGCTTTGTTCACATAAATGCACAGGCCACCTCCTCTGGTCTTACCGGAATCCTCCGCCATTCGGTCAGCTCTGAAGCCTTCCAGCTCGATTACGTTGTCGTGTAGCCACATTTCTGAGAAAATCATGACGCTGCAATCCATAATCTTTTTTTGTGAGATTATTCTTAGTTGTATTTCGTCCATTTTGTTCACCAGTGACCGTTTGAGGTAAAGGCTAGCTAGTGATGGCCGATGTGGGGTTAGCATTAGCCTAGCCTGGAGTCCACCCCGCTTCCCTCGTCTTTGTTTACAGCAGGGGTGTCAAACCGGTTCCACGGAGGGCCGAGTGTCTGCAGGTTTTTGGTTTTTCCTATAAATTGGTTCCTAGTTCATACCTACACAACCAGGTGAGGGTAGAAACTAACCAATCAGTGACCTAATTAACCAATCAAGTACAAGGAGAGAGCAAAAACCTGCAGACACTCGGCCCTCCGTGGAACCGGTTTGACACCTGTGGTTTACAGTCTCGAAGCCGCCTACATGCACTTCCTGTCGGAGATATAATTGGCATCTCCTGGGGCATCTTCACAATCTCCGGTGGATGTTGGAAGTTGGAACACGATACACAGAGAATTTTTTGCCGGACCGCTTAAGTGGAGCCGGCCAAGAAGAGCGAATGTCTCTGTCTGACTGACTGACTACCCCTTGTGAAATCGTGTAGTGGTTAGAGAAGCGGACTTGTGAACTATAGGTCCCGAGTTCGTATCTCCTTGCAGGCAAAGCGAAGTACTCATTATGAATTATTCCCTATAGACGAAAACTTCGCTGGCTAAAACCGTTAGTATCTACATTATAGTAAGCCTGAAATATAACAGTTTACAGTTATATTGCAACTGTTTATGGTGGATTTTCGAAGTACGTATCCATGCATGCGTTTTGGGTCAGGATAGACAAACATATTTGCTGGCTTAACAACGTTACGTTATATTAAGCCTTAACTGAAACTGTATATGGTTATATTGCGACTGTTTCTGGCATGGAAAAGTTCTTCTTTAGTCTCGCTAGCAATTGCTCAATTCTTATGATTATTCCTAGGAATTTAGTAGATACTAGTAAGCCTATTATGCAATAAAATGCAAATGAATTACTTAAAAATCATACAATGTGACTTTCTGGATTTTTGTTTTAGATTCCGTCACTCACAGTTGAAGTTATAAATTACAGACTTCTACTGCCCAGTAGGTGTTATTGTCTTCAGTGTTGTAGCTGAACACGCACCTAACAAATAGTAGGTCACTTTAAACATTCCCAGCTAGCCTATTTGCATCTACAGACTGTGCAGAAACAATTGGGAATGTCAATACAAAGACTCGCAACACAATAATAAGATTTTGCAACACTGTGCTATATCACATTTTACATACTGAAAAGTTTACTGCAGTAGAAACACATACTTGCTGCTTAGGTTGTAGATCGATTTTCCCGCAACACTCGGCACACAGCATTGGGGCCTAGTCAAGAAAATGCTCACGATCCCACCCCCACTGTAACAGTTAACAAGAGAGAAGCGCATCTGGGGCATCTGCATAAAAAAGCAATAAGGACCATGTCTGTGCTGCAAGCACAAAACAAAATGCATGGAATATGCTTGAGAAACATTCACATAATGGATAGGCCTGCTGATGTTGAAGTTGGGACACACTGTGCTGGTGATAATGACAACTCAGTGCAGAAAATATTATGTAAGGACATATACAGGGCACAAGGATCTTCTCTGCATGACATGTTCAATGAGATTCTGGTGGAGAAAAAACCAGACCAGCCAAAGACGTCAGTAGTGCAATCAGTACATGCATTCCTCGTACACACCATTCAGACATCAGCGCAATAAGATTCTGGATCGCTAAACATAGCCATTTCCCCTAGTTGGCACCAGTGGTACAAAAATCTGCTCCATGCACCAGTACAGACAGTAAGAGGCTCTTTAGCTCACATTATAGATGAAAATAGGATCAGACTAAGCTGTTAGAAAGCAGAGATTATTTTGTTTCCGTTGTTGCTTAAGAAGTAAGCTTTTGCTTAAGTAAGCTGGAACTTGGCATTGTCTGAGAAGCCTGAGATGTTTTTTTTCTTTTGTTGCATTTTTTATTGATTGATTTATTAATCATTGTCTGTTGCAATTTTGTTGATAAAGTGTAAAACATAACTTATTACATTTATGTCCAGACATTATATAGTGTACATTTACCAAAAGAGAATGTGTATTTATTTCTAAATAACATTACAATTGTTTTCTATTAGTTGTGATTGGATTTGTGATTGTCTTTTTTAATTAAAATATGTGAAAAAATCTTTGTATGATTACATTTGCATTCATTGGAATTTGATGCATCATCAGAAATAAAATGTATTTATTTTATGCCCAAATTCACATTTACAGAAATTACAAAACACTGGTATCCACAACGATCAATTTTGCTATATAAATATTATACAACATACAAGAATACAATAATTTTCTTATTGCCACTTTCCTTAAAAAAAAAAAATTGGCCTTGATGCCCTGACAAATAAAGCACACTCATAAGGCTAAGCTATCTTGACCCTAAATTCACCAAATTCCCCCCTTGTCAAAGCCTCCATCACAGACTACCCACAGCCTCAGGCTCAGCCAAGATCTTCCACCAAAACAATGCAGAGCGATGATAACATAACAGGTATTCTTTATGCTAAATTAGTCATTCTGGTCTTCATCTACACCAGCAAAATGTGTATTATTAGTAGGCTACAACTAGTTCAGAAAGAGCCCATCACTTGCCAATGAAGGCTTACTTTTTGACCTCTAATAGTCAGAGATACAGTGGATATAAAGTCTACACATGCCAGGTTCTTGTGATGTAAAATGCCAGGTTCTTGTGATGTAAAATAATGTGACAAAGATAAATCATTACAGAACTTTTTCCTCCTTTAATGAGACCTATAATGTGAACAATTCAATTGAAAAACAAACAGAAATCTTTGTTTAGTACAAAAATGTACAAAGAAATGTACAAAAATGCAGATCCAAAAAACGAATTATTTCAAATGGTCAAATCTGATGGTCCAAGGCAGCAGGTTGATTTATAAACATTTGACCAGAGGAACAGGAGTTTGGGAAAAGCAAAGAGCCTCTGTGACACAATTGGTGAAACACTATAGCAACTCCTTGTGGCAGGTAGGGGCCTTCTAGCTCACTGGAAAAGTGAGGCGAGGGTGGCAAAGCATTTCCAGGAGTTAAAGAATCAAGCATGACATTTAGAAAGGGCTAGTCTCCTGCACATATGTGTCTGTGGAAACCTCTTGAAAGATTTGACAAGATGGACATTGTGTGGTTTCCACTACATTCGCATGACGCATCTTGAACATCGACTTTCTTGCCTCTGAATTGGATATCACAAAATTGAATGATACTGAATTCATGTTTTTTTTTTCTATCAGGTGCTGCCTTCTCCAGTCCTGGTCAAAGAGCAGTCTGAAGAATGCTCCCTTCAGCTAGTAAAACAAGAGGAAGATAGCATAATTACAGTGGAGAAGGAAGAGAATGAAGACTGGCTGAACTCCGATGATGAGGATGTTGTGAAAGTGACAGTGCCATCATTACGCTCTGATAAAGCATACACTCTGATGGAAAGTCATAATGTGCAGGTGAAACAAGGCATCTGTAAAAAAATTGGCCCCCCACTTTTGCAGCTTTTACCCATAGTACAACCCTAATCAATCATCTCAATTAGTTTAATGGGGGAATGCATTTAGATCTTCCTGAGTTACAGTGGGGAGAACAAGTATTTGATACAATGCCGATTTTGCAGGTTTTCCCACTTACAAAGCATGTAGAAGTCTGTATTTTTATCATAGGTACTCTTCAACTGTGAGTGACGGAATCTAAAACAAAAATCCAGAAAATCACATTTTATGATTTTTAAGTAATTAGCATTTTATTGCATGACATAAGTATTTGATACATCAGAAAAGCAGAACTTAATATTTGGTAGAGAAACCTTTGTTTGCAATTACAAAGCTCATACATTTCCTGTAGGTCTTGACCAGGTTTGCGCACACTGCAGCAGGGATTTTGGCCCAATCCTCCGTACAGAGCTTCTCCAGATCCTTCAGGTTTCAGGGCTATCGCTGGGCAGTACGGACATTCAGCTCCCTCCAAAGATTTTCTATTGGATTCAAGTCTGGAGACTGGCTAGGCCACTCCAGGACCTTGAGATGCTTTTTACGGAGCCACTCCTTAGTTGCCCTGGCTGTGTGTTTCGGGTCGTTGTCATGCTGGAAGACCCAGCCACGACCCATCTTCAATGCTCTTACTGAGGGAAGGAGGTTGTTGGCCAAGATCTCGCGGTACATTGCCCCATCCATCCTCCCCTCAATACGGTGCAGTCAACCCCCTTTGCAGAAAAGCATCCCCAAAGAATGATGTTTCCACCTCCATGTTTCACGGTTGGGATGGTGTTCTTGGGGTTGTTCTCATCCTTCTTCTTCCTCCAAACACAGCGAGTGGAGTTTAGACCAAAAAGCTCTATTTTTGTCTCATCAGACCACATGACCTTCTCCCATTCCTCCTCTGGATCATCCAGATGGTCATTGGCAAACTTCAGATGGGCCTGGACATGCGCTGGCTTGAGCAGGGGGACCTTTCGTGCGATGCAGGATTATAATCCATGACGGCGTAGTGTGTTACTAATGGTTTTCTTTGAGACTGTGGTCCCAGATCTCTTCAGGTCATTGACCAGGTCCTGCCGTGTAGTTCTGGGATGAACCCTTACATTCCTCATGATCATTGATGCCCCACGAGGTGAGATCTTGCGTGGAGGCCCAGACCGAGGGAGATTGTCCGTCATCTTGAACTTCTTCCATTTTCTAATAATTGCGCCAACAGTTGTTGCCTTCTCACCAAGCTGCTTGCCTATTGTCCTGCAGCCCATCCCAGCCTTGGTGGTTGGTAGTTATCAAATACTTGTCATGCAATAAAATGCAAATTAATTTTTTAAAAATCATACAATGTGATTTTCTGGATTTTTAGATTCCGTCTCTCACTGTTGAAGTGTACCTATGATAAAAATGACAGACCTCTACATGCTTTGTAAGTAGGAAAACCTGCAAAATCGGGAGTTTATCAAATACTTGTTCTCCCCTCTGTATATGCAGTTGCCTTGACCATTGGGTTATGCAGATGCCACACCATTCACCTAAGTTTTGACAAAAAAGTGCACAGACCGAACCACTCAGTGTCCCCCTTCCGGTTTCATTGCTATTGGACAGTCTACAGAGATCCATCGTAGATTATCTAACATCTCAGTAAGTCTTGTCTAGACTGCCTCAAGATTTTGTAAAATCTAGCTAAATTGGGACCCTGAAAATAGTAATATATGTGCCCAATGTTGGAAAAACCACTGGCTAATTAGTGCTTCTTTAACAGAGTGTGAAATAAATATACTCTTTAAAATGTGTTTTAGAGAGAATCTTTTAGGGTAAGTTTCTTCGTACAAAAAAATATTTTGACCATGCAACCTTCCAACTATTGACTGTGTAAAATGTTGTACTTTTTGCCCCTATATGTCTGCATTTTAAGTGGGTTGTTAAAAAGATAAACAGTCATAGATATAGCAACACTGTCTAAAGTTAAGCCTGTAATATTTAAGCATCTTTTTAAGTGAGAGAACTTGCACAATTGGTGGCTGACTTAATAGTTTTTTGCCCCACTGTATATAGCCAATTCTTGAAGGTAAAATAATTTTTGGATGAACTGAATCCACCCCTCATCTCTGCTTCACAGGACTGTAAAAACGAGGAGGGTGAGATTGAAGATTGCAACACGACATCAGAGGAACCAGAGAAAGCTGCATATTGTGAGGGATTTTTCTATAAACTGCATATATAATCACACGTTTTATGAATATATCAATATGCATGCATAATCATACGTTTTAATGAAATATATTAATGAGTAATCCAGACACACAATAAGTTCTTGAAGGATGCAGCCCACGCACACACACAGACAGTAAGCTCTCAGAAACACATGGCCATTAAGATTGGGGTATCTTGTCTTGACGCTCCTTGGGGGTGTATGAGTAGTTGTGCAACTCAGCAGAACAGCATCCTGTGTCCAGACAGTTATGGCTCTGAAATGTATAGCTTTTTGTGTTCACTGAAAGTGTGACCTCAACATGAACCATGAGATCTTCAAGTTAAGCTAAGGACACTCAGGAAGAGATAGGGGGCAAGAGGTAGACCCCGCCTTAAGGGGACTTCCAAAAAGGATGGTCAGGTGGCGTGATGTTTGAAGGTTGTGTATAAAAAGCCATGGTCCGGGACTTAGAATTTGGGTGTATCTGCAGAAGGACCTGGCTTTAATGTCTGTAAATTCTTGTATGATTTTCATTAAAGTCTATTGGATTCACAAGTTCCTGAGTTGAAGTGCTTTTTTGTTTTAGTCGTTGTGGACTTGGTTTTCCACGACATAATACAGATAGGAAAGCTAGTGCTGTTAATAAAAGTGAGTAACATGGGGTGTGTTGCCAAATTTGTGTGCTGTTTCCTGCTTTTATTATGAGACGTAAGAGAGTACCACCCTTCTAAAATGCTAAAATATCACTTTTGCAACTAACTGTAAAGAATATTTACCTTAAACATGTAGTTTCCCCTAAAAAAGTAACAACAAAGAAACAATAAATGTGTAGTTCCCAATGAATGACACCCTTGGGCAAATTAATATGACAAGATACATCCATTAAGTTTAGTCAAAAGTGTGCTAGTGGTGTCAAATATTTCTACAGTTCTTTACTCATTAGATATGTAGAACATCCGTGAATATTATGTTTTTCTCTCCTTTCTTTAGGTAACTCAAAGGGCCGTGGCCTGCAATGCAAATCAGGCAGACAGACATTGAAGCCTTCAGTTACTGTTCAGTTGGACACTAGAACGGGCAAAACGAATACCCTAAGTGATTTTGAGCGTGGGATGATTATCGGTGCAAGGTATGCCGGTTCCAGTATCTCTGAAGTGGCTGCCCGGCTGGGATTTTCACCCACAACGGTGTCTAAGGTTTACAAAGAATATATAGATGCATCAAAGAAGTCCTAGAAAATAACTATTGTAATGGTGCAGACTGTTTGAGGATCTACAGGATTTTTAATTAACTCAGAAAATTTAATGAAAGAAAGAATTCCCAAGACAAAACCATCTGGACAAAAATAAATCCATATAAATGCTCTGGGTGTAAAAAAAATACTGAAGACTAGATCATATAATAAATGACCCACTCTGAAGAGAAGTAAATAAAGCAGAGGAATTGGATGAATTTAAAACTGCACAGGGGAAAGCCTTATTAGTGTTCTGTTTGACGAATGTTTAGGCTTTTAAGAGACTACTTAAGATGCATTAATCGGCTAACTAGTGTGAGAAAATGTTTTGAATCTGGAAAAGGATTCATAAAACTAATCCAACTGACTATGAAACTAAAAAAACAAACCCAATTGTCCATATAGGAGAGTGACCATTTAAATGCCTAGCTGTAGAAAATAATTGTAAAGACAAGACTCACATTTTTTGAGCAATTTATGTTTGATTTTGAAGGTAGTTAGACATTGATAACCTGAATGCTAAGGTTAGATACCTTGTAGATACCTAAACAACTAGTCCTATGTCCTGTATTCTCTCAGTAATGTATTATAAAATATTCAACACTGTAGTTAATAATGGTTGTTCATTTCTGTTGATGCACTTGTCATTCTTTAAAGTTGAAATGGAGCTCAGTGGAAATTGGATTCATCATGCATATTTTTTTCTTGTAAAGTGTCATAGAGGGAGATACTTGTTAGGGCATTACAGGTAATTACGGAAAAACGATGAGCCACACAAGCTTAAGGCCCTGTAGCTCATGGAAGATATAGTCAGTTTTAAAAAATGGATCAGCGGCTACAAAACCATTTGATTTTAATCTGAAAAAATCCTGTTATTGTGGTCTAATGCTCATAAATGTAAAATGTTT
The DNA here is from genome assembly GCF_011004845.1 of Esox lucius. Classification (NCBI taxonomy): domain Eukaryota; kingdom Metazoa; phylum Chordata; class Actinopteri; order Esociformes; family Esocidae; genus Esox; species Esox lucius. Next base: position 16,307,355 of record NC_047576.1, read on the forward strand.
AGGTGAAGTAAATGCTATTCAGATTTACCTGAATACAGCCTCATGTAGAAATAGGTTACATCTTACCTGTCCTTATTATTAGATTTGTTTGTTACTGAAGCTAAAAGATTTGACCAAATTGGGTTATATATGCTGTTTACACCCAAGTGTTTTAAAATAGCAAATCATAATTGCAATATTTACCCAATATTTAACATTTCATCTAAATCGTGCACCACTTGAAATAATATTTATTTCATTATTTATATATCTCATTTTGACTCCTTTGGACCTTCAGTAATCGAAATAAAATGTTGGCTAGCGTTAGCTCCTGAAGTTTTATGGTAGTATAAACTTTTTTTCGGTGGTTAACATAAGCTAACTGTTTATATATAACTGTGTGTTCGGCTTTATTAAATGTTTTTGTAAAGAGTTTAGCAAGGGCATAAGGCTGCATTTGGAAAAACTGTGAATTCCCTCACTTGTTTCTTCAACCCAAAGCTTTCCATACAGCTGTGTAGCCTCTGCCAGTTACTCTTCCTCCTTAATTCTTCAAAGTCAACGCCTTAAGACAAATGCAGACCTATTCTAGTTTGTATTTCACAACATTGAAGACCTGGAGTTTTTTGTGAGGAAATTACAGATAGTCAAGGGTATTTGGCGTACTGTGAATGCCGGAAATGACTTTTGGTAGTAACACTACGATTGTTGTGATATGTTGTGTTTACTGAATAAAGCGTTTGGCAATTTTCTCAGTTTTTGTTTTTAATGAAGCACTTAATTATTCATTTTGATTATGCTATGAAGAACACAGAGCTATGTTAGTTTATCTTAAGATGAGCCTTTTATTGATCCCCTTTCTTTGGGGTTTGCATGTGCCCCCCATGTTCACGTGGGTTTCCTCCATAAAGAGACCCATAAAACATGCAGAACGCTCTCCTGTGCTGTCCCTACGACTTGACAACCACCTGGAACTGGTCCCTGAGGGCAGGTAGAAGAGGAATCTGTTCACTGCTCCTGGCTGCACCCTGAGGAAAAACGTGTTTCTTCACTGCTGCATGGTCTTCTATGCGTTGAGAATTGAGGATGACTGATTTGTTCAAAGGGAAATTAAGAATGAGAAGTGTGTGTTTTATGATTGTTATTGATTGTCGCTAGGCTTATGGACGGAGTTTATGACCTATTTTGAGAGAATAAATCAATAGGGCGAGATACTGTAAGGATACTAGTATAATTATTGAAACGATATACAGTATTTTGCTACAGTGGCATAGATACCCAGGTTGCGTGATATGTAGACAGTATTTAAAAAAAACTAATGATTCGGAAGCGTCCCACAGTGAGCACTGCAAGCAGGTTCTCTTTGGGTTTTTGGGAGAACCATTCGTTGTTAGTATACGCCCAGTAGGTGGAGATAAAATTATGTATTTTCACACTCGGAGGTATTTGGGTCTTTTCGCTGTCCGTATGTGCAGCTGCAATAATATTACCAAATACCCCTGAGACGCAAACAAATAAATGGCTACAGGTAAATGCAGCATATATTTTTCGTCAGAAAATACCATTCATGTTTTTAGATGAGAAGTTGGATGTGTAGCTGGCTACACTTAGCCATCTGTTTGCCAGTTAGAACTAGCTAATTATATAAAACAGTCAGCTCCTAACTAAGGTAAATTTGATTGCATAACAGACGCAATGTCCTGTAGGAAATGTAGGCTGTTGGGTTTGATTTTTTGTGTGTTGAAATGTGTGTTTTGATTAAAACTCAAATTTATGTGACGTTGGTACTGCTACCTGCAAACACTAGCCCCTTTTTGAGAATACGCCCTCCTAGCTAGCTAGAAAATGTGTTAGTACGGTAGTGTGGCCGTGGTTGAGTGTATCGTAACGACTTCGTATAACTACCTACGGACCAGCCTCTTATTCATTCAAAAACTATTGTCAATGATAATGGTTCTTATTCATATGTAAACGCATTTTCCAAGGTCAAATAAATGCCTCAAATGCATTGCTCGTGGGTTTGAGGGTACTCTAATAGCAGAGATGGCAAAAGTACTCACTTCTTGTACTTAAGTAGAAGTACAGATACTTGTGTTAACAAATACTCTGGTAAAAGTAGAAGTACTGATTTAACTTATTTACTCAAGTAAAAGTAACAAAGTACAGGCTTGGAAATGTACTTAAAGTATAAAAGTAAAAGTAGCCTTGCGAATGACCACCATTTTTTATGCAAAGCTACCTGGACCACAAATGTTACTAGAGTGCAAGCTGAGAAACTTAAGTGGACATGGAGAAAAGGCTCTTTATATGCCATTGTCTACATTTTAAATGAATGTCTGCCAATAGGCCTAAAACATCACATATATGATTATTGTGACAGAGACTGGGACTCCAGGTTAATAAGATTCTGACTGAGTAGCAAGATATGAATTCAATTGTGATTCTGTGATAAGTCACAGATCCTGTTCCTTTTTTAATCTTCCCCTTAAAATTGAAAGGAATCATGTAAGTTCTGCATACTTTTAGAGTACAACTAACGGATGGCAGCAGTGTATTAGAAATGAACTGACAGCTAGTAAATCTTTGAACATGGAGTGCTAATAATAATAAATGTAATGTCAGGCTCACAATCTTTACAGTTGAAGTGCTATACAAGTTGGAGAAATTACAAATTCAATGTGCATTCTATAAAAATGTTTTATTGATATGCAAATAGACATCCAGCAAAAGAAAAATGGCAGGTGATGTATGCCTTCAAATCTGTAGATGTGCATGGATTTGTCCTGAATCCCTTAAAGAACTTGGGAGCAACTAGGGTATACAGACCTTCTGTATAGTGTAAGTGTCATAACGTAATTATGTACAGAACAGATATACACACCATCTGTAATGCTTACCGTGTCATAACATAATTGTGTGTAGGACAGTGAGTGAGTGAAAAAATGTGTGTTTTTAGATACAGTATATTTACAAACAAATATGATAAACTTTTCTTTATAAAATCACAAAGTCACACTGGTGAAAAGTCTTGAGCAAAAAGGCTTTCCCATGGAGAGCAGGAGCTCACCGTGTTAAGCCTCAATGACAGGCGGCATACTGCCGGGAAAGACTTCAGTACATCCCGTTGTATCACCTGGGCACCCCAGGTAGGTCTCCAGCTGCATTTACCTCTATGTGCTTTTTCAAATTCGATGGTGAATTCTTGAAAGCCAGCAGTTCATGGTGTTTCGGTTGGCACAATTTGCAGCACATTCGCCAGGAGTAATTTTTCATGCCTACTATGTCAAACATCTGTCTCAGATAAGGCCAAGGATGATTGGGAGTGTCTTGCTGCTTGTCTGCCGAATCTCTGGGATCTCCGTTTTGTTCATTTTCAATGTCGCCGTCCATAATACTATGCTAACGTTACCCATCAAGCCGCAATGATTTGCTACGAATTAATGCTGCCGAATCTGCGGGGTCGTCATGTAGTGGTGCTTCAAATGCAACGTATATTCCCATCTAATTAGATTGAATTTGGTATTGATGACGCGAAAAATAATAACTGTAACTCCAGTGAAATTATTTGAAACTAAAGTAGCGAGCCACTTTTGTAAAATGTAATGAGTAGAAAGTACCGATATTTGTGTTAAAAATGTAAGGAGTAAAAGTAAAAAGTCGGCACAAAAATAAATAGTAAAGTAAAGTAAAAATATCTGAAAATTCTACCTTAGTACAGTAACGAAGTATTTGTACTTCGTTACTTCCCATCTCTGTCCAATAGGGTCTGAAGATTGTCGTGTTATTTAATGGAGGACAAAATTATACAGTGTAGCTGCCCATTTAAAGGGGAACTTTATCATCCCGCCACAAGTACAACACTTCATTCAAACAATAACACAACTGCTACTCTTTTCTTCCCTTACCAAACAAGACCGGAAAAGCGTTAGTTACTCCGGGTTGATTTAGGGAGGCAGGTGTAGTACATTTATCCTGACTTCATGAAAAATAGTTAAGAAGTGGCACCATTTCTCTGCAGTCAGGTGCCCTTGATGTAGGGTGTTCCCAAAAGTCTGTGTTAATTATTTCTGCAAGGTCCATTTATTTGCATGTCTTAATGTGAATTGTTTCTACTGTTGTCTACTATTTTGTGACAGGTCACAACTCGCATAATCTGCTAAAGATGAATCCAGTGGATCAGAATGGGACAAATGAAAGCCTCTGGGTGAACACTGAGTTTTGTAACTTACCCCACATTTTATTGTGTTCTTTAAATTGAGTAAAATCGCTACACTACAATCGCATGACACATCTTGAACATCGATTTTCTTGCCTCTGAATTGGATTCAAAAAATGTAATGATACTGAATTCATGTTTTTTTTTCTGTCAGATGCTGCCTTCTCCAGTCCCAGTCAGGGAGCAGTCTGAAGAATGCTCCCTTCAGCCAGTAAAAAAAGAGGAAGTTAGTATAATGACAGTGGAGAAGGAAGAGAATGAAGACTGGCTGAACTCCGATGATGAGGATGTTGTGAAAGTGACAGTGCCATCATTACGCTCTGATAAAGCATACACTCTGATGGAAAGTCATAATGTGCAGGTGAAACAAGGCATCTGTAAAAAAAATTGCCCCTCTACTTTTGCAGCTTTTACCCATAGTACAACCCTAATCATTCATCTCAATTAGTTTATTGGGCAACGACAGTGACACCTGGAGGGGCGTGATTGGGAGGAACGGCCCCCCTGATCTGAACCAGAGCGGTGTTCAGTTATTGGACTTCTGTGCTAGTCACAGTTTGTCCATAACGAACACCATGTTCAAGCATAAGGGTGTCCATCAGTGCACGTGGCACCAGGACATCCTAGGCCGCAGGTCGATGATCAACTTTGTTGTCGTTTTATCTGACCTGCGGCCGTATGTCTTGGACACTTGGGTGAAGAGAGGGGCGGAGCTGTCAACTGATCACCACCTGGTGGTGAGTTGGATCCGATGGCGGGGGAGGAAGCTGGACAGACTAGGCAGGCCCAAGCGTACTGTAAGGGTCTGCTGGGAACGTCTGGCCGAGTCTCCTGTCAGAGAGATTTTTAACTCCCACCTCCGGCAGAGCTTCGACTGGATCCCGAGGGAGGCTGGAGATATTGAGTCCGAAGGGACCATGTTCTCCACCGCCATTGTCGAAGCGGCCGCTCGGAGCTGTGGCCGTAAGGTCTTCGGTGCCTGTCGAAGCGGCAATCCCCGAACCCGGTGGTGGACACAAGAAGTAAGGGATGCCGTCAAGCAGAAGAAGGAGTCCTATCAGGCCTGGTTGGCTTGTGGGACTCCTGAGACAGCTGACGGGTACTGACAGGCCAAGCGGACAGCAGCCCGGGAGGTTGTGGAGGCAAAAACTCGGGCCTGGGAGGAGTTTGGTGAGGCCATGGAGAAGGACTATCGGCTGGCCAATAAGAGATTCTGGCAAACCATCCGGCGCCTCAGGAGAGGGAAACAGTGCCCTACCAACGCTGTTTACAGTAGAGGTGGGCAGCTGTTGACCTCAACTGGGGATGTCGTCGGGCGGTGGAAGGAGTACTTCGAGGATCTCCTCAATCCCGCCGTCACGTCTTACATTGAGGAAGCAGAGGATGAGGGCTCAGAGGTGGACTCGTCCATCACCCGGGCTGAAGTCACAGAGGTGGTCAAGAAACTCCTCTGTGGCAAGGCATCGGGGGTGGATGAGATCCGCCCTGAGTACCTCAAGTCTCTGGATGTTGTGGGGCTGTCTTGGTTGACACGCCTGTGCAACATCGCGTGGCGGTCGGGGACAGTGCCTCTGGGATGGCAGACCGGGGTTGTGGTCCCTCTTTTTAAGAAGGGGGACCGGAGGGTGTGTTGCAACTATAGGGGGATCACACTTCTCAGCCTCCCCGGGAAAGTCTATGCCAGGGTTCTGGAGAGGAGAATACGGCCGATAGTAGAACCTCGGATTCAGGAGGAACAGTGTGGTTTTCGTCCAGGCCGTGGAACACTGGACCAGCTCTATACCCTCTACAGGGTGATGGAGGGTTCATGGGAGTTTGCCCAATCAATCCACATGTGTTTTGTGGATTTGGAGAAGGCATTCGACTGTGTCCCTCGCGGCATCCTGTGGAGCGTGCTTCGGGAATATGGGTTCCTGGGTCCTTTGCTAAGGGCTGTCAGGTCCCTGTACGACCGAAGCAGGAGCTTGGTCCGCATTGCCGGCAGTAAGTCAGACTTGTTCCCTGTGCATGTTGGCCCCTTCAAGCCAGGACCTTCAGCATGCACTGGGACGGTTTGCAGCCGAGTGTGAAGCGGTGGGGATGAAAATCAGTACCTCCAAATCCGAGGCCATGGTCCTCAGTCGGAAAAGGGTGGCTTGCCCACTTCAGGTTGGTGGAGAGTGCCTGCCTCAAGTGGAGGAGTTTAAGTATCTTGGGGTCTTGTTCACGAGTGAGGGAAGGATGGAACAGGAGATTGACAGACGGATCGGTGCAGCTTCTGCAGTAATGCGGTTGATGTATCGTCTGTCGTGGTGAAGAAAGAGCTGAGCCGCAAGGCGAAGCTCTCGATTTACTGGTCAATCTACGTTCCTACTCTCACCTATGGTCATGAGCTTTGGGTCATGACCGAAAGGACAAGATCCCGGATACAGGCGGCCGAAAGGAGCTTTCTCCGCAGGGTGGCTGGCGATCCCTTAGAGATAGGGTGAGAAGCTCGGTCACCTGGGAGGAGCTCGGAGTAGAGCCGCTGCTCCTCCACATCGAGAGGGGTCAGCTGAGGTGGCTTGGGCATCTGTTTCGGATGCCTCCGGAACGCCTTCCTGGGAAGGTGTTCCCGTACCCGTCCCACCGGGAGGAGACCCTGGGGAAGACCTAGGACACGCTGGAGGGACTATGTCTCCGGGCTGGCCTGGGAACGCCTCGGTGTCCCCCCGGAAGAGCTGGAGGAAGTGTCTGGGGAGAGGGAAGTCTGGGCATCCCTGCTTAGACTGCTGCCCCCGCGACCCGGCCCCGGATAACCAGAAGATGATGGATGGATGGATAGTTTATTGGGGAAATGAATTTAGATCTTCCTGAGTTAACAGACTGTGAAATCAGTATACTCTTGGAGATGTGTTTTAGAGAGAGAATCCTTTAAGGGTACATTTCTTCTTACAACAAATTATTTTGACCATTCTGCAACCTTCCAACTACAATATAGGCTGTGTACCCAAAACCACAAACCTAACTTTAAAGTTTGGTACTTTTTGCCCCTATATGTCTGCATTTGAAGTGGGTTGCTAAAAAGATGTACAGTTAAAGGTATAGCAACACTCTAAACTTAAGCGTGTAATATTTAGGCATAAAAATGCTTGACCGGATACATTTAAGATTTCTCACTAATGTTTGTTTTGAGCGATACTAGCTTGAGTGTTGGGACTAGGTACTATATAGCCAATTCTTGAAGCTAAAATCCTTTTTGGATGAACTAAATCCACCCCTCATCTCTGCTTCACAGGACTGTAAAAACCAGGAGGGTGAGATTGAATCTTGCAACATGAAATCAGTGGAACCAGAGAAAGCAGCATATACAGATAGGAAAGCTAGTGCTGTTAATAAAAGTGAGTAACATGTGGTGGGTTGCCAAATTTGTGTGCTGTTTCCTGCTTTTATTGTGAGGCATAAAGGAGTACCACCCTTCTAAAATATCACTTTTGCAACTAACTGTAAAGAATATTTACCTTAAACATGTAGTTTCCCCTAAAAAAGTAACAGCAAAGAAACAATAAACGTGTAGTTCCCAATGAATGACACCCGTGGGCAAATTAATATGACAAGATACATCCATTAAGTTTAGTCAAAATTGTGCTAGTGGTGTCAAATATTTCTACAGTTGTTTACTCATTAGTTATGTAGAACATTTGTGAATAGTGTATTTTTCTCTCCTTTCTTTAGGTAACTCTAAGGGCCGTGGCCTGCGATGCAAATCAGGCAGACAGACATTGAAGCCTTCAGTTACTGTTCAGTTGGACACAAGAACAGGGGAAACGAGTACCCTAAGTGATTTTGAGCGTGGGATGATTATCGGTGCAAGTTACGCCGGTTCCAGTATCTCTGAAGTGGCTGCCCGGCTGGGATTTTCACCCACAACGGTGTCTAAGGTTTACAAAGAATATAGAAATGCTTCAAAGAAGTCCTAGAAAAGAACTCCAGTAATGGTTCAGACTGTTTGAGGATCTACAGCATTTTTAATTCACTCAGAAAATGTAATGAAAGAGAGAATGAAAGAAACAAAACCATCTGGACAAAAATAAATCCATACATATGCTTCAAAAAAGATACTGAAGACTAGATCATATAATAAATGACCCACTCTGAAGAGAAGTAAATAAAGCAGAGGAATTGGATGAATTTAAAGCTGCACAGGGGGAAATCCTTATTAGTGTTCTCTGACGAATGTTTAGGGTTTTTAAGAGACTACTTAAGATGCATTAATCGGCTAACTAGTGTGAGAAAATGTTTTGAATCTGGAAAAGGATTCATAAAACTAATCCAACTGACTATGAAACTAAAAAAACAAACCCAATTATCCATACAGGAGAGTGACCATTTAAATGTCTAGCTGTAGAAAATAATTGTAAATAAAAGACTATTAAAAAAAAGTCCAATACCGGAATTTTGCCATATCTCGTCTCTGGTCAATCTCCTCTCTTGATATCATTATAAGTATAGTTTGTGCCAAGATAAAAGTTTGTCCTTTTTTGGGGATAATTTTGGCAAATGAAAATCTGAAAGTCTTAATTGGTGTCACATTTAGGGCAGTTGGATAGGCCTATCTCTCAGGTGATGAGGGGTGACACTGAGTTATCAGGCTAACTTTATTTCCAGTTTATTTGTGGATGCTGCAGTGGCAGCTACTATACATTATTCATCTTTTTTTGTACAAAATGATGTAGTAAATATATTGGACAAAACTATCGAAGTTAGACAAAGGAAATGTTATTTTTTGAGCAATTTATGTTTGATTTTGAAGGTAGTTAGACATTGATAACCTGAGTGCTAAGGTTAGATACCTTGTCGCTACCTAAACAGCTAGTCCTATGTCCTGTATTCTCTATGTAATGTATTATAAAATATACAACGGTGTAGTTAATAATGGTTGTTCATTTCCGTTGATGTCCTTGTCATTCTTTAAAGTTGAAATGGAGTTCAGTTGAAATTGGATTCATCATGCATATGTTTTTCTTTTAAAGTGTCAATAGAGGGAGATACTTGTTAGGGGATAACAGGCAGAGTTGGGGAGTTACAGATTACAAAAAAACAGTAACTGTAATCAGTTACGTTATCAACAAAGATATTGTAATCGGATTACAGATACTTTTGAAAAAATTTATGATTACTTTGGTTTACTTCAATTGAAAAAGCTAAATAATTATGACACATTGTATGTTTGAGTTTATTATTTAATGTTATAAAAACATTGTTATTTGAACCAAAATATTAATTGCGCGCCTCAGTTGTTTGTGTGTGATCATCATCCGTGCAAAGGTGGATGTGCGTAACCAGTTTAGTGACAGGGGAAGCGCTAGTGTAAATTTCTCCGGATTTGGTTGGTTGGATGGCTGGTAAAAAAAGAGTATATCTGTTTTATATTATCAGCTAATATCATTATAATATTATTAATATTAATTAATATTTTACTCATTAATATTATACTAATATACTAATATTATTATAATATTAGCCAAGTCATATAAAATGTTATTTAGTTATCTACTCGACACATAATTCTCAGAACAATGATAGGCAATAGGCCTATGAGGTGTTATATCTATCCATCCATCCATCATCTTCCGCTTATCCGGGGCCGGGTCGCGGGGGCAGCAGTCTAAGCAGAGATGCCCAGACTTCCCTCTCCCTAGACACTTCCTCCAGCTCTTCCGGGGGGGACACCGAGGCGTTCCCAGGCCAGCTGGGAGACATAGTCCCTCCAGCGTGTCCTAGGTCTTCCCAGGAAGGCGTTCCGGAGGCATCCGAAACAGATGCCCAAGCCGCCTCAGCTGACCCCTCTCAATGTGGAGGAGCAGCGGCTCTACTCTGAGCTCCTCCCGGGTGACCGAGCTTCTCAACCTATCTCTAAGGGATCGCCCAGCCACCCTGCGGAGAAAGCTCATTTCGGCCGCCTGTATCCGGGATCTTGTCCTTTCGGTCATGACCCAAAGCTCATGACCATAGGTGAGAGTAGGAACGTAGATTGACCGGTAAATCGAGAGCTTCGCCTTGCGGCTCAGCTCTTTCTTCACCACGACAGAACGATACATCGACTGCATTACTGCAGAAGCTGCACCGATTCGTCTGTCAATCTCCCATTCCATCCTTCCCTCACTCGTGAACAAGACCCCTAGATACTTTAAACTCCTCCACTTGAGGCAGGCACTCTCCACCAACCTGAAGTGGGCAAGCCACCCTTTTCCGATTGAGGACCAATGGCCTCGGATTTGTGTTATATCTACAGAATTGTTTCTGTTTTTAATATAGTGCTGCCTGAGGGCCCAAAGATTACGGGCATCCAATACTGGTTTTTGGCCCTTTCCTTTGCGTACAGAGATTTCTCTGAATCTTTCAATGCTATTATGTACCATGGATGATTTGATCCCCAAACTCTCTGCAATTTTATATTATTATTAACTTTTATTAACTTTTATTATTAACTTATTATAACTTTAATTGTTGCATTATTACACAGTGTTCCAACTTTCAACCTGATTCAAAATACATTTCAGGTATCAAAATGTATTTCAAAATGTATAAATTCATAGAATTTTTGGCCAAATGTATTTCACTGACAAACATGGTCTCGTTACAATATGTATTTTGTGTGGAAAATACATTACAGAATGCATTTTTCACAATGGTATGTATTTACTGGATAAGACTGGTCACCCCTCTGACCCTGGTTCCTTTCTAGGTTTATTCCTACATTTCGGCCTTTAGGGTGTTTTTCCTAGTCATTGAAATTCTACAGTGTTGTTGTTTGTTTGCTCTTGGGGTTTAAGGCCGGGTGTTTTGTAAAAGCACTTTTTTTTGTTTGTTGAGAAAGGCAGGAAGAGAGGCTTAAGCTCAATTGTTTAATCAACGAGCTTTATCATTTCCATTAATTGATGTCGCTATAGGCATATGGAGTATGTCCTGTTTTGAAATAATAAATCAATAGCGCGTGTCAATAAGATACAGTTTGTCTACTAGTATAATTATTGAATCCATATAAAGTATTTTACCTCACTGGCATAGATACCCAAATTACGTGCTACGTAGTTTCGGAAGTGACCCACAGTGGAGCTCGACTGAGCGCGGAGACTGTGGCAGGCATGTTCTCTTGTTGTTTTTTTGGAGAACCATTCGTTGTTAGTACGCCCAGCAGGTGGAGACAAAATGGTGATGTATTTTCACACTCGGTGGTATTTTGGTCTTTTCGCTGTCCGTATGTGCAGCTGCAATAATATTCCCAAATCCTGAAATACTCCTGAGACGTAAACAAGTAAATAGCTACAGGTAAATGCAACATAATTTTATCGCTAGATAATACCATTCATGTTGTTGGATGAGAAGTTGGATGTGTAGCTGACTACACAAAGCCATCTGTTTGCCATTTCGAACTACGCATATAAATGAGTCAGCTGCTAGCTACGTTCACTTTGATTGCATATTCTCTAAAGGGTTTACAGTAGTGTGGGCAGACGCGATGTTCTGTTGGAAATGTAGGCTGTTGGGTTTTTTGTGTGTTGAAATGTGTGTTTTGATTCAAACTCAATGTTATGTGACGTTGATACTGCTGCCTGCAAACACTTCCCTCCTTTTTGAGAATACGCCCTCCTATAACTAGCTAGAAGATGTGTTAGTACGGTAGTGTGGCCGTGGGTGAGTGTATCGTAACGACTTCGTTAACTACCTACGGACCAGCCTCTTATTCATTCAAAAACTATTGTCAATGATAATGGTTCTTATTCATATGTAAACGCATTTTCCAAGGTCAAATAAATGCCTCAAATGCATTGCTCGTGGGTTTGAGAGTGCTCCAATAGGGTCTAAAGATTGTCGTGTTATTTAATGGAGGACAAAATTATACAGTGTAGCTGCCCATTTAAAGGAGAACTTTATAATCCTGCCACAAGTACAACACTTAATTCAAACAATAACACAACTGCCACTCTCTTCTTCCCTTACCAAACAAGGAGGCAGGGGTAGTACATTTATCCTGACTTCAAGAAAAATAGTTATGAAGTGGCACCATTTCTCTGCAGTCAGGTGCCCTGATGTAATGTGTTCCCAAAAGTCTGTGTTAATTATTTCTGCAAGGTCCATTTATTTGCATGTCTTAATGTGAATTGTTTCTACTGTTGTCTTCTATTTTGTGACAGGTCACAACTCGCATAATCTGCTAAATATGAATCCAGTAGATCAGAATGGGACAAATGAAAGCCACTGGGTGAACACTGAGTTTTGTAACTTACCCCACATTTTATTGTGTTCTTTAAATTGAGTAAAATCGCTACACTACAATCGCATGACACATCTTGAACATCGATTTTCTTGCCTCTGAATTGGATTCAAAAAATTTAATGATACTGAATTCATGTTTTTTTTTCTGTCAGATGCTGCCTTCTCCAGTCCCAGTCAGGGAGCAGTCTGAAGAATGCTCCCTTCAGCCAGTAAAAAAAGAGGAAGTTAGTATAATGACAGTGGAGAAGGAAGAGAATGAAGACTGGCTGAACTCCGATGATGAGGATGTTGTGAAAGTGACAGTGCCATCATTACGCTCTGATAAAGCATACACTCTGATGGTAAGTCATAATGTGCAGGTGAAACAAGGCATCTGTAAAAAAAAATGGCCCCTACTTTTGCAGCTTTTACCCATAGTACAACCCTAATCATTAATCTCAATGAGTTTATTGGGGAAATGAATTTAGATCTTCCTGAGTAAACAGACTGTGAAATCAGTATACTCTTGGAGATGTGTTTTAGAGAGAGAATCCTTTAGGGTACATTTCTTCTTACAACAAATTTTGACCATTCTGCAACCTTCCAACTACAGTATAGGCTGTGTAGCCAAAACCACAAACCTAACTTTAAACTTTGGTACTTTTTGCCCAATGTCTGCATTTGAAGTGGGTTGCTAAAAAGATGTACAGTTAAAGGTATAGCAACACTCTATACTTAAGCGTGTAATATTTAGGCATAAAAATGCTTGACCGTATACATTTAAGATTTCTCACTAACGTTTGTTTTGAGCGATACTAGCTTGAGTGCTGGGACTAGGTACTATATAGCCAATTCTTGAAGGTAAAATACTTTTTGGATGAACTAAATCCACCCCTCATCTCTGCTTCACAGGACTGTAAAAACCAGGAGGGTGAGATTGAATCTTGCAACATGACATCAGTGGAACCAGAGAAAGCAGCTTATACAGATAGGAAAGCTAGTGCTGTTAATAAAAGTGAGTAACATGTGGTGTGTTGCCAAATTTGTGTGCTGTTTCCTGCTTTTATTGTGAGGCATAAGGGAGTACCACCCTTCTAAAATATCACTTTTGCAACTAACTGTAAAGAATATTTACCTTAATCATGTAGTTTCCCCTAAAAAAGTAACAGCAAAGAAACAATAAACGTGTAGTTCCCAATGAATGACACCCGTGGGCAAATTAATATGACAAGATACATCCATTAAGTTTAGTCAAAATTGTGTTAGTGGTGTCAAATATTTCTACAGTTGTTTACTCATTAGTTATGTAGAACATTTGTGAATAGTGTGTTTTTCTCTCCTTTCTTTAGGTAACTCTAAGGGCCGTGGCCTGCGATGCAAATCAGGCAGACAGACATTGAAGCCTTCAGTTACTGTTCAGTTGGACACTAGAACGGGCGAAACGAGTACCCTAAGTGATTTTGAGCGTGGGATGATTATCGGTGCAAGTTACGCCGGTTCCAGTATCTCTGAAGTGGCTGCCCGGCTGGGATTTTCACCCACAACGGTGTCTAAGGTTTACAAAGAATATAGAAATGCTTCAAAGAAGTCCTAGAAAAGAACTCCAGTAATGGTTCAGACTGTTTGAGGATCTACAGCATTTTTAATTCACTCAGAAAATGTAATGAAAGAGAGAATGAAAGAAACAAAACCATCTGGACAAAAATAAATCCATACATATGCTTCAAAAAAGATACTGAAGACTAGATCATATAATAAATGACCCACTCTGAAGAGAAGTAAATAAAGCAGAGGAATTGGATGAATTTAAAGCTGCACAGGGGGAAATCCTTATTAGTGTTCTCTGTTTGACGAATGTTTAGGGTTTTTAAGAGACTACTTAAGATGCATTAATCGGCTAGTGTGAGAAAATGTTTTGAATCTGGAAAAGGATTCATAAAACTAATCCAACTGACTATGAAACTAAAAAAACAAACCCAATTATTCCTACAGGAGAGTGACCATTTAAATGTCTAGCTGTAGAAAATAATTGTAAAGACAAGACTATTAAACAAAAAACTCAAAAGTCCAATACTGGAATTTTGCCATATCTCGTCTCTGGTCAATCTCCTCTCTTGATATCATTATAAGTATAGTTTGTGCCAAGAAAAAAAGTTTGTACTTTTTTGGGGGGAAATTTTGGCAAATGAAAATCTGACTGTCTTAATTGGTGTCACATTTAGGGCAGTTGGATAGGCCTGTCTCTCAGGTGACGAGGGGTGACACTGAGTTATCAGGCTAACTTTATTTCCAGTTTATTTGTGGATGCTGCAGTGGCAGCTACTATACATTATTCATCTTTTTTTGTACAACATGATGTAGTAAATATATTGGACAAAACAATCAAAGTTAGACAACGGATATGTTATTTTTTGAGCAATTTATGTTTGATTTTGAAGGTAGTTAGACATTGATAACCTGAGTGCTAAGGTTAGATACCTTGTCGCTACCTAAACAGCTAGTCCTATGTCCTGTATTCTCTATGTAATGTATTATAAAATATACAACGGTGTAGTTAATAATGGTTGTTCATTTCCGTTGATGTCCTTGTCATTCTTTAAAGTTGAAATGGAGTTCAGTTGAAATTGGATTCATCATGCATATGTTTTTCTTTTAAAGTGTCAATAGAGGGAGATACTTGTTAGGGGATAACAGGCAGAGTTGGGGAGTTACAGATTACAAAAAAACAGTAACTGTAATCAGTTACGTTATCAACAAAGATATTGTAATCGGATTACAGATACTTTTGAAAAAATGTATGATTACTTTGGTTTACTTCAATTGAAAAAGCTAAATAATTCTGACACATTGTATGTTTGTGTTTATTATTTAATGTTATAAAAACATTGTTATTTGAACCAAAATATTAATTGCGCGCCTCAGTTGTGTGTGTGTGTGATCATCATGCGCGCAAAGGTGGACGTGCGTAACCAGTTTAGTGACAGGGGAAGCGCTAGTTTAAATTTCTCTGGTTTTGGTTGGTTGGATGGCTGGTAAAAACAGAGTATATCTGTTTTATATTATCAGCTAATATCATTATAATATTCATGCATAATATTATTAATATTAATTAATATTATACTCATTAATATTATACTAATATACTAATATTATTGTAATATTAGCCAAGTCATATAAAATGTTATTTAGTTATCTACTCGACACATAATTCTCAGAACAATGATAGGCAATAAGCCTATGGTGTTATATCTACAGAATTGTTTCTGTTTTTAATATAGTGCTGCCTGAGGGCCCGAAGATTACGGGCATCCAATACTGGTTTTCGGCCCTTTCCTTTGCGTGCAGAGATTTCTCTGAATCTTTCAATGCTACTATGTACCATGGATGATTTGATCCCCAAACTCTCTGCAATTTTATATTGAGAAACATTATTCTTTAATTGTTGCATTATTACACAATGTTCCAACTTTCAACCTGATTCAAAATACATTTCAGGTATCAAAATGTATTTCAAAATGTATAATTGATGTCGCTATAGGCATATGGAGTATGTCCTGTTTTGAAATAATAAATCAATAGCGCGTGTCAATAAGATACAGTTTGTCTACTAGTATAATTATTGAATCCATATAAAGTATTTTACTTCACTGGCATAGATACCCAAATTACATGCTACGTAGTTTCGGAAGTGACCCACAGTGGAGCTCGACTGAGCGCGGAGACTGCAACCGAAAGCGAGCCACAGTGGCGTGGCAGGCATGTTCTCTTGTTTTTTTTTTTGGAGAACCATTCGTTGTTAGTACGCCCAGCAGGTGGAGACAAAATGGTGATGTATTTTCACACTCGGTGGTATTTTGGTCTTTTCGCTGTCCGTATGTGCAGCTGCAATAATATTCCCAAATCCTGAAATACTCCTGAGACGTAAACAAGTAAATAGCTACAGGTAAATGCAACATAATTTTATCGTTAGATAATACCATTCATGTTGTTAGATGAGAAGTTGGATGTGTAGCTGACTACACAAAGCCATCTGTTTGCCAGTTCGAACTACCTAATTATATAAATGAGTCAGCTGCTAGCTACGGTAACTTTGATTGCAAAGCTGAGTATTCTCCAAAGGGTTTACAGTAGTGTGGGCAGACGCAATGTTCTGTAGTAAATGTAGGCTGTTGGGTTTTTTGTGTGTTGAAATGTGTGTTTTGATTAAAACTCAATTTTATGTGACGTTGGTACTGCTGCCTGCAAACACTTCCCCCTTTTTGAGAATACGCCCTCCTAGCTAGCTAGAAAATGTGTTAGTACGGTAGTGTGGTTGAGTGTATCGTAACGACTTCGTGTAACTACCCTACGGTCTTCGATCGTAAATAGCTTGCTACTTATCAGTATTTATTGACTGGTTAGTAAATTTACCATAATACATTTCTGTTTTTAACACATCGAATACGGCCAGTAGGACCAGCTTCTTGTCTGCAAAAACAACGTAAAACCTCCGGGTCACGAAATTTCGGGACACTTGTAACGTTGTAACAACTAGTTTATTCATTCATTCAAAAACAATTGTCAATGATAATTGTTCTATTTATTCATATGTAAATGCATTTTTCAAATTCGTTAATCTATGACATTTTTATAGTTGGAGGGTGATAGTAAACGTGGGTTTGGAGTACTCCCAATAGGGTCTAAAGTTTGTAGTGTTATGTAATGGGGGTCAACTTTATACAGTATAGCTGACCATTTAGAGGGGCACTGTAGAATATTGCCACAAACACAACACTTAATTCAAACAATGACACTACTACTACTACTCTCTTCTTCCCTTACCAAACCAGACCGGAATAGTATTAGCTAGTCTGGGGTGGATTAGGGAGGCAGGGGTAGTACTGTGTGTCCAAAGCAAGCATAAGGATACTACACGTCAATGCAGACAGATGGACTGGCAAGAAAGTTTAAATGGGAATATCTCAGGCACTCTGAAATATTTTGTAGGGAAAAAAAATTTAAATGTTCAATTAAAACATGACCTGCTTGTATTTATGCTTGTACAGTAAAAATACTTCATTTGGCCCCTTTAACTTAACTATCCCATTTGCCTCAATATCGTACAGTGTACTGCCAGGAGCCAGTTAATTTGGTACAACATCTAGTACCTATTGTCTTCCTAATACCATGTAATAGATTACACAAGGTGTTGGGAACCTTCCACAGGGATATTGATCCATGCTGACGTCATGGTATCATATCACTACAAATTGGTACTTGCATGCTGCCAAAGGCCTGTTTCATTTAAGTCCAAATACGCTCCATTAGTCTAGGCGACTAAAATGAAAGCAACTTACTGTCATGTTCCTGGGGCCAATCTAAGACAATGCATGTTTTGTGACATAGCACATTATCCTGCTGGCAGGTAAACAAAGATAAACTAACCTTAAAGCGATGCACCTGCTCCACAACAATACAGCAGAGTTGTTCAAACGTTGCTCAATTGGTATCAAGGGTACTAACGTGCCAGAAAACATTACTCACACCACAGCTGAGTGATTCTCGCGAAATTTGTCTTATGAGGTGTCATGATGCATTTTGATGATAAATGTAAATGCTATCAAAATAAAAAGGATACAGTTATAAACATCTCTTCATGTCCTATTTTGCACATTATTTCAAATTACATCATAAATACAAATTTTATAGATTTTTCCACATTTAAAGGGAACATTTTCATTACTGCAACATGTCCATGACTGGATTTGGGTTCTTTGTGATGGAAATATTATTAATAAAAAAAATATAAAAAAGAAAAAGCTTCAGTGCATGTTTAACTATAAACATTTACAGTAAAGAAACATGTGGTATTTGGTGATAATTGGTAAATGTAGTGACAATAATAAGGAATATAAATGTGTCTAAGACCAATTTTCTCATCCCCCGCAACAATTTTCAATCATTAAGTCCTCAAGGAACTTACTTTTTCAAGGTATTTTGTTGGACAGTGACACTCAAGATGGCTACAAGGTAAGCAGCTCTTATTTTTTCTCTCCAGGTAAAAGTTAAGTTAGTTGTTTGTCATTGTACCTACACAACCTGTTAGTTCTCATTACTGAAACATGAGTTAGTAAAGTTTTTTTTGAAATTGCCATTTAAATTTTTTTATTACAATATACCCCATTATGGTCTAAATATAAAAAGGGAGGGAAAGTTTAGCTAACCCTCATGGTGCTTCCACAGTTAGCAAGAATGTTTAAGGTCACTCATCCTCGGCAACACCATTATCATTCACCGCAACAATTGAAGGCCTGTTGCGGTGGAGAGACTCAATGTTTCGGTAATGAGAAACAGACTTATGAAGGAGGGACATGCACTATAACTCTTGCTCATTTCTATATAACTTGATATTTGCTTTAAACATTTCTTGAACAGATTGTAAACAAAATGGCTATTACAACCCCCCCAGCAGGGGTCACACATTTTTTCATTTTTATGTAGTGCTTCCACAAAAAGCAGTATGAATGCTTTATAGGCCACCTACTATAAATGGAATATTTAATATTAAATAGTTTTACTGTAAAACAATGTATTTCTGTGTCTTTTTACAAAATGTTACATTCAGGATGGCTATTGTCTATTTTGTTACAGGCAAGCATCAGTTGAAAAGAAAAGGGCATCAGCGAAAGACAGGCTGGCAAAGCACAGGGAAAAAATATACAGCAATCCAGTGTTACTTGAGGAGTACAGAAGAAAAGAGAGAGAGAGGTTAGGGGACAGGGTGATAATATGGAAATAATATAGCTTGGATTCCTTGTTTTGACCAACACTTGCACTCACACACAGACACGCACACAGAAACACAAGTACATGTGCGTAGATGCATACATACACGCAAACGTGAAGACTGACATAATAGTATATATTGTACATACACACACTCTCTTTCACACACATCACACGAAGACATGCATGCCTATGTGTGTGCACGTACACACACACACACAATTCCTAAATGAACAATTGTGTGCAATTTTGATCATAGTCCAAAGTTTGTATTTATGCCAGTGCTTACTGGACTGCATTTCACCTTTCATTCATTTTTCCTTTTCCAGGTATCGGAAACGTAAGGAAAACTGTAAAATTAAGACTACTCAGGACCTCACAAGTAGACAGCTTGAGAGAAAAAAAATTAAATGGAGGAAAAATTCAGCAAAATATTACAGGAAAAGAAAGCAAGAGCAAGCACTTCTAGATCTAACCCCAGCATCTTCATTAAGTGAGGCAGAACATTCCTTTTCAAATGAAGAAACTAACAGAGAGGAACCGGACACAAATAATGAAAATCTGAACAGAACACCAGCAGAAGAAAGTTTAGACCTGACAGGGTCAATGGAGGCATCCACCCCCCAGAGTACAGGTACAAAGCACTCGTTCCAGTGGTTTGTTTTAGTTGTTTTACCAACTCATAACTTAAGTTGCTGCTATTCAAGTTCATCACATGAAATTATTCTCAGAAAAAAGTTGGTTGAATGTCAGGACCAACGTTTTTTTTTAGCTAAACTGAACAAATTCTACAAGAGCACATGATGCTGTTACATTTAAATGTTTCACATGATGGTATGTTACATTGAAAAAGTTCTCATGAACACATGATTATCTTATACTAGAATGATAATATTTATACTAATGGTTGTATATTTGTTAGTGCTACAGTGTAGGCTAAATGACATGATTCTTTATGACTGTAACTTGTATACACAACACTTGTTAACACAAGGCATGGTACGGTGATGATTACGATAAATGAGAAAATGAAACACTGTTTATGAAATAAATATTATTTAAAAAATTGTGTGTTTTAAATATGTAAAATAGAGTAAGGCATCAAACCCCTTTGTCAAGAGTGAATGTATTGAACTAAATCTCATATCCGAAAAATGTATCCTCATTACTGAAATGGCATTCTCATTACCGCAACATTTTTTTTACAAATTAAGTAGTCATTAGATAATCATATTTTGTTTTAAAATGTATATACATATTATACAACACTACTTATTTAAGGTCTGTTACATAAAGAATGTGTATGTTATCTTTTAGTAAAACTATTTTTTTTTTTATTGCTTTGAAAATGAGTAATTAGAGTCTTCTTTAACATTAGCCAAAAAAAACATTTTTAACCAAATATTTAATGTAATGTCATGTTGCGGTAATGATAACATTTTATGGACTTCATCTAAAAATGTAAATATCTTTTTTTTGTCTTATGAAAATAATGGTTATAGTACATTCAGACCGTAATCTTATATGTGCAAAAAGAAAATTGGCTACTAGGGCATTTTAAAAATTCTAATACTGGACTTCTTCAAAATCAGGATTTCGTGAGAATCACCCAGCTACAGTGAGGGTCCTTGGATTGATGCTTCTAATACCAAGTCCTAACTGACATCAGCATTACACAACAGGATCCAGAATTTGTAATTTTTTGACATCACCTACAGTTCCCACTGGATCAGCTTTTTTTGTTGTTATTGACAAATCAGATGTATTTATATAACACATTTCTCACATTAAATTCAGTTCCAAGTACAAAAAGAATGGAAAAGAGTTTCTTTACATAGCCATGATATAGTGTAAAGGAAATTAAGTAGAAACTATGGTTGAAATCGCTATGGTCATCTGCTACAATTGCCCGTATGTGACATGGACTGATGTCGTTCTGAACTCTACTGTTGTACTTCACTGTTACTGTAATTATTGTGGCTGCATCAGTTAGCTGTCGCAATTGTTTCAATTCTCCTACATCTCTTATCAAACAGCTGTTTTTGCCCATGTTAATTCAGTTTAATTTCTGCAACATTTGGGTGCTTTGTTCAGGTAGTGACAGGTCACAAGTTGAGTCTGGTCATCATCAACTGAAGATGGATCCAGTTGAACGTTATGGAGGATATGAAAGCGGCAGACAGCCAGAAAAGGTTTTTGTGTGTTAATCCTAATTGTAGGCATTTTTCAAAATGAAAAATATATCAGTTGATTAAAATGATTTTGGTTTTTCTAACTCCAACCATGATCTGTTCTAGAATCAGTCATTGCATTGGTGCGAGGTTAAAGAGGAGGCTGAAGAATGTGCAATTCAGCAGAGCCAAAGGTCATCTGTGTCACTACGAGTTGAATCATCCCAGGCAAGTCTTAGTCACTTAAATAAATTGAAATAAACAGCTGCATTATATAAACATAGATCAAAAAAACACAGGTTCTTCTGGAACCAGACTGGTTCATTATTTAGTCTTAAAGGTTTACACAGTGGAATTACATTTTGATATCTTCCTAATTGACATTCAATTGCTCTACAGTATGGGCCAACCCAGTCTGTATCACACAAGTTCCACAGGTGGAATTTGCATGTGATGTAGATCCTCTGTTGAATCATGTTTTCTGTATCAGGTGCTGCCTTCACCAGTACTAGTCAAAGAGGAGTCTGAAGAAACCTCCCTTCAGCCAGAAGATAAAGAGAAATCCTTAATTACTGTGAAGAAGGAAGAGAATGAAGACTGGTTAAAGTCAGATGATGAGGATGTTGTGAAAGTGACTGTGCCTTGGGAGGCATTGGAAACATCACCAACATCATCAGGCTCAGATACAGAGGACAGTGAGATGGAAGGTGATGCAGTCCAGGTGAGTTCAATGGTTTAAAGATATCACGTACAGTGGGGAGAACAAGTATTTGATACACGGCCGATTTTGCAGGTTTTCCCACTTACAAAGCATGTAGATGTCTGTCATTTTTATCATAGGTACTCTTCAACTGTGAGTGACGGAATCTAAAACAAAAATCCAGAAAATCACATTGTATGATTTTAAGTAATTAATTTGCATTTTATTGCATGACATAAGTATTTGATACATCAGAAAAGCAGAACTTAATATTTGGTACAGAAACCTTTGTTTGCAATTACAGAGATCATACGTTTCTTGTAGTACTTGACCAGGTTTGCACACACTGCAGCCGGGATTTTGGCCCACTCCTCCATACAGACCATCTCCAGATCCTTCAGGTTTCGGGGTGTGGAATCTGAGCATTAACAATTACAATGTGAATGTACGTTTCATTGTAGGTGAATGTGCCTAGATAATGAGAACAACAGAAACCTCTCTGTTTAGATTCTCTCTCTGTAGGTTGCGCTCTACTAACCCTAGGAATGTTTACATTGACCATTTGGCATGGGGCTTACTGTCTTGGAAACCTGATATTTGCTAGGTAGACACACCCTTCAATGTATATATCAGCTTGTAACCAACATTACAGTGAGAAGAGATTGAGTTAGATGAGATTGAGGTTGTTTAAGGAAGACCAGGTCCGTAACATCATGAACAAGACGTTCTAATGCAGCAATAAATAATATAATTTCTCTCTCCATTGACAAATGGGTATGCGATAATTATTACAACCACTATACGAAACACCCGATTTCTAACAGGGGCTGTTTCTGGGCAATACGGACTTTCAGCTCCATCCAAATATTTTCTATTGGGTTCAGGTCTGGAGACTGGCTTGAGATGCTTCTCACTCCTTAGTTGCCCTGGCTGTGTGTTTTCGGATCGTTGTCATGCTGGAAGACCCAGCCACGACCCATCTTCAATGCTCTTACTGAGGGAAGGAGGTTGTTGGCCAAGATCTCGCGATACATGGCCCCATCCATCCTCCCCTCAATACGGTGCAGTCTTCCTGTCCCCTTTGCAGAAAAGCATCCCCAAAGAATGATGTTTCCACCTCCATGCTTCACGGTTGGGATGGTGTTCTTGGGGTTGTACTCATCCTTCTTCTTCCTCGGCAAGTGGAGTTTAGACCAAAAAGCTCTATTTTGGTCTCATCAGACCACATGACCTTCTCCTATTCCTCCTCTGGGTCATCCAGATGGTCATTGGCAAACTTCAGATGGGCCTGGACATGTGCTGGCTTGAGCAGGGGGACATTTTGTGCGCTGCAGGATTTTAATCTATGACGGCGTAGTGTGTTACTAATGGTTTTCTTTGAGACTGTGCTCCCAGCTCTCTTCAGGTCATTGACCAGATCCTGCCGTGTAGTTCTGGGCTGATCCCTCACCTTCCTCATGATCATTGATGCCCCACGAGTTGAGATCTTTCATGGAGCCCCAGACCGAGGGAGATTGACCGTCATCTTGAACTTCTTCCATTTTCTAATAATTGCGCCAACAGTTGTTGCCTTCTCACCAAGCTGCTTGCCCATTGTCCTGTAGCCCATCCCAGCCTTGTGCAGGTCTACAATTTTATCCTTGATGTCCTTACACAACTCTCTGGTCTTGGCCATTGCGGAGAGGTTGGAGTCTGTTTGATTGAGTGTATGGACAGGTGTATTTTATACAGGTGATCAAATACTTATCTCATGCAATAAAATTCAAATTAATTATAAAAAAATCATACAATGTGATAAAAATTACAGACCTCTACCTGCTTTGTAAGTAGGAAAACCTGCAAAATCGGCATTGTATCAAATACTTGTTCTCCCCACTGTAAATAGCAACACTTATGTTTTGTGGGGATAGTGTCTTTTGTTCTTGCCTAAGTATTCTGACTTAACCCTTGTATGGTGTTCCGGTCTGTGGTACACGTTTAAATTTTTTAGGTCTTGCGTACTTTCGCTCTGTCCTCCTCCTGTGTGAGTGTCTGTGTGCGTGAGTGTGTGTGAGTTTTGTGTTTCTGCCCCTGCCGTTCCAGCACAAGGTTGCAAAATTGTTGCAAATTTCAAGCACCAACACTGTTGCTCACATTCCGTACATTCTACACTCTGTCTTGCGGGAACCATTCTTTATTTTCTCAACCTCTATCCCAGCTACAAATTGGGGGCGGGACACAATAAATATAGCTTTGCCAGTGTGGTTCCTAATCACAACTGATCAAGATGGCCAAAAGATTCTCTGTTCAGTGGGCCTTGCAGTTGATTTTGGAAAATATGAGGATGTAGATGTAGTCTTCTTTTTAGCTTTTCATCCCAGATTCCATCCAGAATATTGTTCTGGATTGCATTAATTTAGAAGGAAGTGTGTTTTTGGAGAGAGGTGGAAGGAGATGGACCAAACCCATTTACATGCCTACTTTGGGGTTCTTATCCTTGCTGGAGTTTTCAGGTCCCAAGGGGAATCCACAGAATCCCTGTGGGATGCAGAAACTGGTAGAGAACTTTTCCATGCAACAATGTCTCTGGAAAACTTCCACATAATTTCCAGGATTATCCGCTTTGATAACCGAGATGACAGACCAGCTCGATGGCAGAAAGACAAGCTAGCTGCCATCAGGACAGTGTGGGACAACTGGGTGCACCGCCTCCCCGTTTTACAACCCTGGGCATAATGTCACCACTGATGAGCAGCTGATGCCATTTAGGGGCTGCTGCCCCTTTAGGCAGTATATACCATCTAAACCTGCAAAATATGGTATAAAGATCTGGGCTGCCTGTGATGCCACTTCCTCATATGCTTGGAACTTACAAGTCTGCACAAGGACACCTGATGGAGGAGCCCCTGAGAAAAATCAAGGAATGAGAGTTGTCCTGGACATGACCCAGGGACTCAGTGGACACAATATCACATGCAACAATTGTTTTACCTCGCACAAGCTGGGACAGGAGCTCCTAAAGAGGAAGCTGATCATGGTGGGAACGATACGGGAAAAACAGGTCTGAGCTCCCACCTCAACTGACCATGGTGGGAACAATACGGAAAAAACAGGTCTGGCAAGCAGCATCGAAAACCAGAGATCATCATGGATTATAATGCCACAAAAGGAGGGCTGGTGACTGCCTAAAGCTGCATAAGGAGGACCCTACGCTGGCCTGGCCACTGGTGATATTCTTTGACATATTGGACATCTCAGTGTACAACGCCTTTGTCACCTGGATGGCACTGAACCAAGAGTGGAACAGAGGGACGCTTCAAAGGAGACGCCTCTTTCTCGAGGAACTGGAAAAGGCACTGGTGAGACCTCAAATCCAGAGAAGACAACATGTTCCAAGAACCCCGGCCTCTGCAGCCAGGAGGTGAATGCTGGTGCCCCATCCACCTGACCCACAGAACCACCATCTGCAGCCGTCATGAGGAGGATTCAGTAGGAGAATGCTGGTGCCCCATCCAGCCGACCTACAGAACCACCATCTGCAGCCATCATGAGGAGGATTCAGGAGATGAATGCTGGTGCCCCATCCACCCGACCTACAGAACCACCATCTGCAGCCATCATGAGGAGGATTCAGGAGATGAATGCTGGTGCCCCATCCACCCGACCTACAGAACCACCATCTGCAGAGCCTGAAGTGTGTGATGCAGTTGCAGTGTATGTCTGGCACTCATGCCTTGCTAGAGAGGGAGGTGTTAGTAAAATTCCTGATCTTTTCATTATTCTAGGTTGCAGCAAGCAGCAACAAAAAGAAGCGCTGCGAAGTGTGTGGACCCAAGAAGGACAGAAAAACACAATATACATGCATCAAGTGCAAGAAGTACATATGCAACACACACACCGTAAAACTCTGCCCCTCATGTGTTGTGTAGGCTGGTATGAAAAGGCAATGTGTTCAATGCGGCTGATGTGTTGTCTTGACTGACATGGTTACTCTATGTGTTGAGCTTGTTGTGTAAACTGACCTGAATGGGTTACATTTCTAATCAAGTTCAAATAAAAATCAATAGTTATGAAAAATCTTGCTTCATTTGTAAAATAGTTATTTTCCGCTCATATCTTGATTATAATTGATTTTCTTTTTATTACATTTTATAAAAAAAGAAACAAAAAACAAGTAGCACTTTAATTCATAAATGTGATCTAACAAAGGTAAAGGGCAAATATTAACCATATATGCTATTTATATTTATACATCTGAGTATTTTAACATAAAATGTTTTGATTGTGTTGGATTAAAAATCAAAAAATGCAGCGGGTCCACCAGACCCACGAACACTGGCTGAATAACAGAAATGTGAACACCACACAAGGGTTAATATCAATTGTGTGGTAGTAATGGTTTACAAATGGTACATAGAAATTGTTTTCTGTTTGATATCAATAACACATTTTTAAATTTTTTGTTCCTTGGATGTAAATGTTATTTCCTAATTGCCTATGCATCAAAGGTATTGTAAATGGCAATTATTTACCACAGACTTTACTTATGTGACCAGGACAATGATATTTTGAAACCTATTTTCCAGAATGTTCCAGATACATTCAGTGCTGCGTAAACTTGGAGTAACTTCTAGAACTTTCACGTAACAGGGGCCTTAAGCCCACCAGTTCAATTTAGTTCCAACTGCCTAAGTGGATACATATCTGCATTTTTCTGAGATGCCATCAAGAGGCTGCAAGCATCCGGCAGACGTATTTTGCTATGTCTGTGGCCAATTTATCAAGACGAGCCAAAAAGTACTCCATGGAAGCGTGTACTAAAATGTGTGATGCCTGTTGGAGATCAAGACAAACCCTGGGCACCTCATTTCACCTACGAGCACTGCAAAAAAAAACTCTGGAAGGTAAGATGGACAACAGTTGCTCGGAATTATGTTACAAAATGTGTTAATGTTTAATTTTGTTATTGAAAAAAAACATGAAAAATGTGGCGGGAATCTTTTACACATTAGTCATGGGTGAAATTTATTTTTGTAGGATGGTTGTTGGCTGAAATTGCGCAAGTTGCGGATCAGAGGAAGCATCACAAACCTTTTTCCAGCTTCTTCACCACTCAAGATGGGCTCTGCTTCTGTCACAATGTGATGAGTCCGAGGCAATCAGAATCGCCTGTCACCAGAATGAGTGCACTCTTCGTTGACTGCTCATCCAGGAGACTCAAAGACATGCTGCTCCATAATGGTAACAAGTACCCAGTCTCTTCCCCTGGCTCACTGAACCTAAAAGAGGATTACAACAGCATCAAGACCTTGCTGGATGCCTTGAAGTATGATGAGTACAGCTGGGAGGTCATAGGAGACTTAAATGGTGGCATTCAAAAAGGATGGGTCTCCAATGCGGTTTTACCTGAGTTTCCCTGTCATCTTTGCCTTTGGGACACCAAGGCGCACTACCACAGGTGGGACTGGCCACAGTGGACGGAGTTCTCTGTGGGGAGGAACAACATCAAGTGGGAGCAACTGGGGGACCCCTGGAAGGTGCTGATGCCACCACGGCACATCAAATTGGGCCTTATGAAACAATTTGTCAGAGCTCTACATAAGGAGTCGGCAGCATTCAATTACCTTCTAGATATCTTCCCTGAGCTTTTTGAGGCAAAGGTCAAAGCCGGTGTCTTCGTCGGACCACAGATAAAGAAGATCCTGGTGTGCAGTGAATTCCCCAAGAAGCTCACTAGTAAGGAGAAAGAGGCTTGGAACAGCTTTTTACAGTGGTTTGGGGCTTCCTGGGAAATCATAAGGCCGAAAACTGTGGAGCTTGTTGAGACTGGTGAGGAACTACAGCACAATGGGCTAAAGTTCATATCCTTGATGCTCATCTTGGTCAATTCAACAAGGATATGGGAGCGTACTCAGCGAGTGCTTCCACCAAGATATACTGGACTTTGAACGCCGCTACCAAGGACAGTATAACGAAAACATGATGGGAGACGACATTTGGGGAGCTGATTCGTGGAAGTGATTTACAGTATAATCATAAATCTCAAAAAACTACTCCTTGTAGTCATTTTTGTATTACTTCAGTATAAATACATCATTTGGATTCATGTTTTTTTTTTTTTTTATGTGAACGAAAAGACACATTCACCAATGTTTTCTCATTGGATATAGGTACATTTCAAAATATCACTGTCCTGGTCACAAAAGAAAGTTTGCGGGGAATAATAGCCATTTTCTATACTTTTTAGGCACAATCAATTATGAAATAACACTTACTACCCAGGAACAAAAATTGTGTTACATAGTGTATTTTATTTTCAAACAATGAAAATGAGCAGATACAAGCTTGATGGCTGACCTAGTTACTATTCAGCTAATTCTAGGGAAACTAATGTTTGACTGAACTGAGTCTCTCTTTCACAGGAATGTGAAAACCATGGGTGTGTGATTGAAGATTGCAGCAGGACTTCATTGGATCCAGGGTCAACAGGGGATGCAGATGACAAAGCTAATCCTGTTGATATACGTGAGTAACATTTCACAAGTGGACATTTTTCTTTTACTGGCTGGCTCAGCTGATTACATTATCAGATAACAGTAATTTCAAGCTGATGCAGTCAAACTCTACCACTGTTACAATGTTCAAATTAGGTCAAGGGCTTCTCCCCAGAGAATCCTCAAGCGCACCTGATGATAAATTTTTTTACAAAGTTAAATTGCAGTTAATGTTATACCTTTTTCTCCTTCCTTTAGGTAACTCTAAAGGGGTTTCTTCCTTCTACCTGTGCCCCCATTGTACCCTTGGATTCACCATAGAACGCTTTTTCCATGGTCACCTTAAGAGGGCCCACCCTGAAGAGTACAATTCAATGCTGAAGTCTGGTAAAATCATTGAAAGAAAGGTGTGTCCACAGCTGCCCCCTGCCACATGTCCACAGTGTGGCAAAAGCTTTTCTAGTAAATATATGGAGACACATCTGAGGACTCACACTGGAGAGAAACCTTATCATTGTGGAGATTGTGGAAGAAGTTTCAGCTTCGCTAGTTCACTTAAAAAACATAAAGGAAGATGTGGGAAAGGAAAAACCCATCTGATCGGCCATGAAGTGATACCCATAGGTGAGAGACCATATAAATGCTCTCAGTGTGAAAAAGGGTATCGAAGATTAGATCATTTAAAAAAACATAAAATGACACACAATAAGGATAAGCCCTATGGTTGCCTCGAATGTAAGAAGTCATTCTACCACCCGGAATCTCTAAAAAGGCATCAAATGACCCACTCTGAAGATAAGCCCTATAGTTGTCTCAAGTGTAACAAGTCATTCATCCGGCCGGGTGAATTGAAAGCTCACCAGAGAATCCACACAGGAGAGAAGCCTTATCAGTGCTCTCAGTGTGATCGATGTTTTGGCTTTTCCAGAGAACTTAAGAGACATCGTTGGTCTCACACTAGTGAGAGACCACATAAATGCTATGAATGTGGTAAGGGATTCATAGAACTAACCCAACTGACCATACATGAAATGATCCACACAGGAGAGAGGCCATATAAATGTTCGCAGTGTGATAAAGGTTTTCAAACACCAGGCCATCTAAAAAGACATCAACTGACTCACCCTAGTGAGAGACCATATAAATGCTCTGAGTGTGGAAAAGGATTCATAGAACTAACCAAACTGACCAGACATGAAATGATCCACACTGGAGAGAGACCATATACATGCACTCACTGTGGAAAAGGGTTCCGAAGACCAGACCATCTTAAAAAACATCAAAAGACTCACAATTAAGAGAGGTCCTTAAGTTGCCTATTGTGTAAGAGGCAATTTGGCCAGGCAGAAGCTGGCCAAACCTATACAGAAGAAAGGCTTATCAGAGCTCTCGGTATGGGGCTTTTAAGAAGGGTTAAAGTTCATCAATAAGACAGGCGAGGAGAGTGAGCAGATACCCAAATGTGCTTGTTTTAGATGCCCTTTGTGTGTGTTTGGGGGGGGGGGGGGGGGTCATATTTGGGGAATAACCAATTTTTGTGGACATTGCCATTGATGTTATTTGCCATTTTAAAGTCAGCTGGGTTCAAACATCTTTGGCTCCTCCTTATTATCCTATTGGTGCCCGTTGTGAAGAAAATGTACTACATTACAATACACATGCTGCCATTGCAAAACCCACAGGACATGTTTGTTCTGGAAAAAAGAACATAAATTTGGCTAGGATCCTGGGTTGAAGAATTAACACTACATGCAGTGCCAAAGTTTTAATTATTATTTTTCACACCCACTTGTCTACACACCATACTTTTTGGGAGATTATTTTTTTCCATAGGAAGGGAAAGTATATATTTAAATAACAAAACTGAAATTTCATAATGGGATAAATCTGCATTTCTCCTGAGTTATTACTGTTAGAAGCACCCAGTAATTGCAGCTGTGTTTGTTTGTATAGGTCTCCACCAAAAGTCTTTACAAAACTGTTCACGCTCGGTCAACTTCAGTTGGGGCTCTAATTGGGCCATTCAAGGACCTTGACTTTTTATTCCTCAACCACTCCACTGTTGCTTTGTGTTTTAGTTGTTGTTATGCCAAAAGGAACTTCCATTCCAGTCACAGCTTTCTTGCAAAGGGGAGCAGGTATACCTCAATAATCTTTCAAAACACAGCTCCATTTATTTTCTCTTCATCACTGACATTATTATGGTGGCACCCCCATCCTTTATAGTAGCAATGGTGTTCTTGGGCTAATGTGCATTGTTGGGTTTGTGAAAAACAGCACATCATCCCAAGAACATGCTATAGCATACTACTTCAATAATAGCTTCCGTCTTGTCATGCTACCATACAGGCCAGATTTGTGCAGTGCAGGGATATGTTGTCACATGCACATTAACCAGGCTTAGCAATAAATCCTGGAGTGCTGTCGAGGTTGCCATTGGCCTTTAGCTAGCCTCCTACTAGCTTAGTCATCAGTTTGGAGGGACCACCTGATCTATGCCAGTGTTTTGGTGGCGCCATACATCTTCCACGTCAGCGGATTTATCCTGAACTCAAGTGAATCACTACAAATTCACCTAGACAGATTGAATTGTGATTTTGTGATTGGTTACATATGAGCTGATTTAGGATTGCAATTACAATGCATGAATACTTATCAAACTATGTATCAGTTTTGTATTTTTTCATCTAATTTTTATTTTGCAATAATATAAGTCTGTTTAGAAATATGTAGTTGGGTGGGTAGAGAATCCTAATTTAAGTCCATGAAACTGAGGCACTGACAATAAATGTGGATAAGGTTCAAGCGGGTATATACTTTCAATAGGCAATGTATGTATATAAATCTTAACAACCAGAAAATACCCCCAAGACTTGAGAATACATTTTCTTCCTTTTTTATGTTATCCTGGAATTTTACTTTAGTACAATTTCAGCAGTACTGAAAGAAGTTGAGTCATCCTGAATTACAATAGTTAATCAAATAGGCAGTCTTGTTTTCCAAATAAAAAGTTCAATCATTAACGTAAATGGGATAGTTTATTACGAAATGGTACAGTGGTGTTCTTCCTCAGTAAGCATTATATGGACAAAGTATGACTGGAATACATGGTTTGGTATAGTTTCCCTAGCATTATTTTAAATGCTAGCATGTAAGCATTTCTGCCACAAATCCCTACCAAGTCCAGATAACCATATTTGCATGTTTATTGCATCACATCCTATTTATCCAGATATACACTCACCTAAAGGATTATTAGGAACACCTGTTCAATTTCTCATTAATGCAATTATCTAATCAACCAATCACATGGCAGTTGCTTCAATGCATTTAGGAGTGTGGTCCTGGTCAAGACAATCTCCTGAACTCCAAACTGAATGTCAGAATGGGAAAGAAAGGTGATTTAAGCAATTTTGAGCCTGGCATGGTTGTTGGTGCCAGACGGGCCGCTCTGAGTATTTCTCAATCTGCTCAGTTACTGGGATTTTCACGCACAACCATTTCTAGGGTTTACAAAAAATGGTGTGAAAAGGGAAAAACATCCAGTATGCGGCAGTCCTGTGGGCGGAAATGCCTTGTTGATGCTAGAGGTCAGAGGAGAATGGGCCGACTGATTCAAGCTGATAGAAGAGCAACTTTGACTGAAATAACCACTTGTTACAACCGAGGTATGCAGCAAAGCATTTGTGAAGCCACAACACGCACAACCTTCAGGCGGATGGGCTACAACAGCACAAGACCCCACTGGGTACCACTCATCTCCACTACAAATAGGAAAAGAGGCTACAATTTGCACGAGCTAACCAAAATTAGACAGTTGAAGACTGGAAGAATGTTGCCTGGTCTGATGAGTCTCGATTTCTGTTGAGACATTCAGATGGTAGAGTCAGAATTTGGCGTAAACAGAATGAGAACATGGATCCATCATGCCTTGTTACCACTGTGCAGGCTGCTGGTGGTGGTGCCAATTTAGGCCCCTTAGTGCCAATTGGGCATGGTTTAAATGCCACGGCCTACCTGAGCATTGTTTCTGACCATGTCCATCCCTTTATGACCACCATGTACCCATCCTCTGATGGCTACTTCCAGCAGGATAATGCACCATGTCACAAAGCTTGAATCATTTCAAATTGGTTTCTTGAACATGACAATGAGTTCACTGTACTGAAATGGCCCCCACAGTCACCAGATCTCAACCCAATAGAGCATCTTTGGGATGTGGTGGAACGGGAGCTTCGTACCCTGGATGTGCATCCCACAAATCTCCATCAACTGCAAGATGCTATCCTATCAATATGGGCCAACATTTCTAAAGAATGCTTTCAGCACCTTGTTGAATCAATGCCACGTAGAATTAAGGCAGTTCTGAAGGCGAAAGGGGGTCAAACAATGTATTAGTATGGTGTTCCTAATAATCCTTTAGGTGAGTGTATATGAAGCTCAACAAAGGCCCTTAGAGTGGATTTTAATATGGCATGCATACAATTATAATATATGACCCATGATCATGTGGAATTTGTGAAATAAATCCCATTCAAGTAATGGTACCAATATAAGCGGTATTCATGCATTATATTCAAATCCAAAAGGGCATTTGTTAAGCCTCAATTTCTGATACTTTTGGAAAATGTAGATATGTCGTGCATAAAAAAGTCTTGACTTGGATATGATTTGTGCCAGGAATACTATAATGTGAGCATGGACTGTTTACAAGGTAAGGACACCAATGGGCCTTTTTGTTATCTTTGTCAACTATCATTTATCCATTCACATTATCCACCTCTCAGTGTGGAGGCAATATTTTGGAACTGCACTGCTCAAAGAAATTAAGGGAGCATTTAAATTGCACATCGGGTCTCGAATTAAATGTGTTAAAGATCGAAATCTGTACTGTACATTGTGTAGATTGTTGAGAACAAAATGAGGTTACAACGATCAATGGAAAACCAAATCACAGACCAATTGAGGGCTGGATTCAAACTCACACCGAAAATCTAAGTAAACAATTGAAATCACAGGCTGTTCCAACCTGTATGCACTCCCGACAACATCTGGGTATTCTCCTGATGAGACTGTGGATGGTGTCTTGGGGGATCTCCCAAACCTGGATCAGGGCATCAGTGAGCTCCTGGACAGTCTGTGATTATCGGCGTCGGATACACAATACATAACGTCCCAGAGGTTCTCAATTGGATTCAGGTCTGGGGAACATGAGGGCCAGTCAGTGGCATCAATGCCTTCGTCATCCAGGAACTGCACACACTGGCCACATGAAGCAGGGCATTGTCCTGCACCAGGAGGAACCCAGGGCCCACTGCCCCAGCGTAAGGTCTGACGGTGTCTGAGAATTTCATCCTGGTACCTGCCAACAATACCCAGTACACTGATTGCTGTTAGCAGGTGGAGGTCTGTGCGACCCTCAAAGGATATGCCTCGCCAGACTAACACTGACCCACCGCCAAACCAGTCATGCTGAATTATGTTTCAGGCAGCATAACATTCACCCTGAAGTCTCCCGACTCTTCCACGTCTGTCATGTGCTGAATGTGAACCTGCTCTCATGTGATGAGAATGGGGAGCCAATGGTGGACCTGACAATTCTGGTGTTCTCTGGAAAATACCAGTTGAGTTGCATGGGGCTGAGCTGTGAGCATAGGTCCCACTATAGGACGTCAGGTCCTCATGCCACCCTCATGGAGTCTGTTTCTGACAGTTTGGTCAGAAACATGCAGACCGGTAGCCTGCTGGAGGCCATGTTTTAGTGCACCTCCTGTTCCTCCTCGCACAAAGGAGCAGATACTGGTCCTGTTGCTGGGTTGATGCCCTTCTATGCCCTGTCCAGCTCTCCTTATGTGATGTGGCCCATCTGGTATCTCCACCATGCTCTTGAAATATTATTGGGAGACGCAGCAAACCTTATTCCGATGGCATGTAAGGATGTGCCATCCTGGAGGAGCTGGCCTACCTATGCAACCCAAAGGTACTGCAGGTACCACCTCATGCTACCAATAGTGACGAGGACACTAGCAAAATGCTAAACTAGAGAAGAATCTGTCAGGAAGGATAAGGAGAGAGCAATTGTCTGTGGCCACCACCTACACAACCATTCCCTTTTTGTCTTGCTGTTTCCTCTCCAGTGCACCTGTTGTCACTTTAATTTGCACTAAAACAGGTTACATTGAATCACAATTGCTTATGCTTCCTAACTGGACAGATTGATATCCCTCTAGTTTAATTAACTTGGTGTTATACAGTGTTGATTACGTGTTCCCTTAATTTTGACACCTGATACATTCAGCTAATTTCATTAATCATGTCTGTCTTGTTTCAAAGTAGCTAAGCCAATATTCACCCACAGAAATTAGGTAAACTTTTAATAAACAGTTCCTCACATGCCATTAGTTAGGATTTTCTCATGTTTTATTTGTTTAAACTCCGTCTAGAAATCAAAATGCAAAATCCTCTTAATATTACCAACTCATTCTGTCATTTGATCCTCCCCTATTTCAATAATAACCAAAAATATTTTTGTGAACTCAAATAAGATTTAAGATTGCCACAATAATCCATCCACTTGACAGGTGTGGGATATAAAGAAGCTGTTTAAACAGCACGATCGTTACACAGGTGCATCTTGTATTAGGGAAAATAAAATGCCATTCTACAGGAATATCAGCTTTGTCACACAACACAATGTCACAGATGTTTTAATGGAGCTTGCAATTGACATGCTGACTGGAGACAATAATAATAATCTAACAGACCTTTTGCCAGAGACAATAATGTGAATCTACTGTAACACCCCTGTATATCATTATAGAGAATGTGGCGGTACATCCAGCAAGCCTCACAACTGAAGAACATGTCATTCCAAGACCTCTATATCCAGCTTTTTAACCTTTGGGATGGTCTCAGCTGAAACTGTGGATTTGCATAACTAACAAATATTTTCTGTGTCGGTGTGTGATTTTTACCCAGAATTTTCTCTCTCTAATTTTATGATGTCCAATCTTCAAATATTGCCTAGTCTTAATCTGGACAATGCCACAGCAGAGGTTTGGTGGTCAAAGATCGCCACATGCTTCTTCCAAGCATATCTCATCGAGCCAGTCCAATTCTTATTATGCTGCTCATTCAACCTGGAAACCTTCAGCTGATATATGCGTGCCAAGACTACACATTAACCTAATATACAACCACTGAATTTACAAGCACCCTTCCTTAATACAAGGAGTTGTGCAAGCGTGACATGGCACTGTCTGCTAGATGCTAAGCTAATAGAAATTTGAAATTGTTTAGCATTAGAGCATTTTGGTTTTCTATTTTGAATTGTGTTATGTCATGTTTGTGGGGTTATGTCAGTGCCTTCATAAATGGTGTGGAAAATGTATACATATTTTGTTAGAGGATGTATCAATCTAAACCTTCAGATCAGAATATCAACAAGTGTCATTTTATCTACTGTTTTTCTATGGGTCAAAACTAAGCTAATTTGCCTGAGATCAATAACAACTTTCATTTACTCTATTGAAACTTAACTTCACAATTGTTACATCAAAGCAGGCTTGACTTGGGGCTAAAGTAAGTGCAGGAACTGCCAAATCCCACAATTGATGTTCATCAAAATATACAGGTTAATAAGGCTTGTACTAATAAGACTTGCTCTTTTGCCAAAAAAGGAACCGGAGCGCTGTTTGCCTAAAATTAAAAAGTCCAAGTCAAGCACTGCACAAAGGTAAGGGTTACCTAGATAACAATAAATAAAAAGCTCCCGTGCCCAATGCACGTGAGAGGATTGCTGGCTGTGTTCACTTGTTCCTGACAAAACTCAGAGTTACGTCTGTGGCGAGGGAATCAAAAGAATGTCAGTTTAAGAAATACTAGCCGCTTAAACGATACAAATCCTGTTTCACATTCAATTAATAAAACCAGCATGCAAACTTAAATGAAAAAAATCCTGCTATTGTTCTGGAAGAAATAAACCTCAGTAAAATATTTAATGTAGGAAATATTTCATTTTGGGTTAGGGTTAAGTAAAAAATAAACGCATGTCATTATTAGCCACCCATATCAATACTACATGTTTTGAGAAGTTGTGCCAATGCAAAAATAATGTAGTGCCTTATGGAATACTTGACTGTAAAAAGCCTTTATACCCTCAATGATTTTCAATTCCTCAGCTTTGAGACACGTGGAAATGGCGGAGCGGAAAATTACCTATTGAGAATCATCAGCTGAATGCTTCTGGGTTAGATTGTTCAACATTATTTAAGAATTTTTGTTAACTGACTAAACTGTATGATTAATTTCCTATTATGCTCAGTAGGTGGCAGTAAAATAACGTATTTTGAAACTAGTATTTTGGTCTTTTCGATGTTCCGTATGTGCAACCTCAATAATATTCCTTCACCATTGTAGGTCTGCAGTAGCTAAATAGCAACAGGTAAATATTTCTACATTATTATTTATCTAAAGATTTTAGGCATATTGTAACGAAGGTCAAAAAAATTGTACTAGGCCTATTAACGGTTGCGTCAACTACGATTTTTATTTTATTCCAATACTTGAAATACGCTAACAAGTCTTATCACTGTGCCCTAGCCTTTAGGAGCTGATTGTTTTCGAAAAATGCCTATTTTTTTGTTTTGTTTTTAGGTTGAATGCTACAGAATCTCATGTTTTGACTTTAGACAAATCCATTAATACGAACCGTATTAGTGGATGCTATTATGATGTTTGGGTTTTGGGATTATTTTAAACGTCCAAAAAGCACTGAACTACAGTATATCTGCAGGCAATACGTATGGTGTTTACATACCCGGCTCGCGAGGTGTGCGGTTTACGCAAATACCGATGTTGAAGGTAACATCCGTTCCACATTGCAAGTCTCACATGCATGTCTGCGGAACGGGGAAAAGTAAGGAAAAATAACGAATGTAACATTTGTACGTTCATTTGTTAAGTACATTTTGTTAAAATAGTCAAGAGTAAGACTAGCAAAGTGTTACATGTTTAAAGCAAGCGTGCCTATTAAGCCCACGTACCATTTAAGCATCCCGCCATCTTTGAATTGAAATCAAAAAGAGAATATATTTTGATGTTTAAAGTATGTACCAAAATATACTGGTCACATCCATGTAACGTTTATGTAACATTGATGTGATTTAGTTATGGCTGTCCAAGTGTTACTATGTCCTGCTGGTCAATTTAGAAGTTGGAGAGAAACTTATTGAACGTCACTGTTTTCAATGTGGTGACTAACAAAAATACAGTTTGTTTTTGGTGTGCACCAACTGATTGATAATGTCGACAATTAAAGAACACATTATAGACCCATTATCACAAAAATAGGTGTAAGATGTCAGACTACACTGATGGAATGTCATGTACAACAGAAGTAATCTAAATTACTGGACCACTTTACATTGAAGAAGTAAAAGAGACATTTTGCTGGACAATGTACGAAGTATACTTGGGTCATGCATGAGCATGACTGTGATGCTCAGGCACCTGAAGAGAGAGCACGTAGCAATTATCACGGAGGAGTAAGCATGAAGCATGATACATTAAATCTAAGTGTTCCAGCTTCAGCTTTTTAGAGAGCACGTTGTAGTTAAGGTTCATAGCATGAGTTGTGTTTCTAGTGAGACATTATGAATCTCAAATCCATGGTTGAGTTGTGTATTAATAAACGTTTCAGTAGCACCACCAATTTGCTTGGCTACAGTACTTGTGCAGGTGTAGTTTGTTTACAGCTGAACAGCGCCTGTCAGCCAAGTATTCACTGTGTTACTGATAGATAGTGCCCTTTGTGATGAGTCCCCTATTTCTATAAAAAAAGAAATGGGCTAATTTGGAACAACCCTAAGCTTAATGACACACCTGGTACCCAGTCCAGCCTTTTCCCCTTTTTCAAAATCATGTAAAATGATAAAATTAGTGATAAAATTATGTATTAGAAATGTCTAAAGTTAGATGATGTGCTTAATAGGTACACAGTGTCCCTACATGCCAGATGGGTGAAATGAAAATCAGGTTTCAGCTGAAAGAAACATCTGACAAAAATTGGTCAATATCTAATTAATTTTACGTTTTGTAATGCTGGTTATTTTCAGCAAATGTACTATCAAAAATAATTCCATGTTCATGTCAGTTCATAAAATAACCATGTGTCAACATTGCAATGTTGCACAACCACAATATTTTTCCTTTCAATATGAAGCTAAATATAAAAATGTATCACATAATATGGATAGGTCTAAGCAATATAAATGTTTACACAAGCAGCCCAAACATTTTTCTGTAATTTTATCCAGAAGAGAATCCATCACACTTACCCCAATTTTTCAATCTGATTGGTCATACCTTTGAACCACTATCTGCTGCACCATAGCTGATTGTCAGATTACTATGTGACTATGTTTTCCAAACATTTAAAATGAGCAAAGAATTATAAATAAATAGTTGACATTTTTATCATCTTTGTTACGACATATTTCAGACTTATTTTGAATGACAGAATTCTAAAACATAATGATAAAAACATAGCTTGTACTTAAAAACTGTGTCCAGCACATGTAAACTTAAAGGGAAAAGTTGTGTTTATGTGCACTATGCAAAAAGCCATTTTGGTGGAAACACTCAGTCATGGTTGGAAAATCAGCATTTTCTTATGATTCTTCAATAGTCAATGTGAAAACCTGTTTCCAGTTGGATGGGAACCTATAGCTACCATTGTATTTTATTTGGGCATTTGTATAATATATCATTTGGGATGTTCATTTTTATTGACAGGTCACAAGTCTGATTGTCCTTTGCTGAAGATGGATCGATATGTGTGTTTTGTAAGTTAACCCACATTTTATGCATTCCATAAAGCTGCACTACGTAGGATTCTTTCAGTAAAAACAATTCTAACAGCGTTTTGCAGTTACTCACCAGGCAGAAAGCGGTTCTGCAACAATGCCCAATTAAGAATGAAGTACTAAATAATAAAATGGAAAAATAGAATTACCTGCACTAACTCAGGGTTTTTCCTGGTTGAAAATGTGTCCAAGTTGTTACCCCAACCCCCACTACCCTGTGCTCTACCGAATCCGGCCTCTTGAAAAAGAAAACTACTATAGTGGTAAATCTGCCTGTTGTCCATGTCCACTTGAGCAGCTAATGCACACTAAAATATCCTCCCTAATACAATACCAACCAAAAAGCAATCAATAAGTCTATTCTTAACATATTAACATATTATGTTACATATTTGATATATATATTTTTGAACTTATTTAGGATATTACCCTCTTGTTTTTGTGTTCTCTTCTGCCTGTCCCGGACTAGTACACATTTTATTGGATTTAAGTGCATCCAGCCTATAGATTCTCCCCAAAAACAATGGCTCCACAATGCTCCTAGCATAGAGAGCATATCTTTCCCGCTTCATTACGTCTGACCACCTGTAAACAGTTTGCCATTGAGCCTCAAAACATATTTTCTTAGAAGATCTAGGAATCACATAAAAATATGCTCATCAGCTTTATAATTGGTCACAGTCTGTATTGTTGTCTATTTTCATTGTTATACTATGTTCTTGTTCATTTGACTTGCATTAAAGCATCAGCTGTAGGCCTGTATATTACAGCCTTGTTGCATTGTTTTTTCCTCCATCCTTGGCACATCATTTATCCCCCTCTCTTGACTTCCTTCAGTTATAGGCTGCATGGCTGCTTGACTATTCATCCAGCATCCTCACGTTCCTATATTTATATTGTTGGTTACTTAAATATGTTAATTGTATACACTCACCTAAAGGATTATTAGAAACACCTGTTCAATTTCTCATTAATGCAATTATCTAATCAACCAATCACATGGCAGTAGCTTCAATGCATTTAGGGGTGTGGTCCTGGTCAAGACAATCTCCGGAACTCCAAACTGAATGTCAGAATGGGAAAGAAAGGTGATTTAAGCAATTTTGAGAGTGGCATGGTTGTTGGTGCCAGACGGGCCGGTCTAAGTATTTCACAATCTGCTCAGTTACTGGGATTTTCACACACAACCATTTCTAGAGTTTACAAAGAATGGGGTGAAAAGGGAAAAACATCCAGTATGCCACGGTCCTGTGGGCGAAAATGTCTTGTTGATGCTAGAGGTCAGAAGAGAATGGGCCGACTGATTCAAGCTGATAGAAGAGCAACTTTGACTGAAATAACCACTCGTTACAACCGAAGTATGCAGCAAAGCATTTGTGAAGCCACAACACGCACAACCTTCAGGCGGATGGGCTACAACAGCACAAGACCCCACTGGGTACCACTCATCTCCACTACAAATAGGAAAAGAGGCTACAATTTGCACAAGCTAACCAAAATGAGACAGTTGAAGACTGGAAGAATGTTGCCTGGTCTGATGAGTTTTGATTTCTGTTGAGACATTCAGATGGTAGAGTCAGAATTTGGCGTAAACAGAATGAGAACATGGATCCATCATGCCTTGTTACCACTGTGCAGGCTGCTGGTGGTGGTGCCAATTTAGGCCCCTTAGTGCCAATTGGGCATGGTTTAAATGCCACGGCCTACCTGAGCATTGTTTCTGACCATGTCCATCCCTTTATGACCACCATGTACCCATCCTCTGATGGCTACTTCCAGTAGGATAATGCACCATGTCACAAAGTTTGAATCATTTCAAATTGGTTTCTTGAACATGACAATGAGTTCACTGTACTGAAATGGCCCCCACCGTCACCAGATCTCAACCCAATAGAGCATCTTTGGGATGTGGTGGAACGGGAGCTTCGTACCCTGGATGTGCATCCCACAAATCTCCATCAACTGCAAGATGCTATCCTATCAATATGGGCCAACATTTCTAAAGAATGCGTTCAGCACCTTGTTGAATCAATGCCATGTAGAATTAAGGCAGTTCTGAAGGCGAAAGGGGGTCAAACACAGTATTAGTATGGTGTTCCTAATAATACTTTAGGTGAGTGTATTTTAACACTGTATATTGCGTATATAATGTTATTGGGGAGGAGTAGTCTACATAGCCTAATCTAATGTTATTTTCACCCAAAAATTTGTGATTCTACTTCACATCATCTGAAACTTTAACAAATGTTATGTGGAGTGGATGTAGTTTAGGTGTTAAGTTTTATTTAAATATTTTTTGCGTGTAAAAGAACTAGGTTCCACTTGTTTTTCTGACATTAGGACCGGTATGCAAGGTTGCCAGATCATTCACAGTAAACCATTGAAATCCTCACAAACGCTATATCTTCACAACCCAATCTGTAATTCGACCCACCCAAGCCCATTATAAATAGCCCAAGTGAGGGGGAAACCTACCCATCTTGCAAGACTGCCAATATGAAAATGATTTCTTCCTACGGTCACATTCACTGCAGTATATTGTTGGTAGGCCATCTACTGTATGAGCTCAAAATTATATTTTACCATGCTGACACAAAATTTGAGTTTTATATGCAGGAAAATCCCTGTAACTCATAGAGTTCAATGTTATTTTGTGCCTTGATAAAGTTAGCTTATGGTTCCTGGTGGCTAGTTATAGAGAGCTAGTCTAAGTCTTCTTTCGCTTCTTTGCAGTTTTTGTAGTGTATGCTGTAGCAGACAAGGGAGGGACTGGCAGTTTGTTGTCCTGGTCTCTAGCTGCCATTATAGTTTCTTGCAGTAAGCGTACTTTGCTCTCTATGGTGTACTGAACTATATATATCATCCAGGTAAAAGGAGCTTTCACAAAATGAGCCAAGGAGGAACACCCGCGTCGAAGAATGCGATAGGCTAGAATGGGATTACTGGAACAGAATTGTCTGGAAAGTACTGGCATGCTCCAAAAATTATAATTTGACCTTCCACTGGTACTGAACAATCTTTTTGGCTAAACAACTAGAGGGCTTCATTAGCTTACACAACGTGTTTATAAGGGACAAAACCTTTGTTTTTTTTACTGAAAAAATCCTACCTAGTGGATCTTTAATCTGAAAAAAAGTTTAAATTGTACAATATCTACTTATGTTTTTTAATTTTGTTTACTTCTCTCACATCAACAATATTCTTTACTAGAATCACTCATTGCATTGGAGCGATGTTAAAGAGGAGGCTGAAGAATGTGAGATTCAGCAAAGACAAAGGGCAGCAGTGTCCTTAGGATTTGAAATGTCCCAGGTTTCTCAAAAGAAGGACCCTAATGAACAAGGTCCCTCATTTACCACAGACTCGGACATCCATGTAGTCCCAAAGAAAGAGGATGGACATAAAGACACTAA
The DNA here is from genome assembly GCF_011004845.1 of Esox lucius. Taxonomy (NCBI): domain Eukaryota; kingdom Metazoa; phylum Chordata; class Actinopteri; order Esociformes; family Esocidae; genus Esox; species Esox lucius. Next base: position 16,350,154 of record NC_047576.1, read on the forward strand.
ATATCTCAGAGTAAAGGTAAGGAGCTCCAACAAATTCATGCTCAGTTACAAAGTTGAGAGGGTTTGTTGGAATGATACTGAACCATGTTTTCTGTGTCAGGTGCTGCGTTCTCCAGTCCTAGTCAAAATGGAGTCTGAAGAATGCTCCTTTCAGCCAGAAGATAAAGAGAAATCCTTAATTACCGTGAAGAAGGAAGAGAATGAAGACTGGTTAAAGTCAGATGCCGAGGATGTGAAAGTGACTGTGCCTTGGGAGACATTGAAAACATCATCACCACCATCACCATGCTCATATACAGAGGACAGTGAGATGGAAGGTGATAGTGTGCGTGTAGGTTCAATCTTTTATTTACAGACAGAATTAAATATACTTGGAAAGATTATGTAGGGAAAGTATCTAAGGTACAGACACATTTCTTAATTCAACTAATCATTTTGAAAATTATACATTAAGCTATATATCTAAATCCTTGGGATGTGACTATAACCTTGGTTACCTAAAGGAGGGAAAGAAGACAACACAATTGGAGCAGGCAGATGCACAACATAAACACACATGGCATGCTTTTAAAGGCCAAACAGGTGTGGAGCCAGCCAAGTGCCCCACCTTCTATGCTATAACTCGGCTCAATATTGACTCAGGTCTGGTCTGGTAAAGATTGGAGCAAGCCACTGTCAACAAAAAGAGTAAATGGATCCGGCCTTCCTTGTTGAAATACAGCATTACTGTCCCGTTGTCGGTCGAACCACAACATGCTGGTCGAACAGCAGTGATGGGAAATGGTCTTGGTTACCTCTACATAGTTTATATAATACGTCCTCTTCAATCCCTCCTGCCCTGACACATAGCGCTCCCCTCTCCATATGGGTTGCACCTGTGGCACTAAGCTATCACCATTGCAGCCATGCTGTTCTCGAGAGGAGAGACAAGAAATGAAGTCAGCTGTAGCCCAAGTTTTCCCAAGGACTTCTGAGTAGGGGCGATGCGCCTCCAGCACTTAGCTGAGCTCCGCTGACAACTCGATCCCATAGACCAAGAACATGCCAATGATGCTAAGCGATCACACCACTGTGCTCTTGGCATGATATATAGGTCTTGGAGCTGTTCAGACTAAAACATTCTTTGTTTGGAAGGGAGGGATGGCCTTGACCAGTAGCATACCCAGCAACATGTTCCGAGAAGCAGCACCTTCTCCTCCATTCCCTTTAGGTCAGAGGAATGTGTCGCCCCTTCCTAGCTGGAAGAATGGGGCCATGCCCAGGTGACTTTCAATTTGGCCAGGAAATGTTCATACCTTCATTTTTTTGGCTGCATTTGGGGTGGGCTATTAACAAGAAGTAGACCAGGTATAGATGTACAATAATGTGTAAACTTAACGCTTGGTAATACACTTAAGATTACACAAACAAGTATAGCTTTATTCAGCAGTTTGTTTTCAGCCTATTCTTGAAAAAAACTGTATTCTCCCTCAACTCTGCTTTACAGAACTGCCAAAAACATGAGCGTGATATTTCAGAAGTTAAGATTGAAGATTGCAATACGATATCAATGGATGTAGGGACGACACCAGATTCAGATGAGAAAGCTGATGCTGTTGATATTAGTGAGTAACGTTGGTTGAGTGGGTTGAATTTATTGTGTATATTTGAGATATAACTAATATACATGAGGTAACACATTTTTTTGTTCAATCAGTAGGCCCCTATAATGAATAACTGCATTTCATTTTCTGTTTTTCCTTCCTTCACTTTAAAGGTATGTCCTCCTCATTCTACCCATGCCCCCATTGTGCTCTCGGATTCACAATAGAGCGTTTTTTCCATGGCCATCTCAGGAGGGACCACCCTAAACATTACTTGGAAATGCAGAAGACTGGAGAGATCCCTGCAAAAAAAAAAAAAGGTTTACGGGTGACCCCAGCCACATGCCCCCAGTGTGGCAAGAGCTTCACTAATAAATACGCTATGCAAACGCACCAGAGGACCCACACAGGAGACAAACCCTACCACTGTCTAGACTGTGGGAAGAGCTACTTCTGTGCTGGGTCACTTAAAACACACAGACGGAGTCACACTGGGGAGAGACCATATAAATGCTTTGAGTGTGGGAAAGCATTTGGAGAACGATCCCAACGGATCCGGCATGAAATGACCCACACAGGAAGACCACATAAATGCTCACAGTGTGACAAATGTTTTTGCTTTTTCAGAGACCTTAAGAGACATCGATGGACTCACACTAGTGTGAGACCATTTAAGTGCTTTGAATGTGGGAAAGGATTTATTGAACAAACAAAACTGACCAGACATGAAATGATCCACACAGGAGAGGGACCATATACACCAGGGGTGTCCAAACTATTCCACAGAGGGCCCTGTGTCTGCAGGTTTCCGCTCTCTCCTTGTACTTGATCGACTAACTAGGTTACTAATTGTTTAGTTTCTACCCTCACCTTGTTGTTTAGGTGTGAACTGGGAACCAATTTATAGGGTCAACCAAAAACCTGCAGACACCCCTGATATACATGCTCAGTGTGGAAAGGAATTCCAAAAGACCAGAGGGGTATACTACGAAAAGGAGTTCAACCTACCCAGAGTTAACTCATGGCTATCAAGGAAATTCAGGGTTGACAAACTCTGATTGCCCAAATTGGTGTTAAACTGTACTTAAACGGTGATGTTGTTTGTTAGTTGACTGTGTTAACTTAATTGGAGTTGTGCGTGTTCGCATAAAAGGGCCGCATTCGGCGACGCAGTCTGAGTTTTTTTGTCAGGATATGAGGAGTTAACGGGCCACCTGTATGATTTTAATGATCAAATACCTGAACATGAATTTAGTGAAATAACATCCTATTCACATTACCCCCCCTTCTCTCAGGGGCACTCTAATAGGGTTTACGGCTAAATCTAACACTGTGGCGGCCAACAAAACCAGGGTGTCTTGTTGGCAGCACATTGCCAACAGAGTAGATTCGTAATAGCAGTGTTCTTGTCATATGTTCTCTATTGTGATTTATAGACACTTATCTATGCAGACCCAGTCTATGCAGATTAAAAATAGACAAAGTATTTCTTCTGATTTACTTGCGATCGCATGAAAAGCAAACACTTAAATGGCCTGGGAACACAACAAATGCATCAAGCAGATTAGTGAGCAGTTTACTGCATGGCATACAGTATTATGGCTCAGATCAGGCATGGCCAACAGGCGGCCCGCTGGCCACTTGTGGCCCCCACCACCTCTTTTTGCGGCCCTCGGATGATTTTAGAAAACAGTAAAAATAAAAACTTGTTAAATGTACTGGAATATAGTAGAAAAAAAAATGTAATCATGTTTGACCCTAAATGTGTTGTAAAGTTAGTGTTGGAACACAAAAAATCTATTCTGGAAACAAAACGTGTAATAGAATTGAAATAATGTTTTGCATGTTTACACATATAACAGTAATTTCAGGTACTATGAAAGCTGTTGTGATGTCTTTCCAAGTGTAGCTGAGAGTGTGCTGATGTTTTAGCCATGAAACACACCTGTATTACAGAAATATCAAAGTAGTGAAAACATCCAAAAAACATAGTGTTCAAAGGGTTCACACATTTAATTACATGGCAGCGAACCTGCTGAATCCCAGGAGAGATGAATAGAGCGGGAAAACGTCACGTTGTTCAATATTTAAAAATGATATAACTGAACTAGCATCAGACCTAGTTTACTTTTAATGTATTTGTTAATAAGTAAATCTGCGGTCCCCGGATGACTGTGGCACCCTTATGTTATTCCAAGTTATCTGCGGCCCCCTGATGACCAGTACATAATATGTGGCCCCCATCCAGGTTGCCCCACCCTGGCTCAGATGTTCAGCATTACCGCTGGAATACATTAAATGTCCGCTGGCAAAATGTCTCAAAGCAAGGCACACTTGTCCGTTCAACAGTGAGGGCCTTACGCTGGGCCCTAGATGCCGGAAAATATATGGAATTCCCTTAGATGAGAATCGATATCTTTATTAGAAAGCATCATCGGGGTAAACTAGAGGAGTTCCACGGTGTCTAAACACACTCACCCTGCGGAGTGAGCCTCTCACAATCCATGTGGCAATGTCGAATCGGGTCTTCCAAATGTCCCGGCCTTTTTGTGGGCAGAAGAGTGGTTCTTATGTAGGGTGACATCGAGTTAACCTTGAAGATAACCTGCTCAGAGCAGTTTAGAGATGCAGCATAAATTGCCATGACCGCATGCTTCAGGTAAAACGTATGCAGCGTTCGTAGTACGGGTTAATCGGGAAGTTACGCCCGACGTCACTAAGTTACTCCTGAAGTTACCTCGATAAGCCATTTGCTTCGTAGTAAACCCTTCAGGCCATCTAAGCAGACATCAAATGATCCGCAGTTAAGAGAGGCTCTAAGGTTGTCTCAGCTGTAAGATGTTATCCTACTCTCTGGAAGCTCACAATGCACATCAGAGGACCCTGAAAGGAGAAAGGCTTTATGGGACAATTTTCTTGTCTTTATTAAAGTGGAGTCTTTATATTTTCAAATCATACCTTTATGGCTGCTGAATCATTGTATTTTCCTTTTTTTATCCTGCTTATGTTTTATACTTTTTTTCACCAGTCCTCATTGGCTCTTCAACTGCTTAGTCTGATTGTGTGGGCATTTAAGAAATAAATGGGAAGATAATTATGTTCACAAACCTGATTAGCTGATTAGATGGTATAAAAACCATAGACTCATTTTGTCCTTGTAGGTTAGATATAGATCACTTTATTTTTCTGCACATAAGTGCATACCTGCAAGGGAGTCTCAGATATGCACAAGCTACCAAGCTTGTGCTTTAAAATGGGGTTAATACTGTGACATACAGTAGGTGATTTTTGCCAAGCATACCAAGAGTCATGTTGCAATCCACCTGTGAGCTGAATCTGAAACATCCAAATGTCATGTATCAAGATAATAGTCCAAAATACACAGGCTATGTATTTTGATTGCGGTCCTATTACACAACCATTTACTGAGTGTCAGGGGGCAATCAAGTTGATGGGGAAACTGGGTATTGCGTAACTAGAGAGCATTGGTGGCTTTTTAAAAATCAAGACGAGTTTTTCGTTCTGATGATTAACCTTCATATTTAGCCCTGTAGGTGTCAGTAAACTAGGCTACGTTTTTTCAAACGTTGGAGCATTTTGGTCGTTTTGAGATTCTGTATGTGCAACGGCAATAATATTCCCTAAACCCTCAAATCCTCCTGAAAAGCATCTATGTAACTAGTCACAGGTAAATATATAAATATGTATTTTATATTATCTATTTAAGTTTGATATGTAACAAATTAAGATTTTCGTTTGACAAATAGAAACTGTCTCCAACTAATTACAGTATATGGAATGACTGGATTCTATCTGACTTGTTAGTTAGCAATTCTACGCTATGTAGCAATAATTACAAATCCAGGGGTGCTTGTTATAACAAAGACTATCTAACGTCGTTGAATATGGATTAAAACTCTAGGTACTGCACGGTATATGTCAAACGTAATGAGGATCAACAGGAGAATTTCGTTGCTAACATAATGTCAAATGAAAACTGTACCAACTCATAGAGAAAGCTTCTATATGATTTCAGCAATGTGATATTGTGCTCCGGGTGCGCAATTAAGGGGGCATGTTGTAAAATAGTGTCTGAACTTCATTATTTTACCTACCGTTTTTTTATGAATTAAAATATATGGTTTTCGGGTGTGTCCGCGCGTGTGTATGTTTCGCAGATTGGAAGAGCCAACCAAATGATCAATAGCCTACCTTAGAACCACTGTCATATTTTTTAGCTTCAATCGTACATCATGAAAGTTAAGAAAGGAAGAAAAAAAAATAACATGCATATAAAATTATGCACGTTTTAATTTGCCCCCTAAAGTATAAGACACATCAACGAAAGGGAACAAAGACAGAAGTAGACAACGAAAGTATAAACGCAATGTTTTTAAAAGATTAACATTTCGAATAAGAAAGTCAGTCAATTGATAATTAGATCGTAATCAATGGTTTCCCCACTACTAGGTATACAATTATGTAGATAAAAGCTAGCTCCATAGCAACCCAAACATGCTCAGTTGTTGACATTTCAGGCCATGGAAAAACAGGAACATGTTTCGTTTCCAGGAATCTACAGATTCCAACACTTTAGATGTCACGTTTATATTTTGGTTTAGTGTACAACTCCAACCGCATTGTCATCTTCCTCGAGCGGACCTGCCAGAGTTACAGTAAGTACTTCTAGCTGTCTGGAGTCTGATGTTTTATATTTTATTATCAACTCGGTGTTTCGAGCCCTGAACGATGATTGGCATATAGTCGTATGCCATGTGCATGAACCTTTTATTAATCAATTCGTAATTGCCATTGCAATTAAGGCACATTTGGGGGTTCGTAGTATTTCACCAATAATCAACGGCTACGGCCTGTGTCCTGTCACAGATGCTGTGTGGCATCATGCTTTACAACATAATTTAGCATTGGTATATTGGCCATAGCAAAGGTATGTTGGCCAGTGGTATTTTGGCCATATCCCACAATCCCATATGCCTCCTTGCTTTATTAGGTCACACTATATATCTTTTTACTGCCTGTTGTCTTCCAGTACATTTAGAAAATGCATATGCATTTTGTCCTGTATTGACAGGTTGTTTAATTATGAACATACACTCACCTAAAGGATTATTAGGAACACCATACTAATACTGTGTTTGACCCCCTTTCGCCTTCAGAACTGCCTTAATTCTACGTGGCATTGATACAACAAGGTGCTGAATGCATTCTTTAGAAATGTTGGCCCATATTGATGGGATAGCATCTTGCAGTTGATGGAGATTTGTGGGATGCACATCCAGGGCACAAAGCTCCCGTTCCACCACATCCCAAAGATGCTCTGTTGTGTTGAGATCTGGTGACTGTGGGGGCCATTTCAGTACAGTGAACTCATTGTCATGTTCAAGAAACCAATTTGAAATGATTCAAGCTTTGTGACATGGTGCATTATCCTGCTGGAAGTAGCCATCAGAGGATGGGTACATGGTGGTCATAAAAGGATGGACATGGTCAGAAACAATGCTCAGGTAGGCCGTGGCATTTCAACAATGCCCAAGGGGCCTAAAGTGTGCCAAGAAAACATCCCCCACACCATTACACCACCACCAGCAGCCTGCACAGTGGTAACAAGGCATGATGGATCCATGTTCTCATTCTGTTTACGCCAAATTCTGACTCTACCATCTGAATGTCTCAACAGAAATCGAGACTCATCAGACCAGGCAACATTCTTCCAGTCTTCAACTGTCCAATTTTGGTGAGCTTGTGCAAATTATAGCCTCATTTTCAGTATTGGTAGTGGAGATGAGTGGTACTTGGTGGGTCTTGTGCTGTTGTAGCCCATCCTCCTCAAGGTTGTGCGTGTTGTGACTTCACAAATGCTTTGCTGCATACCTCGGTTGTAACGAGTGGTTATTTCAGTCAAAGTTGCTCTTCTGTCAGCTTGAATCAGTCGGCCCATTCTCCTCTGACCTCTAGCATTTCTAATAATCCTTTAGGTGAGTATATTTTGTTCATTTTTATAGTTCAAATGACAACTGTGGTAACTTTTCAGCCCATTGCATACACATTTAAAACTAGCATAGCCTACTTGTTAATGAAATGCAAACTTGTCTCATGTGAACTCACCTTTTGCCGGTTTACTGCCTATTTGACTGCTAAGAAAAATTGAGAAGCCAACAAGTTCCCACAGTTTTTATTACGCCTACACAAATGAATAACAACACCCATCATGTATATTTACCTTTCAACCACCCACCTTTCTACAAAACAACCTTTTCCTTTAGCATTTTCTTCAAAATGCCTCTGTCTTACTGGGCAAAACATTTTCTATGGTTCAGGGTGGTCCGGTGGTGTATGCTAGGGCCTACGGTGTACCACTACAGCATTGGTGTGGTCTGGATTCTTTTATACAGAACTACTTGATTTGCATAAAATTGGAATGGATGCCCGATTACTGTTGAACTATTCATCAAGGTTTTGTTGTTGAGACTTGATTTAACATTTCTGTTGTTTGATATTGACAGGTCTTCGGTTTGATCAGCATCTGGTGAAAATGGATCCAGTGGATCGATATGGAAGATATGAAAGCGGTGGTCAGACAGAAGAGTGTTTTGTAAGTTAAACCACATTTTTGGCATTATTCAAAATACAGAATAATTTAATTATACAACATCAGAACAATCAGCTACATGTTTTATTGATCAACTTCAGTTGAGAGTTTTAACACAAACCATGGTTTGTTGTAGGGTCACTCATTGCCTTGCAGCAAGATTAAAGAGGAGGCTGAAGAATGTGAAATTCAGCAGAGCAGGTCAGCTGTATCATTTAGAGTGCAAACGTCCCAGGTTTCTCGAAACGAGGATTCTGATGAACTAGATCATTCATTCGCTCGAGTCTCAGGCGTCCATGGAGTTCCAGACCAAGAGAGTAGGCTTAAAAACATGACATATCTCAGAGTAAAGGTAAGGAGCTCCGAAAATTGCATGCCCTGTTACAAAGTTGAGTGTTTGTTGTAATGATACTGAATCATGTTTTTTGTTTCAGGTGCTGCCTTCTCCAGTACTGGTCAAAGAGGAGTCTGAAGAAACCCCCCTTCAGCCAGAAGATAAAGAGAAATCTTTAATTACTGTGAAGAAGGAAGAGAATGAAGACTGGTTAAAGTCAGATGATGAGGATGTTGTGAAAGTGACTGTGCCTTGGGAGGCATTGGAAGCATCACCACCATCATCATGCTCAGATACAGAGGACAGTGAGATGGAAGGTGATAGTGTGCGGGTGAGTTCAATGATTTAATAACAGACTGATTAAAAGACATGTTACCCATACTTTCTGACTTTACTGAAACCATCTCTGTTTTGAAGGACTGTGAAATCAATGAGGATGATGTTTCAGGAGAATTAAAGATAGAAGATTGCAGGAAGACATCTTTACAAACAGATAAGGAAGTTGATGCTGTTGATATCAGTGAGTAACTGTATATGTAGTGGTTATGTATAGAGATTAACTTTTTCTTTTATTTGTTTCCCATTTATTTATACAGGTTTTCTCAATTACATAAATCAATATTACGACAATCCTGTTCTAACCACCATCTCAGCTGGGAGGGGGAGGGTGCATTTCACAACAGTACATGTTTTATTACTCCTTAACTTTTGGTTCTATAATGAAGTTATGCTTTTTTTTCTCCTTCCTTTAGGTGATGCGAAAGGGGTGAGCTCATTCTACCCATGCCCCCATTGTGCTCTCGGCTTCACCATAGAGCGCTTTTTTCACAGGCACCTCAAGAGGGACCATCCTGAAGAGTACATTTCCTTGCTGAAATCTGGAAAAATCATGGCAACCCAAGCCACGTGTCCACAGTGTGGCAAGAGCTTCTCCAATAAATATGTAATGAAAACACATCTGAGGAGTCACACAGGAGAGAAACCTTATCACTGTGCAGATTGTGGGAGAAACTATGCATTAGCTGATTCACTGAGGAAACACAAGTGTGGGAAAGGATTCCGAAGACAATCCCAACTGAATAGCTATAAAATGATTAAAACAGTAGAACGACCATATAAATGCTCTCAGTGTGGAAAAGGGTACAGATTTCAACCCCAACTGACCAGCCATGAAATGATCCATGCAGGAGCGAGACCGTATAAATGCTCTCAGTGTGGGAAGGGATACCAGAGACCAGGCCATCTAAAAAGACATCAAATGACCCACACTGAAGAGAGGCCCTATGGTTGTCTCAGGTGTAAGAAGTCATTCTTCCGTCCGGAAACTCTCAAAGCACACCAGAAAACTCACACAGGAGAAAGGCCTTATCAGTGCACTCATTGTGACAAATGTTTTGGCTTTTCCAGAGACCTTAAGAGACATCAGGTGACACATACAAGAGAGACACATAGTGGAAAGAAGTCTGATATTTTGCACAGGTGTGAGACTGTTTCCGACAAACTAGAGGTTCAGAAAGCATGCCAGAAAACGCGAAAAGAAAAGCCTAAACCTTTTAAGTGCTCTCAGTGTGACAAATGTTTTGGCTTTTCCAGAGATCTTACAAGACATCAGTTGACACATACAGGAGAGAAACCGTTCAGTTGCCCCCAGTGTGAAAAATGTTTTGGTAGAAAATGGGAATTGACATACCACCTACGGACACACAGCGGGGAGAAGCCTTACCACTGCTCTGAGTGTGGACAGAGTTTTAGCCTAAGGGGTAACTTTATACGGCACCAGCAGATTCACACTGGGAAGAAGACGTTTCACTGCACTCAGTGTGACAAGAGTTTCTTCAGAGCGGCACACCTAAAAACCCATCTGCTCATCCATAGTGGAACCAAAACTCTGGTCTGCTCTAACTGTGGGAAAGGATTTAACCATGACGGTAACCTAAAACGTCACCAACAATTCTGTATTAAGAAGTTTGAGTAAAGAACATACAAATATGTAAGACAATACTGCCTCATTAGAAGTCTGTTTTTCTTGTTATATTGTTTAGTTTAAATTCAGACAACAGCAGGGCAGTATTATGCCCTATAGTTACTTTCTAGTAGGTGCTGTGGATAATACTTGTTTAACCTTATGTTATCAGTTTTAATTTTGTTCATTTACCCGGAAGTGAGAGATTCTTTTGTTTGCCTGTAATTACAGCTTTGCCAGTCTATTCAAGAATGCAGATCTCAGAAAATTATTTTAAGTGTTTGTTTAATAAGCCCCCTGTCTAATAAGAATAATGGATATACAGTGGGGAGAACAAGTATTTGATACACTGCCGATTTTGCAGGTTTTCCCACTTACAAAGCATCGAATTTTTATCATAGGTACTCTTCAACTGTGAGTGACAGAATCTAAAATAAAATCCAGAAAATCACATTGTATGATTAAGTAATTAATTAGCATTTTATTGCATGACATAAGTATTTGATACATCAGAAAAACAGAACTTAATATTTGGTACAGAAACCTTTGTTTGCAATTACAGAGATCATACGTTTCCTGTAGTTCTTGACCAGGTTTGCACACACTGCAACAGGGATTTGGGCCCACTCCTCCATACTGACCTTCTCCAGATCCTTCAGTTTTCGGGGCTGTCGCTGGGCAATACAGACTTTCAGCTCCCTCCAAATTTTCTATTGGGTTCAGGTCTGGAGACTGGCTAGGCCACTCCAGGACCTTGAGATGCTTCTTACGGAGCCACTCCTTAGTTGCCCTGGTTGTGGGTTTCGGGTCGTTGTCATGCTGGAAGACCCAGCCATGACCCATCTTCATTGCTCTTACTGAGGGAAGTTGTTGGTGATACATGGCTCCATCCATCCTCCCCTCAATACAGTGCAGTCATCCTGTTCCCTTTGCAGAAAAGCATCCCCAAAGAATGATCTTTCCACCTCCATGCTTCACGGTTGGGTTAGTGTTCTTGGGGTTGTACTCATCCTTCTTCCTCCAAACACGGCGAGTGGAGTTTAGACCAAAAATATGTAATTTTGTCTCATCAGACCACATGACCTTCTCCCATTCCTCCTCTGGATCATCCAGATCATCAGACGGGCCTGGACATGCGCTGGCTTGAGCAGGGGGACCTTGCGTGCACTGCAGGATTTTAATCCATGACGGCGTAGTGTGTTACTAATGGTTTGCTTTGAGACTGTGGTCCCAGCTCTCTTCAGGTCATTGACCAGGTCCTGCCCTGTAGTTCTGGGCTGATCCCTCACATTCCTCATGATCATTGATGCCCCACGAGGTGAGATCTTGCATGGAGCCCCAGACTGAGGGAGATTGACCGTCATCTTGAACTACTTCCATTTTCTAATAATTGCGCCAACAGTTGTTGCCTTCTCACCAAGCTGCTTGCCTATTGTCCTGTAGCCCATCACAGCCTTGTGCAGGTCTACAATTTTATCCCTGATGTCCTTACACAGCTCTCTGGTCTTGGCCATTGTGGAGAGGTTGGAGTCTGTTTGATTGAGTATTTGGACAGGTGTCTTTTATGTAGGTAACGAGTTCAAACAGGTGCAGTTAATACAGGTAATGAGTGGAGAACAGGAGGGCTTCTTAAAGAAAAACTAACAGGTCTGTGAGAGCCGGAATTCTTACTGGTTGGTAGGTGATCAAATACTTATGTCATGCAATAAAATGCTAATTAATAATTAAAAAATCATACAATGTGATTTTCTGGATTTTTGTTTTAGATTACGTCTCTCAGTTGAAGTGTACCTATGATAAAAATTTGAGACCTCTACATGCTTTGTACAAAACATTGCCGATTTTGCAGGTTATCAAACACTTGTTCTCCCCACTGTACAGTATACTGGCCTGGGGAATGAAGAGTCTGGGTTTCTTGGTAGTAATCTACTCCCAGATTCCTCTCTATTTAACCATGGGTTTGATTTCGGTCAGCAAGTAACCTGAATCATTCATTGTGAAAGGTTGCTAATTCATTTATGCATATATGAATAAAGGTTTAGTCTTTGGTATGTAGACTTCTCTCATTTCCGCATGGATTTCCATGACTGTGGAGATTTTTCAAACTCTGGATTTATTTGGGTTATTTTTCTTGTTTCTATATGTGCAACTGCAAAATGTTTCCCTGACCCTTAAATACAAATGCTCTGAAGCATTCATTTAACTGCCTACAGGTAGAGCTATTTTCTGCATCTTTATAAAAACTCATACAATGTTGCCATATAAAGATAACTATGCAAAACATCTGTAAGCCTGCTAGCTAACTTTTGCTAATTAGTTTAAGGGCAGTTCCACAAGAGTTGTTAACTACTGCTTTTATAAAAATGTTGCATGTTTGAAACTAACGTTTGGTATGAAGACCCATTTACGATGTTTTACGAAGTTCAGAGTATATCAACTTGGATGTCAAATGAAACCTGGTAAGAATGTCTCTTTTGGTCCTTCATAATATAATTTTGCTTGAATAACTTTATGGGTATATCCTCCTAGACTTTCGGAAACCACTACGTCAAAGCATTTGACTGAGAAAAGGGTAATTGTTTACAGTGTAAGGACGTTGGAACACGCCTGTACCGTTGTGCGTGTTCTTTCCCAGGTGCAGATGATGAAGGGGTGAATCCATTTATTAAAAACAGTAGTCTTCTTAAATAAAGATATAGTCAGTAGTGTTTCGGTCATTCCACTAAAACGTATTATTCACAGATTGTCACCATGCACTGATTAATTCTCACAAGTCCGTGGGAAACTGTGCACTTCTGTCAACACACCTTTGACAAGTTGAATAGTTAGTGCAACGGGACGATATGACAGGACAACGCCTATTTAAAAAAAAAAATCGGTTAGTGATGAGCAGCTCGCGAATGATTCGTTCAGTTTAAACGACTGCTGTGACCGGGCACATAGCCGCGGGAAGATGCTTTCAAAGTGGGTGCTGAAATAATTACACTTGCCCATCGGCCGTAACTATACGCACGTCTCACTAACGAAAGACATGGAGTTAGATATGTAAACCTAGTATATTGGCTTAAACCCTTTATTATCATACCCACATATGAACCATAACATACATTCAGAAAGGATAGGATAATTGCTAATTATTTCCATTCGTTGACTTAATATGAACCTGGCTGTGTAACCTAGCAACCTAAGTGGTAAACTAAACGACTGTAGTGAGCAATTGACTGGCGCCAGTTAGCAACCAACCGAAGCCAGGAAGCGGCTAACGGAAGATAACTAGGGCAATGGTTCCCAACCAGGGGTACTAGGACCCCTGCGGGTACTTGGCCTCTCCACAGGGGGTACTTGAAAACACCCATGACATCATAAACTTACTAGTGAAATTAACATGAGGGGGTACTTCAGGGATACTGAAAGCAGTGCAAAAACATTTCGGGAGGACAGTAACTGAAAAAGGTTGGGAGACACTGAACTAGCGGATAATGGCTAATGCAACCTATCTAATCGCTAACTGGAGCTTAGGATACCGTCAGGAGTTCTAAAAATAAAGTTTATGAATAACAAATGTTGTGCCTTTACGGACATGCCCCCCTTTACCTACAGGAACTCCTCACGCCCCAGACTTCCTTACGTACCCTCCGATCTGCAACCACAAACACCCTCCAAACCCCCAGAACCAAGCTCTGCCGCATGGGTAATAGGGCTTTTTCATCTTCCGCTCCGAAGCTGTGGATGCCCTCCCTGACCACCTGAGGGTCCCTCAGACTACAGATGTTTTTAAAAGAGACCTAAAATCTTAAAAAAAAAAAAAGCCTTTAATTAAATGTATGGCCCTTGATTTCTTTTGTATTTTTATGTATGTTCTGTAGCACTTTGAGATTGATAAAATGTAAAGTGCGATACGAATGTATTATTATTATAGATGTGAGGGCCCACACTTAAGGAAAAACAAATAAACTATCAGCATGTGGATTGGTGCACCAGTCAGAAATGTCACACTGACAAAATGGCTCCGCTATGTAGGTTTTTGCTCATTACTGTTTATATACATTTGTTTAAATTGTCCATGCTGCACTGTCACTCATACAGTATGATCGACTAGCACTTTTGGCAATTCGTTAATCACTGAATACAGACTTTTTCACTACTTACTGGAGTGCTTGCTATAATTCCTTTGTCCTGCCAATGATTTGTTTACAAATACGCAGATGGAGGAGACAGAATAGAGACAAACATGCCAGTATCCTTTGTAGATCTTGGACGAGATTCTGCAATCCGCCATTACTGCACATTTTACTTTCAAATGTTCAATCCCTGGACAATAAAATAGACAAACTACATGCTTGGATTTACTTCCAGCGGGACATTGTGAACTGTTGTGTGGTGGCTTTTGTTGAGACCTGGCTAGATCTTATGGTACCTGACACAGCCATTATGCATTATGATTAACTCTCACTGGGGCTAGGATGTTGCAGTAGTTTAAAACGTGTGTGCTGGAGGACCTGTACGGAGTAATTAATAGTCTAGAGGATGCTCACCCTGAGGCACCTTTTTTGTTGTTGGTGACTTCAATAGAGCAAATATGAGGAAAGTTTTGCCGAAATAACAGAAGCTCATTAACATTCCTACCCGTGGGGATCAGAATCTTGACCATTGTTATACACAAATACGGAACAGTTACCAATTCCAGCGACCTGGAGGCTTTGAGGAGGTCCCGATATGAGCTATGGAAGGCCATCAGAGATGCCAAAAGAGACTACAGGGATAAGTAGGAGTCTAACTTCCACATCTCTGACCCCAGACGCATGTGGTGTGGACTACAACTATGAAAAAAGAAACAGCAATGATGCACAGCCTTCCGCCTCTCTCCCCGAAGAGCTCAACACCTTCTATGCCCAATTTGAAGCGATCGACACCATCCCTTCTGGAAGACTTACTGAGGACCAGGACGACTGCACTCGTCTCTAGCCATGGCTGACATGAGAATAACTTTTGAAAGAGTGAACCCTGTGGGGTCACCTGGGCCAGATGTCATTCCAGGCCGTGTTCTCAGGGGGTGCACCAACCATCTAGCGGAGGTTTTTTACCTCTATATTCAACCTACTCCCTGACTCTGTCTGCAGTCCCTAGCTACTTGCTTCAAACAGATCACCATTGTCCTTGTTTCAAAGAAACCCTCCATCACCTGCCTGGATGACTACCACCCTGTAGCACTGATCTCCATCATCATGAACTGCTTTGAGCGGCTGATCAGAACGCACATCTGCTCCACCCTTCCTTACACTTTGGACCCCTTTCAATTTGCATACCGCCCCAATAGCGAAGACCCCCCGGGAGACAGAATTCACATCACCAACTGGATAGCCCCCCATCAGCCTTCACCAGTTAGCCTTTTCCTCACAAATGTACAGTCACTGGCGAACAAAATGGACGGAAGGCTACTAAGAATCATTTCACAAAAACTGATTATGGATTGCAGCTTCATGATTTTCTCGGAAACATGGCTTAACAAAAATATACCCACCAACGTAATTGAGCTGGAAAGCGTGACGTCTTCAGAGCAGAACAGACCAAGGAGGACTTTGGTAAGACCAGAGGAGGTTTGCTGTGCATTAATGTATAGAAAATATGGTGTACAAACTAACTTAACTGGGTGTCACTGCTTGATCAATCTGGAGTCCCTGATGATTAGATGCAGACCTTTTTAATTGCCTCAGGAGTTTACATACTCTTGGATGCTAATGTTAAGCTAGCAATGAAAGAAATAATTAATTTGTATTTTATTGCATGACATAAGTATTTGATCACCTACCAACCAGTAAGAATTCCGGCTCTCACAGACCTGTTAGTTTTTCTTTAAGAAGCCCTCCTGTTCTCCACTCATTACCTGTATTAACTGCACCTGTTTGAACTCGTTACCTACATAAAAGACACCTGTCCACACACTCAATCAAACAGACGTCAACCTCTCCACAATGGCCAAGACCCAGAGAGCTTTGTAAGGACATCAGGGATAAAAATGTAGACCTGCACAAGGCTGGGATGGGCTACAGGACAATAGGCAAGCGGCTTGGTGAGAAGGCAACAACTGTTGGCGCAATTATTAGAAAATGGAAGTAGTTCAAGATGACGGTCAATCTCCTTCGTTCTGGGGCTCCATGCAAGATCTCACCTCGTGGGGCATCAATGATCATGAGGAAGGTGGGGGATAAGCCCAGAACTACATGGCAGGACATGGTCAATGACCTGAAGAGAGCTGGGACCACAGTCTCAAAGCAAACCATTAGTAACACACTACGCCGTCATGGATTTAAATCCTGCAGCACACGCAAGGTCCCCCTGCTCAAGCCAGCGCATGTCCAGGCCCATCTGAAGTTTGCCAATGACCATCTGGATAATCCAGAAGAGGAATGGGAGAAGGTCATGTGGTCTGATGAGACAAAAATAGAGCTTTTTGGTCTAAACTCCACTCGCCGTGTTTGGAGGAAGAAGAAGGATGAGTACAACCCCAAGAACACCATCCCAACCGTGAAGCATGGAGGTGGAAAGATCATTCTTTGGGGATGCTTTTCTGCAAAGGGGACAGGACGACTGCACCGTATTGAGGGGAGGATGACTGGGGCCATGTATCGCAAGATCTTGGCCAACAACCTCCTTCCCTCAGTAAGAGCATTGAAAATGTGTCTAAATTACAGACTTCTACATGCTTTGTAAGTGGGAAAGTCTGCAGGTTGTCAAATACTTGTTCTCCCCACTGTATATTTAGTTACAGGGCCCTGGATTCCTGGCAACGGCCCTACTTGTACGGTAATGGGTTACTACATTGCATGGATTTGATGGGAAGTGACAGACGTCAGTTTGTCTGACGCAGTGATTAGGAAGTAATTTTCCTTGTGCAATCTCCCTCCCTGATAAAAAGGAACAGGAAGACACTGTGCAGTCATTTGGATTTGGTTTGCTTTAGCTCATACATCACATTTTATCAGACATTTCTATTTGACTAAGGAGAAAGTAACCATACAAAAACTAATTACAAATGGTCTCTTTTAATGTTCTCCTCATTGTCTTCATCGGTTGGCCATCTGGTAAGTCTCTCATTTATTGTAACTAGTTATTTGTATTATTTTACGAGATGGGTATTTTAGGGAAATCAATACCTTGAATACTCCAACAGTACATATTTTTCAACAAACACTTGACATGCACATCTGCTTTGACCTCAGTTAATTGCCAAGCCTTCAATTAGTTTAATCAGTTGAGTTTGTCTGGGGTTACAACTGGAGATGGGAAAACCTTAGGTTGTGGTAATTGCTTTACAGTAGAGGTCAACCCATTATTTATTTTCAAGAACAGTATTGATTATTAGGATACCAAAAATTATCTGTTTAATGAAGAATAAATACATTCCAAGCAAGACAGGTGTGTTTATAGCCAAAGATATGTGCCTGTTCTCCGTATGTGTGAAAGAGAATATTGTGGAGGATTTCAGCAGCTAAAAGTGCTTGAGCCACCTTATGAATGTCAATCTTGTATTTATTTTAGTAAACAGTAATACACACACTATGAGCAAGCCAAAGCACAAGTTAACAATAAATTGCGTAATAACAGTGGCTTAGGCATACCATTACACCCCTAACAGCTACATCAGAATGAATGTAATAGAGTATGAACTGTCTCCTCGCTAGTTAGTTAGTTTATTAGCTGGCTTGTTTTAGCAGCATCTAGTTTTATCTTGCACGTTATCTTGTTAGCTAGCTTTTCACGGAATAGTTCTGGCTGTGTGAAAAATGTATAGTGAATATTTTCAAGCAAACTTTCTAGGTACAAGATTACTTGCAAATTCACTGTCTTAGTCTTACTATCTTTAGTAGTGGATGCCAGCGCTCAAGAAGAAGAACATATATTTGTTTAGTTTTTTCTCAAAGAAGTGCAAAGGCCCATAACAACTGCCAATGTATAACACACCCTCCCTGGCAGGCTTTCTGGCAAGTTTGAGGAAAGACAGCCGTAATTGATTACAAAAAGTTGTTTTACAAAGTATTGTTTGGCACTGGGGGTAAATACACCTCTAACTAACATACCTTATTTTGAATCCATTGTTAACTAAATCCACTTTCATTGCAGATTGTGACCCAGTAAAAAAAAAAGAGAAATACTTGTTATCCATTGTATCTGTTAATTCAACACAGTTTGCAGCAGCCTTTGGACAGTGACGAAAAGTACTGCAAGGACTGGAGGAAACATCACTGTCCCCTGTCACTACCACCGTATGTTCAAAGACAATGTCAAGTATTGGTGTAAGGGCAGATCCTGGACTTTCTGTAAAGTGATGGCAAGCACCAACCCAAAATGGAAGACAGGGCGCATGTTAATTACTGACAGCCCAGAGGAGCTGGTCTTCACTGTCACCATGTCGAACCTGCAGGAGACTGACACTGACAAGTACTGGTGTGCTCTGAAAGTGGGTGGGATTGACAAGCCTGATGTCAAAGTATCCCTAAGTCTCAAAGTAACCAAAGGTGAGCTCCGCTTAAATGTAACTGTAAAACTGTCTGTTGAACTGAATCATTGCTTCACAAAATTCTGGAAGAATTGAACATATTACAGCATAATGAGTGAGGTCAAATTCTCTGTCAGCTCTTCCGGATCTGTCAGTGGTTGAGGAGGAACTGTCTGGTGAGGAGGGGGGCAGTATCAGAGTCCAGTGTGTCTACAGTGACCCCCTCCGAGACAAGGCAAAGTGGTGGTGCAGGAGTGGGGACTGGCATTCCTGTCAGACACAAACAGAGACCAGCCAGAATGCATCTGTTGTGATCAAGGATGACAAGAGCGGGGTGTTCAATGTGACCATAAGGAAACTGGAGAGAAAGGATTCAGGCTGGTACTGGTGCTCTGTTGGAGACCTGCAGGCCCCAGTTCATATTAATGTAATCCAAAGGCCCACAACTCACAGGAACATTACAGGTTAGCTGATACTAAATTGGTTAAGACTCTGGCACTGGTATAAATTACTTGGCTCATAAATTTGTTTTTACACGTTTCTCCATTAAGGAGGAAATTGTTACACATAAGTTACATTTTCCTACGAATAATTGTTAGCACTTGTTTTTAATCAAATGTTTCTCTTCCTGGCTAAATTTGACTGTCTAATCATTTTTGTTTCCATCCACATCACAGTGACTCCTCCAACTTCTTCCACATTGCATTTATCATTTTCCAGCTCAGAGACCTCCGTTACTACCTTTAGTTTAAAGACAAGCCCTTCCTTAACATCTGTCACTGCTCTGACTACAACATACCCACCTGTCTCCATTCCATATATCACGGTCCATTCTTCCACATTGATTGTTCCACTATCAACAACACAACCTTCCAAAGATTCTAAAACTACCGTTATCCATCAAATGTACCTTGACAGGTATGTATTGTGTCTGATTTATCTGTCTTCTGCATTCTTTACATTTACAAAAACGACATGCACAATATATTACAATTCACTTTTTTGCTGTGTTCAGAAGTCTTTTCCACACCATGTTGTGAAGTGATATTTATATCTGATTCTGTTTTGGCTTCTCATATTAGATTTTCTGTTGGTCATCTTATATTATGATTTTATTTTAGAAATATACCCTGGCATGTTCTTTTTCTCATGGTGCTGGTCATGATGGTATTGGTGATACTTGTCATGGCTGCTGTGAACCTCTATAGATCTTCTAGAAATAGTAAGTGCTGAACTTCCTGTGTTTTATTATGCAACATGTCAGTCTCTACGCCAAAATAAGCAAATCCACTTTGACTTCTTATTGGCATACTCTGCTTATTGTGTTAACCTGACCTTATCATCCCTGTTATAAACAATTCCTATCCCCTGACATGACACTCTTTCCTTCCATCAGATGCCAGACCTATGGAAGGAGAGATGGTTGACCTGGTGATAGATCAAGATAATCAAAATCAGCTGGAATAATAATTGGATTTGTAGAAAAATAGTGTTTTGCTTTAATATGAACCAAAATGATCATATACAGTAAAATGCATCGTAACAATAACTTCCAATTGCTAGAGAACAGATAAAATACAAAAAAATATAGTCACAAAATGTCAATACTTAGGCCTGGCAAAGCATTACAAAGGAGGAAACCCAGCATTTGGTGATGTCCATGCATTCCAGACTTCAAGCAGTCATTGCCTGCAAAGGATTCTCGACAGTTTTTAAAAAATTAACATTGTATTTATGATTGTGTTAATTAGTCCAATTACATTTGAGCCCCTAAAATAAGGGGACTGTGTATGAAAATGGTTGCAATTCATAAATGTTTCACAAGATATTTTTGTTCAACTCCTTGAATTAAAGCTGAAAGTTAAATTGCATCTCAATTGTTTTATTTCAAATCCACTGCGGTGGCTGTTGAGCCAAAATTATGAAAATTGAGTCGGTGTCTAAATATTTCCGGACCTGACTATACAATTTTTTTTTCGGTATTCTCCTGTCACCAGAGCTCGAAGGATGGTAAATGCCAGAAATACCAGGCCCACAGCAGCTTCTATGAGAATATCTAGTATCTCTTCCAGTCCCAGCTTGAAAACCAAAAAAATTATTCATCCAAATTAGACCTACAATGTATCATGCCGATGAATACAAAACCATTATTTAACTTTCGCCTTTCATAGCCAACTCCTCTTATGGTCAAGACTAATGGGAAAGTGATCAGGTTTATTGTTGATGAGACTGCTAGGGAAGTCATTGGCAATAACAAAAATTCTGTAGCAAGTACCAAATGCAGACCCCCCTGTCTGTCAAGTTAATGATTTTGGGGTGTCCTATACCCACTTATTGTTACAAAAGCCTAATTAAGGGCAATGTAATTTCAAGTGGTATACCTTGATTGTTTTCATCATGTCCTGTCCATTGATTGCATTAAGGAACCAATTTCTGTATCCTGATTAAAGTTATTTCCTATTCTGTTCAACTGTAAGGAAAACAATGTGTGCTAACCTAGGCAACATTGACAAAAATAATCAAGGGTGTAGTCTTGAGTATACAGTAATTTATATATTTTTATCTGTAAATGTTCTCCTGGATATCAAGAGATACTTGAAAAGTAAGACCAAGAGTTTAGTTTTGGGTGAAACAAATTTAATAAATGTAAATGTGGGAATGCAGGTTTTTTTTGTTTCATTGTTGAAGAAAACAAGATGGCCATAGCATTTGGTGGACAGTTTTCCTCGGTTTTCACACCTTTTGTAACAATGAATCAAATGTATTTTTGGTCAAATGTATATAAAACCCACTGTTGCCAGAAGACTATTAGAGCAACCCATCCTGCAGTTGTGTATCTTCTGATTCTGACGTGCAATTGACTTGCTCCAGTGCAACTGAATAAAACAACATAACCAACTGCTATTAACATTTGAAGACTACTGATTGTAAATCATGTTAATTGTTGGTTTTCAACATCTGTAGTGATTATTTTCAGTGGGTTTTGTTTAAATATCAGGTGTAAGAAGGGGCAGCGGTTTTGCAACTGCATTATCTGTCACCTATAGGGGGCAACAAAGTGTTATGGTAGTAGTTCATAGTGGCTGCTGGTTTATCAGTTTACATCCGTTTGAGGATACAATTTATGTACACAGGGATCTGCAAGTCACCTGTTGTACGCCAGTACCAGTCTGTGTCATTCATCGCCCACTCACTAATCACCTTTCTGTAATAATTATAATAAAGCATTTTATTTATATTGCGCTTTTCAGTGACCCAAAGACGCTTTACAAAACAAACATTGAACAGCAACAAACAAAAAAATGCCATGAGAAAATAGAAAATTGAGAGAATGGGATTGGGCATGGCGATTTTGTAAGTATAAGCAATTTTGAACAGATGAGTCTTGAGGCTTTGCTGGAAGATGGGGATAGTCTCTGAGTGGTGGATGGTTTTGGGGAGAGAGTTCCAGAGCCTAGGTGCAGTCCTTGAGTATGCCCTGTCACCAAAGCCTTTAAGCTTGAACTTGGGGATTATGAGTTAGCCCACAGTACCCGGAACAGAGTGCGTAGGTTGATATGGAAGAAGAATGTCAGATAGGTAGGCAGGGGCGATATTGTTTTGGGCTTTATATGTTAGTAGTAGGATCTTGTAGTCATTGCATTGGGAAATAGGAAGCCAGTGTAACTCACAGAGGATAAGGGTGATATGCTGCTGGGACTTGTGAGTAGTCTGGTTGCAGAGTTTTGAACCATTTGGAGCTTATGAAGGGATACAGATTTGATCCCAGTGAGTTGGGAGTTGCAGTAGTCCAGACGGGAGGTTATGAATGCATGTATTGGGGTTTCAGCAGCAGGACAGGAGAGGGAAAGTCTGAGTTTGCTGATGTTGAGGAGATGGAGGACTTAAGATTTAACAGTCTGTTTAATGTACAGATCAAAGGAGAGTGTAGAGTCCAGAATAATGCTAATGTTACATGCATGGGAGGGATGGAGAAACAACTTGTCATCGATGCTGAGAGTGAAAGTGCCAGTTTTGGTGAGGGTGGATTTGGTTCCCAAGAGTATGAGTTCTGTTTTGTCACTGTTTAGTTTGAGGAAGTTTTCCTATATCCATGCTTTTATTGCAGTCAGGCAGGATTCAGTATGGGTCAGAGGTGGGTTGGTGAAAGATTTGTTGGCTCGATATGTTTGTGTATCATCAGCATAGCAGTGGACATTAAGTTACAGAGTATTTGACCAAGGGGAAAGACGTAGATGATGAAGCGTAGGGGGCCAAGTACTGAGCTCTGGGGGCACCTTGTGTAACTGTGAGTCTGAGTTTAGGCCTTTGAGTGAAATGTAATGGGTTTGGTTAGTGAGATTAGAGGTCAGCCAGGAGAGTGCAGTTCCCTCAACTCCCAGCCCCTCAAGCCTGGTGAGCAGAATCTAGTGGTTAACGGTGTCAAAGACAGCACTCAGGTTGAGCAGAATCAGGATGTTGAGGGAACTGGCATCAGCAAAGAGAAGGTCAATGACAACTTTAAGGAGTGCAGTTTCTGTGCTATGGATTGGCCGGAAACCAGACTGAAGAGGCTCATAAAGATTGTTTTTGAGGAGGTAGGTTTAAAGCTGTGAGGCAACAATTATTTCAAGTTTACTGTTGTTATTTTCACTTTATAAAACTGCAAAAAAGAGTTGGCAAGTTTAGTGTTGGGGATAGAGAGTGTGTCATTGCAGGGCTGAAGTAATTTTCTGACAGTAGAGAACAGTCCAGGAGTTCATATTGGAGCTGTTGATTATGTTTGAGATGTAGGAGGACCTGGTAGCACTGAGGGCATCTCTGTAAACTGAAAGATGTGTGAACAGTGAGCCTCGATTTTCTCACCCGGTGTTCAAGGCGATAACCAACTTACTTCATGGTATGGAGCTCCCATGTAAACCACATGGATGAGGAGGTGAAAGAAGGAGGTGTCTAGTTTTTAGAGGCGCCAGAGAGTTGAGGGAGACAGACATAGCAATGTTTAGTCGCTTTGCTTGTTGTTCAGGTGATTTGAGGGTAGAATCAATCAGGAGAGCAGAGCTGATGGCATCTGATAGTTGGAGAGGGTCAACAGCTTTGATGTTACAGAAGGAGATTATGCGCTTGTCAGTGTTGTGTGGTACATTGGAAGAAAATGAGAAATGAATTATCTTGTAGTCAGACAGCGGGAACAAAGATGGAGTTGGGTAATGGTAAGGCCGACAGAGCCGACAAGATCAAGTATGTGACCTTTGATGTAGGTGGGAAAATTAACATTCCTAACATAAAACATAAAACAGTCCTGGACAGTGATGAAATCAGAGGTAAGTTTGGAGCTAGGTGAGTCAAGGTGAATATTCATGTCGCCAAGCAGGAGAAGGTGAGGGGAGAGTGATGCAACAATGGTGAGTAGTTCAGCAAAGAGGAATGAGTTATTAGCTTTTGGAGGATGATAAATAAGGATGATGGTCAGGGAGTTTGTTGATTTACCGGCAATGTACTCAAATTAGGTGGAGGATGGAAGAGACTACTCAGTAAAAGTGTGATTTGTATAGTCTCTGTTTTCTGTGTTGGTCAGTCTTTGTTATGGAACCAATGCACTGTTTTAGATCCCAGATGTGCTTTTGTATCTCTGCTGTTCAAAGGGGTGCTGAGTTTGAAAACTGCCGCCATGTCACTGTGTTGACAGTATGGAACCAGACCCACCCTGACCTGGTCATGCCCCCATAGAAGCAGTGCAGCAGTAACCTGAAGGACTATTCAATACATTCAACCTTGTGAGGCGTGATGCTCTGGGTTTTTGTTTTTGAGAAGAATCATGATCTCGATGGCAGGTCCCTGGGAATAGACTTAAGTTTTAGTAATTTAGTGGACAAATCTATCCAGATATGAATAGAAAGTGTACCTTGTTTTGTAATGTAACGTATGGCATTATCATGTTCAATACTGAAAGAAAGCTGACATGTTAACATCATTAAAAAAACTGCTGCACTTCTAAATCTATTTATTAACAGGTTGGAAGGTATCCTAAAATCAGATTGGCTGATAGCTGTGGTATATGTAAGCAGTAAGGGTGGTATATGTAGCATATGGCCAATATACTGTGACAGAAATTCAAAGATCTATCCAGTAAAACAATAGTAGGCAAGAGAGAAGCAAATCTGAAATTGTATATGACCTTTTCAACTAAGATGGTCCACATTCCTTCAGAACAAAAACAGATAAACTGATGGCTTTAACAGATTGACAGAGGACCCAATACACTGATGGCTTTAACAGATCGACAGAGGACCCAATACACTGATGGCTTTAACAGATTGACAGACGACCCAATGATCTACTGATAACTATCAAGGATGTGTGCCACAAACAAATAAACAAAGACAGAATCCCCTCTCTTGCTTTTACGACGCTATCAGCACATCTGTAATTCCTCCTCTTATCTAAACACAGACTCTGTACATTCCAGTCAGCTCAATACTTAACTAGAAAAACACATTGTAAAATTCATTAATACTAACTTAGTTAGTTAATTTCCATAACAATACCCCAACTAAGCGTTGTGTCCAGACACACCACAATGCATTGTGACTAAGAACCGATCTTAGCCAAGGTATATTGACAATACACCACACCCCCTGGTGCCTTATTGCAAACAAGCTATCAGCCAATCAGCATTCAGGATTTAATCCAGCTGATTTATAAATAGGTTTTTTATAAATGATTATTGGATGCACGGTATGATAATGAGTTAATACAGCGCATTGTTTATTTATTGTCATGATAGACACAGATTTATGGAATTTTTATGGAAAACATACTAGGCTGTTTGAACAATAAAGCTGTTTTAGCAATATTTTATTGTTTTGTTAATTTGAACTGCTGACAGCAGAGTTCTACACACATTCTGGCAAGATTCATACACTGTCCTCCAGCTCCAGTGCTGTGTCCAACTGCAGTTTTATATTTTCAGAAAAATAGATAGAGCCATGTAGAATTATAAACACATGTTTATAACAATTGGACGCAGGTTGCAATAATAAATACAATATTGATCATTGTGATTATTTATTTATGTGAAAATACTGAGAGTTAGGGCTCTTTTTTATTTGAACGGCTAGTTCGTTTAATGGCTGGCAGAGTTCTACTGCACATACATTTCACAGTCAGGATTCATGTCACTGGAAGGCTTCATATGCCGTCTTCTAGCTCACCTCAGTGTATCAACCAACAACTTGGCCTCATGTGAGTGGAGGAAAATAGACCAATCTGTAGGAAGCAATCAAAAAGAAAATTACACGTTTAGAGCTGATAATTGGACACAGGCAGGAACATAGGATTGAGTTTGATATTAAGGGGGGCATTATTTTTCTCAAAGTGTTGTTATTATTGGGAGGGGGGGTACCTTCTAACTGTAGGGGGGGTCCTCTCTGTCCCCCTAATGTTACATAAAATGTTTAAACAGTTCCCTCATGGGGCCAAAGTACACATGCCATCATTGTGGTTCTTCAGAATGAATGAGTTGTGTTCCACTTGCCTTCACTTTCCGCAGCATGTTTATATATATTTCATGTGAATTGTGTGGAACACTGCTCTACTCACATACTATTCTGGGGATGTTTCTATAATATCGATCTGGCTGCAGTCTGTTCTTCCGATCATTTTAGAAACTCACACATGACAAATGAACAAATAAACACCTCGACTCTAACCTGCTGAGCAACAGTGTATGGAAAATGCACAAACCTATTAGTTTTGCTGGCTTTTAGCTGCTAGCCCATCCAAGGTGGTAACCCAAACTGACAAGGTCCTAATGACCTTGTAACACAAACGAGTCACATGACAACGGGGAGGGAAAATGGCTAATTGGGCCCAATTTGGACATTTTCACTAAGGGGTGTACTCACTTTTGTTGCCAGTGGTTTACACATTAATGGCTGTGTGTTGAGTGATTTTGAGGGGACAGCAAATTTACACTGTTATACAAGCTGTACACTCACTACTTTACATTGTAGCAAAGTGTCATTTCTTCAGTTATGTCACATGAAAAGATATAATCAAATATTTGCAAAAAATGTGAGGGGGGTACTCACTTTTGTGACATACTGTATGCAATACAATTGAATATTTTTTTGCCTCTCTAAAATAAATTTCAAACTAAGTTAACAACTAAACTATATGTGCTTTCTGCAAATAGGTCCCAAATGTCTTTAACAATGCTCTCTCTCTTATTTCTCAGTCATGTAATAATACAGAAATTGCACAAATTACTATTAACAACTACACAAATTCTTGTAATTACAAATTAGCAGATGTGGTTAAAATTACTAATGTTAAATATATTGCAATTAACTACAGAAGATTATGCAAATCATTTAAATAATAATTTTCATTGTTTGACAGCACAACCTAGAACAAAGATGAGAAATTGACAGCTCTCTTTTGCATGAAGTTACACAAAAAACATTGGCTTAATATCAGAACGCTGTGAAGCCAATTGTCCAAATACATTTGGTAGCCTTTAATCAGGGGAATATGTGCAAAAGCTGCAGTTATTTCTAAATGGTTCTTTCGTTATGGATTACATTTCCTTCAACGAAAGTCTGAACTTTAACCCCATCATCTTTGAATAATTTGAAATTCAAAGGGCTGGAGTACAGAGTCAAAATAACAAAACTTGTCTTTGTTCAAATATTTAAGGACTTCCCTGTATTTCCTTTGAAATAAATTCAAATCCTGCTATGATCCGATAGAAATTAACCAATTGAACTGTTGGTTACGTTAATATGATGGTTGTAGAACATGTAAGCGTGTAGGTAGACAATTTACTTCCAATTGACTTTTTGAGAGCCATTTTGAGAGAATATTGGATTTCGAGAGGTCCTACTATGAATAGGAAACAAATGTCAATGGTGTTTCTGCTCAATTTGTTTTCCATTTGCCAGTCCACCTTTGTCTTGGTCCAGGTCACTAAAACCACAGTTGATTTTTACCCAACATCTGCTAACCTTTTCAAACTATTGACCTTTTCATTCTCTCAAAAGCCATTTACACTGGCCAACTGCAATTATTGTTTCCAGTTAAACAGAACACGGTTTGAGGACTATAATTATATAAAAAAGCTCTTCCAATTCAGTTTGTTTCATCAATATTATTGCATAAGCAATGAGTACTATGCATCTTTACTGTACCTGACACCTCGCTAGCTACCACAGAGCATGCAAAGCCAGCTGCAGTTAGAATTGAGTCAATTCATTGTACACACACACACACACACACACACACCACAGCTCCTTTCCATGAAGAAACAGTAAGTGACCATAAATAAATAGGTGCTTACTGTATAGCAATCTGTTAAAGATGTGATCTGTGATTACATTACAGGAATGTTTAATGGTAAGCTATATCCTGTAAAAATTGCTTATAACTTGTACCAGTTCTATTCCGCATTTTGTAGCCTTAGAGTAGCCATATTGTAGACTGAAAGTCAAACAATTAAAGAAGGGCAACTGTAGTTACAGTCAATGAAAACAATTATTAACAAAATATCAATACTACACTCAATTGCTCACAGTCTTTTTAGCTATACTCCATTTTTCTTTTTAAGAGCTAATGGGTTCACTGACTTCAAGCCATGAAATCTCTCTCCGCTTTGATAATGCCTAGAATAATGTAATTACTCATTCATGTTTATTCCCAAAAATGTTTTTTCATTCAGCAGACACAAATATCCAGAGTGACTTACAAGAGCAATCAGTGTAAAGTGCATTTCTAACTGGCACAATAACAGATTTTTCATCTTTTTACTTTCGGGAATTCAAAGCAGCTTTGGTTACTGGCCCAAGTCCTTCAAACTCAGCTCTGGACCTCAAAGCCAGTTTCACCTGTTTCATTGCAAACCTCTAATAAGGGACTGATTTAGACCATACCAGATGGGTTAAATAATTGATGAGACCAGGGGGTTCTGGACATCATAGGGTAACGGCTGAGTACCCCACAATAGGCTATCTGTCACATTTGAAAGACAACTCTGACTATTTCTTGCATTCAAATCATTAAAACCTATTGCATACTTGCAAATGTCCTTGTCACCCTTCTTTTATTGGAGTCAGATTAGATTTGTATAGGCTTTGTTCATAATTTTTTATCAGACATGTCACATGAGGTGTACACTCACAGCAATTCGTATCACACAAGTTTTCAGTGTTTACCTCTAGCATTAAATTATAACCAAATAACTGCATTTAAAATAATGTTTTAATACTGTATTCAATTGCTTTCATTTATTTTTTTATGTTAACATTTCTTTACTCCAAACTCTAGCCTCAGTTTGCTTATTTGAATGGCATGAAATACTATACATGGGAATCATTTCAATACACGTCAATACATTGTGCATTAGCCTCATAAATCTGGTGTTAAAATATTTACAGTGACACCCAGACATATTTACTACCTTTGGGCATTTCCTAATTTTATTGTTACAACATGAAATCAAAGTTGATTTAAATATTCAACTAATTACTTATAACTTCTAATGTAATTTGGTAGCAACACAGCAAATGGTAGTAATTCCAATTTAATTTAATTTCTACATAATAACATTTCGAAAATACAAACAGTGAATACTTTTGAGAGGCAACGTAGTTGTTCTTCCTGCAGGAAATACATTCCCCTTATCCAACAGATGTGAGACAGTTTAAATTGAAAAATTAACTCAAGGTCAAAGAACTTCAGAACATTTCAAAACTATTCTCATTAAGGATGTTTCAGACAAGTGTGATTTTGACCATGGTTCTACTTCCAGGAAATCTTTCTAATTTAAGCGCTTTCTAGTTCCTTCTAGTCAAAACAGATTGCATTCATAGTGTTTCTGGCTGTATTGTGGCAGGTTGCATCTCTCCATACTGTAAACATTATACTTGTGGATGCGGTCATGGTTGGATGGTTAAATGCTCACTGTAAAATATTTTTTATATATCAAGACTATAATCATACCATTCAACAATATGTACAATATAATTATGGGGTGAGGCTTGAATGGCATGGGGCTACTGGGGTGTCCTATCTTGTTCCCTTCTTCAAGGGAATACTATAATAATATATGTGCCACTGAGCTGGAACACTGAACGTGGTGACCTAGGGCCACCCTTCCACGGGAGCATCTGGAGCGCTCTTCTTGCCCAACACGGAATATGCGGACTGGGTTTGCTTCCATTGATTGCGACATGATGAGCTAAAATAACAGCGTGGTGGACCTTCCGCGTGAATTTTCAGCCCTGCTGTTAGAGCTCTTGAAATAACCTCAGGATGTCAACAACGAAGCACTGTAGGAGGAGATAACCCAGTCTCTGCGCAGTAGGCTTCAAAAGTCTGACATTTATATGCATACAATGCCCTTGTAGATGGGGCCTTCGCTGACTGGATATTCACAATGGCATTCTGAAAGCTGGCTGTGGGCTTTAAGTCTTTGTACCATGGCAGCTGCCATCTACTCAACAGGTAGATTACATCTGGGAACAAGATTTTCTCTGATTATTGAAGAGCCATGAGAACCACTGACAGTCCCTCCCAACCTACTCTGTCCACTGTTCCAACAGGATTGGTCAGAAAGGCTTTGTGACACACAAATTGCTAGGAGCTCCAGGCAAGGTATAGGCGTGCTCTGTGTGACAGTCCAATTTCCCCCAACAAGCCTCTGCTGCCCAATGATCCCCAGCCCATGAGAGATATGTCTGTGGTGAGTTGTTGTGGGTCCCTGTGAAATATGAGGAAACCCAGAGCCTCTGATGAAGGTGGAAAGGGGGTGTGGATAGATGGTTGACACCCAGAACTGAACCAATCATGTCCATAATAGCCCTGTAGGAATCAAGAGGCAGAAGCAGATGTGAACTAGAAACTGCGCTACGGTGAGACAAAAGTTGTCTCTTCTTTGCTTGGGTAACAGTAGACTCAATGTATAACCTGAGAAACGTCTTGTTCTGGGGTAGATAGGCAACTGGTAGTATGCATTGGGGGTGCACAGGATGATTCAGAACACGATGGTTATAACCCATGCTTATATAAAATATTTTTGGGATGAAGTGTGAGTGGATTTCAGGCTGAATGTTTGAATGACATTGCTAGGCTTAACAATTGCTTTGTAATGATCTGTTGTTACTCCTGAAAGAATTAGGAAATAGTATGCATCTAAAAGTAGTCAGGTTTTCAGCTACCAGCACGTGCCTCTGTCACTCAGTGTGAAGCACTTCATCTAAAAACAGCACTACTTCCTCCACTCCAAATACACCATACAGATAACGCTTGGTGTTCTGTATCACTCAGTTATCCCAAGGGTAATTCCCTCTATCCCAAAAACATAATTTGTGATCTATAGTCTTGTTCTATCAGACTAAGTAAGCTATATTTTTTACGGTTCTTTCAGAATAATTTTTTTGTCAGTCCACTTGTCATGTTTGTCTGTAGACTAATGTGAAAATATCATGTCTTAAGCTTAGCCAGTACATGCCTGGTATTGTTATTTATCTCAAGGTTTAGAAAGCATTTTTGTGACATAGCCACCAGTCTATACGTCTGAGATGATGAAAGTAAGCATGTGGCATTGCACATGCAAAGTATATGTTACAGCAGTGTTTTCTCTTTATTTTGCGGGTTTCGTATCGGGTGCGAGCATCAGCATTTCACTTCATCCATATAGTTGGGGCGGATGCAGATGTTTTTTGTTCTTGTGGGTGGGTGCAGATGGTTTATTTGGTCTTGTGTGCGGGTGCAGATGGTTTATTTGGTCTTGTGTGCAGGCGCAGGTAGAAAAACAACTGACTGGTGCACCACTAGTACACGTTTTTTTTGATTATGACCCTTTTTGCAATTTGCATCCTCAGGATCTTTGCTGCTGCCCTTGAGATGGAGGGGGGAGACTTGGAACAAACTGGGGTTTGTAAATATGTTACTGTATCCAAAGTCCATTATACCCACAAATGATCCACTGCCCTGCAGAACAGATCAAAGAACTTTCATGATTCATCCTCTAAGAGTTACCCTGAACCTTCCAGTTCATCAAGGACTGACACAGCCTCAGATGGTCCCTCATCCAGCATAGGTGTCCTGGAAAAGCTCAACTGTCCAACCCTCCGACTGAAACATCCAACTTGGAGACAGCTGAAGTCTGCCTAACTTGTAATTTTGCAGCAATGAAACCAGCCTCTGAAGGTTATCTGCTGGAATGGAGAAGGGCTGCAGAAGAATGACCCAGGCCAAGACACACCAGGTGTTCTGAAGCTACATGAGCAAAGGCATGGTCTGGAAGTCTGTCGCTGTGACAGTTCACAGCA
The DNA here is from genome assembly GCF_011004845.1 of Esox lucius. Taxonomy (NCBI): domain Eukaryota; kingdom Metazoa; phylum Chordata; class Actinopteri; order Esociformes; family Esocidae; genus Esox; species Esox lucius. The sequence continues at coordinate 16,382,451 of NC_047576.1, forward strand.
ACAAAGCCTGAAGGGAAATGACAGCTGATGTTGTAAGAAACCGGTAGCAGAAGAGAATCCAAAGGGTAAACTTGTTTCTTCTCTTGAAAAAAAAGTGAGATCTTTCGTTTAGTGTCATGTGGATCAATACACCTTGGATTGAGTCAGGCTTTTATCGCAGGGGAGGCGAGGCTTCAAGATCAACTGAAATTGGTTTGGCCTGTAATCAGGCCGTGCACACATATGAAGCTGTGTACCCATAACGGGTCGTAAAGAGAAACCGGAAGGGAACGTCATTCCACCAACTCGACCCAAACTTCTCAGAAGAAACCTTTAAATGTGTCCCACAATGTGAAACTTCTGGAATCACAAGCACTTTACTACTTGCTCAACTCCCTGCTTTGTAGTTGATAACCTATGTACAGTATATAATGTATGGTTAATGGCTGATGGCTGTTTCATCACTTTTCATTTGATTTACAGGTCCTGTTATATACATAATATCACCCAGGATGTAAAAAAAATGTGGTTGGTAAACCTGTACTGCCGATCACAGTGAGAGACAAAAGTATCTCAATACTTTCAATGCATTTTCTGTAAAAGGATACTAAACTGTTTGTCACAGTAAAAGTGGGTGAACTGAGTTTACTTCAGTTTCCCCGTCATCACACCACTGCTTTTCACATGTAATTGATTACAAGTGCAGAAGATGTAGGGGGAAACATGGAAATAACACTAAGGAACACTTGATTTGGTATTACACCGGACTATTCAATCACATTTCACTGACTATAATGCAGAAAATTGTTTCACACACAGCACCGTCACAAGTATCCCAGTACCATTCAGATCTATATAACTGGGAGAAACATAAAACATTTGTGAGAATCTAAATGTTTTAAGTAGGAACATCAAAAAGTATGTATCTACAACAACTAGCACTTCAATATCACAGTAGGCTATACGTAAGTATATTCAATTTTGATGTGTGAACAAAAACATTTGGTTCATACATTCAAAAACAAATATGGATTTAAGGTTTTGATGTTTCTAAAACACAGATGGCAAACTGATTCCATGGAGGGCATATGGTGGTTTTTGTTTTTCCTTTAAATTGGTACCTACCAATGACCAAGATCACCTGGTGAGGGTAGATCCAAATAAATGTGTGACCTAATTTATCAATCAAGTACAAGGTAAGAGTAAAAACCTGCAGACACTCGGCCCTCTGTGGAACTGGTTTGACGCCTGTGTTCTAAAACATAGGTAGTTTAATAATCACATTTAACATAATGTTGCAGAGTAACCAAACCTTTGAGTTTCTACTTTCAAAGTCAGGCAAAAATACACATCCTTTTTGCAGTAGTCTTCTCACACCAATTTGACTCATCCAGCCATAAATTGCTCCATTAGCAAGACTGAGTCTCAGTGTGAGGTTGGACAGATTGCCGTTTGGGGCACAGTATCTTAGCAAAAGCCCTTCGGAAGCTGCTATGGCAGAGAGGGTACAAGAAAGGGTTAATACCAGAGTTTAACCACAGGAGCCAAAAGGTTATTTCATACCAGTGTTCCTCCACACATTGCCTTTTACAGGCTGCTTGGATAATCATCAGCAGGGTGTAGGGTGCCCAGCAGATTCCAAAAATGCAAACTATAATGGCCAGAGACTTGGCAATCTTCTTGTCACGGGAGAGGCGGGAACCCTGTGAGGTCCTGCTGGGGGCCCCGGCAAGATCCTGGGACTGAAGAAGCTTGGACCTTCTACTGCAGGATGGAAATTTCTTCCTCTGCATGAATGTGTGTCCGCAACTAGGCTCACCACTGGAGGAGGGAGACAGCTCCTCATCCTCCTCTATCACCGCTGAAACTGTAGTGGGTTCGCTTGACGACACCTTGCGAGTCTTGGCAAAAAACACTGACATGACGGCACCCCCTTCTCTGGGACTGGCCCTATCCCTGTGTGCCTTGGCATCCTCCTTACGAATGACCCTGCTCTTGTTCCTCTGGTGAATGTTCAGGTAAATGCTGAAATTGAAGAAGGCCACAGAGATGAAGGGGGTGAAGAACTCGAAGGTGGAGGCACTGAGCAGGAAGTACCAGGTGCAGTAGAACTCAGCAAAACACTTGTCACCAGGGACAATGCTTTTTCCCATGACCAGCTCCCAGAAGATGATGGCAGGGCCATAGAGAAGGAACGCCAACACCCATACAGCCACCATCTTTACCACAGCGTGACGTGTCATGCTCTGCTGAGCTCTGTATTTCACCTGGAAAGTAGAGAGGTGCAGTGAGAAAAACACAATAGCTCACAATGAAATGCAATCGCAATATATCACAATCAATGCACAATTATAATCAGGCAATAATCAATACCTATAATAGTTTTGAATTTGTATGGATTGGATCCATACGGTAAACACCCAAGGCCTTTTTTTTTACCTCATTGGGATAAGAGCCCCTTCATCATGATGTGTTAATTAATGAACCCAGAGGAGAATGAGAGTTCTGGGCTGACTGTGATACTGAATAATAATAACAGTGTGGAGGAGGTGCATCTGTCTTTCTGCTACCTTAAACAGAGCACCTACAAAATCCCCCTCTCACTGCCACCATCCTCTTTACCCCGATATTCATCAATTTCATTCTTCTCATCTCCCTGTTGGTTTAGTTTCTTGGTTTTACCTTCCTCTCTTGGTCCTCAACTCCCCATAAAACTCCAATTTTGACCTTGCAATCCATCATAGTTTCTTTCCGCCAATCAAATCAATAACAATTGCTGAGATGATGTGTCATTAAAATGAATGTTGTCAAACGTAGTTACTAGATAGTTTGTCATGACTTTGACTAAGAATAAGGCTGATACACTTCACAAAAATATTAATGTAGCAATGCAACTATATTAAAGATTTTAGTGAATTATAGTTCATACATAAAAGGAGAAATTCTCACTAACATGAATGTGAAACTAATTCCCACAACATTTCAGAGAAGCATTTTTTGTCCATTGGGAAGATTGTTATTTGTCCATAGGGAAGATTGGGATTGTATACTTAAAACATGGGACCAAGTCTTTACATGTTGCGTTTATATTTTTTATCAGTATATTTAAATACTTCTAAATAATTATTCACTACATTATCTGTGAAATCTACTATCTGTCATTTACATACACAGTGAGCTATTACAACATCAAAGGTGCACTATAAAGACACTGGTTATTTTCCATCATTGTAAGTCATTACTAAAACACTACATGCGCCACTGCATGTGGTTGGAGAGAATGACTCATGTTTTGTTATGGAGGGGAGGAAAATTGTATTCATTGTTTATCAAAAAACCAAACCGATATTGTATGAACATATGGTAAGAAACATGTATGCACTTGCTACTGTTCCTCTGAATAAGAGCATTTTCTACACTGAACAAAAATAAAAATGCTACGTGTGGTAAGTCTATTCAACTTTGGCCCTGGAGGGTCAAAACACTTCAGACTTGTGAACAAAATTTCTGGGATGTTTTATTTCATATGATGGGACCAACACATTACATCAGGACTATTCAATTCCAGTGTACACTCACTACTTTATATTGTAGCAAAGTGTCATTTCTTCAGTGTTGTCACATGAAAAGATATAATCAAATATTAGCAAAAATGTGAGGGGTGTACTCACTTTCGTGACATACTGTAAGTTGTTCTTATCTGGAGTTGCAAGTCTGAACCTTTCCCTCATTAGAAAGAAAGAATGAAAACTAGAAATGTTTTGGCCCTCCAGGACTGGAATTGAATAGTCCTGATGTAATGTGTTGGTCCCATCATATGAAATAAAACATCCCAGAAAAGTTGTTTACATCCCTGTTGTTAAGATAGTCGATACACCTGGGATATGTGAAAAATCAAGAAGCAGCATGATCAATACACAGGTGCACCTTGTGCTTATAACTAACAGAAGCCCACTCTTAAAGGCAATTGTTATGCTGTCTGCAGGAAGGTCCAACAGAGCTGTAGCCAGAGAATTCAATAATTCCAATACCATAAGCCTCCTCCAACATTGTTTAAGAGAAATTGGCAGTATGTCCAAGCGGCCATACAACTGCAGCCCAAGTGTTACCATGCCAGCCCATGTCCTCGACATCCCTCCTTTCCCTGCGGGAGCATCTGGGACCAGCCACCTGGACAGCTGATGAAACTGGGTTTGCACTATTGAAGAATTTCTGCAGAAACAGTCCCACAAAGGTTTAACTGGAAGCTCGTCATCCTCACCCATACCTTGACATGACTGTAGTTCAGCAGCACAACCGGCGTTAGTGTTCTAATGCTTCAATGGCCAAAGGCACACTGGAGAAGAGTGTTCTTCGTGGATGATTCACAGTTTAAACTGTACCTGGTAGATGGCAGACAGCGTTTACGGCGTTGTGTAGGCGGGTGGTTTGCTGATTACAAAGCTGTGAAAGAGTGCCCGGTGGTGGCAGTGGCATTATGGTATGGCCAGGCATAAGCTACAATGAACACTATTGTATTTTATTGATGTTAGTTTAAATGCATTCATCCGCCTCCATTACTGGCTGTTTTAGCATGATAATGCACATTCCCATATCGCAAGGACTTGTACCCAATTCCAAAAACATGTCCCAAAACATAATATCCTAGTTTGTCTGTGTTCTGCATATTCACCAGACATGTCACCAATGGAGCATGTTTGAGATGATCTGGATGGATGTGTCCAACAGCCTGTTTCATACCAGTCCCCACCAATATCCAGTAACTTCACACAGCAATTGAAGAGTGGCACAACATTCCACAAGCCACACTCAACAGTCTGATGAACTATACAAAGGAAATGACCGGCTGCACAAACAGGTTTTCTAATCCATGCACGTGCCCTTTTATTGAAGTTGTGTCCAATAGATGCATATCTGCATTCCCAGTAATGAAATCCATAAATTGTGTATTTAAATCGACTGATTTCCTTACATACAGTGGGTATATAAAGTCGCCACCCTCTTTCAAAATGTTCACCTGATGTTGCCTTAGCCTGAAATGAAAACACATTAAATAGTTTTTTTTCCCAGCTATATTTACAAACAAAAAATTATAATCTAAAAAAGGTACTTTATCAATGAGATTATGTTGTGGAAAGGCACAAGTCAGGGGATGGATATAAAAGGATGTCAAAGGCTTTGTATATCCCTTGGAGCACAGTTAAGTCCATTATTAATAAGTGGAAGGCGTATGGCACCACCCAGACCTGACATAGATCAGACCGTCCCTCCAAACTTGGCAACCTTGCAGGAGTTTGGCCTTTATAGCAAAGACTGGTCAATGAGTGCATGTGACCACAATATCATAAGCCCTTCACATATCTCACCTCTATGGGAGGGTGGCAAGAAAAAAACATTCCACCTTTGCCAAAATGCGCATTGTAGATTCCGAGGCCAAGTGGCAAAATGTGCACTGGTCAGATGAGACCCAAACTGAATGTTTTGTCGAAACTGCAGCCCTCTGCCAGGAAGTTGAAAATGTTGGTGGTTCATGTTTCCACATGACAACAAACCAAAGCATGCCGCCAAAGCAATAGTATAGTGGCTAATGAACAATAGGGTTGAATTTCCTGGAGTGGCCTAGTCAGAACCCCAACTGAAATCCCATTGAGTTTCTGTGTAATGATTTGAAAAGTTTAGTCCATTAGCAGACACCATGCAATTTGACTGTGCTGAACAATTCTGCAAGGAAGAATAGTAGTAGAGACTTAAGGCTGAAGAATGTTAGTAGAGACTTATTCATGGCTGTAATTTAAGCAAAATATTTTTTCACCAAGTATGACATTTCAAACCACATGGCACTTTAGCATATATTTGCATTTAAATCTCTACATGGGCTTAGTTTAACTTCTGAAAGTAAACAGCAGTTTAAGATTTGGGAATAACATTTCAAATTCCCTACTTGAGCATGATTCATCAAAGTGTATCTATAGACTTAATGTTGTCCTTTGGTGAAAGGTTTGAAATGACTGCCTTTTGGGTGGATTTGTTTTATCAGCATCTTCTGTTTTGGATGGGAGACGGTAGAAATAATAATTCATATTAAATTCTAAAAGGAAAATGGAGAAGATACGAAGAGACAAAATGCCTCTAATATCACAACATGGTGTGCATAGTCTGTCCAAATGTCTTTCACCATTTCAAGAGTCTTGGTCAGACTTCTGGCCCTGTGTAAGTAACATCAACATCTCTATTTCATGAATCTATCATGAATGTTAGGGACTAGGTTGGATGAATGCCTGAAGAGTGCCTTTAAAGGTCAACAAAACACTTAACATCCAGAATGTTCTACAAAAGTCACAGGCATGAAAATGAGAGGTATGTGAAGCAATGTCCATTTTACTATTCAGATCAGAATATCCAGGTATATCTAGCTGCATCCAAAAGCAGATGTAAAGGTCAGAGAATAGCATTTTGGTCCAAAAGGGCCAAACCTTTCAGTCTAGATTTCCAAGAGCTCATTCATAGTTACTGCCACTTCAACACTGTCGATCCTGTCAAGCAACTCATGTCCTCCTTCAAGTCCTACTGTCAGTGTTTATGAAATAAGATCACAGCTCTGGTCATGGGCCAACTGGAGCCCGTGAATTAGCACAGAACATTACAATGTACATTTGAAACAGCATTTTTAATTTGCATCACCATGCATACCTAAAACTGTATGGCTAGTTGTTCTTTCTACTTACTGCTCGGGTGACTGAGAGGAAACGGTCATAGCTGATGAGGACTATGTTGAACACTGAGGCGGTGCAGAGCAGGTAATCCATGATGAGCCACAGTTTACAAAGACCTCTGCCCAATACCCATCGTCCTGTCAGGTTGTAGGGGATATAGACAGGGATGCAGAAGGCACCTACAAACACACACACACACACACCGTTGATTCACTGGAGCCTTAACAAAGCTTACATTCTGTAGCTATTTTATTAATTCCATAACTAAGTTTCATAGGGGATTAACCTGTAAAAAAAAAAGTGTAAGTGTTATGTGTATAAATAGCTACAATGAGGAATATTGGGTTTTAATTTGCACTACGAATAATTACTAATTAATGAATTTGATTTAATGTGATGTAACATATAATCGGCGTTTTCTCAGAGCCCTACTAAACAGATCTATAATAGCCTACTCACCAACCAGGAAATCTGAAATAGCAAGGTTGAGAAAGAAGTAGTTGCTTTGATTTCTTAGGCTCTTGTCAACAATGAAAGCGAGGATAACAAGCGCGTTTCCAGCCACAACCACGACTACTAGCGTTATCATAAGCACAGCCAGGATCACAACCATATAGCCCGAGAGAGCGGCTTCGTGGATTGTCGCCGAGTCGTTGCCGATGGTGAAGTTGGCACTTACATTAGATTCCGAGATATAAGCTCCCATAATGAATCTTATAATAAAACCATTACTGACTTAATTTAAAACTATGAATCGATGTGCTTTCCATAGATTTCACCCATCCTTTGGAATAGACTATTTGTTAGGAGAAAGACAAGTAGGCGGAATACAAGACATGTTCTTGAAAAGAAAATCTTTCTTCCAAACGAAAGCAAGATCAGTCCACGATATATAAATGTGTGTCCTTTTCTTCTGTGGTAAAAGATGAAGTGATTTCCTCCTGTTCTCAAAAGTGACAGGGCGCATTATGTGCGCGCATGTAGGTACTTTTTAGTAAAGGATGCGAGATCTAATTGAAGTCAGGGAAATGGGTGGTATTCTGGAAGAAAATAAAATCCCCGCCCGTGTGCACTAGGATCTCAAAGATTTTTTTCATAAACCTCCCAGAAAGAAAGGAGGAATGTTGGTATTGGATGATAACAGCACGTTATACTATCGCATTATGATTTTCTTCTGTGGGATACTTGGAATGAAACTGGAATAAAAATGTAATATAAAACTGACCAATGCATTATATTTTTTGGGAATATCTTTTGAATATTCTCCATATTGTTGAATCACCTGTTGTAATATGTAACTTAGCTTAAAATCAACACAATTTCACCTTTCCGAGACTCTGCAACTTGGAATCATGGGAATACGTCACAGGCTATAAATTAATCTGTCTCAACATCAACATTGAAAAGGCGACTCCAGAATGCAGGATCTATGGCAGTAGAAGAGCTTAGCTTTCTCAACCATGGGTGCGAACCTTAGCCGCGGAGCCCCCAGATATATTCATTTTCTCGTGGTTCTGCTGCTCAACAACTTTACTAAATACGTTTCTCAATGGCACATATCATTATATTTGATTTTTATAATGTATTGATTTCCTTTCCTCTGGCAGACAAAATCTACCTTCCATTTTTATGTTTTGTTACTTAATTTTCCACTGCTCAGATTCTTAGCAAACGAGCCAAAAAAATCCGACGTTATACCCAGGGTTGCCAGATTTACTGACAATATAGGCCCAATCACCCGCGGACTCCACAAAAAAAGAAAAGTCTCAGTAAAAATACCCCACTTAAGCCAGAAACTTTCTGGCAACGCTGGCTACACTCCCAAGGTCACAGATTGGTGGATCATATAATACATTATGGAATCATAAAAAATATAGATGTTTGTCACTTCAATGTCAACTAAATAGTATGTAGCAAATTAATAATAATATTATTTTATTCTGCTTGCTATAAATGTTTCAGTCATAACATAAACTTATTGTGGGCCCCTGTGATTGGCTGCCATGGGTGCCGCGCACCCATCGCACCCATTAAAGCTCTCCCACTGCTTCTAGGCCTTCTAGATCCAAAGACAAAGCCATCCAAAGACAAAGCCAAATCTCGGACTGGCCGATAAATAGAAAAGATTAAGATGGTCTAAATGACACTAACACGGGACAGAGGAAGAACTCTGCCTAGAAGGCCAGCATCCCGGGGTCACCTGTTCACTGTTGATGTTGAGACAATTTAATGAAGGTGCCAGTTGAGGACCTGTGAGGCAGTGTTGTTGTTAGGCCTGGGTGTCTGGGGCTTTAGCCCCAGATCATTTATGAATAGCCCTGGATCTCAAGTTGATAATAATAGCCCCTGATCTATTCATCTATAATTCAGATAGTGCATTATGACAATGGAGGCAGTTTTGTGCTTTTCTTGGCAATTTCTTGCATGGAATAGCCTTCATTACTCAGAACAAGAATAGACTTGTTCACAAGAAAGTTCTTTGTTTCTGGTCATTTAGAGACTGTAATCGAACCTAAAATTGCTGATGCCTGTCTAAAGAAAGGGTTTTGTAATGATCAATTAGCCTTTTAAAATTATAAACTTGGATTAGCAAACACAACGTGCCATTAGAACACAGTTAGACTGACAGATTAGACTGATGGTTGCTGATAATGTGCGTCGTATGCCTGTGTAGGTATTCCATTAAAAAACAGCTACAAATAATATATATATAAATAATATATGTGTGTGTGTGGGTATGTATATATTTGACTTCATTATGCACATTATCTAGTGAAGCCTGTCATGGCGAACTGTAAATGGTTTTACTGTCTATGAGTCTACAATCTGATATATAGACATAATCAGTTCCTGAATATCTGTGGATGTGGTCTTGTGCCTTTTAGTAAAAATTTACCTTTGGACAAATGTCCTATCGTTCTAACCAAGTATAAACAGGACCTAATAATGTGTCTTTTCAATCAGGGAATAAAACTACTACCTGAGAATAAAAAAAATCTTGTTTCTGAAGTCTTTGGAACAAGTAGGCTTCAATCAGACAAACACCATAACCCTAGGAACAATCTCTTGTCTCTTAGAAAGCACTTAATCAAATAGTAAACACATTAGTGTGTACACTATACATGATCACCACAGTTGTGTGTGAATGGAACACTATATTTGAACCTTGTTTTCGGATCACTGGGTTTCTGCAAAAAGCCATTATGCTCTCTTGTGTGCATTTAGCTGTCAGTCGTTCGTTTTGAAAGAGACAAAGAGTAATAAGATAGTAATTCAAAGCTATGACAGATATTAACACTGATGTAGAAATGGAAGACATTGTGGTGTTTTAAATTAGTTTTTTATAATATTGATCAACTGTGATATTTTGTGCACTTTAATAATTTGCACCTATTAGATATGCTAGTTGTGCATGCTCCCTTTCAACACATCTCCCACAGTGACCTATGTGTACCTCAACAGTCGTATGTGGCAATGTGTTTAGTATGGAGGCCACCCGCTGCTTTGCAGTCTCCTAGGATTGACTGGCAAACCAAAAGCCAGGGAAGAGCAGCCATATCACAGGAGAGATGAGGAAAAAGTATTGAAGAAGAGAAGCGTCAGTGAAAAGGTGAATTGATATTCAACAGGTGTGAGGTGGACGACAGAGGCGGGGGTTTGAGGTATGAGCGGGTGCATGTGTGCCAGACATAGATAGTTTAAAACCAATCTGTCCTGAAAGCTGTTTTTCAGAAAGAATGGACCTCAGTCACAATGCATTACAGAGCAGCACTGCATGAAGTATATGTATAAGCTGGCATATAAATGACAAATACCTGGAGGTGTGGAATGACCATTCACAACTCATACTTAAAGACTGAATTAGAAGAAGAAACTGACTCAGTAAGAACATATCACATTGGCAAGCCTGCCCAACACCTTTAACAATTCAAACAGGATTTCAAAATGTGCTTTTAATGCCTTCAAACTGCCTGAACCACCAGCAGTTGTTAGGTTTAAAAACTGTAAAAAAAGTGAGTCCTTACAGTTTTCAATCTTCAGATAGTTAGAGCTGGTGTGGTAACAAGGGCATCAAGGTATTGGTTTCAGCGTGATGTTCAAGGCATTTGGAAACTTGATTTCATTGTCTGTGAAACCCAGATTATTAGAAGTGTCCATTAAATGGTGGGACTCATTTCTGTTGACATGGGCAGTGAGGATTCAACAGCAGCAGAACTCAAATATCAAAGCATCTAGACACAAACATTAGTGGAAGGGTGAGTAGAAAGAGAAATATAGCTTAGGTAAAAAACTGAAAGCATGAGCAAGAGAGAAATAAAGAGTGAGAGACAGAAAGAGAGTGACTCTCAAAATTCTGACATTTTGGTTCTATTATATCAACTTGATTTAACCTTGATTCACATAATAAAAACTATACTTAATGCATTTTCATATTTTTTGCATCCTTTTTTTTTTTTTATAAAAATGAATTACTCACATACACAGCTGTCATTATGGTTAGAATTAAGAGATTGGCTTGGGTTCCTTTAAGCCTTGATTTCAACATATGATACAGTAATTCCAATTGACAAATTATTACAATTAATGAAGTTACTTTTTCAGTTTAAGTTTAAGCAACAGCTATTCAAGGGTTCTAATAGAGGTCATAAATGTCTGTTCATTTCAGTAAAACTTTCAGCATAGAACATTGCCACAGACTTTGCCACAGACACTTCTATTTAATCTTCTTGCTTTTTGACTTTTTGCTCTTGCCTCCAGCTTTGGATGCCTCATCCTGCAAAAACAGAAATGATATTAAATAACCGCAGAGACCCTTATAAATAACATTACAAACCTGGAAACAATATAGAATTCATCCTGAACCAGTGAGTGGTTTATTGTCAGTTTAGAAGTTTTCTACACTTTTAATTAACTTAATTCAGGAGTTATTTTTACATGCTGTGTAGCTATTTTCAATGCCTTGCAAAACGATTCAAACCCTGGACCAATTTTAACATATTAATTAACTACAAATATGACATTGAAATTTCGGTCTGTTGGATATTGGAAGACAATGACACTCAAAATCTGTTATTGTTTGGTAACGTTGGTTTTATGAAGGGAAATATTTCAGTGAAAAATTAAATACTTAAATATGTTGCTTCCATAAGTCAAATTTCCTGAATCACTTAAAGTAATTGTTGGACTGTTTCTTTATGCATGCAACTCCCTTAATCAGGGAGAGTGGAGTCAAGCTTGCGTAGGTACAGTGTCAGAGGGTTACATTGCTCTCAAGTTCAATTCTCTGAGCTGACAAGATGAAAAATCTGTCAGTGTGGCCCTGAGCAGGGCAAATACTCCCCAAAAAACATAGAATTTAAACATAGCAAATAGTTACTCACAAATTGCATTTTTAAACATGTTCCCCTGATCTGAACCAGGAAATGGGATGTTGCTTTAAGTATTCAATAAGGACACCCAAAAAAACATGGAGATTGCCATGTTTATTCACTACTGAGACAATAGCGCACCATTATCCTAGCCAAAGCTATGTCTGTTTGGTCAGAGGCTTCATGTCTGGTTTCAGGCTAAGCTCCCTCTGTATAGCTAAATTGGTGATAATTGCGATGTACTGATTGGTAATCAGCCGACCACTTCACAGAGCAGTAGAACTTGAAACTTTCATTATCTCAAGCATACTTAGCAATTTAGTTCTTTTTTTTTATTGCACCCCAACCTAGCCAACTTACAAAAAGAGTAACAATTCAGTCCCATTAGATAACCTGTTTGGAAGCAATAAAGAGGATGTTATTTCAGGGAACTGATCTCAATACACAGATTGATCCTTTTTTCTAGGTGTTTTGTGACATCAGGTTCTTAAATCTGTTTATATATCGATTGCCCCTCAAATACACATTTTACTTCCAACATTGCACAGAGCCATTCGGTATTTGACACAAACTGGAAATATTTTTGAAACTGCTCTTTGAAACTCTCCCATGCACCTGCACTGTTTTAACTCTTACTGTTTGCTGTTGTTCATGTGTTTCGTCTTGTGTTCTATTTTCTGTGCTGCTAAGGCTGCTCACTTAAAAAAAAGCTATGAAGATCACCATCACAATTGACCTCTAGCTAAATTAAGGAAAAAGTTGAATATTTCAGCATTGTTTAGACTGGGAGTAGGGACTAGAGTGTAGTGAATGGAAATAAACATGAAAGGTTCCGCTCCTGTACTTATATTAAAGATATGTGACCTCTAATTTGCAATTCTCATCCTGCTCCACTCTAAAACAATAATAGAGAAGCAGTCATTAAGGCATAACAAAACACCATGATCTGGTAGATATGAAGTGGTTATGCATAAATTACTACAGAGACATACAAGTCCTTGATGAGGCTAAGTGCTTTCCATATTAATAACGACATTAGATGAGTTCAAAGTGTAAACCTGGACACCGTCTTCAATTGGTTATTTATCCAACCATAATTGACTTATAAAAGTAAACCAAATTAACTGTTCTGAATGAATCCGTTTTCTTAATTTGAGTAGATAATTAAATCAAGGCGAAACAATGACAGTACTTTCCACGGCTCCTTTTGATGTGCATTTTATGTGTAGACTGCAGATACAGACAGACAGTATAGACTGCCAACATTTGCATTCCAGTCATTAAGAAGGCTCTCTAATCCACAGCAACTTACAGTGTAGAAAACAAACCTCCGCAACAGAAAATCTAATAATCTCTGATCCTGTTGTCGCATCCCTGTTTTTCCACAAATAACATTTGTTTCAGATAAGAAGAGGAGAATGTCTCTAATTGACTTTCAAATAAGGATAGATGTAAATGCCTGCTTATCAAAAAAGCTTCCAACAACAAGAATTATTTGTATCTTCAAAAAGTATATATTTGGACCTATTTTCACATGAAACCTAACGATTGCCAATGTCTGGTTAAAAAATCAGCATGAAGCCACTATAATTACATTGTGGACATGTGCCAAACGTTCACAATGAACAAAAAATGGAGAGAAAATCTCACCAGCGAGAAAGTGTATCCTTCCTGGACAAGAACATTCCTAGCCGAGTTGTTGATGTGTTTAAAACGGTCCGGACCCAGCTGAATCCCTCCGTACCAGCGAGAGACAACCACCAGCACGTTCCGCACATCCAGGATCTGAGGTGGGAGAACAGAGAGGTGTTGGAACAGTGGGAATGACAGTGAAACATGGTAAATATGCGTGGATGATGGTGATTGCGTGTTAGTGTTGTTAGGCGATATGGGTTTGACATAGACCCAAAGATGGCAGTAAGCAATCCCACGACCATGTGACGGATATGAATAAAAAAGGCCAGTTTAGGGAATGAGAAGAGGCAAACAGACAATGTTTTTCACTCCTGTGGTAAAGACCATACAGAGAGAAACCTCTTGTGATTGGATTAGGATTGCTTTCAAGTGGAAATATACAGTAGATATCAACAAACAACATCAGATTACATATGTCAAATCTCTCAGGGGTCCATAAACAGTGCTTGGAGATTGGATGAATAACATTCTGGTCGCTGGTCTGTGTACCCAAGCACCTCCTCCCTCATAAGTCATAACCAAGAGGATGTGGCATTTCGAAAATTGGTTGACAGGTCCTATGTGATGGGGGGGATGTTGACAAGCGAACATTTCCTGGAAGCCTGGTTTCAACTCTACAGCTGACATAGAATGCATAGTAGAGAATAGGCCTTTATCCAGGAGGAAATCTGGATCAACCCCTACACTGTCAATCAAGAGCCCTCCATGCAGTAGGAGAGAGGGAGTTTGACTATGGAAGAATGCCAACACCATCTGTCTATTTAGTGTATTAAAAAAACGTCTCCCTTTATTCTCTGTTTCATATTTCACATCCGTACCCCCGATATTAATAAACGCTAATTTTAACGAGGAAATGGGGAATGGGGGGGGGGGGGGGGGAGACAAGAGAAAAACAGATTAAGAATAAGCCCTCCAAATAAATTGCCTGTCAGTGTTGCGAGAGGCACTAGTAGAACACCAATTAGAATGTTGCCCAAAGGCACCTGGGTAGGACGTACAGTAGATGGAAGTTAGGGGAATATGTCAGCCTGAAGGCTCTTCTTGTCACTCGTCGGGACAGATTCAGTGGCTTTGAAAGATGGATGAAGTGTGTCCAGCCCATAGACTGTATAAATAAGGTCCAGCCCCTGTTCATCCCACATTGACACACAACATATCCCTAAATATTAAATTGCATATTCAATTACCATACCCCTCACAATGTCAGTCTCCACTGAAAAGGCTCATTGCAACCTATAACCCTCAGTCTGTCCAAGGCGCAGGACTCTGTGGGGTTCAGCTCCATACACCTCATGATGTCGTGCCCCACTCAGACTCAGTATGTTGCAATTGTTTTTGGCAGGGGGGCTGCAATCAACGGCAGATTTATTGGAAAAACGTTTCAACAAGACTCTGAACGCCAGCGGAGAGATCCAGTGAGGCATTAGACAGTCGGGGCGCTCCCACAGCCGTAGTACTGCATGACATTTCAATGAGTGCAAGGAGCACAGGGCATGAAAATGATTTGGATAGGATTTGATTGCTGGAGCCTCAGTCTCTATACACTGGTGTTGACTGGGGCCGGATTGAATGTTCCATTGAGTTAAAGATTTAGATTACACTATGCATCTTATTCCATTTTAACATATAATGTAAAGCTTGTGGGTGCTTGTGTGTGTGTGTGTGTGTGTGTGTGTGGTGACAATACTCAAACCATTAAAGGTAGCTATTTGATGCCAGCAGAAAAAAATGCTTAGATATTGATAAAATGATGTGCACAACATTCCAAGCTTTAATTCTCCTTTGATTACTGGTTTATTGAGATATATGAAAGAAATGTAGTCTATGAACACCCAGGGGAGTAATAAACCTTTCAAGGGGCATATTGTGCTGTCTGTGTGAGTTCTTTTCTGTGGACTCCCAAATGGAGTGTACATTTTTCTCTTTCCTGTTGCTTTGTGGATATTTCTGAAATGTTTAATCTTTTTTTGACAGTGGTAACGTAAGCTTGTCAGCTGAAAGAGGTAGATTTTGTCAGAATTAATGACTTGGGGGAGCCCAAATGTAGCAGAGGTAATGTCACTGCCTCGCAGTACAGGTGTGTCATTGCGGCCAGGAACCTTCCAAGCGTGTGCTAGTGAATACTTTCTGGTTGAGCTAGAAGTGTGCTCAGAAGCAGAATGGCGTGTGAGCTTTATATGGTCAACTCAATATGTATTGGCACCATTCATGAAAGTGAGCAGAAGTGAATGCTAAAAATAATCAGCACAATCAACAAGTCATATTTTCAGCTGAAACATAAGGGGAGCAGTATAACTGTCACACAGTTATTTCTCAAACACAACATATTTCAATGAGCAGTATGATATTTCCCTGAAAAATGAGAGAATAAGATGGCCATTGTAAAGCACGGATTTAGTGGCCCCACATGCATTTCTGTGTTGATTTTGATGTGTTTTGGGTCCTTGTCTTGTTGTTCCAATAACACTTGGCAAAGTTCAGGGCTTCTAGGGATTATCAAGCCTCAAAATCAACCGTTAGATGCCACCTACCTGTCGACAAGCTCTTAGGAAGGATTGTACAAAAGAAGCCCTTACTGAGCTCAACCAAGAAATGACAGTCCACTAGTCTGTGCAGTTCTGAAGCTGTGACCGTTGGAGTCTTCTTTACCTGGCTCACCATCTCCCTCCCCATACGCGCGTGCAATATGCACATGCATCCTCTTCTTGGCAAATTTGCAACTCTAAAAGCTTTTTGATTATTGCCGACTGTGTTTAGTGGTATTTTCAACCCAGATCAGGTATCCTTTACCTGATCTGTTTAGGTCTACAGCCATCCGTCTCCATTTAGCTGAAAGTTCTTTGATTTTACGCATGATGATAGATGACATAGGGATTTTAACTCAAATTTGTCAGGGGGGCAAGTTAGGTTGTCTAATCTATTGAATGACTTAAGTACAAACATGCATACACTTCTTTTAATTAAAAAAGTAAACTGTGTCTCCATCGCTATACAGCATTAAACACCACCAAAAACTAGAAAGTTAATTGGTGTGGGGTGGTCTAGCAATCTTGGAGCTTCATATATAATATTTCTTATTTTTATAGGGAAAAAATATATATTTCAAGGTTTTCTGCATGGACCTTAGATTTTTTTAAACCATGTCATAATTTTGTAGGGTCTGACATTAACTTTTTCTTTTTAATATTTCTTTGGTCATAGTTTGTGATGAGAATAAGCCTTTAACTGTCATTATGTGTCCTTTGCTTCAGGCCATGATTTTCCAGTAAAGGTTTCCATTAAGTCACCTTGCAGTTTTAATTAATCTCTGATGGAAGGGTTGCTAAGAAACAGACAGTAGCCCCCTTTCATTTCTGACTCAGTTTAAAGATCGTTCTCAGCATCACTGCCTTTAAATTATGCAAAGCGAATTGGGTGTGGTTGGACATAATATCCACTTTAAGCATGCAGTTTTTTCAGTGAAATATTTATTAGGATATTGTATATTTTTCCTTAGAATCAATATTCCAATTATAAACAATTGAGGGTCAGTTAAACCAAAGCCGCAGGAGGTCAGCTTTAAAACACCAAATGGGTCAATTAGCCGAGTGGGCAAGTTGGCATAACGCACTCTTGTGAATTCTTGACTGACGCTAAGTGGGCCCACCTGTAATAAGTGGAGTAGCCGTCCTCCTGCGGCTGTTTCTCCATCATCCTCACAGTCCTGCAGGAAACTCTGCTTGTCCTCACAGTATATCCTACAATAGAGACGGCGAGGAGACAGGTTGTAGGTAGTTGGGACTTTCACTCTGAGAATGTCAGTAATAATTTACATGCTAAATGTGGGCACATCCTGCCAGGTTAATGGCCATGCAGAAAGCTTTGTCAAACATATCATAAAGGCTCTTCATCTAATGAATTAGACCTAGCAGGGGCCCTGTTATGCCTACTTAAAGCACATTCAAAACACGCAAAACGGATGCACACAAACAACTATTGGTATGTTTACCAGCACACACACACACACACACACACACACACACACATACACACACACCTGTCATAACTGTAATTTCCTTAAATTAGAAGCTTTTTCGTTTTCCGCAATGTTTGTACTTGGCCTCCAAGAGCTGTAATGAGCTCATTCGATAGAAATGACATGCCTCTTGTCCTTCCTTTGAGCAATCTGATTAACCGTGTGATTAGAGAGATTCACAGCAACTGTGAATACTATAACGTGCTATGTGTATTCAGAACAGGAAGCTCTACCTGTATGCATAAATATTGTGAGTGGCGCTTGCAATCTTCTTGTTTTCATACAACTTGTCAAGAACCATTCTAACCTGAAACACAAAAATAGAAACCATGAAGTAAAACTATCCTTACTGAATTCTGCTTTCTTATAAAACATCTTTATAATAGCAGTATGATGAGTTCCGTGGAGGCGGCTAGTTCTTTCTGAGGACTATTTCTGAGGAGAACAGCAAAGTACCCCACTCTCATTTTAGAACACCTGTGGATTAGGGTAGTCATTTCCAATACAATGTAGACTTGATTTCTATTTAAATGGAGGGCATATCTAACAAAAAGATTACACTAGAATCCCTGACAGGTGCTGTTGACTCATAGAATGTTGCGTAATCCTTTTTTCAGAAAGTACTAATGAAACTCTTTTGTATAATAATACTGTAGCCTAGGCCTAAGAAACTGGATTCACTGTTTTGTGGATTGAATAAAAAAACTTCTAAGGTGAATAGGTTTGTATTTCTTACTACAGAAACCTCAGCTCCACACCTATTCATTTGATCAAAGTCATACTGGTGTAATTGTTGGATAGCTTACTCTAGCATTGACTTTAGGCAATTAAGCCGTTTGCCTGTTTCCCCAAAGTCAGATAACGTTTAAATATATTTATAAACAGTCCAGTATGAATAAAGCTAAGTAGCTAAGCACAAAAACTGAATGTCTGTAGGACCAGCTAGCATGATAACTGCTCTCATAGACTTTCTGACATTGAGATTACATTAGTTAAAAATTATGGAAAGGTGAAATAGCAAGTTCCTGTAAGTTGCACACATGCCAATGCCACTGGAATACATACATTGCCTCATTGCAAAATCCCAAAATCATCCTTTAAATAAAGAGAGAAGAAAGTTGTATATCTATTTACTAATTTTATATATTAATACTTACTTTATTCTTGCTTTTTAACAGATTCTAAGGGGGATCTGTTAAAAAGTAAATGCACTTTTTCTTGCTCTACTTTTAAATTCAACAATATATCTGGTGGGTAATTATGATCCTGAAAATTAGCATATAATAGAAAGCCACAATGGACCATAATGGGCATATATTTTAGTCATTTGGCAGGTGCTCTTATACAGAGTGACTTACAATACTAATTGTATAATACTTTACAAGAAGGATCGAGGGCACTCTTTCCTGCATTCTAAAGATCCAAAGACCAAATCCAAATGACCCAGGACATTGAAAAGGATTCTGCTGGACCTCTGGGCACAGTCAGTGTGCCACAGCTACGAAAATACTAGCATCAATGACCACTGTGCCACATGAGGAGGCCCAGATTGAAATGTCTAAAGCGGCTCTTTCTGTTTTCACCCTGAGAGCATTTTGCGGTAGGAGCACTTCCTGAGGATGTGTAGTGTTCCACTTCTGTGGCACTTTAGTGTATTGAAACATGAAACCACGAGAGCTTCTTCTGAATGCTTCATCTCTCTCTCAACGGGATAGCTAGCATTGTCTGGCAAGATTCTGAGGCTTGTGATCTTCTTTCCTAAACGTAAGATGTGACAGAACATGTACATTTTGTCAGCGAGGGGAGGTGAGAGTCTACACAATACCTGTCCTGGTGTTACCACAGGGGCTAGGTGCGACTGGAAGGTGCTGCGTCTGTCTGTGATTGTTCCTCCGTGTTTAATGGATGGTAGTTCTACAAAGATTTGCAAACGCAGAGGAAACAATAAAGGACCAATTATGAACCAATTTAAAATACAGCCAGCAAGCACAACTTTGTTTTTTAACAATTCAAGAGTTAATTTCAGCTATATTTTTCATTGTCTCTTTCAGGATTATGTACATCATTTAGCACCATACCGCATGAGTAATTGTCAAAGAATTGTTTGTTCTGTGCATTCTGTTTAAGAGCTTGACAATCTGCTATTTCATCATCGTCCTCCACAACTCCCTCCTCCGCTGTCATAATCTGCCCCTCTGGTTGCTCCGCTGTGAGAGGAAAGATGGACATGGCTGTTGAATGAAATCCAAGACATGAATTGATCTCTCATGTTTGGCGTGCGATACGTCCTCACCCTAAAAGTTATATATCTCAACAGAAACTGTAATCCATGGTTCAGTTCATTTAACAGGCATTACAAACTTCAACTAACTTGAGCCACCGCCAGGGCCATTCTATGGATATGGCCAATGCATTACTATTTTCTATTGGTTAAATCTTCAAGTAACATCAAACCAAATGGAGACAGTTTCACAATATTACACACCCCAATTACTTCCATCGATTTTTAGGTAGTGGTGGTGCTAACGTCATCTGCATTTTGTAGATGTAGTTTATCTTGCCTAATATAGTTATTTTAAAGGTGAAGAATGCCAATTCAACGCATTAGTGTTCTTAAAGGCTCTGTATAATTTTCGTTGCAAAGATGTCTGAGCCCCATTAACAAGCACACCTACAGCACTGGTCCCATTAAAAGCTTATGAAAATTGCATGACTTCAAAATTAACAAATGTGAAAACAAGTAAGGTTGTTTTGTGAATATGAATATACTGAAACATCAAAATGTCTAATGAAAAGTTACAGGTGTCCTATATTGGAAAGTACTATAATTTGGCAGCTCTGTGATATTAGACCAGGTTTAGTTTTTTAGCATTACACAACTTCCAGTCTTTTGTTGCTCCTGTCCCAAAATCTGTGAAACGTGTTACTGGCATCAAATTCAAAGTGGGCATATATTTTATCAGAAACAATAAAATGTCTCAATTTCAACATTTGATATGTTTTCTTTGTACTATTTTCAATTTAATATAGGGTTTAAATGATTTGCATCATTGCATTCTGTTATTATTTACATTTTACACAGCATTTTACACAACCTTTTGGGAAATAATAACGCTGCCAATCTGTTCCTCAAACTAGACACTTTAATGTATTGTTCCTCTTGTGCACTGGGGCCTCCCACTACTCTTTCTATTCTGGTTTGAGCCAGTTTGTGCTGTTCTGAGAAGTGCACAAAGTTGTACGAGATCTTCAGTTTCTTGGTAATTTCTCATATGGAATAGCCTTCATTTCTCAGAACAAAAATCGTTTCAGAAGAAAGATCTTAGTATCTGGCCATTTTGAGCCTGTCATTAAGCCCACAATTACTGATGCTCCAGTTAATCAACTAGCCTACAGAAGCCAGTTGTATTGCTTCTTTAATCAGCAGAACAGTTCTCAGCTGTGGTAACATAATTGCAAAAGGGTTTTATAAGGATCAATGAGCCTTTTAAAATGATAAACATGGATTAGCAAACACAACTAATCCATGTTAGTGGACACAGGACAGATGATTGATGACACCTACGTAGATATTCCATAAAAAATGTACAGTTAGGTCTGGAAATAATTGGACACTGACACAAGTTTTGTTATTTTGGCTGTTTACCAAAATATATTCAAGTTACAGTTAAATAATGAATATGGGCTGAAAGTGCAGTCTCTCAGATTTAATTTGAGGATATTCACATCCAAATTTGGGGAAGGTTTTAGGAATTACAGCTCTTTAATATGTAGCCCCCTCTTTTTCAAGGGACCAAAAGTAATTGGACAAATGACTCAAAATCTGTTTCATGGACAGGTGTGGGCTATTCCTTCCTTATTTCTTTATCAATTAAGCAGGCAAAAGGTCTGGAGTTGATTCCAGGTGCGGCATTCGCATTTGGAAGCTGTTTCTGTGAACCCGCAACATGCGATCAAAGGAGCTCTCCTGGACGTACACAGAAGACAACAGTGCTACATGATCGATCCATGGTAAAGAAAAACCTCTTCACAACATCCAGCCAAGTGAAGAACACAATCCAGGAGGTAGGCATATCATTATCCAAATCTACCACAGAGAGAAGACTTCACGAGAGCAAATACAGAGGGGTCAAACCATTCGTAAGCCTCAAGAATAGAAAGGACAGATTAGACTTTGCCAAAAAAAAACATCTACAGTGGGGCAAAAAAGTATTTAGTCAGCCACCAATTGTGCAAGTTCTCCCACTTAAAAAGATGAGAGAGGCCTGTAATTTCCATCATAGGTACACTAGAGACAAAATTTGGAAAATCTCATTGTAAGATTTTTTTATGAATTTAATGGATAATTCCTCGGTTAAATAAGTATTTGGTCACCTATAAACAAGCAAGATTTCTGGCTCTCACAGACATGTAACTTCTTCTTTAAGAGGCTCCTCTGTCCTCCACTCGTTACCTGTATTAATGGCACATGTTTGAACAGTATAAAAGACACCTGTCCACAACCTCAAACAGTCACACTCCAAACTCCACCATTGACCAAGACCAAAGAGCTGTCAAAGGACACCAGAAACAAAATTGTAGACCTGCACCAGGCTGGGAAGACTGAATCTGCAATAGCTAAACAGCTTGGTGTGAAGAAATCAACTGTGGGAGCAATTATAAGAAAATGGAAGACAAGACCACTGACAATCTCCCTTGATCTGGGGCTCCACGCAAGATCTCAAATCTTGTGAAGACTTACAGAAAACGTTTGACCTCTATCATTGCCAACAAAGGGTATATAACAAAGTATTGAGATTAACTTTTGTTATTGACCAAATACTAATTTTCCACCATCATTTACCAATAAATTCATAAAAAATCCTACAATGTGATTTTCTGGATGTTTTTCTAATTTTCTTCCTACCTATGATGAAAATTACAGGCCTCTCTCATCTTTTTAAGTGGGAGAACTTGCACAATTGGTGGCTGACTAAATACTTTTTTGCCCCACTGTATAAAAGCCAGCCCAATTCTGCAACAGCATTATATGGGCAGATGAAAGTAAGATCAACCTGTACCAGAATGAAGGGAAGAAAAAAGTATGGAGAAGCCTTGGAACAATTCATGAGCTGAAGCATACCACATCATCTGTAAAACACAGTCGAGGCAGTATGATGGCTTGGCCATGCATGGCTTCCAATGGCACTGGGTAACAAGTGTTTATTGATGATGTGACAGAAGACTGAAGCAGCTGGATGAATTCTGAAGTGTACAGGGATATATTATCTGCTCAGATTCAGACCAAGTCAGCAAAGTTGATTGGACCGTTCTTCACTTTTCAGATGGATAACAACCCAAAACAAAACGCGAAAGCAATCCAGGAGTTTTTTAAGGGAAAGAAGTGGAATATTCTGCAATGGCCGAGTCAACCACCCGATCTCAACCCAATCGAGCATGCATTTTACTTGCTGAAGACAAAACCCAGCATTTGGTGATGTCCATGCATTCCAGAATTTAAGTAGTCATTGCAAAGGATTCTCGACAAAGTATTAAAAATGAAAATTGTATTGTATATATTTGATTGCAATTCCTAAATGTTTCATATGATATTTTTGTTCAACACATTTAATTAAAAAAGAAAGTCTGCACTTCAATTGCATCTCAATTGTTTCATTTCAAATCCATTGTGGTGGCGTACAGAGCCAAAATGATGAAAGTTGTGTCAGTGTCCAAATAGTTTCGGACCTAACTGTATTTCCAGCCACAATAGCCATTTCTAACATTAACAATGTCTACACTGCATTTATGATAAACTTGATGTTGGACCAAAATTTGCGTTTCTTTCAAAAACAAGTGACCCCTAACATGCACTAAGAATAACAGTTTAAAATAAAGATTCAGAGGGCTTTAGCACCAACTATTGTCCAGAACAGTTTCTCGTTATAGAAGGGAAGGCATGCTGCATTTTGTACACACATTTCAATGTTGACTTGCCTTTTATGGTTTCATGAATGTGCATGAAACTAACCAATTTCTTCTATAGCAAATATGTAACAAGAACTTCCCCCTGCATCCTTTCACAGAATACATATTCTGTGACTTTTCCAGCTTTCACTTGATCATAGCAGCTATAAATACATTAATTAACATAATTAAAAAAGCCTAAAACATGAAAACAACCAAATGTACTGTACTCTTTCTCCAGTGTCTGTTTCAATATTTGCTAAACGTTTTTTCCACAGGCTCACAGCACTAGAAGCTATCAGTCAAATACGGATCTTAATTCAGTCAAATTACAAAAACAGGTAAAAAGGCTTTTCACACCACCCACTAAATTGCATGCTTATCTTACCACGATACACAAGTCAAAATCAAAGACCTTGATGAAAAAAAAAAATCCATGAAAAGAAAAAGATTGATATTTGGTCTTGATGCTGTAAATTTTCTGAAATCAAGGACATGCACTGATAACTACCTTTATGAGGAATGCAATGAGTACACATTATTTTAAAATGATTTCCGGAGTGGGAAGCAAGGATTTATTTATAAACCAATACTGCCCTCTAGTGACAGGGCAATATTTGATTATTTGATTAAACAGAAAATCCCTTAGGAAAGATGTTATTCCTACTTATGTCTTTGCATCGGGCTTTCTCCAGGAGGAACTCCCGGACCTTCTCCACCCAGAGGTAGAGAATGCTCTCGCCTGCATTCTCCCTGTTAAGACAGACATCACTGGTTACTTTTCTGCCACTGGAAGCTTATCTCCCGAGAGACATGGGTCAGAGGAGGACAGTAGTCAGATTAAACTACAGTGTCATCCCCATCAGGTAATAAACCTGTAGGTTAGCCTTATAAAGGCAACAATTCATCTTTATGGATATTCTGTATATTTTTATACATTTGACCCATATTTCAAAAGGAACTACTGTTTTAAGGATAATATATTTAAAAGGACCAAACCTAGGTATTGTAATTTGTTTCTCTGAAGGTTATTAATGATGTTAGGTATGGCAGGAGTATGGCAGCTATGTGACTACAAAGTGGGCTCTGGGTGGTCAGTAATAATGAAATCACATATAGCTACTTACACATACAGCTCCTCAAGGCTGTTGGACAGGGCCATTCTGTCAAGGCCTCGCAACCATGCTGCACTGCAGGAAAAAATACAGAATATGACTCACATGTCGGTAAAAACCATTGACATACCTTTAGTGAATGTGTGTTGTACTAATAGATATTTGAGAATGCATCTGTATCTGTCAGGAATTTGTCATTAAATGGTTAGCACAAGTGAGGAATTTTCTAAATTTTAAAGTAAAAAATAATTTCACAAGTAGGCAATATTTCCTTGGTGGATCCCTTCTGATGACCAGGTTGAATAAATCTGAATAATTAAAAGTCTTGCTAAAATGTGTAACTACCAAGTTGAGTCGTCTTTCCACCTCTATATTATTATACTGTAATAACTAAAATGTAGACTTACTTTATCTGATATACAGGTGGCGCTGTACTCGGGTAATCAGGTGGGAGAATTATCTAACAGAAATTTAACTCTTGAGTTATTATAATAATACACTGACACTTAAATATTTTATATAGACAAAAATACATTAACGAATTACCTGTAAACATGCTTTCAGTTTCGGGTGGTCTATATCATCAGTTATTTTGATGCAAAATATTCTTGCTGCTTCATCAATAACACACCATTCGTCACCGTAAATAGAGGATAATGCCTCCACCTCTTCGATCTGAAAAGAAAGTGTATCCTAGTATTTTGTTACACTACCATTAGCCTACTGCTAATACAAATAATAATAACGCATCTAAAAGCTAATTAACGGTAACAGTTTTAAAAGTTCACTAGTTTAGAAGTTGAGTAACATATAAACGTCATCCAAGTCAAAGCAAAACTTGAGTCAGTGAGAACTTCAGAAATGCCTTCTTACTTGAGATTGAAGATCCTCTGCATTTTCAACATTTATGTTTGCCATTCATTTAACCAAAGCAAGTGAGCATAGAAGTATTTCAGTGCAAAACACCAGCATTTGTAGTGTTAAAGCAAGGAGTTGATTCGTCAATCAACCGGTATCAACACAAATTCGGCAGTATGTGCTGCTCTGAACCAATTCAGGGTCAAGTTTTTTTTCACCAAAATAAGAGTTTATTTGAAACCAAATAGTTTTTAAACCAGACAATGTTTGAAACACTATGTTTGTAAAGGTCTTATTCAACTGAAAAAAAAATTACGCTATTTCTTGGAATTATATTTTCAGTTAAATCTACATCTATGTACATTTCTAGATTTCGTTTCCCACCCAACGTTAAATCTTACAAACAAGGACCTTTATTTAGATATATTAGCATATTACCCCGGAAATTATTGTTTAATTTATTTCAGAAAAAAATATAAAGCATACTCTTAATATTATTAATTGAGAAATTAATTTAATGCCTATTACAATATGTTTTAAAAAACGAAATAAATGTTGAAAACGCGAAATAAATGTTGAATTGACTGAAACTGGCACGTGATTACTGTCACGTAAGCAACTCATAGACGTCAGCAACTTGCGGTCAGTGCTGACCTTTATGTTTACGCGTACTGGAAGCGGATCTACTCTGCAGAAATGATCAGTTGGGGCAATGGACAGGCGTATCAGAATTATGTATTTTTTTTATTAACGGTTTCAGCTTGTTTGCTACTGTAAATTATGAATCAGTGTTTCACACAACGTCTGTAAAAAAAAAGTCATGTTTTCGTCAAATAACGTTATGACTGTATATAATCAGCAGATGGCGATATCGGGTAGGTTGTGTACACAAAAAGTAGCATCGCAACTTTCACTTCTTCCCTCCAATTACTATATGCTGCTGTTTGGGTATCAAATAGAGTCAATACGCTTTGCATATATGCTGTACACTCCTCCATTGAGTTAGCTAGCTAGTTCAGTAGTACTGTACCTCTCACAGTAATTTTTACAATGAAATATAGATAATTTTGTATATGTACAATACGTACATATATTATAATGTAAAACCACAGTTAACTGTTATTATAGGAAATAAATAAATATATATTTACAGTGTATTTAAAGTACTATTCTGTCTTCCTACGTCAGAAATTATTATTATTCTGAAACATACAATCATTGTCATTCTAAGCATGATAGTAGTTATTGATATAATATCAAGAAAATATAACTGTTATCAATCAGTCAATCAATTTATTTATAAAGCCCTTTATATGTCAGCAGTTGTCACAAAGTGCTTTTACAAAACACCCAGCCTGAAACCCCACAAGGTGCCAGCAACAACAGTGTTGATGCACAGTGGCTGTCCAGAGTCTATAAACATAATCCAGGTCTGAAGCATAACCAGACGGGGTCAGTCCGGGGGGGCGGACGGACGGACGGACGACCAAGACCTCATGTCCTTCTAAGTTTTAACAGAGCAGGAGACAAGGAACATTTAGAGAGCGCATTCCTTCAATTAACAGGGATTTACAATGGAGAAGGAGAATTACCCTACTCCATGCTGAAGGGATGAGTCTTTAGTAGAAACTCAGTCTGGATCTTTAACATTAATAGGCAAATCATTCCAAAGTAGTGGAGCTCTATGGGAGAAAGCCCTGCCTCCAGTAGGTACAATTACAGTTACTAGGCCTGCATCTTGCGATCTTAAGTGTAGGTATGTATGGCTGGACCCATTTAGTGAGGTAAGGAGGAGCCAAGTCCATGTATTGTTTTATAGGTTAACAATAAAACCTTAAAATCAAAATAAATGTTATTTGTCTTCAGAAAGGCATTTAGTTGTTGGAAAACAGATTTTTCTGAGATTTTTTTTAATTTAAAAAACTTACAATGTCACTCCTACCACATTTCCATTGTTGCTGGTTTAGAACAGGACCCAGGTAAGATGGCTGCCAAATTGTTCCATTCTGATCAGCCAATCAAGTGTTCTATTATCTATAGCTGCAGCAATGATAAGTTACAAGCACAAATAATTTCTTACATATAAAGAAATCCCTCACAAAATATACAATTTCTCAATTGCATAGCAGAAGTGGATTTTTGATATCCTCTTAATTTGCGATTGCAAAGGTGAATCCTCCCTTCCCTAGAAAGAAACAGAAGTTGCCTAAATAAAGGTCACTGTGAATGTGCCTCAAACAACTTATCAGCTTCTGTCTATAATTGGCTACTTTTGGCCAGTGTTTTCCTTATCCTGTAAGTACATTTTAAGTCTGTAGCCCTATTTTGATATCAAATATCATGTACAACCCCGTTTCCAAAAATGTTGTGATGCTGTGTAAAATTTAATGCAAATCATTTAAACCCTATAGTCAATAGAAATCAGTACAAAGACAACATATCAAATGTTAAAGCTGAGACATGTTATTGTTTCTTGAGAAATATATGCCCGCTTTGAATTTGAAGCCAGCAACACATTTCAAAAAAGCTGGGACAGGGGCAACAAAAGAATGGAAAAGTTGTGTAACGGTAAAAAAAACCTGGTGGAACATCTCACAACTAATTAAGTTAATTGGAAACAGGTCAGTAACATGATAGGGTATAAAAAGAGCATCCCAGAGAAGATGAGTCTTTCTGAAGTGAGGATGGGGAGGGGTTCACCACTCTATGAAACACAGGGCAGGCAAATAGTGCAACAATTTAAGAATACAAATGTTCAATGTAAAATTGCAAAGAGTTTGGGGATCTTGTCATTTACAGTACATAATGTCATTAAAAGATTCAGGGAATCCAGAAAAATCTCTACACAAGGGACAAGGCCGAAAACCAATATGGGACCGCCGTGACCTTTGGGCCCTCAGATGACACTGCATTAAAAACAGACACGATTCTGTAGTGGAAATTACTGCATGGACTCAGGAATACTTCCAAAAACCATTGACTGTGAACACAGTACATTGCTGCATCCACAAATGCAAGTTATATCTCTGCCAGCCTAAGGCACACCTGTGCAATAATCATGCTGTCTAATCAGCATCTTGATATGCCACACCTGTGAGGTGGATGGATTATCTCAGCAAAGGAAAAGTGCTCACTAACACATATTTAGACAGATTTGTGAACAATATTTTAGAGAAATAGGCCTTTTGTGTACATAGAGAAAGTCTTAGATCTTTGAGTTCTGTTCATGATAAATGGGGGCAAAAACAAAAGTGTAATTTTTTTCAGTGTATTTTTCCAAAAACAATAACATTTCTCAGTTTCAACATGTGATATTCTGTCTTTGTACTATTTTCAATTAAATATAGGGATAAATAATCTGCACCCATCATTGCATTCTGTTTTTATTTGTATTTTATGCAACGTCCCAACTGTATTCAAAAACTTAAAAAAGCTGCCAAAAAAAATAAAAAAAAAGATTCACACAAATATTTCAATGTGACAGATTTAAGATTAGGCAATAATTGTCAATGATCTGTGTAGAAAATCACCATATCATTACCCTAAGTCTGATTTAATGCCTAATCCTGTTCACTCAGTTCTAAGGTTCTTAAGGGAACAGAGACACATGTTCCTGGGAGTCTATCTATCAGGAATAGAGGGGCATAATATTTTGTAGCTTAAACTGTAAAGATTGTAATAAGCAAGAAAACCAAATACATTTGTATCTGACTGGAAGTGTGCTGAAACATTTTAATATATTTTCAGTTTGGCCTTCTAACTTAGGGTGTGTGGTAAATTCTGCCCTTTTAGGTTAAACTATTAAAAGGTCTAACCTAAACTTGTAGCCACAGTTGTAGAAGGAGAATGAGATACCAATCTGTTTAATACAACAACATGTAGCGGCTACCAGAGGTTACTCCTGCCACCCCTACTATATGTTTTATTTCTATCACGCAATTGCAATTTCAAATCAGGCATGGGGGAGAGACCCATAGTTTGAGAAATGCTGTTGTAAGCAGCCTATTGACAAGGTTTGGTAACAAACCATGCTTCAAATTTGTTTCCCTAGAACTGTTTCTAGCAATTGTGGCACAGATCCCATTGAAGTCCAGGTACCAATATTATATATAATGATATAAATCATCAGTAAGTACCATAAGCTCAACAAAGTCAATTATACACGATTTGTGAAAAATTATAATATTGATACTATGACTTAAATCATGTGTTGCTCAAATATTACGCAATCATGGAACAGATACTATTCTTTTTCATACATAATGTTCACATAAGTTACCTTTTAAACTCCATAATCGATACTTTAAAAAAGTGATTGGTCAAATTGCCCGAGGACAACCATCTTAGAGACACGCTCCCATTGCATTTTGACGAGGTGGAGCCTCTGAGGGATTTGTTTATGAGGTGAATGCCTTTTCTGGCAGACTGAAAATAAGTAGAGCAATGAGTAGTGTTCTGTTTTCACGGCATAGTGATTGCTCTTATCACTTTCTGCCTTTCAATTAAAATTATAATATTGAATTAATGGATTAGAACGAAGATGTTGTATGTTTCTGGAAATGCACATGCTTTCTTGGTTACAACATGACCGCGCAGCACAGATTACTGTTTCAGAAGGATGTTGTTTTTCCCTCTCTGCTTTTGCCAGATGGTGTGGCCAGCCATGGCATGATTTAAGCTGAGCAAGATTAAGGCCATGTTCCCCTGCTCAGATGGTTTATTCCACCTTCACATGCTCCATGCCTGCAGTTGTTGCCTACGTGTAACATCCTAATTTATCTACAGTAAAAAAAAAAACGAGCCACAAGGTTGTGGAACCATTACTGTAGTTTTAAGAATAAAGTATTTATGTAAGATGAGAGGAAAATTTACAAAATATGGTTTCATTTTAAATTGTTCAACCAATATTGATGAGAATACCCTCAAATTCAAGCGGACAGTCTACACATTAACCCCACTGACATTTTATAGTTCAATATAAATATTGCTGGAATACAGAGCCCAAGTAAATCGTTACTGTCCAAAAACGTTTGCCTCTTGTCGTTCACTACTATATACCAATATGTCTACATATTCTAACTTAGATCCTCCAGGGTGAGGATATTTGGGGCCAGGCAAGTTGACCAGGTTATTTTCTTAGGCTTCATCTTTTTTGGGTTATTAAGATGTAGATGGAAGTCAAAGAATGCATGTAGAGATGTAATTAAAGTTCTGTTGTAAGGTGGAAAGTGGGAGGGTTGTTTGGAAGATAGTATCATCAGCATACAGCAAAGGTAAATAAGGGAGTTACCAGCATTAGCACATCATTAATACTATGTACAGAGAATAAGTCTTGCCCTAGAATCAAACCTTGAGTAACACCCATAGATACTGCCAAAGATGTACACTTCAGACATAGACATTTGAGACAATGTACTCAGTCTTAGAAAAAAAGGACATAACTGTCATCTGAGATCAATAGAAAACTGCTGCACAATACTACTTTTTGTCTTAAGCAAATATGATTTTGTTTAGGACCTTTGGATTCAACCATAACCATCTGTGAAGCCAGATTGCTTCCCAGAGAAAACAATGTGGGACTCATGATTCAATAACTTGACAGACTGAGCAGGATTGAGATAGGCCTATAACATTCAGGGACTAGCTTGCTGCGCCTTTGGAAAAGACTAAGGACGGCAGCAGAATCACAACTGCTAATGAGAATATTTTTAACAGGTTGGTTATAGTGGTGGAACTAATAGAGGAAAACGACCTTAGAAAAACATAGTCCATCTCTTTCAGACCAGCTGATTTGTGAAAGTCCAGATTAGCATCTTCTTCCCAAATTTTTCACCAGTACTTGTTGAAAGGAGAAATGTGGGGTTATCTGAGGGAGAAGTATACAGGGGTAGCAGTCCTGCCAGCAAGAGTAGGCAGAGCAGTTTCATGGCCAGTCCTGACAAAGTGACTGCTTAAGGTTTCAACAATTTTAGCTTTGTCAATAGAGGCTATGTTACATTTGTGTCTGGTAGGTAGCTGTGTTTTTTTTATTTTCCATGGATTTCACATTGTTCCAAAACCTTTAAGGGTAATAACTTCTGGTTTATAGAAGTGTGAATATAGGGATGTGTTGGAAAAGGTTCAACAATTGCAGGTGAAAAAAAGCGTTTGAAAGGCATGATATCTTCCCACAAACCACATTAGGAGCATTCTCCAAAATTATATTATATGTTTTCTATAGATGGAGACAAACTGAAAAAGCATGACTGGATACTAGATTAAACTAGATTCTGATTTCATTACAGAATAAAATGTTATCCTTGCATGAGCTTTTCTCAGTATTACAACACTGTATTTCTACCTGACACCTCATGGTTTGTGTTAGAGGCTCGATGACCTGAGTAGGAACATGCTGTGAATGTGCACATCCCAGTTTAATCCTTTTCTGGAGGTTAAATTAGGATAACACAGTGGGTAGGTTTTATAGTGCAGAGGCGTCTGTGTAGAAATAATATTTACTTGATGAACCCGTCCTCAGTGTATAAAAAGACATGATGTGGTTCACGTCATGTTTCTACATGTTTTTAGCAGTTTTGTCAAGCTAGCTTGTAATCCTACATGATTATACACAAATTGAATTATATTAATAATTTAATTTGTTTAGTCAATCTGTTAATTTTACTGACGCATGGGGACGCTGCAAAGCCTTTCCATTGAAATGAATGATATCGGGGCAACACGTCGTAAAACCTATCTTGCAGGATCTCTCTGTAAAATGTGCCACCATAAGGACAATCACAAAAGAGGAGCGTAACTTTGGACTTAAAATAAAAGTCATTCGAAGTGATAGAAATTGAACAATCTTGACATACTCTATAAATGATAGATAATACAACATAAATTCAATTAAAATGTCATAATTACTGAATTTTAACCCCAAGAAGTACAAAGGTGAATCACTTCAGAATTGCATTAGTACTATATATTGTACTAAAATGGGGTATATTTCAAATATTTAAAAAGATAATGTAACTGTCAAGCTTCCTTAAATTTAAAGATGACATTACTCGGGTTGGTCTCATCGCTGATGGCTATCAGTCAATATAAATGGTGGATAGATCGACCGACCAGGTGATGGCCTGGTGTGGTGAAAATTAACACAGTCATCCATGCAGGGGATGTTTGGCTTCATGAAAGATCCCTCACCTCTCCATCTTGATATTGAGGCATTCACCAAAAAGACACTTAAGCAGATGTAACATTTGTGGCAACTCCGGTGTGTTAATTGGACAGTCAATCCGCAATTCCTTCAAGTCTGGTTGGGGCCTGCGTCTGCCAGCTGCTATAGGTTTCCTCCGTCATTGCTTACCCCTCCCACTCCTTGTCTCCAGAAAGCACAGGGCAGCCAGTCAGTACAGTTTAATTATGTCAACAACTACAATTCTGCCACCTAAACACATTATTTCACCTAAATGTCACCCCCCCCCCCCCCCATAGGTATCAGTCGATGTGCACACTACATATTTTTGAATTGTTTCCACGTTACTGTCAAAGCGACTGGTACAACGCTAATATTTGTGCACTCTTCAGAATTGTAAACTGTTTGCTGCTGAATAGACTAATACGCAATTTAATTGGACAATACACATTTAAGTATCCTTTTATCATTGTTTTATATTGTCTATTCGTAATGCTTCCGATGTGTGTTTGGTTCATTCCAATGGATGACTTTTATTCTTAAAGGAAAACGCAAAGTCCACGATTGTGTCTCACCGTTATTGTGGCTTGTTTCACGTAGTTACCGACATCCGACGCGGTACTGTCTGTCAGTACAGTAGACGAGACAGACTTCGTTGGTGTTATATCAACAGGGCAACATGACTTCCATGTAATCTTAGAGATCACGTTTGATCACTTAATTACACAGCCTGGATGTTTTGTATAACGGACACAAGAACTTCTGTCTCCAAAAGGAAATATTTATGGCTTGGTACGGCTTTATGGGAGTAGCTAGCTAGCCAGCTAGCGAACGGCTGGCTACGTTTGAAGAAATTTTGCAAGGATGCTACGGTGGATACGGCAACAGCTGGTAAGTAAACTCTCATTGCTAACTAGTTAGCTAGTTGTATATCTATACTAACAAGTTTAGCGTTAATTTGGGAAAGTTTTTGATAAGTTGCTTATTTTGTAGAGTCGATAATACGCTGCGAAACCAAATGACTAGCATCTACACATTTCTACGATTCAGTAGTAATATTGTTTGTTCACCTAAAATTGGCGTAGCTAACACTGCTAGCCAGTAAGCTACTGTAGTGTAGCGATTCTGTGAAGCCGACGCTAGGGCCTACTTGTAAATTCTGACTTTAACTTAGTTCAAGTTCAAATAGCTAACTAGAACAGGTTGTTCTGTTATACAGAGTAGTGACATTGGTTGTTAACCGGTTTAACCATTAATAGTTACGCTTAAACCAACTAACTACTGACTGAAGCTACACGCTTATACAGTACTTAAGTTGGCATTGGGCAGTTCAGATATAGTGGCAACATTACAGTACCTGGAGTGTGTGGCAATGGTTAACTTTAAACTGATGCCAAATCCAGTAGTTAATGAACAGTCCACTTTGGCTAGCTACTGTATTGAACACACCCAGTGTTGTCGTTGAGTACTCGGTGTTATGTGGTGAGTCTTGCAACACCTTGGGTAGTAACTACATTAGTTATCTTCATCAGTACCTCATTATCTATCGTTCACCGGTTGTTTCAATAAGGCTCTGGCTAGAAGACCTAACTTCTTTCTTTTATGAATTTTATTGGATATTCAACTCAAAATTAATTTGAAATTGTTCCAGCAATTGATTTAAATTGGTATGCATGTGTCAGTAGTCTCGTATTTAATGGATAATGCCTTGAAAGATGGTGGCCTTTCTAAACCTTGTTTTCTCCCAGTTATTTCCTTTAAACCAGCTCAAAGTGCGCAACAGCCCACTTTGTGTAGATAGTCCTATTAGTTACTGAGGGGCCTTTTCTCATTTAACTACATGTCTGTCCTCTATCCTCATCATTTCCTGCTCCATCTTCTGTCCTCCAAAAGACACCTTTTTATATAGGATATTCATATGTATACTATTGATTATTAAAATACTTCAACAAATAAAAAAAATCACACATTGGTTATTAAAAGTTACAAGTAATGTTATACTGTATGTCATTATTATTATTATAACATCCACAACCATTATGAATGTTCCCGCTAATGTATTATGCATTATACCTATCACATCCACAGTGGTTATGGATTTTACAGCTAATTTGGGATACATCAGAATACATCACATTCACAAGGTTTATGGATGTTACAGATATAACAATGGTAAAAAAGCATATTCTCAAATAAATAGAAACCAATTACACGTTATGTAAAACCTTGAGAAAAGTTGGCTTTGCGGAGAACGTTTCAAGACGATCAAAAGTAAGGGGCCTGCCGTAGCCTACACAAATACTTAACTTAATTAAGATTTACAGCAATTGCTTATTTCTGTCCGGGCTCTATATTGGCTAAAATTTATGCAGTATCCTACATACACTAGTAAAATAGAGAATTCTGCACTCCAAATTATAGATGTGCATTTAACATTTATTTGGGTATGTTTTGGTTGACCTTGTTTAAATTGCCCACTATTATATTGTTTTCTTTTTGAAAGTTTAGATTTTTTGTCAGGATTCTAAATTCCGCATATGGCTCATTGTCTGCTCCCTGCAGTAAGTGGAATGCAGCCAACTGCTTAGCCTACAGTTCTTCATGAATACTTGCATACAGAATACCGGAAGTATGTAATGCGGTCTGCGCAGTAAGGGGAATGTGACAATGATCAGATGCGAAAGGACCCTTTCAGGGAAGACAAGCAGCCGAATAGCTTCTCTGTGTGATTTTGTCCATTTGAATACACCACAAAATATTGTTTTGTCATACAATGAGCTGAATTTTCTCATAGAACGCTACTGTCACTGACCAAACCTAATCCTCTATAAATCAGGTTAATAAGACATTACATAGTGTTCTTGTCAAGTGGCGGCGGATGAATGATGATACAAAATGCCCAGCCTCCCAGCGGATGTGAGCTGACCTTTTTGGATCTGTTACCAGGATAGCGTAGCAAGGAAGCAGAGGGAACTATGCCAACAATCCTATTCCAGCTGCTGTTACCTGCACGCACTCATTTTTAGTCCTCGCTTCATTAGCTTCTCACTGATCAGATGTCGCTCACAGCTGTTTCGACACAACAAGCTCTTCCAATATGAATTACATGTTTATTCAGATGGCTGCTTTTGAAATGACTGCCTCGTTCTTCATCCTGGGAGTCAGCTACATATTAGGTCAGAATGAGGAGTAATGGTTTATCGGAGACCGCATGCCATCTAAAGTGTTTTATATCCCAGGATCTACACCTAATATAATGACTGCCAGAGTGTTCTACTGAGGGATAGAAAAATATATTGAAACCTCTTTCTGTCTTTTAGATTTTGGCCTGTGTCAAACATGAAAGATGTGTTGTTGGAAAATCACATACAGACAAGCCTACTGTCGGTTAATTTTTCTGTCAACACAAAGTCAGTAATGAAGGCAAAACTAGCTTATCGGAGTCAGTTTACTGAGTCCTCACTCACATTGAATCCTGAAATGGACAAATGGAACAAAATTTTACAAAACTGGGAGCCACAAACTGCAAGGTTGGTTGTTGGCTGCTTTTCCTTCACTCTGCAGTCCAACTTATCCCAAACAATCTGAATTGGGTTGAGGTCAGGTGCATGTGAAGACCAGGTCATCTGATGTTGCACAATCACTCTCATTAATCGTCAGATAGCTCTTATGCAGCCTAGTTGTGTATTTTTGGTAATTGTCCTGTTGAAAAACGAATGATTGTTCCACAAGCCCGATGGAATGGCATATCACTGTGGTAGCCATGCTGGTTGAATGTGCATAGAATTCTAAATAAATCACAGGTACTGTAATTTTCAAAGCACCCCCATACCATCACATGTCCACCTCCATGCTTTCTGGTGGGAACCCTGCATGCAGAGATCATCCGTTTCACTCGCTCTACATCTTGCAAAAACATGTCAGTTGGAACCAAAAATCTTAAATTTGGACTAATTCGGACCAAAGGACAGATTCCATCGGTCTAATGTCCATTTCTTGTGTTTCTTGTCCCAAGCAAGTCTTGTCTAATTTTTGGTGTCCTTTTAGTTATGGTTTCTTTGCAGCAATGACAATTAAGGCCTGTTTCACACAGTCTCCGTTGAATACTGAATGTTGGGATGTGTTGGTTACTTGAACTTTGAAGTATTTATTTGGGCTGCAATTTGAGGTGCAGTTAATTGCGGATTTCTGAGGCTGGTAACTAACTTTTTGTTAATCACACAGATCGTTGTCCAAATCTACCTAAAATCATGTCATTGCCACATTTCCATTGGATACCTGGATATTTTGGCAACAACTGTACAACAAAAATGGATGGCTGGCTCCCAGTGACAAGGCGGGATTTTACATTGAAAGAAAAATCACCCACATCCTTGTTGCTGCTCCATGTTATATTTTTTCATTGCAAGACCTGTTACGATACTTTTTGTGACACAAACCACAAAGTGATTTCATATGTACGTTTACAACATTTGTTGAAACTGGAAACATGCGTTGCACCTACTTCACTGATCTAGTGAGCACTGATTAAACTCTGCCCAAGCAGGGTACTTAATTTTCTTGATTATGGTTAAGTAGTCACCCAATTTATAGGTTCCTACCCCTATTTCTCTTTTTCTCTTTAATGCAGACTTTCCTAGGCTTCACATATAGGGAAGCCTGGTTTACAACAAGGCAGGCCAAACCTAACAACAGAAAACAATGATGTCAGAACAAGGAGTTACAAATACTGGTTACACAAGAATTTCCCGAAACTATCAACCTGCCTGCCTGGTTAAACTCTATCTCCTTTGTGACCTTGTCAGCTCACCCCCTTGAAAGTTTGCACAGCAGCATGTTATTGTACACATCACCTACTACTCAAGCTAGTGAGCACAGATAAGGACCTTTTGATTACTGAACTTGACAAAGATTTTGAGTGCTTGAGGGTATGCAGCACAGATCATGCTGAGATGTTTTTGCCTTAGTGACGTCAACAGGGCTTGTGTGTGTGTGTGTGTGTGTGTGTGCGTGCGTTTGTGTTGTGCAAATAACAGCCTGTTGAGGGCATGGTGTGTCTAATTGAATGCATGTGTTGCTGTATTGCCTCAATGGTATGGCCCATCTCACTCATTAAAGAGCAGCTGAGGAGCTAAGAAGAGTCAACAGTTCATGAATATAATGCATTGGACACTGGTAGAAATCAGCTGTTTCGTATAGTGGTTGAAATAATGATTGTCTACCTGGCCGTCAAGGGAGAGAGTAATTAAATTATTATTGCATCATTTGATGTCTATGCTGCTGGCTTCCTGTGCACATATACTGCTACAGCCTCCAACCTAATGCCCTTTTTTCTTAAAAACTGGGGGTGTTTCAGAGCCATGTAATTACATGCATGTCAGGATGGGACGCTGGACTATCACATCTGTGTACTATGATTTGTTCTTTAAAGGAACAGCACATTTAAAAATCGTAGGGCTGTTTTAAACTTTTCTACTGGTCAGTCTCTAGAGTGGGCATTGGTCCTGATTTAGTGATTGGTGTTTAACCTGTCGCTCACACACAGCGCTTTCTCTCTCTTTCTCTACCCCCTGAAGGGCTTTGACCCTCCCCATCAAAGTGACACCAGAACGGTTTACATTGCAAACCGCTTCCCTCAGCATGGCCATTATGTTCCTCAGCGGTTTGCAGACAACAGAATTATATCATCCAAGGTAAGGCAGATGTGCCAAATCCTTAGATGTCTGTGATTAAAATCTCAGTATTCAGTTACTCAAACCAAAATGTTGAAGTTACTCAAACCATTGTATTGTTAAAGTAACTCAAGCAAAATGTTAATGTTACTCAAACCATAGTAGTCTGTGTCAAACAGCTAACACCCTGATGTTCCTCATCCTTTTCCCTCCTACAGTACACCATTTGGAATTTTGTTCCCAAGAATTTGTTTGAACAGTTCAGAAGAATAGCCAATTTTTATTTTCTCATCATATTCCTGGTCCAGGTAAGGGTTTGGCATTGTTTCCAACTGTTGCTGGCTTAAATACATTCTAAATTCTATTCAATGACCCTGGGTTGCTGTGTGCTCTTCAGCATGATGTGCCTGGAGGTCCCTAGCAGCTAAACATCAGTATGCATCAGGCTACACTTACAGGCCACGCTTCAGTCTATTCAGATACAATGAACCTACATTTATGGTTTCATTAAGCTTAGCTAATGGCATCTACTCTCAAATGGCCTGTGCACTTTCAGGTTATATGAGGAAGCAGCATTGACTACTGTTCTCTTTTGACATAGTCTATTTGATTTTTTTCAGCTAATGATAGATACCCCCACTTCCCCTGTTACCAGTGGACTTCCTCTGTTCTTCGTTATCACAGTAACTGCCATCAAACAGGTGAGAGCAGTGTTGTATTTATTTATCAACAGGCAATCCAGGAAATGAAATGTGACTTTTGATTATACTCTTTTTGTCTACATGTCAAAGTGTCTGGATGGTTCAATCTCATTCCTTCCTTCCCTCCCCCTACACTTAGGGCTATGAGGACTGGCTGAGGCACAAGGCGGACAATGAAGTGAACGGGGCGCCTGTGTTTGTGGTGCGCAGCGGCAGCCTAGTGCAGACTCGCTCCAAGAACATCCGAGTGAGTCACCTCACATTCAGAATGACTTCTGTTGTGAACCGCGAACACACTGTGTTGAAGATTTGTCAGTAGAGTCATTTTGCAAGTAATATAAAGCTGAGGTCCCATCCACATTCTCTGGTCTCAGACGTTAAAACGATGTGCCTTATTGTTGGTTAGCTGCTCACCAGTGTGTGTGAAATGTTATCACTTTGGTTATTGAATTTTATGTACCACTTGGTTCGAAGCCTGAATGCTGTTGGGCTAAAACCTGTGGTGTATGTAAGCAATAAGGGCCGAAGGGATGTGGTATATCGCGGATACAGACACAATTATAGAGCAGTAAAAAAAAGTGATGTGATGTCACATACCAAACCTCTCGTTCCTTATTGCTTACATATACTACTGCTATTGCCAATCGTCCTTCTGGATTCAGTGTATCTGGTTCATAAGCAAGCAGTAAGGCACTAGGGGTGGTGGTATATGGCACATATACTATGGCTAAGAGCTGTTCTTAAGCACAAAGCATTGTGGAGTGCCTGGACCAAGCGCTTAGCCAGTGTAATCCATAACTAAAGAAACGCTCTGCTTATCTTGCTGCCACCTGGCAGTTAGTGGTGGGTAATCATTTGGAATGAGCTGGCACTTTTAATCAAACTGGAAGTCATGGGGGATCGCGTAATATAAACAATGCCCATCACTACTAGCTGGTACCACTAAAACTCCTGGGAAGGATGGATTTGAGAGCCCATTGGCTAACTTTGTTTCATGGGTGAATCATGTTCCAGTTCCTGCTTTCTGCTGCGGAGAAAAAAGAAAATGTTGTCATAATTTCTCTTTTTCTTTTTAAACCAGGCTTAAATGCATTTTGTCTTTTCTTCTTCTTATAAGGCAGGCTGGAAAAAATGCTTACAGTTTCTATAGCTGAAAGTGTTCATAAACTGACCAAATAATGTGTATGCAATTGCTGCTGCAGTTTTGTGGAGCCCAGTTGGTAGAGCAGGGCGCTGCATGGGTGGTGGGTTCACTTCCCACTAAGGGACCAGTAGGTATTGTATGCACCCACTACTGTAAGAAACTCTAGATCAGATGCAGATTGAATGCAGCACTTCATGTGTGAAAACTGTGCTAATTTAGAAACCTTGCACGGGGGCGTTCACTGATTAACTACACTAAATGATTGGGTGATTGGGGAGATCAGGGGAGATTTTCTCCTGATTCTTTTGTCACATGTCTGTGCTGTCTGC
Source organism: Esox lucius (assembly GCF_011004845.1). Taxonomy (NCBI): domain Eukaryota; kingdom Metazoa; phylum Chordata; class Actinopteri; order Esociformes; family Esocidae; genus Esox; species Esox lucius. The sequence goes on from NC_047576.1 coordinate 16,423,164, forward strand.
TCAGGTTGGGGATATAGTTCGAGTGGCCAAAGATGAGACGTTCCCAGTAGACCTAGTCCTGTTATCGTCGGACCGAATCGAGGGAACATGTCACATCACCACCACCAGCCTGGATGGAGAGACTAATCTGAAGGTTGGTTTTTTAATCTCCTTGCTCTGCTCTCGCTTTCTTATTCCCCGTGAGCCTTAAAAGGATTAGCTTCCCCTGTCACTGGGGTAGGAAAAACTGCTCTTTTTATGTCCCGTCTCTGTTCCATTTTCTTGTACTAATTTAAAAAAAATGCTTTATAAAATATAATATGCCAGAGGCAGTATCTGATTATCTGCTTCTAATCATAGTGCTTGGCCTATACCAGGGTATCTTTTCATCTGCTTATTTTTTAATTGTATGAAATTAAAAAGCAATTACCTAGTACTTTATTTTTCTTTATCGCCAATATTTTTCTTTATCTTCCATTGTTCAATATTAAGGGTGTAGCCTCTCTGTCATAAGCTGTCTATTTGGGTTGCAGTAATGACATTGAAATAAATGGGGGATGGGGTAAGTTTTCTCACCGAGGAGTTTTGAGGAGCAAAAGGTTGTACAGACAGCAGATTGCTGTGACATTGCTGAGTAAATGTTGATGACTTAACAGCGCTATTAGGCTACACTCTTCTATGTACACGTCTCCTTTTCCTCCTAGGCCCAAGGTTTCACTGAAATTATATATATATTTTTTTTATTAATGCAGTATTTGTCCTTCTCAATGAATGTGTTTCCAATCCAGACTCATTACTCTGTGCCGGAGACACTGGTGTCCCGTTCGGTATCCAGGCTGGAGTCTCTACATGCTGTGGTTGAGTGCCAGCAGCCAGATGCAGACCTGTACAGGTAAAGTCACAGTCCAGGACAACACCTTACCCTCACTGGCCACTCAGAATTTAGGTCTCCTTTCATTGTGCCGGGAACTGAACGGGACTGGTTTATTGTTTCTCACATTCCTACCGCCAGGAATGGAGGTATTGTTAGGTTTGACTGACAGGACTGTTAGCTTTGTGGTTTCCCAGTTGCTTTCCACACTCCGCAGAAAATGCCTCTACTTTCAGGTTTGTTGGGCGAATAACCATAACACAGCAAGGAGAAGAAATTGTCAGGTGAGATTTCTTGTTGATTGGAATATAATCTGGGGTGTGTATAATCTCTCACCTTATTTCAGGTTGAGAGAAGCTCTTCTGTTGCATTGTTTGCTTATTTATCACTTCCTCATTAGACCCCTAGGACCAGAAAACCTGCTGCTTCGAGGTGCGAGATTAAAAAATACTAAAGAGATTTTTGGTAAGTGCCGTTCTGTTCCCGCTGTGGTTCTTGTGGTTGTCATTTTGATATCCGTTTGCTGTTCTTACACTAATTTCTCATAGTTGTTTCTTGGAGGTTTCTATGGAGGTTTCAGTACAGTTCCACTCTTTGACTCACAGGTGTGGCAGTTTACACTGGGATGGAGTCCAAGATGGCTCTGAACTACAAGTGCAAGTCCCAGAAGCGCTCTGCAGTAGAAAAGTGAGCTATAGGACATTTTGCACCTCTACAGCAATTCTGAACACTTGTTAATTTGCTCTACTCAGGTTTCAGGATAAGCCCCTACACTGTACCCCCCCTCCCCCAGGTCCATGAATACCTTTCTGCTCATCTACCTTGGCATCCTACTGTTTGAGGCCGTCCTCAGCACCATCCTGAAGTATGCCTGGCAAGCTGAGAACAAGTGGGATGAGCCCTTCTACAACCAAAAGACTGAGCAAGAGAGAAATAGCAGCCAGGTCAGTCGCTCTCTGAGGCACTGTTTCACGCCAATTGAAATCATGCTCTAATTCAGACGGTCTTACATTCCTGGATATTTTCTTTTTTGCCAATGGTTAGTTGTTTTTGGGAATGATGCAGTGAATGAAAGAGGGGGAGGATATGTTAATGACTCTTGGTGTTACTCCCCACACTGTAACAGTGGACATGAGTAGTCAGAGTATTGTGACTGGGCATGAATGTGCCTCTCAACCAGACAGCCCTGTGTGGCTGGCTGACACTTCCCATCAGTCATTTAGAAGTGTGCTTTCCTAAACCGTCCATTTGGATCTTCTTGAGCCAACTCCCCTGGCCGATCCTGAAGTTTCACTGATTTCCTGGCGTTTCTGTTGACAGATCCTGAAGTTCATCTCTGATTTCCTGGCATTTCTGTCGACAGATCCTGAAGTTCATCTCTGATTTCCTGGCGTTTCTTGTCCTGTACAACTTCATCATCCCCATATCGCTCTACGTCACTGTGGAGATGCAGAAGTTCCTTGGCTCGTTTTTTATTGGCTGGGACCTGGACCTCTACCACGAGGAGAGCAACCAAATGGCGCAGGTCAACACGTCTGATCTGAACGAGGAGCTGGGGCAGGTATGGACTCGAAGCCCTTACCTATTAGGAGTCTGTTTATGGTGACATCTTGTCCAATGGTCCCCACTGTACCCTGACCTTCACTGGATCATTGTTACAGTATCTCACAGAAGTGAGTACACCCCTCACATTTTTGCAAATATTTGATCATATTTTTTCATGTGACTGAGGAAATGTAGTGGGTGTACAGCTGTTACACTATAACAGTGTAAATTTGCTGTCCCCTCAAAATAATTCAACACACAGCCATTAATGTATAAACCGCTGGCAAAAAAAGTGAGTACCCCCCTAAGGGAAAATGTCCAAATTGGGCCCAAAGTGTCAATATTTTGTGTGGCCACCATTATTTTACCATCACGGAGCTGGTGGATGTTAGACACCTTGCACTCTTCCACTTTCCGTTTGAGGATACGCTACATGCTCAATAGGGTTTAGGTCTGGAGACATGCTTGGCCAGTCCATCACCTTTACCCTCCGCTTCTTTAGCAAGGCAGTGGTCGTCTTGGAGGTGTGTTTGGGGTCGTTATCATGTTGGAAAACTGCCCTGTGGCCCAGTCTCAGAAGGGAGGGGATCTTGCTCTGCTTCAGTATGTCACAGTACATGTATACATTCATGGTTCCCTCAATGAACAGTAGCTCCCCAGTGCCGGCAGCAATCATGCAGACCCAGACCATGACACTCCCACCACCATGCTTGACTGTAGGCAAGAAACACTTGTCTTTGTACTCCTCACCTGGTTGACACCACACACACTTGAAACCATCTGAACCAAATAAGTTTATCTTGGTCTCATCAGACCACAGGACATGGTTCTAGTAATCCATGTTCTTAGTCTGCTTGTCTTCAGCAAAGTGTTTGTGAGCTTTCTTGTGCATCATTAGAAGAGAATTCCTTCTGGGACGACAGCCAAGCAGACCAATAAGATGCAGTGTGCGGCGTATGGTCTGAGCACTGACAGGCTGACCCCCCCCCCATCTTCAACCTCTGCAGCAATGCTGGCAGCACTCATACGTCTATTTCCCAAAGACAACCTCTGGATATGACGCTAAGCATGTGCCTTCAACGTGTTTGGTTGACCGTGGCAAGGCCTGTTCTGAGTGGAACCTGTCCTGTTAAACCGCTGTATGGTCTTGGCCACCATGCTGCAGCTCAGTTTCAGGGTCTTGGCAATCTTCTTATAGCCTAGGCCATCTTTATGTAGAGCAACAATTCTTTTTCAGATCCTCAGAGTTCTTTGCCATGAGGTGCCATGTTGAACTTCCAGTGACCAGTATGAGGGAGTGTGAGAGCGATAACACCAAATTTAACACACCTGCTCCCCATTCACACCTGGGATCTTGTAACACTAACAAGTCACATGGGGAGGGAAAATGGCTAATTGGACCCAATTTGGACATTTTCACTAAGGGGAGTTGCCAGCGGTTAACACGTTAATGGCTGTGTGTTGAGTTATTTAAAGGGGCCAACAAATGTACACTTACATAACTGTGAAAAGATATAATCAAATATTAGCAAAAATGTGAGGGGTGTACTCACTTCTGTGAGATACTGTGTAAATCACCCGTAACCAAAATGTGGTTGAGTTGATAGCTGGCCGTGTGAAAAAAAAAAAAAATCGGTCCTTGAGCATGGCGGTTGCGTTGGTTTACGTTGTAACTATTAACTACCCGTTTTACTTTACAAAGTAGCCAAGCCCTAATCCGAAAACATTAGTGTTCAGGGAAGTACATTATATTATACACTTCCTCTCATATTGTAATTCTTCACATTGTAAATGGCAAAACATTATTGTATGAAAGGGGTCTCTGGCCTACAGCGCAAACAGAAATTCTAAATGTGGCCCCCCAGTGAAAATGATTGCTCAGCTCTGGATTAGCATCTTGGGTCAGGATTAGGGAGTAGGGAATCAATTATTCTGCTCCCAATAAGCATAGAAAGAAAACTGGTGTGGCTATGGAAAGAAGCTGACCGTAGCCAATCCAACTCAAAGTTGGCTGTGGAGAAAACAGGCTTATACACTTTTCCAACCTATTTGAAGTCGAGATAACCAATACAAGTTTAACCAGTGTGCTGATGGCGTGCAGATCTCCTCTGGAGGGGAGCATAATATCATGCTCCCCTCTTGCACAGGTTGCTTTTTGAAGTGCTCTGGGCTGATGGAAACATGAGCTGTGGTCTTTGAAAGGTGCAGTGGAGGCAACTGCTGGTGCCAATCCAAAACCAATAAGCCCAGTTATCTAATGAGCAAACCCATTGGAGTTCCTTCATGTCAGAAAGCATACAGCTATCTTGAACGTAAGTTGTTTCTGGCGTTTGGGGGACACGACTTAGGAGCTTGGACATGAGTGTTCAACCAAGCTTGATATGTTTGGCATTTCCTCTCCGCATGTGGTCTTGAAGCTAGAGGCTGTGAGCGAGATGGCCCTACAGAGATTCGAAATCTGTTTGCCAGTGTGCATGTTTCACAAAGATTGGGTTAGTTGTACTGGGTATATTCATGTAAATATTTTAATGTTGTTATTGAGCGTGTTGAACGCTGGTCTGAGAGGGAACTGCCCTCTGATATTGGTGGGACTGCCAAAAGATCAGAGACGGCAGAACACACCGCTTGGCTAAGGTTAGTTAGGTTTGAGAATAGCCTGTAGGTATGGGGGGGCAGTTCCCCCTGCTGCCCTGTAGGCAACGTCCATGGTTTTGTAGTGAATGTGAGCTTCAACAGGAATCCTGTGGAGTGTTCAGATGTGTCGGTGAAAGTTAAACATCATGCAGGTTGCAAGGGTTTAGTGGCATAAGCAGAGCGCTCCACCAGCAGTGAGTGAAATGTGCGATTAAAAAGTGCCTGTGTTAGGGTGTACTGCTTCCGGTATGGCCTTACTACGGATGTTGTGGAGCGTGAACCTTCAGGAGTGAGTCATTGCCCTGATGGTGGCGGGGAACGACAGGATGTTGTTGGGGTCATAATGGGGAACTTACAAAAGGAAATGTGTTCCCCGGTTTACCAGAATGCCAGATAATGTTGTAGTGAGGGAGGTGTTTGTTACAGAAGTAGGCTGCTTATTTAATTGTTACATAGAACAGGCCAATTGTCAGTCTTCATGTTATGATGGAACAATCTTGGTTATCAGTGCATGCATACAATAATAATATTCAGAACTCTGAGACACATTCACAGGCTTGACAGTATGTGGCCTTCAGGTTTTCAGGCATACTTGATTCCCCAGATAGCCATGTGCTGTTAGTCATGTCTGTAGATATTGTACTAGCAGTCTTTCAACGATTAGAAGGAGGTATTATCTGTTTCCCAGTAGATTTCCAGATTGTCCAGAATTGTTGGAATCCCTGTTATATTTGTGGATGTGTTATGACCAGTTTCTGTTTGTTTATTTTAGGTGGAATATGTGTTTACTGATAAAACTGGTACTCTGACGGAGAACGAGATGCTGTTCCGTGAATGTTCAATCAATGGTGTCAAATACCAGGAAATCAATGGAAAGCTTGTACCTGAGGGGATGACTGATGACTCACTGGATGGATCTTCACCTCGTCTGGTAAAATCCCATTTAACCCCCTTGCCCAAGTGACTTGCAGTACAGCATTGATCCAATTATTGTCTGTGCATTCATTAAATGTCTGCACTGGTAATTGATTCTGCATTTCAACCCCTGCTGTCCATTAATTCACAGGCTGTCTTCATGGCTATGATATTGTACTCATGTTGGTCTCTTCCTCTCTGTTTTTTCTATTCATCTTTGTTTCTCTTGGTCTATCTTACTCTCTTGGTCTGTCTCACCATCTCTCTTTCTGGCTGTCTTTCTCCATTCATCTCTGTCCCTCTCGCTCGCTCTGTCCCTCTCGCTCGCTCTGTCCCTCTCGCTCGCTCTGTCCCTCTCGCTCGCTCTGTCCCTCTCGCTCGCTCTGTCCCTCTCGCTCGCTCTGTCCCTCTCGCTCGCTCTGTCCCTCTCGCTCGCTCTGTTGGTCTCTCTCTGTCTGTCGGCCTGTCTTTTTCGCTTTGTGTTTCTTTGTCTGCCTCCATCAGAGTTGCGAGGAGTTGCTGTTCCTGAAGGCGGTGTCGCTGTGTCACACAGTGCAAATTAGCTACGAGCAGCCAGGCGATGGCCCAGGGGACCCGTTCTCCCACGCCAATGGCTTTTCCTCCCAGATGGAGTACTACGCCTCCTCCCCAGACGAGAAAGCACTTGTGGAAGCCACTAAAAGGTACCCTGGGGGATAGCTGTCATGCCTCACTGTTCAACCCATTTGTACCTCTCTCAGTAAATCTCATTAATATCTATAGCTTTTACCAGGGCTGGTCTCTATGGCCTTTTTAGACATATAAGCACTCAGACAAATGAAAATCTGAGACCAATTGTTTTAGGGCCTTTGTGTATTCCAGACCACTGTCTGGATATTGGAGTTATGGTCATGTGCTCTATGCGAAACGTTCTGCATGTTTAAAGGGACATTTCCTTTTTAACGTTAGTCAATATTTTCCATTTTCATTGTTGATGCATCATCCAAACAGTTGTTTTGTTTAAAGTTCCATTTGTGAGATTTGGCTGTGTAATTACGTGCACGGACATACCAAAAGATATGTTTAAAAACATCCCCTCAATCAACTACACAACCATTTCATGTCTTTGAGGTCAATAAATGCATGTCAATGCAAAAACAAGTATGTGGAATATAAGGTCTAACATGCTAAAGAAGTGTTCTTTGAAGTATTCATGTTCAACTGTGTCGCACATGATTCATTGTAATTGCAGGATGGGCGTGACCTTTATGGGTAGTCATGGAGAAACCATGGAAATTAAAACACTGGGGAAGTCAGAGAAGTAAGTATAATTCTAATGTAATTATGTTCATTTTATGTACACACAAAGGGCAGTAGTACTGATCTTCCTTTGTTCCACAGGTATAAACTACTCCACATACTTGAGTTTGATGCAAACCGAAGGCGTATGAGTGTCATTCTACAGACACCCTCAGGTTCAGTGGGATTTTCCTCCATATCTGACTGGCTCATTCATTAACATTGGATTTCATTGCATTTTATTTGGCCTTGTAACATAATCGAATCCCCTCCCCAATTCTCTCCGCTATTCTGAGTTTCATATCTGGCCCACTGTCATGGTGTCCACTAACTCTCAGTTTTTCTTTTGCTGTAGGGGAGAAAATGCTGTTTACAAAGGGAGCCGAGTCCGCCGTCCTTCCCTTCACTACAGGTGGAGAGATAGACAAAACCAGAGTACATGTAGATGAGTTTGCCTTGGTGAGTAGACCATGTGACGTTACATCTCGTTAGACTCTTGCAATGTACTCTTCCCAGACAATTCTTTGGGCGATGCTGAATGCTTGTTATCTGCACTGAAAAGCACTCCAGTGCATCCTGGGTCACCTCCTGCCTGAAAGGAACATCTGCACACGTGGACATATTCATGCTTGCATTTTCCTCTTACAGCAATGTAGATGAATGTCACATGCTATGTTAAAATACCACCTGCTTGGGATGAAAAGAATACAGAAATCTTTCCCTGTTGGAGTTCTGAGTGACTGATTGTTCTCCGTGTAATAATTACTTATGACATTTTCCACTGCAGGCCCTTTAGGATTAGCAATACATCCTGCATCCTAACAGCACATTGGTCCAGATATCATCAGGATCTACACAGAGATTTATGTTTTCATTTGTGACTGTCAGGCGAGTGATTTATTTCATAAAGAATCAGTCCCTGACAGCTACTCATTCCCCCTCCCCAGAAGGGCCTGCGGACATTGGTGGTGGCCTGCAGACACTTCAGTGCGGAGGAGTACGTCGAGGTGGACCGGCTACTCCACGAAGCCTGCACGGCCCTGCAGCAGAGAGAGGAGAGGCTGGCCGAGGTTTTCAGCTTCATAGAGAAGGACCTGGAGCTGCTGGGTGCGACCGCGGTGGAGGACAAGTATGTCAAATAACACTCTGGTTCATGTCTGGTCAAAAAGTGTGCTCAGGAGCACGGAGTAATGTCTGAAAAGGGTTGGTTGTCACTTTGAATAGTGCTTGGTGATGATATGGGTTAATCTAGTGTCAACATGGCCAGTGTCTAGTGGCTGGTGTCCGCGTCGCCTGGTTACCCATAGGGAACACGCCATGCCCACGAATGTCAGTCTCTTCTCCGGTCTGGATCTGAATACCTCGCCGGCGAGTTCTCGAACTAAAAGGTCACTGTGGGATTGGTCCCAGATACGTATATGGGCTGGAGCAGAGCCGGAACCTGCGTGAGTATTGTAACATCCAAAATGTGTTGTTGGCTTAGATACGGTACTCTGCTTTCGACAAAATTCGAACATCGCTCGTTTTGGTGTCAGGCATTTTTATGATTGGTTGAAAAGAAAAGGAGCGAATTCGAAGTCACACTGCAGCTGAAAATGTGCCCTGAAGTCAGCATCCACTGTATCACTCAGGGCTGCAACAGTTTGACCTCAGGACCAATGGTCATAATGGAAGCAGTCTGCTACTGAAGGATGTAGGGAACCTTAAAACCGTGGGAGAATTTGGTTTGAGTCGTCGGGCTTGTGGTTATGTGTTCTTTTGGCGACAGGTTGTTTACCTTGACCTCTCATTGTGACTCAGTCCCGGCGGGCAGTAGTCTTCCTGGAGGCTCAGCCTCACCCCATTAGGGACTAATGCAGTTAGCCCCTCAAATGTGAATCATGCACCACACACACACACACACACACACACGCGCGCGCATCCCTGCTATGTGTCACGTAATGTGCCTGCCGCTGCTAGGAGATTGTGCTGGGATTTTTGGGATTTGGGTTTCATTAACAGTGGTTAAAGAGACTTCAAAGCAAGGCTTCAGAATGACAAGCAAAAGCTTGAGAATGATATTTAAGCTTGTTGTTTTTGTGAATGTGTCAAGGGACTCGTCATTAGGAAATTCAATGGCGTATGCATGCTGCATTAAATTAATTATGTCAAACCATCTTGCTTGGCACTAGTTGCCCATGGCTTAGTTTCTCGTGCATACTAAAATGACACTACTGTATGTCGATGCCAGTTGCTGCATTTATTACATAGAATTTCTGAGACATGGCTGCTACAGCTCCTTATCATTCACATATAATGCACAGAGTGAGTCAGAATAAGTCAGTCTGGATTTGGTCAGTGGCAATCCAGAAGCGATTGCTGGTTGCCGGCTGCATTTGTGTGCTTGCTAGTGTGCGTGTGTGCGTGAGTGCTTGTGCATGCATTGCTTTGACATCTACCTGAGATGAAGCCCAGTCTCTTCTTTCTATCCCCTAAATGTCTCTATCTCTCTAATAAATGCTTCCTCTGGCGTTCACAGATCTTCTGGATTTCCTCACTCAAAGGATGCTTCTCTTCGCACCCCCCAAAACTTTCCAAGTATTGAGCATCTACGTTATTGAGAATCTACGTTATTGAGAAAATGATCACTCTTAAGATCACCCTCTCCTTAGACTCTTAATCAGTCTGGCTTTTACTGCCTACTTTTAACTTCTCTATCTGAACGCCCTGGTTGTAAATCATGCTTTTTTTTAAGGGAAAGGGGATGTTTGTCAGTTGGTACACAAGGTCTAACCGAGAATAGTTTTTTGTATTTCACCCCCCTCCCGCTGAGCAGTTACGGTTCAATTCTTTCTTCAGGGATAGAATGACAGATTTATCACGTTGCGTTGAAGTTAGAATTGAAGATCGCAGAGAGCTTTCCTCATAGCTACTCCTCACGCCATTTAGAGCTTGATTGGATCCGGAAAGTCCTGCCAACAATTCCTTCCTAACTCTTACCAGGCAATGCTGGGCAATTCACATCTCTAGTGGGACTTTCCACCTAATCCTCAGTTTGGTGGGGACAGTTATGGCTGGAACCCAGAATAATGGTCAAGGAAATCCTTTTCATGTGGGAGGTTGATGTAATAATGGCCTGGTGTGGCCATGAAACATTGCTGATCTACTTATTACCACTATTGATTTCAATGTCATATCAACTTCCATAATACATTAAACGGTTGATAATTAAGAGATTGGTCTGAGTTACAGGCCACAGCCTACACACTCAGGAGGATGAACTCAAAACACTCCAATATAATATGTATTTGAGACTAATCAGACAGGTTCAAGGAATTGTGCAAATACAATCTGTAAGTTTGCCTTTGGTGGTTCAGGGATGAAACGCTAGAGGCACAAAAAAAAGCAAACACAGACAGTGGAAATATAACTGTTGGTGGTGTGTGTTTCTTCAGTCCCCACTGTGCCATGCGATGTTGTTTTATCAGTATTTTAAAGGTAATACACTCACTGAACCTGCCCCCATGGTCATACCAGGGCGCCACTGTTGCGGGAATGTGTACGACATCTTGTTCTACCTTTAGGCCCTTCACACTAACCTGTCTCATTCCCCCAGGCTACAGGAGAAGGTCCAGGAGACCATCGAGGCCCTGCGACTGGCCGGAATCAAGGTGTGGGTGCTGACTGGGGACAAGCATGAGACGGCGGTAAGCGTCAGCCTCTCTTGTGGCCACTTCCACCGCACCATGAACATCCTGGAGCTGGTGCAGCAGAAGTCTGACAACGAGTGTGCCGAGCAGCTCCGACAACTGGCCAGGAGGTAGGAACGCCTCTCTGTATGCCCACTTGTTTACAGTCGAGCAGCGCATGCTAAGTTTTGGAAGTTAAAAAAAACTTTTTTTATGCATTGTTGAGTAGTGCCTTTTTTATTTTTATGGATATTGTCAATTTATTTCAGGCTGTACTTCAGCTATTTTTTAAAGCTGCCTGCTATAAATTTTCAGCAGTGTCTCACTTTTCCATGTTCAGAAGTTGCATTAGCTTTCTTTCATTTTCAATATGCGGTCCTTCCAACAAATCAGTGTTTTAAAGATTTTACCTATGTTCTAATTTAACAAACAAGTGCTCTGGAAGCACTCAATGCTCTAGAATGCAGGAATAAATAGGCTTATGGAATACTATATTAAAGTGATTGTAGGCTATTTGATTGACAGTGTTGATGAAATATGATGTTTTGAAAAAATGACACTCTGGACATGAACTTATAATGTTTCATGAAATGCTTTGTTTGAATAGGATTTTCGATCACATTTGTTTTACGTGTAACAAAAAATCCAACTCTAGATTTAATTTATTTTAATTCGTTGTCACAGAAGCTAGAATGATGGTGGTAGTCCTCATTCCTTATGATGGTGGTAGTCCTCATTCCTTATGATGGTGGTAGTCCTCATTCCTAATGAGGAATATCACCTACCTGCAAAAAAAATGTGTGTGACGTAAGTAAAATAACACTCTATAGTGTTTTTTCAATTTCAGAGTTGTTTGGTTGTTCAATGTCTGGTTGTTTAAGGTTCCCAGTATATGTACTTTTCTAACCTATGGTTACCTTTGACTAAATGACTCCATAGGTTTTGAGATTTCATGCTAGCTCGTCTTGGGTGTACTAGGAAAATGTTACAGGAGAGACAAGTGGGACGGAATTAACAACATTTTAAGTAATGACATGGACACAATCTTTTCCCGCCACACACTCTCTGTACTGCTCCGTAAAAGCAGAGAAGAGAGTGCATGTAGCTAAGTTATGGAATTTCAGATAACATTGTCATAAAAAGTTGAAACTTGCAATTACACCTGTGTTTTCAGAATGCTTTTTCATTTTCTTACTGAATTAACAAAACCTCAAATATTCCACCTACAGTGGGGAGAACAAGTATTTGATACACTGCCGATTTTGCAGGTTTTCCCACTTACAAAGCATGTAGAAGTCTGTAATTATTATCATTGGTACGGAATCTAAAACAAATATCCAAACAATCATTGTATGATTTTGAAGTAATTTATTTGCATTTTATTGCATGACATAAGTATTTCATACATCAGAAAAGCAGAACTTAATATTTGATACAGAAACCTTTTGTTTGCAATTACAGAGATCATACGTTTCCTGTAGTTCTTGACCAGGTTTGCACACACTGCAGCAGGGATTTTGGCCCACTCCTCCATACAGACCTTCTCCAGATCCTTCAGGTTTCGGGGCTGTTGCTGGGCAATACGGACTTTTAGCTCCCTCCAAAGACTGGCTAGGCCACTCCAGGACCTTGAGATGCTTCTTACGGAGCCACTCCTTGGTTGCCCTGGCTGTGTGTTTCGGGTCGTTGTCATGCTGCACCCAGCCACGACCCATCTTTAATGCTCTTACTGAGGGAAGGAGGTTGTTGGCCAAGATCTCGCGATACATGGCCCCATCCATCCTCCCCTCAATACGGTGCAGTCGTCCTGTCCCCTTTGCAGAAAAGCATCCCCAAAGAATGATGTTTCCACCTCCATGCTTCACGGTTGGGATGGTGTTCTTGGGGTAGTACTTCTTCTTCCAAACGCGGCGAGTGAAGTTTAGACCAAAAAGCTCTATTTTTGTCTCATCAGACCACATGACCTTCTCCCATTCCTCTTCTGGATTATCCAGATGGTCATTGGCAAACTTCAGACAGGCCTGGACATGCGCTGGCTTGAGCAGGGGGACCTTGCGTGTGCTGCAGGATTTTAATCCATGACGGCGTAGTGTGTTACTAATGGTTTTCTTTGAGACTGTGGTCCCAGCTCTCTTCAGGTCATTGACCAGGTCCTGCCGTGTAGTTCTGGGCTGATCCCTCACCTTCCTCATGATGATTGATGCCCCACGAAGTGAGGTCTTGCATGGAGCCCCAGACCGAGGGAGATTGACCATCATCTTGAACTTCTTCCATTTTCTAATAATTGCCCCAACAATTGTTGCCTTCTCCACAAGCTGCTTGTCCATTGACATGTAGCCCATCCCAGCCTTGTGCAGGACTACAATTTTATCCCTGATGTCCTTACACAGCTCTCTGGTCTTGGCCATTGTGGAGAGGTTGGAGTCTGAGTGTGTGGACAGTCTTTGGTCTTTTATACAGGTAACGAGTTCAAACAGGTTCAGTTAATACAGGTAATGAGTGGAGAACAGGAGGGCTTCTTAAAGAAAAACTAGCAGGTCTGCGAGAGCCGGAATTCTTACTGGTTGGTAGGTGATCATACTTATGTCATGCAATAAAATGCTAATTCATTCTCAAAAAAATCATACAATGTGATTTTCTGGGTTTTCGTTTTAGATTCCGTCTCTCACAGTTGAAGTGTACCTATGATAAAAATTACAGACTTCTACATGCTTTCTAAGTAGGAAAACCTGCAAAATCGGCAGAGTATCAAATACTTGTTCTCTCCCATGTTAAATAATTTCCTTCATTATTTCTCAAAGCTGTTTAGAATAGCACTTTTCAAACTTAAGTAAAAACGGCTTTGTAAAACATCTTGCTACAAAATCTAAATTATTTGCATGTTTTTTCTATTTTATTAATACTATCAAGTTGTTTTAAAGAGAACACTGTTCAAGGTGTGGAAAACCACCCATTTAATATATAATAAGTAAAACACTTTTTAATCCAGGAATAGATTTGCAATAATAATTGAGAGATTAATCGATTACCCAAATGATTGTTAGTTGAAGCCCTGCAAATATCATGTAAACATTACTGCGATTTAATGTTGGGTTTACAGGCATGTTGACTATTCTACTTTCCTTCATGTCAGTGTAGCCTAATCAGGGTATTCAACATCAATATAAAAGGTTTAGGAGTCAGAGATTTATCATAATCACAATATCTTCTAAAGGCACTGGGAATCATACACGTTTCCTTTTTTTGTATGATGTGTCTATGCTATAAGCTTAAAATAAAATTGAGAAAATAGTGATCATGCCCATTTTGGTACTGTGGGGAAATTCAGCTTTTTCAATTGGGACAACATTTTTTGGCCTGTTTCTAGAATCACAAATTTTATCTGAATATAGTGGTCCAATTACTGTTAATCTGGGTACAAAGGTGGTCTGTAGGCCATCTTCTCAGCTAATCAGAGCTGCGTATGTAAATATTTTCAGAAAATCTTTCCGATTTGACGTGCCAAAAGACGCACGAAGGGAAATAAATGACTACGAATGTATTTTGTTGTGCTCATTTCATTGATCTAATGATTCACACTTTATGAATATTTTTATTTATTTTTTCTCCACTGTGGTCAGAAAGTGCTTATACAATTTGTCAGGATGTCTGGGTAGCTTTGGGAACCATTGCTTCTTTATCACAACTGATACAAATTTATCTTGTGGCACATTGGAGCAGTCGCTTTTCCAACGGTCTTATAAATGGTGAGAGAGGAGTCTTGGTGCCTGTCCCCTTTGGGAGTGTCATTTGGCACGGTCCATAGCTCACTGATGAGTCAGTCTGGGAACAGAGAAGGGCTGCATTTGAAATATACTTTATTATTTTTTGGGGAGGTTGTCACGGCATGAATCTGCCCACATAAGAACCGTGTGAACATTTCTGCAAACTGTATTGAGAAATCAAGACCAAACATGTTTCTGTATTTCATATGGGTGGATTATGTTGAGAGATGATGTGTGTTCCTATGTGTTAGATGCGCTGTAGAGGGTTCCACTCTAGCTCTCTCTCTCATGAGGACCTCGATCCCAGGGGCTGTATAGTTGCGTTATACCCACTCTCCCTCCCATCTGTAGGATCAAAGAGGACCATGTGATCCAGCATGGCCTGGTGGTGGATGGGGCAAGCCTGTCTCTGGCGTTGCGCGGCCACGAGAAGCTCTTCATGGAGGTGTGCAAGAACTGCTCCGCCGTGCTGTGCTGCCGCATGGCGCCCCTGCAGAAGGCCAAGGCGAGTGCTGTCACTGTCACTAAAACTGCCAGCCAGTCAACATTTGACCATTTAGCCATCCAGCAGATGCTCTTGTGCAGAGTAACTCACACAAGCAGTGACTCAAGCACTTTGCTCAAAAGCCCTAAGTACTTTACCATGTCGGATTGGGGATTTGACACCACATTTCTACTAATCGTTTTTATGTCAAGATTACTGTGTAATAACTCTACATTTGTGGAAGTTAATTAGTAGTTTTACATAATTTAAAGTATATGTGATTGTGGTTGTGTATTCTTATCTCTTATAACAGCAGTGAACTTGCATGACATCCATAAATTGTCTTTGAGAAGGCCTTAATGATGCCTAGCTATTACTGGTCCGTGCTTTGGAGAGTTGAGTATGGAGCTGCTGTGGTTTAAGCTGTCTGCTGTAGCTGGAGTTACACTAAAGGTTAATTGCCGTCGACATGCCCCTGGACTCATTTAGGCTGCTTTGTAATTAGGGTTCGTTGCTGTTTTGCAGGTGGTGAGATTGCTGAAAACGTCTCCAGAGAAACCCATAACTTTAGCCATAGGGGACGGAGCCAATGATGTCAGCATGATTCAAGAGGCCCATGTAGGGATTGGTTAGTGTTGCATTCCACACTGTTAAAAAATATTATATATCCGGTTACTCGTAGTAGTAATCAATAGATTCATCGATTATTGTAATTACCATCAGCTGCTGACTTAGTAAATAAAAGGGTCCCTCGTCATTATTGATTTGAATTGTCAGCAATTTAATAGTGTATTTCCTTTTGTTTTACTTAACTGCTGTATGCTAATGTGGAGTATTTGGTGTACTATAGAAGTAGAGAATGCTGATAAAAGCCGTGTGAATTTGGCAAAATCACAGAATGAATCTTCTGGTCTCAAGCTTTCAAAGTAAGACTTTCCTCTTATTTTCAGGGATCATGGGCAAGGAAGGAAGGCAAGCAGTACGAAACAGTGACTATGCAATTGCAAGGTTTAAATTTCTTTCCAAACTGCTGCTCGTCCATGGCCACTTCTACTACATTAGGATAGCAACCCTTGTACAGTACTTTTTTTACAAGGTGAGCTCGGTTTGACGGTGCTCTTTCATAACACATAAAAAAATGTATACATTAGTCGTTACCAGTTGTCTGAGTCTAAATCCCTTTTTTGTATCTTCTTTTAGAATGTGTGCTTTATCACGCCCCAGTTTTTATACCAGTTCGTCTGTTTGTTTTCACAACAAGTAAGTGTATTTCTGTGTCTCATTGGTTCTCTACGTTCATTTTTTGTGATCCCTTATTACGGTTGCTTTGGGAATGTTGGCAGTGTGTAGCTGAGAGAGCATCAACTCTTTCCATGTGGATTGTTAACACATGAGTTAGCCAAATGTAGGCCCATGTGTAGACGTGCCAAACTCATTCCATGGTGTGTCTGCTGATTTATTTGTCCAATCACGACCTATAGACCCAGGTGAGGGGAACAAGTTAAAGGACAAAGGAAAACCCTGCAGACTCTTGGCAGGGTTTTTCCTGGCTCAACATTAGGCTCGGGTGGTGTTCCAACCCCCGCGCTGCACTGGACACCCCTCTGTGATATACTTTATATAATATCTGGCTACACACTTGAAGAAAGACAACAATTGTAAAATTGTTAAATCTGCCTTGTTGGTCATGTCCACTTGAGCTAATATATGCTACAATGTCCTCCCTAAAAGCAACCAAAATATACAAGCAATGTATTTTTTCTTTACATATTAATATTTTCCTCTTTCTTTTTTTCCCCCTCTATTCATATATAGGTTTTTACACTCATGTTTTCTTTTCATTCTCCTCTGCCTGTCGATGACTAGTAGACATTTTATGGGATTGAAGTGCATCCAGCCTATGGTTTCTGCTTGGCTGTTTTACTAAACCCCCAAACACAATGGTTCCACAATGCTTCTAGTATACTGAGCATATTATTCCCTGTTCATTATGTCTGAGCCACCTGAAAACATTGACTGTGAAAACCCCTGGCTCCATATTTATTAGAGGATCTAGGAATCACAAAAAAATATAAATTCATTAATCAGCTTTATAATCATTGACATGCAATATTATTGTTGTTTATAGTCATTGTTCTGCTATGTTCTTGTTTATTTGACGTGCATAAAAAATCGTAACAGTGTTGTTTATATTACAGCCTTGTCATGTAGTTTTTCCCCCATCCTCGCCTTGACACCACATAATTTATGTACTGTACCTCTCTCAACTTCCTTCAGCTGTACTTGGCTCTGCTGCTTGCCCTGATCTACCGTCTTCATGTTCATATATTTGTATTGTTAGTTACTTAAATATGTTAATTGTATATTTTTTACACTGTATATTGCATATTTAATGTTTTCGGTGACAGTACATACCCTAATCTGGTCATCTTTTCACCAGTCATCATCTTCAGTCTCTTGAACTCTTTTTGAAAACATCTGTAATTCTAGTAGAAATCATCTGAGACGTAAAATAACATTTTGTGGATAGGTTGTAGTTTACTCAAATATTTTGAAATGCTTGGGTGTAAAAGAAAACTAAGATCCACCTGTTTTTCTAACGTTACTCACCTCCGCGATGTCAGGACTGGTCAGGTCCTGTAGGCACGGTTGCCAGATTTCACTAACAGTAAACCGCTAATCACCCGCGGAACCACCTACCCTCTTTCTATACAACCCAATCTGTAAGTCAACCCACTCTTAAAATAGTCCAAATAAGCGGGATAAAAAAATATACTTTTTATCATGAGCATGCTTAAATATCCAAGCAGGAAGCCACTGCCCTAGTTGGGGAAATAAAAAAGAAACACAGGTGTATTTTGGTGGCCGCAAGCAGACTCCGTGTTTTAGAAGGCCCAGCGCTCTCTATCAATCATGTCCTACCCAGTTTTGAATTTCCCTGCTTCCCCAGACCCTGTATGACAGCGTTTACCTGACGCTGTACAACATCTGCTTCACCTCGCTGCCCATACTGATCTACAGCCTGTTTGAGCAGCTTGTCCACCCACATGTGCTCCAGAGTAAGCCAGCACTCTACAGGTAGGATGTGTTGGATTTTTCCACACCGAGTCAGAAGCTCTGTAATGAAAACGTCCGTTGGCCAATTGCTTGTCATGTTGTCACGCTGCTTTGTGTTGCCAACAGGGACATCAGCAGGAACTCCCTCCTCTCATTCAAGACCTTTTTGTACTGGACGTTACTGGGCTTCTGCCACGCCTTTGTCTTCTTCTTCGGCTCCTACATCCTTATGGGGGAGGACACGTCTCTCATGGGGAATGGACAGGTGAGAAGGCAGGACCCGGGTCGAGGCTGCCTGCATATCCTGTACCATCTCTGGTTTTGGTCCAGTTGGGGTTGGAGGGACTGGAGGATTTAAACCCCCACAACCTGGTGTGGCCTACAGGGAACTTAATTGCCATTGTTCTTGGCGCATCTCTGTGCATAGCTGTTTTGCGAAGCCACAGCGATATGAGATATTGTTCTTTCAGTTTACATTAGGCAGTTTGTTGGGTTAGGGTTTGGTTCCTGCTAGTTCCAGGAGGCTGACTCACTGTTATAGGTTTTTTTGTTTGTGCTGCAGCCCTCTTTCACTCTATCTTCTGTCTTTGTCAGTTCTAATAGATTAGTGTGCAGTGTTCTCCCCATGCTGTTCTTTTTCACTAGTCTTTCTTTGGTTCATTTTCCTCTTCTCCCTCTTTTCACGCTGTGCATGTCGTCAGATTTTGAGAACTAACAGACAACTGGTAAGAGTTGACTGAATTATGATGTGATGCATGCCTGTCATAGTTAGTCGCTTCTATTAATCCATTCTCTATCTGCAACCTGCTTTGTTATTCTTCTGATGTGGCATGTCTATTGACACGTGAGAGGCGATTTTTTGGAGATATTCACTGCAATAGCTTTCCAGAGACAGAGAAACTTCTCTTCATTCTTCCGGAAAGCAGAGTCTGCTAACGCATGTTTACCTTATTATTAAAACATTATCTTTATGATAGTTAAGTCATTTTCTTTTTTGTAGATGTTCGGTAACTGGACCTTTGGGACTTTGGTATTCACAGTAATGGTCATCACCGTTACATTGAAGGTAAATAATGTCATTTGTGTTCATGCACATCCTTGATTTATTATTGTTGTTAAAGGAATCCCATTGTGCGATCACACTGTTTTCTGACAATACATGTTCTTTCTTATCTCCGTTAACAGTTGGCCTTGGAGACCCACTTCTGGACATGGATGAATCACTTTGTCACCTGGGGCTCCATCGCTTTCTACTTCATCTTCTCCTTATTTTACGGGGGAATCATCTGGTGAGCTGAACTGCCTTCTATTTACAACGTATTTGCTTGTCTAGTTGACATTACACACAGTTTCCTCAGAATAATGGTGTGGCTGTTTTGGATTGGCTACCATCACTATCTCAGTTCTCATCACAGACAGTTGAAAAGCTTAAAGTTCTAGGTTATGCTCCTCTCGCAGTGTCAATTAAGCCTGAACAGATGTTGGCCGGCTAACAGGTTGATCCTCTGTGACCTTTGCCCCCCCCAGGCCTTTCCTCCACACCCAGGACATGTATTTTGTTTTCGTCCAGCTGCTCTCCAGCGGCTCCGCCTGGTTCGCCATCGTCATCATCATCACCACCTGCCTTTTCCCTGACATAATCAAGAAGGTGTTCTACAGGCACCTTCAGCCCACCAGCACCCAGAAGTCTCAGGTAGGGTACTTAGGCCCGGGGGGGGTTTGTTTACCCACAAGACATCCTCCCAGCAAGGTTGCGGTAAACAAACTGCACTCAGCAGAGACAGGAAATGCATGGCGCTCACACCCACAGCATGGCACATTCACTCAATGATTAACAACAGCCAAAGGGCATGGATGGAACCAGGCAGTAGCATCTCTGTTTCAGCTTTACACCTACTGTGTCTGATTGGTGGAAGAGAGAGATGGTACAGTAGGTGCCTGATGGGGGGAGTTTCTTAAGCAGTTACCGTCCTTTTTCTAACGGCTTCTTGAACACTTCAGTTTTTCAGCGGCAGTTTCCTCTTTGTCTTTAAAGGTTGATACTTTTTGTTTCAGTTAGTTCATCTGCCAAGCTGTCATGAGAAAAGTTGTTGAGGCCAAAAACATAATTTTTTAACAGGAAATGTAAAAAAGGTAATATGTGATGTAACTGGCTTTGCATGAACAACAGAAAACAAAAGAGAAAAGCAATTTTACAGTTTGAACTATTTTTTTGTTGATATGATCCAATTGATTTGAAATGAAGAGACATTCATGCAAACCTTAAAATCACATTTTAATCCATAGTAGTGTGGAATGCACTCATAAGCAACATAAATGGGGGCTTATTTTCAGCCAGTATACATGAGAAACCATTGTGCACGTTGTAAGTTGTGCACATACAGTGGGGAGAACAAGTATTTGATACACTGTCGATTTTGCAGGTTTTCCCACTTACAAAGCATGTAGAAGTCTGTAATTTTTATCATTGGTACGGAATCTAAAAGAAAAATCCAGAAAATCATTGTATGATTTTGAAGTAATTAATTAGCATTTTATTGCATGACGTAAGTATTTCATACATCAGAAAAGCAGAAACCTTTGTTTGCAATTACAGAGATCATACGTTTCCTGTAGTTCTTGACCAGGTTTGCGCACACTGCAGCAGGGATTTTGGCCCACTCCTCCATACAGACCTTCTTCAGGTTTCTGGCTAGGCCACTCCAGGACCTTGAGATGCTTCTTACGGAGCCACTCCTTAGTTGCCCTGGCTGTGTGTTTCGGGTCGTTGTCATGCTGGAAGACCCAGCCACGACCCATCTTCAATGCTCTTACTGAGGGAAGGAGGTTGACCTTCTCCCATTCCTCCTCTGGATCATCCAGATGGTCATTGGCAAACTTCAGACCGGGCCTGGACATGTGCTGGCTTGAGCAGGGGGAGCTTGCGTGCGCTGCAGGATTTTAATCAATGACGGCGTAGTGTATTACTAATAGTTTTCTTTCAAACTGTGGTCCCAGCTCTCTTCAGGTCATTGACCAGGTCCTGCCGTGTAGTTCTGGGCTGATCCCTCAGACCGAGGTAGATTGACCGCCATCTTGAACTTTTTCCATTTTCTAATAATTGCGTCAACAATTGTTGCCTTCTTAAAAAACAGGAGGGCTTCTTAAAAAACAGGTCTGTGAGAGCTGGAATTCTTACTGGTTGGTAGGTGATCAAATACTTATGTCATGCAAATTAGTTATTTAAAAATCATACAATGGGATTTTCTGGATTTTTGTTTTAGATTCCGTCTCTCACAGTTGAAGTGTACCTATGATAAAAATTACAGACTTCTACATGCTTTGTAAGTAGGAAAACCTGCAAAATCGGCAGGGTATCAAATACTTGTTCTCCCCACTGTAATTGTCATGCAGTAATGTTTGCAAAAAAGGAGTCTTTAGATGTGCTTTTTCTTATGCAAATCAGACAATAAATGTGGTCGAATGGAGTCTGAAATGCCACTTTAAAGTGTTGCTGAGCAGTTCATAGAATATAATTGCTATTTCTACCTGTTACATCTAGCGTGTCTTTTTCTGTTTGACTATGGGCTTGTTTACATTACAAGAGAGGTGGAAAAAAAGCTAAATTGCCTTATCTTAGCTTGAATAACCGTTTCCATAGCGTTTGAATTTACACCGGCATGTTGGAGGCGTACCATGCGGAATTGTGGCTGTCAATTGTGGGAAATTTGAGCGATATGCGTGAGCACTCCACGGAAAATGTATATATTTCAGGGGGCTCTATTGCAAAAGTGGCGCATTCTACCACGGAGCTGGCGTCTGGCGATATCGTCGAGTTTACACAACAAAATCATCTAGCGTTTTGAGTCTTCTTTGATGTCTTGGAAAATGTAGCGTAACGTAAACAAGCCCTGCGACTGTTTTAAATCCCTCTGAGCCTTACCACTGTGTCTGCCTTGTATGGATTTCCCCTCCTGACCTTAGTGTTCTGCCCTTCACTCCTCACTTCCTTCTGCTTCTGTAGATGTACTCCAACCGAGTCGTCATAGGCGACGACTTCATCGCTCTGCAGCCTCTCACCAGAGCCAAGAATCAGCTGGGCAAGATTAGGTAGAGTAGGAGTGGCCACACTACCTAATAAGTCTCATCTGCATGAAGAGCACAAACTAATCAGCATTCTAGAGGAAAGGCGGAGAAGCAGCAGGTTTAAAAAGAAAAAAGAAAAAAAGATGGATAGTTTTGCGACCAAGCATGCTGGCCTTAGGACAGAGGCTTATCCGCTGCATGTCAGCTTAGCCTGTGGAGCAGCAGAGGTCTCTCCACCATGCTGGGCACATCCCTGCTGCTGCATGGTCCAGCCAGGCCTAAAGCCTCAGAGGGTTCCAGCATGTGGAGCAAAGCCTGGGTCTGTTCATGGAATGCCGGCAATGATCACAGGGCAGAAACTATGGTTAGCCGATGCTCCAGCGCTGCTAGCTTTTAAATGCTTTTTGAATTTCCAGATCGTGTTCTGGACTGCATGCTCTTAAACAATAGCATGCGTTTTGTAAGATGAGCACAATGAGCAGAGAAAACCTGACCCACTCCATTCAAAAGCAAGCATCCAATGTTCAACTATTACTGAAAAAAAACGATTCCTTTACAGTTGGATCAGTTTACACACCTTGACTGTAAACTCGAATGACAAATCTGGCTTATTGATTCTTAATCGATTGGCGCTGTAATGTGGCTCCCTGTGTTGCCTCCTGTGGACGTGGGGCTAGTTCCTGTAAACGTGGGGCTAGTTCCTGTAAACGTGGGGCTAGTTCCTGTAAACGTGGGGCTAGTTCCTGTAAACGTGGGGCTAGTTCCTGTGGACGTGGGGCTAGTTCCTGTGCTCATTCAGTTTTGTCCTGTTTTCTTCTGTCCGGGAGACTTAACCGGCTTGTTCTGTGCTTCCAGATGGAAGAGGATGAGAGGTCAGTCGGCTCAGAATATGACTCTGCTGAAAGCAGGAGCCGAGGGGAGGACAATTGGCAACTGCTAGCTGCTTCTCCTCCCCCCGCCCAAGTTCCAGCCCTATACTCCCTTAGGTAGTAACCCTGCTCCGCCCTGACCCAGCCCAGGCTCAGTTTGTGTGGGTCCTCTCCTAGACTTCCATCGACCACCCAATCCATCCCCATAAGCCCCCCCGCCACCGCCACATTGACCAGTGTCATCCCTCCTCCAGACTTTTGCTGGGGTCCAAGGAGGGCCCGGTAACCCTGGGCTGGGGGAGAATGCTGGCACGTTTGTATGACTTTGTGGTCCTAATGCACCCCCACCCCATTCTCCTGTCTGTCTGCGTACAGCGCCGTTGTGCCTTATGTAACGACAACACCCACTGCGTTGTGATCGGTGTCTTTGTTCCTGTCTGTCTGTGTATGTAAACAATTGTGTATATGCATGTTTTATTGCCTTCAACTAGCACATGATTGGAAGTCATTGTATCAAGCAAAACATATTTACCAAATACAGTATTTTAGTTTCAGTGGATTGTCATCTTACATCTATATTTCATTGATTGTGCTATTGTTTTTTTTTGTTTTCGCTTGCTATTTTCTATGAAATACCCCTTTTTTATAGACGCATTTGATTTTTTTTTGGTTGAACATCATTTAAGTTCATCTACCTTATCCCAGATTCTATGTAATAAAATCAATGGCGTGGTTAATTACGTAACCTTGCTAAGACGGCTTGAATTAATGTGTTTTACACAATTGTTCCTGTTTTTTTTATTGGTTCAATTGGTTCTTGGGTTGAAGAAATATGACTTAAGGAACTGTCAATCATCTCCACCATCGGTGATCCCCTAGCGATTGGTCCTGTTCGGAACAACATGGGGGAATTTGTGTGTTCGCTGTTGAACAGTTGACAATGACAATGTCCCTATTATATCCGTACTGGACAGGCTTGCCTTGCAGTAAGTTTGTGTAATCAGTTTTAAACCAAGTTTTATTTAGCAGACTGAACAATACAAGAAAATAATAAATGTTTTATTGTTTTGTTTTTCTTTATTTAAAAAATAAGCCAAAGAGAAAAGGACCAGCATGCACAACCAAATGAAGACTAAGACTTTAATAGGGAATATTATTAGTGTTAGACTATTATTTGCAAATCACTTGACAACAGTTTTTGACATTGGCTACAGTACTATACAGTATTATACAGTACTATAGGATACTACCATAAAGTAGGTAGCTTTGTACCGGTTTTGTTTTCAGTCTTCCTGCCATGGTTTCTGCTGCTATTGCAATATGCAGTCGTTTCTGAGTGTTGGGGGGGATTGAGCAGTGTAACCCCAAACCGGTGTCCATAGTCTTGGGATGTGTTCAGCACCGTTTCTGCAGCATGGCTCTGGGCAGCGAGTGCTTACTCAGGCGAAATAAGAATTCACTATAAGTGGTTGTCTAGGAATGAAGGAATCGACTTTTCCTTCACTTTGTGCCAAGCATTTTACATTCGCTCAATTCTCTGCTGTCGCTGTTTGTCTGCAGCCAGAGATTGTCTTATTGCCAGTGAATAGTCCTTATAATGGGAAGTGAAATGACCGCAGGAAAAGGGTTTTAGTTACACGTCCCGTGTATTTTGACTTACAGGGATAGGTACAGTCTGGGACATGAACAGGAAAAATGCTGCATTACTCCTCAATATATTGATTTGAGATTTGATTTATTCATAGATATCACTGCACCAGCTTAGTCGTGTGTATTTGTCTGTCTGGCACCCTGTACATCTACTTCACCCCCCTCCCCACCATGGTTGTGATGAGATCCAAATCCTCAACACCCCCTTGCTCACTGGACAGTCGACGGGTAGATTCCGGTTGTGGATAGCGGGGGTGACCTGTGCGCGCCTATTTTTAACACTGTGTTTTGCTCCGCCGCCCCTCCCTCTGCCCCCCCCCCCACCCTCCATTCTCCTCTCGGGCCTTTCACTCTCTGCAGCTTATTGAGACCGACCACCAGGGCATCGGCTGCCTGGACTCCATGTGCTGCTACTCGCAGGGGGAGAACGGGTGCACCCGGCTGGGCCGGATGGTGGAGCAAGTGATTGGCCGCTGCGACCCGGTCCGTGGTAACAGGTGCGACCTTCGACCTCTGTAGCCTCCGCTGCTGCAGGTGTGTCTCCTACAGACTGGAGCAGGACCGATCCACTGCCTTCCAGGAGTAGAGGGCCTCGTAGAAAGAAGTAGAGCCAGACTCACTTAGGGTCTTGCTGACGGGAAAGGCCAACCCCCCAGTGACAGCCAAAGGTTTGCCGAGGCGGCAACCCGTATCCGGATCATAGATCTTGAATCTTTTAATTGCGACTTTTCTCCTCTTTGTGCAGTGATTGACTTCATGGCTTTGTGAGGTCCTTAGTAAAGGTTTTCTATCTTCAGCAGGGACAGATGTAGCTGTGTGTCTTTTCAATTCTGTACTCCCAAAACTTTTCATTTCTGGGGGCTTTTTGTAATCTTTTTGTGGCTGAACGACCTTCTTCTGTTGGGTGTTTTGTGCTTCATTTTTAACTGTTCCCAAAGCCTGACTGTGTGTTATGTGTTTCGCAGCGCGGGTTACGGCCAGGTCAAGAGACCAAGGCTCTGTTAATCTATGACAATGTATTTATGCCAGAAGATCTATTTAAGAGAATGCTGCTAGCCACGGTATACAGGTATTTATCTGAACGTTGTTGAAGATATAGCCTTCTCGTTCAACTCCTGGACTTGGTCTTCAGTGATATTGTATTTATGGAGGACTGCACAATGCACAGTGTGGTGCTTTGCTCAGCCCGTGTCCTCACCCTCCCAGTGACAAATCACTCAGAAAGAAAAGAATCAAAGTAAGACTGGTTTTGCTTCGTTTTTTTTATTTTATTATAATTTCCTCAGCCTTAATGCTAGGATACTGCCGCCGTATAAATGGAGAGACTGACCCCCACCGTGGGCATATATTATATATTAGTCCCGGTGTACAGTAGCCTGTTCTTCTACAGAGTGGCGACGCTTGTGTTTTGACATGCCGCAGTGTGTTAGTCTGTGTGTTTTGACATGCCGCAGTGTGTTAGTCTGTGTGTTTTGACATGCCGCAGTGTGTTAGTCTGTGTGTTTTGACATGCCGCAGTGTGTTAGTCTGTGTGTTTTGACATGCCGCAGTGTGTTAGTCTGTGTGCTGCTGCTGACACACAGGGGGGACCACGTTCCCCAACGAATAGATATGTACTGGAAACTGTAGCCTCAAGGAGAATCATCTGTTTTCTACTGTTACGTACCTGACGCCTTAGGTGCTGTTGAGGAGCGGAACTCTGTCTAGTTGCATGGGGGCTGTATACTGAGTAACCAGATGTGTGTCTGTGTGTTAAACTGTGTCCCCTACACTTTTCTATACTGCTCTTTCAGCTTCACTGCTCTGTGTCTGAACCTCTGTCGTCGTCGCTGCGCCGTCTAAAATATTGATATTTAACGTATACCATCCAAGTTATACTATCACTTTGATGTCAGTATTCAGTCTAATATTCTGCTTGCCAGGTTCATGAGTACCATTAGACAATTCATACCATTTATTAAGAATTTCTGATTTGAATAGCACTGTGTACATTCAAGATCTTAAAAGGGTTGTCTATGTTTGATAGAATTTACCTATATAGCATAGTATAGGGTATTGTTGATCCAAAGATAATGCATATAGTTTTATGCTGACCGTGGTTGTTTGGTTCTAGAGGAGTCTGATTATGGTTAAGGGGAGTAACTGCTATGACCCCTGGTGGAGGTGTTGGCTAAAACAGGCTGTGATAGTTAGTGGGTATGTGCCTTTCCTGAAGGTAAGAATGCTACGCCCCTTTTTTCTCAAGGGATATTAGATATGCACATATATATTTAAGAATGATAACTATTTTTGTATATTCCAATAACATATTCTGTCTAAATTAGTTCAGGATATTATTGCACAGCCAGAACCTGAGCTTCATATTATTCCAAGAAACTATAGTTGGTATACCAAGTCATGCATAGGCTGAATTCTGCTTTTAATGTCATATGTTACGCAAAGAGATGGGAGACTTTGTTTGTGTCCATATTAACATCATCCTGTACTAACCCTCACTCCTTTATACTCACCTTAGTTCTCCTTTTTAGTTTGACTCTTAACTGTTTGCTTGTGCTGCTGCCACCTATAGGTTGAAGTTGAGGGCCGTGAGCAGAGTGCCAGGGCAAGATGAGACAGCAAGGCCCCCTATCAATAAAGATTAGATCTCAAAGCACTCCTGTGTTGTAACGTCCACTTACTGCACCTTGTCTTAGGAAGATGGCCGTTCCAGCCATCCAAATAAAAACAATTCAGGGTTAGACAGTCTTCGAAGTAGATTTTTTTTAAAGGTTCTTCATCTTAGTCCTGCCCCACCCCAACCGCCAATCTTCCTCACTCCTCTGTCGTTGATGCTTTTAGATCTTGGAGCGACACGGACCCCTTCTATTCCAACGACCAGAGCATCTTGACGCTCTCCCCCATGGAGGCGACTCATTGCTAATGTAGCAGAGAGCAGTAGTCCCGCCAGCCGCCCCGTCCTGCCCCAACGGCCATACGAGAGGGACTCCTCAGCAACCAGCCCATGGCCAGCCACCTCAGTGGATGGTCAAGACTTGCTCTTAAAGGAGAAGAATGTTGAAAGCCATGAAAGGTTCTGCACCACCACTTTGAGATGATACTTTGGCCTCTCCTGTTCCTGTATATAATTAAAGGGAATGAGACTGCAAGAAGACCAAAAAAGCATTTGTCAGACTTGATAAAAAATAACATGTAAAAAAAGGACAGGTTAGTGCTGCT
Organism: Esox lucius; assembly: GCF_011004845.1. NCBI lineage: Eukaryota > Metazoa > Chordata > Actinopteri > Esociformes > Esocidae > Esox > Esox lucius. The sequence goes on from NC_047576.1 coordinate 16,451,159, forward strand.
ACTGCTTCACCGTTTGATAATCTGGAAAGTCCGCCATTTTTCCTGAGGAAATTAGGGGGGCCTTCTTCAAGCCATATCCTCCATTTATATGACCTGATTTTTAAGGTATGAAAACGTGCACACTGGATGAGAGGGGGGTCTGTAATGCCTTTTCTGCACAGATTTAGTGGTGTGTTCGTTCTGACATGTCCACAGTAGAATGTTCTTATAACAGCTCCCAATGACAGATTAATTGCTGTCAACAAGATGATCTAGAATAATACAGCTTGCACATCTAGTTGTTTCAAATCCCCAATCTATGTTTCTTTATTTAATCACCATTGAAATCATTTGATTCACTATCTTTTTTGTTGGTTGCTGTCTTTTACCCCTGTGTAACTAATTTTGTTCATGATGCTTGTTTATTTATTTCCATCATTATGTGTACAGGGTAGGAGAGATGGCTTCACCGATTGAACTCGATGGCATGAGCTCTCTGTGTTCTCTGGCTTTTAGGCCTTTAGCCCGCAATAATGGAATACGCTGTCTGGTTTAGAGGGTTGAGACAGACGTTTTAAACTTGCTTACAGTGACTGTGACATATGCACGTCAGCATACACAGCTTTTAGAATACAACCTACTTCCATTGAAATTCCAGTCAATTCAGGAAATACACATTTCAATGCTTTTCAATAAGGAACAAAATACATTTTAACTGGAGTTTTGGTTTACCTTTTGCATTGACTGGGATTGACCCCATACCTGTTCATAATAAACGATCAAGTTAATTTACAATTGTGGGAGTTAATGTGGCTATAAAATGTTATAGCGGTTACCTTAAACGCTCAAAGTGGGAGGGACTTTGAAAGTCGAGTTGATATTTCTTTACATGGTACAGATGTTTTTAAGCACAGCCAGCACTAGTTGTGATCTTGGTCAGCATTTGTCACTGGCATATCTCATGAAGGATTATTTTATTGTACTTGTTTGCTAATTTTGTTCTTGTTTTATATGAACCATCTTCAGATCGATCATTACATTCGGGCACTTGTCTTCACCAATAGCTTGTAATCGTGCCACTGCGAGTGAACAAGCAGAGGTGACTGTGCAACACGTGGATATTTAAATCCCGTTCTGGCTACGTTGGTGTTGGCAATAAGGATCCATTTAAACTGGTAACACCCGCGGTGTCGGTTCATGTTCCTTTATCCTGCCTGCTCTTGGGAAGATGTAACACAGAATATCTAAATCTGTCACGGCCATATATGTACGTTACACTGTGCTACTAAAACATTATGAATTTGCAAAAGCATCCTATGCTACTGAAATGTGTATCCTTATGAATTTACAACAAGATGTGACTAATTACATAAGGCTAATGTTAGGCATCACAGTACTGAAGCGAACAGCTACTCTAAAAGTCAATGGCCTCACTGACTAGTGGCCAGCCTAACGTATCAGTAGAATTCAACTGTCACAGATCTATACTACTATGTTACGTATTCCCTAGACCAGCCATTATCACGTTCATTGAAAAAAAGGTCTGTTACTGATATACTCTTCCTTCAGTGAAACTTTCATTGCAGATGTTTAAAACAAATTTTATTTACTGAATAAATGTTTTTAAAAAGCATATTTAACATTTGTCCTTTTCCAATATGCAACAACGCACACACAAGTGGCCATGAGATAAAATAGTAAGATTTCTGTATAAAAGTACAGTGACAGGATATTTTGAGAAAGATGTTTTATTTTAGAAATCATTTAGAAAAATTTTAACAAACCTCCACTAATTACAAATCAACAAGTTTGCATGTAAATAAATTTAGTTCACTACAGAATTGATGAATAATCACTAGTTAGACTCCTAACTCACCCCAAACATGTTTTTGCAGCGTGTGTTTGAGAGGACTTCACACTTCATAGATTACAATGTGTGTATTCTGTATTTCCTGTGCCATATCTGTGATTAGTGTTTAATGTATAAGTGCAAGACCATCTTTTCCACTGGACTATTCTAGTCATTTGGCCTGTGAAGGGGGGCTGCTAGCTGTGAAAACCTCAGGCTAGATCTCATATGATTCAGGTTTCCTCCAGGCTGTGAATAGACTGAGTGCCATCCTGCCTAAAGTAGATACTCAACATGTTTGGCTTTACAATGAGTTGATTAGAGCACAGGCATACTGTATCTGGAACCAGGCTACAAGAGACATGCAAAAGCATGCATACAACTAAAGCTACAAGAAAAGGCATCCGGTGAAGAAGAGGGGGAAAAGTCTCACCTAGTGGTTTTTAAAACTGTGAAAAACAACCATAATATGCGGGGGAGGGGGGTGATATGACCACAAGAGCATGTTGCAGAGGACCGTACAGCATTCAGACATTTCTTACAGCCAACAGAAAATGCCAAAACAAACGGTCAGGTAATTCGTAGGCAAGTGTGTAGTGACACACAAGCACCTGGTGTATTCACAGGTAGGTATACTTTCATACAGAATGCGTACCCTTCCGTGTGATTTCTACAGTAACTCCTTCAATCTGAACGCTCATACAGGTATTCACACAGATGGGATTAATGTTACTCCTCTTCAGCAACCTCTTCCTCCTCAAACTCCACCAGGGCTGCGTGACGGTTGGCCTGGGAGCCCTCCTTGAAAAACACCTTCTTGATAACACCACTCTTAGGTGCTCGGATGGTGTGCTGCAGAGAGAAAACCGGTTGAAGCCCCACACTTCATGTACAGCCTAAATGGGTAGTAATTGGGTGGCTGACGAGAAACCGGGTGAGAAAACATTTTAAGTGAATGCGTGTGTGAAGTGTTGTAAGCTCACCTCCATTTTCATGGCATTCATTACCATCAAGGCATCACCTATTTGCACTGTGTCACCTGCCTTTACCAGCACCTAGAGGAATAAAGGAGGCAATATTAAAGGATTCTGTGTCAGCCTTTGTTTTCTGCGTTTGTGTTTGAGTAGGTGCTGGAAATTAGTAACATCTTGGTCTAGTTCAGGCTATGCCAGGTTTCTAGAATTTAGGTTGTGTTACTTTAAAAAAAATTGTAGAGAACAGCAAGGTCCAGTTACCTAAGTAAACTGTTACTTTATAATTCAAGAGAGGATAACCGAGTTTCTATCAAACTTGTTGGACTGGAGAATAGTTTGGAAAGGATTAAAACATTTACTTTCCCTAGTTACCCTAATGTGGACATTGCTGTTCTCTCGATGAGAATAAAGAAGAATAACAGGCCTGCACAACTAAACATGCTGAAAAATTAGATGTCATCGATTGGTTAGATTTGCAGCAAACAATTTAAATAAATAGGCTGTAGCTACACCAGAGAAAATATATATAAAACTAAATTCTTCTACACTTCACATTGAAAACAAAAAAGGGAATTTGCAGAATAATGAATGAGGGCTCAGATGAATGTTAATCTGAACCTAGTGAGTTAATAAATAAAAACATAATTGTCTTCACTATATATTCAAAGTGACTGTTTAAAGGTTTGTCCTAAAGTATGGGAAAACTATTCCAGAGCAACAGATTACAGATCACTGTTCAGAGTGGCTGGGTCAGCTTTTATAGACAGAAAACTGATGAGAGGGAGAAAAAGATAAGACCACAGAAAAGGGATGATGTGTTATTTATTCCCTACTCACTTGTCCCAGTCATGAGAGTGAAAAATAAGACAGATTACAGAAAAGGGAAAGGATAATCTATTACCTTCTCAATGGTTCCAGTCATAGGTGCCACAGCTCCTCCCTGGGCTCCTGTGTTCACACCAGCCAGGAACTTAGGCACTGGAACGCTCACGTCCACGCTGCCCTCCTAGTGGGGAGAAGAAAGCCTTCAGCCCAGGGTCTCTGGACAGGTACTGGCCCATGGAGGAATGGCTGTCGGTTCGCAGGTAGAACCATGGTAGTGCTGGTATTTCATCTTTTCAGCATTTGGCACATAAGCCTGCATTCTGTTTTACTTAACCAATTGGGTTAATTCATCATGCAGTGGTTTCCGATAGCCAAACATGTGTCCTAACTTAGAGAAATGCAGCAAGGACGTAATTAACATCTTCAAAAAATGTCATAGGGTAGTAGATAAGGAGGAAAAAAGGCAAAGAAAATATTATGAATTCAAATAAACAATGGCCAATACATTTTTCCCCCAACAGGCCCCCAGAGGAAAACATTTATGTTTTGCCCATCCCAGTCCCAAAGTCTGAGAAAGGCTGGGTAAGAGGTAACAAGGGGTGTTATATAGGGTAGGAGGACTAACCATAGAGAAGATGTGTACAGTGTTATGCAGGATGAACAGTTTGGGTCGGCTCTTCACCCCATTCACAGAGCAGCGCAGAAACGATGCCTGTCCTTCTGTCTCCATCTTCCCGGACACCTGAAACATTTCCCTTTCAATCTGGGAAATGGGGGGCAAAAAACATTGCTTGCAGGTAATCAAGTTTGGGTGACACAAAACAAGGAGGTATGTTGAACTTCAGTTGGACCAATGGAAATGTTCACAACAACACACACACACACACACACACACACACACACACACACTCTACCTCCATAGAATAGGTCCCATCTGGATTGTACGTAACAGTTACATCCACATCTGCAGATAATAAAAGGGCATTGTAAAAGGTGTGTCAAGACTTTTTCATCTGTCACTTCATTAACTCAAATTTGCCAGCATAAAAAATCCATATGATGGGCCCATTTCAAAAGCACTATTCTTGTATGACTTTCTCTACAGTGTTGACAACTCACTAGTTTCACCCAACTGGAGCACCATATTCCTACTGTAGAGGATGTTCACCCTCCTGCCACTACTGGAGGCAAAAGGAGAGAAGGGATCTGTGACAAGAGAACAGACAGTTAGGGGTCTCCTTCGACCAAAACAGGACTCTCTCCAACAGCTGTAGAGACCAGGCCTGTGTTGTTCTCATTACTCACCGTTTGACTGGTCTCTAAACACCCGAGTGTTGGCCCTCTCCTGGAGCAACAGGCCCAGGGCAGCCTGACACAGTGTGGCCTTGGATGGAGGACTCGGTTTGGGGAACAGCTCCGCATAGTGCTGGGGGATAAAGCTGGTGGTCACATTCCCCGCCTCGAACTCCGGGTGGCCGGTCAGGCTCAGCAGGAAGTCAATGTTGGTGTTTAGGCCTACGATCTGGCGGGGGGGGGGGGGGGGGGGGGGGGCAGCGGTCAATGGTCAATCAATTAACAGCCTAATGGAACCGACATAAGCAGTGGGATATTTCCCATACGTGTGTAATGACTCTTACATTGTACTGGCGGAGGCAGTATCGGAGCTTCTTCAGAGCAGCAGAGCGGTCCTCTCCCCACACCACCAGTTTGGCGATCATCGGATCGTAGTGGGCCGACACCTCATCTCCTGAGAACACGACAGGCACATCACAACGGGGTCAAATGAACACTTCTGTCTGTAGGTCTGCTGTGAAAAGATGTACGTCCAGGTTAGCCGTTTTAGTTTTTTTATTTCAGTGTTAGGCCATGCTGGTTGATAACAAATCCTGTGATAAATGACCTTCCCTGACGCCCGTCTCAATACGCGTGCACTCGTCTGCCTGGGGTGTTGACAGATGAAGGAGGGGTCCTGCCCCAGGGAGGAAGTCGTTGTTGGGGTCCTCCGCGTAAATCCTGGCCTCGAACGAGTGGCCCATCAGTTTGATCTCATCCTGTAGGAGAGGCAGCCTCTCGCCCGCAGCAACCTTCATGTCGGTGGGGTGAAAACATTAAAGCTTTATGCAGAGCCAAATCTCTGGAATGATGAGAAACCACGGCAGAGGACAAACTGCTTGTTTGTTTTTTTTTACCAATGACCCTTTACACCAACAGCCTTAGCTCCTTCCTGTCTGCCTCTTACCCGGAGCTGCCACTCCACCAGGTCCGTCCCAGTGATCATTTCAGATACAGGGTGCTCCACCTGCAAACGGGTGTTCATCTCCATGAAGTAGAAGTTGTGCTGTGCATCCATGATAAACTCCACGGTGCCTGCAGAAAGACACGAATGGAGTTGTCACGCCGGTCCAGGACACCCTTTCTATGAATGCCCTCTACTGGTTGAATGCAGAACACCGCGATAATAATCACCGCCATGCAAACGGAGGACTTGGCATCCCGGCACCCAGATGTGCATTCTTGGTGTAGGGCTTGAGGTTCATACTCTGCTCACCTGCTCCTACGTAGTTGACCGCCTTGGCTGCCCTCACCGCTGCCTCACCCAGGTTCCGTCTCACCTCCTCGCTAATGCCAGGCTGCAATCACGGGGCAAACAAACACAAATCCTTATTTTTAACCCAAATATGTATTATGCATATGCATTATGTATTGTAGACAAAACTGTCTGTAATCAGGTGTCTTATTCCCATAACACTTTTTGAAGCTAAGGTATAAGCTCCAATCAGTCAAAAAAAAAAAGACATTAATTCACCCATGATGAATTAACTAGCAAGTGGAGTAGTCCTTAGAAGAACAAAGTTGATGTATTCATGTATATACAGTATCTCACAAAAGTGAGTTCACCCCTCACGTTTCTGTACACTGAAGAAATGACACTTTGCTGCAATATAAAGTAGTGAGTGTACAGCTTGTATAACAGTGTACATTTGCTTTATTCAGTCTTGTCACATGAAAAGATATAATCAAATATTTGCAAAAATGTGAGGGGTGTACTCACTTTTGTGAGATACTGTATGTCCCCAATTCCTAAACACCATCTTGTTCTTGTCATTACCAAAATGTTTACAAAGCTTAAATTTAGAAAAAGACAGATTTACTTGCACAACTATATCATTACATTTTAAAAGGTTACATAATCAAATTAACATATGTTTTAGAAATTTGTTGAACTGATGTATTAGTGAATTCTACAGATGTGTAGGGGAGTAGAGTAATAACTGGTTTAGTGCTAGACTGATTAGAAAGGTAGCAAACCTGTATTTTGCCAAGTAGGAAGAATGCAAGATATGTTAATGGTGTCGTAATTTAGAGGGGGGCAAGACATGGGTGGACAATTGAAATTAAGAGGTATTTGTAAAATGCAGGTGGGCAACTTGTATTTGGGTGAAACATGGGGTAGAGAGCGAAACTGATAAGAGGATTAACATGTATTGAAGAAATGTCAGTCATTTTGTGAGATGTTGTCACAAAAAGGTTTTCTGAACAGTTCTTCAGACAGACTCTCACTGAGTGTTTTTCAGTCTCTATTTGCAAATATTATGCATTAAACTGTTTTGGTTTAAGAGCATTATGATCTCTGTCTTAAATGCCTTAGTAAGAGTTCTAATATGTAAATTTGTACCACACATACCAGAAATAGATTTGTTTAGAACTTTGTGTGAATATGCAAAATATCTGAAAATATCTAAAAATATAACTAGGAAATAGGTAAGCACAGATCTAAGCATCCAAGATTATATTTTAGGAAAAATTCCATAGGAGAACTTGTGTGTCAACATGTCAGTTTTCAGAGTGCAAAACAACACACTGGTTGTAAATGAGTTGGTGCCATTTTTGTATACATTTATCATGGAGAAATGTCTTGGTAAAATGGCAGGTCATGTGTGCAAAGGTTGCAAAACCAAGGGTACTGGGCAGTACATACCATCACTCACCCATTTACCTTGGTCTTGCCCAGCTCTGGGCTCCTGCACTTTACATTGGTAATACTAATTGTTCTTTGCTGCTACAAGTATCTCCATTTATCTATACCAGAGAGTATACAAAACATGAAGGCTGTAACGGTGGCTTTAGTCATAGGCCATGTCAGAGGTCAGGGTCAAAACCATATAGTAAATAAATTACCCCATAGTAAGACAACATATTATAACATCTCCAAAGACACAATAACACATTTCATAGTAATATTTCTTTTCTTGCTTAGCAGGTCAGTGTGCAGTTAGCTTCCTATCCAGCCGACCACCATCCACACAGGAAACCAAGAAATGTCATTTAAGTGTTTTAAAAAAACACTTAAGCCGTAGCATAGCAACCTACCCCTGGTGCTTCCTCAATTATCTTCTGGTGTCTTCTCTGTACACTGCAGTCCCTTTCAAATAGGTAGACAGCATTTCCATGTTGGTCGCCAAAGACCTGGACCTCCACGTGTCTGGTCAGAGAAAGATTTGTCACACATGACATCAAACTAAGATGTAACCCAGTGCTTCTCAAACCTCTCTTGGGGATCCCCGGCCATCTCAATTTTGTTGTAGCCCTGAACTAGCTCAGCTGAATGAAGCCGATAAGGGCTTGATAACTGGCGGAGTGCGGGTCCCCAGAAGTGGTTTGAGAACCATTGGTGTAACAAGAACCTTCAAAAAAAACTTTTCTTCTACAAACCTAGGGTCCTCTACAAATTTCTCCACCAACATGACGTCATCGTTGAAGGACTTGCGAGCCTCTCGTCTAGCTGACTCAAGCTGCTCATGGAAGTCTTCAGCGGTATGTGCAATGCGCATTCCCTAGATGAACCGATAAGAACCAGCCTTGAGAAACAAACCACAACCGTGTCATTTGGGGGAATAATCATTTGGGTGTGCTGTCAACTTACTTTACCCCCACCGCCCCGCACAGCCTTTATCATCACCGGGTAGCCAATCCGGACAGCCTCAGCTTGGAGCTTCTCATCTGATTGGTCCTCTCCGTGGTATCCCTCGATGATAGGAACACCTGCGGCTGACATGATGTACTTTGATGTACTAAGAAAAGGAAACATATAAACAGTATACATATTTATACTTCAACATTCTTCTAAATAACCCTTATTGAAATCTAACATCACCTTCAGAAAGTTTGCAGACCCATTCATATTTTCCACATTTGTTGTGCAAACAACTAACTTTCTAATCGATAATTTTTTTTTGCCTTTAATCCACACACCACAGACCATAATGACAAAATAATAAAGAAATAAAAACTGAAATCTCTCATGCTTAAATCTTCCAACACAACAATGACCCAAATCGCACAGCCAAGACAAGGCTATGACTGGGCCTCTTTAGGACGTTCACTGACTTATCCTGAAGCCACCCCAGCATTGTCTTGGTTGTGTGGTTTGGGTTGATGTTGTGCTGAAAGATAGATCTTCCCTAGTCTGAGGTCCTGTGCGCTCTACTTCTTCAAGGACCTTTCTGTATTTTGCTGCATTCATCCTCCCACCAATCCTGACCTCCCAGTACCATGCTTCACTGGAAGGATGGTATTAGAGAGGTTAAGAGGGGTAACCTTGCCTTCGCCAAACGTAGCTGTTGGCATTCAGGCCTAATAGTTCGATTTTGGTCTCATCAGACCAGAGAATCTTTTTCTTCATGCTCTCAGATTTCATCAGGCAGTAAGTCATATGCCTTTTTGCTCAGGGGATTGATAAGAGTTCTGCAGATATGGTTGCCTTACTGGAAGTATTTCCAATCTCTGCAGAGAAACTCTGAAGCTGACACACATCCCTGACCAAGGCCCTTCTTGCCTGTTACTTAGTTTGAGAGATGTGTGTGCCCTAAATCATGTCCAATCAACCGAATTTGCCATATGGTGGACTCCTTTCAAGTGGTCTAAAGGATGACCGATGAACCTGAGCTCAATTTGGAGTGTAATGGCTGAGCTCAATTTGGAGTCCACCAGCTGGCAAATTCAGTTGATTAAAGGTTCTGAATACTTGTGTAGGACATTTCCATTTTAAATTTTCAATACAGTTGCACACATTTCTAAAAAGGTGGTTTCAGTTTATCGTTACAGCCTATTTTGTGTAGACTGTATTTAAATTATTAATTATGTTTTTTAACACAACAAAATGTGAAAATAGTGAAAAGGTCTGAATACTTTCACAGTACAAGTGACTTAAAAAGGGTCATTTAACCACACCTTTTGATGCCCATGTCTCTGATAGCAGATGATGGAGGACCAATGAAGATGATTCCCTCCTGTTTGCACGCCTCAGCAAACTCTGTGTTCTCTGACAAGAAGCCATATCCTGGATGGACAGCCTATGAACGGAACACCCAGTTGCAAGACATTAACGTGTTTTTTAGTAATTGCCCATGATGAATGAGAATAACAATTACTTGATATATAATATTGCACTTGACATACATGTGATCCAGATTTTTTAGCAACCTCCAACACTTTCTCCATGGAAAGGTAACTCTGCTGGGATGCGGCTGGCCCAATGTTATAAGCCTCATCTGCCTAAGGAACACGAGTAAAAATCTAATTAATGTTGATTAACCTTAAATGTAAATGGACAGATGGTATTCAGCCTTGACATACCATGGCCACGTGCATGGAATGACGGTCGGCATCACTGTATACTGCCACGGAGCGCACCCCCATCTTCTTGGCTGTTCGCATCACACGACAGGCAATCTCTCCTCTGTTTGCAATTAGGACTTTCTCTATCCTGCCTTGACCTAGACAAAAGGCGACATGAGCTATGAGGAAAGTATGAATACTAACTCAGACAAAATGCTTACTCTGCAGATAAATCCACATGGCGATTAATAACATCGCTGCTTACCAACTGAGGCAAACCGTAGAGATCCTTTGGTCCATATTACTTTTCTAAAGATACAATAAAAGCAAGTAATTCCACGATACAGACATTGATAGTTGGTCAAGTCAAGCAAGGAAGCACCTGGTTACATTGTTTACATCAATTAATGGTTTTCAAGGGCAGACATGCTAGCCCCAGTACTCACCCCTCAAAGATAATAGCGGTTAACTAACTTGTTATTATAGAGCTAAATGCAAGAAATCAACAGGCCATCCCTTATAAATCAAGACATTTGACAATTCAACTGCCTTGCTGGGTTAGTCAGTCAGTTAACTTTATCTGTTATGCTAAGCTATATAGCTAGCTAAGTTTAACCTTGTAGGTTGAGTTGGTGCATGATAATAACATGGTACGCTACTTTTGATAAGAAACCATATATAATTCCTTACTCGTTTTGGCTAAACTTTACCGACTAGGTTTGTACACTACATGTATTTTCGAGTAACAACGTATTGCAGGTTCTACTGGCTTTCGAGCTAACCAGTTAGCTTACAGTACAGACAGTTGTGTTACTAGCTATCTTCTTAGCAGTTTATGTATTTAAAATAAACACGCACGGTAATATTAAACAGAACAACATACAACACACATTACCGACTTACTGTTGAAATATTCTAAGACCCTGTAAGGTTTTAACTTTCAGCACAGTAGCCATGTCTGTACTGTCTAAGCTGCTAGTAACTATAGCCAGCTCTGCGTAGCTGTGTTTGAATCGAATGAGCGAACAAGCCTTTGCTTTCATGAAATCGCTTATTTCGACTTGATATTTAAGCTTTATCTCCTAGCCATTTTTAATATCAGTTATTTTGTCGAGTATAGTTAATAAGCAATAGTTTTATACAACTTAGTTTGTTGATCTTAGTTTATTGAAAATAACAAATAACAAGTACATTTGCTATGCCTCTCTTGAGGACCTATAGCTTGGATGACATAAAACATGACACGCCCCCATTATTTATTTTCTAACCACTCTGGCCGCAGTTGTTTAGCCTGGCTGACGTAACCTACGTTCTTGACAGTGATAGATATTTTGGGAAACTGATCATTTAAAAAGGGCTTCATAAAATGAACGTGGTTTGATTCACCCTGTGAAAAGTATCCATTCATATGTCACATTTATGAATCGCGCACCGAAATCTCTTCACTGGACCAGAAGAGTACCAAAACGACATTTCTTTTGAAAATGTTTGTACTCTGTAATGTTTGTGCTCTTCAATGTCATGATATCCGAGATTTTCAAGACTAAGGCCGTGCTTCTTTGTAGCAACCAGCAAAATCATAGATTACAAAGATATACATGGACCTTGAGCATTCTCTCCTGTGGAAAACTCTTATCAAGGGAGAAGTCTAAACTAAATCAAATTATTATCTAATCACACACGTTCAGTATTTCAACCATTTATGGATTCTGTAGATTATTTGGTGTGTGTATATACTATCACCTACAGGTGGTCATTTTAAATAATTGGATATAACATTATACATTTTTTGAGCATTACGTTTCTATCATGCATGCAAGAGATGTGCGGAAAGACGTAGCACGACAGTTAATGGTTAAAGTATCTGACCACTAACTTAAAAGTTTGATAGATCAAATTCAAGCGCTTGCAAGGGGACACTCTTCTTTCTGTGCACGAGCATAGCAGTAAACCCTTACAGAACCTTGGTTGAGGATCAATTGAGCATGTGTTTATCAGTGGCGGAGCTTTGCGTTCTCTCCCATGGGTGCGAACCTTAGCCGCAGAGGCCCCCTCTCGCTCCCTGATTTCCCAAATAAAATATAGATTTAAAATAAATATTTAATACTACTCCCAAAAATGTACGTACGTTTCACGTACCATGATGAACAGAAGCTTATTAGGCAGTGGCGTCGCTAGGATCACAACACATTCGGGGTATAGCCCCCAATGCCGTCCCCCATTATTCTTAGCAAACGAGACAACAAAATCCGACGTTATACCCAGGCTTGCCAGATTCACTGACAATATAGGCCCAATCACCCGCAGACTCCACATAAAAACCGCAGACATCATTAAAATTACCCCAATTAATCAAGAAACTTTCCCATCTGGCAACGCTGGCTACACTCCCACGTCCACAGATTGGTCGACCATATCATGCATTATGGAATCATAAAAAATATAGATGTTTATCACTTTAATGTCAACTAAACTGTATGTAGCAAATTATTCATAATATTATTTTATTCTGCTTTCAATATTTTTTTCTATCATAAGATAAACTTATTGGGGGCCCCTGTGATTGGCTGCCATGTGTGCCGCGTACCCATCGCACCCATTAAAGCTCCGCCTCTGGTGTTTAAACTTACCTGGTAACATTAGGTTAAATAAAATATTAGATTTATACTTTTTCTGAACTTGAAGACGATGAATTTCAATCATAATGCCACACCTTTAATTTAGGAATATACCCCTTTTGTAATAAAATACATCAAGTTTCAAATTGCAAAAATAAAGCCACATTATTCCTACCAAATTGGATGACAATAATTGCAAAAGCACAGTACTCAGTGCATCAGTACAGTTATTCCCATATTTGCATCCCACATTCACAACATATTATTACTTTTATCCATGAATACAAAAAAACAAAAAGAACACAGCAATGACAGATGTAATATTAATAATGGAATGGAGAAAAAGAAATAAAATAATCTAGTAAATACAAACCACAGCTATAAAAAGAATTTCAGATTCTTCATATTTCATATTTCAGAAATTCTATAAAAAGAATTTCAGAAACTTCAGATTCTGTCATAACCAGATTGTCTGCGACGGTCCCGGATGATCAGGAAGGTCAGAATAGCAATTAAGAGGAGTGCTACAACCGCGGAACCCACAATTATTGGGATGATCCTCTTCATGAAATCGGTCCAGCATTCAACCTCTGAAATTCCATAAGGTGGACATTAATATAACTCATTACCTTTACAATTTTACAAAAAATATTTAGCTTTCAGAAAAATAATAAAAAGGAATGGGATTGTAATTTGTAAACATAAAAGGTCCCTATAAAATGTACATACCTGGTCCAAAACTCCCATTGGTAAGTTTAAAGGCTTGGAATTGAAGTGACACAATCTTAACTCGAAGGTTTTCCGACAAATGAAATTCTGTCTGAGATTTGCATTTGAGGCTGCAGCCAACATCAGTTGGGAAAAGTTTCTCATGGTCAATCACCCCAGGATAGTTCTTATTACCTGATTGTGAAGAAGTATACATTCAGCCTTTTGTGTGAGAATCGTAAGCCAGCATCGTATCATGTATTTGCTTATTGTGACTTGAGTTTGTGAGTTCTTTTACATTTATATTACCAATATTTGTCATACTGCCCTGTAAAAAACAGCTTTCACAAATATGCGTATTTTTTTTTAAATAAGGTCAAATCATTTCTTGAACTGCAATTGAAAATATAGCTTTGTAACAAGACATAAAAGCCCAATAACATGCTACAGAGTCTCATTTAGACACAATGACATATCTGAACAATCCAGAGATTCTTGTTTTCAGACCAAATTGTCTAATTTACCTGGTTCGAATGTTATCATTGGATTGAATGGGCGTTATCAGTGGTTATCAGCCTCATAGATATGGGTCAGAAGGGGCCTGCTATGCCTACTGGTAGGCTCAGAAGGCTTTTATCATCCATTTGCATGGTAAATCACAGATAAATACACGAGAAGACTCCAGAACCAATCCCAGAGGAATTCAGGTCGCTGCTACAGGTAAGACCATTAAAATGGGTTAGGGTTAGGGTTAGGGTAAGTCTACAGGTAAGACCATTAAAATGGGTTAAGGTTAGGGTTAGGGTAAGTCTACAGGTAAGACCATTAAAATGAGAGCCTTTAAACTGTGATAACTTTGTCAATACTAAATTATCTAAATACTAAATTAACCATGCGAATGGATGATAACAGCCTTCTGAGCCTACCAGTAGGCGTAGCAGGCCCCTTCTGACCCATATCTATGAGGCTGATAACCACTGATAACGCCCATTCAATCCAATGATAACATTCAAACCGCCTGCTAATTATTTTAATCAAGTTGTATCTAAATGAATCAAAGTTGCTGGTTTTCAGAATTTTCGGTCTTGTTACAAGCAACATTTTCTCCCCCCATTGGCAGATGTTTTGCTTGATTCTTTTGAAAATGTTGTACAAAACACAACCTCTTTTGAGGAAGCATTTTGTGCAGTGCAGTAATCGAACACATATCCCTGACGTGGGTTCTGGGTTTGATTGCTTTACCTATTTATCTACAAATAATGTTGATCAGATAATGTTGGTCTACTTACTTTTTCCTGGAGACAAATTAGCTTGAACCTTTGACAAATAGGACTTGTTATCATTCTGTTGGAGGTCAAAAAATTATTCATTATGTCATTTTGTTTCTAAGCCAAACATGTAAATGCAAATACCTTTGAATGAGCAGTGCCACAGGTTGAACTTTGTGGCTCTGCTTCCGTTTAATCGACAGACTATTATAGTAAACCAGTCATTGTCTTGTATGAGTCAGAATGTAAAGAGGTTGTTCATCAGTGTGTTAATGCGGTCATGTTATAATTTGTGACTTTAGAAGATTTTGAGTGTCTACCTTTACAAAGGAAAGTTCCAAAAAGCCGCCCTCGCCTAGAATAGCCAGGGAAAAGACAGCTTTTTTCTCTTCACATATACCTGATATCTGGGTATGTCTAGGGTCCAAGTTGAAGTAAGAAGATTTCTAAAAGAACAGAATCAACATACCAGTGGGTTGGAACATTTTGAAACAGACTGGCAAATGTGAAGATGTAGAAACACCACTATATAATATAAGGTCAACTGATTGTATGGTGGAACTTTTAAATACACGTAATGTGTGGCAGTTGAAAAAGAAAAATGCAGTCTTGCCTAGATCAGATGAAATGGGCCGTTGTCTGTTTCACACTGTTTATGTGTCAAACCACGAGATCTCACCCCTTACAAAGATGTGCTAAAAATGCACAAGAAAATAGTGCTGAGAAAGTGAGTGTGCCTACCTTCTTCTCAATAATTATGTACTCCACACCCATGGACACCTTAATGCATTCTTTGCCGTTGGGGTCTTTTAGCACATAATTGCCGGTGATAGGAACGCTCTCCGTAGGTTGAAGGACAGGCTTTTGTGGGATGGGCTTAGCTGTGGCTCTTACGATATGGTCAAATGCATCAGTCTTGTGGCTGTTTCCTGTAAAGGGGTATGAATTGATGGAAGCCACAACGCATTCACAAGCACCATTACAAACCCCACGCATGGTTTCAGCTTCTTTTGTTTTTAACAGTATTCTTGAATAAACAATTGCAACAAGATAAGTTTAGTGTCTCCACATGAAGTTGAAGCCATGATTCTGTCTGTAGATGTCATACATTGTTACCTCAAATTATTTAGATTCCCCAATTATGGTTCTCAAAAAAAAATATTTTCTATTAATCTAATTCAAATTTTAAAAAGCCTAGAATTATTCTGATTGCAGATTAAAGATTATTTGTTGCACAATCAACTGCATAGCGGCAATGTCCATTATAAATCTGTATGATACTACCACTACCAATAAATTAGACATTATTAGACATCATATAATAAGTTATTAGATCTGACAAGGGAAGCATGTAACTTACCCATTATTATTGCCACCAGTAGAAAAAGTGTTGTATCATGATAGATGTTGTTTCTAGATTTGTCTGTCATCTTGTGTGTTCTGTTCGGAGCTTGTCTCCAAATGTAGAGGGGGATGTGGTGAATTGTTCTTTAAAAGACCAGTTGTTGTTCAAGTAATGAGTGTTTTCAAGGGGAGGGGCAGAGGACTTTCTTTTCAAGTGACTTATAAAATGTGCAAAACATTTTAGGGACCACCGTCTTATGAGCTGAGGGAAAATGTTGGTTTTATATCAGGGTTTGGCTGTGTTTTTTTGGGTAGATGGCAGCATCTCGATTTTGAAATTAAATGTAGGGCCATGCATTGTTTTATTGTACAATTTGTATGTCAAAATAGATTTTCAGGCCAGAAAAGGGTAATTATTAATAAACATTTAAAGGTCTGTAATCATGTATGCATACCTTTTCTAAAAGTTTAAATGTGGGCTACCTGTTTAACACTCCTCCCCCCCAAAAAATATATTTATATTTTAACCTACTTCAGGACTTTTCCCACCACTGTATTGTATTTTCAAGGCTGAGCCATTCTCTTTGAATGTTCAGGGTTCCAGTTGTTTTCAGAAGATGGGCAGGGACTGTATGAGGGACCTTGTTCCACCATTGGGAAAGGACCATGAAGATTTTTGACCAGAGGTCTCATGTAATTGTAATGCAAAAACATGTTTCCATTGGCCAGGATGTTAGTCTTTGAATGGAAAATATGAGAAAAATGTTTTTCTATTGGTTTAGCAAGGACTGTATCATATCGGGGCCTGATGCCATTTTACATTGATTCTGTGATTGGTTCATGTACGAACATTGCGCCAGAGCTGTGGTGTATTTTTGAGAATGGCTCTGCTGGGGAAATGTGCGTAGGCAGGCACTGGAGTCAGCCAGGGTCAAAGGGAGAGAGGGACAAAGTATCTCCTAAAACACACAACACCGCAGCAGTGTGTCAATGCAAGTTAGGCTTAGATTTGCAATGACAAACCTGACAAGCATTATTGAAAAGTGTCAGCGAGGGGTCATGTTTACCCATCCAAAGTCTTTATTATGGGAGAGAGGTTGTGTCATTCCCTTGCATTTACATCTAAATAACACGGAGCTATGCTATTATACTAACCTTCGATATGAATAAAACCAATACAGTCATATGTATCTGTTCTTTAGGGATAGATTTCCTTTTGTTTGACCAACAGATTTTGGGAGTGGCTATTCAAGTAGCTATTCATTCGTGATCTTTTTTTGATATTTAAATGGACATGCACAGCACACAGTAAGAGTGGTCTAATAAAAAAAAAAAATGAATGTATATTTAAGTAATACAGCATCTGCTCCTTTTCGGAGTGAATTACATTTTCGTACTGACCTCTCCATGGAAATCAAACCCACAAGCCTTAGTGTTACTAGCCTCACGCTCAACCAGCTGAGCTACATCTGTAGATTAAACCGTAGATTAAATTAGAGAGTTGACGATAGGAAATCACCACAGACCCTTGACTCTTATATAGGTGACTCATATACAGTTGTGCCCAAAAGTATTGGCACCCTTGAACTTTATTCAACAAATGCACAATGTCTTCTAGAAAACAATATGTGGTCTCTACAATTCTTTAAAGAAATCACAAGGGTGCCAATAATTTTGGCCATGACTGAAGTTGACGGTAACACAGTCAACTCTTATGTAGTTGCATAGTGGAATCCTATTACACAGTTGACTCTTTTACACAAATCTATTTAGAGATTTTATATTAACTAGTATCCCAAGTGAATGTGAGGATAATATTTAAAACGTGCACATTGCATGCTATTAACACTCCACAACAGGTATTGATTTTCAGTGGGGCTTGGAGGTGACTGAAGATAAGTAAACATTTACTCTGATGTCACAGGGACTGCCTGGATGCCTTTCTGCTTGTGATTGTCAAAAATGTTATTTGAACAGGTCTATGTGAGCGCATAGACCACAGTACACAAGATTAGGTCTCACATTTTCTTCTCTCCGCACCTGGGACCTACATGCCGTCGTTATGAAGCACAGAGTGAGATTGTGTGTGCTGGTGGTGCTGGTCCTCCAGCTTTGTGCTCCAGGAAAAGGACAGGAGCTCAATCCAGATGAGGTTCTGTTGTTCTGTGATGACAAAGATGTGGAAGGAGCTGTGAACTTGGCCCTTCTCAAGTTCAATAACAAGCTTCCCAATGGAAATCAACTAGCTCTCTACCAGATTCTAGGGGCCACAAAGGTAGGTGGCATGGTTAAGGGGCATTATACATTTTTATGTAATATTATATTATTATAATATTATATTATTATAATCATATGCTTTTTAGCAAAACATTTTTATAAAAACAGAATGTGAACATTTCTACACAGTGAAAAGCCCAGTATTGCTTTCCTCTTTTATAGGCTCAAAGTGACTCAGGCACTCAGTACTTTGTGCAATTCAATAGCAGGGTCACTGACTGTCCAGCAGAGGAAAAGAAAGCCTGGAAAGACTGTGACTACCTTCCCAGTGGGAACAAGGTAGCTATACATTTGAATAGTTTTACAAGGGGAAAAATGCTTTGTATTTAGAAGAAACCTGTGGGTAATCTAAGTAAAACATTGTTTTTCTGTTTTATCAGGTGCCAAGCCTTTGTAATGCAACAGTTCACATGTCAGAGAAAGATACAAATGTCCAGGCAGTTTACTGTGACCCAGGTTATTCCTTTTTCACATTCCATTGTGTAGAACAAGCTACAGAACACAGACCATGCATGCTCAGTATTTTCAGATATTTACATGTGAACCCAAACTCTGTTAACCGCAGATGTAGCAGAATATTTATTGTCATTGAATCAGAATTCTCACAATGTTCATGAAAAAAAGTACATTTCTTTCTTATCTCTGCTGACAATATTCTCTTTTCTTCAGGGGAGGCCCCAGTTGTTTTTGAACACCGCAAATGTCTAGGTTGTCCTGAAGATATTGATGTGGATAATGAGGATCTAAAGGCACCTGTGACATACTCCATTGCCAAGTTCAATGCTGAGTCTGTCTCCAGCCATCACTTTGTCCTGAACAGTATTAGTACAGCTTCAAGACAGGTATATTTCAGTTGCATAAAACAATAAGGGTCATTGGATTTTACAAAGGCTAGCCAACTGCGCCAGCTGGTGGAAAGTTGAACAGGACTAGGTCTATTTAAACATGCCCAGTGTTTTCAAAGTCTAATAATCACTTACAATATCAACAACATTTTTGTCTTTCCAAAACACTGCATTTAAGAAATTAAAAAATCTGCTTTTCTGTAGGAATAGTGGAGATGTACCAACAACAGAATGGTGTGGGCGTTTGCATGTAATGAAAAATAATGTTAGTTAGGTCACCGCTTGGCCCACTCAGCCTTGTCTAGACTGCTGATTAGTCAGCTCAAACTCCTGAGCAGTTGTTTGAAACACATTATTTTAGTATGAGTCAACATAATACAAACATTTATGTGATCCCTACTGGAGCAGTTTATTTAAAGTTCTTAAGCTTGGTTAGGGCTGTCCTGGTTACGCACCAACTGTATTTTAACTGGCAAACATCTACAGGAAATGGTCAAATGAAAAGTTAGGATTAGGACCACCTTGGTTTATGCCTCTAAGTCCCATTTACTCTGGCCTTGTGTTTGTGGTGCTATATTTATTGTGTGTGACCTTTGGACTGCAGTGCACTTGTTTAGCATTATGAGTGTCATTCCTGATTTCACCTTTTACATGCATTTCTCAGGTGATTGCTGGATTAAGGTACAGGCTGACGTTCGATATGTGGAAAAGCAATTGCTCCAAAGCGGAACACAAAGAGCTGAGCGATGAATGTCTTCCCAATAATCAGGATGTGGTAAATGCCAAGGAATTTGACTATAATCTATTAATCTTCTGTCGTAATACTTTTTAGGAGAATAAACCATAGAATTCAATAGCAGTATACATGTGGTATGATAACTCTTTCATGTGTTAAATCACCATTGCTTGTCCTTGGCTTTTTTGAAATATGGTGTATCTTTCTAGGAATTAGCCTACTGCAATTCAACAGTAGATGTGGCACCTTGGAGGCATGAGACCGCACAAGCAAATTTGGAGTGTGATCAGGGTCCAGTTCCTGTGAGGAATACTCTACTACAATACAAATGCTTTGAAACTCAGATAAATGAATAGAGTGGTGATGTGTAGCATTACATTTAAGTGAATCACATGAATGAAAAATGACTAAGTCACTCAGGATAAGAGCATCTACTATAAATTTAAGAGGATGATTTTGACAAGGAATATCATTCAATCCACAGAGTATCTTAAGAAGAAGGCCTCCTGGATGGTCTCCATTGAGGAACATCCACAATTTTGCTGAGGTGACCCCAGTACCTACTGCTGCTGTCAAAGACTCATCGGAGGAGTCTCAGGAGCGAAGCCCGACAGCCAGTACCAACCCAGCCCTACCCTCTGTGGCCCCTACTTCTGCGGAGAACCCGTTCCACTGCCCCTCCAAGCCATGGAAGCAGTTTGTCCCCCCGACAACCCCCAACATCGTACAGGAGGAAACCACAGCTTCGCCAGCAGACAACTTCACAGATTCTGACCTGGTGGGGGGAAAATAAGTGCTTGCAGTGTTGTGCATTTTTATGCACACCTGCTGATCTGAAATAAAAAAATGTGCATGCTTTTATTACTGAATATTAACAATGCAGTTCAATCTAGTGTATACCCTGAAATGAATCCAAGGGCATCTTGATTGTTCAGCAATTTGATAAAAAAATAATACTAATTGTATTCTATTTTACCATGTGCTGTGTAATTCTTTAAAGCAACACTTTCCACAAACACAAGTTGTTAGGAGATGCTTTTTATTTGTACATCACATAACACTCAAAGAATTGTAGTTGAGTTAGGATACAATAGACATATTTACACTGAAGAGCAAACTGAAATACAAGCTATACTGTATTTGATAATGTAGGTATATCCCTGGTTAGAGATTGAAGTTTTTATAGTG
Source organism: Esox lucius (assembly GCF_011004845.1). Lineage (NCBI taxonomy): Eukaryota > Metazoa > Chordata > Actinopteri > Esociformes > Esocidae > Esox > Esox lucius. The sequence goes on from NC_047576.1 coordinate 16,472,388, forward strand.
TTAAACGTTCTTTGTAGCTATTGGCACAATTCATAAAATACTATTTGAACCAACTCTCATGCAGGATGGCTGTTATAGTACAATCATAGTAGCATTGTTGATTGTAATGACAAAGTATATAAAAAATAGAATTCAATGTCTACAAACCTGTCAGAATAAAAGGTATTGTATTTAATGGAGTGATGTAACCACTCCAGACATTTCAGTCAAACAAAGACCATGTTCTTAAATAAGTTGTTTACACATAAAAGGGTTATTTTCTTTTACAGCCCAAGTCAACTTCGAATCTCCAACTTGGGAGACTTGCATAATGACCAAATTATTTAAACATTCACAATCGGTATGGATTTGCCTGTGCGAACCCTCAGTGCTATAAACTACATGGCCATAACAGCTTTGTTTTCATCATACGTGGTTCATCACATTTCAAGTAACATTTCTGAAGCCGAGGTTTTTCCTCTTTAAATACAAATTATGCTTACAGCATATTTTCCCTGTTGCTGTTCACCAAGTGAAAAAGTTTTACAAAGCATAACACACATACATTGACCTTGTGAATGGGCTTTTAAAATGGGTCCAGCCCACAAAACTGCACATATGCACGCAAATATACACACACATACACAAACAAGTTAACATAAAATGCAATTAATGGCATTTGAAGCACTAACAAAAGGCTGGTGACTACTACAATGTAATAATGAATCTGACTAATCTCAGATAGAAAGGGATATAATTGAATATGCATAAAAAAACACATGCAACCAAACTATGGTGTCCTGTGAGACCAAAAGCGTGAAAAAAAGTGCAAATTCAAATGGTATCTGCAACTGTCCATCACCATTCCAGTCGATTGGTTTGCTGCATATTGGAACAACAGGTATTCAAAATAAGAAACTTTTTTGTATTCGGAATAACACCGCAATAGTACACTTTTGAACCTCTACAACCTACAACAGCTCAGACTTTTGTTCCTGTTCCCCAGCCTATAGTCAACTTCTCAGACAACATCTACAAACATAGGCACCATTGTTGAAAAACGAAGTCTGAAGCCATATAGACTTCATTGCCTGTAGGGTATTAGAAATTCTTAATCTGATATTTTAAAGATAATTAAAAGATAGTGTTTTGAAATACTGTGCAGCGAGTCATGTATTCCCATGAATTTTCAACATCGAATAACTTCCCAACACTTGTTTACTACACTCGTTTTTTCTTCACAACTTAACTGATAACTATGAAGGAAAACATATCAGTCCAAAGGCTTTCTATGGTAAAACAGATAAAATATCGATCAGTTCACTTAACAGAAAAAATTGACAACTTTGGCTTTCATTGATTCAGCGAAACATTTAGAAAAATGGAAAGTGCCTCTTTTTGTCTTGATCAGTTTAAAAACAATCTGTTCTGGTGGCGAGGGTAGGTTGTCATCCATCTTCAGATAGCACCTTGTTTCTCTCCAGAGTACAGTACATCAGCTATTCTACACAACGTGATTGAGAATGAGAATACACGGTTTTCATCAGGAAACAAACATCCTTCATTCAAAAGAGGTTTGGTCTTTTAGAAGCCACTGTGGAATACCAACCTTAACCCACACCTCCTTGTCAAAGTGTCCTAGGTCCAACTCATCACAATATTTACACCAACAACGCAATAGTAAAATGAGGGTGCAGAATAGTCATAAATATATTTAGATCTGGATTAAAGAAGATTGGTCACCCAGGTAAACAAAGGGGTGGGCTAGCTGCCTTGAACAGCCATTAAATATCTCAATCCCTGATCGGACATAATCCACCTCCATAAGTGTTCAAGTGAAGTAGTTTTCTCTCAAACTGTACTGCTGATTCTCTCCATGCTCACCCACATCACCGTCACATTTGTTTGCTTCACAATCCGACAGCACCATTCACATGTACAATGAAATGATCCATTCGGAAGAGGTTACAATGACAAGCTTAATGCACTTCTCAAGATTCATTATGAACAAGCTCAACTGAAGGCACCTCATTGAGCAATAGAGGAATTTGACCTAAAAGAAACAAGAGGGACATTTCCAGGGTTTGCTCTCGCTGTACATTCTACATTAAGGCTGCGTTTCTACACTGCAAGGAATTCTTGACAGTTCACTCTACTTCAAGTACTGCTGAACCGGGGCTATGATTTACCAGCCTGAGCAAACAGTGTGTGTGTGTGTGTGTATGGATACCACTAATTGCTAAACATAATATCAACAAGATGACAATGGATTCCAAAACTGTTGTGCCAGAAATACTTCCAGCGGTTCTGCCTTCTGGAAAGTGGTTTTGGGGACAGACCAGAGGGAGGCTGCAGCTCTACAATGACTGATTTCAAACAGTTTTTTTTTCTGGAGAGTTACTATGTTCCATGTCTGAAAAGGCATTAAGAGGAAGCGATAAATACCCTGTGAGCCTGTAAAAGTAGATGAGCAAATACTTCTTAGTTCACAGAAAATTAAAGGAACAAAAAGAATGCATAAACTGGGAAAGGTTCAAATATAACACATAGGAAAAACACTATACTCAAAAAAGCAACGCTTTTAAGCAAGGTGTGTTAGTTGCTAAGATGCTGTAGGAAATATGAATAAAAGTGGATTGTTAAGTGCTCCGGAGGATGATCGGGTATCACCCATACATTTCATGAGGCTGGGACATGCTGTTCGCGGCTGACAGGTGTGCCCAGCGATGCTGGGCTGGGTGAGGGCTATTCCTGGCCTCAGTTGAGTGCGTGCTGGCGGATGGTGTGGAAGATCCAGTCCATCTTGGTGGTCCAGCCCCCATGGTGGGCGTCGTTCATCTGTTTCATGAAGTAGTCCAGGGCCTCCTGCTCCGTCTTGTCCAGCGCCAGGGTCTTACGGATGTAGGCGATGTCGTCGAAAGACTGCAGCTCGGGCATCCCGGAGCCCAGCATCATGGAAAACAGGTTGATGAAGAGGTTGGCATGCTGACGGATTGCCAAGTATGCCTTATAGCACATCTCCTGGAACCTGAGTGGTGGGAACGATAATCTCTAATTTACATCTACATTAAAGTTATTTAGCATTCTTATACAGAGCGACTTACGTTTTGCAAAACTTTCATACTTTCTTTTTAGTTGCTCTGCTGTGATCAGTTGTAAAAGCATAAGTATTGGAGACCACCTGGAATTTCGGCAGGCACAAGTCTACCGGCCACCCGTGGAGACATTGCAAACCAGCTATTGTAACAGATGCTACTGCATACTAGCAGTCTGCCATCTCTTGTTAATTAAGATAGCACTTAACCTTAATTGCTTGTGTAATTCCTTCTGGAAAAGATCTGCTTAAAGACTGAAATGAAAGAAAAATGTACCTCTCAAACTCTCTGGTCTTTGTGCACTCCTGGGTCCCTTTGCTGATCACTATCAAGAAGTCTTGGGTTAGGACAAATGGAACTCGCTCTCGCTTGTAGCCAAATTTCTTTTTCTTGTGGTCCAGGAAATGTCCAAAATCGATGTGGAACAGCTGCAAGACATCCTGGATTAGCACAGAATACAGTAGATAAAAACAGTGTTAGCTTGAAAAAGTGACATTTGTCGGAACTAAGGCTTTCACCTGCCCATCGTCCTTGACCATGATGTTGCTGTTGTGCCGATCCCCAATCCCCAGAATGAAGGTGGCCACGCAGTAACCAGCACATGACCGGGTAAACAAGTCAACCGCCATGTCGTACCTACACACAGACAACATCAATTCTCAGCTGTGATGCGTTTCAATTTGAAACATTTAAAAAATATATAGAAGAACAGAGCATGTATAGGTTTTTCCCCCTCACATCTCTCCCTTGTTCTTGTCTTTGAGCCACTGGTGTAGTGTTGAGCTGTTGAACTGCAGCGCCCCCTTCAGGCCTCCTTTACATTGGATCTGCATGATGGTGTGAGAGCTTCGCACCACCTCGATTAAGCCCACACAGTCCCCGATGGACATGCAGCCATACAGCAACATCCTGAGGTCCAGACCCTGGTTCTGCCAGATGTTCTCCATGATTCTGATGATCTGGAGTGTTAGCATGTCCTGCCGCAGGTCTGAAACAGAAAAATGGTCTGGTTTGTTTCAGGGTAGAATCTAAATAAATTCCACCTGTTTATCCAGACTGATGAGAATACAACATTACAAGAACAACGTTTAAATATGAATTTGGAATCACCGTCTCCGTTTTTGAATATAATCTCATTGTTCTGGAAGAGGAGCTCGGACATGATGTCTGGGTTTTCCCAGTTGAGCCACAGGGGTCTTTTAGCAGACGACATAATTCTGCACTCCTCAAGCCTGGTGGGAGGGAGAACCACAGCATTTCAACACGAGGAATAAAGGACCACGATGGGAGTCATTGTAGGAGGCAAGCTAAACAGGCAGCTACACTGGTTTCATTGATCAGTCGCACAAACCGCTGCAAATGTAACAAGGACGTCGGGGACCTTCGATGACAATCGCTTACCGTTGACAACACAGGAATTTATACAGGAGCAAAATCTTATAACGTGGGAACCACACTACAACGCCAAATTGGTTATGAATTTGACATTACCATTAGCGTAACTAAAGTAGAGATTGACACAGCTCTTTCAGGCATTGAAACAGTGCGTCCCATTTAGCATTTCAATAGGGTCTCTGTTCAGGCTGTGGGTGACTTAGACAGAGGTGTGTGTGCGGTAGCCCACCGTATGTTTCCCAGCTGGTGTGCGGGGTTGAGGGGGGAGGTGAAGTTCTGCAGGGCATCCATGTAGTCCGGCCTCCTCATCTGCTCCACCAGGAACTTCATCTGCACCTGCAGGGACCACACAGAAAACCCTGTGAGGACGGGACCTCCAGTGGAAAAGTGAAGTAGGACAGCATGATTAATTGAATAATGATCAAAACGGCAATATCCAAATCGTCAATTTCCACGATATTCGGCTCTAGTATTTTTGTAGTTTACTTTCATACCTGGACAAATCTCTTAACTGTATGCCATGGCACCGAAGCGGCAGTTGCAGATTTCTAACTCCTCATTGAAACTCAGTCTTGGCTACATTGTTTTGTTTTCAGTGATACAGTACACAATGCAACTGCAAGCAACAACGTCCGCTAGAAGCTAACAAGTTGCACCAAGATATTTCCCCACATAAAAGCATGGTCATTAATGTCAGTTTCAGCTTCACATTCGGTGTCAGGAAACAGACTTGACACGGGAGAAAGTATTGCTGAAGGGTTTAGGTTTGCGTAACTACCGGCAACGGTACCAACGTAGCAAAACACCGTTGCATTAGTAGATGTTTTTCAGTTAGCAGGCAATGACATCTATGATCTCATTTTAGGAGTGAGTTTATCTACATCCAATGTTTGAAAATCACAATTCATTTTAATTATAATATATGTCCCAAAAAGTCAATCTTTTATCAAAAGATTCAATATTTTATTTAAATCATACAGCCCTAATGTGAAGTCTAGTTTTCCCTATGGTGGGGTAAAAGGAGCCACCAGTGTCATTTTATTAAGTGAAACAGAAACGAGCAGTGGTAAGCTGAAACAGCCCAAGATCCACTAACAGATCAACAGGTCATGGTGTTGCACGGCAGGCCTGTATGTGTTGTAGAGAGAGCAGGAGATAAAGAGAGAGTGCTGGGTTACCTTCTGAGTCTCATCCTTCTTCTCCTGTTTGAGGATGTCTGTGAGATTGATGAGTTTCTCCATGGCCTCCACCTGCCTGCTCAAGTGCTTCAGGTACATGCCGCAGGCCCGGCAGTAGGACTCCAGCAGAAGGCCAAATCGCTGGCTCACTGTCTTGTTGTGCATCTCTGACCTAGGGTACATAGCATACAGTCAACGAGGGTGAATGATAGGGTATTAACACCACGGCTGGAAATTGGCAGGGACCTCGCCATACAATAACACTGATCCATGACCGTACTAATAACACATTAACATTCCATGTGCTCTGATGTCCTTTCAGGTACTTTTAATGGGCATTAGAATATTCCTTTGCATGTACCATTCATAAGCATATTACACTCATATGTATCTATAATACTCAATACTTCTACCATACTGTTCATTCTCCCCATCCTACTCTTTCAAAATGTATGCTAGTTTACATGTTTTATCCATATTACTGCCATACTTGCCATATCTACAATATTCAATACTATTACCAATATTGCTGCTAGTTACCAGTACTCTTTTAAAACTGCTGCTAAGTACAGTGCTATGTATATTATTGCTTTATTATATTATTGCCTCTTGATATATTCTTTTTCTGTTTGTAAATGTTTTTCTTAATATTGACTACATAGTTGTAGTGTGCTATGCCACCATTCATAAGTTTATTACACTCATATATATCTAACTGATGTTAGTTCACACTTGTATATTACTGTCATTCTTGCCATATTTAAATGTTTAATAATACTCCCCAGACTGCTGCTAGTTTTGCAGAACTCTTTTTTTAAACTGCTGCTAGTGTACAGCAACAATGTATATTGTTGCTTTATTTTATTATTATTCTCTGTCGAGCTATATTTTTGCTTATATACTCTTCTTCTGTTGTTGTCAGGTGCCATGCCACAATAATTTCATTGTGTGCCGTGTTGTTCAGTGCATTTGGCAAACAAACCTTGAAACAGAAACAGGTGAAACAACATCACATACTCTCACAATATTCTATTTATTGCAATTTGATAAGGTGATAATATTACAATATGACATTTCAAGCATATTTCTCACCCTTTGTCCACAGCAGAGGTTCAAGAGCAAGCCATGACAAAACATGTTCTGCTCATTCATGGAATGGAAAGTGCAACAGAAACCAGTTCCCAAATTAAAAAGAAGCTTTGGTGCAGGTTCAGATAACTAGTGCAAAATACTGCACAATACATCCAAGAATTGGACCTGTTATTGTTTCCCCCTCTAACTAACATAGAAAGTCAAACATGGTGTAAGGAATTAAATAATCTCAGTAAAGTTTTAGTAACTCACTTTAAGTGCCAGAAAAAGAAGTGTCCTATCCTTTGGTTTGTCAGGGCCCGTTTCAGCAAAAACCGTACTAGGGGGTTATCAAGGTATTGCTCGTACTTCAGAACCTGAAGAAAGAATATATGAGTGAGTTCATCATTGACATTTTATTTCTCACGACAGCATGAAAAGAAATCTATGAAATGTGAGAGGAAGTTAAATAAAATGTACCTGAACCAACTGAATGAGGTACTGAGAGAGTTTGTCGTCGGTCAAGTACTTCTCAAGGCAGCGAACCGCAAAGTGTCGGATCATTGGGTCTGGATAGTTACAGTCCAGCAGCTCCATGGCCTGCTCAGGTTTTATTGCTGGCCAATCCTTCAGGAGGCAATACATCTAAAACCAAGAAAAACAGCACCAGCATCACCTCCAGGGACCCCCGGTAGAAGAGGCACTACAGAAGATAATCACACAATTCAATGACAAAATTCCCAATAGTGGTTCCAGAGGGGTGACAAGAGTTTTGCAAAAATTTCTAAATTGTGTATGGAAGCCTCTTAACATGCACAAGCCCCAAACAAAAAAATTTTGGGGCTTGTGCATGTTATGAATAAAATGTCACCTGCGCTACTTCATCTCTTGAGTTCCACTTCACAGCCAGTAGAATCTTGGGCAGGATTTCAGGTATATTTACACAGTAGTGCCTGAAGAGTAGGAGACAATGGATGTTAGCCAAGGTCTCACTAGCAAGTTCGGTCAACTCATCTCCAGAGAAAAGTATGACTGTCTCTTTCTATGGTGGTTACAAAGTTGCCTGACAACTCAAACTGAAATCTGCCACTGCACCATTCACTACATATTTCAGTCAGACTGCAACTCACTCTTGGTGGGGCTTCCGTCGTGTGCAACCCCCTAAAACTCATTCAGAATGCACTGGCCCGTCTGGCGTTTGACCTTTCCAAGTGCTCCCACATCACCCTAACTCTTTGAACTCTTCACCGACTTCCAGTTGAAACTCAAATTTGCCTCAAGGCTATGGTTCTTACTTAAGGAGCAACAAGAAGAGCTTCTCCCTACCTTCATGCAATGCTTAAACCTTACATCCCTACCAGGGCTCTTCCCGATCCATTTAGTCAGACCTTTCGGAGGCTAGGATGTCAGGGTTTCTACCAATCTTCAAAAAACATCTGACATCAAACCTTTCATAGAGTACTTAAAATAGTTCCATTGCCACCACCTCGGACTGTTGCCTTTGTTAACTTTTTATGTTTATTATTAGTTTGGTCGTGTTTCCAGCACTGACCTTTTCCGATAACTAATTAATTGATTAGAATGCACTTACTACGAAACTGTGTGGTTGTTTCACTTAGCTCTTTAAAATGAATGCACTTACTGTAAGCCAGTCTGGATACAAGGGTCTGCTAAATGATGTAGATTTTCCAAAGACAATAATGTCTGTGGGCGTGAAGGTAGGCCAGAGTAGGCTTTAGGGGAGCTAGGCAATTGACAGCAGCTTCTGACTCTACCTGTGCCTCCATAGGAAGTCCTTCTCCTGTTCTGTGATTTCAGACAGGGGATCTCTGTTGCAGACCTGTCTCAGCTGCTCATTATCAATGTCTGTTAAGGCATGGTCTCGCGCCACTCTTTTACTCTGCAAGGGATCAGACTTCAAATCAAACTTGGAACCATATGTGGTAGTCATAATTTAGACCGGCTACTCAAAGCATCTCAAATTGTTTATAATTACAGTGAACAAACATATAAACATGAACCGTTGAAATCCATAGATTAGGGCTGAACTAATATAGCTGAAAGGACAGTTGATTTGGTATATGAACTGTAACTTGGCAACATTTCAGAAACTGTTGCATGTTGTTATATTTTTGGTTTAATTTGAGTTACAAATATGCCGTAATCTAGTTAAATGAGGTAAAAAGAGACATGGCCTGTGAAAATTATATAATTTTTTTGTTTCTGTACTTTGAAATGATTGAACTGAAGGGATCAAAGTGCACATTGTCAGCTAGTAATTCTAAAATTAGAGCCTAACAATTTGAATTAATTAATTCATGGAATGCTTTGGCGAGAAATTAAGAGTAAACGATTTCAGGTCATTTTAGTACATGCGCAATTTCAAATCTATATTGCTGGAGTGCAGAGCCATATCAACAACAAATGTTCCAGTGGTCAAACACCCCTGAACTGAAATGTGCATATGCTATTACCTGTCCTGACTGGGAGTAGTTGAAGCCCAGTTCCCTGGATATGGTCCGGTTAGCATGTTCCTCCACCGTGGCCATGTCTGGGAACTTGACAGCACTGCTAAAGTAGTCAAACTCCAGCTCTAAACAAGGCGTTTCCTGTGTAGGAAAGGAACATTTCAGTTTGTCTGTTTAGCTCCTTCAAACTACTTGCACATACAAATGGCATCCAAAAGTTCAACTAACTCTGAGAAAACAAAAATTCCTTCCTCAACAAAATCCTCAAGCACCCCTTTAACAATCCCAAAAACCTTCTACTAGGGATGCAGCGATACAGTGGGCCCAGGGTTTGGTATGTATTGCGGTTTGTGGGTCACGGTTTTGGTACAGTTTCGGTATGAATGACGCCATCATGTTAGTCCAGTCACAATTGTCTCATTAACCTATAGTAGTCAAAACATATCACCATATCAAATAAGGCCAATGGAACATATCATAGGCCAATGTTTCATTGATATTGCCTAACATTAGGCCTATTTATTAACATTTTAAGCACAGCATTGTGCACAGTATGGAAGTGTGACATTTCCAAAATGGAAAATGCATATTGCATACATGTTATTGTTCGAGCAGTTGGATGGTTGGAAATACCAGTTTGAAATGTAGGAACGTTACAAGGGGAGAACAGAAGATTCAAAAACTTTTCGATAGATCACAGATTAGGGTATACCCAAGGCACCACACCACCGTCTTTGCCTGTACATATTGGGATGATGTGCTTTCAGATGTCTGTTGATGACATCTGAAAGTGCATCATGAATAAAAACATTGAGAACCTCTCTTTCCAAAATCCTCCTATCCAACTATGGTAGTTATATTTGACTATTGTCACAAAGAGAATTTCGTCTAGTCTTGTTTTTGTCAACCAAAATAAAAAGATACTGAGAGAGTTTGTAGTTGGTCAAGTTTTCTGTTTCTATTCAGTTAGTTACCGTCTCGTCAAGTGCCACTGAAAACATTTTCATCACTCTTTTTGTTGATGAAATAAACACTACTGAACGCTGAATCCAAAATTTTCCCACACAGCAGATTTGAAAGACGTCGGTGCCTCTTCAAATTTGCTTCTCTCCGTCTCACTAGCGCTCGCCATTGGCACGTTGTAGCTGAGAGAATATTTGTTTTTAGTTTCCACTCTCTTCATGGGGCCCCTTTAAGGAGGTGTCCCACTGAGATGTCACTGCAAATCGTCCATTGGTTGTTTAAGGGGGAGGGTGTTGCGGTCACTGCGATTGCCACATTTTGAGACATTGCTGTGGAGTAAAGTTCGTCAGCCTTCGGGAGCCCCCTAACGGCCTGGAGCTCCAAGCAGTTGACTGTGGATCTGAATCTACAATGTGTGTGTAGTCTGCAGTGCATTAAGCAAGTTTGAAAAATTATAGGAACATGACCTGCATATTGTAACTATGTGGTTCACGTGCGTATGGACCCGTAGGGGGCGTACAGAACAGTTTGATAACATACCGTGTACCATTGCATCCCTAGTGTTTACCTTGTTGGGGTTGGAGCCTGTGACTCCGATGGGATTGAGCAGGTCCTCCAGGCCATGCGGCACAGGCCACAGGTTCAGAGCCATCTTCCCAGAAACCAGCGTGTGAGTGTAGTCGAATAGATTGACATTCCCCCACGCCAGTGGACAATGCTCCTGGGAAGAAGGTCAGGGTCAGAGTTACTTTGGTTTCTTCCCTGCAAATTGTAAATGGTCACCCCTCCAAAGATGATAGTCAGTACCCAATCAATAGGCTTGACTGGGGGAGATGAGCACTTCTTAATTGACCCGTAGAGATTTAAATATGTATTGAATTGGAAAGAATAGCAGGGAAACAGAGCCATTACAATATAGTGCAATTTAACAGGCTGGGAGCGATACAGCAGTTTGCTCACAAAGAATGGCCTTTAGATGTGTTTATCTTTAATTCATCATGGGCACGAAAACCCATCTCCCTGACCTCCAGGTGATATCACTCAGCCCAGGTGTTGGTTTCAGCCTCCATGCCTAGGTTACAACAGCTGAGACCTCTCCATGCCAAAAATCGATAAGTAATTCAACAAGCACACGATGACTGTAGAGGATATCTGGGGGCACTCTGACCACTGAACACCGTTGTTGAAGGTGGTTTCTGTAGGCGTACGACTAAACGGATTGCTTACCTCCTTAGCCCCTTTCCTGCCTTTCACAGAGCAGATGGAGAGGCAGAGGCGTGCCGCACGGGGGATGTCGGGAATGTACATGTCGTAAGCCAGCCACTCGTTCCACCTGAAAGGCAACCATGAAAAGGGTGTGGCTCCGAATCGCAAATTTGAATATAACACATCAACACACACCTCACAATTACCACTGAGACGGGATAAACAGGAACAAAAAGCTGACAGCTCTTTATACATGACTCACACCATCTGTGACACCACATCAAACGAAACATTTCACTTCCAAAACGTTCCATCAAAACAAACTGTAGTTACACTTTCAAGTGGGTCCCTCCCTGTTTCATCAAAAAGAATGGACTTATCTTCCTTTGGCCAATAAACACTCAGTTTGAAAAAACCTGGCTGTATCGAAAACATTTTGTTTGGCTAAATAAATAGATTTGTGTTGTGTGTGAAATACCTGGGATTAGAGCAGGGAACTCGCTGCGTGTTGACATTGTCACACATCTGTTCACCTCCGTGGTAGATGCCAGTTCGTACATAAATCTACATAGAAAACAAGAAGACCACACTGAAACACCCTGTCAACCACCAGGAACAGTAGCAGCAGCGGCCTGATATCCAGGCTCTTCCAGACGGTGTTGAATGGTTGCAGTGTCATTGTTCTCAGCTATATTGAAAACATTTTAGAATAGCAGGAAATTTGCTTTACAATTACAAACATTTCTATCAGCTTTTTGGAAAAATGTGTGAAATTTCCCCAAATTGTCTTACACATTATCAGCCCATGACCAGGTTCACCACCTAAGTGCCTTTTTTACAGATAAATAGATTGAGATACAAATAAACTGCCTGCATTTATGCAATTATAACATTAATGTGCATCACTGTTTTCTTTTCTAGTCTTAAATACTACTACCACTAGTGTGATGGTTGTAGCCATTGATTGTTCAAACAAATCTCCCATATTGAAAGGGATCCTCGTGGTTTGCATGTGAGCCCAAATATATACAAATAGCTAGCTACACTGTTTTGAATGCTTCATGAATAAATCTGATTAAGCTATATAAAACCTATACGGCTATTCTGTTTAAATAATGTCTTAATTGCCTGTCGTCACTGAAATTATAACAAATGTTGATGCTTTTTCCAACTGTTGTTTTGTTAGCCGAATTTGACCAACAACTGATCGTTCTACACTGGTGAGTGGTGGTACTGATAAACCAAGACTGTAGAATCCTTAAGCTTCATTTCAACCTCCACCAACCATTAGAAATCCTTCTAGTGTGCTCTGAGACGCATTACAAATGTCAATATATTTTTGCACTTTGGTGAAAATGTGACGAACTATGACTCAAACCGCAATACATACCGGACTGTGGGTTAGGATTACCTTTGCACCTTTATTGGCGAGGACACAAAAAGTTTCAATTGCCAAACAATTTTGTTTAACAATTATTTTTACTTAACATTTTACTAATGATACACGATAACAGGCCAACTGTCATGATACCTGGTACCCTTACAGTTCTGCATGCCCAAACGTAAGATTTGCTCATACCTGTGATATGGCAGAAGGTAAAATCACTATAGAGCCATATGTACTCTTCACACACTGTACACCAGGGGTATTCAAATCTTACCATATGAGGTTTTCTATTCTATCTCATCATTAATTGGACTCACCTGGTGTCTTAAGCCTGAATAAGTCCCTGATTAGAGGGTTGCAATGAAGAAATGGAGTGGAACTGGCTTGGAGGTCCAGATTTGTACACGCACTTCTATCCAATGTCTGTTCATCCAATTCCCTCCATATTTGCATACTGTTTAAATACGGTGTTTAGCTAGCTAGCTAAAAAGCCTAACAATCTTCATCAAAAAATTAACCCAATAAGTAGTTTAAAATGGCCTGTGACATGGTTGATCAATTTCTATCAAATGTGTATGAATCTGCCACCAAGAGACAGTATGGTAGCTCTGCTAAATTTGGGCCTTTAGAAACATTAATGGTTTGAAATAAAAGCTGTGTTTTTACTTTCTGGCTGTGTGACATTAAAGCCGAGGCAGTCAGACTGACTTAGGCTCTTTGTTCTAAACAGGCAAACGGAAATTATAAAATGTAACCACTTATATTGCACTGTGAGCCCGTCCAATACTTAAAACAAATGTTTTCAAGAACAGACTCCTCCCTTCCTACAAACAACAGGCTGCCACAGTTAAATTATACTGGAAAATAGTTTTGGAATAGCTGGTATGGGGAATGTAATTTTATCCACCCACTAGTTCTCCTGTCAAATCTACATGAAAATGTAGAGGATGCGGCACAGCTGACACGGACTACAAGTGGATGAAGCACTTACTGGGATATAGAAATGACACCAAGCTCTGGAATGAGTTTAAAAGATTATTTTTTAAAGAATTCAGTTTCTCCATCAAACACCTGAAAATGAGAAATAGGCCCACAACCTCCCACTAGATCTATATGATTCACATGGATACGTTTGTGTTAAACAAAAAGGAAGATTACAGCTGAAAATATAACAAGATTTAGCATGGCTTTATAAGCAAATATATTTACTGTAAAAAATAATGCACATTTCTCTAGTATAGGCAACTAATGATAAGAAGCAATGCTGGACCAAGTACCAATACGCCTTAGATAAGTACCTTATCGATGTCCCGGATATTGACGTTAACGTAGGTGGCACAAAGCACTCGTATTCGCAGCGTGCCATTGATGGTCCACAGGGACTTGGTGGAGGTCTCTCCATTCATGTAGGCGGTGGCGGTGGAGATGCGCCGGGCGTAGGATGGCATGGAGAAGCAGTCGGTGGGCAACTGTGAGTAAAGGCTATCCTTTGCCATCAGCATAAGGTTTGGCATCCGACCAAGCATAATGCAACTCCGCACGTACTGGAAAAGATTAAGGATTCAGATATTTTTAAGCAAAATGAAGCTTCAGTGTGGATGTGTCAGTTACATGTACAGTTGAGGGCCAACAAACCTTATATTGACTCAGAGGGTATTTTTCCAAGAGGTACTCGTCACAGCCGCACACCTTCAGGATGTACTTGCCCTGGTACTCCTGCACACACATCTTGAGCTGTTCTGCGGACAACAGCATGCTCCGAGTCTTCTTCCTGATGGCCTCGGCTATCACCTGCTCTGGCACACAATCATGGTTGATCTTCAGGGTGTACTTCTGCTTGTCGTTGTTGGGAGACACGATCACCCAGATCACCACAATGATTTGACCTGTATAAGGAGCATCAGAAAGGTATCGGGAAGTTCAGGTCCACCCCCATTAGGGTCTTGCCTCCCCTCTGTTTAAAGGAAGCTAAACAGATCCATACGTATCACTAAAAGTCTAATGTTTCATGACTGGGTCATAATCCTTTGTAGCTTAAACCGTAAAGAAGTTTGAGATCCACATTTAAAAGGAACAAAACAGCCCATCCCTTGTTTTAGGGATTGGCTGTGCACCCAACTTTCTTGGAATCTTAAACCAGTTGGACCAACAGACCTGGAGCTTCCCGAGGCTCTTGTGGTGCTCAGATTTTGTGTGTGTTCATTCTGCTCTGCTTATAAAGAACTTGTGATTCAGCTTTGATTGAGCTGTATTAAAACCTGCATTGTCACCAATATAGGCTAGAGAATAAACATGCGTGCTGAACGTGTTCACTACATGTGCCAAAGCTTTGGGAATCTCAGGATCCCTTAGTCCGCAGACTAAAAGATCCTGAGAAAGTCGGATCTGCTATTTTTTATTAATACCATATTTAGACGCTGAAGGTAGTCACTGAATGGAGTTTCTCTCACAAACCCATTTTTTTTTAAATCAGCTGATCCCACATTTAGTGGCAACACAAGGGTAAGCCTATGTGTTGACAAAGTAGGAAAGACCCAAGTTTGTTGTTGTCTGAAACACACTGGATCCGCTTTAGGCATCCTGCAGCATCTTGACAATGCAGTCACACGTCTGATTTGAATTGATCCAACAATGTCTACCTTTGTCGAGTTTGCCATGGATGTGCTTTGGAAGTTCTTGTGTCGATTCCACGTTGGGAGGGTAAACATACAAAGCCCGACTATGAGGTCCGTTGGCATCTCGGAGTTCTACCGAATCCTTACAGACATTAAGAATATTCCTCCTGAAGTCCTGCACTTCGGGGTCCTTTACTAAGTCAAACTCACACACAGGCATACCAATAGCAAATCCTGAAAAAGAAACATTCTTACTAATAGGAGGTTTTGGAAGACACCAAAGATTCACATTTGCTTAGTTCTACAGAAGGAAGGTTGTAAGTGAGTCTTACCAATTTCTCGGTTCAGAATTTTCTCCTCCCGGTTGCCAACAGGTTCAATGACTTTCAGAAAAGGTTGAAAGAGTCTGAGATCACATAGTCTTCGAGTTTCGTCATAGAACTCCTCACGCTCTGCCTCTTGAGTAACACTGACAAAGATGTAGGATGTCTCCTCCTGTAACAGGTGATGCAGGGGATACTTCCTGGCCTCCTTGAACAGTTCATGTTTGATGGTGATGAGCGTAGCCTCACGGAGGCACTCCAGGGTCAGGATCATCCCGTTTGGTAACAAGCAATCAACAAAGATCCTGGGGGGCATCAAATGGATGCCCCATAGCTCACCAGAAGATGGTCTAGGAGGCATTTCTGAATTTCTCACTCACACAAAGTTCATAAAATTGTTATATTGCTTGATGTGAAAAAAATGAATAATAGCACATGTATTATGAAAATAACATAACTAAGAAAGAAGGCCCGGGGGTATGGTATATTTCCAATATACCACAGCTAAGGGCTGTTCACAGGCTCCATGCAACTTGCCCTTTTCATTTTTCCAATCATCTGATTTCAAATGATGTTGTCTTTATCTGCTGATTGGTAGCTAAACCTCTCAGCACGGTGTCATTCTGTAATTAAGAGGGACAGTGAGATCAATAAAACAATTTGAATTGAAAAAGAGAAAGAAAATACTCAATTTCAGAATGAATAGCCCACAAACAAACTCCCATACATTCTCTCCACTGTTGTAACTAGTTAATACTAGAGAAAAAACATACAGCAAGAAGTGGGTGTGGTAACGTTAGCGGGGTGTAATAATGTTATCCAAACGGTTGGATCAGACTTGTTTGCGTTTGCTTCCGTTTAAGAAACGTTTTTTTTTTTTACAGAATCCGCAGAACAAATGTAACCCTGGCTATCCAAAGACCCTCGAATCACTTAATCATGTTGCTGGAAATGTATTTGTTACCGTTGCCAGAGCTGTTGGTTTTATGAGGAGACATACAAACCAAATTACAGCATAACGTCAGATCAGATAGCTAACGTAAGCTAATGTCCAATCTGATATGGATTGTAAAGAAATGCTGTAGATAGCGACGGCAGTTTATGATACCACAACAAAGTACCCTAGTCTAAACAATAACACCGGGTGTTAGTTCGCTACAGTAACTAACTACAATCAGTGGTAGTAGATAGGTAGCATAATTTATACGTCGCTATCTTAACTTTCTTCTGGAACAAACCATTTATAGTAGATCATAATGTATAGTAACACTGTACCTTTACTTCATTGTTGGTAAAATAAAACATCTTAATATACATATGTATATAAAATGGGTATTGTAGTTGCACAAATTGGCAACCTAGTTTAAGCGTCAATACAAAACTAGAGTCACCGTAACTGTAGTGTAGGTAGCTACAGTAACGCCAATCAGTACTGTCTATAGCTAGCAACCGTATACATTAATACATATTGTTACTACTAGATTATAAATGACAAAATATTACAGACAGAGAAATAAAGAAAAAAACTATTTCGTTAAGTAACAACAGAAACTGTAGTGTTCACGCAATTTGCAAACCGACCTTGCCAAATCAAGGTTTGTTTTGGTATTAACTAACTGTAGCTAGTGCTAACTAGCTACAGTAAGTACAACAGCCAGCTAGCAAAAACATAACGCCATTATTAAGGCTAGTCTCTGTCTTTCTGGGCTAATTGTTGTTAGCAACCCAATTAAAATAAAAATAGCTAATGTTTTTCCTAAGAATTTCGATAGCTAAAATTCGCTTAAATCTGACAATGCTTACCAAAGCATGCTTCCTGTCATTACACTGCGATATGACCTGGTTGGCTAACGTCACAGCTTGCGCCAGCTAGCTTCTACCAGATAGCTTCCTAAAAAACAGCAAGCCTCTTTTACTGGGTTTGGGTTATTGGGTTCCAACGAGTATTCCTGCGTTCCTTCGTTAATGCACCTCATTGAAGCGTCTGGCTGTCCACGACCGAGTGTGTACTCAGCGAAACACCAGCAAATAGAACAAAACAGGGTGGGACCTAAATGCATTTGTCCAATAGAAAATAGTTCTGTTTGCTAAAACGTTTATTTAACTACAGAATGAATACATGCTTGAATTAATCGTAGGCTATGTACCATATTATAACAGTCGAATACATGATCATAGCTATCGGAAACAACAATAGTGCATTATCAATATTAACCGATATCCTACTAATCATTTTTCATTAATGTATATTAGGTTACTTTCATTGTGTTCCTCAGCTCCTTTTTAGATAGTCAGGAAAACGTTGACAGCTGCAACTATTTACTTATTTACTGGCCTTATTTTTTCCACACATTTTATTTTGCTTGGTTGTGTAGGCTACTGTCAGTGGTCAATGCTACTTGTGCACGGCCCTACTCTTGCCATAAGGGTATCGAGTTTCTGTTGAATGGCCTTAACTTTGCATCAAATACCCTTGCTAGATCACATTCACTGGCTTAGAGAAGACCAATTCCCATACCGTTACGTTAAGTATACGTCATTATTAGTACAGAATGTCTTAATTTACATCAAAACGTAATTCAAGTGTATTCACCATCTCGTGATCTTGTGTTTCATGCTATCATATTGGTAAATCTAGTGTAGTGGCGCATAAAAAGTCCGACGCAGATTTATTGGTTTCGCTTGACGGGGGATTTCGAGAGTCTGATGCATTACCATGGACAACCCATGGACTGTACCAACCAGACAACACCATGCGCTGTCAAAAAGCATATTTTTCACTGGGCTTTTTTAAATGTTGAATATATGTTATTAGTATGTTTACAGTTTGATTATTATATGCTTTACGCATATTGCTTTTGCGTTTGCTTTGGACATAGTGATCCTCCTCCCCTCTGCGCTTGGCACTGGAAAACACACCCCTCTTCCCCGGTAAAAGCAAGGTAGCCTGCTGGGTTTTCAGCTGGTTCGAAGTTGGCCAAGATGCAATGATGGCGTTACATGTCAAGAATAGAGATGCTTATTATCAAAGTGCCGATTATTACAGAAATCTGCAGCCTTTGAACTATGGGGAAAGCAGCCATTATTTCGCCCGGTTACCAGGTAAGAAAAGGCTAGTATTTATGCTGTCAGTAACCGTGACGCTGCTAATGAAGGATGGATGTATGCATGCAGCTTCAGCTATGTAACCAGTGCATTTGCTGGTTAAAGAGGGGTTTTCAACTGACATTTGGCATTATATGTGATCGTAGACTATATAGCAACAAAAAACAAGTTTGAGTGTAGACTATACCCACTGATTTTAATATATTTGACCAGCATTCTTGCGATAATTAAATCAGTGGTAGACAATAGTCGCTGATCAATTAAATCCTAAACGTGAACCTAAGTTAGTTGACTAGCTTTATACCCTCTGCTCTACTATCTGTATTCATGTGTGATGCGGAAGATAGGTGTTTCGTTAAATCAACTGAAACGGTGTTGTGTAGTAGAACAACATGGTCCATTGTTTAAGGAGAGGTCTATGTTATCAACACTTGAAATGTAATTTTGTGTACTAATGACGCAAACACGTTGTCACAAGATTATTCATATGATGATGAAGATGGTGCAGATGCTGATAATGATGAATCAAACAGCTGGGTCTGCATTTGAGTTTATCTTGTCATTCAGCAATGTTTTAAAGATTTTTAACAAAATGGCATTGTCCACTGAAATAGGTTGAGAAACTGCATGCATTTGGCCAGATAGTCATTGCAAATTTGAATTGGTTTCTCAGTCGGCTTACCTGTTAAAATAAAGGTGAAATAAATTAAATACAACGAGAGAAAGAAAGCTGAGTATCGTAGGTTCATAGCCCTGGATATGTTATAAATGCTTTATAAACAACCTCACTGTGTGCATTGCCCTTATGACTTATGACGGCCTCCAAGCTGCCTCCCACCCCCTCCATCTTTTTGGAGCTGGCAATCATGGACCCTTTCAGATGGCTGTCAATAATTGCGGTACTGCATTTTCTCAGCTAATTTATGGGTAGATTAAAGGCTGTTTTATCAGTATGACTGAGTGTTAGAAAAATGCAATAGGTCTTTCTCAACAAAAAAAAACTAAATCTTATGTCACTGCAAGAAACTGTAATAAAAAAAATGCAAGTAAACAATTTCAGACGGCAATTCTTAGATTAAATGATGAGGCATATACTTTCCCTCCATAATTTGTGGCATAGAAAGGCATGAAATAACTAGATAGTCAGATCTATTAAATTGTGTTTACAGACAGGTCATTTTAACCCCTTAAATAAAATGCCATATTGCATTTGAATGATATGAAATTATTTTCCCAATGTAAAGTGGCAGGCAGTTACTGTCTTTGTGTCTTTAAAGAACAGATAATTACTTTACGATCTGTCCTCCCACCGCGACGAACTATAGGCCTTTGTTTTTGCACAATCTTCAAAGTTTGTTATTTCTGAAAGGAAATAAAGTAACAAGCGCTCCCTTTCTAACAAACCCTCAGATCCGAAAGGTAATGAAACAAGTAATACTGCAGTCAGATTGAACACCGAGTTATTCTTAAGCGTGAATAGGAAATGTATATAAAATGAAGAAACTGAGAAAGTTAGTATTGATAAGTGACAATTAATGCTCATTGCGCAGTATATGCTGTTATTTTGGACACATTTCAAAAAGTTAAGACAACCTTCGCAACAGTATAAACATTGTAATATGTAATTAGTACATATTACACCCATAGTAATGGGTGTGAAACGGCTGGTGTTTCAATTGGTTAAGTCACTTTTTTGAAAGGGATACAAATAGTTTATCTGGATCCGCAAGAGAGTTGTGTTCAGAGGATCACAGGTATTGAGATCGCTGGCATTGGGTGGTCGAAGGGAAGCTATTACATTAGGGTACAGTACAGGTAGTCTTGGGAGGCCACACCTACAATCTCGTCTGGCCTCCTTGGAGGTCTGGAAACTTGCCTATTAAAAAAACACTCAGGGGCAAGATTTCTATTGGATGTTTGTTTTCAAAAAACCTCCACTCACAGGCTTGCTGAAGGCGGGCTCACTATTTCTTCCAACTGAATAGAACACATTTCCTGAAAGTTCATACCTATGTTGCAACATATCAACAAAGAAGCTAAAATGGAGGGAAATTTGACTTTTGTTTTGAAAGAACTGCTCTCTATTCATAACACTGAGCCAATAAAACCTTCTCTGCTTAAATGCTGTTCTGAATTTTTTTTATTTTTTTTCCTACA
Organism: Esox lucius; assembly: GCF_011004845.1. Classification (NCBI taxonomy): domain Eukaryota; kingdom Metazoa; phylum Chordata; class Actinopteri; order Esociformes; family Esocidae; genus Esox; species Esox lucius. The sequence goes on from NC_047576.1 coordinate 16,493,330, forward strand.
GGCTATGGTAAAAGTTGAATTTATCAAGAATGGCTGAAAGTCTGTGATTTATTGAAAATTAAAATGGACAAGTAAATGATACTGGGACTGTTGGTTCGTTCATTAGGCGAAAATCTTTTGGTACATCTGGGGGTTGAGACTGCCGTGCCATCTCTTTTCATTAGAGTTTAGAATGAGCTTTTTCCATCACAAAACTGCTAATTCTTTCTACCTCATCCACACTTCTTTCATATTTTAGCAGAAGATTGTGACAGGAGCCACATACCCCTTCAGAAAACCCATCATTCAGCATTACAGGCCCCATTATATCTTCTAAAGTGAGTGTGTAGTCCAGTCGCAATAACAACTATTTATCTAGGGAAAAGTTTATGTTTGTTTCTCAAAGACTGATATGGTTCACCACAAACACAACATACATCCACAGATTTTGACTGGGTTTTATTGGGTGATTTTGTGAAAATGTTGAGAATCAATGAATTCCATAATAACCAAGCAAAATGATTTTATAAATCTTTGAAAAATTAAAACATCTAAAATATGACATTTATATAAGTATGGAAACCCTTTCACGCAACACCTTTGGCAGTGATTACAGCTTTGAGTCTTCTTGGGTGTGATGCTACAGGCTTGGCACATGTAAATTATTCGGGAAGTTTCTCCCATTCTTCTCCGTAGATTCTCTCAAACTCTGTCAAGCTGGATGGGGAATGTTGCTGCACAGCCATTTTCATGTCTTTCCAAAGACGTTCGATCAGGTTAAAGTCGCATTGATATGGCTGTGTGCTTAGGGTTGTCCTGTTGGAAGGTGAAACTTCACACCAGTCTGAGGTCCTATGGATCATATTTTTATGTAGGACATGTCTGTACTTAGCTCCATTCATCTTTCCCTCGATCCGTCACTGAAAAACATCCCCACAGGATTATGCTGCAACCACCATGCCTCACAGTAGGGATGGTGTTGGCCTGTTTTTTCCAGACATGACACTTGGCATTCAGACCAAAGAGTTCAATCTTGGTTTCGTCAGACCATGGTCTGAATCATGGTCTGAGAGGCCATTATGTGTCTCTTGGTGCCTTTGGGCCAAACTCCAAGAGGGAGGTCATGTGTCTTTTTCTGAGTATTGGTTTCCGTCTAAAGTTCTACAACCTAACCAGGAGGGAAGTGATTTTAGGGACACTCATAAAGTGTCAAATATAATCAAATGAATACAATATTCTTGATTTAATCATATTTGATGATTACAAAAGATTACAAAAAACTACCAAAAGAATAAAGGAAGGGTTTGAATTTCTTATGAAATTTAAAAATGCATATAATTCAATTTCAAACCAGTCGCATCAACACACCCAACAGAAGTCACTGGTAGCTTCAGGAAAATTCCAGAAGGTCCATCTGGGCCAGCCCCACCCCTACATACCTGCCTCCTATTGGGAACATGTCTGGGGAGGTATTTGAGGGCTCCCATGGAGCTGCTCAGGGACGAGGGCGGAAGCAAGGATAATGGACAAGAGAACGCTACAAGATGGAGGAGCTGGAAGATGTCCAGGAGATGGAGGGTGCTTGAGCAGCTGCCAAAGTAGTGCCTATTCCTCCCAAACACACCTGTGACCTTTCCCTGTCTCTCCCTGTTACACTGGTGTAGGATGCGGTCATAGCCCCAGGCCAGAGACACATCTCAAGGTTAATTTACATTTTCACAATTTCACAAAAATTAAGAATATATATTTGGGATATATTACCAAAATACCATAATTAAATTCTGTACGCATTTTATCTAATAGGAGTTATTAGTTGTTGTATATTGGCCATATACCACACCCTTCATGTCTTATTGTTTATTAAACGTAGGGGGTAAAAACATATGTAATTGAAGGTTATTAGTTTTATTTTCACAGAAAATTCTTGTTGGACTGTTCTTGCTGACACATGCCTTGACATTCTCAGTCACCTTGGAATTTGTTTCTCTTCTGTTTTTGCTGACATATCGCGGTAATGCATGATCACCGCTTATTGAAAAATGCGCTTTCGACCACAATCTCCAACTCCATTTACTGATGTCTGTCCTACAGATCTAAAACAATATTTAAAATTAGACAGTTCTGCCATCGGTGCCCAAATAATGAACCCTCTTTCAAAGTCTTTTAGATCCTTTCCTCTTGCCATCTTGATCTAAATAAGAGGTCAAATGGGCATGCTCAGCATTTTTATACATGCCACGAAGCATTGCTTATTTGTATCATGCAAATAAGCAATGTTTGGAAGCATTAGATTTTTATGAACTTTAAGTTCCTTGACTAATTTATTCAGGTCTTTCATTAAATTTGTCACCCGTCTGACAAACATTTGAAGGGCTTTTCAACATTTTAAGAATATTTATATATATATATAATATATTCTTTCACTCAGATACCAAATGCCAAAGTAATAGAACCCTCCTCTTTAAAACCCTAAAATACCTTTCCTTTAGCTACTTTCAGTCTCCAATTCATAAACCCAAGGCCATCCCTCTGGGTACCTTGCCAATTCTTCAGGACTTGCATATTACATGAAATTACCGTGTTAAGTCTCAGGAGGAGTATTATGTACCCATGATGCAAATAGAGGACTTTGACTCTGACCTTGGGCTATGACAATGTAGGTTCCTGAGACTATTTTTGGGACCAGGCTACATTCTCCAATGGACACGTGATTCAGTTTTATCTCCTTGTTACTCGGCAAGTGGAAGAAATAGCAGTCATACATGATACTATACTGAAAGGCTAAGCAGATGCAAAGTAGCTTTTGGTATGAACTTCATTATAGGATCCAATTAAAATTATGTTATTGGATACCTCACCATGTGTGTTGTATGAACATTCATACCTGATGTGGGAAACTGACTGTATTTGGGGTCTGATGTCTATTTCTGGTTATTGGAGCATGTTCAGCTCTTCAGGCTACATTGTAATTGATAAGAATGACATTGAAGTGGACATTGTGGGCGTAGTATAGTTGGACCATGATTTTTTAAAATTATTATCACAAAGTTAAATTAAGCATGCCATTTCCTTGTCGTTCCTGCAATGGTTACTGGAATCAAAAACATCCCACAATGTTATTTTAGGTCTGTGAATCACTGTTGTTGGGTGTCCAATCTGAGTTGATACAGTGGAAACATCAGACATGAGTGCAGCTGCTGACAACCCAACCCCCCAAAAATGTGGCCACACATGAGTGCCTGAAATGTATCATACCCAGTCAGGCAGGCAATGGTCTGTTTCAATCACAGCAAGATTGAGAGAACCTTAAGGAATCTGTTGCAAGGAGAGGAGCCCATGCTTTACTGCAGCCGGCCTTTTTCACAAAGACCATTGAAACCAACTCTCACTGTATTTTTTATTATCTTTCTTTTTCCCCAGGGAGAAACACAGTTGATGACTGTAGTTATTCCTATCATACTTATTAAAGTGTAGAACTAATTCTAATACTGGCATCACAAATATTTGCATTGGCCCTTAGGACCAGAGTCTATGCTCAAGCCTTCACTGAGGCTATTTGGCCAGCAGCAGCCACTGTTCCAGCCAATGCCTACACATCCCCTAGGACCCCCTCCGCCAACCCTCGGACCCCCTCCACCAGTGGTAGTGGGCCCGGACCCCCTCCACTTCCCCATCTCCAGCACCCTGTCCACCAAACCTCCAGCTCACCTCCAGCTGATCCAGGGCCCCCCCTGCCCTGTCCCCTGCCCAGTCCCAGCCCCCACTGCCCAGGCAGCCCTCAGCAGCAAGCCCCAGGAGGAGGAGGCTGAGATGGGGGCCACAGATCAGGACGCTACCTTAGAGGAGCTGTGTAAGCCTCTGTACTGCAAACTGTGCAACGTCACCCTCAACTCCGCCCAGCAGGCACAGGCCCACTACCAGGTCAGATGTTTCACTCTACATGTTCTGTATCTTGTTTCTTGATCTCATCTACCAGGTGGTTCTTTCTCCCTCTATATGAAATTGAGCCTGGGTACAAGCTTACTGGTACGCGACCCCAACATGTTTGTTTTAATGGCAGCAAATGTTTGTCATCCCATGTTTGTTTGACTTGTCAGTCATCACTGTTATCCATTCATAAATGTAAGTTGTAAATGTAATCTCTTACATATGCACTCACAAGATCACCCGCAATTAATGGTCGGCGTGGTCAGTGTCCAAAATGTTTGGTTTATCGGCGCATCTCAGCTTAGGGATTAAATCTTGCTTTGTCTCTTCCACAGGGTAAAAATCACAGCAAGAAGCTGAGGAATTTTTATGCAGGTAGTCAGCAGCCGCCTGCAATTACAATTCCGGAGGTCATAGAGCCAGGTTCACAGTTACTGCTACCAACTCCTCTGACCGACAGTGCAACTTCCAAACAGGTACGTCTTGCATTGGTGATAAATGAATGTCTTATTGTCCAGCAAAGGATAGTTATTCATGAGAAAGTCGAAAACCTTTGAATTTCCAGTACATTCACTATGTGTCACTGTTATTTATCAATGCAATAAAATCTGAGGAAACACTTTAGGTATCCTATGAATGCCTTCATTAAATTTAATAACAGCTATATAACACAGTTTATCATTTCGATGAGCTGTAAGTATTTCTAAATAGTTATTAGAAATAGCTGTCTTTCCCTGGAGACGTCATACAACGTCATCACATTCTATTAAATATCTCGGTGTGCAATTATACTACAGAAGTTTGTTTCAGCTTACCCATTTGGTTCGGCTGGTGTAAGCAAATCACATATCAAATAACAGGAGGCATGAGAGTATCCAGATAAGACATTCAGTGCAGTCCATAAGTACTTGGACAGTGACACGCGTTTTGGCTTTGTGGAAGATGGAAAAGTGCTCACAATTTATCAAGAAAAAAACACTTCAGTCATTGATTATTTCAGGTTTAATCGCATACATGATTATCATGACAAATAAAGAGCACAAGTACAGAGACCAGAGCAGTGTTGTTATGATTTTGCATTGCCACGGTTATATTCCTTCCCAACAGTACAGATGATGCCACCAGTCCTTCCTGAGAGCACATACACTACCGTTCCAAAGTTTGGGGTCAATTAAAAAAACATTATCCACACATGCATACATCCATGAAAACATACATACAATTGAATAGGAAATATAACAACATTAATAGGAAATACAGTCAAGGACAAATAATTTAGATTTTTAATCGAAATAATAACTGTATACAGACATATGTAGGAGAAGCAATTCTTTGATGACAGAGTGAAACGGCCTTAAGCCATGCCTCGATTGTGGCTCAGAAGCAACACACGTACACAATGGTTGCAAATATCAATAGCAGGAACCACGTTAGAAGAAAATAAGGTTGCGGAATTTCAAAGAAACATTTACCAAAGCGAACAGTTACTCAAATAGTGGCGGGATAAATTCAACCACACCACTGACATTGTTTATGGAAAGTATATGCTGTCAGAGAGAAATTGCATTCAATGTTCTATCTCAAGCAACAATAAAAAATGCACCACAACACAAAATGTCATTAACTTTGTTTTTTACCACACAACTAGTGATCTGAAGTTGAAATAATATATATAATATTTAAATCATAATCTGTAATCTGAATTAGTGAAGTTATAGAGAGCCTTGAGGCATAATGCAATTGTCCCACCTATTACAAGACAATTTTTGATTGGTTGATTCCACTGTCATTACAAAATACTAATTGGGTATTTGTTTCTCTTGGATATGAAGAGGGGCTCTCTGAGGGTGTAGAGGGCCCTGACAGTTCCCCACTGCTGAAGCACCACCCACAAGTTGGATTGGCTTGATGGGCACTTCTTATGTACCATATGGTCAAACTGCTCCCACAACAGCTCAATAGAGTTGAGATCCAGTGACTCTTCTGGCCACTCCATTATAGACAGAATGCCAGCCTACTATTTCTTCCCTAAATATTTATTGCACATTTTGGAGCAGCGCTTTGGGTCATTTGAGGAAATTGTCTCCAATCAAGCGCTGTTCACAGGGTATGGCATGGTGTTGCAAAACAGAGTGATAGCCTTCCTTCTTCAAGATCCCTTTTACCAATTATCCCACTTTACCACCTCCTAAGCACCCCAGACCATCACATTGCCTCCACCATGCTTGACAGATGGAGTCAAGCAATTCTCCAGCATCTTTTCATTTGGTCAGTTTGCATCTCACAAATGTTCCTATGTGTGATCCAAACACCACAAACCTAGATTTGTCTGTCCATAATACTTTTTTCCAATCTTCCTATGTCCAGTGTCTGTGTTCTTTTGCCCATCTTAATCTTTTCTTTTTATAGGCCAGTCTGAGATATGGCTTTTTCTTTGCAACTCTGCCTAGAAGGCATTGGCATTGTTGACGATGAGACTGGTGTTTTGTAGGTACTACTTAATTAATCTGCCAGTTGAGGACTGTCAGGCATCTGTTTCTCAAACTAGAAGCTCCCACTCCCACTTCCTCCTTCTATTCTGGTTAGAGCCAGTTTGCGCTGTTCTGTGAAGGGAGTAGTACTCATCGTTGTACAACATCTTCAGTTTCTTGGCAATTTCTCGCATGAAATAGCCTTCATTTCTCAGAACAAGAATAGACTGACAAGTTTCAGAAGACATTTTTTTGTTTCTGGCCATTTTGAGCCTGTAATCAAACCCACAAACACTGATGCTGTAGATGCTGAAGTTGTCTAAAGGAGGCCAGTTTTATTGATTCTTTAATCAGCACAAAAGTTTTCAACTGTGCTAACAAGTTTGCAAAAGAGTTTTCTAATGATCAATAAGCTTTTAAAATGATGAACTTGGATTAGCAAACACAACGTGCTTTTAGAAACCAAGACTGAGGGTTTATGTTAATGGGCCTCTGTACATATTATGTAGATATTCCATTAAATATCAGCCGTTTCCAGCTACAATAGTCCTTTACAACATTAACAATGTCTACACTGTATTTCTGATCAATCTGATATATTAGAAATGGAGAAAAAAAATTGCTTTTCTTTCGAAACCAGAAAAGGAACCAGACAAGCCTTGTTCAGCCGGCCCGCAATTAAAAGTGATAAATGATGTGCTCCTCACTGGATTTGAACCTGGGTCTCCAACGTGAGAGGCTGGGTCTTTATGTACTAACCCACGGTGCTATACATTTGCCTGCTCGCTAGACACCATTAAGCATTGTGTTAAACTGACTAACTTTCTTATCTTATTAAGTTTACCTCCACCACAAATAGCATCTATGAACTGTAGGGCTTTTGCCACTGGCCATTTAACAGCTTATTAGCTAGTATCTACTAACTTACTACTTGGAATAGTCATAATCAATCAATCAATCAATCAATCAAATTTATTTATAAAGCCCTTTTTACATCGGATGTTGTCACAAAGTGCTTTTACAAAACACCTGGCCTTAAACCCCAAGGAGCAAACAACAGAGTGTTGAATTTCAGTGGCTAGGAAAAACTCCCTAAGAAGGCCGACATTTTGGAAGAAACCTAGAGAGGACCCAGGCTCAGAGGGGTGACCAGTCATCTTCTGGCTGTGCCTGGTGAACATATTAAGAGTACAAATTGTAATAATAAATAAATCTAGAGTCTATTTAAACTTAGTCCAGGTCGGAAGAATGACCAGATGGACAAGGACAGCGACAACACGAAGGAGGGGGGAGGTGTCAGCACAGTGGCTGCTGAAATCGTCAGGAATCATCTGGATCTGCAACACAACCAGGAGAGCTTTGGACAGGGACAGCAACAGGTCTTTCAAGCCTGGTACTCCTCAGGTGTGGGCCAAGACCTCATGTCCTCCTAAGTTTAAAACGACAGGAGACAGGGGACATTTAGAAGATGCATTCCTTAGATCTACAGGGATTTAGAGTGGAGATGGAGAACTGACCCTACTCCCCCAGCACAATAATATAGTACCGTAAGACCTTGGGGCTGAGACAGGGGGGTCTAGTGACACTGGAAATCAATCCACCCACATTGCCAAGCATCAACCAAAGGGACCCCTGCCAACTGCAACCACCCTGAATGAGGGCCGAGTATTGCCAGCAGATTACAGCTTATAAGAATTGAACAATTGCTATCGAGACTGAAGATGAACTTTTCCCTGCCAAAGCTATTTAATTTCATGGCACAAAAACATTTGTTTTTCTTTCATTCGTGCATGACATTGATACAATAACTCTCAATACAGTTGACGATAACTGACTTTCTCGTCAAGTGAAAACATTTGAGAATTGTGGAAACCCCTACTCTTTTACTGCCCAAGGGGTTTTGATCTAGCATATTAACCCCAAAAGCATGCACAGATGAGTACTTCCAAAATCCACCAGAAACAGTCGCAATATAACCGTAAACAGTTTTAGTTTAGGCTTAATACAACATAGCTACTGAATGTTGTAGCCAGCTAAGTTTTTGTCTATCCTGACCCAAAAAGCATGCACGGATGCATACTTCGAAAATCCACCAGAAATGATCACAATACTGTATAACCGTAAACAGTTTAGGCTTACTATAACGTAGATATTGAAGGTTATAGCTAGCAACGGTTTTGTCTATCTGGAACAAATCCTAATGCATAATTTGTTTCAGTCAGTCTCACTCACTCACTCAGTAAGAGACATTTGCTCTTCTTGGCCGGCTCCGCATACACGGTCCGGCAAAAAAGGGAAATTTCTAAGTGACCCCAAACTGAATGATAGTGGAGGCTAGATGGTAGATTGAGACTGGGAGCCTTGCTCAGTCGACATTCATTACAGTGTGCCTGGATACAGTGAAGGGAAAGACATTGACCAGGGAAGACATTTGAGTATTGGATATTGCTACCTAGCACCATCTATCATCCTTCATAGCTTATTATTACCCACACAAGAGTGAAACTAGTGTTACTAACTGAATTTTACGTTTGTAAACGTGCTCATGGACAGCACATGGCGAACAGTGTGGCCCATTCATTTTCAATAAAGTCTAAGCAGGAGGTATAATTTGATCAAGGCTGTACTGTCAGCAATGCTCATGCCTATGAAGGCTGCTCAGCCAGCTGGCTCAAGCAAGGCATATTTATATTCAAAATATTTTCTATTTTTGAACCAGTGCCAACAACAGGACCAGTTGACATTTCCACTCTTCACTATCTAGCAGGCTAACTCTATTAGTTTACAGAATAATTTTTGGGAATTGACAGTTTTTATTCATGTTTATGGTTTTATGTACAGTGGGGAGAACAAATATTTGATACACTGCTGATTTTGCAGGTTTTCCCACTTACAAAGCATGTAGAAGTCTGTAATTTTTATCATAGGTACTCTTCAACTGTGAATGACGGATTCTAAAAAATGATTTTTAAGTAATTAATTTGCATTTTATTGCATAACATAAGTATTTGATACATCAGAAAAGCAGAACTTAATATTTGATACAGAAACCTTTGTTTGCAATTACAGAGATCATACGTTTCCTGTAGTTCTTGACCAGGTTTGCCCACACTGCACCAGGGATTTTGGCCCACTCCTCCATACAGACCTTCTCCAGATCCTTCAGGTTTTGGGGCTGTCGCTGGGCAATACGGACTTTCAGCTCCCTCCAAAGATTTTCTATTGGGTTCAGGTCTGGAGACTGGCTAGGCCACTCCAGGACCTTGAGATGCTTCTTACGGAGCCACTCCTTAGTTGTCCTGGCTGTGTGTTTCGGGTCGTTGTCATGCTGGAAGACCCAGCCACGACCCATTTTCAATGCTCTTACTGAGGGAAGGAGGTTGTTGGCCAAGATCTCGAGATACAAGGCCCCATCCATCCTCCCCTCAATACGGTGCAGTCGTCCTGTCCCCTTTGCATAAAAGCATCCCCAAACAATGATGTTTCCACCTCCAAGCTTCACAGTTGGGATGGTGTTCTTGGGGTTGTACTCATCCTTCTTCCTCCTCCAAACACGGCAAGCTGAGTTTAGACCAAAAAGCTCTATTTTTGTCTCATCAGACCACATGACCTTCTCCCATTCCTCCTCTGGATCATCCAGATGGTCATTGGCAAACTTCAGACGGGCCTGGACATGCGCTGGCTTGAGCAGGGGGACCTTTCGTGCGATGCAGGATTTTAATCCATGACGGCGTAATGTGTTACTAATGGTTTTTTTTGAGACTGTGGCCCCAGTTCTCTTCAGGTCATTGACCAGGTCCTGCCATGTAGTTCTGGGCTGATCCCTCACCTTCCTCATGATCATTGATGCCCCACGTGGTGAGATCTTGCATGGAGCCCCAGACAGAGGGAGATTGGCCGTCATCTTAAACTTCTTCCATTTTCTAATAATTGTGCCAACAGTTGTTGCCTTCTCACCAAGCTGCCTATTGTCCTGTAGCCCATCCCAGCCATGTGCAGGTCTACAATTTTATCCCTGATGTCCTTACACAGCTCTCTGGTCTTGGTCATTGTGGAGAGGTTGGAGTATGTTTGATTGAGTGTGTGGACAGGTGTCTTTTATACGAGTAACAAGTTCAAACAGGTGCAGTTAATACAGGTAGTGAGTTGAGAACAGGAGGGCTTCTTAAAGAAAAACTAACAGGTCTGTGAGAGCCGGAATTCTTACTGGTTGGTAGGTGATCAAATACTTATGTCAAGCAATAAAATGCAAATTCATTATTTAAAAATCATACAATGTGATTTTCTGGATCTTTGTTTTAGATTCTTTCTCTCACAGTTGAAGTGTAAAAATTACAGACCTCTACATGCTTTGTAAGTAGGAAAACCTGCAAAATCGTGTATCAAATATTTCTCCCCACTGTAGAAAATTAATTTTCCTCAGTCAATAATGTTTGTTTATTTCATTGTTTTGGTCACTGGTGGAAAGAGAGTGTACTTGGTGGGGGACTCAGTGGTTGTGTGAAAAGGCCTTTGAAGACCTTAAGGAACAAGATTGGGTTTTCGGCTGTGACTTTAACAGGTGTTACAACATTGGATTTTGGTCTGGGGTGCCAAGGTCTTTTGGGCAATGTCTTCGGACAAATCTGACTGTTGGGTCCAAACGGTTTGAGCTACAAACTAATACTTCAGTGGACTCTCAGGAACTCCAAGCTCAGATATAGGAAACATATTTTAAAACAACTTTCTAAAAAATATGTATTTTATTTTGGTCATTTACATACACAGCTCTGGAAAACATTAAGAGACCACTGCAGCTTTTTCTTTCCTTTCCAAAAAAGTTGAAAAGGAAAGTTTTGAGTGAGGAACAGAAGTGTTCAATTTGCAGTGGTCTCTTAATTTTTTTTTTTCCAGAGCTGTATGAGGCCTTTACAGATACAGTGCAGAGCAAAATAAAATACATATTTTTTATGAAAGGAAAAGGTGCGGCGGTCTCTTAATTTTTTCCATATGTAAAGGCCAGACTGTAATTTAAAATATTGTTTTTAAATAAACCAGTCAAAAGTTTGGACACCTACTTATTCAAAGGAATTTCTTATTTTTTACTTTCTTCCACATTGTAGAATAATAGTGAAGATATCAAATCTATGAAATAACACAGATTCATGAGGTGACTACCTCATGAAGCTGGATGAGAGAATGCAAAGTGTGCAAAACTGTCATCAAGGAAAATTGTACTTTGAAGAATCTACAATATCAAATGTATTTTTATCTGTTTTGGTCATTTTTCCATTTTTTTATGTACGTGTACTGTACCTTCAAAATGTATTTGCTTACTTATTCTTGGTATGATTATCTTAAAACAATATCATAATATGTATGCTTAGTATAGATTAGGGCTTAGACCATATCAAGTTAGATTATGCTGTAATGTCAATGTTTTTTTACACAGTCTGCATAGCAACCTCTACTATATGCTACAGTACATGTGAGCTTCAGAACTATGACATCTGCCTTTACAGAATGTACAACGACACCTTACATAAAGTTACATTAATTTGGAACAGCAATGAATGTGCTTATACCACAGGATGAGTTGAGAGATTCACATTTTTGTGTGAGTGTAGTACCTGGTAAGCAGGTATCTATATAGGGGTCTCACGTGTGGTGTTGGAAATTGGCTTAGCATCATCCAGGGTTGCTGTGGTTGTCATGACAAGGTTGCCATGCCTTGTTGCACTCTATCAACTCCTTGTGGTATGTTGGGCACCTGCAATCAAAATCATGGTGTTAGGGTGGTGAATACTTTCTCAACAAAGTGTCACTAGTGTAGCTATCAGGAGTGCAGGGACCGTGGTGGGTGGGGGCCCTGTGCTTGGCCTCGATAATAAATGTGTTTTTGTATTTTTATTTTATATTGTGTATTTCTATTAGGTCTCACAGTCAGATGGTGGCTTTGAGGTTAATCTAAGCCAGGATCGGATTTACATGTGTATATACTGCATCGTAATTGTTTGTCCGGGGGTGGGGGGGGGGGGGGCATGTAAGGACAGCTTGCACCCTGGCCCTGCATCACCATGCTACGCCAGTGCAAAGTGTGTAGTTGTTGGTGAGTTTTTTTTTCTGTTTAACTAGTGTGACAAAAAGGAGAACAATTTGGTAAGATGCGTTTTGGAGAACTCATCTTTGTATTACCTTAGCCTGTAGGGAGATGTTGCGATCAAGCAAGTCCGTGAGTTGAAATTTACCTTGGCAGGGACAAAACTGTAATTTTTCATTTGGAAGAAAACAAAAAAGTTAAACTGAAAAATAACTGGATGACTAGTAACCAAGTAACTGATTGTTTTACACAGGTGCATGAACAATACAAACAATTTTAAGAAATGCATTCTGGCTCCATATTGTCTGCTTTGCTCATTGACATGCAAAACCTAAAGGTGTCCAGAGGTTGTAGTTAGACAGAGTGCCAATGGGGGGAGTCCTTGGATGTGAGAAGCCCAGAGATGAAAGCAGCACAGGGTTACACAAGGATCACATCAACTGGAAAAATAGAGAATAGGGGCAAAGCAGCCCAATCTGGTCCAAACCAGGCAATTGACTTCAGCTGGCTTGGTATCTCTAGTGACTGAAACAGACAAGGGATGGTTTGGGGGTGGGGAAGGCATAACAACAGCCCCCCCCCCCACCCTGGTGGTTAATGGAATGTATTACAAAAATCTCAGAAATTATCAGAAAACTATAAAACATAAATTTCCATAAATATGATTAATGTATTACATGATTTCATAAAATCATGGAATTTCTACCAATTGGTTTTACTTATTTATTGTTACTTACATCTTTGTCTCTCACTATACTCCCATGAGGAGGACCGTGGGCCTTCGTACTGGTGCTGTAATTGCTGTAATGTAGATATATCTCTTCTGTTTCAAATGAGATATTCCCTGTTTAAAAATAATTGCACATCAATTACCTTTAACCTCACAACAGTAGTAAATAACATTTGGTGCAAGACCCTTGGTCTAAGGCTGGTTGCCAAGCAACATGGCAACTCATTTGAGGTGAATTTACATGGAGTAAATTCACATGGAGGTGAGAGAGTTCAACAACCAGCTTGGCACTGGAAGGTGTCTTGACCCAAATTTTAGCACTGGAAGTGTCACTGTGCTCTGTAGATTCCGCATTTACCACTCACCAGTTTTGCAAGAAACAAGGGAAAATTCGGGGGGAAACCTTAATGTAGCATGTAATAACATATGACATAACTGTATATTTGAAAACATTTATTAAGCAGCCTCAAAACTAAAGTGAAAGAAGCTGTGAAAGATGAGCTAGTAAAAATTCCCTCTTTGTTTATTTTTCTTACACAGCCGGTATCATTCAAGGGTGCCAGCAGGGTGATTTTAGCCACAGAAAATGACTATTGCAAGCTGTGTGATGCCTCATTCAGCTCCCCGGCTGTGGCCCAGGCACACTACCAAGGCAAGAACCATGCCAAGAGACTACGGCTAGCTGAGGCCCAGCAAAGCAGCATCATCCTGTGAGTCTGTGACGTTACTACTCCCTCCACACCCACCACAGGCTTAGACAAACAACAGATGCAGCACTAACACATGGCCAATAAAACCTACTGTTACATGAAATGAAATCTAGACAAGTTTAAATACAGCAGCTAAAAGGATTAGGATTTACAAACAGCATATGGATGACTTTCAAGACATGCCTTCAGTTATGTGATTGGTGGTCCTGTTTTTTAGAGAATCGGCTGAATGTGTCCAAAGGCGTCCGAGGAAAGAAGGTAGCGAGTACAGACTGATCAAGAACCGCAGGAGCCCACAGTTGCCCCTTGCCTTGCCAGGTATAACTAATTTAAACAAAGACATATCAGTAACAATGTATGAACAAACATTATATGAAACATTATGTATTTCCTGATAGCTACACCAGCAAAGATCCCCCACACAATCAAACCTCTTTCTCCATGCTTCACGGTGGGAACCATATATGCAGAGATAATTCATTAATTTGGACTCATCAGACCAAAAGGCAGATTTCCACTCATCTAATGTCCATTTCTTGTGTTTCTTGGTCAAAGCAAGTTTGTTCATCTTATTGGTGTCCATCAGTAGTGGCTTCTTTGCAGCAATTTGACCATAAACGCCTGATTCACACAGTCTCCTCTGTACAGTGGATGTTGAGATGCTCTCTGTAAAGCATTTATTTGGATGGCAATCTGGGGTGCAGTTAATTGTGCTAATTTGAGTTAACTGTCTTGCTCAGGAACAGAACGATTATTGACCTTGTAGGCATTGGGCATAGATGTAGTGGAGGGAAAATGCATGAAACGCTGTATATTTACCTTTTTATTTGTGAAATAGCATTTACAAACTTTTTCATTCAGTACATTATTGTTTAACTACTTTTTGTTGCATTGTTCGACGCAAAGGACATTAATGTTATTGATCTAAATTCTAATCACGCCAGTCTCTTTGCGAATGTTTGGAATCAAGTATGCTCGTCATGTTCACCTGTGCAAGCTAGCGTTGCCTTGATAGAAGTGCATTCACTCTATCCAAAAGCAAACATTCCCTATCCACGTGCACACCCCAGACTGACGTTAATCAAACTACCTCAGCCCAGATAGAGTGGTTAGTTAAAATCTCTGGTCCAGACCACTGCGGGCAACTAGTTAATTCAAGTTAGCTAGTTCCTTATGAATAAAAAATCACAAGGAAATGTTGTAGACATTTAGTTGTAGCTAATTAGCTCAATGCAATAGCTCTGGTTATGTAGCTAGATACTGTGTTAGCCGCTGGCATCAGTGCCTCCATTATTAGTAAACTAGCAATCTAATATATTATCCAACATTTTTTTGCCAGAACACTATAAATTATCCTATATGGATATTTAACGTACAGTAGATGGTTGGGTAAAACCAAATCACGTATATTTTATTTATTTAATCAATAAATAAAGGAGAGAGGTCTGTGCGTTGGTAGAGCAATTAATATATTTTGTTGAAAACCTGTGTTTGCCTAATCAATTGACGTGGGTGAATAAATGAAGCTTAGTCAAATAATTATACTTTCAAACCTTAAAGAGAATATTGATATATTGGTTAGTGGTTGTTACTGGTTTCATATGTGACAGATTTGTACATTTATAAATGGTTTATTATCACATACTATAAATACTCACTGGTGAATTTTAGCAGTTTACAATACATACTTGCAGTGCAGCTCATATTAGATAATAAATATGAATGTGATTACAAACGATAACAAAATTCTATATTAAAACTTTCAACTTTTGTGAAATTAATGTCCAGTCCAAATTAACTAATTTGGGAGGAATCAACTGAAGGGGATTTTGTATAATTTATAGAAAATTACACTTGGCCTTCAAAATTAATAGTACAAGCATGAACAAAATTCTAATGATACTGTTTAAAAATGTAGTATCTTTTGATTACTACTATATCACTGGCTTTGGGATTATAAACAGTGACCTTTTGTATACTTACAATACACAACACTCTTGACCACCTGACTACCCTGCATTTTATTATGTAATTTTGAACAGAAAATGTAGTAGTTACATACATAATTTACATAGCCTCATAAAATATAAATGTACCATATACTGACAGGGAAATCTATTCAATGATTACTATTATACCAGTGCATTTCATTGCAGCCTTTAACAGAGCACAAAACAATGCTTCTGCCATGTTTAACACAGTACTGTGAACCGCTGCATTTAATTGGTTTAACTATGTAAGGAATTTATCATGGCTATAAGGAAGGGATAAAATTCCCATTCACTTCGTCAAGGTTGCTAGGACTGCTTGCCAGAAAAACACTACTAAAAATCTAGCTGATGGATGTAAACGATGTTCACCCCAACAAATATATAGACAATATCAATAGGAAATCATGTTTTTTCCTTAAGAAAAAGCTAGCTGAGAATGGATTGAAACAATGTTCTCCCCAACACAAAAACAACACATTAAAACAACATAATCTGTTTCAATTTGATAGCTAAGTAGCAAGGTGTCATTATTTCAATACTTATCATTTGTAATATCCTTTTTGTTGTTGGAAATATTTGGACCCAATCCGTTCAACTATCGCACAGCTATAGCTGCTCCTGATGTTAGCTAGTTAGCTTTGGGGCAACAGAGTAAGCAAGCTAGCTTGTTTGTATTGCTATGTTATGGTGGGATTATTTTCATACACTATGCTGTTATGCAATTATATTCTGTTCTGCATTATCAAGGTGTTGTATGTAGACTGCAAGATGTCCATGTTGACTGCATCATCCATGTTGTTCACCACTGAGGGATTAGCTTCTCCACCATTTTTCTCCTCTAAGCCAGAACGGATATAGTTTCCAAACACAATATATGTAAATAAATAGCTGCTCTTCAAGCCCCCTCCCTGGCTCACCATAGTCTCTTCAACATGTGGCCCAGCTGAACTAGGCTTGCCTAGTTTTTCTTTCTTGTTTTAATTATCTGAAAATGTTTAAATTACAATTAAGTAACGTGTATGTGATTGAGGGCAGAGGCATTTATAACAATGTAGCCTTAAAGTGGGAACAAGACATGTGAATATCATCCACCTTGCAGGAGACTATCATTTTCTGCCCAATAGTTGCACCGTCTGCCAGCACCTGGTCAGTCAGTGTAAACCTACTGCGGGCCTGGCGCCTGGGTTTTAGACATGTAAACCAATACACCAGGCAGCCACTCAGAATTCACACAGCCTTCTTAGATGCAGTGTCCGCTGTCCACACTGGTATCCACACCCAATCTACAACCCACACCCCACATACACTCCATCCTGGCCTCCACCAACTGGATGAATAATATAAAGTGCTGAGTAAAACTTTCAGGGAGTCCGATTAGCTCTGCGAGTGCTTGTGATGGTTGCCTCCAGCCATACACTCAGACACAGCAGAACCTCTAATCTCAGACCGAACATGGTGAGGGACATGTTTGTATTTCTTCTTGCAACATTCATTCGGCAGTGGAAAGCTACTCCTGTCTAAGCACGGTTTTGGTGAACAGCAGCTAAGGGATAGTTTCCGACTTGGTTAGATAAATCCCATTGCCAGAAAATACAGTGAAAACAGCTATTATACCATAAAGCTTTAATAATTAAATAATAAAAGCTTTAATAATTGATGTAAGCGAGATCTCAGGATTAGAAAGAAAAATCGGAACATCAGCCTACAAGCTTATTTTATGATGGAAATCTCAAATGACCAGACCCTGTATTCCCTGTATGGAATTGGCCAATGACTCTATAGCTGGCACAAAAAGAAGAAGGGACTGCATTATTAACAAAAATGCTCCAGTTTGAAATTCTCCAGTCTGGTTTCAGACCCGATCATAGCACTAAGACTGCACGCGTGAAGGTGGTGAATTAACTTTTAATGGCATAAGACAAATGTTCTGCATCCATCCTTTTGCTTCTTGACCTTAGTGCTGCTTTCGGCACCATTGATCACTTCCTTCTTTTAGAGAGATTGGTAACCCATCTTGGGGTACGTGGACACATTCTTGCCTTGTGTCAATCCTATTTATCAGAAAGATATCTGTTCGTATGGGTGGATGGCCTGTCCTTTGACAAATCAAAAGTTTTGGTGTTCCTCAAGACTCAATAATGGTGTTGGGACCACTATTGTTTTCACTATATATATATATGCTGCCTCTTGGTGATGTCATCCGGAATCACAATGTACATTTTCACTGGTATGCACTCAGCAGATTTGTATATTTCAGTGAAACAAGTAGAAGCTCCCTATCTTGGAAGCTTGTTTTTCAGACATAAAGAAGTGGATTAGAGAGATAGTTTTGTGTTTAAAAGCCGAAAAAACTGAAATGCTTGTTTTAGTGCCCAAGAAGCAGAGATTTGTCGTCAGGTAATTTTTTTTTTTCATTTCCGGAACATTGCAGAAATCATAAAAAATCGGAGCTATCAGGGCTAACGACGCCATTGACGTAAGACATTAAAATTTGAATATGCACAGGAGCACCTTTGTTGGTCGCTGGATGAATGTGTGGCTAATTAGCTTTCCAAGTAAAGCTATGATAGATAACATTAGTGATGGTTGATTGATTAGCACGCGAATATCGGCCCGTTTTCACCAAAAACGTTTGTTTATACTCCATGCAATTACTGATACTTTTAGCAAACTATGATTTATTTCCACAATTACAGTTCGAGCAAAAAATGTGTTGATGCTAAAACTATTACAATCGACCGGAAGATAGCGTACGCAACACTTATATTACATTCTAGTTTTCCACTTTTTTTTTAAACGTTTGAAAGTAGTAGACTAATGAAATAGTACAATGTTTGACATTGATTGTACCTACCATAGACTGTAAAAATAAGGTACCTACCAACAACAGTCGGCCAACTGGGGTACGGCAACAACACTTTGACAAACCACAAGCAGAACTGCAGTAAACCGTAAAACTAGAAAGGTAGTAATAATAACGGCAATTTGTTAACTTTAGTTATGATTATGTTTACATTTGCTAATGATTCTTTTTTGGACGGCGGTGCATGGTTGCCTGTCGTAGCATAGCGCATTTTTATTTTATTTCTATATCAATATATTGGGGGGGACATGAGCATATTTGAATATTGGGGGGATGTGTCAAGAAAGTAGCATTGTACATGTTTGTAACAGATTATTGGACGCATTGCCTACAGTAATTAATGTAGTATTTGATTAGCTGGTAGCTGATAACATGCAAAAATTGGTGTAGTAAAATACATTTCTAGCTGTAAGCATTGGATTGCTTACAATATAGAGTTGATATTTATATAACCATCCGATTTTTACCGGGTTATAGCATGAATTGCTCATAGCTACAAATAATAGACTAAAAGGCTAATTTTGTTTGAGGCAATGAGTAAATTCATAATCCATAAATCACCTCCCCCCACGTGTCGTCGTCGCACCCCCCCCTCCCTATTTTGTGCGAATTTGAAAATCCTCTTTACTGCATCTCTACAATTCTACTAAACATCATCAAGGAAAATAGGCTAACTTAGCTACTGTCAACAATATCTTTCTCACTTTGTGTTTTTTTATGACATCATCACTGAGCTGTGGATGCATTGATTAGGGAAAATTGTGCATTCAATCAAATAAAACAGATTACAAAAGTTATTTTTTTGAGTTTTTGAGCTTCCGCATGCATTGCAGAACAAAGCTAATAATGCTAACTCCAGGCAACGAGAGAAGTAAATAATGGCTTAACTTGAAATATGTATTTCATCCAAACATGATTTTAGGTCAAACTATCTCTTTTTATCATTTTCTACCTGTGTCCTTCACTCCCTCGTCACCCTTTTATCTGGTCCCTCCTCTGATGTGGGTGTGTCTTGATATGTATCCCAGGGCCTTACTACAACCCGCGGCCCAGGCAGAGGATCCCCAGGGACCTTGCCATGTGTGTGACACCCAGCGGCCAGTTCTACTGCTCCATGTGCAACTCCGGGGCCAGTGAGGAGGCCGATTTTCGCCTCCACCTCGAGAGCAAACAGCACAAGAGCAAGGTGTCGGAGCAGCGCTATCGCAGTGAGATGGAGAATCTGGGATACACTTAGAAGAGGGGATGGAAGTGTGGAACTTACATGCGCCAGAGGACTGTTAAATGGCAGGAAACTGCAGCAAATGTGAAAGGGTGAAAGAGGAGGGTACATTTAGGGATTGATATGCATAAACCACTCTAATGTTCAGTTTTTTCATGCGTTTGGATTCTTGATTCTTTTGTTACAGTTTTCATTGGTTATAGTACTGTACATATTTGATCTTTATTTCAAGACATTTTTAAAAGGTTCACTCCTATCACATGATCATCCATGTTAAATCACCTTTCCTGCATAAAAATTATCTTGCAAACCAGTCATTTTAGAAAACAAATTCAGAGATAATGAATTCTAGATAACGTTTAGAGAATAGTTTTGAGGTTTTATTTTTACTTTCGTATGGGGTGATCATGTTACTGAAGTGGCTCTTTAACACAATATCCACTTTTTGTATGTTTGTGTATGTTTCATTCATAGTTAATTCTGTTGTAATTTACTGACCTGAGCCTGGGCAGGATTTTCATGTATTTTGCACTTCAGATGGAACCGGGGATTTTTCCATATTTCAAGCTGAATTCTACCCATGGTGTTTGAAGCCAACAACCTATGAGGAATGGAAAAATCTGAAGAACTGTAACTCAAAATCAGTTTCCTTTCACAGGTTTTAAACATTTTATTACGTTTGACTAGATGGGCATTTCAATGTGTGGAAGGAAGCAAAGATATATAGACTTCTACCAGACCAGGTGAATGTACTGTGATTGCAAAGACAATAATTTCCCGGCAGGCCTTGCACAAACAAGTGACAGAATTTTTTTCAACGTAAAAGAAGTTCCCTTTCCTCATGTGTGTTGACATGGGTTTGGTACATCCCACTAGCATCCTGAACAGCCCTGTAAACTCAGCCTCTCATCCTGTTTCCTTGTTAGTATTGGAGCCTTTGAAATACAGCTGCTGTAAGCCCCTGACTTCCCAATGGGAGATCTGATCTCAGAAAACAGTACCTTCGGGAGAACAGAGAGCAGCGCTAGTTTAAATTGGGTGAATTAGGGTTATTTCTACTTGGCCTCTACTCAGTCTCATTTAGAGGAAAGGCAGTTTTGGCTGTTTTTCAAGCCAAACCAAAGCTTGAGTTTACGTCCCTAATATATCTGCCTGATGCATGCCTGCATTCATTATTGTTTTTTTTTCTCCAGTCGTATTACCATTATTGCTCGTTAAAATGTTTTGTATCATATACATTTGTAAAGCATTTAACTATGATCTTTTTATGAATTTTATTAGTTATCATTGCTTTTTGATTTAATTGATTGATTTATACATGTTGTGTTTTCTATGTGTGTTTGTTTTTACAGCTGGAGATTTTTTTTATTTGTTATCTAATGTATTTAAGCTTGTGTAGCATTGCTTTATTATTTATTTAAAATTCATCATGTTTTCATATTGCACTGTATATAGTTTTTGAAATTTACATTTGTGCATGATATTATCAGAAAATATACATATATATTTAAGTATTCAGAATATCTTACTAATAGGAGTTGAAAAACCAGGCCAGTTTGCCAGAGGTAGTGACGGGACCATTACATATGACAAAAAGTACTGTATGGGAATGAGTCACACATATTGCACTTACTATAAAAGAGACAATGAAGTTTTATACCGATTTACTTTGATTATTGTTATTTGTAAAGCTCTACTTGTGTCCTGATCTGATTTGTATCAAATGTTTACAGAGTGGTCTAAAGGGAAGTCGATCAAATTTAATGTTGAATCCATCTACACATGGAACCTGTTTAGTCATTTCAAAGCCACTTTATAATATGCTGCTAAACATATTCAATGCCTCTGAACATAACTTGTGATAAAATGCAGTATTTTTCTTTGGAGTTCAAACCACTATAATTATTTGGACTGCATTGATTATGTTACACATGAAGTGATCTGCATCATCTGGTTCATCTAACAGCTTAACCACGCCGGGCAGGGTCCCTTCCTATCTGGAGCTAACACAGTAGCCAATTCAACCCATTTCATATTGATTCCTTTGAAGTCCAAATATTATGCTACTTTACAATTATGTAACATTCCACTTAAAAAGGGAGCATTTCCCACAGGGAAAACCTCAAGGTAGTTCCTCAGAGTATATAGACTGGGTCTGAGTGCAATTCGTTTGTCCAATGTGAGTATTCATATCTCATTTGGTGTTCTATTTCGGTTTTAGAAAGCACAGTTGTGTCTAATTATAATATTTGCACGGCTGTGGGGTTTGTATTTGTCTGTGTTCTGTCCACTGTGGCCTGAGGCAGGAACCATTCTCCGCTGGACTTGGTGAAGTGGTGCAGCAACGCAGCTGTTTGCCGTTCTATTAGGAAGCGGGGAACCGGTGTGGGAACAAGCATTACCCCAGGGAGAACCACAGAGATAAACCCTCTCCAAATTGAGCTGTGTACTCAGACCATTGGGGATATCCTCCTCTATTCCACTAGGAAATCAATGTCAGCGTTGCATGGCTGGCTCTGAGTTGAGTTCTTTTTCTGCTGTTCAGAAATATTACCTCAAAGATAAATGGTCTTATTTTGTTAAGGTATATTTTCAGGCATTTTATGCTTATTTAGACGAAAGAGTGATGAACGATTGAGGAGTTTTTACTGGAAGAGTAATAGGTCAGATTGAAACCTACGTGGCAGCCGTACCTGGGTACTAGAGGCAGTGGCGTGGACTGCTGGACCACCCTGCATGATTTTACAGCTTTTAGAGAAGGTCAATGATATCTAGGGATAAGGGTTGTAAATAAGGGATAGCTGCAGTGCCTTTTTAATGACACACAATCTCATCGAATGGCTGCCTAGGTCATGGACATGATTCAACACAACAATCCACATTTCTATTGGAGGCCGAAATATCATTGCTGGTCTCATTAAATAGTATCGACTTTCCTTTGGAAGAAATAATTGTAAAATGTCTTGACTGTACATATGTTTGAAGTATAACAGAATGACAACCATTGTTATAGAAACTATTGGAGCACTTAGGTCACGGTACAATATTGAATATCTATTTAATAAAAAAAAAAGGTTCTACATGTTGTTCTGGATATGTTTAGTTGATTGAATAGGTAGGGGGTAGTGAGTGTGTGTGAGAGATTGTATGTATTGACACATTGCATGACTGGGTCAGCTGACAAACTTGTGTTCCCCCATCCATATGCTTGTTTACAGAGTGTGACCTCCAGGCAGGATCAATTCTTTAATACCATACTCAGCAGTAAGACTACAGCGTGTCTTAATGTAGTTGCCATACTAACATAGTAAAAACAAAATTTTTCATTGCAATTTTAATAATTTAGTTCCATAGCAACTTACATTATTAATTGCATAATTTAATACCTATAGTACCTTTCCATTCATTTTGTTTAACAGGGTGGAGAGTCTTGATGAATGAGCCAAATGGTAGCTTGAGAAGAATAGATGGCCATGGTGATATGATGGCCATCTATTCTTAAGATTGGTAATTTAGACAGGAATTCCGTGTTAAAACACCCAAACTCTTAATCAGTAAGTGAGGATCTGGCCAGCTCCTTAACCTCCCATAGAAAGGGCACCCTATCAAATGTAATGTCCTTTTCACTGCCCTGAGGTATTGGTATTATTTTCTTTCTGTGATTTTTTTCTAAGACATACAGTATGTTCAGGTATTTTATGCTTAATTGCTGAAAAACCTGAAAAAGAGACGTGTTGTTGAAAGAGCAGTGGGACAGATTCGAACCCATGAAAAAGTGGTATGTGCACCAGAGGCAGCGGTTTAAATCATTAGACCACCATAGACTACTATTTGATCTTAGACCAGAGGTAATAGTGCCCCCCACAGCAGTGAAAATTAGGTGTGCTGCAACCCTGCTGTCGAAGCCTCCCCCTGAGGAAATTCCAAAATTCCTGAGGCCCTGGTACACCTCTACCATGGTTATAATATCATAACAATAATAGGAAGCTAAAACTAAGACTAAAACTACAAATTAACCAAACATTTTCATGAACCGAAATACATTTGATACAATACATTTGTGATAAATGAAAACTATTTACTGGAACAAGATACTATGGAATTCCAGAAATTACAAATGTCAGTAAAAGGTTATTTGATGAGTAAATAATTTAAAAGGATGGTTAAATATAAAAATGTGTTCAATAAGCCAACAAAATTCTAAAAATATTTATTTAAAACATTTTCCCCCTATTTTCTCAGACCTAGAACCAGTTGAATAATTTATTGAATAATTTAACAACTGTATAACATTTTATTTAGTAATGTGAATGACACTGCTGCTCTATTAATTACTCTATTATTCACATCCTTAACAGAATTGTGGACTTTTAATAGACTTTAACACCTGAAATTATGGTTATTTTACCAACAAAAACAAACAATATACAGTATCTCACAAAAGTGAGTACACCCCTCACATTTTTGTAAATATTTGAGTGTATCTTTTCATGTGACAACACTGAAGAAATGATACTTTGCTACAATGTAAAGTAGTTAGTGTACAGCTTGTATAACAGTGTACATTTCACTTAGGGATGTACTCACTTTTTTTGCCAGTGGTTTAGACATTAATAGCTGTGTGTTGTGTTATTTTGAAGGGGACAGCAAATTGACACTGTTATACAAGCTGTACACCCACTACTTTACATTGTAGCAAAGTGTCATTTGGTCAGTGTTGTCTTATGAAAAGATATACTCAAGTATTTACAAAAATGTGAGGGGTGTACTCACTTTTGTGAGATACTTTACAGCATCTATAGCAAAAGCACAATAGGTTAATACTTTTTTCACATTCAAGTATACCTTTTCCCAAATTATTTGATTGAACCTGCAATATATTTATATAGTTTTTACTAGCAAGAATAGCAAACCCATGCTATAACAGTATATCTGAACCAGAGGCAGCAGCTTATTCAACTGGAACACCTAATAGGCCACTCTATTTCTTTTTTTATAATGTCTCCAAATAGGAATAGGAAAAGTAATCTAGTAGTAGACATAGTAGAAAGTTATCAGAATGGGTTACTGACATCAGACATCACATCACATAGATGGAATTATATTTTTTCTGTACCTGAACAGAGTCCTGAAAACAAGCCCACATAAAACCTTGGGATATGTGTAAAACGTTTGTTTTGTGAGGAAGGGAACGAGGTGCCACTGTAGGGATACATTCACGGGTCTAGCATATCTGTAAAAACAAACACAAATTACACAGTAACACAAGTAGCTGCTTCCAATGTACGAAATAACTTACATTTAAACTGGAATTGTCTCTGTAAAAAAAAATAAAGTTATATAACTGAAAAATAGAAACACTACTAAAACTAGCAAGAACAGTTAGGATTTTTTTTAACTGAATTGGAAAATGTTCTGCTAATACTAATAGAAATAAAAACTAAAGTCAACACACTTCAATATAATAACCCTGCCCCCTACTGGCCCTCTGATGCCACTATCAGCAGCATCTGTTCCCATTAAGGACTGATCCGTATCAAATCTGCTTCTGAGGCAAGAAAGCAATTGTTTTTTAGTTTTTAATTCCACGTGTAATTAAATATGTAAGCCAGTTGAAACCAATTCTTCTTCACAATGATGACCTTGCAAAAAGCAAAACTAAGACAACAGTTACACATACATGAAACATGATATAGGATGCTATCATAGTAAAAACACTAGTGCCATAGGTATTACTACATAACTACATGGAATTGTGTTTTTTTGACAAATCAGTTTTTAAACCCTTGGAACAAGGAATGTGTAGTTGTTTATTCACTTGCTGAATGTTTTATGTAACTACTGATGACGTTATTGTCAAAATGATTGCTTTGGGGTAAATTGTGCCAGTATACTCAATACAATTGATGAATATATGTTATCAGATTTATGCATCATATTTTGAAGACAGCTAATTTTTGTATTTACAGTCAAGTTGAAATTATATATATATATATATATATATATATATTTTTTTTTAAATGTATTTTACATTTGACACCCTTTGGGTCAGTGGTTCTCAACCCTCTCTTCTGGTCCCCCAGCCATTCCATGTAGTACAGTAGATGTATTTGAAGCAAGCCCACCTAAATCAAATTGTTTACTAACTATTAAGGCCTTAACTATTTGATTCAGGTGAGCTATTTCAGGGTTACAACACATTTGTGAAATGTCTGGGAGTCCCCAGAAGGTTTGAGAACCAATGACCAAGGCCACAATTCTAGTGTTTTCTTCCTTAACAAGCCATTATGGTGTCAGGTAGTCTAGCATTTAATGCGATAACCTATAAGTTGCTAGATTGAATTCCTGAGCCAATAAAGTGAACAAATCTGTGGTTCTGTCATTGAGTAAGACAGTTAACTG
The DNA here is from genome assembly GCF_011004845.1 of Esox lucius. NCBI lineage: Eukaryota > Metazoa > Chordata > Actinopteri > Esociformes > Esocidae > Esox > Esox lucius. The sequence goes on from NC_047576.1 coordinate 16,519,704, forward strand.
CAAATTACCCTGGGTCTCCGTGAACCTATTCTGCTGCTCTGGCTGTAAGCTCTTCTTTCCAAATGTAACACAGCCTGGTCCTAACATATATTAAATATGGGGTATATACAGTACCAATTCAGTAGCATTTTCTTGAATGGATAAGTGTGTACAACTGGTACCGTATATAAAGGTGCTGGTCATAAAATTAGAATATCATCAAAAAGTTTATTTATTTCAGTAATTCCATTCAAAAAGTGAAATTTGTATAATGTATACATTCATTCCACACACACTGATATATGTCGAGTGTTTATTTCTTTTTATTGTGATGATTATAACTAATGAAAATCCCAAAGCCCTATTGGGAGCTGAATAGAAATGTTTCCTCAATCCATCTCTATATTTGATGCATTGCTGCTGTAATTGTTCGTTCATCTTAAAATGCAAAGAAAAGCACAGAGAAGTCATGTCAAGACAGAAGAGGGTGCCAGATGGTCACATTTGAGCTGAGGTCTCATCATGCACCTGATGAGTCCTGTGAGGAAGGAAGCCCATTACTAGTCAACAGAGACCAGATCACATGAGGCATTTCTATAATCATTGACAGGCCTGCAAACAGCTGCCGGTGATAAGTGTGACCTCTCGGCTAGTTGTGTCTAGCTGTGGACTTTGCATTGGTCACCAAGATGAACAGAAAGACACAAATGGGGAAGGTTGGTTCCGTAAAACCAACTAATTAATGGCCTGAATCAACCGGCTCTAAGCACCCTGTTTCTAAGCAACATTACTCTGCAGGGTTCAGTTTGAGGGATGTGAGGCGAAGAGGTGAGGACTTTCGTTCTCTACGGTACACATCTTAATAACTATACAATTTGATGTCCAGCATCCACCGTTGGTTAGATGTCCACCACCTGGAGCTAAACAATTTGAATTTTAGACTTTGAATGTCCCTTTAAAAGAAAGACAAACAATGTCTCCCATGGGAATACAGCTGAAAAATACATTTGTAAACAAGTCTTGCACCAGTTTAGGTTCTCTTCTGTTGCTGGGGAGGAAGGAGAGGAAGCACTGAGCTTCCGCCAGCCTCTCTTGTTGTGTTTACATTGGCTCTGGTGAGCAGGCTGGCTCAGAACACACAATTACCACGGATGGGGTTTATTTCATACTGTAGTTGTGAAATGCCTTCCATTATGTATTCATATAAAGGCCACTTGTCATCTTGTAGAGTTGTCTATCACAGCATATTAAAAGTAGTCTGTAAGAAGAACATACTAGATGTTTCAAAAGAACCCTTTTACACTTTTTTCTTACTAATGTGTAATTATGATGCAGCTATATTCGAGGGATTGTCATAGAAATATCTGTCTTTTGTACAGTCCTGTAGATATATTGTAGATATATTCTTATCATTGACTTGTTGATCAATAGTATAATAAATGACATGACTGATTGGTTTGAAGAGTATCTTGTTTCATAGACTCTGTACGTTAATCCCCACAGCCTGACATTTGTGTGACTAATAGTACACTGTCTGAAATTGACAAAAGAATACAATTAGGTCATTGTGCCATTCTCCCTCTCACAAGGGAAGTAGGAACATATCACAGTCTGCATCTGCCTGGGCCTTTATCCCGTCAATGGCAAACACCCTGAGTTCCAGACTCCCTTTCAAATTGAGAAGCACTCCAACTTCAGCTGCATTCCCCTTTTTGAATAATTCCACAGGGATTCTTGAAAGTCTGGAAAATATTTGTCCGGCTGCCGCAGGGACATTTTTATTTACAAAAAATGATATTTTGTTGCATTAGTTTAGCTTAGAATATTTTTTATTTATTTATACAGATTGTTAAAGATGCATTCAGAGATTTGTACTGTCATGTATGTGCTGATATACAGTACTGTGCAAAATTCTTAGGCACTTGAAACATAAGCCATTTATTTGGATAGTAATTGTTCACTTGTAAATAAAAATAAATAAAAATAAAAACACAGTACTGTATGCCCCACAGTACAGTACTGTATGCCCCATGTCATTAAAACCACTCACTTTCAGTCTTGGAATCTTATTCTATTGAATGTCAAATTTATCAGTGGAAATGCCTATGTTCTGAAAAAATCATCTCAATAATAAACTTTATAAAAATGTATTTGCATTTCTCAAACTGGTAATAGTAAATTTTATGAATAAATAATTATTATAAATAAAAATGTATTTTTGTTTTCATTTTGATTTGCTTACAAATCAAGTGAGGGAAAATAACATTGCTACTTTGTGTAACAAAACAACTCTATGGGTGTTCCATAGCCTAGTGCTTACAGCATCTGACCAGCAAGAAAAAGGTCCCAGAGTTGGCAAGGTGAAAAACCTCAGCAAGGCAGTTAACCCATTTAACGTTGTTGCTGATCATTTATTCAGTCATACTTACCTGATAATATAAGGTTGAAAAATATACTATAAAACATGTCAGAGAACCTGAACAAATGTCTGTATTGATATCTTATAATTTAATCTATCAACATATCTATCAACATATTCAAAAAAGTTGAAAAGGAAGGTTTTGAGTGAGGAGCAGAAGGGTTAAAATTAAGAGACCACTGCAAATTAAATGCTTCTGTTCCTCACTCAAAACTTTCCTTTTCAACTTGTGGTCTCTCCTTTTCAACTTGTTTCCGGAGCTGTATACTTAAAATTTTCGTAATATTACCAAAAATATTTGTGGGATAAAAAAAGTCCACATTATCAAGAGTGCCTGTACCAAGAAGGCAAAATTGCTGAACTGGAAGAAGTTCCTCTGAATAGAGTGGGTAGGTAGGTTTCAATGAAAAGAAGATTTCAGAGTGTTTTTTTTTATGTCTCGACAAGGGCCAAATCAACCCTCTTTATGAACATGCTGAGCTGAGGGGAGAGTAAATCCCAGAGACTGACCTGAGCTTTAACACAACATCAGCTCACTTCTGTTTTAGGTAGAATGTTGCGCTCTGAGAGATGAATCATTCACCCAAGGACTCGAACCATCATAAGGACTGATACCATTAAAGTCTGCATGTTTCTTATACTACAAAAATATATTTTGAAAACTGCTCCCACCAACCCAACAAACACTATGTATAAACCAGAGAAGAATTGTATTCATTTATATATATAAGACAACAGTGCATATGTTGTTGGATTGCATTTATTGGTAAGAAAGTTAGTCAAACGGTCAATAGTGTAGGATGCTACTGGCAACAATAAACTGCTGAAGGAAACATGAGATGACTGTGACAACAAAACAGTCATTTGTAGTGATTGTGAGACCAATAATGTGAGACCAATAATATTTTTCCCAGCTTTGTCTAAATTTGTGCAATCAATCTTCATGCTGTAAAATACTAGCGTGAAAATACACCAGGATTCACTTCCAAAATAGATTTGCGCATCTTCTCAATTAAATGTGGTGCTTCAGGGCCCCGAAAATGCAGTTGGCCTTAGTGTCCTCAAGTCCTCAGAGAAAAGTCCGGTCTGAATCTTATGTAATCTACCAGAGTGTGGACAGCTTGTTGTCAGAAATTAAAGCATATTTTATAAAAAAAGACCTGCCCTGGGAAGTTGCATCATACTAATTTGTCATAGTAATTAACACCTATTGTCATATGTGTTACTGCTACATCATATTGCCAGGAAGTGTTCATCTCAAACTATTCACTACAGACAGGGGCATAGCATATGTCCTCAACACCTTGTTTGGGGGACTTGCCTTACCCCCCCTGTGGTTGTGTAACCTCCAACATTTATAACGCAAGCAGCCAAGTTTGGATCAGTATTTTGGGGTAAAGTTTTGACATTGCTTGTCGTCGCTGCCATGTCGTCACAGTGTGAATGGCTCACCAAAGCTTTCTAGTGGTTCAAGGGCAGATCAAGTCCACTTTTGGCCACTTCTCGAAAGCCATCACTTCGCATAATTGCAGAGGTGCAGAAAAGGGATCCCGGGAAGAATCTGTGTGCCCCAAAGTCATCAGGTTTCTCCGGCCATGCCATAGTAGCCAGGAGCACAAATCAGGCCTATTGCTTTCCTCTGAGGAACCAGTGGAGTCATGTGGGGAATATGAGCTCCGCAGATCCTCTTTCACTCTGGCTGTCACTCTGAACATGGAGTGTTTCTGGAAGGTTCCTAAGCTGCCCGTGAAGACCAGCGCCTTACTGTAGCCTGGACTTTCTCTCACCTTTTAATTCTGCCCACCTGTTCGCACATTATGGACAGGTACTGGGTGAGCTTCACCATTGCAATGATAATGGTTCCGCCAACTAGCGTGCATGTGGGCCAGAAGAGTGAGTGGAACATTGCCACTCGACCGTACATGCTCGTCAGTAGAGCGCTGTCCTGCTGTTCCGCTGGGTCCATGTAGCACTTCACCTGCTGCTGTGTTTTCAGGCGCTCCGAAATGTTCATGATGACGGTGTGCATTGCATTGTGGTCCTTCCGACATTTGGGCACATAGAAGCACTAAGAGAAAACACAGATAGATTTATTATGTCAACAGTCATTTAGGTGAATGTCTTGGATGAGTTGAGTTGAAATGTAATGAAGTGTCTTGCTTTGGGATTAAATATTGGTCTTTTTAGTTCATTGGGGTGGATTAAAGGCCGACTTAAGGCAAAAACGCAAAAAGAAATACGTCTTTAAACGGTAAAAACGCCATTATATCACACCATTTAATGCAATAATCAAATAAAAAGAATTATAAATGTTTAGCTGCAGAGGTGCCATTTCTTACCGAGCTCCCATCCCAAAAAGGATCCTGTAAAAATGACAGCATATCCGCCGACTCTGGATTACAATAGCTGTATGTGAGGAGCGCAAGTCATTTATCAACGTCATCGATGAACCACCAAAAGCACACCCATTGTCTGTTTTCAAATTAAGGAAAGAAATGGGGTTTTACAGTTTTTCATGCCCCAAGTTGGCCTTTAAACCACAATGTCTTCTCAATGTGTTACACTATTTACATGGTATGTAGTCCACATTAAAGCAGTGCTTATGCCTTTATTGTTTGATCGCAAATTGCTACCACATGATTTGTAAGAAGAAATGTTAGAAAGCCCTGACATACTGTGGCGCAAGCTACAAAATAAGGAGCTATTACTATTAGCCATGTTACTAGTATGAATGTCTGCCAAGTTTCACCTCTGGGTTGGCATCTTGAGCCTCCTCATTGTGGGAGAGTCGGACGACCTTCCCGGATGTGTTGAGACTGACAAACACCTGTAGACAGGGATACTTGGAACTTTTCCAGCACTCTGAACCACAGCTATAGGTACAGTTAATCTCTCCCACGATAGTGGAGTTGAGCACAGTACAGCTGGATTCCTCCGTCCACACGCTACAAAATATGGAATGGGGTGAGGGGTAGGGAGAGTGGAGGAGAAGAGTAAAAGAGTTGCTGACCTGTGAATAGCTCTACCAAGGTGCCCTCTGAAATATTGCTGTCTGGATGCAGATTTGCACAATGTAAGCAACGGCTTCCAACAACAGCCATGACATTGAATTAAATGAAAAGGGAATTTGGATGAGACTGTGTGACATTGAGGAGGAGCACTTCCAAATACTGCATTACATCCCCAGCTGAGTTACAAAGTCTCCTGAAGCGTGTGTTATCATCTTAGAAAGCCTGGATAGAGGTTACACTGCATTTGAAAATGAAAAGATTCAAATTCTCTCGTTCCAAATTGAGAAGGAAAAACTACAGCTGAAATTAAAGAGGAAAGAAATGCAGCATGCCCTGTGGTTTAAGAATTACTTTGGCATCTTGCACTTTAATTGCTGTTGTATTGTGTTGATCTATTCCCTGCTCAAGTTTGTCTCCTGTGTATCCCTGTGCTGTGTTACGCTTTCAGCCCATAGCACACATGCTACTCACAAGGCTCAGCTGGCCTTCTTAACGTCCTCCGACTGCAAACTATGTCCACAGCTAAAGAATAAAGGGACCACATCATTTAAAATGCATCGTTTTAGATCCTGAAATTTAAGCTTGGGGGCATGTGTCTACATTTGTCACGAGGAAAGAAAACAAATGTGAGGACTTTGTGAGTCACTTTTCACTGAAACCACATTAATGTGGTGGGCTGGTCACGAGGAACGCTTAAAGACAGAGACATCTTTAAGCATTGTAAATATGAATGTTATTTTTAAGTAGGTTTTTTGTGCCTTTTTTCAAGAACCCGTTAAGGGTGGATGTAAAACATCTGGTGGTGACACATGAATTTGCGGGAGGAATGTCAGTTTACTTGGCTAACCATAGCTAGCTGGCTAATCCAATTTGAATTATGCATCAACAACAGACCAACACAACACTTGCTTTTAACCCCCTGCTGCTTGTCATTTCTGTTTGGATGGGGACTGTGGTCCAAGCAGGCGATGACAGATTACTGCCATTTTGTGGTTGTCTAGTCTCCTTACAACTGGTAGGTGTAGCACCCATGGGTTGCTACACTTTCAGCCACAGATGTTCCACTAAATCTACAGAGGGGATGTGTCTGATGAAGTGTTGGGGACGTTCTTCCTAATTGGCTGTAGGAAAACTACCCTTTTAGTGACTATGTCGGCATCTCTGTGCAACATCATCTCCCATGTACTGTCAGCTCCCAGGTTTCTTTCTCAAATAGTCTGTGGTATAAAAAACAAAGGTCGTACCTGTCTGAGTAGGAGCGCACCATGGTAATGCCAACCACAAAGTACATCATTACGGAAACAATGATCATGCTGAGTCCCAGGAGAATCGCTCTGTCCTCCCCAGCCTTCAGCGCGGTGACGGTTTTCCTCTTGTCCAGAACGTCGTACTCCCGGATCTTCTGATAAATAGTCCTGATGCATACAAAACACAGGCACCCAGGCACACGCAGCCACTTAGATTTAGGGATAAGTATAAAAACAACTCTAAAAATGCAGCGTCAGTTATCCACCTCTAAAAGCTCTTTTGAACTTTTATCAGGAATGGCGATTAGTTAAATCAATGAATAGTCAATAGCCTTTTAAACATCAATATCAATGAAACTTTTCTCTTGGGGATACTGACTTTCAGTCAGTCGGTTGATTTAACTATTTTATAACCTGATGTTGTGCGTTTCCTCACCCTGAAAGATGTCTATGTGTCAAGAGAAACCGTACAACCATAACAAACTTCCGCTAATTTTAACCACTGTTAGCAAAAAGTCTATGGAAGCATGTTTCCAAAACAAAACACTTGAAATCAACTCCATATCTGGTTTTAATTTAATAAAATGTTGGTCATGAATACATGACAAATATGTTCATCTATGTTACTCGCATGAATGTTTTAGGTAGTGATGCTTAAATTTGGCTGATGTTTGTAAAGGCAGTTTTAAGATAGATGAACTGTGTATAAGAATTCCTCTTGACCCATATGAGGCAGTATTTTCAGGATGGGAAACCATCTAACATGAAGTTGTGAATAAAGTGCAATTCTCCTTTAAATTTTCCCCAAAAATCCAAACTGCTTAGCTAATGTTAATGATGACTACTGCTGTACATAATTAGATCTGGAGGCTAAAAAGGTAAGAGCTTTTCCCCCCTTAGATCTTCTTGAGAAGAAAGCACTTTCTGAGGTCAATTCGTTTTTTTCAAATACAATCTTTTCCCTGTTATTAACCATAATTGTAGCTGAAAGCTAGGTGAAATATTTTCATTCTCATAGATGAAAAAACCTTTACAAGCCAAAAAGAAATAATAACACACAGTAGAAATTGGCTCCATCCAAGCTTACTAGTGTGACACAGATATAGTAAGTATATCAACATTAACATTTTCAATACTCAAAGAGCAACCTCAGAACAACATAAACCAAGCACGTTTTACAAGAATTAACTAAATTAATCCCTCTCAAAAATTGAAATCCAAACTTTTCACAAGTATACTGTGCATCTCTCCCATTTTGCTCTTTGTTGTGGAAAGTACTATAAATGGGGCTGTACCTTCTTTCACCTCCTGATCCCTGAGATCCTTTGGTTCCTGCCCAGAGGAACATCCTCTGCGATGACTCTCTGTTCCCAACACTGCTCACAAAAGGCTGCTCACAGGGCTGTTGAGACCACCTGCCAAGGAAAGGCACACACACTCAGTGACCCATGCGCCCATCAGTCTCCACGCGCCTGTCCTAGCAATGACACACACCCCGGACTATTTCTCACTGAAAGTCAATCCCATTCAACTTCTGCAGAGACAAAAAGCTACAGTTGGTCTCCAACAGAGTTCAGGGCCACTTGCCTTCCTGTGCAATAATCACCTAAACGATACTAGCAGTAATCCTTTGACAGTTTGAAGAGCAGGAGTTCACAGAGGCGATGAGGTGGAGAGGGAGCCATGGAAGCGGCGGCGGCGGCGGCACGCGTCCACCTGAGGCACACGCACAGCCCTCATGGCACACACGCCTCTCAGAGTGCGTCAAGCCCACTCGTCTGACACTTCATTTCCTGCCTGCTCATTTGTTATTGACTATTCATAGTCCGAGTGACGGCAGCCGGCTGTTGGAATAATGATGAGGTTTCCGGGGAGAGAGGACCCGCTAAAGCATTGATCCCTTCCGACTGTTCAGGAGTAAGAGGCGAGAGGTATTCAAAGCGTCCCTCCTCCCCTGCACCTCCTCCCAACCTCCCTCTGTTGATTGGCCTTGATGGAAAGCCCCCTAGCACCGGTGTTTTCAGGGAAAAGTACTAACCTCTGTTCTCATATAGTTAAGGTAAAAAAAAAAAAAAAAGGGTTTTGATTGTGTGTGTGTGTGTGTGTGCGCGTGTGAGAGAGTGTGTGTCTCTTTAACTTAAAGGCATAGTATGGAAATCTGTGGTAAACAATTCATTAGCCCCTTTATAGTTCTCTGGGTTTGTCGATGCATGCGCATACATACAGGACCCCTGCCTGCATATTTAAGAGAGGTAACAGTTAATGTGCCAAGGCAGTGATGCATTCTATTTCCAGATGCGTAGAAATGTATTTGCCAGAGGTGTGCTCCTGTTGCTGGGTTATTTGCTGACATGTGCAATGACCTCGCTTCCACTTTGTGCCAGGGGAATTTACTCATTTCCACACTGTCCCAAGGAGGGAGTTTAATAGGCCATCATAATTTAGTGCAGACTGAGCCTCCTGAAGACCGTGGTGGATGTTGGAGATATTGTTATAGTCCCTTTTGTGTGTTTATAATAAAATGGCACATTGTTAGAAATTGTGACTAGAGGAAACCTGGACATCCTCAAGAAATCACATGTTCATATTTGCCCCTTTGGCTGGTTAAATGTGGCAATGGGCTTGTGAACCAACTCTGGAGTTAAGGAATAGCTTAGTTGGCCCATGGCTTTATAAAATATATTTTCTTGACTACCAGTGAGAGTACATTTTATTCATTTTACGATGATCAGGAATGACGGATGAATGAAAACTATTTGAAAGCAATAGCCCCATTAACCAATGCATCCAGTCTGTGCTGTCTAGGTCCTAGCTTACAGCTAGCTTTTCACTGTTCTACTCTCTCTCTCATCTTTAACTGTCTGGCTCAGAACTCTCACATTTATACAATGTGTAACTATAAGACAATCTAAAAATGCAGGCTCAAAATTCAGCAATACTACTGCTTGGAATATTGTTCAATATTTAACAAGCTGGAAAAGCCCTTCAGTCACCTGTATTTCATAAATCTGTAAAGTACTAGCAACATCTGGACAATTGATGTTTTCACATGCATAATTTGAAAACAACGCCAATGCACTTTGTATACTGGACCAAATCAAATTTGTATCAGTTGTTTGGGCTGTTGTTCAAAAACTGAATCAATCAATTGAAACAGAGGGAATTAATTAATTTATAGAGAATTTAATGCAAACATGAAATAGACAGACCTTGCATGTCTTTCGAACCTTAGGGAGGCTCACGGTTGGTTAGTTTTAAAAATAAGCAGCAAGTGCAACATCTCCTCATCCAGTAGTCGTTTCTCTGAATAAACACTGTTTTTAAATGACTTGACAACTCTCGTAAGGGGTGCCTGAGAGCCTGATACGGCGGGCGTACCTTTGTGTCATTGTGTGCAATGTGATAGCGCTGCCTTCTGGAGCCGTGACACATTGAAATGAGAACAGATTATTGCGACGCTCCTCCTAACCACCAGCTGGATGTCACCCGGGTCCACAGATGTGACACAGGACCTCTCTAGCATTGTGGTTTGTAGGGACTGTCCTGCGTGAGCTCTGTCTTCATTAAAAAAAGGACAACTGTTCATGAAGTTGCGCATCAAATTGTACATGTGACTGGCTCTGTGTTCACTAAATCCTATCGTCAGAATGCCCTGTACACACCTGCTGTTGAGTCTGAGGAAATACAGTAAACAGTAGCATCTAGAGGCTATCTTGGGGTTACCTGTGAAACAATGCATTCCCTTCTAAAACTGCAACTTGGTACCTCCTAGCATTTTAGCAGTATGATTAGCGGTGTTGCATCACTACACTACAGTGTCCAGTGCCCCATTAGCAGGGCCAGCATCATTAGCCCTATGATCTGCTCACCTCTCAAATTTAACACATAATTACACACCTAATCTTGCATGAAATGATCACACTAACGATATCTCAGAACGTATACTCTAAAAGAATACATTGTTGAGGAGATTACAACATTAAGAGAATGCCATTTTGCATCAATGTATGTGTCTTCACTTACAGTAGATGCTAGTAGCTACTTGGCTGCACATTTGTACAGAGCAGACAACACAGAATCAGAGATTTGAATCTGGGCCTTGTGTCATAAAGTATTGATACAAATAAAGTTCATGAAGGGATTTACTGGAATTAGCTGACTCATTGTATAGTCTTTTCCACTATAGAAGTCTGTTTAGGCATGCATACAAATTGGGTAGAAGTCTATAGAAGATTTTCTACAGACTCATTAGTTTAAAGAAGCTAGGCCACTAGTATGTTTCATTTAGATGCTTGTAGTCTGTCACACACTCCTGGCAAGATTTAATCAATACACAAATAAACCTTGTCAGCTCTGCATGTATTAATTGACTGTCTTCATCATCAGCCAATCACAATTATCTTTTAATGGAAGCATTTTTCAGGTCTATTACTCTAATTAGAATTAATTCACTCTGGAAATGTTATCCACTGCTGGTCATCTGGGGAGGCTTATGTCTCCTGGGTGAACAGGAATATCCACCAGCTCTGCTGCCTGGGACATCTAAAAGGAGACATGTGTCACTAAACAGTGTGCTTTTAATGTTTTACGAGCCTCATTTAAGGGCCACCAGCATCAAGCACTCAGGGGGTGCCTGTCAACAGGACAGCACTTCAAGACAGCGTATGGTGCTGCCATGCAAAAGCACATGCTAGCCATTCCACTGTGTTAAGTTGAGGTCAAGTGGAAAAAAAACATTTTGTTCATCCAGAAAACAACATCTGCTAAAGGAAACTCATCTAGACAGAACTCCCTGGACGTCAGCATGCCACATTTAGTGACTTCTTTCTTTAATTAACACCTGTGAAAAAATCCCCCAGAAATGGACTGTACAACACATATGTGCCACCACACATTCCTTCCCTTCAGCTAAATGACGAGTCTCCCACAGTGTCCAAAGCAGATCTCAGACTGCCTGAGAAGCACATGAGTAATGCAGTGAATTTAAAGTGTACCAGCTGGCAGACCTGTCCCATTTAAGCAAAAGAACTGAACATGGGGAACCCTGAGAGGATTTATGTCTATACTCTGGGAAATGCAGCGAGGTTTCTCCATGCCTTTCCTGACTATCTTTGCTTACTGCATTGCGAACCAGTTGTTTACACCTAATGTTTTTTAGTGCCTTTTACCACGGCAGTGCACCTGCAACATTTTAACTAATGCAGTTTGCTTTTAATTAAGAATGAACTGCCTGAAAGAAAGATCTTAAAGTGCTCATAAAAAAACAAATGCACACTGATCAAATGGTAACAAACGTTAACCTATGTCCACTTAAGCACTAAACTATAATAGCTCTGCTTGCTTGAAGGGACAATTTGTGCTAAGCAATTTCTCGCTAATTGATTCAGTAATAGCATGTTTGAGTCAGTAATAGCTTAAAACCAGTAAAATATATATTTTTGTTAACTATACAGAATATTTACATTTCATCATGTTGATAGTATTTGTGAGAAAGAGGGCCCTACGGGACAGTTAATTGTGAAAAAGATCTTTGACAGGCCCGGCAACTGTAATATATGCCTTTTACAGTATGCAGCATTTGAGGAAAGAAATCACTTTTTTTTTTCTAGATTTTCTATTCTTCATCAAATTGATAATAAACAGCCACATTGAACCTAGAAAAGCTAAACGCCAATTTGAGAATGTTGTTCACACCTGTTGAATCCCTCTAAACTAGTCACCGAGGTCTAACCTCTGGGTCTGAATACACAGCACAGAGAGCTGCAGGATACTGGACTTTCTGACTGGGAGACCACAGGCTGTTCAGCCCGGCAATAACATCTCCTCCTCACTGACTCTTACCACTGGAGCCCCCCAGGGGGGTCTCCTCAGCCCCCTGGCTCTACATGGCAGCAACTTCATCATCGAGTTTATAGAAGACACCACGTTATAGGCCTGGTAAACAACCAAGATTCAGTGCAGGGTATGCAAGGTACGCAAAACGGTGCAGGGATCACAACCTCTCCCTCAATGTCAGCCAACATAGGAAATCAGTGTTGATTTTCTGAAGAAGAGGGCAACCCAATCCCAACAGGGCTTCAGTAGAGATAAGAGTTTACTTAACCAAGGACTTGGGCAATCAGTCCCACCAGTGTTTTCAAAAAGGCCCAACAGCAAGTGGACTTTATAAGACAAATGTGGAATGTCAGCCATGATCCTCCCATAACACTATCGCTGCACCATTGAGGGCATGCTGACAGACCGCATTATGACCTGGTATGGGAACTGCTCTGCACACGACCCCAGGGCCCTCAAGCTGGTGGTGACGATGGCTCAGCGCATCAGTGGGGACTCAACTGGGATCACACACCCACCCACTCATCCATTCACACATGTACTCACACAGCATAGTATATTGTCTTTACATTACAATTACTAGTGCTGTCACTAATTATGTTTGTTGAAGTATGAGTTTATTTTGCATTTTTAGTGGGAACCTGCATGGAAAAAAGGTTGTGTAGTTTGGCTTTTATATGATTAAAACACAAAACATCTGAATAACTTTAATATTATTCTGATAACATTCTGCCACAATTAGGAATACCAAAACGTATGAAGGTAATTCCACGGGGAGATTTCACAGTTTACATTTGGAATGTCTGGCCACAAATGAAAGAAATGTAAAATGAATGGACTAAAGTGATATGATTAACAATGTTATTTCCCTTTAAATCGATTAACACCAAATGTCACTTTGGATTTAGACACACTAAATTATTAATGCTACCGTTGAATGCATTGCATACTTAAAGGGTGTATTTAACTGAAGAATGTTGTCCACCAGGAAGAGGATTCTGTATCCGTGTACAACTTTTCATCAATGATTTTTAAGGTGGCAACTCCAATATCAAAACTGAGTGACACAAGTTATTCAGTTATAAATAAGTAATAAAATATCTACTGTAAACCATTAAACCGTGAAATGCACATTTCAAAGACTTACATTTAACCTTGCCTAATTTTTAAATGATATTCCAGGTAAAGATGAAAATGTCAATTTTCCTGCTGTTTATATTTGGCTTTGTGTAGACAAATGTATTTTATATAGGCTATAGTCATTACCTATTACAATACGTCTGATGACTGGAAACTGATACGACACTGGTCAAGTTGCTGCTCGCACATATCCCTCTATTCCTGCCCACAACCCTCTCTCACCTTAGCTGCCCAAATTAAATGAAAATGTTATGGCAAAGATTGTGAAATTAGACAACCTCTTGTGCTTTTCTCATTCTTCTCTCTTTCCCTCGTGTAAAAGGCCCCTAAATGCCAGGATTAAGGCAGTACTTTTAATTAAGAAAAGGCGTGCTCTTGTAAATAGATAAACATAATATGATATACATTAGTGGTGCTCTCTAAGAGTCCCCAGCAGTTCTTTTATGGAGCCACATTCTCGGACTGGCTCACACTTAGACCTTGAAGCAGCTGTTTCTATAAACAACACTGTGTATCTTCCCTTCTTTGTCCTATCTCAACCCTCTTTTTCACTTCAGTCCTAGAAAATTTGACAGAGGCCATGAGGTCAAATGCCCAGGTAACAGGGAGAGAGACCAAGAGAAAAACCAATAAGATTTAATCATATTCTGACCAGGTTCTTTTATTTCTTAGTAATCCTTTATCCCTCTGTCCTCAGGCTCTTTCAGATAATTAGTGGCTTCAGTTTCTTTTCTGGCCATTTTGGGAAATCAATGACTCCCATTTGGATGATTTAGCTTCTTTTCCATTCCAGATGTATTTATCTTTCATTAAGCAATTGAAGATAGATCTCAATCCTGTGTTTGAATCCATAAAGACAGACCTTCAAAGTTGTTCTCTCTTACAATTAATATACATAAAAGAATTGCCATTATCAAAATAAATGTACTTTGAGGAATGCTCCATATAATGCAACAGTTCTCAGCGGAAGTGTAGAACAATAAGCATCCCAGACATAAACAACAACTTCCTATACAAAAGCATTTGTTACCATTGAATTAGCAAATTAAGTATATTGCTTACTGAATAAAGAATTATGTTAATTCCTCTTTCTTAGGTTTGGAGGTAATTGGTTCAACATCTGTTTCCATGTCAGACCTACCATTTATCTTTGCTCTCAATACAATTAAGGGTTTAATGAAAGGAGAATCATATTATTAAGGACACGCTGAAATCTTGGGATTACAGAAGCACTTTCATACCTAGAATGAAAATTCATGTTTGGCACCAAATGTGAATAAACCTGACCTTATAACCTTGTGTCTGGATATGGGTGTAAGGAGCTGGGACATGAAAAGATAACTGAACTATAGTACACATAACTCTGTACCTGAATATAAAACAGCTTTGGAGTCCAATCAAGCTGAAAAACTACAAATCAGAGCCACTTTTACTGAGGAGAACATGATTAGTTGCACTGATTATAACTTATTCCAAGCTGTAAAACCCTAAACCTCCAGCAACAACCAGGTCGACCAGGGAAAATAACAGCAGCTGATGACAGAAAAATGACCAGAGCTGTGAATTACAACCCTAATGTAAGTGTCAGTGAAATCACCAACCACCTCCAGAATGCTGGGGTGAAAGTATCACAATCTACTGTTTGCAAATGTGAGGTGCGAGGGAAGCGAGTACGTAAAAGGCGAGGCAAAAAGGAAAAAAACAAAACAGAGAAAAACCTCTAGTTCTCTTTAATAAAGCCATTAAAAAATCTGGCACCACATTGTCCAAAAGACACAATAACCCGTGAGGTGGAGAAGAAAACCAGGAACTAATATAGACATCATAATAACTAACTAACAGGTGTGTGTATGATAGGTGCCCTGCTGCCTTCTGCTCCAGCCAGCGGTTAGAACGCTGGCGAGGTGGAGCGCCGGAGAGTGAGAGAGCATGCAGCGCCACGCAGAGCAGCCAATACAGCAGAAGACCACAGCAGCAGAATTACAAAGGTTACACTGCAAGATGGAAATCTGTGATCAGCACTAAAAACACCAAAAAACTAAAAAAGTTGAGAACAGGGTTTTATTGACAGATAAGACGAAGGTGAACATTTATGAAAGAGATGGGCAGGTAAAGGTGTGGAGAATAAAAGGAACTGCAGATGGTCCATATAGCATCCCACCTCATCTGTGAAGCATGGTGGAGGTAGTGTAATGGTAAGGGCATGTATGGCTGCCTCTGGAACGGGATCACTCATCTGTCAATCTGATATGGTGAAGTGTGTGTTGACTGACTGTAAATCTCATTAAGTAAAGTGTGTGGTGACTATCAATATGATATGGTGCAGTGGGTCACAACTGTAGAGTTTGTCTGAAAATTAAATATAAAATAAATTAAATGCCTCAAGTTTCATGCTGTTCTGGGGTCTTGGCATGCTGTTCTGGGGTCAAGAAACAAATTCAAGCCCCTACCATTTAGACAGCTGAAGCATGGTGTAAGCTATACTGCCAAAAGGTCACAAGGCAAACCAGAAAGTATGGTGTTCTCACAACATCAAGTAATGTTCTCACAACATCACCACTCAACAATCCCTTTCAGAGCAACTCGATATGACAAAAGAAAACATGCATTATCTATATATCACTGCTAAATTACTAACATTTTCAATGTAAATGTGACATTTTGATTGACGTGTACATTTCCTGTTGCTGTTAAGTGGAGTCATGGTCTTCTTGTGCTTGTCAAACATACATTTTTGAAAATCAAGTTTACATATTCATAAAAAAAAAATCAAATGTTAAACCCTGACACTTTATAAAAAAACAACCATTAAAAAAAACATATGAAATACATTATAGGTTATGTTTGTGCAAAGTGTTGTTAGAAGGTGGTAGCATTCACCATCGGAGTAAAAGAAACAACCTGTGATAGAGACTAAAACATTGATGAGGGGGAAGGGATTGAGACAGCGAAGCCTGGCGAGGATGGGGTGTGTTTGAAAGGCAGGTGCTGTACTATTTGTGGTCTGTAAATAAAGGCTAAGGATTTGGTGCCGGGCCATTACAGAAATCCGTTGGTTCAGACTCCTCTTCGGAGCTGCTGGGAAACCTAATAACAGGGACCCAGGCAGAGCCTGTCTATGGGGGGGTGATTAGGGAATGATAACACGACACAGGGCTAACATTAAGCTTCCCCAGTTTAGCTTTCAAACTGACAACATTTATATAAGTGAAACATTGGCATTTTGAGCACTGTGTGTGTTTTTGCACCCTTACACCATCTTAAATTGGGTGATATCTTTACTTAATTGTGATGTAGGAATAGCAGGATGCGTAGTTGTCATGATAATGGCCACTAGTTCTGACCTTCCTCTGAGAAACCCTTCAATTATTTCTGTTATTTTGACGTCAATAATTCTGTAAGAGGACCAAAGATTTTCCTCCAACTGCCTGTTCAATGTCACATGTTCTCCTAGTGAGACAGTAAACACATTCCAAAAGCAGTAACATGAGGATGTCCAACTGAAACAAGAAGTAACAATTACGGTCCCATAAATGTATCATAGAGAATTACAACATGGTAAGACAATCTGAGTTACTGCTGGAATTATGTTTACTTTATTCAGCAGACACTTATCTCTATGGTGACTTACAGTAGTGAGTGCACACATTTTAATTTGTTTTTATACTGTTCAGTCACTCTGTGTGGCACATTAAGTGCCCAAAGATATTGCCTCTGTTCATATCCTGCCGTGTGAATACTAATTATGACTTTAATTATGAGAAAATACATTTGTTGCACGCCCCAGGCCTAGAGATTTCTTTATACAATACCTCATAAAATAAGCAACAATAGCTCAGATCAATGCCAGGATTTACTAAAATCAAACAGTATAACTCATGATATTATATATGCATTTTGACATAGTATAGTGCTAAATAATGTTTGGTGGTGGAACGTGGATCTCCTTGCGAAGCCTCTAGATGTGGTGGGCCGTCTATGATGTCCTGATTGGTCCGCTTTGATTCACGGTGAGGACTATTTAGTAGGCTACTGAAAAAGACTAATCAACATCAACTGTATTGATGGGCAGCTAACTATAAATAGATACCAGCATGCATTATCACAAGTTACATTCTGACTAGTGTTAAACCAGATATGACATAGAATCCTAATTGCGCCAAAACACAGCTTTTAAGCTAAAGATCATGTTCAGGTCCAGTAAGTCCTTGACCTTTCACAGCCTGCATTTATACAGTTAGGTCCGGAAATATCTGGACACTGACACTATTTTTATAATTTTGGCTCTGTACACCACCACAAGGGATTTGAAATGAAACAAACGAGGTGCAGTTGAAGTGCAGACTTTTAGCTTTAAATCAAGGGGTTGAACAATAATATTGTATCAAACGTTTAGGAATTACAACCATTTTCATATACAGTCTCGTTATTTCAGGGGCTCAATTGGACAAATAAACACAATCATAAATAAAATGTGCATTTTTAATACTTTGTTGAGAATCTTTGCAGGCAATCACTGCTTGAAGTCTGGAACGCCTGGACATCACCAAACGGGTTTCCTCTTTTCTTATGCTTTGCCAGGCCTTTACTGCAGCTGTCTTCATTTGTTGTTTGTTCGTGGGTCTTTCTGCCTTAAGTTTTGTCTTCAGCAAATGAAATGTATGTTTGATCAGGTTGAGATCAGGTGATTGAATCAGCCATTGCAGAATATTCCACTTCGTTGCCTTAAAAAAAAACTCTGTTGCTTTGCCTTAAAAAACTGGGTTGCTTTCTCAGTATATTTTGGGTCAATGTCCATCTGTAAAGTGAAGCGCCGTCCAAACAACTTTGCTGAATTTGGCAGAATCTGAGCAGACAATATATCCCTATTCACTTCAGAATTCATCCAGCTGCTTTTGTCTTCTGTCACATCATCAATAAACACTAGTGACCCAGTGCCATTGGAAGTCATGCATGCCCATGCCATCACACTGCCTCCACCATGTTTTACAGATGATGTGGTATGCTTCAGATCATGAGCCATTCCAAGCCTCCGCCATACTTTTTTCTTCCCATCATTGTGGTACAGGTTTATGTTTTTTGGCTGGCCTTTCTATTCTTGAGGCTTATGAATGGTTTGCACCTTGTTAAAAAACATTAATAATGTGGTACTGGTTTCTTTTTGATTTTACCATTCATTAATTCCTTAAGGATATTTTTTCACTTCAAATAAAGCCTGTGTTTTGTTTAGGCTTACTGCCACTGATATTTGTCAACATATTTGCTTCAATATGAACAATATTTTCTTGTATTTAGCCTATATTGCAGGGCTGCCCAACCCAGTTCCTAGAGCTCTACTGTCCTGTAGGTTTTCTCACCAACTCTAATTTAGCACACCTGATTCTAATAATTAGCTGGATGAAATGTTTAACTGGGTTAGTTACAAATGGGTTTGTAGAGAAATGCTGAAGGACAGTAGATGTCCAGGAACAGGGTTGGGCAGCCCTGCTATATTGATAAAAGTCAACCTGTCTTATAGATATTTACATGATTATGAAAATGGCGAGGTGGTGTAAGCCTACAAATCACAAAATGTATTTGAAGTGCATCGGAAATTCTCTATGGAAGAAATGTATGGTCTCTGTGCTGGTCTGGGGGCCATAGTCAAGAGGACCTAGCAGAATAGAGGCCTCTAGACATCACTGTGCTACCACAATAAGAGGCAGCTGCACTCAAATTGGAGACCCTAATTAAGTTGAGTTTGTCCACACCATGGTGTGGATCATTGGTTATGCCTTGTGTCTGGTGTTAGTTGTGATTGTGCTGCTCCTGTGATTTGCCAGCCTACATTAAAAGGAAAGACTCTCCACCTGTGTCCTGCCTCCTTAACCGTGATACATACAGTTTTTAGGAGGATTATGACTCATAATATCTCAGTCTATTATCAGGCACAATGCAACGAGATGGGCCTGGAAACAGCTCTTATTCGTGTTATAAAAGCCATATTTCACTAACCCAGAGGTGACTTAATGCTTAGTTATAAACTGAGTGTTTGAGCCCTGATGATAATGGGCTGAATATTATTTGACAGGGTGAAAATGGTAATTCTCTTGGTATGTGCTTCCACATACCATGGCTTTCAGCTAATCAGCATTAAGGGTTCAAACTATCTGGTTTATAATGTAAAATGTTAATTCAAAGATAAATTAAGAAGACATCTTGCTTTGCTTATTTCAATGTTGATTTAACCATCCTCATCTATAAACAATGCTTGCCAATCATGAGATAATTTACAATCATAATCTTACTCTTCCCCAAAAACTTAGGTTTCCATTGATCATGGTCTCTAGAAATCATTTGTAAGCACCTGGCAATAACTTAATTATTTTGAAGGAATACCGAACAAAGCTCAGCATTGAGAACATCAATGTCCAAAAGCTTGATCACTCCATTAATAAATGTACTATGAAAGACATACCTGCTGAAAGAGTAAGAACAGTCAATATAAGCGTGGTCCTTGCAAATATTTGTCTGAGGGTGACTCAGGTGATGCAGGCTCTTTGTGGTTAAGCCCTGCCTGTTGAGCTTTCACCTGAGCGTTCAGCCTTTTATAGCCATGCAGGCAGACTGGGAATACAGCTTTAACCCTGGATCTCACCGTAACACCGGTATGAAAACAGATTAAATCTCCCCTTTGTTCCAAAGAGAGGAGTTGTTGGGGGCATGCAGAGTCAGAGGTTACGGTTTTCTGGTGAGGGTTCCAAAATGGCTGCCTGCCCCTTGTGTTCCATGGGCACTGCCTCAAAGCAGGAATCCATTTACATTTGACATTCCAGTCATTTAATAGACGCTGGTATCCACAGCGACTTACAGTTACTAGAACAATCATACAAACAGTATGTACAGTCAGTACAGGCAGGATTTGAACATAGCCTGAACGTAGGCTAGCATCACTCAGCAGGCTGTTAATCACTCTCATTCAGACTCATTCACAGAGGTCTCTGTGCAGCAAGAGGGCAATGACACTCCAACAAAAACCATATATCATGGCTGGACCTATAATATTCATCCTGAAAGCCTCGTAAACCTCACTATTTTAACTACATTCTCAGGCACAACAATCTCTGTCACAACTGACCTTGTTAACTGTTTTGCTATTGTAAAGGTTGAATGAAAATGTAGTGCCTCAGAAATTATCTAATTATATGCCATCACCTAATTTCTAATTTTGGTCATACAGTGGACTAAACGCAGTAAAACTAACAAAAACATCCCCTCAGCAAAATTAAATTAAACTTTAATAAAAGTTGTTTGTTATTATGCCTGCGCTCCAAAACATTAATTAACTCCACTTGTGTCTTTTGTCAGAAAATCTATTTGTTCTAGCTCAGCATTGACTCAAATCACTATCCCAATGCCTTAAACAATGACAATCATAAAGTACAGAAAGTTGCCACAGAATCTCGCAAAGGATCCGGGAATGCATGGATTGTTATGCATCCCTGAATGAATGATTGAAACAACTTGTACTGCAGCCATACTGTATGAGTAAAGGCCATATCAGGTAGCTTGATATTATAAGGTTTCAATGTAGTATAACGAGAAATGTCTGTTGATGAAGAATGTAACTGTTTTTGATGAAGAGGAGTGCCTGGCCACACCAAGCCTCCAACAGACCCTTAGTAATGTTAATCAGGGGTCCTGCATAACATCTAAATATCTGAAACCCCCGGCCCACACCCTCTTGAACTCATCTGGAAAGGTGTGAAACTCGGAGTAACCTGGAATAAAACTAAGTGCATTATATTGCGCACTTTTATCACTAGTGTTTGGATTTTTGAATAGTCTGAATAGGCACGGGTAATGGATCAAACTTTACAAGGACATGATATAATGTTTCTCCGTGTTGCATGACTGACAACAACAGTCCATTCGGTAATTTTGCATTGGTTATGTCGAACAGTTCCTGCGTTTGTGTTCATTGTGTTAGCCAAAGTAAAGTAATGATAATGTTTATTTGGGGTTTTAGATATTTTTTAGATATGTCTGCTGTTAAGATAAATAGCCATATCTCAAACCAGTGAGTTTATTCTCATTAAACAGACCTCCCGACACGTTGTGTTGTAGCCCTGTTTAGGTGTGTCTTTCAACGAATTAGGTGTCTATCGTCAACCGTTCATGCTGTAGTGTGTTTATTTGGGCTATTAGTCTGTATATTCCAGTGGCCCTCAGTAGTGGGGAAAAATCTGAAGTCATAGATTGGCCTGCATAGCAAAGTGAAAAAGTTAATATAGGAATAGGGAATATAGTAATTGACAAAGTTAGAAATAATGATTTTTAATTGAAATAATAATTGTGTCCTTCAGAGGCATCGCTAGGATCACAATACTCTCGGGTCTTAGCCCACCCTCTCGCCCCGCCCGGGACAGAAAGTACAGGGTTTTGAATGTACATGCTGAACATTTCGATGTCCACGCTAGAGGCCTACACGTCTACATTAGTCAAAGCCATGCCTCGACCGTGGTTTCACAGAAGCAGCACAACGGTTGCAAATATCGATAGCAGGACACATGTTAGAAGAAAAAACTGTTATTTCAAAGAAACATTTGCTTAAACAGTCACTCAAATAGGGGCGGGATAAATTCAGTCACAGAACTACTACATTGTTCACAGACAGTAAATGTTGTCACTGAGAAAAAATGTAATGTAGCCAGTACTTCAAATTGCAACGTCATTGCCTTTGTTTTTACCACAATTGTATTTCTAAAGTTGAAATAACATTTTACATTCAAAATGATATGATCGAGACAACAAAAAAGCAAGCTGGAGATGAAAACAAACAGTCCACTCACCATTCACCATCTCCTGTCCTGCTTTATGAAATGGGCAAGGGCAGGTTCATATAGCTTCTCTTCTGATTTTAAATCCGAAAGAAGTTATTTTTCGATTGAGGTCAATGCCAGGACTGACATTGCCGTTGTTACAGCAAAAAGCTAGCCAGCTAGCTAGGCTCAAGCGTGAGAAAACAAGATCAGGCTCGCTATTGGCTCTGAATTAGAAACTTACAGTCCTTTTGTGCCTTTTGTGTACATAGAGAATGTCTTAGACCTTTGAGTTCAGCTCATGATAAATGGGGGCAAAAACAAAAGTGTTGCGTTTATAATTTTGTTCAGTGTACAATTGTCTCCCCTATTACAAGACAATTTGTGATTGGTTGATTCTACTGTCATTCCAAAATGCTGCTCTAATTGAAGTCAATGTCAATGACATTGGCTGATGCCTCCTATTCAGAGCCTGAGGGGTTAGCCAATGAGTGTTGAGCCCAGCTAGATTATTGCTACCAAGAGACAAAAAACTAATTCTGATAGGATATTTTTTCTCTTGTATATTAACCCTTCTTTTTCCAACACAACCTGAATTAATTTAGTAGGAATATCATTACAGTTAAAACCAAAAAAGATGAAATCACTGAAAACAAAATTCCAAGTTATAATAGATCTAAATATGTACAGATTTGTATCCATCCATAAGCCCACTCTGAGGGCGTAGAGGGCCCTGACGGTTCCCCACTGATTATAAGTATGTCTAGGCGACCAGACTTGTCAACCCTGAGTCCTGGGAACCAAAAACATTCTGTGTGGCCCCATGAATGCATGCCATTTTCACGAACAGTTAGTGATAAACCTACAAGTTATAGGCGCTTATGATAACTTATGTAAGTACACACGTGTAAGTCGAAGTGACCAGATTTGTCATCCCTGAGTCCTAGGTTTCTGAACAGCCTGGCTAGGTCCAGGAACACATTGTCATTTCAATGATAGACTTGAGATGAAAGGATAAGCTACCTGTTCTTATGACTACCTACATATTATGGTCACTTATGATCATGTATATTTACAAACAATATGGAGTCAGATTATATACGTTTATCACCTGATACTTTTTCCCCCTACCTGTCCCCTTAGTAACCTTCTAAGTTGTAAACTTTAAATCACCCCTACTACCTCATTGATGACTATTGTTATGACAAAAGGTCACTAATAGCGTGCATCCTACTGTATTCACGGGAACACAGCAGACGCAGATCTATGGTCAAGCAATCAAATGGTCGGCATGTTGGACAGTAATTCCTCTCATAGCAGCTCCAATCCATAGCAGCGCGAGTGGCAGCTGCCTTTTAACAGTGTGAGGTGTATACTGTGGAGAATCCACTTCTTTTTTTGCCAAAAGGTCGGTCAGGGGATCAAGACGTCCCTCTTACCCCACAGTGTAACACCATAACTCAAAACCCACTCTGAAAAATAATACCAAGGGCTTTCTGGCAAGACATCGAAGGCATACAATGTGCACACCGCACCAACAGGTGTTGTCATATGCTAAAACGGTGGGTCTATCACAGTGGACACATGTTCATCATGTAAACACCCCCACATTATGCCTATCACAGAAAACCCATGGTGCCACTGCTTGTTTCTGGAGGGCTATTTATGCCTGTTGACTGTGTAGTTGGCACTCGCAGGCACCTGACTGTTAAGTCGGAATGGCCTTGAGACAATATTACTTCCTTTGTGATATAAATGAAATAGCATACCTCTAAGCTCTCCGTTTCAATATTCAACAGTACCTAGTAATAGCAGGAGCAACAGTGCAGACAGTTTCATTACAAATCAGCAGCACATGAAGCTCCCCTTGTGTGTTGTTAACCTCGTTTGATTGCTTTCGTAGAGTCATAAGCATGTTTCAGGACTGATTAAGTCTAGACATTTTCTTAACAAAGGATAACATAAAAAGAAGAGGTGAAACCATAACCCTTCACCAGCAGTCTTTTAAATAATTCCATCTCCCTATGACTGAAGACAGTAAAGCTACAGTAGCAACTCCACATGATCAAATTTGTTCAGAACCTTCAAGTGAGTGTTGGGTCAAATCAAGTCCAGTGGTAAGGTCCAAACGGGCTTTACATCCTCTACAGGCCATATTTGCCTGAACCATTAATTTACCCAAACAGTGGCAGAATGGAGCGTTAATGATGTCTGTGGTGTGAGTGTTGACATCCCCTTCACATACGAAGCGCTAATAGGTCGAGCTGCTACGGATATCCATGCAGCAATAGAACTGCACTGCAAATAGAGCACCAAAGGGATCGCTGAAGGTCAGTGAAGGATTTAAGTGTTGGTCAGGAGGTGGGGTCTGAGCGTGGGAGACCAGAGGGGATGGAGTCTGTGCGTGCTATCTCACTACAGAGAGGGGACATAGAACTGCAAATGGCCCAACACTACACACTTGTATTACCCACTGTCCAGACCGTAAACATGAGTGAAATACCAAACTGTAATGTATTGTTATGAATTTATGGAGGGACACAAAATTAAGTTGATGTGGGATTGCCTCTTAACCTGTTCCAGCAACCGTGTTTTCTAAGTCAATCTAATATTTAAGAGGGATAGGAAATGTAAGGGGAAGAGCAGGGAAAATAATGTGTGGATCCATCTGTATGCTCTTTTCAATTAAACAACCTCACACAATTGGATATTATTTTTGAAAGGTACAGATTAGGAGAAGCACTGTGAGATGGCACTGCAAGATGGCACCACCAGGACATTTTAATATAGAATATCATCAGGGAGGCAACTAAGAGGCCAATGGCAATCTTAACGGAGATGCAGGAATTTCTGGCAAGAACTGGACAGTCCCAGCAGAGTACACTTCTACTCTATACAGTATTTCTCACAAATTAAAAAAGTTGAATGACCTGAAATGAGCTATGGGGATCCCTTCGCAATGTTAGCAGAGGCTTAAACAGACTGGCGTCTGTAATCCAAGCAAAATACGTTTCCCCTGAGTGTTAGTTTAGGGGTTAGCACTATTATGAAACCAAGGTATTGCCAGTTCTTTCATTTGTATTAAAATTTATTATCCATTCATTTTCACTCAAATATTGTTGGTTACAAGATCATATGAATGGTGAAAAAGGTATAATATTATTTGTATTGATTACCACATTTACATCATCGACTTTCAAAATGTTTAATGAACACTGGTTTTTATTGTGGGTATCTGATAGAAGGAAAGTAATCAGAATTTTGGCTCTATTTTCAAGAATCATGTGACTATAAAAGTCACATGATTCCTGACTGTAGTCACATGATAATTCTTCGAAAATCTCCTTTCATCTGAGAGGTCCCACCACACCAAACCAATCATTTGTTTAAAAGAAAAAACAAGTAACACCTAAACATTTTGGTGATATTTCTGAGATCACCTTTTAAGGACAGCGTGTCACTGGAGAAGCTTGGCAATTTGAACAAGAGGATCATGTGACCGTTCTTCCCCTTTAAGCATCATATAGAAAGTAAAAGATTAACCAGTTATTGAAAAAAACAACTACAACCATATTCAAGCAATGTTCTACATTGATGATGTACTTACTAAAATACTGTAATACATCTTGAGGCCTATGAAACTGCCTGATGTGAGGATGGATGTGAGGATGTCCACACTCTCCTGTATTACCATCTAGTGTTAGAAGTACAGCAATGCAATCATGAGTTACGTAAAAACAAAGTATTATGACTAAATTCACCTACAATTGAACACAAGGTCTAATCCGAATTTGACTTCTGCTTTAAACTAAACCCCTAGGGGTGTGAGGGGTCCTGACACTGGGCACATAGTTTAACAGTCCTTTCTCAGTCCATTTGTTTCTTGCCGGCTCAAGGATTCAACTTAATCATTACCGATTAGACGCTCAAACAAAAGGCCACAATGTTAGAACTAAATTTCAACATGAAACATGACACTGACTTGCCTGAATGACAGGTATATATTATTGACTCTTGATTTTGTCTTCTTGTTTTGATTCCAATCACGGTTTTTAATCAATAAAATCTAAACTGGGATTACAGAATAGATCCGACAGTGTTTGTCCTAAATGTTACTCAAATAGTGTTCTTGTTAAACACAGATCAAAAAGGACATGACTGCTTGACTGATGTTAAGTTAATAAGCAGAAGTGAGATCATTGACAACATAATCCTGGAATTTCTTTGAAATCTGTAAGCTCACCCAACTCTTCCTCTGTGGCGTCGGGCGTAGAAGTCTTGTTTCATGGCGTTGTCCTCTGTCATGGCCTCCAGAGTTTTTTCCAAAGGGGAAAGAACTGGAGGAAGTTCTACGATAATGCAGGAAGGTTGCTAGTAAAAACCATGGTAACGAAATGAATGCTGGGCCTAATTTGTCAGTGGGCATTTGCGAGTGGACTTTCACCATCTGGCTAACTTTGCTGCCACAGTATCATGTTTTACATTTTATTGTTTGTTATCTCTCAAATGTATTATTACATTCAGGCAGGAGTGATGCTTTCTGGATACTGACAATATAATTTTTCTTTTTGACTATTTTAACATTTGTATAATGGACTGATTAAACAGGTATATAGATTCGTATATAAACTAGAGAAAGCATATTGGTTTAGAAATCTGTAAATCCTGTCAGGAACCACTGACCTTTCAGTGCCCTGATTTCATCAGTAGGAGGAGCAGTTGGACCAAAGAGTTGGACTACTCCACCCATAGGAAAGGAACCTAAGCAGTATCATTTTCTTTTAGTCCACTAGGGGTTGTAAGACTTCATACAAGTGTAGAACATAGAGATGGTTAGAAGGCATTACTGGTTGAAAACACATTCTTGAATGAAAATGAATGGATCAGCCATTTTAATTTAACTGGATTAGACTTCCGACTTATTTTGGCTGTTTCCTCCTAATGACATGGTTGACAATGTGATCACAACTCCAACAGGGTATTCAGGGGCGGTCAGCAAGTGAATTCTATATAAATTGACTACTCAGTGGCACTCTCCATGCTGGAACAAACACTATAATGGCTTAGTTACATAAATGAGACCTCTTTCAATTTCTATGAGCTGTGGGTTAAATTCGGTCCATACAGTAACTTTTTCACCAGTAACTTATTTTGAAAATGTATGCATACAGCACAAAATGTATTATAGAAGCAAATTTGGACTAGTAGATATATAACGATTCATAAGGACCACGTTAGAAAGACATTCACTCTGCCAAATGACACCATGATCCTCTATAAACATGAACCCTGTGTGTTTGTGTATTGTCCATTCATCAATATATTGTCTGTGTTCTGTCCTATTCGGCATTACCTACTGTTTACAGCCTTCTCAATCATTTGTGTTTCAGCCACCGTCCATAGGGTGTCTCTGTTTCCATAAAAACCCAGTAGTGACCTGCTGTTTCCCTCAAGCTCCTCTCTTTTTTCATTTTCTAAAATAATGTTCCCTTGGGGTTGCCCTATGTTTTCCAAACCCACACATTCAACACTGATTTCAAGGTGTTCCTTGGTTTTCATCAAAACATGGCCAATACAACCAGCCACTTAGCGAGGATGACTTCTCCTGCGAGTCCCGCTTGCAATTAAAACATCCTGAAACATTGGCACCAGAGCGATCAAAACAAAGCTTAGAATGGTGAAATCGCATTTTTTAATGGGCACATTATTGACAACTGATCCTGGTGGTGAACATCGATTCCCCATTATGGAGACCATTAACACTGTAAAACGATAGTGTGGGAACAAACAAATCAGCAGACGCCGGCATGATCAGTTATGGGGTGGTGAGTTTGGTGGGAGCCATGGTGAGTTTTGCTGTGCTGAGCTCCATTTGGAAGCAGGCAGAGGTAGTGCAGAGAATATAGGTCAGATTTGTGTGGAGCAGCAGTGGAGCTCTGGAGAGCCACGTGGCCACTGACTCGGACCAGGAGGCATACCGCAGGGAGTGCCAGGCCCTGCTCAGTCGCCCACAGGTCTGCTGTTTACATGCCCCCCTCCCAAAAAGTCCTGAATCTATAGACAGGCCAACCTCTATCAGGCCCAGAAAAAAATAAAACATCATCAATTGCTTATTTGTGCAAGCAGAGCAACGAAGTGGCCCCTCTGTCAAAGGTAAAAAGGAATAGGAAGCGAGAGGCAGAGGAAAAGAGAGAGGAAGAGAGGCAGAGGAAAAGAGGAGAAGAGAGTGAGGGGGGTGGGGGTTGGGTTAGAGAGCAGAGATTTCAGGTTTGATTCACTCTCTTCTCGGCTGTGCTTTGTCCATGTTCACACACTGTTAGTGACGGGGGTTTGTTTTCAGGAGCTTCTGGCAAGAGGGAGAATGTGGCAGTGATGCCTGCGGGGCGGTGTTGCGTACTCTGTGACAACCACCCACCCAAAGAGGCCCCTCCCGTCCTTATGCCTGGCTGGATGTGGCTGGCTCTGAATTCCCTGCTTTGGTGTGGTGCAGCTTGGCCCGTTGTGTTAAACCTGGCGAGGTTATGCCCCATGCAAAGCCATGGGTACACATCGGCTTGAAGTCTCATGACTATAAAACAGCAAATAACATGATTGATAATGCCTCGGGGGGTCAGGGTATTTGACTGAATGAACGACGAAAACAGACCACTGGGTGCATAAACACAAAGCAAACATGCTGCATTCAACCACAACATTCTACTACACTGCGCCCCTCCTTCAACGGTTCAACGGTGCATTTCCAGCCGACATCCCTGATACAAAAAATAACAACAAACCCCCTGGACTGAAAATACAAGCTAAGACTGAGCTAAAAATAGCTGGGGCTTTTGACACGGAAACTCTCTCATGCAGATTATATGTTGGCGCGCCCTCAAACACAGATCATAAGAATGTGTGCCTTGGAGGCCATGAGCTCATTTTAGTGTGTGGTACTGAAAGGGTCAAACTTCACGTTTGTTTGTACATTTTAGTAATTAAGCAGACATTATTGCACAGAGCATCTTACCTGGACAATTAAGGTAAACTGCTTACGGCCAGGTTTTTCACCTTTGTGGTTCAGTAACATTTCGGTCACTGATCGGTTACATTAAGCATTAGTCTGTTCACTCTTTTCACACTCTGAAATAAACATAATCTGTAATGAAGACAGTATATCTTGGCAGTGGTTAGGAGCAGTTCAATGGCGGTTGTTGTCGTGCGAGAGTTGATGAAATGTCGCTTCAGTCAAAACAGAACAGCATAAGACACTGGAGGCTAAAACCCACAGGGAGACTGGCATCTGATAAACAAATCATCATAGATAGTGGCGAGGGGGTGGGGGGGTGGGGGGGTGCTACTTCCAGCTTCCCCCCTGCCTTCCAAAAGGACTGACCTAAATACTAATCAGGCAAGAAAGGAAAACCGGTAAGAATTTGCATGTTCAAAACAACATGGGGAGAAACAAGGCTTTAGGCGATTCATCTTTTCATGCTCGTCGTGCTTCACTACAACTGAGACACGTCACTCTGCTCCACCATATTAATGGTTTTCTTACTGAGGTGACCCGCTGGGGTGAAGCCTGCACTAATACCAAGATATCTAATGTTCTTTTTTCACAATCAAATCCAGAATACACAATTTTGGAGAAATCGATCTAGGTTACATGAAGCAGAGAAATACTACTGAGTCGAAGTAAAGGGACTAATCGACAGGGTTCATTGCTTTTTCTATTTCTGGTGGCTCAGAGACAACAGTGACAGCACATCTCGCATGAATGCTGGCATTACGGTTCAAGTCTTTGTTCTACCCCGTTGGCATGGCAACCAAGTCAAGCCTGCAGTCTTATCAAATACTATGTGTGTGTGTTTGTGTGTGTGGAAACAAAACAGTATTTGTGTTGGTTTGGAGGGGGTTCAGAGTGTATGTGACATAATGATCTGTACATAGTGGTGGATGCCACTCCCACTCAGTGATCGTCATCATTACGTTAATGATTCATTAATTAACTGTTCATTTTGGTGGACTGGCGGCTCAGCTTTCCCAGGTGTTAATGAACCAGGCATTATACGGTTTTGACCCAGGCGTTTTCTATGTACAGCATTTCAGTGTGATTAACAGCAGTCTGTCTCCACAGTTTGTCCCCTGGTTAACCTCATGTAAATAATACCTGGAATGTGTCTAGAATGTATATTTCAGATAATTCATGTGGCACAGCATTACAACTTTACCTAGTGGATTAAAGTAACACGCAACTCTTTTTCTGCCAATGAATCAATATGCGAATTGAATGAAAGCTGAGGGGTGTTGTGGAGAGGCGCAGAGGAGGAGGGGCCATTTGTCTCACCATAATGAAATATGAGACCACGCTGCCATTTCCCAGAAGCCATGTGACTGGTTGCTATGGGAATGGTGCAGAGAACCCACTTCACCCTTCATTGAGCTGTTGCAATCTTGGCTCCAGGATTACAGTCACCCCAGAGAAAAGAGGTTACATTTCATTGCCAGACTTCTCCCTTTTTCTGCCCCCCCCCCCCCGCTCCCCCGCCCCCCCAAAGAAAAGTAGAAATCTAAAAATGTTTTGTTTGGGTGGCGAGTGACTTAACAAAGTGGAACTGGATTAGTCCCTGATGGGCTAGCTGCACAGGATTTAGTCTTTGCATAAACACACTATGTAATGCTCCCTTTCTCAAATCTGTGAAATGTGAAATGTTGAGAGCCCTAGACATTTTCCCCTAGGAGTTTTGGGGTAGATGTTTTGTGCATTGCATAATTTGTCTGCTGGGAACGACCTATTTTCCCTAAAATATTGCTTAACTTGTTCAGTTTACGGAGAAGGCAAAGGGGACCAGACAGTGTCCAAATGACTCCAACATTCATAACAGTTCAGATAATATGTTCTTTTGAGAAGTTGACCTGAAATAATGCCCAACTTAAATGACTTCATAATCCACATATGTTTATCCTATTATACCCTCTTTGGGACAATTTTAATTCTAATAGAGAGTTGCTACAATGATCTTGTGAAATGTGACCGTCATATCTAGTTGTTGTAATACGGTTTGTGAGAGAAGAATCAATTAATTATATAACACCTGGAAATAGGAACTGAGAAGCAAATCATACTGCATCCTCTTTAAATCTGAATGACCTGCTAGGGAATATATGCATTCTTTGATTTGACACTCTAATCCCCAGCCACATGCAAACAATAAGCAAAATTCTATCACAATCAAGTCTCTTCTGTAATACACAAAACGAAAATTACATCCCAAAATGTGACGTTAAATGGCTAGTTCAAACATTTGACAGGCCTTTTGTGAAATGATGGGAAGTACATTTCCGATTCCCATTGTGAGTCAGGTTTAAATCCGAAAGCTTGAACAGCGTTCATACCGTTTTGTTTTCCCTACCATAGTAAATTTGATCAAAAACCAGTTGTGCATCTGGCACCGATACAAGGGGTCTGTTCTGTAGTAGCAGCATGGCTTCAGCACTCTAATTATTGGCAAGGGTTAACACACCACATGGGGTCACTTGTGCAGAACCACAGAGTGGTCAACTCAGGGGGAACATCACCCACGCCTTGCAGTGTTGTGGGAATAAACATGCATCATGCCAGTAATATCCGACAAGGGTAAAACAAACCAAAACCTCCAAACCCACTCCATAAACAGAAAATGGAACTGGATTCATATCTACTAAAGAGTAGGGCCATTTGGTGAAGGACATGAGGAATGTTGGTATTGACCAATGGGGTTGCGTTTAATAACTCATCAGGTTGTGACATTTAGCAGATATTTCTGTCCAGAGTGAGTTCCAAATAGGTATACGTAGTAGGATAGGTTAAGTGGCATGGTTACATTGGTAAAATAAATATAGGTGGGTAATCTGAAAGCAAAAGGTCCCTATATGCTTTTAATGCATGTTTCTACAAAAGCTGGGTGAACTGTTGTGCTAAATAAAAATAGGTGGTTGTGCTGCACATAACCCTCATCAAACCGTTGAGTGTGTAATGAGGTTATTACATTTAAATTTGACATTTGAGTCATTTAGAAGACACTCTTATCCAGGGTGACTTATAGGAGCAATTAGGGTTAAGTGCCTTGCTCTAGGGCACAAAGGCAGATTTCTTTTTTTTCCTTGCCGCCAGGGATTCAAAGCAATGACCTTTCAGTTGCTGGACCAACGCTCCAACCATTCGACTATCTGCAGCCCCAGCTGTCTGAAGCCTCAAACACAAAGAAATGGAAATGAGGTTTTTCTCAATCTCTGTAATATAGTCAGATAATTATAAAATGTTCCTAACACACCTGTTACCTGTTTCCAGCTGGCTGTGAATAAACCTGTTTTGTCTGTGGACCTGATGAGATTGACTTGAGAGTCTCAGCGCGTACACTCTGCATACATATAAACTGTTTTGAGTACGAGGCCTTAGCTTCGGGGTTGCCTGACGCAGAGGCAGTGTGTGTGGAATAGTCAATGTGCCATCATCATGACTCTTTTCCATAACCAACCCTTCTGGCTGGAACACGGTGTACAGTTCCAGGGTGGGTGCTAGAATCAGACCACTCTTATTTAAGCCCAAATTACCTAGAATGTTGTCCCGGCTGTGGGTCAGTGCCCCGGTCTGACACTGTGGTGGAGCTGGCCAAGCAGCATAAAAAGGAAAAGGAAGGGGAAGGAGTGAAAGAAAAAAGAAATCCTGTGGTAATGCAAATTTGCTATCCCCCAGCCTGGTCCTGGAGCAATGTCACCATTGGTTACCTGAGCTTTGTTATCAGAAAGACCTGCCAGCTAGCCTGACACCATGTGGGAAGCACTACACTGGGTTACTCAACACCACCTCCAAACTACCCTACAGGGAGGGCCCTCATTAAAGGACCAGTGATGCCTTCCATTGCCACAGGCTCCAGAGGATTAACACCTGTCCTTTTCCCTCTGACTTTATGTCTGTAGGTTGACCTCAGCTCACTGGACAGCGACTGCAAGTGTGGTGGCGGGTTTACGGTAGGGTTTTGTTTTTTGTTGTGCTCGGTTGAAGACTAAAAGAATATGGACATCATATAAAAAACACGGATTTAGCTTAAAGTGAGCTTTGTGAGTTGTGTATTTGGTGAGAAAACGATTGAATCCATATGCAATGCTGCTTTCACAATACTGCAGTGAGAATAAACTGAAATGTTTTCTGATTTGGCTTAGCTGGCAGTCAAAGGCTGAAATTCAATCAATCAGGGGAAAAATAACATCTGTGACTACTGTGTCGTATTGATTGAAGGCTGCCTCTAATCTCAAGGCTATTGGCTTTCCCTTTGTTATCATGAGTCCAGTCAGCTGTGATTACAGTTGAGCCTAAACCTTTCACCCACAATTCCTCAGATTACAAACCTCAAGCGTAAACCTATTTCAGTCCAACAGTGTATGTACATTACAGCATAGCATATAACAAGTCACAGTGGGTCTGTATAACCTAGCTAAAGCAGACCATGCGGACGCTCCATTGTGTTTTTCTTAATGCCACAGATCAGACCTCCGCGACGCAGTAAAGGGAGGTCGTCGACCTCTGAACCCCTTTTACTGACGGCTCAGGGAGATATAGCTGATGAGGCAAGACTGATGGTCTGGAGATGGTGGGCCGATGGCTGGGGGCTGGTGTCTTTGAACATGGTTACTTACCTCCGCCAGCAAAGTTAGCCTACTAAGCCGCTGGTTCCTGGAATGTACTGTCAGACACATGCACACACACAGACACACACACAGAATCACGGGCTCAAAGGATCCTACCGTACACAACAACATCCTATTTATAGTCTCCTTGTCATTCCACTACTAAGAAAAGACAACTGTGTTGGTTAACCCATCATGACCTGAGTACCAGAACAAAACCTGATAGTGAATGCATTTTGTTATGGGATTATGGGGATCCTTTAATAATGCTTTCATCTCTTATTCAACTGCTACCAAAACTTGAAATCTAGACCGGGGAGAGAGTTTGATAGGGAAGAGAAGCCAAATACAAAAAATTTGCTGGTCTGTATATCCTTAGCCTTTATATGCATGGAAAAAATAAAAAAAACCTACAGTGGAAAACACACAATGACAAGGCTATGGCAAATATTTTAGTTGATCGTTATACCGCCCCGGTTGGGGCAATTAGTGAAATTTAAGTGCCGATTTCTCTGGTGAGATACATCAATCCCCACATCAATCCCCCAATATCTGGCCAGTTTGGTCTTAGATATCTTGTATGACTATATCTCTAACTAAATAACTAAGTAACTAATGTATGTATGGATGACAGAAGCAGAGTTGACAAAATAAAAACGCATCTAATGTTGACTACATTTAAAATGTCCTGATCATGTCATATGCTATGTCTAAAATCAAAAGAAAATGTTATGCAGTCGGTGCCCAGTTATGATATGGTACTCAAGCGAAATTGAAGCGGGACAGATGGCCGCCGCACAACATTTTTTAAACCCACTGTGCTCTCTAGCCTAATTTGTGAGCTCCTCTCCTCGCTCCACTCCAGTACCAGCTTACATTGATGGACGGAGATCGACCCATAGTGTGTCATTTGAGGTTGTGGTGCTGATGCCCTGACTGTTTAGTCTTTTTCTCCACCCTCCCTTACTCTCCAATTCACATCCAGACATGATGACGACCTTGGATCAACAAAGCCCATAATAACATGTTCATATAATTTCAAGACTGGTTGACTACAGAACATGATTAATGGTCGATATTAAAAAGTACTTGATGTCCGATCGATGTCAAAGACCGGATTGTGGTTCAGCCATGATCCTGTTTCAAAGAATGAACAGAATCTGGTCTCCAGCTTGCAGTCTTTGTACATACTGAGGCTAGACAGAAATGAGTCTATAACACAAAGATTGAAGCCTGTAGCACAAACACATATCTATTATCATTTTATCATAGGCAACTTGTTTATGTTGTCCAATCATGTGGTCATGTCACTGCGGCAACAAAATATTATCAAAATAAATTAAGCACTTCATCCAAGTATTGCATTCTCTTTGATGTGTAGTTGTTAACATGAGTAAAAAGTGTAGACTACCATCTGACCTTATTAAATTTACAGCCACTTTGTAATATATTGTTAGCGGACACAAGCCTAAAGAAGTAAAATGTCTGCCTGAGATCTAAAGAAGCTCAAGTCATTTTGTTACACAAGAATAGCAAAGCATCTGCTTCATTTACAGCTTTTAAGTCAAAATTAGATATATGGAAAGAAATACAGGGAAGGGCACTCATCCTTAGACTGAGCAATAAACTGCATGGAGTAACCCTAGATCGCAATCTGACATGGTCAAAATGTATAGATTCAGTGGTTGCTAAGATGGAAAGCAGTATGTCAATTATAAAAT
This sequence comes from Esox lucius, assembly GCF_011004845.1. Taxonomy (NCBI): domain Eukaryota; kingdom Metazoa; phylum Chordata; class Actinopteri; order Esociformes; family Esocidae; genus Esox; species Esox lucius. The sequence continues at coordinate 16,555,500 of NC_047576.1, forward strand.
GCCTTCTTGGCATCACGATCGACCAAGCAAGTCCTGTAGACCCTAATTTTATCACACCTGGACTAGCGCCCAGTTATATGGTTAAGTGCTAGAAAAAGGCAAACTGCAGTTGGCACAGAATAAAGCAGCACATATAGCCCTCATGGCACACTGAGAGCAAATATTAATGCTTACAGAAGAGGATGGATTTGACTGCATTACTATTGGTTTTTTAAAGAAGTGTCAATGTGTTAAAACAACTGCATACACAGCTTAGACAACCATCAATACCAAACAAAATGGAGATTTCAGGCTGGGAGGCACACAGTACTAAATAGAGCCGTGGCTACATGAAACTCTCTGCCACCCCATATTACTCAGGCAGCAATGAAATCCGAATAAAAAAAAAACAGATAAAGAAACACCTAGCAGCACAATGGAGATGGTGAAGAGGCATTATTTGGTAATGTGTATTTTCTTTGTAATGGCATCGGATTGGGCTAAAGGGGATTGTAATAAAATAACAAATACCCATCTCATTTCACTTACCATTACTTACCTACACTCACCTAAAGGATAATTAGGAACACCATACTAATACTGTGTTTGACCCCCTTTCGCCTTCAGAACTGCCTTAATGCTACGTGGCATTGATTCAACAAGGTGCTGAAAGCATTCTTTAGAAATGTTGGCCCATATTGATAGGATAGCATTTTGCAGTTGATGGAGATTTGTGGGATGCACCTCCAGGGCACGAAGCTCCCGTTCCACCACATCCCAAAGATGCTCTATTGGGTTAAGATCTGGTGACTGTGGGGGCCATTTCAGTACAGTGAACTCATTGTCATGTTCAAGAAACCAATTTGAAATAATTCAAGCTTTGTGACATGGTGCATTATCCTGCTGGAAGTAGCCATCAGAGGATGGGTACATGGTGGTCATAAAGGGATGGACAAGGTCAGAAACAATGCTCAGGTAGGCTGTGGCATTTAAACGATGCCCAATTGGCACTAAGGGGCCTAAAGTGTGCCAAGAAAACATCCCCCACACCATTATACCACCACCACCAGCCTGCACAGTGGTAACAAGGCATGATGGATCCATGTTCTCATTCTGTTTACGCCAAATTCTGACTCTAGCATCTGAATGTCTCAACAGAAATCGAGACTCATCAGACATGGCAACATTCTTCCAGTCTTCAACTGTCCAATTTTGGTGAGCTCGTGCAAAATGTAGCCTCTTTTTCTTATTTGTAGTGGAAATGATTGGTACCCGGTGGGGTCTTCCGCTGTTGTAACCCATCCGCCTCAAGGTTGTGCATGTTGTGGCTTCACAAATGCTTTGCTGCATACCTCGGTTGTAACGAGTGGTTATTTCAGTCAAAGTTGCTCTTCTATCAGCTTGAATCAGTCGGCCCATTCTCCTCTGACCTCTAGCATCAACAAGGCATTTTCGCCCACAGGACTGCCGCATACTGGATGTTTTTCCCTTATCACACCATTCTTTGTAAACCCTAGAAATGGTTGTGCGTGAAAATCCCAGTAACTGAGCAGATTGTGAAATACTCAGACCGGCCCGTCTGGCACCAACAACTATGCCACGCTCAAAATTGCTTAAATCACCTTTCTTTCCCATTCTGACATTCAGTTTGGAGTTCAGGAGATTGTCTTGACCAGGACCACACCCCTTAATGCATTGAATCAACTGCCATGTGATTGGTTGATTAGATAATTGCATTAATGAGAAATTAAACAGGTGTTCCTAATAATCCTTTAGGTGAGTGTATACTTCCACTGCACTGTTAAGCCATGAAATATGATAGGGACTATGTTGGTATGGACTATGTTTAATGGATTATGTTATAAGTATATTGAAACAATCTTGTCAGCTTCCTACTACTCTGTCAACAGCAGCTCTGGGGCTGGGCAGAATGCCTAGTGCTGGGACTGCATATCAGTTGCTTGCCAATGGGGGAGGGCTGCACCAATGAGCTACTAGTAATTTTACTTTAACAGCACAGTTTTAATGGATCACATCGGGTTGTAGAAATTTACAATTGGGTCTCTATGGCTGAATCTCAAAAGGCATACAACATATTTCGTACTGCAAGTACGTACTTCGGGGATGATAGTGAAGTACGTGCTGTTTAGTATAATAAGCTAGTATGCCAGTATTAGGACCGATTGGGACATGCTTTCTTGTCATAAAATTGCAAGATCTCAACATTAGATCATTTTGTCATGCATTAACATACCGCCAAGTTTGAAAAATTTGCTAGACACAATTAAGCATTGTATTAAACTCTGTAACATTTCTAATGAAGTTCACTTCCACCACCAATAGCATCTATGAACTGTATGGCTTTTGATATGGCCATTTTAATAGTTTACAAGTCAGTAATACTACTATCTTATTACTTGGAATACTCATAAGAATTGAGATATTGCTAGCGAAACTGAAGACAAATGTTAAGACTGCCAAAGCTATTTCATTTCATGGCACAACAACATAAATTTTTCTTTCATATGTGAATGACATTGATGCAATAACTCTATAGGTGACGATAACTGACACATTTTCTCGCACAATAATCTGGCATGCTATTTAGTATGCAAATATGTGATTTGAGATTCAGACTTTGTATTCCTGAAGGTAGTTCTCAAGAATGTCAGGCGCCAAAGAGCAAACAATATAGTCAATCAGTCACTGTGAAAAAGAGAGCATCAAATTACACAGGACAGAGGGAAACAAAGGGCTTATGACTTGGTGGACAATCTGCAAGCCAAAAGTTGTCAACATCGGTACCAGTGTGAGTTGTTTTTGAACACCTAACATACAATTATTTACCTTAAACTATTTCAAATTTTGTTTGGATTGTTGGCATATAACTGGTACTATCTCACATGAGATGACAATGCCTTCTTCTGTGGTAAATCTCAGTCTACTACTGGTGGTAGGTATATATAGCCTTGGACATAAGGAAGGCAGACAAGCATGGGGACAATTTTAGCTATCTGGGTTGTTGTCAAATGTGTAATGATAATTATCCAGACTGACCAGTTGACTCATGTTAAGCATAGGCCATTGGCTTGAAAATATTATCACAAATACATTTCAAAATATGTATCACATTGTTTTCAGTGCTAGTAGCTGTAAACACCTACTAATGCAAGGCTATATCTGTAGTTTTACAATTTTTCACATTGTACAATAATAGTGAAGAATTATATAAGATTGATATAATAGAAAAATACATTTCACATTGTAAATTCTTGAAAGTAGTCATTCCTTGCCTTGATGAAAGCTATGCATGTATTCTCTCCACCAGCTTTATGAGATAGTCACCTGGAATGCATTTCAATAAACAGGTGCGTCTTTTTAAAAGTAAATTTGTGGAATTTATTTAATTCATTTGAGCCAATCAGCTGTGTTATGTCAAGAATGGCTTAAATAAGCAAATGACAGTCCATCTTTACTTTAAGATATCAAGGTCAGTCTATCCAAAAAATTTACAAACTTTGAAAGTTACTTCAAGTGGAGTCGCAAAAAACATCAAGCGCTATGATGAAACTGGCTCTCATGAGGACCACCACAGGAAAGAAAAAAACTGAGTTATTTCTGCAGCAGAGGTTAAGTTCATTAGTTACCAGCCTTAGAAATCAGCAATTAACTGCACCTCAGAATGCAGCCCAAACTAATTATTCACAGAGTTCAGGTAACAGACATATACATGAATCAGGCCGTCATGGTTAAATTGCTGCAAAGAAACCACTACTGAAGGATACCATTAAGAAGAAACTTGCTTGGGCCAAGAAATTACATTAGTATTTTAAATAAGGACAAACAGAAACTGCTAAAAGTTGAAGCAAGCACGCAAGGAAGGGGTGACTGCACAGGAGCAAAAAACTGAGAAGGGTAACATGGACAATCTTATGCATCTGCTAAAGGAGTGGCAGCAGAGAATGAGGAACATACAGTGAAAGCAAACAATGATTTGAACTTCAAAATGAGTATTGCCCTTGCCTGAATTACACATAGACGTCTGTACAATATAACTGAAGAAAGAACCAGTCTGAATGACTCGACCTCAAACATCCTGCTCATCTTGCTGCATTGCCCCCATCCAATGAATATTTCAAATGATTACTAATGAGGAACTTATCCATGTCACTGCACTTCAGGCGAATCATATACTGCAGCAAGGCTTTTACATTTTTTTAGCTACTACCAGCCTATAAATTCACGACAATGAATCCATGGGCTACCTTGACATAGTCTGTCAGTGAATGATGATGCAAGGGGAAATAGAGGGATCATTTGTGTGTTAATAAATTGTGATCGTATTCTCAAAACAGTGTTCTGAATGCAAATTGAGGATGGTATTAAAGACTGACATATTCACGGAGTATATCGCAGTTGATGGAAATGCTTATTTAATTGCGTTTTTCTCCAAACAAATGTTAAAATTAAGAGGCCATTGCAAATTGAGCGCTTCTGTTCCCTCACTCAAAACTTTCCTTTTCAACTTTTTTGGGAAGGAAAGAAAAAGGTGCAGTGGTCTCTTAGTTTTTTTCAGAGCTGTGTGTGCTTTGAAAGAGTTTTCCCGTGTGGTGATGTTTGAATTACATCTTAATTTTCCTGAAGATGCTACAGTCACCTCAAAATCCTCGCTTCCCTTCTCCCTATTAGCACCCCGCCACATCAAAATACCACACTCCAAAAATTAAGAGGAACAATTAGCACACCATTTCCCCCCTCCTGTGGCTCAGTAGCTGTCAATTCTGAATCCTAATATTTGTTTCACATTGTACACTGAGCACTTTACAGATAAAATAAGCACTGAAGCTTAAAGGTCTCAGCAGGCTTCCCCTAGTTATGACAGAAAATGCCTGATGATTTATACTCAATTTTTTTCTTGTGAGTAGCCAGTCTACATCCCACACCAGTGAGTGGATGAAGATGCATTTCAGCAGGCATGGCAACCCTGTGGTGCGAGGTTATTTATAGCTGACATTGCCACTGAACACTGGATGTCACATAAGAACACATCAACATAAAGGCAGCCTCATTAAATTACTTAGAAACTGACTGGTCAGTGTAGCTGTGCAGCAAAAAGAAGAAAGTCATCGATGGGGGGGCATGTGGAAATGAAAGTGTTCAACCAATTCTTGTTTGGGGCTTTTAGGTCACTTTGCCCCTCTCATCATCCCTATGGAAACCCAGAATCCCATAAGCTTTTTTTTTTTTTTTTTTTACAAATGTGAACAAGATACTGAGTAATTCAATCAACATAATATGTAATGTATATTATTTTGCCTAATTACATTTGGCCTAATTTGTTATGCAGCACCAGTTATGCTCATACATGGTTGCAGCCATTCGTTCTGTGATTCCATACATTGATATGATTAGTCACTGACAGACGTTGGGTAGCCTAAAGCAGGGTTTCTTTTGAATGGCAGAGCATGTAAGTAGGCAAGTGTTAAGCGATGAATGGATTCATCTGGAGCAGCCGGAGCAATTCAATCTCGCTTTTTTATACTGAGTCGTTTGGACAAGATCATTTCAAGAATCTACTTTTTTGTTGCCTTGGGCTTCAGGGCTTCTATATCATTCCTGTGACAATCTTCCTTACAAACAAACAGCAGATCTAATGGAGGCACCGGAAGGTTCTGTCTTGTGTACTTTTCATAACTGAATTAGTAACTTAATAGCCCCGCTATTCCCTGTACTATACATCCAAGCCTAAGCAGTTCCCAAAAGCAGCTATCCTTATGCTACAGCTCACATTGTTAACCTCAGTGGCCGACATCTGAGATTTCTCTGTAAGCAGAGCCATACTGTACTGTATGCTCTTGGTTGAGCTGTTTTCATTATTCAGTAATAATAAGACTGTCCCCTCCTAATAGCTGTTATGTAAGAGTAATTACCATGGTGAAATGGCAGGAGAGACATGACGTGTACAGGATTGTTGGCAGCTGCCTGTCAGATTTATTGGAGACTTGCCGCATCTCTAAGATGGGCAATAAACAAGTGGTACAAATAAAATGGAGCGGTGTGATTAAAGATCTGATGGAGGTCAGACAGACAGTGACAGATTAATTACAGGAGCCATGCTGGAGGGATTAGTTTGTTCACTAACACTTTATTTCAATTATCCGTCGTAATGCCTTCTTAAGATTTTAATGACTTACAATACAATTTCTTTTAACCTACACTTTTCCTGGTTAGTCTCACTGAGATTAACAATATATTTTCCAAGCGAGACATGTTCGGAATAGTGTCATATGGTTTGACAGTAGACTTGAGAAAGGCAAATGAGAAGGACAAGAGATTCATGGAGGAGGGGTAATACTAGAGGTGTCAAAGAATTGACAGCCACCAACTTAATTGTCCATCATAGCTTTTAGCTTAGCTTTAAATTCATTCAGAGGGACAAGCTCCTGCAATTTCATTCCCCTTTGGTGATTGTGCCAGAGAGCTGGATTTTTTTTCTTTTCTACCTCTGTATGTGCCTTAGCATCAAGAAAATACTCTTATATCCTTGTAGGGTATACTTGTAATTGGTTTGCTGGACCTTTTATATAGGTACACAGTTAAAACGGGAGCTGTCTCAGTATTGCTGAATAAATGAGTGTGTACCATTGATTTTTGGCATGGCACAAAAGAATGCAAGGATCTAGGGAAGGTCAACCCATTCATTTCTAGGGTACAGCGATGTGTGAATTTTGTAGTTTGTAACAAACCTCTCTGGGCCTCATGGTATACAGTGTCCAACAAATGTAATGACACCACAGGGGCAAACATTTCAACCATAGTCTATTGGAGACAATAGAGACATAAGTGATACATTTCACTATGTGTGTCTGAGCTTTTATCTTCTGTGTGGGGTTTTATATGGTGAACCACTCATCTATCTAGGAAAACAGATACCTGTACAGTAAGTGGCTACCCATTGTATTTGCTTTGTATGTGCGGAATAGAGATTATACATGGAAGAGTCTGAGGTTTCTTAGATTCCTTAAAAATGTAAATGCTATTTTAGCAAACAGAACCGAAACTGGACAATACTAAAAGCACACTGTATATTTTCAAAGGCCTTATTCAGAGTTGCTTCACAACAAGTGATATCAGCATAATGTATTTTTGATTAACATTGCTAATATCGATAGTAAACAACAATGGCCCAACTACAGAGCTCTGAGGAATCTCCTCCTGCAGAGTTAACCAATCAGACTGCCGTCAAACTGTTAACACTGAGTTATCAGAGAGGTAGCTTCTGAACCATGAGAATGCCTGACCAGATGTCAGGCAGTGTTCATCAGTCTGTGTTCAGCAGTCTTTGGAATATGCCATGAAAAACGGTGTCAGCCTACTTAGACATATCGATATATAGGGAGAAAGTTAAATTATTATATCATTGACAACTTTTGTTGCTGCAGTAGTAGGATGAAACAGTAGCATGAAACAGTCAGAGGTTACGAAGCAGAACATAGCATCAGCATGTAAACTAGCTAGAAAGATGTGTCGGCATCGAGTAAATGTCTCTGGACCCCTCCCAGCTGGGGGTGGTGACGAGCTCTACAGCAGACTTGCGCAACTCTGAAAACGGAGTTCTGCCCGTCGCAGGAGGTAGAGTTTGTAGATAACTAGCTTTCTTTTTTGGGCCAGGCCTGATCTGCTGAGGAGCGACGGACTCCATCCTAGCTGGAGTGGTGCTCTTCTTTTATCTAGGAACTTTGACAGGAGTCTCACTCCTATAGCCTTAACATGAGATAGGGTGCAGGTCAGGCCGTAGGCTGTTAGCCAGCCTGCTAGCATAGTGGAGTCTGTCGATAGCATAGCCAGAGTAGTTAGTACAGCTTTACCTATTGCCACTGTGACTCGTTCCAGGCTGAGAAAAGTTAAACAAGGTAGTGCTAACAAAAACAACTTTATTAAGATAAAGCCTTCCTCCGCCTCGGTCACAAATAAAAATGACTGTAACACCTCGCATCTCAAAATGGGACTCCTAAATGTTAGATCCCTTGCTCCAAAGGCAGTTGCCGTAAATGAATTAATCTCTGACCATAAACTAGATGTTATTGGTTTATGTGAAACGTGGCTAAAGCCTAATGAATTCACTGCCTTAAATGAGGCCTCTCCTCCCGGTTATACTAGTGATCGCTAATATTTATGACAGTAAATATAAATTTACTCTCAAACATATCACTGAGTTTCATTCTTTTGAAGTTTTACTAATGAAAGTTAACCAGGCCGGTAAATCGTTTTACATAGCTACTATTTATAGGCCCCCCGGGCCATACACAATGTTCCTTACTGAGTTTCCAGAATTCTTGTCTAACCTTATAGTCATGGCAGATAGTATTCTAATTTTTGGCAATTTCAATATTCATATGGAAAAGTCCAATGATCCTCTTCAAAAAGCCTTTGAAGCCAAAATTGACTCAATGGGTTTTATCCAACATGTCTCAGGTCCAACACATTGCCACAATCACACCTTAGATTTAGTCCTGTCACGAGAAATAGATATTGTAGATCAAATAATTTCCCCCCAAAATCCTGGATTATCAGATCACTGTCTTATTACATTAACCGTTAAAACAAGAAATCCACTTGCTCCGCAAACAATGAGTTTCAAAAGCTGTACAATAAATTTTCGGACTACAAATAAATTCCTTGATATTCTTACAAGTTTGCTCATTAACGACAGAGTATATAAATCTGTAAACTATCAAATCGAGGATCTAAACTCAACACTGCGAAATACATTAGACACAGTTGCACCACTAAAAACTAAAGAAATATGCAACAAGAAACTTGCTCCCTGTTACACAGACAATACTAGAGCACTTGAGCAAGCCTCCAGAAAATTGGAGCGAAAGTGGCGCTCCACCAAGTTGGAAGTATTTAGACTAGCCTGCATAGACAGTACACTACAATACCGAAAATCACTCATGTCTGCTCGATCAGCTTATTTCTCCAACCTGATTGAGGTGAACAAAAACAATCAAAAATTTCTCTTTGATACATTTGTAAAGTTAACGAAAAAGCAAAGCTTAGCAAGTGAAGTGGGTCTTCACTTTAGTTGTAATGTGTCGTTCAGCCAATGCTGAACATAATAAATTGCTCCCTTTCCTCCGGATGTGTACCAAACTCACTAAAAATAGCGGAAATTAAGCCTCTTCTTAAAAAATCTAGATCTATCTAGATCCCGACATATTAAATCTAGATCCCGACATATTAAACAATTATAGGCCAATATCGAACCTCCCGTTCCTCTCAAAAATCTTAGAAAAATGTGTTTCCCAACAACTGAATGTCTTACTAAAGACAAATAACATTTATGAAATACTCCAGTCCGGTTTCAGATCCCATCATAGTACTGAGACTGCACTCGTGAAGGTAACAAATTACCTTCTAATGGCCTCGGACAAAGGTTCCGCATCCGTCCTGTTGCTTCTTGATCTTAGTGCTGCTTTTGACACTATTGATCACTCCCTTCTCTTAGAGAGACTGGAAACCCATATTGGGCTACGTGGACATGTTCTAGCCTGGTTTAAATCTTATCAGTTTGTTAGTGTGGATGGCATATCCTCTGACAAGTCAAAGGTATGCTTTGGTGTTCCTCAAGGCTCGGTTCTGGGCCCATTATTGTTCTCACTATATACGCTCCCTCTGGGCAATGTAATCCGAAATCACAATGTAAACTTTCACTGTTACACTGATGACACACAGTTAAATATTTCAATGAAGCATGGAGAAGCCCCTAAATTAGCTACTTTGGAAGCATGCGTTTCAGATATTAGGAAGTGGATGACATAGAATTTCTTGCTCTTAAACTCAAGGAAAACAGAAATGCTCGTTTTAGGACCCAAGAAACAAATAGCGTTGTTAGCAGATCTCACTGTGAACCTTGACGGTTGCATGGTCGTTTCCCAAAAAACTGTAAAAAACCTTGGCGTTACCCTTGACCCTGACCTCTCATTTGAAGATCATATAAAATATGTCTCAAGAGTTGCTTATTTTCATCTTCGAAACACTGCAAAAATTTGAAACTTTCTATCAAAAACTGATGCAAAAAAATTTATCCATGCTTTCGTTACTTCTAGACAAGATTACTGCAATGCTCCTCTCTCTGGTTATCCAGACAAACTAATAAATAAACTTCAATTAGTGCTGTACACGGCTGCTAGAATCCTAGAACAAAAACATTTGAACACATTACTCCTGTCCTAGCGTCCTTACACTGGCTGCCTGTTAGGGTTAGGGCTGATTTGAAGGTTTTACTCTTAACCTATAAATCAATACATGGACTTGCTCCTACTTACCTTGCTTAAATGATCCAGCCATACATACCTACACGTAACCTTAGATTGCAAGATGCAGGCCTTTTAATTGTACCTAGAATTTCTAAACAAACAGCTAGCGGCAGGGCTTTTTCTCATAGAGCTCCACTACTGTGGAATGATCTGCCAATCAAGGTTAGAAATGCAAACTCAGTGCAAACTTTCAAGTGTCTACTAAAAACTAATCTCTACAGCACAGTTTATAATTAGGTGTAGCCTGGCCCGGGGGCGTGAAGGTGACCAGTAGGCTTGATACTGTCCACCCTTGCTGTCTTGCCAGGTGGGCTCTCGTCGCCACTGGGATGCCCTCCCTCCAATGCCCTTCGGGGGAAGAGTCACTGGCTTGTTGTTGACTCTCTGTTGCGCACTTGTGCAATTGGGCTGTACGCTGCTGGCAATACTTGGCCCTCTTTCAGGGGGGTTGCGGTTGGTGGGTGTCCCTTTGGTTGATGCCTGGCAATGTGGGTGGATTGATTTCCTGCCTGTTGGGCCCTGTCCGGGGCCTCCCCTGGGTAGGGCCACAGTGTCGCCGGACCCCCCGTCTCAGTTCCAAGGTGTTACGCTGCTATATTATTGTGCTGGGGGATATGAGGAATGCACTTTCTAACTTTTCTCAGTCTCCTCCAGTTTTAAATCTTAGGAGGAGATGAGGTCCTGGTCCACACCTGCGGAGTACCTGGTTTGGGGGACCCGTTGCTGTCCCTGTCCTTGTCCACCTGGTCATACTTTTGACCTAGTCTAGAATCAAATAGACTCTGGATTTAGCCCAGAGAAATGTATTTATTATTCTAATTGGACTCATAATATCTCACCCGGCACAGCCAGAAGAAGACTTGTCACCCCTCTGAGCCTGGGTCCTCTAGGTTTCTTCCTACAATTCGGCCTTCTTAGGGAGTATTTCCTAGCCACTGAAATCCAACACTACTGTTGTTTGCTCCTTGGGGTTTAAGGCCGGGTGTCTCTGTAAAGCACTTTGTGACAACTGCTGTTCTGAAAAGGGCTTTATATATACATTTGATTGATTGATTGATAGTAGTGCCATGCATTTTACCTGATACCTTTAGCTAGTACTGATAGCTTTGAAATAGGCATGTGCGATTCAGGTTTGAGGATTTACCAGAACGTAGGCTGACTTCCAAACACTAGAGGAGGACATTTAGCTCCAGGGTGTGATTAAATCACTAGTTAGGGGCTCAGAGATAAAGTCAACAGCAAGTTTCAGTATATACGGATCTAGGTTGTCCTGACCAGTTACTTTTTATGTCAATTCCAACAAGAGCCTTTTGTACATCAATAACAAAAAGCAGGAAAATAGAAACATGTGCATGGTTATTTATTATTTGGATGCCGTTTTAACTATAATTATTGTTAACATGTCACCATCAGTTTCCCTTTTAGAATTCTTAGAATTCTGGTTTTGGTGTTCAATTTATACCAACACTGGAGTACTTTTAGTCATCTGAGGTCGGCGTTAACCATTTCATGTTTGAATCCCTAGAGATAATGTCTTGCTTATACCAGTGTCTCACAGAGCATTAAGAGCAAGTAATTAAAATGCTTTGCTTAGACATTCTGAGTGCAGCCAACTAGTGCAGAGCTTGGTTTTGGAATATATAAAGCTGTTAACAATTCATAGCAGGGCACATTATAGACATGAATACAGATATCATAGTAATATCTTCATCAGTCTCCATCCAAATCCTGATCAAATCAGTTTTGAGATTAAGCTTCGAACATGAAAATTGACTTTTCATTCTTTACAGTAGCCACGGTGTGTGAGCAGGCATCAGTGCAGGGTTCTTCTCCCTCCTCTGCTCAGTTTTTTGTTTTAGTAGACGTCTGCTAATCGACCAGAGCAGAAAAGCCCTGGAGATAATACCAGGATCAATAGCACTCACCACTCTTTTATGATAGATGGAGTATGGCCTGGATCTGTCACATGTGATTATGTCAAAGTTCAGTCCACACAGTCTTGCTCACATACAGTGGGGAGAACAAGTATTTGATACACTGCCGATTTTGCAGGTTTTCCCACTTACAAAGCATGTAATTTTCTGTAATTTTTTTAAAATCCAAAAAATCACATTGTATGATTTTTATGTAATACATTTGTATTTTATTGCATGACATAAGTATTTGATACATCAGAAAAGCAGAATGTAATATTTGGTACAGAAACCTTTTTTTGCAATCACAGAGATCATACGTTTCCTGTAGTTCTTGATCAGGTTTGCACACACTGCAGCAGGGATTTTGGCTCATTCCTCCATACAGACCTTCTCCAGATCCTTCAGGTTTCGGGGCTGTCGCTGGGCAATACATACTTTCAGTTCCCTCCAAAGATTTTCTATTGGGTTCAGGTCTGGAGACTTCCTAGGCCACTCCAGGACCTTGAGATGCTTCTTACGGAGCCACTCCTTAGTTGCCCTGGCTGTGTGTCATGGTCGTTGTCATGCTGGAAGACCCAGCCAGGACCCATCTTCAATGCTCTTACTGAGGGAAGGAGGTTGTTGGCCAAGATCTCGCGATACATGGCCACATCCATCCTCCCCTCAATACAGTGCAGTCGTCCTGTCCCCTTTGCAGAAAAGCATCCCCAAAGAATGATGTTTCCACCTCCATGCTTTACTGTTGGGATGGTGTTCTTGGGGTTTTAAAAATTACAGACCTCTACATGCTTTGTAAGTAGTAAAACCTGCAAAATCGGCAGTGTATCAAATACTTGTTCTCCCCACTGTATATGCATGCTCACACACACACAAACACACACACAAACACACGTTAAAAACTATTCATACCGTAAAATGCAAAACAAACACAGTGAATGCACACACAGGCACATGCCCAGGTGCATGCAGACACACCAGATGGTTTCGTTGGTTGACTAACATGTCTCCTTCCAACATGTTTTATAATTCACTGTAAGAAACTACTAAGTTCACCATAAGCATTATAATGCATTAAGGCCAACACAGGTAATCTACAAAGATTTTTTTATTATCATTGGGAAGATACCATCCTTATATTTTTTATTAAGGTAGAATAATATGAAATATATGAACATATTTAAAGTATATGGGGAAGATGATACAGAGGCATGATGTAGTAAGAAGTAAATTGTTCAGGGATCGGGTTGAGTAGGAACTATTTTTGAGCCTGTACTTACACTGAGTGTGCTGCTCTTTTTTCTTGATCTCAAGACTTATCTCAAGACCGCAAAATATTTTATTCATATAATATCATACTACTATTTCCTTCACCTTGCAGATGGCTTTAATATTTCTGCATATCACTGTCCCTAAATGCCCACTGTCCTTCCTACATTTAGACTATTGTTTTGAAATGTTTGTCTTCCTAGTCCCATTTACTGCTGAAAGTACCTTAATGTTCTCAACTGGAATGCATCCTTTCCAAAGCAATCTACTGGCCTTTGAGGTCCAAAGGGCTAAAAGATGGATGGAGTTACCCAGATTTATTCCTGCATTCCTTGTAGTGAACATCTAACTGCATAGTCAATGCCTTGTAAACAGTGCCTGCTTTAGCCTTTTGTAGGCTCTAAGACTTGTTTTGGGAGGTCACAGCCTTGAGACAAAAGTATGGCAACACTCCTGAAGACAGAACAAATTGGGAGCATTTTAATATTAAGAATTTTCTGTAATTCCACACCATTTTGTATTCTAAACAAAAATATAAAAACAAGATTTCATCTTGCTCCCTTGTTTTAATGAGCTGACCTAAAATATTTTTCCATATGCACAGAACGTTTTTTTGGACAATTTTGTTTAAATACCTGTTAGTTAACATTTATCCTTTGTAATTGTGACAAGTTCCTTGTTTGTTCAGTGTCAAATGTCTAATTAAATTCCACTTATTTCATGAGGTGGAAATATAATATTTTTGGCAGTTTTACTCCCTAGTCACTGAACTCCCTAAACGTCAGCCCAGAGCCCATAATATCGTTTGCAGGTCGGGCAGGAAGCTATTAACCAGCCTGTTAGCTTAGTGGACTCTGCAACTAACAAAGTCATAGCAGTCTGCCTAGTCTTCTTCATTGACACTATGACTGGGCCTCGATCTAGGTTGAGCTAAGTAAAACCAGGTGGTGTTCACCGTAGCAATCTTGCAAGAATATAGTCCTGCTTCATTTTGGTCAGAAACCAAAAAGACGAAATATTCTCCATATCTCGGAGTGGGTCTACGTATTTGGTCCCTTGCTTTAAAGGCAAGCACAGTCATGAATCACCCGATCAAAAACTGGATGTGACAGGCCTGCGTTAAACCTGCCTTATGCCTGTTGATTTTACTGCCCTAAATGAGGCCTTTCCTTCTGGTTACACTACTGACCATATCCCTGTGCATCCAGTAAAGGAGAAGGTTTTCCTAATATTTAGGATACAAAGTATTAAAGATGTCAGTAGAAAATAATCTGTTAATCTAACTAAGGGTATAGGCCTAACCCTTTATGACACCACTAAAAACGAAACAAATATGCAACATAACTAACTCCCTGGTACACTAGCTTAGAAAGCCAATACCGTGTGATATAGAAAAGTGCTCAGATTTGCTTGATCAGCCTACTAGTGTAACCGGAATGAGGAGAAAAAATGCTATACAAAATAATTTTTGAAACAGTTGCAAAGCTAACCAAAAGCAACATTACACAGGTGAAGCTGTCCTTCACTTCAGTGATAACAAATTCATGATGAATCGATCATGATCATTTGAAAACAAATAGATTCTTACCTAAATAAGCACACTTGACAAAACTCAGTTGTCCAGCACCTTGGATCAATGAGAACACTTGAATCTTTTAATCCTGTATCGCCCAACATGTTCACTAAAACAGAAATGGTCTCTAGACCCACCCACCAATTTGCACAATGATGCTAGACCAGTGTGTGGTGTAGACCAAGTGTGACTTTCAGGATGTCCATAGCAAAAGCAGAGAGATAATCGACACCCCATAAATGTTGTGGTCAATGATGAACTGTGGTGAGAAAAACCACCACCACAAAAAATGGAATGGAAATCGGAGGACATTTCCTTGTATCCTCCCTCTCTACTGCTGTTCTATTACTTTTTACTAAAAGCAAAAATGACACAAGCACCATTGCGCAAATTGGTATTCAATCCCTCTGAAACTCATGTATAGTGTAAAGCTAGATGTTTTCCCACTTTTGGTCGTGATGCCGGAGAGCACTGAATTCAGTTGTGTGCTCTTAATGGATGACGTGTGTCTACTTTCACCTTCTGTCCTGCTCCCTGAACCATAAAATCGTGACTGACTTCTGGAAACATTGCTTTTGACTGGCCTGACTATTCGGGAAAGGGACGGGGGCTGTTCTAAAGGGAATTAGTGAGGTCCTACGACACCATGTTATGTTTACCGCCCTGCTCTTGGCCTTGGCCTATTTTTAGAATAATTAGGTAAACCAAAAAAGGGTGCTGAAGGTCTGTGATCAGAGCAGCTTAACTGGAGGCTGTCATGGCTGTCCGCTGTAGCCACTGAGGAAGAAGGGGGAAACTTGTTGGAAACGAATGGAATGGAGCCCTGAGCATTGGAGCAGACAAACAGAGGCAGTTGTGTTCTCCACTGAAGGTAGAAATAGTTGCCGATAACAGATGCAGCTACCTAAGGCTAGTAGTCACGCACTGAAAGATATTTCCATTGGTTTTCTATGTTGTTTCAGGTATGCCATCAGTGAGAGAGGGGAGGGGCACAAAGCAAAACAGAGGGAGAAGACATCTTATCTGCACAAGCTGTAAACAGTACATTATCCAATATTTTCCCAATCACAGATAAAGGTTTATCCTGGACTAAAAATCAACCTCAATAGAAATCTCCATTCTAAGCCATACCTTGTTGTCATATTTGCTCCTAGATGTCCTGTCCTCTCTGGTGACAATCAAAGGACTCAGTAGTCAGCATAGGTCAAAAGACAATAGTCTAACTGGGTACAATGGGAAGGCCACATTCTATGTAATACCCCTAGACAAGTAAGTGTAAGGAATACACAGGAGAAGGAGGTAAGGGTTCAAGCGCAGAGCGCACCAAATGAGCAGGCTGAAGTCTTGTTCGGGAGGCAGGCAGGTAGTCATACACAGGAAACACAGATTGATCAGGCAAAGGGACCAGCAGGAATATGGCAAGACATGGAGTCCAGGTTAAGTGGGCAGAAACTGGTCGATACACAAGGTTTTCAATATACAACAGATAATCCAGCAGGCTTAGTGTAGTTATCAAGAAACAAACCATGCCTCACAAAGGAAACCACAAACGGAACTGAACTGTATAGAGGGTGAAAATAATCAAGACTAACGAAAGCAAATCAAGCATAGAAATGTACGATCCTAGAACGGAAACACAAAAGCAAACCAAGCATAGAAATGTACCATTCTAGAATGAATACACAAGAACACACCAAAAAACAGAACTTCACAGTAAGCACATAATTAAATTATGATCTGTAAACAAACTATATTATTCAATCTTATGACAATCTCATACAGAATAAAATTTACATTTAAAATACAGTACATTTTATGGGAGCCTTTAAGGATCCATGTGAACTATACTCTAGATCATTGGCCAAATAATGTATTTTTTCTCTATTTTTAATATGTATTTAAATACATAACATATATTTGTGTATGTACATGGAACACACATTTATTACATTTTTTTGAAATATGATTTGTTAATTATTTCAAAAATATTTTGTCAAGTATTTCAAAATGTTCAAATAAATATTTTGTATTTGTTATGGTGTAAAGAACTTGGTTAGTATAACAATTATTAATGTTATCTTTATACACTCACCTAAAGGATTATTAGGAACACCTGATCAATTTCTCATTAATGCAATTATCTAATCAACCAATCACATGGCAGTTGCTTCAATGCATTTAGGGGTGTGGTTCTGGTCAAGACAATCTCCTGAACTCCAAACCGAATGTCAGAACAGGAAAGAAAGGTAATTTAAGCAATTTTGAGCGTGGCATGGTTGTTGGTGCCAGACAGGCCGGTCTGAGTATTTCACAATCTGCTCAGTTACTGGGATTTTCACGCACAACCATTTCTAGGGTTTACAAAGAATGGTGTGAAAAGGGAAAAACATCCAGTATGTGGCAGTCCTGTGGGCGAAAATGCCTTGTTGATGCTAGAGGTCAGAGGAGAATGGGCCGACTGATTCAAGCTGATAGAAGAGCAACTTTGACTGAAATAACCACTCGTTACAACCAAGGTATGCAGCAAAGCATTTGTGAAGCCACAACACGCACAACCTTGAGGCGGATGGGCTACAACAGCGGAAGACCCCACCGGGTACCACTCATCTCCATTACAAATAGGAAAAAGAGGCTACAATTTGCAGGAGCTCACCAAAATTGGACAGTTGAAGACTGGAAGAATGTTGCCTGGTCTGATGAGTCTCGATTTCTGTTGAGACATTCAGATGCTAGAGTCAGAATGAGAACATGGATCCATCATGCCTTGTTACCACTGTGCAGGCTGATGGTGGTGGTATAATGGTGTGGGGGATGTTTTCTTGGCACACTTTAGGCCCCTAAGTGCCAATTGGGCATCGTTGAAATGCCACGGCCTACCTGAACATTGTTTCTGACCTTGTCCATCCCTTTATGACCACCATGTACCCATCCTCTGATGGCTACTTCCAGCAGGATAATGCACCATGTCACAAAGCTCGAATCATTTCAAATTGGTTTCTTGAACATGACAAGGAGTTCACTGTACTGAAATGGCCCCCACAGTCACCAGATCTCAACCCAATAGAGCATCTTTGGGATGTGGTGGAACGGGAGCTTCGTGCCCTGGAGGTGCATCAACTGCAAGATGCTATCCTATCAATATGGGCCAACATTTCTAAAGAATGCTTTCAGCACCTTGTTGAATCAATGCCACGTAGAATGAAGGCGAAAGGGGGTCAAACACAGTATTAGTATGGTGTTCCTAATAATCCTTTAGGTGAGTGTGTATTTCTATATGTTAATATTCATGTTTATGTTCCTCCAATCTAGATCAGTCTGCGATGTTGATATACTTTGCTATTCCAAATAATCCCAACCAGCATCATCTGCTGTAATGAACCATTTAATATGATTTTCTGCCACACACTATTGATATGCAATTTGATGTAAACTCAGAGACATCATCATATTAATCATGGCATTAAACCAAACCATCCCATGGTTTATCGCTAGGGAAATTGGAGCCCAGAGAGTGTGTGTGAGAGAGAAAGGCCTCTGCATTTGGAGAGCAATCAGCCGCATTGTAATGGCAGATTAGGCCTCATAAATTTGCTCTGTTATCTGCAGTGCTCTTGTGCCTGGTCGACTTTTGCCTGTTTCCACTGCTCTATTAATAGCCTTACTGAGCACACAGCTCAGCTCTGCTGCTGACACTGGCAGGGACGTACAGTCTCTCTAAGCTCTCCCTATTTCTCCAACTCTCTCTCTCTCTCTCCATCTTTTCTCCTCCCCCACTGTAATTTACAATATATCCAGAATGTCAGCCAAGGCTTTCATCTCCACCCAGTGAAAAAGGAAATGTTGTGATAGCACCAGCACACTATACTGTGAGATCAGGATATCAGATAGCACTTTTTACTGCAGATTTCACTGTACCTCACATTACTAGGACATGGAAACAATATTGCCAAAAAATAATAATATAAGTCTCTCTCTCTCTTCAAGTCACCTTCATGATACTACAGTATTTCCAAGTATTAAATCCTAGGATTAGTAACTGTTTTATTGTGATAATGTTTCTATATCAAGGTAAAGACTCAAGTGCACTCTACTTTTACACAATACATTTTGTCTGGTTCCTAATGACAAAACCAATTATAAGACAAGAGAAAATTCCCAAAGACATTTTCCTAATGGAAGAATTGAATGCCAATCCTGAAGATAACATAATATACATCCAGATATTGACAATCCCACCATGTTTTATTGTAGTTTGGGAAAAGGGGTAAAGTCAAGTTGAGGTATTTAATGCGTTGAGGTCTGTGTGGAATCAGGACTCAACTGCAGAGGAATATTTCATTTTCTGGGTTTAGTCTCGGTCTGCCTGTCATTCTGTGCTCTAATTCATCACATCCTAACAAACAGGACGCGGTTTGTGGCAGACTCTCGCGTGACACGACTGGGCTTAGAGAGTGTTCTCAGACAGCAGTCTGTTTTGTGGGTTTAATCAGAGAACATTGGCGTAGATCGCGGGTTAGTGAGGATCACTGTTGACATGTGACGGTACGCTATGATCTGTCCCCTCATTCCCCCCCAGGGCAGCAAGCTGCTGTTCCCATAGAAACATGGGAATGCATCTGAACTAAGGGGCACCATAGGAACCAGATGTGTCCATCAGGCTTTGTTCTCCTCAAAAACGTAATGACCATACTGGAAGTCAAGGCAGTGCTGTACGGCAGTTTCTCTGGACGTAGACTCTTAAACTTCAAGGTGTTTATTTCTATTTTTCTTTACCACTTAATTTCTGTTACACCAACAAGGACTGCTACAATTTCTGACTAAATACTGTAAACTCATTTCTTGTGATGTTGTCGTTCTTTGTTCATGTTAGATATCGTTATTTAACCAGACAGCGATTATTATGTGAGGCTGAGATATGTAGAGAATGAAACAATGTCCTTCATGCAATATTGATGCCGTTCTCGTTCCAAAAATAACCACTTTTATAACTCTAAATCTACTGTGGCTGTCTGTCATGACTGTTTCTTTATCTGGAAATCTATTGAGGCATCACCTCTTCTCAGCAGGGTACATATAGTCCAATAAGATATTTCATGCAGTCAGTTAATATGAGGGCAGCAACAAACCTCTTATACATTTTTAGAGACTTGCAAAGTGAATGAACAGGTAGTACCCAGGGTTATAGAATATATTTGAACACTTTTCAAGTCAGTGGCTTTCTAGAAATTAAGAAATCAGGCTGCAATGCAAAGTGTTTTGGGTTTTATGTCTACAGTTCACTTTGAGTTGAGATCTGAGATCTGAGATGTTATTTATTTTAAAAAATTGAGAGACCTGCAGGACCCAGTGGAGTTTCAGTATTGTGATGTATGCTGCTTCAGGCCAACAATAATAACAGTAGTCTACTGAGACCCCACTATTCATTTTTTCCCTTTTTAATTAACATGTGTTTTTTTTCTGTATCTCTTTGGACATAAATACCACTGTTTTAGCCGTTTTGGACATTTAGGTGGACATTCTGGCATTTTCAATGATATAAAACCTTTGGGGGGTATTTCCTGGGTAATTTTTTACTTCCTGTTGTGGCAAGTGCACATATAATTGCTCTACCATCATTTGTGAGTATCCAAATAACTTTGAATAGGTTGATATCTCAAGAGTAATTTTATGAAGCTGTGTAATACAATTAAAAGCAATAACTTCTGTTAATTTCACTGGATTCAAACCCGGGTCTCCCATGTGAGAAACTGTGTTTAACCACTACACCACAATGCTACACAATAGTGCAGTGTCGTTATAGCATTTCGACATTAGATTATTTTGTCACACATTAACATCTCGCCAAGTCTGAGTGTTTCACTAGACACATTTAAGCATTGTGTTAAACTGACTAACGTTTCTTATTAAGTTTACTTCAACCCCAAATAGCATCTATGAAATGTATGGCTTTTCCCCTGGACGTTTTAGCAGCTTATTAGCCAGTAATAAGCTTACTAGAATCAACCTTACTATTTGAACTTAATACACCCAAAGCTATTTCATTGCACATAAACATTTGTTTTTCTTTCATTCGTGAATGACATTAATACAATAACTATCAATATAGGTGAAAAATACCTGACTTTTTTGTCAAGTGAAAAGACAAGAGAATCATGGAAACCCCTACTCTTTTTGCTGCCCAAGTGGTTTTTATCTAGCCTACATTGAGGGAAAAATAATTTAATCCCCTGCTGATTTTGTACATTTGCCCACTGACAAAGAAATTATCAGTCTATAATTTTAATGGTAGGTTAATTTGATCAGTGAGAGACAGAATAACAACAACAAAAACAAAAAATGTATTGATTTGCATTTTAATGAGTGAAATAAGTATTTGATCCCCTCTGCAAAACATGACTTACTACCTGGTGGCAAAACCCTTGTTGGCAATCACAGAGGTCAGACGTTTCTTGTAGTTGGCCACCAGGTTTGCACACGTTTTGTCCCACTCCTCTTTGCAGATCTTCTCCAAGTCATTAAGGTTCTGAGGTACTCGAATCTTCAGCTCCCTCCACAGATTTTCTATGGGATTAAGGTCTGGAGACTGGCTAGGCCACTTCAAGACCTTAATGTGCTTCTTCTTGAGCCACTCCTTTGTTGCCTTGGCCGTGTGTTTTGGGTCATTGTAATACTGGAATACCCATCCACGGCCCCTTTTCAATACCCTGGCCGAGGGAAGGAGGATCTCACCCAAGATTTGATGTTACATGGCCCCATCCATCGTCTCTTTGATGGGGTGAAGTTATGTTTCCACCTCGATGTTTGACGGTGGGGTTGGTGTTTTTGGGGTCAGAGGCAGCATTTCTCCTACTCCAAATTGAGTTGATGCCAAAGAGCTCGATTTTGGTCTCATCTGACCACAACACTTTCACCCAGTTCTCCTCTGAATCGTTCAGGTTTTCATTGGCAAACTTCAGACAGGCCTCTACATATGCTTTCTTGAGCAGGGGGACCTTGTGGGCGCTGCATTATTTCAGTCCTTCACGTCGTATTGTGTTACCAATTGTTTTCTTGGTGAATATGGTCCAAGCTGCCTTGAGATCATTGACCAAATTCTCCCTTGTAGTTCTGGGCTGATTCCTCACAGTTCTCATGATCATTGCAACTCCACGAGGTGAGATCTTGCATGAAGCACCAGACAGAGGGAGATTGACAGTTCTTTTGTGTTTCTTCCATTGGCGAATAATCGCACCAACTGTTGTCACCTTCTCTCCAAGCTGTTTAGTGATGGTCTTGAAGCCCATTCCAGCCTTGTGACATGTGTTTTTCAGGATTTTTTTGTTGGTATTCTGTCTCGCACTGTTCAAATAAACCTATCATATCAACTATAGATTGATCATTTCCACTGTCAGGGGCAAATGTACAAAATCAGCAGGGGATAAAAAAAATAAAAATCCCTCACTGTAGACGCACTATAACAATAAACATTTTGATTTCAGGCTTACCATAACGCAGCTACTTAAGATTGTAGCCAGCGAAGGTTTTTACCTATCCGGAACAAATCCTAACACATTATTTGCTTTGACTGTGATGAGATTCAGATTGGTGGCAGATCCGCATCTCTTACTACAACGCTGTTTAACCCAAGGGGTGGTCAGTCAGTCAGTCAGTCAGTAAGAGACATTTGCTCTTCTTGGCTCCGCTTACGCAGTCCGGCAAAAATGAATACAAATATCCACCTTTTTCTTTTGCTGTGATCTAATATTTTAATAGGCTATTGTACCAGTGATATTGTAATATTTTTGCTTCTTCTACCAGTCATATCGTACCTTTTTATGCTATTATTTTGTGCATCAATGAGCTGTGTTTGAATGTCCAAAAACTAGCATGACTAGCTACCAGGGCTATTTTTACTATGAAGACACTTAGGTCAGGAGGTAACTCAGCCATCTCACACCACAGTCAGAGAGCCTGATGTGAGAAACCTGAAAAACGAGCTTAGCAAACCATATTGTATTGACAGCCATTCCAAGTCTTTCTGGTGAGCTGGCTGTTGTGTCTCCCCGCTCACCTAAAACAAATAGATAACTCATAATTACTTGTTTAAATGCTTAAAAACAACCCCAGAAACAATCACCAATAACAATCAACCATAAAGGCAAAACATTTCTAGAATTATGATATAGCATGGCGTGAACATCTTACTTATCATAATTGTTAGATTGCCTGCTATTTTCTTTACCTGACTGAAAAAATGCACTGGAACAGAAATATGCACTCACCACTAGGTTTCGGTTCCCATCATTCACCAAAAAGAGCTGTTCATTCGTAAATTACCCATCACTAAAGGATAGGGGCAAAAGATTCTGCAGTGTTTTTTCAGAACACTACCACAACACCAGTGACTACAGGCTTATCTCAAACATGCAAACCCAACTGAATAGTTCACAACTAATAAATAGATATCAAACATATTAGCTTAAGGGCCAGGAAAAGCGGTTTCATCTGTATATAGTGTAACAGGGAGAGACACCGAGAACTGACACAGGACAGGTGTATATGGCGCTGGAGGGCGTTTTATTTCACGTAAATAGAAGTGGCATTGAAGGAGGTAAGGTCTAAATTAAAACCAATAGACCTGTTTCCTGGGCATGTGTTGTCATCTCTGGCGCAGCCAAAGGAATGGGTGCATGTTTTAAAGTGACTGACTGAATGACTGAATGACTGTCTGACTGACTGACTGAGCACAACTTGTTAAATAGCGTAGTGATTAGAAAAGCAGACCTGTAAACTATAGGTCCCAAGTTCGTATCTCCTTGCAGGCAAAGCGAAGTATAAATTATTCCGTATAGATGAAAACTTAATTGGCTAAAACCTTTAGTATTTACATTATCGTAAGCCTGAAATAAAACAGTTTACTGTTATATTGCAACTGTTTCTGGTGGATTTTCGAAGTACGCCGTTTTGGGTCAGGATAGAAAAACACATTTGCTGGCTACAACATAGTAGTTACGTTATAGTAAGCCTTAACCTAAACTGTATACGGTTATATTGCAACTGTTTCTGACATGGACAATTCAGTCTCGCTAGCTATTGTTCAATTCTTATGATTATTCCTAGGAAGTTAGTAGATACGAGTAAGCCTATTACTGGCTATTAAGCTGTTAAAACGGCCAGTTCATGGACGCTAAGGTGGAGGTAAACTTAATAAGCAATGTTTGTCAGTTTAACACAATCCTCAATGGTGTCTAGCGACTGCTAAACATGTAAAGCAGTGGCGTAGTGGTTAAAGACAGTGCCTCTTATGTGGAGGTAAACTCCACCACAAATAACGAAACGTTAGTCAGTTTAACTCAGTGGTTCCCAACTACGGTCCTCAAGTACCCCCAGCAGTACACATTTTCATTGTAGCTCCAGCCAGGCACAGCTGATTCAACTTGTCAACTAATTATCAGGCTCTCATTGAGTTGAATTGGGTGTGCTTGTTCAGGGCTACAACAAAAATGTGTGCTGTTGGGGGTACTCGAGGACCGGAGTTGGGAACCACCGGTTTAACTGCATCAATGTCATACGCGAATGGCCAATTAACTGTTAAAACGACCAGCAGCTTAAGAGGATTGGTTCAGGATAGACACAAGAGGCTATACTGACACCAGGCAAATGTATAGATCCGTGTTGTAGTGGTTAATGACACAGAGCAGACTTGTGGGTGACCCGGGTTCAAATTTATAGAGGTCAACACTTTCTATTGCAGGCCGGCTGGACTAGGCTTGCCTGGTTTCTTGTTTTTAAATATCGCAACTATCATTTATCTAGACTTTAATTTGTTTTTGGTCAAATAAATCCTTCTGAAAACAAATCTATGCACCTTTCCGCAGGATAAATGAAAACTGAATCCAAGGCTGTGAATGCAATGTGTGACAGCTCTGGGTTAGTTGTGTTTATGGAGCACACTATTGTCTTTTGAAGCTACAAGACCTACTGCATGCAATAATTTACATTCCACCATTGTGTTAGTCACAGCTTTAAGGGTAAAGAATGGCAAAGACATCAGCATTTACTGTGCCTTTTCATCATGGCACATACACATTTTACATGTTACAAAATGTTGTATATTGAAAGTATACTTTCCAGTCCCGCTTACCCAGCAACAACATTTTCAAAGATAATTACAAATATGATCTTGATTATACCCTGTACCAAAATAAATTGCACTTTTATATGTATCTGTCATATTTCTCTATGAGAAATATGACATTCAGTATAAAAAAAGCAGTAGTAAATCTACTAACTGTTATATGTTATATGTCTTCCGCTGATTTCTACCTATGGTGGCCTGGCTTTCTGTTACACTTGATCTCTGGTGCAATAGTTATTGATTTTCTGCTTGGCTCAGCCAAAGCTGCCAGAGGGTGCATTGACCTTAACACCAAGGTCTCCTCACACTCCTCCTCTTTGTACTGCTCCTGAGGACCTGCCGCGGTGCTGACAGCTGATGCACACGAGTGCTTAAAGTGACACATCCCTCAGTGTCATAGTATATACAAGGTGAAGTTGTATTCAGTAGCTGGATCTCACCTTATGGAATACAATTGATTTTTTTTTCTGCATTACAGTTTGAGTTGAGCTGGGCTGTAAACAAGTAGCTTGAGTCAGGGGCAGGATAAGATTTTTTAAGGCTGGGCTGGAATGCGGACATAAAGCTAGGCTCAGGATTAGAAACGAGGCAACAGTAAACATGTCGTCCCCCACAAATGATGCATTACCTCCTCTTGGGCTAGAAGGGTGTAATTCATTGCATTGCTTACTATAATGCCCCGTTGGGCCAATATGTTTGTAAATGCTGGGATTCTATGGAATGCTGCATCATTTGCCCATGTTCATTCAACATCGTTTAAATTCATGCATTCCATAAACAATTGTGAAGATGTGAATGAACTTATATGCCCTCCTCACCGCCCCCCATGTTTTTATTCTTCATGCTTTTTCTCAGCCTGCATCTTTTAGCATGTGCTCTTCCAGTGGGTGATATACCATTTCTACCTTGATGTAACAAGATCCTGCTTGTTATCTACAGACACAGACAATAAAAGAGGAAAATGTTGTCATGAAGATTCCAGTAAATAAGATAAAACTACTCGCCGTTTGTGGTCCGTAGAGGGAAGGTGGCCAATTATGCCAACATGGAGGTCATGGTCTATTTCTTCAGTCATCTTCCAGGGCCCATCAGCCCTTTCCAGGCCCATTGCCTTCATTAGGAATCCTAAGGACTCAGGGGGATTACCTTTCCAGGAAGATGCACATAGCATGGATTATCACATTACCACAGGCAGTTATGATATTGAACTCCTTGCGAATTATGGGGTCCAGTGAAATGGAAGTCTTGAGTGAGAATGAAAGTTATACATGGACATTGACTTCATTTATCTGTCAACACTACCAAAGTACAGCTATTGTATACACACTGGTTTGATAAGTGCTAACTCGTTCTGTAGACATCTAGATATGGAAGTATATTCCCCGAACTGAGTCACCAGTGAAGAAGGGTTTATGGATGGAAATGTTTCTGTCTGTCATGACTGTGATGTTTCTGGCTGTCATGAATGCTCTCTCTCAAGTACAAGGAGACTGACTGTAATACCAGAGTGGTTGGAGCATGGAGTGAGCTCATTCTGATTTGTTATCTGAGCTTGTTGGTATTACATGTAGGCTTATTTCCTGTTATTTCCATGCTATGTACACTATCATTAAAATGTTTGGGGTCACTTACAAATGTCTTTGTTTTCCATGAAACAATACATGAAATACGAAACACAACAAAATGAGTAGGAAATATAGTCACTGGCAAAGTAAGAAATAATGATTTTTAATTTGAAATAATAATTGTGTTCTTCAAATTTTGCTTTCATCAAAGAATCCACCATTTGCAGCAATTACAGCCTTGCAGAGCTTTGGCCATTCTAGTTGTCAGATTGTTGAGGTAATCTGAAAAGATTTCACCCCATGCTTCCTGAAGCACCTCCCACAAGTTGGATTGTCTCACATACCATATGGTTAAGTTGCTCCCACAACAGCTCAATAGGGTTGAGATCTGGTGACTTTGCTGGCCACTCCATTACAGACAGCTGACTGTGTCTTCCCTAAATAGTTGTTGCATAGTTTGGAGCTGTGCTTTGGGTCATTGTCCTGTTGTAGGAGGAAATTAGCTCCAAACAAACGCAGTTCACAGGGTATGGCATGGCGTTGCAGAATGGATTGATAGCCTTCCTTCTTTAAGATTCCTTTTGCAGAGTACAAATCTCCCACTTTACCACCACCAAAGCACCCCCAGACCATCACATTGCCTCCACCATGCTTGACAGATGGCATCAAGCACTTCTCCAGCATAATTTCATCTGGCTTGTGAATGTTCTTTTACCACAAACTTAGATTTGTCTGTGCATAACATGTTTTTCCAATCTTCTTCTGTCTAGTGTCTGTGTTCTTTTGTCCATCTTAATATTTTCTTTTTATTGTCCAGTCTGAGATATGGCCTTTTCTTTGCCTAGAAGGCCTAGAAGGCTAACATCTGGACGTCTCCTTTTCTCTGTTGAAGTTGAGACTGGTATTTTGCGGGGTACTATTTTATGTAGCTGCCAGTTGAGGACCTTTGCATCTGTTTCTCAAACTGGACACTCAAATGCAGTGTTTCTCAATGGGGGTAGTACTGTCACCAGATTCAGAGGACGACAGCGGGGAGCTGGAATCAACATTTTGGAAAGGGGAGCGTTGAGGTGCCCTTGGGTGGCATTTGTTTTAAGGCAAATTTACACCGAAGATTCACAACTATGAGTTTAAAGTTTCAGCTACTTGCAAAAAACTGTGGTCTGCAACATTTAAACCTGCAGGTTTACACCACTGCGACTGGATGAGAAGGTGTATTGTAACTCTTCTTCTCTTCAGTGTTTCTGTCAGCTTTTTGTGGTGCAGCACCGTGCTGCCTTCACGGGAACGAGACGTCAGAGTATCATCTATAAAATCTCACCCACATGACATTTACTGTGTAAACTCTGGAGAATGGACACTCTCTTTCTTGGTATTTCCCGTGGAAGATTTATCTGAGGGATACACTGTTGTTTGTCATTCAGTGATGTGCTTTTGTTATTATTTTTGATGATAACAATAGTAACAACAATAATTATTATTATTTATTAATATAAATTATAAAATTTATCATAACAATAATAATAATCATTAATATATACTGCAATTAGCCTACATCTTATTTGATGCAGGGGCGGTAAGGTGCTGGCTCCAAAAACTTTGAGAACCACTGCAAAATATTTGTCCTCTTGCGCAGTTGTGCACCGGGAATTCCCACTCCTCTTTCTATTATGGTTAGTGCCAGTTTGCGC
Source organism: Esox lucius (assembly GCF_011004845.1). Taxonomy (NCBI): domain Eukaryota; kingdom Metazoa; phylum Chordata; class Actinopteri; order Esociformes; family Esocidae; genus Esox; species Esox lucius. Next base: position 16,583,929 of record NC_047576.1, read on the forward strand.
TTTTCTGTGAAGGTACACATTGTTGTACAACATCTTCAGTTTCTTGGCAAGTTCTCGCATTAAATAGCCTTCATTTCTCCGAAAAAGCATAGACTTTCAGAAGAAAGTTATTTGTTTTCTGGCCATGTTTTTAGCCTGTAATCGAAACCATAAATGCTGATGCGAAGGGCAGTTGTATGGCTTCTTTAATCAGCACAACAGCTTTCAACTGTGCTAGCATAAAAGGGTTTCTTAATGATCAGTTAGGCTTTTAAAATGATATACTTGGATTAGCAAACACAATGTTGGAACACTGATGGTTGCAGATAATGGGCCTCTGTACATATTATGTGGATATTCCATTAGAAATCAGATGCTTCCAGCTACAACAGTCATTTACAACATTAACAATGTCTACACTGTATTTCTGATCAATTAGATGTTATTTCAATAGACACATTATTTTTTTCTTTTAAAAGCAAGGAAATGTCTAAGTGACTCCAAATTTTTGAACAGTTATTATAGAAGCAGGCAAGCAGAGTGCACTGATTTATTATCTGATATACCCGTCAACCTCAATTAAAATAGGGAGATTTTACCAAACATCATACATCTCAGAAGCTCTTTGGCCTTCCAAAATCGCGACTGCAGTATTACATTCAGTTTATTTCCTTGTGTGTGTGTGTGTGTGTGTGTGAGAGACAGTGTGAGGATGGAGGCAGATACTGTCTGATATAAAATTTGTTAAAATACTATCAACATAGCATTTTCAACTACCAGGCCATCGCAAGTCATTGAAGGACTTTACACTGTACCAATACAATGATTAAAATGAACAATGTGGGTGTTCTTGTAATATGCACCATCATGGTAATTTATTAGTCTTTGCACAACTTGTAGTAGTGTTTACAGATGATTGATTTCATAGAGGAGCAGTCTTCACTAAGGGCAAATAATATATCAAGGCAAAGTAAGCAAGAACACCCTTACATTTTTATGTGTTATATATACCTGTCTCAGTGGAGCAGGTAACATTTGAATACGTACTAGAAAGCTTTTTAATGGTTTAGCATTTTAAATAATGTCATTGTTAAAACCTGAGATTTTTTTTACCCTAATCATTATTCAATATAGTAGTTGGAGTGGCACTAAGTATTTTTGTGAGATGTTGTGGATATCATGGAAAATGTGTAGGGCAGAGATTTATATGAAGCATCTAAAGGGTAATCGCCTTTCTGCTCATTTCAGAAGCACATAATTAAACATCTGCCATTTCCCTTTTTCCAATATGAGACGATTAGCCTATTACTAATGTATTTTCAGCCATGTACCCTGGGTATCTGTAGGGTCAGCCTGAGTGATAGGACTGCCTGTTGAAAGGTCCAGGCTCTCTGAACTTACTGGATCTACAATAGAAGCTGTTTCATGGACTGTGATTATGTGGGCAGGTTAAATTGTTGCACAGTTAAAGTAATAAAATCACCAAATCTCTGTGTCGCTGGGACAAAATAATACATTTGCCTGGAGTAACTGTTAAACTGAAAGCCTAAAAGGTCTTGAAAAATGCAGACTTAATAGTATCACATTTGTGGACAGTGTAAAAAAGGGAGTTGCCTGACATTTCTCTTAAGATAATATTTTTGCTGAAAAATTGTTGTTGGTGTCACATTCACGAGCCAAACAAGTATTTTTTCTCCAATTACATTCAATTTCTTTCCCACAAAAGTAACAAGCCTGACAGATGTTTAATGTAAAAGTGTTTGGAAAGACTCCATCCCAGAGTGGTGATTTTACTGCAGAGAATGTGTGAGAGTGCTTACTGGGAGACATAAAATGGTCAAATTCTCATTCCCTTCCACATTACCTAGAAAACTTTATAGCGGGCATCATGCTTGATAAAATGAGCTAGATTTATCCCAAAGCATCTCTGCATTTTTCACTGTTGTGGTCAAAACACAAAATACTGCTTATCTTGCTTATTCCATTGTACATGTGCACAGTGTGTTTTTGATGGTCTTTCTTTTGCTCCTCAGTGATGATGAGAAGCCATTGTGTTGCGTAGCGTTAGTTAGCTAGCTTGCTATCTGCAGAGGATAATAACAAAGATGAAACATAACATTTGCGTGGTAGGGGTATTACCAGGACTGGGCCAGAGCAGGAAAAAGTATGCCCAGAGATGTGGTCTTTTAAATTATGGGAAGATGTTGACACTTTGGACATTCATCATTATATCTATGGATAGGTACATCCCTGAAATGCAACAATTTTCTCTATCAACAATTGTGTGACAATTACTAAAAACAAAACAACTTGAAACATGATCACTAAAACATGGAGGCTTTGCAATAATTAAACAAAACCTGATTACTTATTTTCAGAACTTCCACTTAAAGGACCTAAGGTTACCCCAGGGTGAAATGTCCTTGTCATAAACAGAACACGTACAGTGGGGAGAACAAGTATTTGATACACTGCCAATTTTGCAGGTTTTCCCACTTACAAAGCATGTAGAGGTCTGTCAGTTTTGTCATAGGTACTCTTCAACTGTGAGTGATGGAATCTAAAACAAAAATCCAGAAAATCACATTGTATGATTTTTAAGTTATTAATTTGCATTTTATTGCATGACATAATTATTTGATACATCAGAAAAGCAGAACTTAATATTTGGTACAGAAACCTTTGTTTGCAATTACAGAGATCATACGTTTCCTGTAGTTCTTGACCAGGTTTACACACACTGCAGCAGGGATTTTGTCCCACTCCTCCATACAGACCTTCTCCAGATCCTTCAGGTTTCAGGGCTGTGGCTGGGCAATACGGACTTTCAGCTCCATCCAAAGATTTTCTATTAGGTTCAGGTCTGGAGACTGGCTAGGCCACTCCAGGACCTTGAGATGCTTCTTACGGAGCCACACCTTAGTTGCCCTGGCTGTGTGGTTTGGGTCGTTGTCATGCTGGAAGACCCAGCCACGACGCATCTTCAATGCTCTTACTGAGGAAAGGAGGTTGTTGGCCAAGATCTCACGATACATGGCCCCATCCATCCTCCCCTCAATACAGTGCAGTTGTCCTGTCCCCTTTACAGAAAAGCATCCCCAAAGAATGATGTTTCCAACTCCATGCTTCACAGTTGGGATGGTGTTCTTGGGGTTGTACTCATTCTTCTTCTTCCTCCAAACACGGCGAGTGGAACTTAGACCAAAAAGCTCTATTTTTGTCTCATCAGACCACATGACCTTCCCCCATTACTTCTCTGGATCATCCAGATGGTCATTGGCAAACTTCAGATGGGCCTGGACATGCGCTGGCTTGAGCAAGGGGACCTTGCGTGCACTGCAGGATTTTAATCCATGACGGCGTAATGTGTTACTAATGGTTTTCTTTGAGACTGTGGTCGCAGCTCTCTTCAGGTCATTGACCAGGTCCTGCCGTGTAGTTCTGGGCTGATCCCTCACCTTCCTCATGATCAATGATGCCCCACGAGGTGAGATCTTGCATGGAGCCCCAGACCGAGGGAGATTGACTGTCATCTTGAACTTCTTCCATTTTCTAATAATTGCGCCAACAGTTGTTGCCTTCTCACCAAGCTGCTTCCCTATTGTCCTGTAACCCATCCCAGCTTGTGCAGGTCTACAATTTTATCCCTGATGTCCTTACACAGCTCTCTGGTCTTGGCCATTGTGGGGTGGTTGGAGTCTGTTTGATTGAGTGTGTGGACAGGTGTCTTTTATACAGGTAACGAGTTCAAACAGGTGCAGTTAATACAGGTAATGAGTGGAGAACAGGAGGGCTTCTTAAAGAAAAAATAACAGGTCTGTGAGAGCCAGAATTCTTACTGGTTGATAGGTGATCAAATACTTATGTCATGCAATAAAATGCATATTAATTATTTAAAAATCATACCATGTGATTTTCTGGATTTTTAGATTCCATCTCTCACAGTTGAAGTGTACCTATGATAAAAATTACAGACCTCTACATTCTTTGTAAGTAGGAAAATCAGCGAAATCGGCAGTGTATCAAATATTTGTTCTCCCCACTGTATGTAGACAAACTGCATCTTTTGTTCTTTCACAAATGTTATCTACGTTAAATGTAATATTTTGTGCTTAATGACATATTTTGCTTCTATTTCAGCACTTGGGATCAGGTTTTCAAAGTAATAGTTAGAGTGCATTTTTGGTTAGATTACTTCTAACCGTAATTCTGTCCATGGGATAACCAAAGTATAGCAACGGTGTAATTTGCTTGAAAAGAAACATGATGTAATTGCATGTAAAAAGGTGTTTCTGAAAATCCCATGCTTGTTTAAATGTACCTTGAAAGAACCTAGCAACATTGAAGAGAAGAAAAAAAGAAAATCTGTCCCACTGCAGGATATTCTCACAATTATTGGCACTCTCTCCACTGTACGTTAATACTAAATACTAAAGGTGATGTCACATTTTCCTCACTCATACTTAGAAACAGATTCTTTATGTAACAGCTTCAAGGAATTACTGGCAGGGTTGACAGTGCCAGATACAAGTCCTGTGAGACAGAATGGCCTAGGATAACCCTGCCACTACCCCCTACCTTCACTCAGCAATTCATTATTAAACTCGACCAAGCACAAAAGCCTAATTTCATCTGTCACCATCCCCCTCTGCCTGTGCTTGTTGATTGCCTTTCCTCCACTCTGCCTGCCAGCCCAGGGCTGGGAGAAAGCATCTATAACCACACCGTTCAAGAAGACACTATTTCTGGAAAACACACACACACAGCTAAATTTGTGTCTTGTGTGTAACTGTCTCGTTGGGAAGTCCTGCAAATGATCTTTCCCTTGTGAACAATAACCATAGCCTCAAGCACAGAGGTGTTTCTGTTCTGTGTTATCTAATGTGTTATATAAGGTATAGCATTGTTTCCAAAGAGTTGGCTGTCAGAAACAACAAATTACAGCAAAGCACGACTCACAAATAACTTTGCCCAATATGTAACTAATTACAGATTAATTATAGACTTATAAATCAGCAGCTTTTCTATCTAGGTATGATGTACCCCAACAACAGAATTTTGTGGGTATATAACGGTCACAAAAACTATTCATGTGAGTAGATAACCGACTGGACAGTTCGTCCTTCTATAGGGTGTTCAAAAACTTCAAAAACCATGACTGAAGCATCATACTCATCCAAATTTTTCTTACAGTTTGGATGAGTATGCTTTGCTTTGCAACTGTTTTCTCAGTTGTTAGCTTTGGCCACAAATACACCACTTTCAACTGTTTACCAATGTTGCCTGTCTGTCACCTGTTTCCAAGAAGAAAGTGAATATCATGTGGCTAAGGCACTAGGGCATGACACTTGCAACACAAGTGTTGCGGGTTCAAAATCCGCAGGGAACATGAACAACAAACTATAAAAAAGTATGCACTCTAATAATCTAAATCTCTCTGGTTAAGAGTGTCTGCTACAGTGTAAATCTCATATGAAAAAATGCTATTCCTTTCAAGTTAGACACTTCAGACAATATGATGTACAGTAGCATCATGAGAGAGTGAGAGAGATGTTTTCCAGCTAGTGCATGGTTAAGGTACTTCCAGGAAAAGATCAGTTGTGTGATGTGAAAATGGAGCAGGCTTTGTGGCTGTGTGGGGAGGCAGATAGGAGCCTCAGGATGTTTTCTCTGTTGAATGGTGAACACCTGTCTGACTTTTCCGTCAGCAGGTGACGAACCAGAAGCCTAACAACATATGCATTTATTTGGACATTTATGGAATTGTCAGTTAATAATACTTGGGTAGTTATACATTTAAACATTCCCCAAATAGAAAGCCATATATTCAGGGCTTACGTTTCACATCAAATTGTGTCTCTTAAGAAGGCTTTGGCCAAATCAACTGTAGTTCAGTGCACTTGATATTACACTGCATCTTCACAGCTCCGCTGTCAATTGCTGCCCAGGTCTGAGCTGGTTACAGTCAGCCAGCCGATGGTGCACCAGGTCTGAGGGAATACAATTCACAGTCTGGCCCTGGGGAGAGGGATGAATGCTGAGTCACACTGAGGTATTTACTGTTGTGAGAAGCAGCCGACGCTGTGATATCACCATCTATCATTCCCCCTTACCCATGATGCCCTAATGACCCGCTCCACTGACTGTAGAGTGCAGACATCTCATTGGTCACAGGCTACACATTCACCCCCAGCCTACCCTTACATGCTAGATATAGGTACCAGACAAAGCCTTCTTAGATGTTATGAAAAGCGTTAAGCTTTTGAAGTACTAAGTCGCTTGCTTGTCTTTGTCAATACAAAGCACATCAACATGAGAGGTGCATTAGCCTGTCGAGGTGGTAACATGGTTTTGCTGCCGTTTCACAAACTCCAGCCAGAATTCATATTTTTGCATTGTCACTATGGTAACCAGTTATGCTGGGCATGCGACCACCCACTTGCTACAGGGGTCTATTAAATAATTCAGACTTAGTTACACCCCATTACACCTCAGATAAAGCACACGCATATCCATTCTCATTAAAAACATGTTATGCAAATAATCAAATTATCTTCATATCTGCATTGGTAGAGAAATACTTCTGTGCAGTTTTACATTTTGCAGCCTTCCTTAAAAAATCTCTAAATTATATTTATTATATTTTTTCCTTCCAATCTACTCCACATATGTTAAAATCCATACTCCTTTGAAGCAGAAGATTTTGGTCAATACCTTTGGTCTATTGTGACTTTTCACAAAGTGGTTTGTGTCTTGAGCTTGTAAACAATACAATTAAGCTATTCAACACACCATTTTAGGAAATCTTGATTAAGGTCAGGGATTGTTCCATACGGATACAGTTAAAATGTAAGTTATTGATGCATGTGTGTTGCTTCGTGAATAGGATTCAGTATTTTGGTGGTTGTTATTTTAAGCCTAGTCTGGTGTGGTCAGGGCTCGTCTCAGAGACATACTTAAAGAAATCTAACATTTTCAAGGATTGTATTGAGTGTGTTTGTCCACCATCACATCTTTTTGCTTTTATAGCAAAAGTATCATATTGATAATAACTTGCAAAAAAGAAGAGTGTAAGTCAAAACCAGGGTCTAATATGAGGACATATTAAATACTGTATGTCTTGGTTGAGTATGCCTTCACACCTGAGAATTAATACTTTGTGAAAGAATGTTTGGAAAGAAAGGGGATATTTGTCATTTAGCAAACACGGTCAGACTTAGAATTGGCTTTTAAAATTGAAGAGGTGCGATGAGCTGCCACGATGAGCAATTAGGGATAAGAGACAGAATTAAAGTTTTTCACTTTGCCAGCTCGGATCATGAAACTGTTTGTTTACGGTTATGTAATATTTGTAATGTAATTTAGTGGAACCTTTTGCAAAAATACTATTGGGGAGCCTAAAGATAAATGTTTCGAAAGGTTTTCAATAAAACAGTACATTTTCTGCTGTGTTGGGGCACTTTGTTTTATTAAATATCAAAACATTTGTAATCGCAGCTACTTAATTCCCTTCATAGTTAGTTCCTCAGGCACGAACAACATTCATATAGAACATTCTTACAAAACTTAAGCCAGTGAGCCAAGAGGTTTTTGACTTCCTAAATGCTTAGATCACACTGAAACAATTAAAACACTGAAGATGAAACTCCAAGACTGGACAGATTGCATTGAATATCAAAAGTAGAATATTCTCTCACCATTGATTGAGCACTGTCTCTTACCAAGTGTAATGGACCTACTGAGATGAGAAATATGATCACCATTAGTTTGCCAGGTAAGTTGACTCACACTCTCATTTACAGCAACCACCTGAGGAATATTTACGTGGGTGATGAAGGAGATGGAGATGAAGGCGCCAACTGGATCCTGGTCATCATTAAGTAGCCATTAGGAGGAGGGCCGGGTGAGGTCCATGACAACTGGTTAAAAGCTGTACTCTATTGATCAATGACATGGGATCTTCAGGGGCCCCAGAGATTCCAGACACCCATCTATACATTTCCATTTGGAAAAAAAACATTAACCTTCCACAAAAGAACGTCTACAAACCAATCACATTGGTTTCAATACAACCTACATAGAGGGGATTGGGCTGTGAGATGTTACCACTGCTTTCTGATTTAGCCATCAAATATTTTAGATTACTGTCCTGCAATTACTATTATTACTATAATTATTATTTTACATTAAATACATTAGGAATAATTATATAAAATGAGTGCAGGTTTGGCAGTGCCCCTTATAGCAGTGGTCATTACTTGAAACAGGAGGAAGTTAGATTTTTGTCGAAAATGTACTAACATTTCTTTTATATGTAGTTTGCTAATAGGTTTTGCTTTTTTGTTAAATTCTCAAACCAAAAGAAAACTAGAAAATAGATAATAAATGAGATAAGAATAACAGTAACAGTGAATACATGCAAAATTATATAAAAACAAAAACTTGGCTGGTGTAAGAGGTGGTCATTGGTGGTATATTGTACATTGTATTGGTATGTATATAATGGATATTGTTAGTCTGCGGCAACATACTGAATGTGATGAATGTGAAGTATGTGTGTTCTACAGACTTAAAGGAAACGAGAACTATATGCTGTGTCTCCCATGGCATTGTAAAAAGAATTGGAGAGAATTGGCTGGCAGGAGTCATTCATTATTTTTAGAGCCTTCATCTGACACCGCCTGGTGTAGAGGTCTTGGTTGACAGAGAGCTTGACCCTGGTGATGAACTCGGGTGTTTGCAACAGATTGAAGCAACATAAAATCAAAGGCTGTGCAGTGATACAACATCTCAAGATCGTCTCTGACCTTCTGGAGGATCGGAGGGCCCATGCTAAATCTTTTCAGCCTCTTAAGGGGAAAGACATTAAGACAAGTGTCTGTGTGTGTGCGAGTGGACAACGTTAGTTTGTTGATTATGTCAGAAAGAGCTTTATTGTCAAGTAAGTTTCACAAAAAACAAGGAATTTGTTCTGGCTCATTAGTGCAACAAGTGACACAAAAGAAATGAAAACAAATAGAAACAGTAGACACCAAGGAACTTAAAGCTCTGTCCTTGTTGGTGGTTTTGGATGAATGCGCGGCCACACAGTCATGGGTGAACAAGGGGTGAAGGAGGGGACTAAGCACACACCTCTGAGGGGCCCCATGTTGAGGGTGGGTGTGGAGGGGTGTTGTTGCATACCCTCACCACCTGTGGGTGGCCTGTCAGGAAGTCCAGGATCCAGTTGCAGAGGGTGGTGTTCGGTAGTAGGGTTCTGAGCTTAGGAATGGGAGGTTATTATGGTGTGGAACACATAGCAGTAGTGGATGAACAGCATTTTCACATAGTGTGCTAATTGATGTCAGGTTTGGCGAATTACTTTTATAAAATATTTCAAATGTGACTGGTTTATTATAAAAGGGAAAGCTAGGCAAATAACAGATTTTATTTATTCGTATTTTTCTGAAAAAACGCCTGGAATGATTTGTCTTTATTTCAGCCTATAAATAAACAAAAGCTGCATAGACCACATTTAGACCTCAATTATTGGCACCCCCGCATTTAATACTTGGTGCACCATCCCTTTGCCAACATAACAGCTCTGAGCTGTCTCCTATAAAGTTCAATGCAGTGGGGGAACACAGGGGAGTTGAGACCATTCCTCCATACAGAAACCTTCAGAGTCTTTGGTCCGCACTTGTGTGTCGTCTTGACTCGTTGCACGTGTTTTTTAACACAGTTCCCGCTGTGTTAATGCCAGAATTTGGATCAAAAGACGCGGGCTATTAAAAGAGACTGAAGCTCTGGAAGACGATGCCACGGGTAGTGACTAGCAGCATTTTCGTTTTGTTTTAGCATTTCTATTACCATCATAAGTGATTTAGCCTAAAATATCCTCATACAAAGTTGCTATATTCATGCACAACCCTGAATTCTGCAAAAGAAAAAATAAAGTTTGCATGACCACAACTAATTGACTATAGGTGAAGCCTGAGTGACTGGATTAGCCAATTATTGACTAAAGACGAACCACTTGCATTGATTGACATATCATTTGTGATCATGTAAAACTACATAATATTATAAAATTGACCTTGATATATTCAGTTAGGCCATGAATTATTAAGAAAGGCTCTGATATTTTGAAAAATGTGCTTTATTTATTTTTAGAGCTGGTAAATGTGAGAGTATAGTCATATTGCTTATTGTTTCTGTCCAGTAAGTGCAACAAAGGTAACAGCCTACACTGGACTGTAGGCGAAAATACATTTCAGAATGTAAATTTGTGAATAAAACTCATCCTGCTCCCCCTTTTTAAAAGGCTGTTATGTTCTTTTCTTTATCTGCATGCCTTCTGTTTGAGTGTCTTTCGTGACAGATGGCTCAACAGCTCTTACTGTAGGGAGCACACTTGTCTTGTGGCGCAGTGCTGCATTCTGCCAAGAGCAGGCAGCCCCGCCCCTTTTGAAATGTAGGTGAAAGGGCTTCTCTCTCTGAGCAGGGATGGGTTCCTGTAACAGCTCGCCACCAGGAAAGGAATAAAGGTGGGGGATGGGAGGCAAGCCGGCAGCCATTCACCGTTGAGCAATGAGGGAGGGAGACTGGAACCATATCAGGTTTCAATAGAAGACACTGACATATGTGTTGTGATTTGCGTGTGTGTGTGTGTGTGTGTGTGTGTGTGTGTGTGTCTGTCTGTGTGTGTGTGTGTTACTGGCATATTAAATGAGCATGGCCCTTTCTTAATACACAGGCATGCACTTGGGGAATCCCAGACTAAGTGAGAAACATAAAGCTAAGTGGAGTCATACTGACACAGGCATGTGATGTATACAGTCAATTCCAAAATGATTGGCCCTTGATAAAGATAAGCAAAATAAGTCCCAAGGAATATTGTACGCACATTTTCTTCCAATACGGTTTCTCAGAGAAATCGATTTTCTCCAAAAATGTAAGGGTTTTGATTTTAAACAGGCTCAGTCCTTGGGTAGGAGACCAGAAACTGATGGAACTGGTCTAAATATCAAATCTTAGTGCCCTAGCGCAGTGAGGAGGAAATTGTACTGATTAAGGGGGCCAACATTTCCGATGGCCGTTAAACAGATGTCCTGACTCACTGTGATTGCTAAAAATCATATAACACTTTTAACCCTTCTAACCCTGGTGTGCTGGCTACATTTACAATCTCACCCTCATTTCAGCATTGCCACTTAATCATTCCCAGTTTCCAATTGGCTAAATAATTATTAATGTATTCTTTATATTAATTATTTATTATGGTTATTAAAATAAATAGTGAATTACCAAATGTCCTAAATGTATACAGTGAATAATACATGTATATTAAGTTGATATGCATGTGGGCATCAGCTAAATGATTAAGATATCAAATAAAAGTATCAGGACATTTTACCTCATAACTTGGTGGCCTTTGCAAGAAGTCTGAAACATGTCTGCAAGTGGATCTGCCAGCAAAACAAAAGGCCAAAGGACGTGTAACTATTTTAAAATTTTTGGAATGTCGGATTGAAAATGTGGTTTGAATTGAAAATGGGCAGTACATAAGTCTGATGGATATCAAGGATCTGAAAGGATAATGTATGAAGGGTTTTACATCTCTCCCAACATATTCTCCAATCACATACAACATCCATAAGCATATGCCCTTGCTTCCACCAAGACAACTCAGCATAAACCCCACTTTGCCTTCTGGTGACATATTTGATGATTACAATACAAAGATGGTAAATCACGAAAATTATTTCTGCCTTTTGCTACAGTACATACTGTACTTTGGTGGTTTATGCTGAGTTGTCTTGTACTTTTTGATACATACTGTACCATAATTGAAGGTTTTTGAGTTACTTAAGACTGTTGGTGCACAACACGTTAATCAGGGATTGGATCTGACCACTCAGTGTAACCAATTAACCACTGTTTTCCTACATCGAGTACTGGATCTGGCCGAGCCCATCGGTTTCTGAGACCAATCAGACATCCCCCATGTTGATGTTCGGTATAGGGTCAGGGACGTTGTCACGTTCCCACTCTTGGAGGGGACTCTTGTCTGTTCACATTGCATGCTGTCAATGAGTCTGATTGAGGACACAGCAGTTCAAAATAATTGCATTGACACAGTCAATGAGCTGTTCAGAATGTCCTCAAAGCCTGATTTATAATGTGTCTAAGAATAAATGGGCTCATATGAATGCAGAGGTGTATTACTCCTGGGCAAGAGAGAACACAGCTGTCTTGTAGTTCGGCCCAATCCTATTCCTCGACAGTCACACAGAGTGAATCTGCCAGATCATCAGTTTCATGTTTAAATAGACATATTCACAGGATACACCAGGCCAACTACACAACAAAAAAAATTCTCTGAAATTCCTGCTTGACAATGCTAGAAAAACCTAAAAAAGAATCAGATACATATAAGTTCTCCATGTCTTCTTAATTCCACATCCTTTTCTTTTATCTTTCACTGTTTGGGGGTTTCCACCAGTTTCTTGTTGCATGATTTATGCCCTGTGCAGATGCATTTGAAGAGAAGGAAAATACAGAATGATTATAATCCGTACACATTTTTAGACCAGCCTTGTAGTAGTCAAGTGAATTCCTCTTCCAAGGACTTTTCCTTACAGAGCATCCATTTTCATTTAGAGTGACTACTTATACACTGTTGCTAAGGAAACAGTGATAGCTTTTACTGGCTTAGCTGTATCCAGGCAGTTACAAAATACCTGCACTTTCCCCAGAAAGTCCCTGCCATGCTCGACCCGAGAGTTGTCTACACACGCAGGCACACACAGGGTTATGCACACACACATGCACACACACCATTTGGTTACCATGTGGTGCTTTTGTGGAATCTGTCATATTACATCATGGATGTATTGGACGAAAATATGTAGTTGTCCCTCACTTCAAAAACCGCTTATAAAAATGTTGAATTTACTGCTTCAGTGTTCAGATTTTGAACGTTGATTTGGTTATATTTTATTGACACATGGCCAGAACGCAACACACCGTTTTTGTTAATTTGGGTGAAAAAACATTTAAAAATCATAACAATAATAAATGCCGTTTCATGACTTTTTCCAACAACATTCAGTTTTTTCTCACTGACAAAAAATATTTGGAATACCTTTTTGTGGTCGATGAGACCCATTTGGGATTTATTTATTAATTGCACAAAAAAATATACCAACATGATCAAAGTATTTAAAGCTGCAGAAAGTACATAATAGTGCCTAGTAAATGGAGAGCAGTGTGTCATATTAAAGACATTGAAAGATAGTGTGCCAGCTGTGTGGTAAGCAGTTTGCCCAAAGTCCATATACCCCCATGTTTGATTCAACATTGAAAATCCACCCACGCTTCCCGTGGGCTGTTGGTACGCATTTTTATGTGTCATTAATGCATTGGAAGCAAAATGAGTCAGAAAGAAAACAAGACCAGAAAAGCATCACTCTATGTCTCACACACATATTACGTACAGTACCAGTCAAAAGTTTGCAAACACCCATTCACTAGAACATTTGTACATGTTGCTTAAGTCCTTGATTGTGAGAGTTTACTCAAATCTTAAATATACATATATTGCAGAAGATAAGTTTTACTACATGCAGTAAATAAGAGCAGATATTCAACAACCTCAGAAACATGTTCAGCCAATTGAAGAATTGATTCAATTGAATAATGTCTGGGAGGTCAATTTCGCCAGGACATCAGGGTAACTAGCGTGGGCTAAGACACGTCATCAAAGTAATTCTTTTCTGTGTCTCAAATATAGCAGTGATATATGACACCCAAACCTGAAAGAAATTACAAATATTTAACTGTGCAAAAGCTGAATATGAGGATGGGTTCGTTTTGTGGACATTTATAAGTGCATTTGTAAACTGTGAATACCTGGAGGTAAATATTTTTGCAGGCCCTGACTAGTTGTTGTATCTTGTTTTACCAATGTGATATAAAGGTTTATAACCATTTTCAGTGATTTAGAAATTATCAAATAATCTTCAATAAGGTAATCTTAACTACTTTATAAACCCCTTGATAAATAATACCTATTATAAAGTACTACCTACCCACTGATTGTCAACACATTTCAGTAAGTTACATAAGCATACAATTATCACCATATGCTCAACAGCTGAAGCACATCCCCCACATTTCAATTTTTATATTTTTTGTGGGCCAGGTTTGTTTCACAATGAGGCAGCATTCACCCCACATGCCGTCAATGTTACAACTCCAACGCTTCCTCCCAGTCCCTCCACTCCAGCTTATTATCAGCCCCCTTCCATTCACAGTGGCTGAAGGAATGTTCAGACATTACAGGCTTGTTAATCAGGGTGCATTAGTTTTATTTGTCACATACAGATGAAATGTTTTATTTGTCACATACAGGTAGTTGCATTGTGTAGGGGTGAACGCACGGTGTGCACAATGAGAGAGAATGTGAGTGAAAACAACAATGTGTGTGTGATAGTGTGTCTGGTTGAGCTGCACTGTGTGTTGAACAGTCTGATGGCTTGGGGGTAGAAGCTTTTTTTTGTTGGTTTCTTGGTCCTAAGTGGAGGCTCTCTGACCTACCCTGGAAACTCCCAGCTGTTACATGTTTTAGATGTATTCCAGACTTACCCCGTAGCACAGCTGAATTAACTTGTCAACTAATTACCAAGCCATTAACTACTTGATTCTGGTGAACTGGTCCAGGGCTTCAGGGAGAGGTTTGACATCCATTGCTGTAGGGTTTCTGTTTGCTAGGTGGTTGCAGTTCAAGCAGAACCTGGTGATAGACAATATCCTGGTCGTGATCAGAACAGTGGCCATCCAAAAGTAATGAGGCAGCCTGCTTTCTCTCCACGGTGCATCTGTGGAAAGATCCTCTGGGACATGCCACATTAGCTGTTACGTCTTCTGAACCTCTGTTTTGGTGTGATTGAACTATTTTATGCACTCTGTGATGTGCACACCAAGGAATTTTTTGTGCTTCCATCTAAGGTCCACGATCAGTTCCTTTGTTTGTTTTATGTGAAATCGAGGATAAAATTTGTCCAGCCCCAGGCTTCCCAGGTTCCTGGCAAGCTTTGAGGGAACTATGGTTTGGAATGTCCAGCTGTTTTCAAAACTTAGCACTATTGCATTCTGCAAGTTATCCATTTATCCAGTTGGGATAGGACAGTGCTGTGGCAATGTCATAATTCATGGCTCTGTTGAAGCAGTATACAAATTGCAATTGGTCCAGTGTGGAGGATATGATGATACGCTGAGCTGATAGGTTGATATATTCCAAGTAATTAATGATGAGCAAAGGAAATTCTATTGAGTAGAGGGCATTTGGCGCAATTGCTTGGGTAACTGAAACAATAATGGACATTTTAAAGCCAACTGACTTGGAGGGGAAAAGGTTGAACATTTCTGTTAACACCAGTTGGTCTGTGGATTATTCTGAGGATGTGACTTGGGATGCCATCTAAGCCATCAGATTTGTGCAGGTTAACATACTTGAATGTCCTCCAAGCGCCATCCACTGATAACGTAAGCTGTCCACGTAAGCAGCAGGGACTTTGTGTTGTTTTCCTAAAAATGTGTAAAGAAGGTGTTTACCTTCTTTGGAAGCCTGCAATGCTATGCCTGTGATGTAGCTGAATTTCCCCCATAATTTATGTCTAAAGTCCCTAATCGATCTCTGCATGTCTGACCCACTGAGTCGCTATTCTAATTTGTCCTTGAACTGACCATTTTCCTCTTAGCTTTTTTGTTTTGCAAAGGTCGTAGATGGCCTGTTTGTATTTCATAATGTCTCTCGAATTAGAGATCAATATTGTTTCTTTTGGGCATTTTCGCTTTTAGCTTCCAGCCCCAAAGATGCTTAGGGATTTTTGTTTGAACAATTCATCCATTTAGGGTTTCCAAGCAGATCCTTAACAAATGGAGTCACTGTGAAAGCAGGCGATAGTGTTGCCAAGGGGAAGTGGCTCGGAGAAGGAGTGGCAAGAAATCCTGATTACGTTGGAAACATGTGGCATGTGCTTTCCAACATGACCATAGAATGATAGGGTTGACTTATTTTCTAGGATAGTTATATGTTTAAAATCTCATTGAGTTTTTACAGAACTCTGTAGGGAGAGATGGCAACTAGGTTTTCCCCATTTTCTACTGTGTGAAAGAAATCCAGACCCTTTGGGGTTGAAAACAAATACATTCACTTCCCCTCCCCCAGTGTTTTACTCTCTCGTCTCTCTATCCCTCTTTTGCCCTTCCCCCACACTACAGAGAAGGCACAGCCTGCTTGCCCCTTCCTTTATTTCAATCAGTGCTTTTATGGAGAATTCAAGAAGCTTTCCTGGCTACCTGCCACCATCCACTCTAAGGTCACCTCGTAGAGTTTTCAGTTTCCTGCTGCAAGGGAGATGGGGAAAGTCACTCAAGAGCATGATAATGGAAATGAATGAATCATTCTTACTGTAGTGTAACACCTTTATACAAGTGTACTATTATGTTGTAAAAAAAAGTACCATATGGTTCTGCAATACATGCTTGATATTAAAAGTATGCAAGACCAATATCATATTCATACTTTGCCCATGCCAAGAGGTGAGAAGTGGAATATAAATATATAACCAATTCCACGTTTGAAAGAAAATCGTATAGAGGGAACCAACGCAATCGATACACTGATGTGAACAGATACTTCGAAAAATGTATTGGACCAGCAAAAAAGTATCTAATGACAACAGTCCTTGTAAAATCTTCTAAAAGATCTGCTTTCCAGTTAGGCTCATAATGTGCTGTGTCTCCCTTCAAGCCGGGCCATGTTGGGTTTCTAAAGTGCTGTAGTTATATGAGTGGACATACTGTATCATTAGAGTAATAAGGCAATGCAGTAGGCACAGTCCCCAGGGATGAATATTCCTGGCTTGTCTGCTCTGCTTAGACCTGGATCTCTATGAGCACATTTACACTACAACAGTTATTGCGAAAACAATTTGATTTGAAGAAACATTAACATTGCGTAAATAAAAAGTTCTGTTCACACTGGCAACAGGAAACTCTTGCTGCATGGCACAAGACGTGCACGTTCAGAGCTTTAGCCAGACCCCTGACCAGGAAAGGGTATAAACTCACAGACAGTTTTGTTTACTCAGTAAATGACGTGATTCTCTCCATCGAACAAGTGCTGATGCTAGTGATAGTTGAATTCTTTCAGTCAGATGTTTTTATTTGCTTCCAAGTTGACAAAATATTTTGTCTGAAACTGGAACGACCTACAGAACCAGACATCCTACATCACTGCTCTTTCCCCTCCAATACACACTGAGTGGGACTTCTTGAGATCTCAGTAGCCGAAGGGAGTATCTGCCCAAAAAGTGTCCCACATTACGTTGGAAGTTGACGTGCAACAATTGACATTTACACTTGTTTACAGTTTAAAGGTCAGGTCAACTTTTCACTGTAACCAACGCAGGGAATCAATTTCTGTGAGTTTTTCTAGGCGGGATCGACACATCTACCTGTATACATAGAGTGGTGTTGATCACCAATGACAACATTTTTCCCATTGAATTCTCTTCCCGGTGCAGATCTGGATATCGTAACGCAAAATCAGTTGACGTCCATTTTACCGACACTGGGGTTGTCACATTGAACATATAACAATGTATCTTTGTTCAGTTTCCCAAAAACCCCAGGAGTCAGGCAGAAATGGATTACATTTGTATACAGCCATAGCAAACATGCAAAATAATTTACAGCTATGGGTAATTTCAGTTTTAAAAATGTCCATAGGTTTTGATAATTATCAATCAAATTTACCCAAGTTGTTAGAGTTAACTATCACTAACTATCTCCACAACAGGATCTGTCAATCAGCAGAGCCTGACTGTACATGTAAATAGTTTGTGCCAACCTTAAAAAAACTGTTAAGTATATTTTTCTTGGTCATTTTCGTCGCTGTCATTTTCATCGCTGTT
Organism: Esox lucius; assembly: GCF_011004845.1. Classification (NCBI taxonomy): domain Eukaryota; kingdom Metazoa; phylum Chordata; class Actinopteri; order Esociformes; family Esocidae; genus Esox; species Esox lucius. The sequence continues at coordinate 16,601,871 of NC_047576.1, forward strand.
TCGTCGCTGTTTTGTCACGGTCATTTTCCTTCGCGGTATTCACATGTACAGCTCTAATCTGGTGCAAAGTACCATTGTGCCAAGTTTTGCACGGCACAAGGATTTACTGCAATTTATGTTTTTTGACAGTTGCAATGTGCAACTGATTGTGTGTTACAATAAACTGTTATTCACATTAATGAGCATTAAGTATGTGTCTGTGGTATAGGCTGAAATGTGCACGGAGGCAGAAAGTAAATGTAAGAGGATGGTGGAATAAAGGGATAGCTATGATATTCCACACTGACTGGAAGTATCAACCCAGACCTCCAACACAAGGCCATGTACTCTAATCTCCCTCTGCTCTCACGGTGGATTCTTGTGTTTTTTGTCCCTCACTATTTCCGCCAGGGTCATATTTGAGTTAATTACCTTGAACCTGCCTGGGAAACGAATCTGTGTTGTGAAAAAGGTCACAATAATATTTAAATCCAGCATTTTAATTAGACACAGCTGTATGTGAGCAAATGTTTACAAGGCCAGAAGGTACGTTTGGCAGAGGATATGGAACTTTTGAAAGCTAAGCCTCTACACGGTCAACTGAAAATGTTTTTTCAAATATGGGGATAACAGGTAAAAGAGCTGGCTAAGACAGGGTTTGATTGGATTAAACACAAAGATGGTGGATAATATGTTGTGAATATGTTTCCATTGGTAGGCAGTGCACTTATATTTCCCTACAGACAGAGATAGCTGAATATAAATGGTATAATGCTAAAAGCATTTGTGTCAGAAAGGTTAGCAGGCAAAACAACAACCCGGCCTACAGTGTTTGTATTTCAGAAGGAAAAGCACTCAGAGTGCCAACTCACTGGGAGACGTATAGGATATATTTTTTTTCATCTTTCTACAGATTTTCGACCACAAGACAAAATGCATTGGGGTAGATCCAACAATGGCCGAAACAATGTGGATGCAAAACTTCTCTGATGTCATGCATTCTGGCAAATGCCTTTAAGCTTCATCTTTTATTGTTCATATGATCAGTATACACATGGTACGGATGATTCAACAAGCTTCATCTTTTATTGGTCATATGATCAGTACACACATGGTATGGATGATTCAACAAGCTTCATCTTTTATTGGTCATATGATCTGTATACACATGGTATGGACGATTCAACAAGCTTCATCTTTTTTTGTTCATATGATCAGTATACACATGGTATGGACAATTCAACAAGCTTCATCTTTTATTGTTCATATGATCAGTATACACATGGTATGGATAATTCAACAAGCTTCATCTTTTATTGTTCATATGATCAGTATACACATGGTATGGACGATTCAACAAGCTTCATCTTTTATTGGTCATATGATCAGTATACACATGGTATGGACGATTCAACAAGCTTCATCTTTTATTGTTCATATGATCAGTATACACATGGTATGGACAATTCAACAAGCTTCATCTTTTTTTGTTCATATGATCAGTATACACATGGTATGGAAGATTCATCAAGCTTCATCTTTTATTGGTCGTATGATCAGTATACACATGGTATGGACGATTCAACAAGCTTAATCTTTTATTGTTAATATGATCAGTATACACATGGTATGGATGATTCAACAAGCTTCATCTTTTATTGGTCATATGATCTGTATACACATGGTATGGACGATTCAACAAGCTTCATCTTTTTTTGTTCATATGATCAGTATACACATGGTATGGACAATTCAACAAGCTTCATCTTTTTTTGTTCATATGATCAGTATACACATGGTATGGACAATTCAACAAGCTTCATCTTTTTTTGTTCATATGATCAGTATACACATGGTATGGACAATTCAACAAGCTTCATCTTTTTTTGTTCATATGATCAGTATACACATGGTATGGACAATTCAACAAGCTTCATCTTTTATTGGTCATATGATCAGTATACACATGGTATGGACGATTCAACAAGCTTCATCTTTTATTGTTCATATGATCAGTATACACATGGTATGGATAATTCAACAAGCTTCATCTTTTATTGTTCATATGATCAGTATACACATGGTATGGACGATTCAACAAGCTTCATCTTTTATTGGTCATATGATCAGTATACACATGGTATGGACGATTCAACAAGCTTCATCTTTTATTGTTCATATGATCAGTATACACATGGTATGGACAATTCAACAAGCTTCATCTTTTTTTGTTCATATGATCAGTATACACATGGTATGGAAGATTCATCAAGCTTCATCTTTTATTGGTCGTATGATCAGTATACACATGGTATGGACGATTCAACAAGCTTAATCTTTTATTGTTAATATGATCAGTATACACATGGTATGGATGATTCAACAAGCTTCATCTTTTATTGGTCATATGATCTGTATACACATGGTATGGACGATTCAACAAGCTTCATCTTTTTTTGTTCATATGATCAGTATACACATGGTATGGACAATTCAACAAGCTTCATCTTTTATTGGTCATATGATCAGTATACACATGGTATGGACGATTCAACAAGCTTCATCTTTTATTGTTCATATGATCAGCATACACATGGTATGGATAATTCAACAAGCTTCATCTTTTATTGGTCATATGATCAGTATACACATGGTATGGACGATTCAACAAGCTTCATCTTTTATTGGTCATATGATCAGTACACACATGGTATGGACAATTCAACAAGCTTCATCTTTTATTGTTCATATGATCAGTATACACATGGTATGGACAATTCAACAAGCTTCATCTTTTTTTGTTCATATGATCAGTATACACATGGTATGGAAGATTCATCAAGCTTCATCTTTTATTGGTCGTATGATCAGTATACACATGGTATGGACGATTCAACAAGCTTCATCTTTTATTGGTCATATGATCAGTATACACATGGTATGGACGATTTAACTATACTTACTAGCCGGTTTCCTCATGAAAATTCAACAACCACAGAAATAATAGATTAAATAAAAAAATATATACAGTGGATATAAGAGACTACACACCACTGTTACACACAGGTTGTTATGATGTAAAATAATGAGACAAAGATAAATTATTTCCACTTTTAATGTGAACAATTAAATTGAAAAACAAACTGAAATCTTCAAGGGGTAAAAATGAAAAATAAAAACCTTACAATAACCTGGTTGCATAACTGTGCACACCCTCTTATAACTGGAGATGTGGCTGTGTTCTGAATTAACCAATCAGATTCAAACTCATGTTAAATAGAAGTCATTACACACCTGCCATCATTTAAAGTGACTCTGATTAATCAAACATTTTTTTTTTGCTGTTCTAGTATTATTTTCCAGACATTTTCCTGCCATGGTCTGCAGAGAGCTTCAAAAGCATCATAGGGATCTCATTGTTGAAAGATATCAGTCAGGAGTAGGGTACATTTGATAAACCATGGAACACAGTGAAGATAGTCATCATCAAGTGGAGAAAATATGGCACAACAGAGACATTACCAAGAACTGGACATCTCTTCAAAATTGATGAAAAGACAAGAAGAAATCTGGTCACGGAGGCTTCCAAGAGGCCTACAGCAACATTGAAGGAACTGCAGAAATTTCTGGCAAGTACTGGCTGTCTGCTACATGTGACAACAATCTCCCGTATTCTTCATATGAATGGGCTATGGGGTAGGGTGGCAAAACGGAAGCCTTTTCTTACAAAGAAAAACATCAAAGCCCGGCTGAAGTTTGCAAAAACTTTTTTTGCCACAAAAACAACACTAAACATCACCCAAAAAACACCATACCCACAGTGAAGCATGGTGGTGGCAGGATCATGCTTTTGGGCCTTATGCTTTCTTGAGCTGGAACCGGGACCTTAGTGAGGGTGGAGGGAATTATGAACAGTTCCAAATACCAGGCAATGTTGGCACAAAGCCTTCAGGCGTCCTTTAGAAAGCTAATGATGAAGAGGAAGTTTACCTTTCAGCACGACAACAACCCAAAGTGCACATCCAAATCCACAAAAGCATGGCTTCACCAGAAGAAGATTAACGTTTTGGAATGGCCCAGGCAGAGCCCAGACCTGAATCCAATTGAACATCTGTAGGGTGATCTGAAGAGGGCTGTGCACAGGAGATGTCCTCGCAATCTGACAGATTTGGAGCACTTTTGCAAAGAGGAGTGGGCAAATATTGCCACGTCAAGATGTGCCATGCTAATAGACTCCTACCCAAAAAGACTGAGAGCTGTAATAAAATCAAAGGGTGCTTCAACTACATATTTGTTGAAGGGTGTGCACACTCATGCAACCAGATTATTGTGAGTTTAAAATGTTTCCCCCTCAAAGATTTCAGTTTGTTCTTCAATTGAATTGTTCACATTATAGGTCACATTAAAGGTAGAAAAAGTTCTAATATGATTTATCATTGTCTCATTTTTTACATCACAAGAACCATGCATTATAACAGGGGTGTGTAGACTTTTTATATCCACTGTATATAAAGGCCACAATCCAAATAAACAGAGGGATACAGATAGAAATAAGGGTCCATTCACAGTGTTTGCAGTATTTACATGGACATTAGCTGGGGATGGAGGAGTTTTTGATCCACAGCTGACAGAATACAGCCAAGCTTATGTTCTGTTCTCTTAAGTATGAGAAGAATTTAGGTCACAGAGGAGACAGCTATATCTGTAAGATTTAGATTTTTCCTCCTCTGAACGGACAGCTTTAAAATATAGATGATGTACTACTGCTGTTCAGTCCCTCAGGCTGCCAGCCAGGGGGCTGGGGTGACTGAGGTTGAGTGGGGGAGGCCTCTGAAATTCACTTGTTTAAATTTGACTCATTCAGCTAACGCTCTTACCCAGCACCACTGGATGCTCAAAAACACAATAACAGATGTTTCACTTTATTAGCTCTGGGATTAAAACCAGTGACCACCCATTGGCTACTGGTCTAACATTAAATACAAGGTCACCCTGACTCTTACTATAGCCACACTGTAGTTGTAAAGGGCTTTAAAGACTAGTTTGTCATGGGTGAACCTGCAGTCATCACCGCTGTGCCACCATGCCAGGAGGGCACGCTGGAGGAGAAGATTTGGGCTGCTGAATATAGCCCAAATCATCACACCTGATGGATAAAAAGGGACGTTCAGAGGGGTGAGAAAGGAACGATCTGGAAGTAATAATTGTGCTATTAGGTAATCTGTTAGAGAAGAGAATGAGGGTGACACAGCCTGACCAGTCTGCTGTGGAGAAAAAACGCTCAGGTCCACGCTCCTGTTTTTTGTTAACTTAACCCTTGGTTGTTTATGTTTCCCTTGTTTTGTATTTTTTGTTCAAATAAACACCCACAGGCTTTCCTTCAACTCAGTGTTGTCACTGTTCTCCACCCTGCTACACTAGGCATAGAGAGAACAGCATGGAGCAAGCATGATCGTTATAGTGTCAGACACAACAGACGCAAGTAGAGTGCAACTATTTGGCTGGGGCTCATGCCCACTGCAAACATCTGTTGTAGACTCCATACAAAAGAGTAAATATTGAGTATCTTATGTGCTCTTTATTGAAGAAAAACTAGGCAAGGCTCGTTCACCCAGGCTGGGGGTAGAAGTGACAGTCATGAACCAGTGCCTGGGCTTGAGGGGAAGCTATTTATTTCCAAAAATGTTATTTCCATGCTGTATTATTTGCGACTTGGAGGAGAAAAATGGTGAAGAAGCTAATCCCTGTTAGCTAGCTTTTCTCAGTGGGGACAACATGGGTGATGCAGTCAACATAGCATGCACTTCATCCTACTACTCCTTGATAATGCAGAACCAAATGTAATGACTAAATAGAAAAATATTTTTAAAATAACACTGCAATACCATAAATAACTAGCTAACTAGCTAATGTCGATAGTGGCTCGCCTTCGCGAACATGACTATCAACGGAAATGGTATAACAAATGTAAAGGTAGTATTGAAATGATGACACCTTGCTACTTCACTATCTAAATGAAACTGATGATGTTGTTTAGTCTGAAACATAAAGGCTGCTATTGACCAATACCTGTAAACCTTAACTTGGGAATGTTGTATTACAACATTTGGTACACATGATGCAAACACTGTAAAGACAACATATGCAAGACTGGGTGTTTTTTATTTTGTAAAAGCATTTTGTGAATGTAAAAAGGGATTTATAAATAAATGTGATTGATTGATTGAACATACGCAAGATCAATTTTGACCATGTGGTGGTTCTATTAAGATATACATGGTCATATAGATGCTATAGACTCTGTGCACCAGCGTAGTGACAAACTTCCGCTTTTGTCTAGAAGTCGGTATTGCAGTTTCCGTTTTACTCATCTGCATTAGTAAACACCTAAACTCACAACAAGATGAGTGATGCTGTTGTACGGGAAAAATATATATATATAATGTACGTGACTCATTTAAGTTTCAAGGTACAAGTGGGGCATATTTTAATCAGGAGAATGTCCTCTTTTTAATAAAATATGTCTTGCGCCATTCAATGACTTCAAACACTAGACTAGAAATAGTCAGAAAAGGCGATTTTTTATATACTTCCACGTAATGCAGGTTTAAGCGCAATTAATACCATATAGGACCAGATGTTTACTTCCTATGCCAGTTTTAATTTTTCAGTTTTGTTGTGAAATGAAGTTACAATAGTAAAATAAAAGAGGAGACCTGTTTTGGTGCTTTTTTGAGGCTATGGAATTTTAAGCTTCATTCAGGTTTGAAGAGGCTGAACGAATGTTAGTTTAAATTCTCTTGCTATGGGGACGCGCTAGCGTTCCAGCTCAGCCAGCGTTCCAGCTCAGCCAGCGTTCTTTTACCGTTTTTGAGGCTAGGGTGAATTTTTATGCGTTCCATTGTCCTGCCTAATACTACACTAAAAAGGAACACGTCGCTAACTAGTTTAGCCGATAGCCGGCCGGCACACCACAGTAAACTACTTACCCTCGTAGTTGTGATACTCGATACGTAGAGTTTGAATCCCTTGTTCCGCTTGCTTGTTGTGATCGCCTAAAGTATACCGGAAAATGATATGCTGACATCTGGCTAAAGCGGAGGTTTGTCCATACGCTTGTGCACAGAGCCTATTAAGATATACATGTTTATATATCTTGATCTGTTTTACTACAAATGTAACAAATGATTTGGCACATATGCTACTGGATATGAATCTTGCTGACACAGGGTAAACTCAACATTTACACAATTGCACCGATTGGCTTGCTCACAGGACAAAGGCGCCTTGATGTGACTGCTGCCTTACAGGCTGATATTTAAGCAACTCTGCCCAGGTTAAAGCAAACCCACCCATTCCTCTTCAGCATCAATTCAAATGCCAAAAGTGAGAGCACACTTGAGAAAACAAATCTTAACCCAAATCCTAACCTTAATCAAGTTTGCCAATTTGATATATTGATCATATTTTAAGTTTTAGGCATTTAGCAGACACTGACATCCTACTGAGGTGTTGAATTTGATTGGCTGATTCAATATAATGGGGTGGGCTTGCTTTAACCTGGGCGGAGTTTCTAAAACATCAGCCTGTGAGGCTGTGTCTCCCAGTCACATTTTAGGACACCTTTGTTCTTTCCATGATCGGCCTAGGTTAGTGTGCATTATTTGTGGGGGACAATGTAGTTACTGTATTGTTTTCTTTTGTTTTCTGTAGGATTGAAATAACAGGGGATAGGTTTAGATGCGGCTAATGCACGTTCCTGGACTGAGATATAAGACGGATTTATTGTCATAAGCCTATTGGTATCCATGTGCACTGGTTGGATGGGCGTGCAGGCAGATAGTTGTGCTGTGTGTTGTTGGAACATATATTTGGGCCTTTCATTTGGGGTTTTCCTCCTTTACAGTTGCCCTGAGGTTTCACACTTGAGAGTCCTGCTAAAATGCAATGTTTTGTGACATTTCCTCTCCCAGCAACTATAAAAAAATAAATGAGCCAGCGTGAAAAATAGGGTTGACAGAAGCTTAAAATAAATGAAAGTTTGTTGGATAACAGGCTTGTAGTGAGATTGTGGAAGGAATGCAAAAATGTTTAATCCTCATCAACAAGATTGAAGTGTCTATTTGTAAGTTATGATTTGTTTTTGAATTTTTGAAGTGTAGAAGGGACTATATGGCTGGTTCTTTATGTAACAAGATTCAGATTTTCAAACATGCACTGCCATTTAATATATTTGACAAAAAATGTATTTAAGGCAATTTTGGAAACATACTTTAGTTCAATGATTGTCACTACTGAAACCTGTACTTGTTGCTGAATGAAATGGACAATACGACAGACAGAAAGCAATACAGAAAGAAAGGCTCTTGTGTTTACTTCTGAAGTTTATTTTCAACAGAGGCTCAAAGTGGAACAGGGTGTGTTGAAAGAAGACTCCCATCAAACACTCAGCCTTTGATGATATGGAGGCAGTTAGCAATGAATTTTAATGAGCTGTGCCGTAAGAAATTAAACAATACAAAGGACTTTATTTAAAGCAAAAATGCAGTCATTATCAACAAAACAATTGCCACAATTTATTGCTATGATTGGAAAGATTAAAAAAAGTTTTAATTGCATGTAAGATTGTATTTTCTAAGATTTGTAGGTACCTTGCCTACAGTCTTATAAGCCATTACCAAAGAAAGAAAATATTCAGTGTTTTTTATTGATGTTTTTTCCAGTGTCTTGAGGAATTTTTTCTTATTTTGTGAGAAGGTAATGCCACTTATCGGGGGGAAAAAATCATGTCATATTCAAAGGAATTGAGACGATCTGTGTGGCTATATGATATAGGCAGTTTGTTACCTTGATTTCTATAGTACCATGTTCACCCGCAATGAGTTTAAGGCAAAAAAGGGCATCGTGCTCATCTAAAATCTAAATGGCAAGTCAAATTGATTTTTTCATTAGATTTCACAGAGAGCCTCAGATGAAGGCACAGATAATTGAGAGGGAAGATCAAAGGGTTCATGACAGCTTGAGAAACTCAAAGCCCCACATTGGATTTATCTATGAGATGGCATGGTGTGAAAACAAGTTTGTGGATCTGGGCTATAAATGGCAATGCCAAATTATAGTTACCGAGGAGTGGCTCTATTGTTTGAAGATTTGGACAGTAAATCAAACTCATAGGTATATTGTATTTCTAATTTTTTACATGTTCCTTGGTTTATGTCAGTGTTGATTATAATTTATTTTTAACAGCCTATGTCTGTTCTAGATCCAAGAGAAAACCAAACTATGTTGTATGTTTGTACATATAAGGCTAGCTTTTATTAAGTATCTAAGCAGCTAATTTGAAATGAGCAAAGGTTTCTCAACGTGACACATTCTGTGGTCAAAACCCAACCTAACTCAATTAAAAACAGCATGGGGTCCAGCAAGTTCCTACACCACTGAAAACTGTGTTGGTCAGATGGTTGGATGAACTGATACCTTTGACCCTTCATTTTTAAAATATAGTTTTCTAGATTAATTGGTTTGGATAAGACAGTGATTCCCCATTGCTTATCCAATGACGGTATGAAGGTGATTCAATATGACAACCACTATGTAAATGACTAGCTGTGCTTTCTAGCACCTCTTGTTTTTCTGTGCATGTGCCCTTTGCTTTTGGCTGTGTGGGCTAATGGACAAGTGAGAACAAAATAGATTTTCTGTATGTAACAAGCAACAAAACACTAAAAAGATCTGAAGTGTTTTAAGAAAAAATAATTGAAAGCAATGAAGCATTTCAAGGCACATCATTATAATAATCCCCTTTCTTTAGATAAATATCAATAACATACCATGTTCTAATTATATTTTTTATTAAACAATAGGATATAGAGGGGGTGGACATAATAACCGAAACACCAAACAAGATGTTAAAATCAATTACATAATAAGGATTAGGACCATCTTTGCCTACAGAACAGCTATGTTCATTTTGCTATGTTTTTAGGATCAATATCATGAAACAACACCCCTTGACATTTGTCTTTGTTTGGCATATGCTCTCATTTTGTTGGACTTTCCTCTTGACACAGTGAATAATCAAGCAGTTTTTGTGACCAATGCACCTGCAATTGGGGCAATAACTATTTGACCAACTATCATGCTGCATTGAAAAGTTATCAGACTTCTTTTATAGTTGACACATATGTACTTGAAATTTTGAATCAAGCTAATGATCAAGCTCTGCAGCCTTGTTTGTAATTGTGATTTGGTGATATCAAAGTAATAGTCCTTTTCCTTGTAGTGTTTCTGTTACTTTGTCCACCCCCTGTACATGGTTAACAAAAATGCTGTGTGTTATTCAGAATACCTTAACAGACAGAAAGATTTACTCTCTTGATTTAAGCCGTACTACTACACATGAAAAGTCAAGACAAAAACAGAATTATGTGTTGAGATGAGTTTAAGACAGCCATTTTAGTTTTCTCAGACTTTTTGAAATCACAAGCATGCAATACTTTAGTACTCCGGGGACACTTCATTTTAAAAGCATGACAAAGCTAATGTCTTGATAATATTTCCCTAATGATTGTCTCTGTTAGTAACAGTAGACGATCCACTCTCCATCCATCCATCTCTCTCTCTCTCTCTCTCTCTCACTCACTCACTCACTCTCTCACACAAATCCACATAAAACGTGCTCTCACACACACATACACAGAAAAGAAAGGCATATTTCTCGCTTCCAAGCTCTTTATCTCTGGCAGATGAACACAGCTATTCAGCTATTCCCATTACTCCCCATTACTTTAACAGTTTGTGATGTCAAACATGTCAAACAATATTAACATGGAGCTGGCCTCAGGAATTACAAAGGTCTATGGCCCATTTGATAAGCATTAAACCTTCACCATCACCACACATTCAGGTTATTCTAGAAGCCATCAGACAGGCAGAAATAAAACAGTTTATTATAAAGCAAGGGCTCTATATTTCCTGTCGAAAGAGAAGGAACCAAATCTCCACAGGATCCTGTACAAGGCAGATGACATTTGTGTAAGCGGCATTAAAAGCCATTTGCAAATGATTAGCCAATGTTAAATTGTATACTTACTTGTAGAGCCACAGTACAACTAACTTCTGGTTTTTGTAGGCGTCTATCACCATGGTGACAATAATGACAAATGTCTGCTGTGGAATATAATTAGGAATTAGATGAAGAATGCGTAGAAACCCTAAATATGTACTTACAAATGCAATTGAGACTAGTCGACTTGAACACACAGAAAAGGTGTGTTTTATGAAATTATCCTACAATCATTTTACTCATATCAATAGAGCGCCTTCTGACAAATTGCACAAGTTTCATTTAGAGGTTGCTCCGTAGCCAATCGGAAGGCCCTGCACCGCTGGCGAAAACGGCCCAGCACATCACTGGTGCCCAGCTTCCCGCCACTGTAGACCTCCAGTGCAAGCGGTGACTGCGCAGGGCGAACGGGATAATTCTGTGTGTACCAGTTAAGAAGTATTTTCCTCAATTAACTGTCTAATCTTTTATTCACTGCCCACAGTGAAGTGTTAGGTATATAAAAAAAGGCTCAGGTAAAATCCAAAACAATAGTTCTTTAAGAAACAGAACCAGAAACAGTTATATACAAATTACACACACAATATAACAAAAATAGCTTTAACAATAACAGATTTCCACTAATACAAAAAATTTACCAACTATATGCAAAAATATAGCAGCTAAAAGGTCTATACAAAAACCCATTAAGACAATTCATTTGACTCACAGCTGTTCCAACCACCTGGTCATTAATGACTCACAGCCCTGCTGTGCAGACCTGAGTTGTGTTAGTGTCTCTTCATGGCCCTGCCGACTGGCTTCCTGTGTCTCTTGTAGAAACTGCATCACCTCATCATCCACTCTTTTGCATTTCCGAGACTGGATGCGGGATGCTGAGCAGCATGCAGTGTCAGCTAGAGCAGCCGCACTGCTGCAATGGCCTAGCATTTACTAAAAAGAAAACACATTGTTTACAGGATAGAGCTCTTATATTTCAGTAATGAATTTACTTATATATTCCTGAAACTTGTTTCAACTTTTTCCTATTTCACAGAGTGGAGGATTGCTCGGTCAGACTTCCAACTAGCCAGGTTAGCTGTTATTTGCAATACCCGTTGATAAAAACGCATTAAGTGGTATTTCACACATACTAACACTGTAGCAACATGTCCACAGGCAGCAGTTGGGTAATACTGTGTGTAAGACAATTTTAATGAGACAAAAATATACAGCATTGCTAAAATAAACAGTATAACTGCAAATTCCACTTACTCTTGATACAAGGTGCTGCCATCTTGGATTACGATCTTGTGAGTGGTGCGGTTCTTCAGACTTTCCGAGCTGGAATCCCGACATGAGGGAGTATTCCGATTGAAACTTCTGACTTGGATCTTGGAAATCCCGACCTCCAAGTACAAGTGGAACGAGGCAACAGGCATTGGAGTTTTCTGTCTATACGTATGATGTCAGATCTTTTCGCTACTGAGGGTGTAATATATCTGACAAAATGTAATATAAAAAAAATCTTGAGTTAATCTTTCTAGTATTAAGGAATGGTCACAAGAAGAGAGAATCAGTGATTGTCCATAAAGGGCAAACCTAAAACATGCAACCTTATCCAGAGGGGGGAGCAGGCAAAAGAGAGACAGGATAAAGGAATTTCAGAAACGTCTGACCTATTTTATTCAACATTTGTTGGTTGAACTCCCACTGGCCAAACCAAAAGTAATAATACTAAGACATTGAATCAGCAACATTGTTGTGGTAGTCTCGCAGAAGGCTGGATTCCAAAGATCAGCAAAACCATCTTGCATACAGTGTTCAAAGTTCCCCTGGACAGATATAATTTATCACAATGAACTAACACCCATATAATTGGTAGCAAAGTTGTCCTTAGAAAACATGCCAATAAAGGCCAGTTCTTATGACCCAAATTCTTGAAGTCAAATAATCTGGTTACTGTAATGGAGAATGAGTAGAGATTTTGGACCACATGAGATGCAGAGGCACTGGAGGGCACACAAAATGTCTGGGCAGATGCTGATGGAGTTTTAGTATTGTGTTATGGGAACATCTCCAACCAATTTTCTGTTGTCTAAAATTACATTATCAAATTCGTTTTTTTTAGCTCAGTACATGTTGACATCAGCACTATTCTTAAATAATTTATTAAGATTTAATACGCTTCTGGGTGCTGTAGCCTCCACATAGTACAGATGTTCATGTTACTCAGTGTGCAGAACAACAGGAGATTTCGTCTGTGAGGAAGTCCTGGAATCTTTTTATTTTTTATTTTTTCTCAAGAGCTTGATATTTTTGTGCAGCCTGGGGAATGGGTGTAACTGATTGAGATGTGCCAAGCTTCCTGTGGCCTGACGCAAGATTTAACATGAAAACATTCAGGCCACATGGTTTTAAAGAAAGCAGGAGAGCAACCACAGATGAAGTATTCATGAATAGTGGTTGGGTTAAAGTGGGTCAATCGTCCATACACACTTGAAAGGACGCCACAACACAGTGCCATTGTATTGGCCTTTAATTGGACATCATTCTAATGCCAGTTACACCCTTCAACTAACAGCCTTATCTCCACTAGCATCCTAAGCTGCACTAACAGTGTAGCGGTAGGTAGGCTAGCAGCATCTGACCAGTAACTGAAATGCTGGACTGATTCCTGGAGCTGTCAAGGTTAAACTGTCCCTGAGCAAGGCTGTTAACCCTAATTGCTCCCAGGTTGCTGCTGTGAATCAGAATTTATTTTCAGTCATGCTTATCTGTTAAAATAAGAATCAACAAAATAAAGAAACAACCTTATCTAAACTAATAGCTTGACCTAATCAATACAATATTACAACTATGTATTGATTTTATTTTTCTTTAACAAACCCATAACCTCTACAAAATCTGTCTTCACCCTTATACCAACCTAATGTATTGACTTGTTATTGTCCAAAAGAGGAAGTTGCATCAAAGGCTCAATTTTTAGTTCCATTTTCCCTGAAAACATACGCAGAGGGTGCCTTTATCCTAGAAATGACACTGAAAGTTAACTTTCATAGGTGCTTTTCTCTAATTATTTCTTGAGTATTTTGAGTATTAAACTCCAACCTACTCTCTACTAGTTGGTCGGTCATGTATTATTGGTGGATGTAATCACTGGAGTAAAGAGGAGAAAAAAGTTGTTAGCGCCCCTGTGTCACAGGGAGAGACGCAGGAACTGGACACAGTTTAAGTGGTAGGGCCCTAGAGGGCATTTACTGAAGACACAACTGTAAAATTTGGGAAGAAAATCAAACAAATCAATACAAAACTGCTTGGAAAGGTGATTCTGCTCAGTCCTGGGGTTCCAATGTTGCTAGCTTTTGGGGTATTGGTGCAGGCGGTTGTGCTATCAGTAGCCACAGCACTATTTTTATTCTTACCTCAGCCCAACCAGTTCTGCTCTCCAGGGCCTTCCCCTGACGAGTCTTGATTGGAGGCAGGTTTGCCTTGTCGGGGGGACTGCTTGGTTGCCTTTAAGAGACCCTTTTTAAAGCTCTGCTCCACATAGTTCTCAGAGGTGTGTTAGTCTAAAACTAGTATGGGAGACATTCCACGTCCCTAGAGCTAGTTTCCGTGTCCAGGGATCGGGTTGTCTAGGCCCCTGCCTTCGACTGCCGCCCGATCCTCTGTGCACCGGCCCCTTATGGTCCCTCCTGTGGGTGGTGAGCCCACAGGAGGGCGGCCCCATGTCGCTCGTTCGGGCTGGGCCCGGCCAGGCCCCATGGGGAAAGGCTCGGCCACCAGGCGCTCGCGAACGAGCCCCAACCCCGGGCCTGGCTCCAGGGTGGGGCCCCGGCTGCGCCATGCCGGGCGACGTCACAGGACACAAATTATTTTTCATCATTTTTCATCATGTATCGGTCTGTTCTCGATTTACCGGTCAATCTACGTTCCTACTCTCACCTATGGTCATGAGCTTTGGGTCATGACCGAAAGGACAAGATCCCGGATACAGGCGGCCGAAATGAGCTTTCTCCGTAGGGTGGCTGGGCGATCCCTTAGAGATAGGGTGAGAAGCTCGGTCACCCGGGAGGAGCTCAGAGTAGAGCCGCTGCTCCTCCACATCGAGAGGGGTCAGCTGAGGTGGCTTGGGCATCTGTTTCGGATGCCTCCGGAACGCCTTCCTGGGAGGGTGTTCCGGTCCCGTCCCACCGGGAGGAGACCCCGGGGAAGACCTAGGACACGCTGGAGGGACTATGTCTCTCGGCTGGCCTGGGAACGCCTCGTTGTCCCCCCGGAAGAGCTGGAGGAAGTGTCTGGGGAGAGGGAAGTCTGGGCATCCCTGCTTAGACTGCTGCCCCCGCGACCCGGCCCCGGATAAGCGGAAGAAGATGGTATGGTATGGTATGGTAGTACGGGAGAGGGCGCATCACTTCTTATCTAATGTTAGCAGCTAGCTATTGTATGTTGGAGCGGGATTTATCACACCAACAAGATTATGCTCCAGGGCATCTGTCCTACAGGTGGTTGGTAGCATTAGACAGCTGATTGTTATCAAGCATGTATTTGAATGCAATGCTGGCTTGGATTATAAGCAAGAGAGACAAAAGTTTCTCTTGTTTTGGATTATAAATGCCAATTGGAATTGTGGTTCTGGGATATATTTATTTTCACTGACGGGGGTCTACTATAATCAATAATAAATATGTACAGTGGATATAAAAAGTCAATACATCCTACACCATACAAAGATAAATCATGTCAGAACTTTTTCAACTTTTAATGTGACCTATAATGTGAACAATTCAATTGAAAAACGAACTGAAATCTTCAAGGAGGAAAAATAAAAAACTCACAATAACCTGGTTGCATTAGTGTGCACACCCTTAAACTAATACTTTGTTGAAACACATTTTTATTTGTCTCATTCTAGTACATCACAAGAACCTGGCATTTTAACAGGGGTTTGTAGACTTTTTATATCTACAGTAAGTACAATGAAGAATGGAATTATGAGGTGTTAATCAGGATTTAGCTAGTCTAAATAAAGTATAACATATTTTAATTGATGTGTTTTTACCAAGTACAGTACACTCCATCCTCTCAACTTGGCCCTAATTCTAAGGCTTATGGAAGTACCATCCAAGTGGTGGGATAAACACATTTGTATACCATAGAGTAATATCTAGGTGCATATTTTAAGTACTAGGTTTAACAAAGGATTTAGCAACTTAAAATGAAATGTTTTGTAAGAGATTGATGTTTACTCAAAGTACATTATCCATTCTGACAAATTGGCCCTGATTTCAGGGCATATTGGAGCAGCATCCAAGTGGGAGCATAATAACACTAGTAACCCAATGGGTGTGTGTAACATCTAGGTGCGCAATATACAGTAATTAGGTGTTACACAGGATTTAGCTAGTTCACATGAAGTGTTTCTTGAGAAGTACTTACTTACACAGCTGCCTGAAAAATTTTTCAATCAGTTGTGGCAGCACCCCACAATTTATAGTAGTGTACTGTAGTATAATAAAATAGTGCTGTTTTCAAAATCAACCCAATCTAATTGAGTTTTGTATTTTTACAGTGGGGAGAACAAGTATTTGATACACTGCCGATTTTGCAGGTTTTCCCACTTACAAAGCATGTAGAAGTCTATAATTCTTCAACTGTGACATAAGTATCTGATACATCAGAAAAGCAGAACTTATTATTTGGTACAGAAACCTTTTTTTGCAATTGCAGAGAGCATATGTTTCCTGTAGTTCTTGACCAGGTTTGCACACACTGCAGCAGGGATTTTGGCCCACTCCTCCATACAGACCATCTCCAGATCCTTCAGGTTTCGGGGCTTTCGCTGGGCATTATGGACTTAAGCTCCCTCCAAAGATTTTCTATTGGGTTCAGGTCTGGAGACTGGCTAGGCCACTCCAGGACCATGAGATCCTTCTTACAGAGCCACTCCTTAGTTGCCCTGGCTGTGTGTTTCGGGTTGTTGTCATGCTGGAAGACCCAGCCACAACCCATCTTCAATGCTCTTACTGAGAGAAGGAGGTTGTTGGCCAAGATCTCGCGATACATGACCTCATCCATCCTCCTCTCAATACGGTGCAGTCGTCCTGTCACCTTTGCAGAAAAGCATCCCCAAACAATGATGTTTCCACCTCTATGCTTCACAGTTGGGATGGTGTTCTTGGGGTTGTACTCATTCTTCTTCTTCCTCCAAACACGGCGAGTGGAGTTTAGACCAAAACGCTCTATTTTTGTCTCATCAGACCACATGACCTTGTTCCATTCCTACTCTGGATCATCCAGATGGTCATTGGCAAACTTCAGACGAGCCTGGGCATGCGCTTGCTTGAGCAGGGGGACCTTGTGTGCGCTGCAGGATTTTAATCCATGACGGCGTAGTGTGTTACTGATGGTTTTCTTTAAGACTGTGGTCCCAGCTCTCTTCAGGTCATTGACCAGGTCCTGCCTGGACCAGGAGGGCTTCTTAAAGAAACACTAACAGGTCTGTGAGAGCCGGAATATTTAAAAATCATACAATGTGATTTTCTGGATTTTGGTTTCAGAATCCGTCTCTCACAGTTGAATTGTACCTATCATAAAAATGACAGACCTCTACATGCTTTGTAAGTAGAATTAGGATGCCAAGTGAATGATTTGTCAATGTTCAAATAGCAATTTACTTTGTTTTACATTATGCATACATCACTCATCCCTGATGAACGGTCTCTGAAAACCTCCATGCATCCATTACACAAAATGTAATGTACCCAGTTGCAACATCATTACCTTTGTTTTTACCACAAAGGTAATAAAGCTTCCTATAACATTGTTACTGAAGGTTGTAACCAGCAAAGTTTTTGTCTATCCTGAACAAATCCTCTTTTACCACTGGCCGTTTTAACATCTAATTAGCCATTCGTGAAAGACAGTGATACAGTATCTATCAATGTAGGAGATGATAACTGACTTTGTTGATGCTATTTAACAAGGGGTAATCAGTCAGTCAGTCACTCACTCTGTCAGTAAGAGACATTTGCTCTTCTAGGTCGGCACTGATTATACTGTTGGGCAAAAAGGTTAAATCAATGAAAATAAATGGTGTATACAAAAAATGTATACACATTTGTATCTATCCTTAGGCCCTCTCTGAGGGGATAGAGGTTCCCCGCTGCAAATTAAAGCATGGCTCCCATATTCTTGACCAAAAATGATCCTCACTCCGGCAGCAATTTATTCTAAATTTATAGAACCCCTTTTTGTGAGTCCCGTGATAAGCCAGCTAGGGGAAAGAAGACCTCATTTGAGACCGCCACTGTCTCAAAATATAATGCCCTCCATGATAGAGGAACCAAATTCGGGGCCTCTAATAATACAGTGATAAACATACTTCCACTGACCTCTAGTAATAGCGTGCTACACTAAATCACTGACCTTAAAAGGATAGCTGAATGTACCTGATTCTATTTGATCGTAGAGAAAAGTTTTTTTTTGTGGTAATTTTTACGCTTTGACTGTGCCCATAGACTGCTCTGATGTAGGCACTGGGCATGGTTTTCTCAACTATATTTAGTGTGGTGGAGTTAACTATTAACTCAAAGCAATCAATAAAGAGAGGCAAGGTTTCTCACCCATTTAAAGTTCTGTTGGTTGATATAATGTTCCATAAACCCACCTGAAGAAAATATATCAGATTTGTAGATGGAAATGGATGGGTCAAGTGTATCACTCTACTTTCTATGCCAAGACAAGAGTGATGATTCTGATACAAAATTGAATTACCTTCCAGCAGACAATGATTTATGTGAATAGGGATCATGTCTATCTGATAGTATTAGGAGAAACTTACTCAAGGCTGAGAACTCTAATCAATATATATGGTCCAAACATATGAGACTTAGAAATTCAAAAGAGGGCCTTGTTTTTCCCTCTGATAAATTTGTAAAAATCTATTTGCACGGCTGAAAAAAAGGGTATAAAAAAACATGTAATGGTCTGATATTGCATCAACATATATTTAATTTTGTTATAGACATTCAAGAGTCAGAATGCAAACTGACAAAAACATTTATATTGCAGGAATTGAAGCAAAAATAAGGAAAATAATCAAAAGGCCATTGTGTCAGTTACTTGAAAAGCAACTTTCCCCTTAGTATTCAGATATATACATCAATCAGCGATAACATTATGACCACCTGCCTAATATTGTGTAGGTCCCACATTTGCCAACTAAACAGCCCTGACCCATCGAGGCGTGGACTCCACTAGACCTCTGAAGGTGTGCTGTGGGATCTAGGACCAAAACGTTAGCAGCAGATCCTTTACGTCCTGTAAGTTTCAATGTGGGGCCTCCATGGATCGGACTTGTTTATCCAGCACATCCCACAGATGCTCAATTGGATTGAGATCTGGGGAATTTGGAGGCCAAGTCAACACCTGGAACTCGTTGTCAAAGTAACATCCACATGAATGACAGGACCCAAGGTTGCCTAGCAAAACATTGCCCAAAACACCACACTGCTTCCGCTGGCTTTCCTTCTTCCCATAGTGCATCCTGGTGCCATGTGTTCTCCAGGTAAGTGACGCACACGCACCCAGCCATCCACGTGATGTAAAAGAAAACGTGATTCATCAGACTAGGCCACCTTCTTCCACTGCTCTGTGGTCCAGTTCTGATACTCACGTGCCCATTATAGGTGCTTTCGGCAATGGACAGGGGTCAGCATGGGTACCTAACTGGTCTGCGGCTGCGCAGCCCCATACGCAACAAACTGCGAATACACTGTGTGTTCTGACACCTTTCTATCAGTACCAGCATTAACTCAGCAATTTGAGCTACAGTGGCTCGTCTGTTGGATCAGACCACACGGGCCAGCCTTCACTCCCCACATGCATCAATGAGCCTTGGCCACCCATGACCCAGTCGCTGGTTTGCAGCTTTTCCTTCCTTGGACCGCTTTTGATAGGTACTGACCATTGCAGACCGGGAACACCCCACAAGGGCTGCAGTTTTGGAGATGCTCTGACCCAGTCGTCTAGCCATCACAATTTGGCCCTTGTCAAAGTCTCTCAGATCCTTACGTTTGCCCATTTTTCCTGCTTCTAACACATCAACTTTGAGGACAGAATGTTCAGTTGCTGCCTAATACATCCCACCCACTGACAGGTTCTATGATAACAAGATTATTATTATGAGAAATATTATGGCTTGGGACATGGCGTATCCAATTAGCCTATTTAAAGTGTGTGTAAATGCCTGGCAGACAGTAGCTACAGAGTATAGGGGCTGACGCTAGACATTTGGGTACAAACACAGTTTTAAGTGCCACTGTGCTCAACCTTTCCTCTATGGCACTTAGGTGACTTGGCTGTTAGTTCTGTAAGGTAAGCTGAAAATATGTATTTACAGCCATTCAGCAGGCGTCTCTTACAAATATTGCACAATGAAATTAATGTTGGTCTGGGGATGAAATTAAGGGATGTGTGACTGGCTGGCTGATACAATATAATACATGCCAAGGGGGCAATGCACGCACACTGATATTAATCTGACATCACACTCTGAAATCTTTTTTAATATTCTGTATAATATTCCCTTAAATGAAGGCATTTAGTTCTCAGTCAATAACGTTTTCTCATTGGTTTCACACAATTCACATCAATTGATTATTTTGTAAAGAAAACATCAAATTCTGCAGAAAGGTAATGTTTTATATTTTATTTAAACTTAGCGCTCTACTTGTCTCTGAACCGTGGGCCGTAGTTTGCTCCTCTCTGCCTTAGACTAATCTTGTCATATATGGAAACCTGAACTATGTACTAGACTAGTAATTGGATCAACCATCCACCTGCCGTGACCGTGTGTAGCTAAATTGAGTTCCTGAATACTTAGATGAAAACCAATAATCTCATTAAGGTGTGGAGGGTCGCCAACCTCACAGGTAGAGAATATTCCTTTCACTTTCATATCTATATTTCATGACATTGTTATTTCAGGTAACAGCCCACTCAAACTTTGGGACAATGGGCTGAATTAGAGTGTTCAACCTCAGCTCCTCACAAAACCAGTGTTAAAATAATACTTTAAACCAGTGACCCCAGAGACCTCCTGAACTATGTACAACCCAGATACACATAAAGGTTAACTAAGCAACTATGTAATAGCATCAGTGGAACTGAAAAGCCAAATTAATTTAATAGATAAGATAAATGCTGTGTACCAAAAATATTGAATATTTTCTTTGTACTAAATCATAAATATTTTGTGTTTGGAGACAAGCCACAAAGACTATTGACAAAACAGTAATGTAAAATTAAAACTGACTGTATGATTCACAGGATCAAATATTATGACTAGGAAACTATTCTCATCTCCTAAAGACATTAATGACATATTTCATAATTTGATGAATCTCTTCATGTCTAAAGCAGATACTACTACATGCAGAACTTTCTATTTTCTACCAATCCTGGAACAGAAGGACTCTGAGCCCCCACCTACGCCCCCAAAATGTTTGAACCCACCTCTTAAAAGTGTTCCCGGCCACATGATCAATCCATGGATTGACTTTTCCAAAAACACTGTTTGAAAAAGTTATTTCACTTTGTCTAAAAGTGACATGACCTCACCCTGTCTCAGACATGCTGTATCACCACTAATCACAATGCAAATCAAAATGGGGTTCAGGTCTGCAGCAGGTCATTTGAAGAGGGGGATACATTGAGGGAAAAAAATTATTTGATCCCCTGCTGATTTTGTACGTTTGCCCACTATCAAAAAGATTATTTGCCTATAATTTTAATTGTAGGTTTATTTGAACAGTGAGAGACTAGATTATATGTTTTATAGTATATTCAATTACACAAATATTGGGCAGTGGATAGCTTTGCTGTTAGACCAGTAACCAATAAGGTTGCTTTATCGAGTCCCTGAGCAGGCACGTGGGAATATATACAATTGTGTCCTTCAGCAAGACAGCTAATCAATCATCATTAGTCTATCATCACGCATACATGATTGAATTTGGTCATGTCATTATGTGTCGCTGGATTCTGTTATGTTTGTGCTAGCTGCATCATTTTGTTTACTGTGTTCAGCAGAATCTTGCAGACCAGATGAAAGGTAAATGCTTTACCAAATTGCATCACTTGCTGTCTTAGGGTAGGTGCCCTTACAAGGTATACATCAATCTAATGGTGAGAGCCAGGGGAACACGTTTGTAGTTACTATTTTCTACAAAAACACATAGATTTAGCCAAAACCGCCCGGAGTCGTCAGTGACGGTTATTTTGTCACATTGGAGCTACAAACTCATGAGTAACTCCATCCCTATTAGGAGTGTTTCTGGAACAGGTGGTTTTGTTAAGTTTTGCTGTAAGATGCTCACAAGCTTGCTATCAACCAAAAGCTAAGCTAAGGAGTCACTGGAAAGTTATTCTCTTCAGGTCCCCCAACACAGAAGTATTATATATTGACATAGCTTTTGAAAACATATATTTTTTATATGTGTCTATATATTTTTGCAGGATAGTGTAAGCGGAGCAGGCCTAGAAGAGCAAATATCTCTTACTCAGTGAGTGACTGACTGACTGACAAACAGACTGAGTACCCCTTGTTAAATAGTGTAGTGGTTATAGCAACAGGTCCCGCATTCACCTCCCATAACACTCAAAACGCATTAAGCTTGAGGTTCAGGAAAGACAAAAACTTTGCTGGCTACAATCCTATGAAGCTACGTAATCAGAAGCCTAAAATAAAACAGTTCTTGTGGATATTAGGTCTTGTTCAGGATAGACACTTCGCTGGCTTCACGATTCCCTCGTCTTTTCACTTGACAAAAAAGTCTGTTATCATTATTGATGGACATTCGAGGCTTCATTACCGTTTTATTACCGCACACCCCACAGAGTGGCCTTTTATTGTGGTCAGCCTTAGGCACACCTGTGCAATAATCATTCTGTCTAATCAGCATCTTGATATGCCACACCTGTGAGATGGAAGGATTATCTCGGCAAAGGAGAAGTGCTCATTAACACAGATTTAGACCGATTTGTGAACAATATTTGAGAGAAATAGGCCTTTTGTGTACATAGAGAAAGTCTTAGATCTTTGAGTTCAGCTCATGATAAATGGGGGAAAAAACTAAAGTGTTGCGTTTATAATTTTGTTCAGTGTAGTTAACAATCTAATTTGTACATTTTATGTTTAATGTCCGTTCCAATGTTATTCTTGTCCTTTTTCACAGACTACATTGTTAACTATATTGCCTTATACATTTCAATTATGGATTTATTGTGATAAAGAAAATCTGAGTGCTGTCAGCATAATATCCTGCTGCTAAAATAACGCTAATGAAACCTTGAATGGCCATCACTAATTATCGTCACCTATATTGATAGATACGGTATCTATGTTGTTCACGAATGGCTAATTAGCTGTTAAAACGGCCAGTGGCAAAAGAGGATTCGTTCAGGATAGACAAAAACCTTGCTGGCTACAACCTTGAGTAGCTACGTTTTGGGAAGCCTAAAATGAAAATTTTTACTGTTATATTGCAACCATTTCTGGTGGAGTTTCGAATTATGTCTCAGGATTTGTTCAGGATAGACAAACACTTTCGCTGGCTACACGATTCTCTCGTCTTTTCACTTGACCTTATTGTCACCTATATTGATACAGTAGTTATTTGCTAATAAGCTGAATGGCTAATAAACTGTTAAAACGGCCAGTGGCAAAAGCCATAAAGTTTATGGATACTATTTGGGGTGGAGGTAAACTTAATAAGAAACGTTACTCAGTTTAACACAATGCTTAATGGCGTCTAGCGACATATGACTTGCTAATAAGCTTTTAAAACTTCGATTTTGGCTGTAAATACATGACAAAATTATAGTTGGTAAAATGCATTTAGCATTTACATCCAACTGATATTTTTCCATTTTTGTATTATTTGCTGTCATGGGTTTATTTTGTTATCTTGTCGTTTCTTTGAAGTACTTTTACAGAGAGGAATAGCATTCATGATCCTGTGTTCAAATGCATGCATATTGTTTTCATAATGAGTCTCATTTTCTCAGAAAGAAATATGTACATATAGTTTTCCGTATGGGCACTTACAAATTAAGTGTATTACATTCAGTAGAGTCTCTGGAACAAGGTTGTGGTTTTTGATTTTGCTGTAGGATACCCATAGGCTCATCTTCAATGGTAAGTTTGCACTCAAACAATTTATTGCCTTGGACCTGTATGTATTGACTCAAATTGCTTCTGTACGTTTTCTGGATAGAACCTGCTTAATGACAAAAAATTAAATACATGTAGGATTTCCAAACATGCCATTTATGATTATATGATTAGTAAGATAATATATAAGTTAATTATTTTACCTGTAGTTTGACTAGAAAATTATTTGGGTAACATTGTTACCATGGGCTGCAATAATAGAGGCATCACAGACTGATAGCAGAACTATGGATTTAATTACAATCCATTAACCCTGCCTGACGTCCATACTAATTGCACCCAGGCACAGACACAGAAATAGAACTTGCTGCAGGCAATCACGTCTCCCTAGAGTGAGAAGAACTTGTGTGCTGTCTGAGCTGAGTTTTTTTGTTCCAGGGGAGAATACAAACAACACACTTGCGGAATAATCCACCCAAAACCAGGGGTAATCCACCCAAGACACAAAATTCCTCTATGTCAATTGATTTTATGTGATCTTTTTTGCATTTTAGTTAATTGGTTGGCAAGCAACATTAGAAATTCAGTTTTCAAAATCCATTCAAATCCTTTTCATTTATTTATACCACATTAGCTAGGTAGCTAAAAAAACATATACAAACAGTAATTCATACAAAAATAGGTAGTTAAAAATAGGTTGTAAATTAGCTATCAAGATATTAGTTCAAATATTACCATGTTCAACTTATTTCAAATTGCTAGAAATAATAACATTTCTAGCTCAAAGCTGTCTGAATCTGGTTGCTATGGTAACGGGCAATGCAAGTCTTTAAGCAGGGAGAGGATGAGAAACACAGAGCACACTGTGTACTTTGAGAAATGTTTATAGATAGATGGATGTGTTTTAGACAAGAATAACCAAAACATCTATTGGCTGACGGTAATCTGGAATGCATGTAAAGGTTATGAAATATAGTGTTATATATATACAATATAGGCTAGCTACGATTTGTCTTTCTCTAGCCCTTCATATTCTTGGTCTTTCTCCCAAACCTTCATATCGCTTGTCTCTCTCTCTAGCCCTTCATATTGTTTGTCTCTCTCCCTAGATATTCATATCATTGGTCTCTCTCTCTCTCTCTCTCCCTAGCTTTTCATATTGTTTGTCTCTCTCCCTAGCTTTTCATATTGTTTGTCTCTCTCCCTTTCATATCGTTTGTCTCTCTCCCAAGCCTTTCATATCGTTTGTCTCTCTCCCTAGCCCTTCATATCGTTTGTCTCTCTCCCTAGCCTTTCATATTGTTTGTCTCTCTCCCTAGCCCTTCATATTGTTTGTCTCTCTCCCTAGCCTTTCATATCGTTTGTCTCTCTCCCTAGCCCTTCATATCGTTTGTCTCTCTCCCTAGCCCTTCATATCGTTTGTCTCTCTCCCTAGCCTTTCATATTGTTTGTCTCTCTCCCTAGCCCTTCATATCGTTTGTCTCTCTCCCTAGCCCTTCATATTGTTTGTCTCTCTCCCTAGCCTTTCATATCGTTTGTCTCTCTCCCTAGCCCTTCATATCGTTTGTCTCTCTCCCTAGCCCTTCATATCGTTTGTCTCTCTCCCTAGCCTTTCATATTGTTTGTCTCTCTCCCTAGCCCTTCATATCGTTTGTCTCTCTCCCTAGCCCTTCATATCGTTTGTCTCTCTCCCTAGCCCTTCATATTGTTTGTCTCTCTCCCTAGCCCTTCATATCGTTTGTCTCTCTCCCTAGCCCTTCATATCGTTTGTCTCTCTCCCTAGCCCTTCATATCGTTTGTCTCTCTCCCTAGCCCTTCATATTTTTTGTCTCCCTCCCATTGTCCTTCATTTTGTTTCTCTCCCTCCCAACCATCTCTTCATTTTAAAGTTTAGCAATCCAGGTGGGGAGAAGTCACTTGAGTACGACAAATTTCAAAGCAACCATGATTATTGCCCTAACCTTTTGTAATAGAGTCTGACATGAAGTCCATTTTCATATAATTTTATATTACTTGATGCAGCCAAATAAAACCAGTTATTAAATCAATACTGGAGAACAATGTAACTGAAGTACATCCATTGCTGTCATATTTGATCTAATGTAAGGTTGTTTGAATTTGTATACATGCTGTACAGTGGAGAAGGATTCCCATGACTATTAATCCCATACATTTTGCCCTTACAAGATGCCCTCCATATTGTCTCTCCAATCAGCCTTCTAAATGTTTTATTTCATGTTTGCTGCATGGCTTGTTTGTCTTGTGTCTACTGCTCTGCTGCCTTGTGCCTGGAAAAGGCTGCAGACATGAGAGAGACTGTCGCTTTATGTTTGATGCTCCAGCCTTACAACTCTGCAGGGAATGTTTCTATCGTAACACTTTAATCTCCACCGCACCATGAAGATAAGCAACGCCTAGTTTCCTTTCAGACCAGCATCAACAAAAGGCAATCCTTTGAGGGAGCTCGCTGTGACAGGCACTTTGCTTAGATCAGGCGGAGGGGGGAGGACTAGGGGGGCTATGTTGACATGTGAGTGGTATATTTACCCACCTTGAATACAGATCGAAAAGCCAAGGTGTCCCGTTTCTGCCAACAGAGGATCTAAGCAGATGATCATTTCAGTGGGTGATGTGCCACAGTGGTACACATGCAGTGAAAAAGACATGCATGCCTCAGCTCACAATAGTGTTCTCAACAAAGACCATCCATCCTGTTTGAGCTCTGTTTGATATAAAGCTGAACATCCAGGTGTTTGTTTTCCACAGATACAGCAATGTCGACTAACTGAAAGAAAAAAAAGTTCTGTAAATAATGAATGTGCAAATTGGATGTTGCCTTCCTACCTTGAAGATATTTATGATGTCTTTCATTCTACTGAAGTTATCTTTAGTTAAAGCATTTTGTCGGTGTATAACATTTTTTATATTCAGAAGTTGTTTTCAGCCATCCATTATGTTTTGAGGCAGTGTTCATTGACAAAGTGTTCTCTCTGACTTTTTTACCTGGGTACCACAAATTATAAGTGCTTAAAATGTAAGATTCACACATAATTTGTGAGTGATAACTGCCTTTCTGTTTCTTCCACCTCTTCTCCCAAAGCCTGTTGCATTTCCCCCTCATCACAGGCACATTATATACCTCTCTTTATGCTAGAAAAAAGCAACATCCATATCACGATATTTAATTGGGAAGCCACATGGGAGCTTAAATGCTTTCAGCAATACTAAACTAGGTCAAAGCAAAAATGCCATCTGGGCCGACTTAGTTTGATGAACGGAGCCATTGCTGATCTCACTCAAGGATTGAGGTCTAGAATGATCTTCATGTGTCTGAGCTATCAAAAGGTCTCACAGGGTATTTGCTGTTACATGTGTTAATGCTAAAGTGTTTCGGTCAGCATCCTTTGAATTTGTGTTTCTCAGTCTGCCTGTGAATAGCATTTCCACTCTCTCTGCTTCATTTTTCTGTACACCTCTCAAACACAGAGCAGGCTCTATTTATCAAAGGGTGTTTTTCCTGCCACCACACTAAACAATGCAAACAACAACGTCTGGATCGTCCATCCATGAAATTACCTTAATTTTGCCCACTCAGCAAGCTCAGAACCGAATGAATGGCTGTAAAATAAATAACTCAGGGCTGAATTCACAGAGAGTTGTCAAAGGTGTCTTTCTATGAAATTGACACAGTAATTTCACCATCTGTAAGGTTTAGTACTTTGCCACTTGTGTATTAGATAATCTTGTTGATCTGAACTGTGTATTGTGTAAGATGTGTATGATGTGGTGTAGCTTGCTTGAATATTCTTTGAGTTTTTACTCCAGTCCAGAGGCTGTTTCACCTGATTACTGTCCTGTCTGGCATCCAGCCAATCAAACACACTTTTAGTCCTCGTTATCCAATCCCAATGCAGACTGCCATTGTAAGGAACTGACCTGTGCATGGGACTGATGTCATGCATGGAAAAAACATGGAAATTGGAGACATCCCTGACCTGCACCATTCCAGTCAATTTTTTAACATTAGATACATACAGTACAGTGGCCATACATTGCATGGCAAAAAGTATTTCTTCCCTTGCTGATTCTTTATTTGCAACTATTTCAGATCTTCAATCAAAACCTATTATTAAAGAAAGGGAGTCTGAGTGACCAAATAAAAGATTTGTATGTTTATTACATTTACATAATTAACAAAGTTATGGAACACCTAATGCCCCCCTGTGAAAAAGCTTTTCCCCCCTCATTCAATAAAATACTTTGTACACTGTCTGCCACCAAATGCTTCAAAGCTTGTTGATCAGTCTTTTATTTCACTGTGGGAAAATGGTGGCTCACTCTTCCATGCAGAACTCTATGAAATCTGTGACGTGTCAGATTTTGAGATTCTTTGGTAAAGTCCTGCCCCGAAATCTTAATTAGGTTTAGGTCTATGTATGGGCATTATCAACCTGGAATATTGGAACATCATGAGAAAAAAAGTTTTCACCATTGGGTGCAACTTTATGGTGGCCTCATATTCCTTGGCCATTGTACAATGTGCGTAACAATCTTCAGATGATAGGCTGCCCATACCATTACAGATCTCCCACCATGTTTAACAGACATGGCTTATGACTTTCTCCAAACATAAAACCATCCATGTTTTGGAAATAGGGTGAAGGATGACACACCAGACCCTATTACAATGGTCCAGGTTTTGTGCTCTTTACACCAAGTTAAGCGTTTCCCAAATGGCAGCCCTGTCATAAATTCCAGCATTTTATGCTCACAGTGTACAATTGTTGTTGAGACTGGGTCACAGGGGTGCCAATAAAAAATTAGGTGTACTGTACTTATCTGGCTTCAAGCAACTATCCTGCTAAGAGTCGATCAGCTTTGACTTGCGACCACTGTTCCTCTTTGCCAATGCAATTTGTCCATGTTCGGCATATGATATCATAATTTTTGACACTGTTTCCTTTGACACATTGAATAATTCTCCAGTTTTGTAATGTACCTGCAATTTGGGCACCAACTATCTGGTCTATTTGGAACTCTGTTGCCTCATATTGCTTTGAAAACTCATATATCAAAGTGTTAATTTTCAGACCTCTTTTATGACTGACTGGCAATCAACCTCATGTGATTTCTGCAGCTGCGTTTTGAATTTTGATTTAGGTACTTTAATGTAATAGTTATTTTCAATGTGGTATTTCCTTTCTTTTGTCCACCCCGTGCACATTTAAATGAACATAAAAAAATATATTGTTTTGGGTTTACGCCTAAAGGGAATCGTACACCATTACACCACAGGTTGAGGCATTGTGATAATGCTGACTGAATTGCCCAGAGCTATGAGTCATTCGCTAAGAACATTACTTATTCCATTTCTTCTGAACAAAAGATGTCCCCCTTTGAAGTCATGGCCACTAACAACCTGTTACCCTTGTGACACATCTTTATGCCCAAAACGCCAAATACATTAGAGAGACATCAAAGACATGTGGAAAACCACAGCGTCTCCAGTTTTAATTGTGTGTATAATAATTCCTCTAATACTTCCAATAGACAGGGATTAAGCGTACTGTAAGACAGGTGTTATAATGAGTCTTATAATGCTGGGGCCCCTTTTATGTTATAAGGCTGGGGCTCTTTTTATACATTAGCTTTTTTTGCTCCATTAGAGTCGAAGTAATGAGATTTCTCTGTGAGTACTAGGACAAACAATGGGGAGGGATGGAATGCAGATCTCCACTTTCAGTTTGACTGGAATTCTGTCAACCATGTTTGCCCACCTTGCATCCATCTAGGGGTTTTAACATGGCCCACCTTCCATAAGAGTGGACTGCTCTCAGCCCTGTTCAGTGACTGTAAATTAAAATACTTAAAATACTGCAACTCATGACCAAAATTAAAAGGTGGTTTCTGTGCAGCAATGTAACCTTTAGTGAAGAAATACTCTGTTCTGCCCATAGGACTCAAATGATTTACTTTGTCCAATATGTATCAAGATAGTCTAGTAATTGGTATTGATTGCCAGTGCTCGCTTTCATGTGTGAAACATTGCAACCCCAGAACTTGTACATATCTAGAGACACACTGCACTGTGATATTTCCATGTGTAACTCAATGTCAGAAGGCAGAGAGGCGAGGCACAGCGCAATCATTACCCTTTTCTAGTTCCAATGTTTTCCATGAAACACCTTATGAGTAGTGTATATCTAACCAAAATGCTCCTATCTTAGTATATTGTGGGTAGTATGAAAGTAGCAGTGTAATGTACAAAGCAATGATGATGTCAGCTTGTTATTGACTCTCCAAGTCTGAATGACTGAGCAAAGGATAGGGGGTGGGGTGGAATCTATCTATTGCAGTTAGTGACCAGCCAGGCAAAAGTGGGTTTACAAGCCAGTGTGGGGGAAGGGTGGGATCCTGCAGTCTATTTCCGCAGACATAATCTCTCCCGGTGGCTGCGCAGCTTTTAAATAGTTTACAATAATCTCTCCCCTGTATTCTGATGAAAACTCATTTAGAAAAGCTAGGCACGGAGGCTGCCATTACAGACAACGTGGAACGTCACGACTAAGATAATTGAGGGTACTGCTGAAATGGATACCACATCACAATAAACAGTGGGTAGAATTCAGTAAATGTTTTGCTGAATGCAGGAGGTGCACATATATTTAAAGGGGGGAAATGAATAGATGACACATTATGTAACACGTTCTACAGGAAATGCTTCTTTGTTTCTGCCAAAACCACAGTCCTGAGTCAGACATGGGCATGTAAGGCTTGGAGTCTGAGGATCAGAAGCTTCCCTTGTCTACCATCCCCCAGCACACAGAAACAAATATTCTGTCTACATGTCTTTGGTGGCTTATAAAGTCTGTATCAGATTCAGGGGTTGTATTTATGAGGCTAAATGAGCTGTACATACACACAATACCTACATAGATATTCAGCAAGTATTTACATTTACTACAGGTGAGTCAGTTGCATTTAAAACTGTATTCATTATTTATTTCAAAATTACACTTTTCTATTAAAACCACTTGTACATGTATTGTGTCAATCATAATACGTAAAGATATTAAAATGAGATCAGATGATGGGTTCTATCTAAATTGTGTGAATAATTACCCACTTCTATTCTTCTTGTTTTCAAATAAAGAGTAGCTTCTCCCTTCTACGATAACATTTTGTTCCTCCTGTCTTCTCTCTGGAGGACTGTTGGGGTTAGATTTCCCATTTGTAAATGTTAATGTGAAGAGGACTGGATCGATCCAGAAATAAAACAGCCCAGGTTCCACATGTATCGACTGGAAGTATG
This sequence comes from Esox lucius, assembly GCF_011004845.1. Taxonomy (NCBI): domain Eukaryota; kingdom Metazoa; phylum Chordata; class Actinopteri; order Esociformes; family Esocidae; genus Esox; species Esox lucius. The sequence goes on from NC_047576.1 coordinate 16,633,386, forward strand.
CCGTCTCAAGCAACACTTGGTTCTCTGCCTGAATAATGTATTCACATATCTATAGTAGGGGTTTCAATCAGAATGATTTAGGTTACACACCTCAAACAATGATACCACATTGCAGTACACATGTTACTGAGCTTCTATGAAGATAAACTTACTTTGTACATTAAGAAAATGCAGCAAGTCCTATTCGTGATTTAGAAAAGGATAAGATATGTTTCCAGATATGTACATCCGGATCGAAAACTTTGTTAACCGCTAATTCTGTAACATCATAAATGTAACTGATAATCAGAAGTTATGTTCACATGAGGGAGGGTTCACATGAGGCAAAGTTGAGGTGAACTCAACGGCTGGTGTTGTCAGGGTTTACAGCGAAGGGCATCTGTACTGGCTTTACTGTTAGATGGCCAGTGTGATACAAGGGCGTAGAGACCTCCTAGGGACTAGTTCTATTGAGCGGGGCACATAAACATCTGAGGTAGAAAGAAAAAAGGGGGAGCCTTCTCTCTCCCATATGAAACGTCTCTCTCTCTTACACACATACTCACACACATAGGGGTGAGATATCTGGAAAGTAACAGCCTTCCTCCAGCTTCTCTTTCCCCACCACTCCCTTCAATTTTCTTCCCCTGGTGTGTGCAGTAATGGCCATTACACTGGCGGCCCTCTGCCCAGAGGAGCTTCAGACTCTACTATAAATTGCATCACTCCCCACGCTTTGTTTCCAGAGACTCCTTCCTCAGTGCTTATAATTTAAACCACTCCTTCTTATTCTGTATCTACTCTCGACTGGCCTACTTCACTTGAGACATAAATGTGGCTTCGTGATTACAGCCTACAAAGCAAAGAAATAAATGATCTAGACCTGAAGGGTTTGCGACTGTGTGTGACGTAAAAGCTCAAGCGTAACTGGACTCCAATTTATAGATGTTGCCTGTTACATTTTAGCTAATAATTGGTATTATATCCAGTTTCTTACCCTTAAGGTATTAACATTAAATAATAGTAAAATATTAGTGACACGGATGAATGTGGGAAAACCAGTTGCAAGCTGGCAAGTGACGCTGAAGGGAAACCCATGCACGAGCTGCCCATCAACTCAAGCCATCCAGATGAGATAAGTCCCTTCTATGTTTGCTTCAAGGCAAGTAGCACTGAACCGTGCATGAAAGCACCTGCTATTCCCAGATGTCTATGTGCTCTCACTCTCTGTAGCAAAATGGGAGTAACCCTTTCAACAGGTTAACATCCGTAAGAACACAAGGCCAGATGGAATACGAGGGCACATACTCAGAGCATGCGCAGACCAGGATGGATTCATGTGGAGAACCAAAGCCCCTGTGCTTTAAAATTTAAGACTACAATTTGGACCCACTCAATTTGCCTACTGTCCAGACTGATCCACAGATGATGCAATGACTCCTGCACTTGACTCTGCGTGCCCTGACCCACCTGGAGATGAATACAAGTGTAAGAATGTTCATTGACAGCACAGCATTTAACACCATACTACACTCCAAGCTTATTACTAAGCTCCTTGGATGATGATTTCAACAACCAATTGTATCACAAGCAAATCAGATAATGTTATGGTTTGGTCCTTTGTTATAAAAATAATTCTTAAAGGGGCATTAGATAAAATATGTATTAAGGTACTATTGTATCTATATATTACATATCTATAATATATCTCAGGCAGCAACTAAATTATTGTGTTTTTTCACAACATTTATTCACAGAAATAATTTTGGTAGCTTACAAAAATCTACCCCATCAGTGGTCATGGCAGACGGGAGCAAGTGAAATCCATCTATCATTTTCGGGGTTGTTAAAATTCTACACAGTATGCTCAATTTTTGTTGAAGTGAGAGAACAAGCACTGAATAGTTTGGAGAATCCTTATGCCAACTGAATTTTTTTAAAATCAAAAATAGACTTTTTACAGCTTTTGTAACCTGGACAGACAAAAGTGAAAGTGTAGTTCACTAGTGCCATACCTAGAGGGTTGGTTTGAAAGTTAATTGTTGTTTCTGTAATTCAGATGACGTCTACTAAATGGGAGCAAATTTGCTAAATCTCCTTTAATGCTTTTATCAGTCAGACATTAATCATTATTTGTGTACTGATTCTGTTAGTGTTGATAACTCTCTGCTCTTTTTATAGCCCAAAAACAGAAATATCTGCCTTGTAAGTTACATAGTCGAGTGTCCCCTGGCTGAGCAACATGAACAGGGAACATAGTAGAATGTATTAAATATGCTTCCTGAGTAAATAAACTACAAAATGAAAAGACATATTCAGGCCATGTATGCACCCAATAAAGCTTATTATACCGTAAGCCTCTCAGCTGTGGAATAATTTTCTCCTACAACTTAGCACAATTGAGCATCTTAGGCTGAAAAAAGACTGCCATCCTGTGCATCTTGTTGTACACTTTACATTCTGTATTTTTACTTATTTTCCCTTTTTTTCAGTTTTGCAATGTTTGGTTTTCCTGGCAAACAATGAAAATAATGTAGGCCAATTTTGAATGTGTAGACTGAATGTAGCCAATATACAGTGGGGAGAACAAGTATTTGATACACTGCTGATTTTGCAGGTTTTCCTACTTACAAAGCATGTAGAGGTCTGTAATTTTTATCATATGTACACTTCAATTGTGAGAGACAGAAAAATCCAGAAAATCACATTGTATGATTTTTAAATAATTTATTTGCATTTTATTGCACAACATAAGTATTTGATCACCTACCAACCAGTAAGAATTCCGGCTCTCACAGACCTGTTAGTTTTTCTTTAAGAAGCCTGTTCTCCACTCATTACCTGTATTAACTGCACCTGTTTGAACTTGTTACATCTCCACACACTCAATCAAACAGACTCCAACCTCTCCACAATGGCCAAGACCAGAGAGCTGTGTAAGGACATCAGGGATAAAATTGTAGATCTGCACAAGGCTGGGATGGGCTACAGGACAATAGGCAAGCAAGATGACGGACAATCTCCCTCGGTCTGGGGCTCCATGCAAGATCTCACCTCTTGGGGCATCAATGATCATGAGGAAGGTGAGGGAGGACCTGGACCAGGACCTGGTCAATGACCTGAAGAGAGCTGAGACCAAAGTCTCAAGAAAACCATTAGTAACACATTACGCCGTCATGGATTAAAATCCTGCAGCGCACGCAAGGTCCCCCTGCTCAAGCCAGCGCATTTCCAGGCCCGTCTGAAGTTTGCCAATGACCATCTGGATGATCCAGAGGAGGAATGGGAGAAGGTTGTGTGGTCTGATGAGACAAAAATTTAGATTTTTGGTCTAAACTCCACTCGCCGTGTTTGGAGGAAGAAGAAGGATGAGTACAACCCCAAGAACACCATCCCAACCGGGAAGCATGGAGGTGGAAACATCATTGTTTGGGGATGCTTTTCTGCAAAGGGGACTGAACTACTGCACCGTATTGATAGGAGGATGGATGGGGCCATGTATCGGGAGATCTTGGCCAACAACCTCCTTCCCTCAGTAAGAGCATTGAAGATGGGTGGTGGCTGGTTCTTCCAGCATAATAATGACCCGAAACACACAGCCAGGGCAACTAAGGAGTGGCTCCGTAAGAAGCATCTCAAGGTCCTGGAGTGGGCTAGCCAGTCTCCAGACCTGAACCCAATAGAAAATCTTGGGAGGGAGCTGAAAGTCCATATTGCCCAGCGACAGCCCTGAAACCTGAAGGATCTGGAGAAGGTCTGTATGGAGGAGTGGACCAAAATCCCTGCTGCAGTGTGTGCAAACCTGGTCAAGATTTATAGGAAACGTATGATTTCTGTAATTGCAAACAAAGGTTTCTGTACCAAATATTAAGTTCTGCTTTTCTGATGTATCAAATACTTATGTCATGCAATAAAATGCAAATGAATTACTTAAAAATCATACAATGTGATTTTCTGGATTTTTGTTTTAGATTCAGTCACTCATTGAAGAGTACCTATTATAAAAAATTATAGACTTCTTCATGCTTTGTAAGTGGGAAAACCTGCTAAATCGGCAGTGTATCAAATACTTGTTCTCCTCACTGTACCTAATTGACTAGACATTAAACATTACCGTGAGAATTGCTCTTTACAATAATCATAACTGAAGATGAATTCCAAGATTTAAAAGACACCAAATACGAAAGGCAAAAACAATGTAAGGGCCATAATTCATGGCAGCTAATTCTGGTAGTTGAGTCAACCCACACAGGAAAGCTAATAGTTTCAATTCCAACTGTGGATGTGAGTCCCGCCCAAAGGACATGCTGGACCAATAAGCCGAAAGACCAACTATTATTAATAGAGAAAACAAGGTAATATAGAGAAAAATGTATTTGTTCCCAGTCTTTGGAATCATTCCACCAGTGGACAACATGATCCAGGTGTTTATTTTGACATAGTGAAAACAAAACTATTTTGCAGCTGTTAAGCACAGCACAACATCACAATATAATAGTGTCCACAATTGAATTACTCATTTTAATTGAATTAATGATTTTCATGATGTCCTATTGCGTTGAAAAACCAGTTGATACATGTTGTGATGACATAGAGCTGGGTGGGGAGGAATAAGGTTTAGGGAGGATGTTTGACGGTGTTCCGTTCTGTTGTTTAATGTTTTAAAGGTATCCCTGAAAAGTCTTATTTTTTTCTGACCAGCTATACCAGATTTTGAGGAACTAACCGTTTAAATTAGCAGTTTCAATCCTGCACTGATAATGAACTGTAACATTTGAAAAACATTGTGAAAATCAGAAACATTTTCATACTGTCTCACTACTGTAGATGCTATCACTAGCAGACCATATGTCACACTGTCTCTTACTTCTTCTAGCAAGTTAACATGTTGTATTTTGACTGCACCGCTGCTCCCGTTTTCCTCTTTCCCAGTTCTCAGTACAGTAAGCTAAATCAGTGTTTTGTGTAGCGTTGTTCTGCCGCCAAAATCCTGTGACCTGTGTGGTTCAGAGCATGAAATTCTTCCTCTCAGGCAGTGCGATAGTTTTCTCCCCTAACTGTTATACCAGAGGATATTAGGCTTGGTGTCCTGTGCTGTTTTGCCCACCAGCTAGCATAATGTTGCTGCCTCTCTCCAGTGCAAATGTATCTTTGGTCATGTTTTTCTTCACTGCAGTGATCATTATCGAGGTCATCGAGCACAAGTCATCCTTCGACTAAGCTCGAACAGTTATATTAGCTCACTGTAGCTGTCTCTTGGCGCGCTGTCAAGGAAGGTTGTCAGATTGGCTCAATAAACAGTGCACATTAATACATTACATTTTAACACAGCATCTCTCCTACTCAGCTAGCCTTTTTAAATACACTGTATATATTGTTATTAATATAAATTGTTTTTTAGAACTGACAATTATTGCAGCTTTGCCCTATTAAGTTAAATCGCCGCCTCTACTACAATAATATATTTTTAAAAAGATATTTCAAAATTATTATTATTAATATTCATTGCTATTACTGAGCTGTGCGCATCGGCCATTATGACGTGCGTCAAACCTCAATCATGGACAGAAAACACATGCTCGAGTCTGCATGGGGGAGAGCTGCAGCACTCCCAGCATACTTACATCCCGCGGCTATGGTGCCCGGAATGGTTTGCCAGGACACATGCAGTGAAGGATGTGCCAACCTGTGTGGCAGATCCATTCAGTGTCATTGCTAAGAATGGGTCAAAGTAGTCTTTCCAAGGCTCTGATCACACTGTCACCAGCTCTGGCTCAATAAATGCAGTTTTGTAAGCAGCTTTAGCTACATTGGAGCTTAATGACTCCCAAGTCACAGTCCTTGTTGCTAAGTCTACCCTATCAATGTCACTTTGCCAGGTCTGGTTTGCCAAAGCTCCCATGTCCGATAACAGGATGTCAGTGAAAAAGCTCACAGTGGTTCCCAGGCAGATCTTTGGCCCTCCAGGTGAACGTCATCGAATGTATGAACCAATTTCAATGAATTGGCACAGTGACCACAAAAATAGAATTGTTTACTCACTGATTTAATCATGGGCATCCAATGAGCAATGCACTTCGCAAAATCATTGATAGTGCACTTTTATTCCTCAATAATTTGGGAATTTATTTCAGTGCCACTGTTAAATATAAACATTTTGATTGCTATTGTTAACTTTTCTTACTTTTTTGTTTTGTTCTAACTTGGGCTGAATCTCAAATCACATTCTATGAATACTATGTAGTATGCCAGATTAGTATGCCAGAAAGGGAATATATCACAAACCATAATACGTTGGAAATAGTGCTCCAAAAGTGCCCAGATAGTCTATTTCCAGTGGTGTATTGTTCGTTTTCAGTCTTGCTAGCATGGGCTCAATTCTAATGACTATTCCGAGTAGTACTACTGGCTTGAAAGCTATTCAAACAGCCAGTGGCAAAAGTCATACTGTACATGGCTGCTATTTGTAGCCATGTAATAAAAAACGTTTAACACCATGGTTTCTAGCTAAATATTCAAACGTGGCGTACTTGTAATGCGCAACAAAATGATCTGATGTCGAGACGCGATTTTATGACAAGGTAATACAGTGGATATAAAAAGTCTACACGCCCCTGTTAAAATGCCATGTTCTTGTGATGTAAAAGAATGAGACAAAGATAAATCATGTCAGCAATTTTGTCACCTTTAATGTGACCTATAATGTGAACAATTCAATTGAAAAACAAACTGAAATCTTTGAGGGGGAAAAATAAAAAATAAAAAACTCACAATAACCTGGTTGCATAAGTGTGCACACCCTTAAACTAATACTTTGTTGAAGCACCTTTTGATTTTATTACAGCAATCAGTCTTTTTGGGTAGGAGCCTATTAGGATGGCACATCATGACATGGCAATATTTGCCCACTCTTCTTTGCAAAATTGCTCAAAATCTGTCAGATTGCGAGGAGATCTCCAGTGCACAGCCCTCTTCAGATCACCCCACAGATGGTGAATTAGATTCAGGTCTGGGCTCTGGCTGGGCCATTCCAAAACGTTAATCTTCTTCTGGTGAAACCACGATTTTGTGTATTTGAATGTGTGCTTTAGGTCATTGTTGTGCTGAAAGGTGAACATCCTTTTATATCCACAGTATGTCCCAAAACTGGCATAATAGTTTTCTATATACTAAACAGTACATACTTCACCATCACCTGCAAAGTATGTACTTGCTAGTATGTAGTATGTAATTTGAGATGCAGACCTGATGTTGTTGACACAAGAAATAAACTTCCAGGACTAGGATAAGTCCAGCCAACAGAAACTTAAAGTCCTTGCAGAGTTCACAGAAATCCTTGCACAACAATAAAAAATTGAACATCAGATATAGTTGATAGGTGAATCAAATATGTGTATTGCAGTCAATGTAAATACATTTGGTGACTATTATGCATTGGGATTTTTTTTATTGTATACCCATGAAGGAGATAATTTGTTTTGCAAATTACTTCAAGACCCATTAATTTGTTGCTTCCAAATTAGGCTACTTCAAGACCCATTAATTTGTTGCTTCTTGTGATGAGGTGTATTTGCCAGCTATAAGATAGGGTACAATCGCAGATAACAGGGGTGGACAATGCAGGCCCTCTTGAGGGAGCGTGTATGGTGGGTGCTTTTTCTGTAAATAGTCTTAACCTTACAAACAGTCCGCACTTCGCCATATACATCAAATTGGAGCAAACACACCTCACACATTTCAGGCCAGAATTATTTTATATATTATTGATGTTTGAAATTCTTTCATAATGATTCACAAAATAATGGTGTAGTGCTCAATATATAAATGTTCTACTATACTAGTCTATTCAAACATCTATGGTATGTAAAAACGTTTTTTTTCTACTGCGACACGCATTTCGATGTTTTTGTGTTCTTCCAGTTTCTACATAACTGCAGAGTTGCCTAGGCCTGCCTCATTTTTGCCTGGAGAGTCAACTCCTCAGTGTTTCAGTGTCTGAAGCCGTTGGCTGGTTCTGAACCGTTTGGCTCTTTCTCCACTAGCAAGCAACCTTACATTGTACCCCAATTGCTCTTCATTCTAATTTTTTAATGGATTTATGAAATGCTACACTAATGTAATCAAAACACATTGATCATTTGGGATTTTAACTACCAAGCCGCCATCTCGGAGTAGACTTATAACGCTTTATTGTGACTATATTTTAGAAAATAGCGGTGGAGGAGGAGATTCCATATAAGGAGCACAGCAGAGAAGGCACCCCTTGTGTGATCTGGACGTTTAAGTAAGTGTTTTCTTGGATTTTATTGTAGTTATTGATAATATAAAATACACTGCTAGTTGCATTCATTGTACAGTATGATTTGTTTATCGTTATGGTCTATTATTTTACTGTCACGTACGTTTATTTTGGTGATTTAACCAATGTGGGGGATGGGCAGCGTGTGTATTTGTGCGCGCGTGTACGTGTATTTAAATATGTGTGTGTATGTGCGCGCGTGTGGTGACTTGCTTCTTCCTCCTAGCTACAGTACAACTTCACAGGGTTTGTAGGTTACATGTTATCAAGACATGCAGATCTATACAGATCACTGATAATAATTTTAGATAAACCATTATTAGAACATTGACTTTTGACAAGAATAGGTTAAAAACACAGATTTGTAGCCACGCATTATTTTGACACATAAATACAAATAAGCTAGCTAGCTAGCTAGCTACTGGTTACTACTGCTAGCAACAGACAAGTAATGTAGATCTGATATGGAAACGTGTATTTAATCATATGCTAATTTAAAGAAAATAGAGGAAATCAGAGCTTATTGACAAGTAACCCATGTGTGTGGGGGAGGGGAACCCAGATTCAAAGCCAAGCTAGGCTACTCTTGCTCAACTTACTGACCCCGTAAGGTTAAGCTCTATGCTTAGCTTGTAGATTAAGTCCAGAAAATCATTCAGATATATATATGTATATCTGCCTTTACTAATAGGCTACACATATTATTTCCTTGCTGTATTGTCACACATAAGAAATAGGCAGTATTTTCTTGCTCTTTCCCTAGATAAATAATGTTCTTATTTAAAATTGAATATCTATACCCTTACTTTCGTTTAATATGCTTGATAGTACTATGTTTTTTATATTATGGGCATATTCCATGAGTTAAATGACCTATAATGATAACAATATACCATTGGTCTAATACAAAACTTGCCTCATTAATTACGTGATTTACAAACAAGATTTCTATCAAAGTTTATTTGGACATGAGGTTAATTTTATTGGGTATAGAAAGGTTGCCTAATCAATGTTTTAGCTTCTTCTGTGGCTTGCTAGTGGTGTAGTAGCACAGTTATGTAACTGGTACTTGACAGTAGACTGAAGGAACATTTGGGGGAGGGGAGGATGAGTGGATATCAGTTCTTCAGTAGGAGTTCTTTGTTTCATAGATTTCCAAGACCATGACAACAATATATACATATGAAATAATCTGTTATTAGTTCTCCTACCGAACCAATATTAACTTTAAAGGGCGCACAGTCCGATATGAGATCAATTTTGATCTTGGTTCTGGCTAGGTCTTGTGTTTTTTCTGAATTATTGTAAACATTAGAAAACGTATAAAGCTCCCAAATACAAACTCCAAGAAGCATTAGAACTGTGTGTTTAACCATTAGTGTGAGCTTCCATGTTGTAAATAATATTGGGAAATTGTGTTGGCACCATTGTACCCTGTGCTTCCTTGTCAGGCGTGACAATTCAGATTTTTCTTGTTGCAAGGAGCTTGTAAATACATAATAAAACCAACAGGCCATCTCTGAAGTCGCTTTGTTTAAAATGTCACAATGTGCCTTTCCAAGCATTTTAGCCTAAATAGCCGGAATCAGAATAGATGTTGGGTGATACAGCTCAAATATGGCGTTTGCAATACCACAGTTGTGGGTTTGATTCCCAAAGGGGAAAATGTATTCACTTTCTACAATAACTTACTCTGCTAAGTTCATTTGCTAAGTTATTTAAAGTACTCCGTTACTGTGCTAATGGGAAATTAGTGATTGGAAAATGATACTTAGCCTAGGCCTGCTAGCAATAATGCTAACATCTGAATAGAAATCTAAAGGACATGGAAGGAATCCAGAAATCTTTTTGCTGGTAAGAATAAATACAAATTGTGTAATGTTTACGTATACAAGAGATGTGAAGTTTCTTATAAGCTAATGAAAATGTATCAGTGTTAGTGTGCGTGTTAAGGACCTTTCTGTTGCACTGCCGTTTAATGCGCCTCAAGGGAAGCCTAGGGAGACAAACAGCAGCAGCATCATTCCCTGTACTCTCCCTGTTGACACTAATCACATGGTGTGTGTTGTGACCCCAGAGGTCAAGTTCAGCGTTCTGAATGCCCCTGAGCCCAAAGCACCCTCCCATTGTTAGAGTGGTGCCCTTTTGCTGCTTTTCAACTCAGACAACAGTGTTTAACTAGAGTATTAGGGCTGTCCCAACAATAAAAAAATCCTGATCTGCAAGACTCAATATTTCTTTCGATTAATTGATTGGTCAAAAAAAAAAAACACACAAATTGACCCAATGTTTCAATAAAATCAGCTATATGCATTGATCTTGTCAGATGCTGTTTAAAGCACACTGAAGGATGAAATATCACAAATCACTCAAGGAGATATATTATTGTATTAATATATTAGGAGCCAGAGTTCACAATAATGAGACACTTCAGAGGATCTGCTGTTAAGCTACTGAACTTTACATTTAACCTATGTCACATGTGAACACACACACACAGTAGCTACTCAAATGTAGCCTATAATTAGCCTGCCATTAACTGCAGTGCATTTTTTAAAAGGCAAGATATGCATTTTATACCTGCATTTTAGCTGAAAGTTAATCATGTTAAGCTGCTGCTATTATCGTGGGATATCATTTAACTTCTATACAATCAATAACTGGCAGAATCATTGTTCCTAACTGGGTAGACATTCATTCTTTCACACAAATTTTGTAAAATGTTCCCAAAGATGTCACAGCTTTCTTTATCCATTCAAGGGAAATTTCACGATTGCTCACATTATTAATGTACCAATTACAAATGTTAGCAATGATATATATGTTGTAAAAATACAACATCTCAATACAATCTAGTTTAGAATTTTGTGATTGAATTCAGAACTCTCGACTTCCTCTTTTTCTGTTCACAAAATACCACAAGCAGATTCGAATTAGATAAGTTTTCCTGTATCTAGTCAAGGCTCTGATCACTTAACATCAGTTAGCCTATATGGAAAAATATTATATGTTATAAAGAAAAAATTGCTTGCTACAGCTCCCAACAGTTAGCTTCTTAACCTAGTGAAAAGAAGAGGGAAGTTAATTCTTACTCTTTGTTCATGGTTTCCATTTGAAATATTTGTTGCAATGTGACCTGCAGTATTTTATTTTCCCAAACTTTTGTGAAATATACCGGATGAGTGTTTTGTTTTCACAACGCACTCTTTGTTTCAATTGCACCCAGTTGTTTGTCATTTTAGCATAGCATGTCTCCAATACTGCAGATCTTGGCCTGCTAAAAGTGAACTTCTACTGTTGGGAACAGGGTTGCCAGATTTCATTGACAGTATACTGCACAATCACTTGCCAGTGCTCAACAATAACGATAAAACTATCAAGTCACTGTCCCAATTGGGCCATTGCAAAACAATTTGAGATTGGAAACAAAGAATAATTGCATTATAAACGTATACTCCAAATGTTTCATAATCTGGCACACGAACAAATAACTACCTTGCAGCTCTTTGTGCGCACTGTTGGAATTGAACAGTAATGTGACTAGTAGCTGTCTTGTATTGTTTTTCAGCAAAACATTTAAAAACATGCATGAGCCACTCAAGTGAAGAAAGTAGGGAAGGATAACAACAAGGTCAAACAAACATTTTTACCTCCGTGCAATAAATAACTTACCTGTTACAACTTCGATGGAATTCAGATGCACTGTGTCGTCTGTCGTAAGTTCCTGGCTGGAGTGGACAAATGTGGGTCTTTTTACAAAGGCACTGACAACTTTCACAAACACTTCCTGAACAGCCATGCCAATAGCAAACAGCACCTGCTCTACATGGCAGCCAAGCGGGTGGCTGACAATCCATCTTCAGGGCTCTTGACTGTACTGGTCAGCAGTTAGACGATTGCATGACAAATAACAACCGCATACCTAGTAACTAAGACGGACCAGCCGTTCGCCTTGTTCACGGATGAATTATTTAGTTTTTGAAAGTCAAATGTTTTGTTGACTGATGTCTTTTTTATTTTAATTTTTATAATTAGAAATGTGATGAAAGATAAAGATATTTGTCATGTTTTACATCGATCAGCCATAACATTATGACCAGCTGCCTAATATTGTGTAGGTCCCCCTTTTGCCACCAAGACAGCTCTGACCCGTCGAGGCATGGACTCCACTAGACCTCTGAAGGTGTGCTGTGGTATCTGGCACCAAGACGTTAGCAGCAGATCTTTTAAGTCCTGTTGGTTGCGAGGTGGGACCTCCATGGATCAGATTGGTTTGTCCAGCACATCCCACAGATGTTCAATTGGATTGAGAGGCATCCATGTGATGTAAAAGGAAACGTGATTCATCAGAACAGGCCACCTTCTTCCATTGCTCCATGGTCCATTTCTGATGCTCAGGTGCCCATTGTAGGTGCTGTTCTGACACCTTTCTATCAGTACCAGCATTAACTTTTTCTGAAATTTGAGCTACAAAAGTTTGTCTGTTGGATTGGACCACATGGGCCAGCCTTCGCTTCCCATGTGCATCAGTGAGCCTTGGCTGCCCATGACCCTGTCGCTGGTTCACTGCTTTTCCTTCTTTGGACCCTTTTTGATAAGCAGTGACCACTGCAGACTGGGAACACCCCACAAGGGCTGCAGTTTTGGGGATGCATTTTCCTAGTTGTTTAGCCGTCACAATTTGGCCCTTGTCAATGTCGCTCAGATCCTTACGCTTGCCCATTTTTCCTGATTCTAACACATCAACTTTGAGGGCAGAATGTTCACTTGCTGCCTAATATATACCACCCACTGACAGGTGCCATGATAACAAGATTATCAGTGTTATTCACTTCACCTGTCAGTGGTCATAATGTTATGGCAGATCGGTGTATATCCAGAATGCATTTCATAAAGGATTAAACATTTTAAGTAACAGAAGTATTTGGTTTTATGTTGTAATGCTGACAAATTACATCTTTTGGAGTAAATATTTTTGGGGGCCAGTAAGTTTCAAACCCACTTCCCCAGTGGGTGTTTTTACTATACAACCCTTTCTGTACATCGACCCACCAAGCCCATTTTTGCTTGCACACTGTCATTAAAAATGGCCCAATTGATCAGGAAAACGCCCAGTCTGGCAACACTGATTGGGAAATCCATGCTGCCCTACTCCTCGAGGCCATCTTCTTTTTGGTTTAGAGAATCCCCTCTGCACGGGCACACTATAAATCTGAATAATTAAGGCAATCTTTGTAAAATTTTGCATTCACATTACATTTCACTGAAGTCCCTCATGAGGACTTTGCGAGCAGTTTGGAAGTTTTGAAAACTGCATTTGATTTTTTACATTAACTTACCTATTTGCTTTCTTGGTTGTGATAAAACTGATTTATTCTTCAATCCGTATCGAAATGGTTTCACCTGTTTTACATATGCTTCTTTAGAGAGAAAGATTTTGGCACCGGCTCATGGTCTATCATAAAACCTCTATTCAATATCTTCATCATTATGCAAGCTGATTCCACGTTTAGCGTATTTATACTATTATATTTTCATTTTGGCCTAGGCCCTAGAGCCTAGGCTATTGGTTGCATTTAATGGCAATCATTTTTATTGATACATTTACACAGGCAACATAATTCTGAACAAACAAATGTGAGCAATCACCGGCAGGCCAATTCTGATAATTTTGAGCAAACAGCAATTTTGAGTAACTTGTCATTTATGTAATATTTGTGTGTTATTACAAATGATTAAGCTAATGTGTCATGGCATAGCATTTTATAAAATGTATTTATGTTCTATCCCATTACATATGCAATGACAGATGCATGGCACCATAAAATTGTAAAGCTTTTGTAAGCAGCGATACTGCAGTTATGGAAAATTAACATGTATAATTAGAAACATTGACAACAGTCAGATTTTCTACTGAAATCAGACTTCATTTCATGAAAATACTTGATAGATAGGTGATGAACAAAACCTATGTGACACGACCGTTAATGAAAATGGTCTGATTGGCATACATTAGCAGTATTGACATGTTCTTAGGGGAGAACATTGTTTAAATTCATTAGCCACTTGTCTTTATTTTCAGAAAAACAGTTTCAGAGCTTGAGGAAGAGATGCCTGGTCTGCCATACATCGACAAGTTTGCATGAGAACTTTACCTGCATAGCATGGTACCAGTGAATCGCTGTGACTGATGAATGATGTGATATGCGTTCCATTACTGTTTAAGCCCTATAACAAGTATGTAAAGTGAAATTAAGTTACTTGCCGTGAACAGTTTTTCTCTGCCTCCAAATGCTTCACAGTGGGAATGCATGGAAATTTAAACAAGCTGTTATCACAATAGGTCTTGATCTTTATGTAATTTTTGAACATCCAACCCAATAATATATTATAAATAACCCCTTTCCTAGGGTAATAGGCCTTTGGTCCCTAGGGAGAACAGGTCCACCGGAGCTGTAGCCCAGTGAGAAACGGGTTCCAGCCCACGTAGCTGGAAACAGAAGTCTGAGCCTTTTGGGTAAAACACTAGGGTAAATCCTTTATGGAAATGCTCCAAGTTCCAAGGCACAGTCCTACCGATTTATACTAGGCCAACAACCACCAGATTCAGTTCCAGCTATGGCTATGAACCATCAAATGTTTAAAGTAAATCGGGATTAGTAATGTTTTGAACAATGTATTTGTTTCTTCACAAAAGTTATCAAAATACATTATTTGCTGTTATAGCCTCTCTGTTCTATAGGTTACAAAGACCTAGGTAAATGTGCAATTTAAAACCAGCCAGGAAGAGTCAATATTGAGGCTATTTTTGGGGGAATACATTTGGAAATACAGATTTTGAAAGCATATGACTAGTTATGCACCCTTTTTTCATCCCTTCGCATTGGCCAGCCTATTTACACATGCACGGTCTGCAAGTAGAATATCCTAGTCTATGCTATGAATAATTTATAATAACTGAGATATTTTTTTTTGGCCAGAACACAAGTGGACACCGGCCTAGAAGAGCAAATGTCTCTTACTGACTGACTGACTGAATGAGTGAGTGCCTGACTGACTACCCCCTTGTTAAATAGCATAGTGGTTAGAGACGCGGACAACGGAACAACAGATTCTGCGTTCGACTCCCATCACAGTCAAAACACATTATGCCCTAGGATTTGTTCAAGATGGACAAAACGTTGCTGGCTGCAGCCTTCAGTAGCTACGTTATAGCAAGCCTAAAAAAACAGTTCTGGTGGATATTAGGATTTGTTCAGGATAGACAAAAACTTTGCTGGCTACACGATTCTCTCGTCTTTTCACTTGACGTCACTTATATTGATAGATACTGTATGAATGTCATTCACAAATGGCTAATTAGATGTTAAAATGGCCAGTGGCAAAAAAGGATTTGTTCAGCATAGACAAAAGCTTTGCAGGCTACAACCTTCAGTAGCTAAAATAAAACAGTTTACTGTTATATTGCGACTATTTCGGGTGGATTTTTCAAATTATGTATTAGGATATGTTCAGGAAACTTCGCTGGCTACACGATTCTTTCGTCTTTTCACTTGACAAAAAAGTCAGTTATCGTCACCTGACATTATCATTGTCATTCACGAATGGCTAATAAGCTGTTAAAATGGCCATTGGCAAAAGCCATACAGTTCATAAACGCTATAAACGTTAGTCAGTTTAACACATTGCTTAATGGTGTCTAGCGACATATTCAAACTTGGCGTGATGTTAATGCATGACAAAATGATCTAATGCTGAAATGCTATACCAACTCTTGGCAGATGTAGAGACCTGGGTTCGAATCCAAGTTCCCACATAGAAACATATACAGTAAATATAGCAAGCTTGCAAACACGTTAAACTGCTATTTACTTATATGCTGGGTCTTTAGGATGTAGTACTGAATCAAGTAGTCTGATTAACTTGCTGAGGATTTCCAGGGCCTGTAAACCCAATGTAATGCTAGACCTATCTTCATCTTAGCAGCATTACTATGGAATGTAATCTGTACAGTGATAACAGTGGGGGAAGGAAAAGGAGAGGTGTTCCATTACTCATAGGTCTGTCTCATGTAGGCCATCGCTTACACAATCTCTTGAAGCTTTAATGAAAAGACGTGATCCCTGATGTGTTTTGACTGGCTCAAATTCCAATATTAGACCTGTTCTATTTAAATTAACATTGTGGCGTAACACATTTTTTTGCAGAATACAATAATTCAGTTAAATTACTATTTCATATAATTCTCCAATATGCTTTGTAGAAAAATAAATATTGATCACGTTGTAAAGCTCAGACCAGTATATTGTTTGCTGCTGGCCATTCAAGATCATGTATTGTTTCAGACTCAACATATTGGACAAAAACAGACAAATAATATATGGGAATATCGACACAATTACATTGGCAAATGTTGGGATGATAATAAATCATTAAAAACATTGCCAGCTGATCTAATTTTGGAGCTAAATAACTGCCTCGCAAGCTCAAAACCCAAGGCCTAAAAAGTAAGGAGGATGTCATGTCAGTGAGGAACTTTTTTCTTCCCATTAAAATGTCCTGTGGCTAAAGCTGTTGAAGCTGCCTCTATGTGAGTTGGAATTAAATGTGATTGACTTTACAGGGTTCAACAGTAACGATGGCCCGCTGGCCAGAGGCCTAACATCGGGCCAGTTGATGAAGACAGTCACTTGCCCGTTTGAGCCAGTTCTCAATTTCCCCATTCAAATTCATAGTACCGCATTAAAATGTTTGCTTGTCATCTTTGTCACTCTTCCCACTTCCTCTCCTCCCTTGGTGTGGTACAGTACCGATGTCGACTTTTTGACCAATAATATTCAGTGCCTCGTCTGTTTTGACCAGTCATAGTTTTGTGTTCCACGAATAAGCTTACTTACTATGCCCACTGTGATTGGTTGATAGGGGAGGGGTCTCTTTCAGTGAATTCATCATAGCAATAATGTAGAATAATGTGTCATGTTGCCATATTGAAATAAATATATTAAGTGGTTTTGATAACACATATCGGCACATTCACTAAAAACGTGACAATTAGGCATTTAATTGACTCGTTTTGGCTCTACAGTGGAACTTTTACAATCACTGGCCAAAAGTCCCAGAATGTATCTTTAATGCAAAAAGAACTGAAAACGCAGGTGTGGGCCTATTGACTGTGACATTTGATTTGGGTTTCAAAGTTTTTTCTAAAATAGGCTCTACAGTTAGCGGAAACAACTTATTCCTGCTTCAAAAATCTCTCTTTCTCTCTGCCTGTATCTGTGGCAGGGGAGTGATAGTGTGGCAGCTGGTGTGTGCTAGAAGTTTGCACAATAAGATCTCTCTAATTTACTGTCATATCTGAATTTTATAATTGGGGAAAATGTGAGAAGTGCTGATAAATGTTGTTTTTTGACCCAAATGTCATCTGTAAACCCGAAACCCAAAAAAAAAAATTAGTGAAGCTGCGGTATTATGAACAGAAATAACATGGTTTGACGGCTTGTTCCTAGCACATACTCTTCCCTTTGTCTAATGTTAATGCTATTGAAATAAATCCTATTCATGAAAAATAAATCAGATGTTCAGAAGGAGAGAACAGGAAGCAGTGGTTTTAATACTGTTACAATGAACAATGTATATTAATAAAATTAGATCAAGCATGCTTAGTTAATTAGATGTGTGAATTAGGTTTTTTAGCCTGGATGATACTGATTGTAAATGATTTATGGGGGTGATGGCACATATTTACTGATGATAATCAATTTCATGAAATTTGAAAACGTGGATGTCTACGAATAAAAATTAAGGACAATTACAAAAATCATTCTTTAAATTAAGTTGTCATTTAACTTATAAAAGCAGGAAATGTGATTTAACAGTTTGTTTAATTAACTCACATTTGATAAACTGGGCAAATTAACTGGGCATTTCAACTTGCACACACAGTTAAGTGCAAAAAAAAATTTGTGTGCATATCTTTTACTAAGAATCCACAACAAATAAAAACAAATTTGTCCAGTCAAGGCTAGGGCTGTCGCAATTATTACATCATTTGCTATTGCAATTATTTCAGCCAGATCAAATATGTTTTTTGGCAACAATCTTTTTGCACACACTTTTAATTCGAAATTCCAAAAGTTTCCAATCTGATTAAGGGATTTTTACAACAATGTTAGAAATGTCTCAACAAATACCATGGTAGTTATGTCAGTTTCCATGCATTACGATGTCTATCACATGGGAGCAGAGGAGCGTTTGACAGCTCTGTGAAAAGTTATAGGTGCAGGTCATTTACTGAAACGTATTTGCTTCTTAATTTCAGTATCTTTAAACCTCTCCTTGTACATGTCTAACTGACTTAATTGAGTGTTAAAACATGTTTTGCTACGTGAGGAAGGCTGTTTCAAATAACCTGGATTTAATATTAGCAGCAGAGCTAGAGCTGAAACATAATGATGTGCAGGAAAATGTAATTGTCATTGCTTTGCAGTTGTGTTCTGTGAAGAGCAATCGTTAACAACAACGATTTAGTGGTAGTTCCACAGTCAAGTCAATTTATTTATAAAGTACATTTAAAAAAACTAATGCTGTACAAAGTGCTGTACAAAGTTATGCAATCTATGAAATAAATCAGTAAATACAAACAAGAAACAAACAAGACCGTTATGCATGAATGTCTCTAAATGTGATTCAAACGCCAAAGAATAAAAATCTGTTTTAAGACGAGACTTAAATGTCTCGGTGGTGGGGGATGACCTGATAATAATGGGCAGTTTATTGCACAGTCTAGGGGCCACAACCGAAACGGCACCATCACCTTTTGTTTTCATCAGAGACTGTGGAATGACTAAAAGGAAGAGATTTGACGATCTAAGGGGCCTGGAAGAGTGATACAGCGTAAGGAGATCTGAAATATACAATGGAGCCAATCCATGTAATACCTTATCCATGTAATGCTACCTTTGACAACAGAATTAATGTGATCGCTGCCGAAGAGGGGGAAAGAAAAGGTTCTTTTAAAATAAGAATTGAACCACTGTAGAGCAACACCCTGGATACCAACCTCTGGAGGTGATGCAGGAGAATGACATGATCAACAGTATGGAAAGCAACACAAAATCACAGAACAGCAACAAATCATTCAGTACCTTAAGAAGTGCTGTTTCTGTGCTATAGTGTACTCTGAAACCTGACTGAAAGTTGTCCAACACATTATTTTCTCTTAAAAAAGAAGAGAGCTGAGAAAGAACAACCTTTTCCAGTATTTTGGACATAAATAATGTTTTAGAAATGGGCCTAAAATCTTTACAGTTTGTAGGGTCTAAATTGGGTATTTTAATAAAAGGCTGAACCACAGCATGTTAAAAACTGGATAGAACAGTGCCAGTTATAAGAGAGCTACTTATTGCAGACAAAAAGCTTGGACCAGCAGTATCTAACACCTCCTTCAAAATACGTGAGGAAACTGTGTCTTTAGGGGAAAATGTAGGCTTCATGTGTGAGACTATATCCATCAATGTTGAGTGGGCCACAGGATCAAAGCAATTAAGAGAAGCAGGGCAAGGATTAAATCAGAAGGGTCATGATTAGTAGGTGAGATACGAGATCTGTATGATAATGTCAACTTTTTTAATAAATAAACTTTCATCAAGTAACATCAGGGAGTATAGTAACATGGTTTAGTGCATTGTTTATTGCAATAAAACAAGGTTATGGGGCTGTGGGCATTTTTAGCTATAATATCTGGAAAATGATTTGCTTTAGATGCTTTGACAAGACGTTGGTAGGATGCTAGGCAATCTCTCAATATTTCATAGGACACTTGCAGCTTATCTTTTTTCCATTTCCCCTCTGCTTTCCTACACTCTTGTCAGCAAGGGCACCAGTCTCACTGTTAAGCCAGGGTTGAGCCTTCACTTTGGGTCGCTTGAGTTTGAGTGGAGCTACAGTATCATGAATGTCTGTAATGGTGGTATTAAACAGAGTAACTATCTCTTCTGTACCCAGAAAGGAGGAGGTTGTCTCTGTAAGGCTGGTTAACGGAGAAGCTTTGAAGACATCAGAAAATTGCCTAGCAGTGAAGTGATTAAGTGCCCGAGTGTAGCGATATGGCATACGAGGTTTAGGGAATGGACAAGAGAGTGATGCATTAAAAATCACAAAGCCAAACACAACTGCATCGCCGTGGTTGCATTGTGGTTTTAAGCAAATTGCCTGATTTGCACCACAAAGCTGGCTCTCAAATCTGCAAACACCCCAAATCTGAAGAACCATCTCCGGATCCATCACGTGTATTTTTAGCTAACACTATAATATGGGGCGTACAATTTACAATATAAACAATTAAATCGCAATTATTTGTGTGACAATTAATCGTCAACTAAAATGTCATAATTGTGACAGCCCTAGGCAAGGTTATTTATGACCATTCCAGCATCTCATGGCTAAAATAATCTATAATACATTTCCATTTTCTGTGTGCAGGAAATCATTTTCCTAAGTTGACATGACGCTGCTATAACTCAGACAGAACATCACTGAAAGAAATCCTAAATAAGCCAGTTGGCTACTTCAGCTGTCTTTCAAGATGTGGGAGTATTGTAACTGTTGATGGCATCACTTATCACTTTCAGTGACCTGCTGCAGTCTTCTTTGCGACAAATTTTTCAATATTTTTATGTCAGTTAGCAGACTTTTTTCCAGAGTGATTTGATACAAAAATTATGCTTTATAAATCAAACACAAATATCCAACAACTGCATGCGTGAACATCACGCACGCTATATATGAGCAATTTTACTCAAATGTTATTGAGGTTCTTCTGAGAACTATGTGGATCATTATTACGTGTCATCTTATCCAACTATCAACAGTCTACATATACAATTGTAGTTGATCAGACCAGCAGGCCCTAGCTAGTAGCTTTCTATCATGTACACAGTTAATAAAATGGTTTGTTGCCTAAATGTCAGAGATGGATTCAAGATCCAAACCCTGGAGACCCAGACCAAGACCAAAACCTGTTTGAACACAAAAAAACAAGACCCAGACTATCCAATGTTTCCCAAACATGAAGCAATATGAAATAATTATTATATTTTTTGTAGGTCACAATAATTTTAAATATCCTAATGGTTCTCATACAGCAGTGTGAGAAAATTACATTCAAAGCAAATCCTTTATGTGAAGTACAATAATGTTATTCAACAATTTCCTATAATAAAAAAAAATGGAATGCCAGTCCACTGCAATGCCAGTCAAAAAACACCCAAAAAAATTATATTCCATACAAAATGCCATTTAAAATCATTTCCTGAACAGTACAACCAGGTATAGAGATTTGACAGGGTTAGGGGTTAGCGTTGTCAAGACCACAAAACTGGAGACCAAGACCCAAACCTTGGAGACACAGACCAAGACCAAAACCCTGGATATAGTTAATGGTCCTATCAGCTATCCACTATCTTTGCTAGCTGCTCCTTGCTTGCTTACATATTGCATGCATGTCTGGGCACATTATTACAAGCGAAACAAGAGGAGGTTAATTATCAACTAGCTAGGTTATTGGCTAGTTAGTTATCCCCTCTATATAGTGAATAGCTAGCTTACTTATTGCTTGCATGCCTGGGAACTTAACTAGTAAAATAAATGCAACTAATATTTGTGAAAGGAGTTAGATTTTGGTCATTGTGGCAATTCATTCGTTTTTCAATACAGCAATCTTACCTACCTGCGGGAGATTAGAGCAGAAGCATGCACACGTCCTGATGGATCTTTCTTGTGGCGGTAGCAACATTTTTCAGTCAACACTAGAGGGTGCACTTGGGTTTCTTATGTAGAGGGACTATCAACACAGCATATAGCGGATTGACTAGAAAGGCCCTATCTGGACCGATATGTCGGATCTCCCTGGCATGACTCAACCTCATCTCTTTTCCAATACAACTATTATGTTTCATCATCACTGCCCAGTAGCTACCAAAGTCCTTTCTCTGTGCCATGATCGAGCAGCAGAAAACTATACCTTGAGTTATCAGGCTAATAACATACTACTGATTTAACACAATGAGTACTATGTGATCTATGATGGCAAGTAGGTTTGTTTTTTTAGAATGCTGCTAAAACCTATTAAAAAGCAACTTTTTTGCAGGGTCTGCATTTTGAAAATGCTAATTGTTTAACAGTAACGTGACCCCTAACTGGCATTTCACTTTTATGCTGACAACACTGAGCTGTATTTCGCCACAAAGCAGATGCTGACGAATCCACTGCTGGTCAGTGTGAAGGCAGCTGGGTTTCATGCAGTTAAAAAGAATGGGGTCACCTGTATCGGTACTTGCATTATTACTAACACAATTGGCATCTATTATATCTATTGATGTTATCGAGGTCCTCCCTTCAGTAAGTTTAGCGAAGTGGCTATGACATTGGAAAGTCAGCTCTTGTTTAAAAATAATTATAATAATTTGAAGAATATTGCAAGGTTACGACCTATTTTGTCACAGCCTGCACCTGAGTTGCTCATGCATTCATTTATTCCGTTTGGACTATTGCAATACCCTTTTTGTTGCTGCATCTGTCATATAACTTAGAGCTTTACATTTTGTCCGAAAAGTACTTCCTCACACCTCCTTTGTGAACACATCACTCCAGTGCTGTTCAACCTCCACCGGCTCCCAATTCGTATGCGCTGACTTTAAATCCTGGATCACACCTAACCAGCTAGGCTATCTCCAGACCAGTGTGGGCCCAATTATCTGCCCCACATGCACCCTTTGCTCCTGTGGGTCCCTTTCCCTTCAGCAACCCCACAGCAGACTAAAACTATTGGTGACAGGGCTTTCTTTCAGTTGTGTGGCCCATTGGCTATGAAACACACTTCTAGTCACTGTGTGGGCTCCAGAGTCTCTGAGCATGTTTAGCACACATCCAAACACTGAGCTGTTCAGAAAAGCTCAGTTCTCTCTTGGCCAACATATTTGATAAGACCTATGTACTGTAAAGCCTAGCCTTTATGGTCTGTTTACAATGTCCTGCAATTATGAGCCATTGATGTGAGAAAAGCACGTTGTAAATTCAATTCATTATTGTTTGTAATAAAAACTAACAATAATTTTTGGTTTCATATTTATAATTAATTTGGTGTTTTGGTTTTATATTTATAATTAATATGAAAAATAATATTTGTGTATTTTCTTTTTCACATTGACAAAATTCCAGTTATGGTGAATACCTTGGGAAGGCTCTGTACCATCTGCTCAGATGCCTCTGAACTCATTGGATGGCACTTAATCATACAGCAGGACAATGACCTGAAAAACCATAGTAATCAATTTTTTTCAGAACTGAAAAAGTGTAAAGTTCTTGACTGGCCAAGTCAATCCGCCAATATGAACCCAGTTGGGCATGCCTTGCATGTGCTGAAAACAAGGCAAAAAAGCCCTTCAGAAATGAAGGAACTCAAGACGGCTGCTGTAAAGGTCTTGCAGAGCGTCACCAGAAATGTCTGCTTATGTTTATGGGTCAGAGGCTTCAGGCAATCACTGCATGCAAAGTGTATAGGACAAAGTACTAAACATGACTACTTTATTGTACATGATGTTAATCTATACAAATACTAAAGTATTCCGGATTGAGCAAGCAGTATGATAATAGGACTGACTTGGCAAGATGTGCTTGGTGGAAATGTGTCCATCTTGGACCATCCTGAACCTGCTGCAGAGCTGTTGTTTGTTTATAGCAAGGTCATAATTGGGGACATTAGGATGCTATGCATTTAATTTAGAACAATTTGCAGATTTTATTTTTCAATTTTACGTTGTGGACTTTTTTATGTTGCAGTGGCACAAACTCCTAAGTCCATTTTGATTTAATGTTGCAACACAAAATGTGTAAAGTCCAAAGGGGTGAATAATCTTGAGAGGCACTGTAAGTTTTTAATACATTTCATAATTCATACTGCAGCTAATGTCAACAGTCACATCATCAATGAAGACAAGTGAGATAGTTCCAGTTGTTGCCATAAATGACCAAGCCATAACATTACCTTAGTAGTGGTTTGCATGTTGTAGTTTACCCTCTGTTCTGTTCTGCTATTGTTCTCTTCTAATTATGGTTGTCTTTGACACGTGTGGTGCCTGAGCAGGTTCATGATCTGTTGCTGAGTGCACCAGATGTTTGTTCTTCCTAATGTTCCAAACTGTAGATTTTTGAATGACTGTCTAATCATTTTAATCGGACTTATCTGCATCATGATGGCCTCTAGGGCTCTCAAAATGTTCCTAAAACTATTTTGGAATATTTGTCCAAATATATTTTTTTTATTTTGAATATTATTCAACTGTCTACGTACGTTGTATGTATGAAAGATGTATTTCCAAATGTGTTTAGTGCCCACTGAGTTCAGTAGAGGGCAATAAATGTTCGATGGGCTTTGAAAATTGCTTTTACAATTGTTAGAAAAAGTATATTTATGACTGAATGTTTAAAATATACTGTACATGGTGGCATTCTGTTGTTCTATAAGCTGTAAAAAGAAATAATTGGCTGTACATAAAATTATAATTATAATTACATTTTGTATGTGCATTTTAATCATTGCCCCATGAGCTGGCCTGGCTTACCGCTTAACCAAATTGTCTTTATATTTGTTATTTGAGATTACAGAATTACTGAAATGATATATCAACTTGTTCAATGCTAAGTGCAGTTCGTTTCATATTTACAATGTGTGCAGCTGTGGAAAATAGTATTCTGTCAGACTGAAACTGTTTTCTATATATCGGTGTACTGAGGTCTGTAGACGACTGTTGGGTGATCGAGGTTTCATGTTACATCGCTTACAAACCAATGTGGGCCTTATTGTCTATGACCCCATCCATAAAGAAACCCATTGATTTAATACATGGTGCTTTGCTGCTGTTTCAATTCAAGAGGCTTGCGCTGTTCAAACAAAGCATTAATCGGCTGTTGTTGCAGATAGACATATTTCTTGTTGCACATTGACACCATCCTATCTGCGTTAATGTCTACTCTAGCTCTGTACAGTAGAAACTGTATCCCAGAAAAACAAATATTCACAGTCATCTTACCCAAAGGAAACTGGAGGTTGCAGCTTCCGCTTAGACATTTATTTTCACGGCCGCTATGTTAGGTTAGTTTTTCTGTGATTCTGCCTTCGGAAGTGTTGAGTAACCTTACACTGTACACTAAAGGTTGAGTGTGATTAATTGCATTATTTTTTTTTTTTTACGGTTATGCTTTATTTTAATCAGAAATGCATTTCTTCTTTTGTCCTCAGACTGAAGAGGGGATACGGTCAGATATCTGAATGACACTCGTGCACATGGTAAGCACATTAAGCTCACTTTATTTCCTAGCAGATATCTGAGATATCTTTAGAGAGCATATGAGTCTAAAATTCAAACAAGGATATTCGAAAAGAGGACATTTGTTATTGTGCACACAAAGTCCAAGTATGAATTTGCATTTATTTCTGTCCCAAACCCAATGCAAACAGTGATGGGAGCTGCCATGATTAGCACCCAGGATGCATAAGGGTTAACTGCCTTTCTCAAGGACAAAATTAAATGTTTCAGTATGTGAACAGTATTGCATTGTCATCCTTGAAGAAACCACCACCCTGGCATTTCAAAACATGGATCTAAGCATTATGTGATGTTATTTGCTTCATTAACTCTGGAACCACACTTATCCCTCATTTAGGCTACTCAAGTGTTTTTGTGTTTTTTGTGGTAATTAACTACATGGTTGACTGAAATGCCTCTTGAGATTTGGCAACGTAGACTGGTGAAATATAGTATGCAGTCAGACCTTAAGAATAATAAGGAACATGGTTTTATTAAGAATGTTTTATTGCATGTTTTGCAAGTTGCTTTAGACACTTGTATTTTGACTGAGAAATGGTGGGAATAGGCTTGGTGATCCTTCCTTAGCTTATAGCAATTGGAACTCTTTTGCAACCCCACAGAATGCTCACTGTAACCTCTGCTCATTAGTGGTTTAAACATTTTAACATCTGTCTGGCTTCTGAAGCATCTGCCCAAGTACTGCCCTCTTTCAAATTCACTCTTCTGGAGACATGCTAGGTCAATTATGGGCAAATGGGCCTACCCATCGTTTTAAAAATGTACCTTTGAATTATCAAATGTTATTTCCAAGCCCAATTTCTTGTGTACATTTTAAGTCAAAATGTATTCGGCGAGCTGCTTGCTGAAGATGCAAAACGATTGTCCCAAAGAGAGTGAATATCTCTCCTCAGCAGGACACTGTAGGCCAGACATCATGTTATGTTCCTGAATATCCAACATTGCCTCATAACTCTTTTACATATAAATGTGCTAATTTTGTTTTGCAGGTGCTGAGGCTGGTGGACGGTACCCTTTCAAAACACATTTGTTGTGAAAACAGACTCACTACTGTGGTAAGTAGCATGTAGAAAGCACAGATGAATTTGTTAATAGTCAGCATTTTTGACTAGGTGCTATAATGCTCTATGTACCTCAGCTCTGTGAGGATGGACAATCTTCTTTGTATTGTGGCCTAGTTAGGGAAGGAAAAGGTCTAAAAGCAGGGTCACTGCAACAGGCAGTACTGCTCAGCAATGACTAGCATTGCAGTGATAGTGTGCAAGATGTAGGAAGGCTGTAATGTCACTTTTGCATAACTCACTCAGGCAGGTCAGGTTTTCAACTTTAGAC
Source organism: Esox lucius (assembly GCF_011004845.1). Taxonomy (NCBI): domain Eukaryota; kingdom Metazoa; phylum Chordata; class Actinopteri; order Esociformes; family Esocidae; genus Esox; species Esox lucius. The sequence goes on from NC_047576.1 coordinate 16,660,383, forward strand.
ATCCCTGCATTGAAGAGGCGGTTTTCCTCTGAAAAATACTCTTACTTTTTTAGGGATAATATAGATAAGGAAAAAAAAGAAACCAGGCAAGCCTAATTCAGCCGGCCCGCAATAAAATGCGTTAAACGTGGCTGCCCTCTTGAGAATCGAACCCGGGTCGCCCACGTGAAAGGCATTGTCGTTAACCACTACGCCACCAAACTGCACACATGCTGGGCATTAGTATAGTCGGTCGGTCGGTCACGAACTCAGTAAGAGACATTCACTCTTCTAGGCCGGCTCCGCTTACACGGTGCGGCAAAAATCTCACAGGTCTACACTTGGGATTTGTATGTTGGTGTGGTAGCGATGTCTTCTGAATGTAGTTGATGAGTAAGCTCTGCATCAAAAGGTGGATCATTTTGTGAATGGGCCTATTCTAATTAGTTAGGCCTGTTTATGCACTCCAATCTGCTATTTTGTAACAGAGAAATTTATTAGAATGGATGTGTAAAGTTGAAATACTAAATACTGTAAAGCTGGTTCAGAAAGTGAACCAGAGCGTGCATCCGGTGATGACTTGATGACTTGATATTGAACCTCACATTGTGGTCTATTTTATTTGACCATTTCCGCACACACACACCTTTCTGACGGTTGGCATGCATATACTGTCTTGAGTTTTCTTGCTGATAATTTCTAGCAAAAATGTCAGTAATGCCGGTCAGATTTTGCTAGCCCACCCACAACCTCAGCTGTCACCTGTTAAGGCTCTGATTTCTGATTTGCTACAGTCAGGTTAATGATTTAGCATATCGAGCTATAATTATTTTGAGGTAATGAGATCCCTCTGAAAGTGCAATACCTAATAGAACACAACGCATTGACATTTACAATTTGTAAGTGTAGTGGAACGGCAAGATAAATTGATTATTTAAAATATGAACAACATGTTTGCCCATCTGGCCAGCATGAAAACTGTTCACGGTTATGTTGCAACTATTTCTGGTGGTTTTTCAAAGTACGCATCCGTGCATGCTATTTGGGTCAGAAGCCTAAAATAAAACTGTTTATATTGCGACTATTTCTGGTGAGTTTTCGAAGGTTGCATATGTGCATGATTTTTAGGGTAATATAGGCTAGAAAAAACCCATCGGGCAGTAAAAGATTAGGGGTTTCCACGATTCTCTTGTCCTTTCACTTGATGAAAAAGTCAGTTATTGTTACCTATATTGATAGTTATTGTATCAATGTAATTCACGAATGAAAGATAAACGATAAACGTTTTTGTGCCATGAAATAGCTTTGGCTGTGTTAAGTTTGAGTAGTAAGTTAGATACTAGTAAGACTAGGATCGAATCCAGTGAGGGTAACAACATTTGATAATTTGGCTTGCCTGGTAACTAGGCTTGCCTGGTTCCTTTTCTGGTTTAGAAGCAATGTTGTCAATTGCTAGCTGAGATATTTTGATTTCTCCTCAGAATATAGAAGTATCTTTTAGTTCAAGGTTATATAAAATGCTAATAGAGAGTAATTAAAACAACTAGCAAGAATAAAAATGCTGAGATAGGGCAGCCTTGGCATACAGTACGATAAATATTAAATCTTTTAGAAGTGCTGCAATTAATTATTATAGAACTATTCATATCTTTGTAGAACATATTGGTGAATCTGACAAAGCCAGCCCCATAACGAAAGGTAGACAAAGTTTCTATTATGGCACTTTTCCACTGCATGGTACCGGTTCGACTCAACTCGCCTCACCTCGACTCTACCCGCTTTGGGAGCTTTTCCACTGCATGGTTCCAGCTCGGCTCGGCTCGCCTTTTTTGCTTTTCTACTGGCCAAAAGTTGGGATAGTACCTGGTACCAGGTACTTTTTCTAGTACCTACTTCGTCGAGGTTCCAACTGAGCTGAGGCGATACCACGGAAGACCTATGATTGGACAAGTGACTCAAAGCGTGTCCAGTGTCAGAGAATGGTTAAGACGAGAACGGTACTTATTTTGTAACTCAGCAATTTCCTAAATGCCACATGCTAACAAACAGTGCCTTGGCAGACTGAGGCAGATGTGGCAAATAATGTGCGTTGTTGCTACAACACCACACTGCAGTGTGCAGAGATACAGGCTGCAAAAACTGACTGTATCTGTTGAGTATGAAAACATTCTGTTGAGTATGGAAGCTGTAAGATGGAAAAACAATACCATTGACTGTCTGTTAACATGTGTTCCAGGATTCCCTGGCATAGTTTTAATCTTATTCAGTTCCTTGACAATTATGATAATCATGTAGTAAGGGTGGACTGTTTAAAAGGTGAGACGCAACGCTATTTCCACGTTGTAATCACATTGCCTTCAGTTCTTAATGTCTTATGGAGGATGTGTTTATTTGTAAACACTGTTCCATCCTTTTCCTTTCTGTGGAACGATAGCATCTAGACTTGATGTTAAGTTTTTAATGTGGGCTAGGCTATTGGTGTAAAAATATTCATTGCCGTGTGAGCTGTCTGAAGTAGGCTACTAAATGTGTCTCAGAGAATCATGTCAAATTCTGATGTGTATTTGATCCAATCTGGCCTCAAGGAATTGCGAAATGTCATACCTCCACAGGATAACCTTTTTGTGACCTTAGTAAATCGCTATGGTGAAGCCTTCTGACTAAATTTTCTTTGAACTTGAAGCTGTGTGCAGGAGATTAACATAGGTTATCTGAGTATGTCCGTGCTAGCCCCACACTAGTAGAATTCCCTGACAAATGAAATGCCTTTGCTGTTTGACATTAAATGTATTCAACTTCACTTTTCTACATTTTATGTAACATGAAATCAAAGCGGGGCGACGGAAATTTTTGTCCAGCCTACTCCATAAAAAGGAGTAGGCTGGACAATTAACGGTAATTCCTTTTTAGCACATACAGAAATATTCATGCAGCACAGGTGTCATACTTGGACTGTCTTTCTCCCCCCAATGATCATGAGGAAGGTGAGGGATCAGCCCAGAACTACACGGCAGGACTTGGTCAATGACCTGAAGAGAGCTGGGACCACAGTCTCAAAGAAAACCATTAGTAACTCACAACATTGTCATGGATTAAAATCCTGCAGCGCACGCAATGTCCCCCTGCTCAAGCCAGCGCATGTCCAGGCCCGTCTGAAGTTTGCCAATGACCATCTGGATGATCCAGAGGAGGAATGGGAGAAGGTCATGTGGTCTAATGAGACAAGAATAGAGCTTTTTGGTCTAAACTCCACTTGCCATGTTTGGAGGAAGAAGAAGGATGAGTACAACCCCAAGAACACCATCCCAACCATGAAGCTTGGAGGTAGAAACATCATTTTTGGGGATGCTTTTCTGCAAAGGGGACAGGAATACTGCACCGTATTGAGGGGAGGATGGAAGGGTCCAAGATGTGTGTGCAAACCTGATCAAGAACTACAGGAAACTTATGATCTCTGTAAGGTTTCTGCACCAAATATTAAGTTCTGCTTTTCTGATGTATCAAATACTTACATCATGCAATAAACTGCAAATTAATTACTTAAAAATCATACAATGTGATTTTCTGGATTTTTGTTTTAGATTCCGTCACTCACAGTTGAAGTGTAACTATGATAAAAATTACAGACTTCTACATGCTTTGTATGTAGGAAAATCGGCAGTGTATCAGATACCTGTTCTCCCCACTCTATGTATGTGTGTGTGTATATACACTCACCTAAAGGATTATTAGGAACACCTGTTCAATTTCTCATTAATGCAATTATCTAATCAACCAATCACATGGCAGTTGCTTCAATGCATTTAGGGGTGTGGTCCTGGTCAAGACAATCTCCTGAACTCCAAACTGAATGTCAGAATGGGAAAGAAAGGTGATTTAAGCAATTTTGAGCGTGGCATGGTTGTTGGTGCCAGACGAGCCGGTCTGAGTATTTCACAATCTGCTCAGTTACTGGGATTTTCATGCACAACCATTTCTAGGGCTTACAAAGAATGGTATGAAAAGGGAAAAACACCTAGTATGCGGCAGTCCTGTGGGCGGAAATGCCTTGTTGATGCTAGAGGTCAGAGGAGAATGGGCCGACTGATTCAAGCTGATAGAAGAGCAACTTTGACTGAAATAACCACTTGTTACAACCGAGGTATGCAGCAAAGCATTTGTGAAGCCACAACACGCACAACCTTGAGGCAGATGGGCTACAACAGCAGAAGACCCCACCGGGTACCACTCATCTCCACTACAAATAGGAAAAAGAGGCTACAATTTGCATGAGCTCACCAAAATTGGACAGTTGAAGACTGGAAGAATGTTGCCTGGTCTGATGAGTCTTGATTTCTGTTGAGACATTCAGATGGTAGAGTCAGAATTTGGCGTAAACAGAATGAGAACATGGATCCATCATGCCTTGTTACCACTGTGCAGGCTGGTGGTGGTGGTGTAATGGTGTGGGGGATGTTTTCTTGGCAAATTTTAGGCCCCTTAGTGCCAATTGGGCATTGTTGAAATGCCACGGCCTACCTGAGCATTGTTTCTGACCATGTCCATCCCTTTATGACCACCATGTACCCATCCTCTGATGGCTATTTCCAGCAGGATAATGCACCATGTCACAAAGCTCGAATCATTTCAAATTGGTTTCTTGAACATGACAATGAGTTCACTGTACTGAAATGGCCCCCACAGTCACCAGATCTCAACCCAATAGAGCATCTTTGGGATGTGGTGGAACGGGAGCTTTGTGCCCTGAATGTGCATCCCACAAATCTCCATCAAATGGAAGATGCTATCCTATCAATATGGGCCAACATTTCTAAAGAATGCTTTCAGCACCTTGTTGAATCAATGCCACGTAGAATTAAGGCAGTTCTGAAAGCGAAAGGGGGTCAAACACAGTATTAGTATGGTGTTCCTAATAATCCTTTAGGTGAGTGTGTATATATATAATATAATTATAATATAATACTGTATTTTACTTGAAAGTTCTACATGGAAGTTTGCCTTATTTCTGTTAAGGAACTAACTACTACCTAAAACTATTTTGTTAGAAAGCTCTGCTCTAGAATTAGGCAACTTGCTTTTAGGTAGCTAGCTCTTAGCCATTAGCTAGCTACATACTACTAATGTTAGCCTATCGAAATACATGATGGGAGCAAGGAGATAAAATTACCCACATTAGTTAATAATGCATTTAATTCATTAATAACTATTATTTTGTAACAATTGTATAGAAACCAGACCAACCTCAAAATGCAGCAATCACTCAGCTATACAATTAAGACACCATGTCCCCTCATGATGAGTTCAGATGTAATGTGTTCCCCACGCCTTTTGAAGTTGCACATTTAGTCTATACCATTAATGCGTCATTGATCAATCAATAACTGCCAGAAGTACAGACAATAGCACTCTAGCAGTGTTTATGTGAAAGATGAGTACATGGTGAGGTTGTGACTAGATTCCCATAGAACTGGATTTTGTAGCAGCTCATGTTGCACTGGCTCGTTTAGGCTACCAATGTCCAAATTAAACACAAACTCAGCTGACATGCAGTTGTGCCACTACAATCTCTCCCCTCAGAACACTTGCATGCCCTCCAAATGGCCTGGGGGGTGGGATCTTTAACGTACAGCAACACCACTATTGTTATCTCAGTAATTTGATGCAGGAAGCAGTCTTGCATTGTTCTCTGATTTTTAAACAATGGCATTTTTACTACATGTACAAGCTGCATTGATTTCCTTGATTCTTTGAAATAAAAATCACCAGCAAATTATAAATGTTTTATGGGGGGGTAGCATATCTCTACATCAGATGTGGTGTGGCTCAGTGACATATTGGCTGCACTACATTTTCTTGACATATTTGGTGTTGTATTTGATGTCAAAGTAAGATAAAATCCCTATGACTTTGTATGATTTTTTTGTGTCTATGGGTGAGTGGTAATGAACATCCCATCTGTGAGCAGATGTGTGCTGTAGTTTAAAGCTTACACATCGACACAAGAATCTTACAAAGCCTCAATGACAGAGGAAGTGTATTTAAACCCTTGTGTACTGCCCTCCCCCCTTCTAGCGCATTCCATTAATGTACAACATTGCCACAGATACTAAACTCTAAAAGTAGGTCAAGCTAAATGACCAGTCAGTTTTTGTAGCCTGTATCTCTGCACACTGTAGTGTGGTGTTGTAGCATCAAGGCACATTATTGGCCACATCTGTCTGTCTGCCAAGGGACTGTTTGCTATCATGTGGCATTTAGGCTATAAGAACAGCTCATTGTTAGCCCTACTGTATTATTCAGACAGAAGACCTTTGTAGGTCTGTTTAGAATTGACAGATGGCCATATAGGAACATAGGGAAGTTGAACAGAATTAGGCTCTCACTTTATTTCCATTACTTGGAAAGGAAAGTGGCAGATCTTTTGAGGCACAAGTGTTGGAGCTGGGTGATGTAAGCTTACTGGTATGAAAAGGACTGAGTGGCTCACTTCAGAGTGAAATTCATGGCTCATTAAGGAGGTTCCTGAAAAGCTCAAGCCTAAGTAGGCCTGATGTTGACAAACAAGTCTTTGATGTGACTGATATGCAGTCTCAAGAGATCTCAAGGTTAATCTCATCTCCCAGCTGTGTGTGTACATATTCTTATATACAGTTAAAGGGTTCTTAGTGTTCCCCTTTCATTCACTCAGTAATGGCATCTCATAGCTGAATTGTTGCTGCCTCACGCAAGAAAATGCAATATGTATTGACAAATATTTGTGAAAATTACAGTGGCCAACACAGTGTGAACTGGATTAATTTGATGTGACTCATCTACTTAAAGTACTTTGCATCCAAGCTATAGAGGGTCACAAAAGTCATAGACCATGGATTAGAGCCAGTGGTGCACAATATACTTGCAAGGTTGGTTCAAGTCTAGACTACTACTCATCCAAGAAATCTTCTGGGTAACTAGTGAGTTTTTTAGGTGTTTTAAATTTTGTATCAGAAAAATTATCCTGATAAATGAATTTGATCAGATAAATGGTCAGTGGATCTCAAAAAAATAAAACATCTACATGTTGTTTAGATTGCAAAGATAGAAATCAGGGTTTTTATACAAACCGCAAACCAAATGGTAGACTAGTAACATGGTAAAATATTATGTAGGTCAACATTCAGCATGCTTGTGTCCAGGGGAGTTGTTTTATAAATTGCAGATGGGTCGTATATGTTCATTGATTCAAATTGAACTGTTAAAAGGCCCTATCTGGGAAATGCAGGGATTGTGGTAAATAACTCCCTAACTGCTGTTAATCAGTCAGCATCCAGGATCACAACAACTGTTTTTATTTGGGGTATTGTATTGGCTATTGATGACATTGATATAAGGTGTGAGCAACCATTTGCCCAAACCATTCTGAAAGTAGGCTACATATAATTTTTATGATAATCTTTTATGTAGTCCACCACAAATTGTGAAGAAAATCTCAACAGAACATCATCATTAAACATCTCCTCGTTTAGCTGTTATTTGCTTAAAAAAAACAGTCCTACGACTATCTGGCAATTCATTTACAGCAGTATTTTTTCCGGTCTTCATTGTACGTGCATTTGTCTCTGCATGTAGCCAGTTGAATGATAACCACCTTGTGGGTTGACAAACTCAAAACTTCCTTGAAACCTTCTCAAAACTGTGACTTTTGCTTACCTGGCAGATTTGTTGTATCAGAAACGGTTTCCTTTTAATCTATTATCTGTGATAAGTATGCCATATAATGAGAACCATCCTTGCAAAACCATTGGTAGAACTGTACATTCCCTTTGTTAGTTTTGCCAATTAATGGTCAAATCAGTTGTTTTCTCTGTTCACATCCAATTTTGTTTGAGTGAAGCAAAAACAGAATCCCTAAATTTGGAAAATATAAAAGTAGCTGATATTATTTTCTGGACAAATGTAAGTAATTTTATACATGGCTGCTAGAAAATAAATATACTGTTGTTTATTAGACTGGTGTCTCCACAGGTGACATAATCCAATGTTACATCATGCAATATAAACTTCTGAACCACTGTTGTGCAGCTTTCCTGTCAGTTTTCTTCTAGAAGAACACAGATGCTACCACATTATGTATATTTATATTCATATATATATATAATATACATATATATAATATACATATACATACACACACGAAATCTGGAGTGAGAGAAGAGGTCTGAATATTTACCGAAATAATTGTTACATATATTACACACTGATGAGCCAAAACATTGTGACCACTGATGAGCATCGTAACTAGTCCTGTTTTCATTTAAGTCACGTGGACGGTCGTATACGTTTGTGCCATTTACCTGGGGAACTGATGGCACCAAGATGCAGTGTGGAAAGATGACAAGCCAGTAGAGGGAGTGTGATGCTCTAGGTAATGTTCTTCTGGGAAACCCTGGGTCTGGGCATTCATGCAGATGTCAATTTGACATGTTCTATCTACTTAAACTTTGTTGCAGACCAGGTACACCCCTTCATGGCCATGGCCTCTTTCAGCAGGATAGTGCACCCTGCCAAACTACACACATTGTTCAGGAATGTTTTGAGGAACATGATGAAGAGCTTAAGGTGTTCCCCTGGTCTCCAAATTCCCCAGATCTCAATCCGATTGAGTATCAGTGGGATGTATTGTACACACAAGTCGATTCGCAGCATCTCCACCTCGCAACTTACAGGACTTGGAGGATCTGCTGGTAATGTGTAGGTGCCAGATACCACAGGACACCTTCAAGAGTCTTGTAGAGTTTATGCCTCAGCCGGTCTGCGCTGTTTTGGCGGCATGCGGACGACCAACAGCATATTAGGCAGATGGCCATAATGTTTTGTCTCATCAGTGTATATATTTATATATATTACAGTGCTTTTGGTAACTATTCAGACCTCTTCACTTCCTCCACATTATGTTTTGATATAAAGTTGTGCTCATAGGTTTGCATACCCTGGCAGAAATTGTAACATTTTGGCATTGACTTTGAAAATATGACTGATCATGTAAAGAAAATTGTCTTTTATTTTAGGATAGTGATCATATGAAGCCATTTATTATCATGTAGTTGTTTGACTCCTTTTTAAATCATAATGATAACAGAAATCACCCAAATGGCCCTGATCAAAAGTTTACATACCCTTGAATGTTTGGCCATGTTACAGACACACAAGGTGACACACACAGGTGATAATAGCAATGAAAGGTGAATTTCCCACACCTGTGGCTTTTTAAATTGCAATTAGTGTCTGTGTCTAATTAGTCAATGAGTTTGGTAGCTCTCATGTGGATGCAGTGAGCAGGCTAGATACTGAGCCATTGGGAGCAGAAAAAAGCTGTGTAACAAGGTAATGGAACTTTATAAAGATTAAAAAGGATATAAAAATATATCCAAAGCGTTGCAAATGCCAGTCAGTTATGTTCAATCACTTATTAACAAGTGGAAAATTCTGGGGTCTCTTGATACCAAGCCAAGGTCAGGTATACCAAGAAAGATATCAGCCAAAACTGCCAAAAAGAATTGTTCAGGATACAAAGAAAACCCCACAGGCAACCTCAGGAGAAATACAGGCTGCTCTGGAAAAATACGATGTGGTTGTTTCAAGGAGCACAATACGACAATACTTGAACAAAAATTAGCTGAGTGGCCAGAAATAAGCCTTTACTGCGCCAATGCCACAAAAAGCCCAGTTACAATATGCCCGACAACACCTTGACATGCATCACAGCTTCTGGCACACTGTAATTTGGAGTGACGAGACCTAAATGGTCACAACCATAAGTGCTATGTTTGGAGAGGGGTCAACAAGGCCTATAGTGAACAGAATACCATCCCCACTGTGAAGCATGGTGCTGTCTTACTGATGTTTTGGGGGTGTGTGAGCTCTAAAGGTGCAGGGAATCTTGTGAAAATTGATGGCAAGATTAATCTAGCATGTTATCAGAAATTACTAGCACATGGCATTCAGCAGTTCATGCAAGACGACCAAAGACTTAGCATGACCTGGAAGCATTTTACCAAGACGCATGGGCAGCTACACCACTTGCAAGAATTCGGGGCCTCATAGACAACTATTACAAAAGACTGCATGTTGTCATTGATGCTAAAGGGGGCAATACACAGTTTTAAGAACTAAGGGTATGCAGACTTTTGGGACAGAATTTTTTGTTTGTTGCCATGTTTTGTTTTATGATTGTGCCATTCTTTTATGACCTACAGTTGAATGTGTATCCCATAAGAAATAAAAGACATGTGTTTTGCCTGCTCATTCATGTTTTCTTTACAAATGGTACATATTACCAATTCTCCAAGGGTATGCAAACTTTTGTGCTGTAGACTTGATTTGCAATTTATTGAAAATATTTGTTTTACCATCAATCAACCCACAATACCGCTTATTGACAAAGCAACCTCATTTTTTTAATTTGTCAAAATTGAACATTTGCATTGAGAATAGAACACTGAAATATCTCACAAATGATTTGAGAACCTTTTATTTAGTACTTTGGAAAAATGCCTTGATCACAGCTTTGAATCTTCTTGGGTTTGTCTCTGCCAGGTTTGCACACTAGGATTTGGGCATGTTCTCCCATTCTTCCTTGTAGACCCTCTCTGTCAGATTGGATGGATCTGTGAACTGCGATCTTAGGTTTCCCCACAGATGTTCAATAGGGTTCAGGTCTGGTCTCTGGCTGGCCCACTCAACGACATTCACAGACTCCCAAAGCCACATAAGCGCTGTGTGCATCCGGTTGTCTAGCTGACATGAATATTTGCCCTTAGTCTGAAAACCTGTGCGATCAGGATTCTTCAAGGACCTCTCTGTATTTATCTCCATTCATCCCTCCCTCAAACCTGAGCAGTCTCCCATTCCCTGCCACTGAGCATTCCCATAGCATGATTCTCCCACCACCATGCTTCACCAAACATATGGTATTAGACAGGTGATGAGCGGTACCTGGTATTTGCCAGATGTCACGCATGGCATTCAGGCCTAATAGTTTGACTTTTGTTCTCATCAGACCAGATAAACATTTTACTCATGCGTCCGGGCAGCATGTCATATGACTGGCTTGATAGAGTGCTACAGAAATGGCTGTTTTTCTTGCAGCTTCTCCCTTCTGGCAGGTTCTTCCCCTGCAGAGAAACTCTCAAGTGCTGTTAGAGTGGTGGTTGGGTTCTCAGTCACCTCCTTGGCCAAGATTGTTCTTGCTCAGTAAATTATGGACAGCCAGGTCTAGAAAGAGTCTTGGTGGTCTTCCATTTCAGAATAATGGAGCCCACTGTGCTCCTGGGATCTTTCAATGCTTTCGCAGTTTTAGTTCCCTGAACTTCATGTCTTGTGTTTTGCTTATATATGCACTGTGAAGGGTGGGATCTTATTTAGAGAGATGTGTACAGATGTACGTGAGATATTTTAGATTAAAAAAAAATAAATGGCACAAATGTCTACAACTGTTTTCGCTATGTCATTATGGGGTGTAGATTGATGACAAAAAGTATATTTAATAAATTATAAATTTGGTTCTGTTACACAACAAAATGTGGAGTAAGTGAAGGGGTCTGAATACTTTTTGAAGGCACTCTATGCTGTAAATGAAATGTCCACCGCAATCACACTTGGGGTTACATATGTGTTTAAGATGTAAACATTGGTAGTCCCGAGAGAGATGATCGGTATGTATTTTAGGCGTGCCATCTGTACAACTGTGCTTTCTCTCTCTCCCTCTCTCAAAATAGACCAACACCTCATCGCTTATGAATTGCAATGAAAGGGAAATGAACTACATCTCTAGTCGTGTATTCAAGTATTTTACATCTCATTGAATAGAGTTGATGATAGTCCAAAAGATATCTACCTATTCAATATCACTACTAACATTTAGCTGTTATGCAATATTTTGCACATGGAATTGAGAATGTGCAACAGTAGCATTTGACCAGCGATACTCCTCTCTTCAGATCTGATTTATCTTTGTGTGGATTTAGCCTACAGGTCTGCCTGCAACTGTTATTCGGGTTGGCTGAGACTGCTGCTTAATTTGGGATAGCACCTCAATGGAGTTACCCCATCAGGCTCTTATTTGAATCATCAACATAGGCCTGTATTTTGTATGCTAACAGACAGACAGATGGTAACAGGTTATGTCACTTTTAGACTCTTCATGCACTGATGACCTGAAATGTCCTGCACTGGTTTCTCCTGAGGGAACATTGTGTATGTTTATGTTTTGTCTTTTGTCAGCCAAAGAAGTGATAAATAGAATGTCCATGCTTGGCTGTCACTTCCATGATTCTGCAAGGTCCCTGATTAGTACAGTGCTACTCACAGTCAGACCTGGCTGAGATAAACGCCATTGCATTAATTGATGTAGCAAGCTCCCCAACACACACACAAACACATAGTCAACCCAGATTCTGAGATTCTTTGTTTAACTCAACAGCACCACTGCAGTGGGATGGCCAGGATGGGTACTGCACCTTGTTATTTTTAATGCTGGAGACACACTAGCACCGGCCCTGCTGCTCGAGTCCAGAGTAATTCCCCAGCAGCAGGTTACTGTGCAAACCATGTCTCTCACCCCTGGCAGAGAGCCCTGCCCGCTGCCCTGGTGGGAACTCTGTGTGTGCAGCAGTGTGGAAGGAATTTCTTTCCACACAGACAAAAATGTCTCTTGCCCTGGCATTCGGTTCAAATTAAACAAGTCTCACCTCCTCTTTTTTCCTTTTCTTCAGGCCTGTGTCCTGTTTGCTGACCTCATGGTGTAACCAGGTATAAAGATGAGCATAAGCAGTGATGAGGTCAACTTCCTGGTGTACAGATACCTACAGGAGTCAGGTAGGCTAATGTAATGCTTCAAGCACACCTCCCTTTAGGGATGGATACTGCCTTCTGTAGGTTATACCAATATGTGTATGTTAAAGTACCATCTATGAAGACATTTTGATACTGTGCAAAACATTTTAAAGTTTGTCCAAGAAATTATACTTAACTGTCAGTTTTGTCCCCATTTGTTGGCTTACTAAAACAATCAGAATGGAGAAAGCCATTACAACATGATTCATTTGTAAACTAGGGCTCTGTGATGTTTGGATTTACATATCATCCCATAGACAATTGTATGCTTTAATAATAATCCACAAATTGTATGAATATTGATCAATCTTAACAATTTGATAGGATATTCAAGCTTTGAGCAGAATTGTCTCTGTATAAATAATCAGATTCGTTTTAGATTAGTTAGGTATGGAATAAACCACATTATTGGCTAAAATAAAGCACAGTTCCTTTAGAACGGGATCTGCTACTCTGCTGCCACCAGAGAATTGCAATACTTATTCATTTGTTGCCAACATAATAAGATAGCGGTAATATAAGCTTAACATTGAACTTATACAAATGCTTACATATTCTAATAATTTGTATTATCTTGTTCTGTTTGCCTTTCATTATACGTGCACTATTTGCTTGTAAGCATTTTTAAAATAGTTGTTTGTGAGTGACCAACACATTTTGTACTTTCTCCTACTACAGCACTGTTGCTGAAGTTAAGATCTTATATCGTAGCGCAAAATGATTAATTACTTATTTTAGTTGTTGCTTATTTACCTAACATTATTACATTGCAAACAGATTATTTCTTAAATGGAACTCAATTAGGCCCATAGACTAATTGGACGGTTGATCACGAAAGAGAGGAAAAAAGATGCACAGTTATACATTTTGTACTGCTTGCCTGTCTCAGCCCGTTCTGCAATCAGTATTGTTCTCTTGCATTAGCTAATATAACAACCACAAATGTGTCAAACATTTAGGTAATAGACAACTGTAAACACGCCATTGGGCATGTTGCCCTGCAAGTCTCACAGTGAAGTCCATACATAATAAAACATGTTTTTAACATTATGGTTGTCAACCATCGTCAGTAGACCAATGTATTGTCTTAACACCCTGCCCTAATGCAAACTTAATGTTGCGGACAACACATTCAACATATACAGAATGTTTGTCATTCAAAAACATCCAATACTCTAAAAAATTGAATATTGGTATATTTATTATATCACTGCAACCATAAACAGTTTATATCCAGATGGTATACCATATTTTCCTCTTATTATGTTCTGTAGCGATTAAAGAGAGCTTGTTTTCAGAGAACAACATAGAGCTATTTGAAGTGTACCTTTTGCAAAGGTTACTGAGACAGGGCTGGTCTGTTTAACATGCTGTCTTCCATCATGCACCCCCAACAGGGTTTTCCCACTCAGCCTTCACGTTTGGCATAGAGAGCCACATCAGCCAGTCGAACATCAATGGAGCCCTGGTGCCCCCTGCTGCTCTCATCTCAATCATCCAGAAGGGCCTGCAGTACGTGGAGGCCGAAGTTAGCATTAATGAGGTGAGCCCGTCCCTCGTCACTCACACAGCTCCTTACTGGTGCAGCGTCTAATCATCTCAGTCCATTATCATGACCTGGTTGTAAAGCCTGCTGTGGCTTACAGCTACATTAGTAATTTAGCAGTTTGAAACTATGCGATTTGGGTCTAACCAGCTTGCCATGTGTCTCCAGGACGGCACGCTGTTTGACGGGCGGCCGATCGAGTCCCTTTCGCTCATCGACGCGGTGATGCCGGACGTGGTGCAGACGCGACAGCAGGCCTACAGAGACAAATTGGCCCAGCAACAGGCGGCCCAGGCACCCCCGGCTGCTGCGGCCGGTATGGCGGCCAATGCCAAGAACGGCGAGAACACAGCCAATGGCGAGGAGAACGGAGCACACACGTTAGCTAGTGAGTCTCAGTCCAGAGGCACTAGACTTTTTTCCAAACCATGACCGAGAGATAACCATGACACTGAGGATGTAATGTAGACTGTCCTGAGGATGTAATGTAGACTTCCCTGAGGATTTAATGTAGACTTCCTTGAGGATTTAACGTAGACACCCTTGATGATTTAATGTAGACTGCCCCGAGGATGTAATGTAGACAGCCCTGGGGATGTAAAGTAGACAGCCCTGAGGATGTAAAGTAGACGGCCCCGAGCATGTAAAGTAGACGGCCCCGAGCATGTAAAGTAGACGGCCCCAAGCATGTAAAGTAGACTTCCCTGAGCATGTATTATAGACTGCCCTGAGGTCTCTGTGTCAACGCTCGATCATGTTTTGTCATTTAGATTCTGGACATGCTGATGATGTGCTCTCTGTGTGCTGTACAGACAACCATGACATGATGGAGGTGGACGGTGATGTGGAGATCCCCCAAAACAAAGCCATGGTGCTGCGAGGCCATGAGTCCGAAGTGTTTATCTGCGCCTGGAACCCGGTCTCCGACCTGCTCGCCTCTGGGTCAGTGTCTGTCTGTTTCTTACTGTAGACAAGGTTAGTTTACAGGCAACACAAAACTGAGATATCTGTTGGCTTTCATCAGGCACTTCCAGAGGTTTACACATTAAGCCCAATATGCAAAATTCAAGTAACCCTTCAAAAAAAGCCTAACTGAGCATTATGAGTTCCCTAGTCAGTTAGTCCTGATTTTGTAGTAATGTTCCAATCAGGACTAGATGGATGAGCCCAGGTCATGATGACTGATTTCTAGTTTTAGTTTTACTGTACTTGTGTTGTGCCTTTTTTGGGATGTGTGCTGAATGCATCTCCGCAGGTCTGGGGACTCGACGGCACGGATCTGGAACCTAAGTGAGAACAACACCAACAGCTCCACCCAGCTGGTCCTGAGGCACTGCATACGGGAGGGAGGCCAGGACGTCCCCAGCAACAAAGATGTCACCTCACTGGACTGGAATGTGAGTAAAGGGTCTACACATCCACACAACCACAATAATCAGTTGGAGTTTGTGTTTCACCTTAAACCCAAAACACAGAGGCTAGAAGAAACCTTGTTGGGAACACATTTTTTGGTTTACTATCGTAGGTAATTCTTGTCTCCACAAGTAGTTAAAACATGATCACACACACAATCATAACATAGCACCACATGACCTGCACACATTTCCCAACTCCCAAATTGCATAAGTTTGCATTTACTTTCACCTTTTCCACTCTCAAGGGTGCTAATCAGAGCCACTTCAAACTGCTTTTATGTTTCAAAGCTTTGATATTTGTAATTGTCCACATTATTTTGAGGTGCAATGGTATTTAGTAACTGTACGGTTGTTCTCCTGGCAAGGTAACATTTTATTAAGGACTTTGCTGTTGTGCTGAACAGTTTGTATGAATTGCATCCATACTATATTTACATGCTGTATCTGTTCTCCCTGACAGAGTGAGGGTACTTTACTAGCAACCGGCTCATATGATGGGTTTGCCAGGATATGGACAAAGGACGGTGAGTAACAGCCTATTTTTACCTGTTTCTAAACATGTTGTCACTTTCTGAAACACTTCCCCTTTCTAATATACATATATATTTTACCTTTTTTAACACCCTAGGTAATCTTGCCAGTACCCTGGGTCAACACAAAGGTCCCATTTTTGCTTTGAAATGGAACAAGAAAGGAAACTTCATTCTTAGTGCTGGAGTAGATAAGGTTAGATACCGACAAGCCTTTTATTTTCTTATCAGCTCAAGACTTGAAATGCCACAGTGATTCATTTACCTCTTTGGGTATACACGACAAGTTTTTTACTTGATTTATTTCACTTTTATTCGACCAGGTAAGCCGACGGATAAGCAATTCACGTTTACAATGATGACCCGGCCTAAGGCATAACAATTGCATGACAAAACTGTCAAGTTACAAAAAAAGTTATTCTCAGGTGTTATTGAGTCGTTTTTCTGTTTCCCCCTCTAGACTACAATCATATGGGATGCTCACACAGGAGAAGCCAAACAACAGTTCCCGTTCCATTCAGGTGCAAACCGTTACTCAAATTGCTTCTTTCCTTACCCTACATTAACCTGCTTACACAAACAGACACAGTTTGGTTACATTCGTGCCAACTCAATCCTAGTCTCCACCATGCGCAGAAAATAAAGATGTTGAGATCTGCCTGGTTTTTAATTCATTTTTTGTTGCCCCATCCTCTTGTTTTTGATGCAACAGCACCTGCTCTGGATGTGGACTGGCAGAGCAACAACACGTTCGCTTCCTGCAGCACAGATATGTGCATCCACGTGTGTAAGCTGGGCCAGGACAGGCCCATAAAGACTTTCCAAGGTCACACGGTAAGTTTTCATTACAACACAGGTCTTGCACTGCTCCAGGACCCATTAAAAGACGGACCAGACCGTGGGCATTGTGTCCAGGGTCAGAGCCTCTCCCTGTCTGTCTGTGCTAATAACTCCATTCTCTCTAGAATGAAGTAAATGCAATCAAATGGGATCCAACCGGTAACCTGCTGGCCTCGTGCTCAGACGACATGACGCTGAAGGTAAGACGCTAACAGTGACGAACTGTCCGGCTGAACGCAGCAATCATGCACCTCAGTGCTGTCGATTCATTGTCCTTTAAGAAATAAGTGGACGTGCATGCGCACTAAATGTTGTGCTCTGGATTATTTACGAGGAATTACAAATAATTAATATGTTGTATATATCACTCTATCATTTTTCTTAGTTACAAATGTGATGAATACCACTCGACAAAATTGTCGACCTGAAAAATAAACCCAAGTATAAAAACCAACCAAACCTTCTATTATATCTGAACATTCAGCTTTTTTTGTGTGATCATCACCGCTTTTAAATATGCTGTCATTTGACTATGCTAGATCTGGAGTATGAAACAGGACACGTGCGTTCATGACCTGCAAGCTCATAGTAAAGAGATCTACACTATCAAATGGAGCCCCACCGGTCCGGGAACCAACAACCCAAATGCCAATCTCATGCTTGCCAGGTACTGAACCACCTTGCTGCCCTGGGGGGGTTGTGACCTGACAGCGACGTGGAACAGTACTTTGGGTTTAAACTTTGTAGACCTGTGTTTACAGTCTTTCCTGTCTATTTAAGAATGCAGATGGTACAAAACTCATTTAACAGTGTGTATTGTTTTAGTGGCCCCCTCTGTCTTATAAGGATAATGGATGTTTACTGGCCTGGGGAAGTGGAGTCATGTTTCTCCTGGCAGTAAACCACTTCCAGATTTCTTTTGTTTTATCTTTTCCTATAAAGACGTGGGTGCTACGGGTCTTCTGGGAAATAGTCCTTGCCAACCAATTCCGGTTGGATGGGAATCACTTTTTTTGTCCAGACTTCTCTCTGCCTGTGGTAATTTCGACGAAAGCAGCATTTCTGACTGTGTGGCCCTGTTAGGGGGTAATGAACTGATTATTGTAATGTTTCTGGGCTGTTCACATTGTCTTTGAGCCTCAAACCAAAACTTTTCACCTGACTTGACCCAGTTTGCATCTTGCTGCATCCAGGCTTTTTGTTTGAAATGAACCGTGACAAAGAGCTAAGTACTTGCTCCAGGGAGGAGGCAGATAGATGACTGTGTGCCCCCCCCCCCAACAGCGCATCCTTCGATTCGACGGTGC
Organism: Esox lucius; assembly: GCF_011004845.1. NCBI lineage: Eukaryota > Metazoa > Chordata > Actinopteri > Esociformes > Esocidae > Esox > Esox lucius. The sequence continues at coordinate 16,678,873 of NC_047576.1, forward strand.
GACTGTGGGATGTGGACAGAGGCATCTGCATCCATACTCTTACCAAACACCAGGAGCCCGTCTACAGTGTGGCCTTCAGTCCAGATGGCAGGCACCTGGCCAGTGGCTCCTTCGACAAGTGTGTCCACATCTGGAACACCCAGGTACAGTATGACAGAGTCCCGCCTTGTGATATGATTGCATTTTTATAATTTTTTTAAAACATCAACCTCTTTTGTGCATCCATGTGTTTTTTTTTTTTTTACCTGCTAAGAAAACCAACAATCCACACTGTCCTCCCTTTCCCAGACTGGTGCTTTAGTCCATAGCTACAGAGGGACAGGGGGAATCTTCGAAGTTTGCTGGAACGCAGCAGGTGATAAAGTTGGCGCCAGTGCATCGGATGGCTCCGTGAGTAATACATTTGTTGAGCCTTTTCTTTTATTTACTCTTTCGCAAGGATAAGCAACTTCATCTCCAGATGCCCAAACAGTTTTTGGTTTTGGCCCGGTTGATATTTGCACTTATCTGGCATTTTACATCTGAATTGGTCTCTCATTAGAAGGATAAAATGGAAACAAGAAGTGTATAGCCATAGTCCCCTACTCCTGATATCCTAGTTTTCCAATTGTTTCTGTCACCATGGACTTTCTTGTGTGGGTATGTCACTCCAATCTATAGACCATAACAACACTAAAAATACTTTTGTTTCTTAGGTTTGTGTATTAGATCTGCGGAAATAGCGCTGCTTGTTGGAAGCCATGGACCGACAATGAATGTGTACATAGCCAAAATGACTGTCCCTGCCCCCACGTACTGCTAGTCCCTCTGAACCATGGCCGGCCACTACAGACCAGAAACAAGCATCCCAACACAGCTGATTCAGGAGCACGGACATGCTCTGTGCAGCGAGTCCTAACAGACAATAAAGGGACACATACAAAAAAAAAGAAAAAAACAGATCCATATATGTACCAAAATGTGGAAGCTATTTTGCTTTTTTGATCTTAAACCATGCTCTTCAAGACAAAAAAAAAAGTCAAAAAAAGAAAAGATTTTTAACTTTGTTGGTAGTTCAGTCTCTGTGTGCAAACATATCGGCTTTCCCATTCTGCAGCAGGCAGTTAGTTTTTTTTATAATTGTTTTTATTATTTCACCATTTAATATTTTTTTGGGGGGTCACAGCTGCATGAAGTGGAGGAGTCCTCTTTTTTTATACACACTCACAACAGTTCTTTAAAAAAAAAAGTTGTCTTTGGTAGTGTACGCTTTGTGGTTCAAAACAAAACAAAGAGGACTTGAAGAAAAATGTTTAATTTTTCCGTTCTTTATTGTAGTTCTACTGTTGACATCAGTTTTACTGTTGACATTTAAATGCAGTTTTTAGTTTGTATTTCCCTCTATAGGAGACATCGATTCTCCTGACTTTAATATAACAAATTAACATGGGCACACGTGAAAGAAGAGGGATTGTACATCTGGTTGCTTGAAAACCTTTTTTATGGGTTGTTTGTGCACTATCAATGGAGCTAGAGTAACTATCCGTGATTCCCCCTGGACGAAGATGTACTGCTGTAGCTATCATGTGGAAATAACCAGTATTGGATCGGTTAAAGAGAAGCGGAAGAGTCAGTCCCCAATGACTGTTCCCCCCCTCCAGTGTGAATGATTGGAACTGTGATGTCCACTGGACCGTTTGTAACAAAGCTACCGTTGGGCAAACCGAGGCCCCTTTTACAACATCCTCAACCATAAAAAAGGGAAGACTTGCTTCAAGTTATGTATTCTTCTAAAATGTAGTCTCAAATGTGTTTCTCTCTCTGATGTTTTTCAGATACATTTCATATTGCTGATTTACTGTGTCTTGTGTCACAACGAAACCTCCAAAACTTTACTGGTCTTTACTGGTTCACATTTTAAACAGTTTGATTAGGCTTTTGAACTCCGGTTAGCTATTGACGGTGATCAGAAACAGCCATTGCTGTTTTCAGAGAAAACATAGAATCTTAAAGCAAGTCTGGGTGTTGGGCTCCAAATCAGAAACACGGAATCACATGGATTATCACGCACCATATAAATACACATTATTTTTGTGCTGCTCAATATTAAGAGAAGTCTCACAACAGTAATGAATGGACAGTTCATTTTTTTTAAATGGGACAAATTACTTACATTTTCTTGATGTCCTAAATGAAGTGTTTTCTAGATGTCCTAAATGAAGTGTATTTACAGAAAAAGAAAGCCGTTCAGATTTTTACAGATGGCAGAAAGAGATTTTGGCTCAATGGAAATGTAAGGATTCAGCATCAGCGCCCATGACCAGGATTCCTTGTCCCTGTTATTTAAGCCTTATTTCTTAGTCAGTTTTTAAAGGATATTGTCACTAGGATGCTTGCCCACACAAAGCCTCCTGGTCAAGAAAAGCACTTTCAATGGAAACATTGAGGATGTTTTAGTATTATAATAGGTTTAATTTGGGCCTGTGCTACCGGCCCGTAAATGTACATTTTATACAGAGTGTAGTCCTTTTAAATCTGTATTAACTTTCTACTTTAAGTAGATTACAAACCATCTGGACACTATTTATTATACGGTCTATGACAGTGGAAGGATATTTGAGGTTTTCTTTTATGATAAATCCACTGTCCTAGTGTCTGCTTTGCCCTTCATTTTCACTACCTGAATTCTAATCATATTCTTATGATGTGTATGTCCCCTGGACATTTTGTACTCTTTTAAAACTTTTGTAATTCATATTTCTTTGTAGCCTAAATAATTAAATTGATGATTATTGGAGATAATCGTGTACAGTACGTTCCAGTTTAAGGATTTATTTTGGTTGGTTCCACATGCATTATGAGTGCCCATAACCCACCCTTGGTTTTTCAAGTCAAATTTTGTTTTTTGTTTTTGCAGATTCTCCTCGCATTGCATTGATCTGTTGTAATTTGAACCAGATCTGAAAAAAAGTCCAGAATAAAATATATTTTGATATTAATAGATCTTTTTTTCTATTGCATTTTCCTTGTTGTTTTGTCTGTTGATTCTAAATATGTAAAAAAATAATAATAATAATAGTCAAACATAGATATTAAAGCAATCTTTGTTAGGGAAGAAGCTCTATGAACATTTTCTGTTGTGAGATCATAGATATGCGGCAGCCTAATATCAGTCACTGGCAGTTTGGGTGATGCGACAGTCTGTAAATTGGATGTAAAAATGACTGTATATTCCTTGGTTATGCTGTTACTCCACAAGCTATAAAAAACAAACAAAAAAAAAACATGAATTATATGAAATGGCTGGCCATGAGAGACATCCCTGATGCTGTTAACATTCAAGAGTAAGGTGCATGACATGCATAGATGTGCGGATGAACAAATGAGCTTTGTAATTTCCAGGCCCTCAGCTAACCTCCATCCTTCCAAGCAGAGGAATTGGTGAGGATAGGTTGGGAAGAGTGCTGTAAATTGTGCTCCGCTATCTCCATGATGCTCTGGATTACATCGTATGCCACAGCGAACAGGAAGTAAATGGGCAGGATCCAGTAAAGCTGGAATACCAGTTGGCCCACAGGCAGAGGTACTGTTAGGTGTCTGGGAAGAGAGGACAAGAAAGCATTGGAACCTGCAAGTACTGCTTTGCTGTACTGCCAATTAAACAGTAGAATACTCACTGAAACCGTTCTGATCTGGAGGCTCGAAGCATCAGAAAAAAGAACAACCCAACCTCCGTGTTCAAGGAGAAGGACACCACTTTGTCCAACATCACCACAAATCCCTAAGAGCACACAAATATAGCTTGCGGTATTATGTTCCTACATACGGCAATAACTGGTTTGGATACTTGATTATATCATAGCTCCTTAATGGTTTGAAATTCAATGAAGTGAACATATTTGTATTTTTGCAGTAGTCTTCAAGTAGATAAAGAATGAGGCACTTACACTTGGATCACAGGACGAGACAATAAAAATGATTCCGAAGGCAAGAAGAGACATAAGCCCACTGGCAAAGCTGTCAAGGAGAAAAGACAAAACGGACTGTTTGGTTAATACCATGAAATAAACTTAATTAGTCAATGTAAGCATCCTGAATGCATCAGAACCTTTTCTATTACAGGGCAGAGAAATATTTTCTTTTTATGGGAGTGGTAATGGTCAGAGAGTGAGAAAGCAAATGGCCTGTGAAATCATCTTGTGATGGGTGGAATTCAAAACGAGACACGGAAGTAGGACTGTATACCTTCTTGAACTGCATCTGTGGAAGCTCTGTGGTAATGTCCTCTCCCAGACCTTCGACATCCATTCCAACTTGGTGTTGCAGTGTGAGTTTACGAGGCCATCAACTGAAACAAAACAACCAATAACAGAATATCTACAAGGCACCAAATCCAACATCTCACAGCTCTGGCTTTATGTAATTGAAGAGGTTGATTTTAAAACAAGATCATTTCTCAAGAAACCATTTCCCTTAGAATTTCTGTCTGTATATGAATTATGGCTGTTATACATACATATTCTTTAACTGTAAAACATACCAGTACCTATTGAATTTGAGTGTTTGAAAGATTATTCGTCCCTCTAAAATGTAGTTACCTTATAATATATTTCAAATTCATGTCTCCCTCCAGCCCTGTATTCAGAGCTCCAAAACATTTAAAAGAAAGAGTAAAAAGTAGCATGTATTCACATATGCATGAATCTATATTTTAAGGTCATGTAAAGGTTACATGACCTTTACATGACATAGAATTAACTAGGTTGGCCCTCATATGAAGTTAGATATTAAATAGCTGGCATGAGTTTGCATGTATTTAACTCATACTATCAAAACAGCATCCCACCCACATTGGAATGTTGCCATGTGTAGAAATCAGCAGTGATTGAGTGGTTTTGAGAGGAAACATACTTGTGTGCTTCATAGCAGAGCCCATCACCAGAAAGGACACCGTTATACTGACAGCAATAAAAATCTGGATCAGCTCCGCTACCCACGAGAAGTGGTGATACTTCAGACTGATTATCTGCAGAGTGACAACATGACGTGGTTAGTGGTCTCTAACGTATAGGTCATCCCAAATCATCAATTCAAAAAGGCAGATTAGCAGATGATGGACATTGACACAAAGTAAATTAAAATATGAACTGTGTTCATTAGACTGTGTATCGATAACAAATGAGTTTGCCTTCTAGAATCAGTGTTTGCATATGTAATTGGCAGACTACACATTTTCTTTTGTTTTTTTGACCTGGCGAGTGATGTACACATTTGTTGTTCAGTAACAGTTATTCAATGATCCTCAAAATGTTGATTACACCACCAGGACTCTGGAGAATAATTCTACTGGTATTGAAATCCAACCCAAGCTAATCCATTGGATTTCCATACTGCATAATTTACACTAGACAATAGAGGGAGATGGAAGAGGCAAGGATTCTGTTTACTCAACCTTGTGCATGAAACTTTATATTACCAGTATAATTTGTTCTCATGCATATGTATTCAGAAGTTATTCTATGAAAAAACATGCAATTAGTACCATACACCACGAGATGGCACTAAAGATCTTCATGAAGAGAGATACAATACTGTGCCAATGATATTACATTAAATAATAAACTGTATGTTCACTAATACCAAAATTACATGTTTATTCAAGAGACAATATACTCCCCTAATCCAAAAGCCTAAAAAGTGGTGCTATAATATGGACTGCAAACACTACATATTCCATTTGAGCAGGCTAGACATTCTCCACATTAACTAGATTCTCCTGCATGGCAGTAGTCTCTGGACTCAGGTAGAATTAGGTCATATTCAAATGTCTGCTCTGAGGGCTACGGACCACAAGAAGCCATTCTTCCGTACATGTTTACTCTAAGTTGATGTTTAAAAGGCCACAGTTCACTCAAGGGACACATTGTGTTATGGCATTACAGTCCAAAACAGTGTTTGGCCGATGAGGAACAGCACCAAGCTTTACAGAATCCCTCCAGGCATGGAGCAGACAAAGACACTGAGCAGTTCAAAGAAAGGGTTGTGTGTTCTTCTAAAACAGTTATAATAATGGTCACTTACAATGGTGGATCCTGTACCTATGTATGTATAGTAGTAGAAATGTCATTATATTTGACAATACTTTTTTTGGGCAATATCTCATGGATCATTAAATCTTAGCTTTCTTGACTCTAGCGATGCTTGACTTGACACAGAATCTCAACCTCACGAACAATAACACAAATGGATTTAAACCATCAGGGACAGAGACTTTCAGACAAGCCGAATAAACCGTTGCATGGCATCTCGTTGGATTTGACCCTGTTGGAATGGACATAATGCATTTTGAGCAGCATTGAAAGCAGCTTTCTCCAAAACAAAGGTGAACTGAATGGAGTGGAGTGCCAAAACTCCACAGAGAGAAGACTGAACGCCTCGCTGCCCCTAAATTAGATCACACATTTTCTTGCTCACGTTGGTGTCTCACTGCATGCCCCTGAGCCACATTGCTGTTCAGATTATTGTTCCAGGCTATGTCCAGGCTTTTTTTTGCCCACACCTGAAGCTTTTACACCTAGGACATTAAAAATGCAGTGTTGGACAGAAGAAAAACTGATCCTAGGAAACTATTCCAAATCCGGTGTCTGTGAAACAAAGGTTTCACAAAGAAGCAAAAATAATCAGGAAGAAACACCGGACGACAATCCATCACTGTTACTGAACAATGGCTCTTCCAGATTACATTTTTCTGCTCGTTGGGCTTAAATTATGCTCTGCATTACATAAAATATACAACAGATTTTATGACATAATTTAATTGATAAAAGTCCTATCATACAAACTCCATTCCAAAAAAGTTGGGACACTGCACAATTGTGAATAAAAACAGAATGCAATGATGTGGAAGTTTCAAATTTCTATATTTTATTCAGAATACAACATAGATGACATATCAAATGTTTAAACTGAGAAAATGTATCACTCGAAGGGAAAAATAAGTTGATTTTAAATTTCATGGCATCAACACATCTCAAAAAAGTTGGGACAAGGCCATGTTTACCACTGTGTGGCATCCCCTCTTCTTTTTATAACAGACTGCAAACATCTGGGGACTGAGGAGACAAGTTGCTCAAGTTTATGAATAGGAATGTTGTCCCATTCTTGTCCAATACATGCTTCTAGTTGCTCAACTGTCTTAGGTCTTCTTTGTCGCACCTTCCTCTTTATGATGCAGCAAATGTTTTCTATGGGTGAAAGATCTGGACTGCAGCCTGGCCATTTCAGTACCCGGATCCTTCTTCTATGCAGCCATGCCATTGTAATTGATGCAGTATGTGGTCTGGCATTGTCATGTTGGAAAATGAAAGGTCTTCCCTGAAAGAGACAACGTCTGGATGGGAGCACATGTTGTTCTAGAACTTGGATATAACTGTCAGCATTGATGGTGCCTTTCCAGATGTGTAGGCTGCCCATGCCACACGCACTCATGCAACCCCATACCATCAGAGATGCAGGCTTCTGAACTGTGCGCTGATAACAACTTGGCTTGTCCTTGTCCTCTTTAGTCTGGATGGCGTCCCAGTTTTCCAAAATGAACTTCAAATATTGATTTGTCTGACCACATAACACTTTGCCACAGTCCATTTTAAATGATCCTTGGCCCAGAGAAAACGCCTGCACTTCTGGATCCTGTTTAGATACGGCTTATTTTTGACCTATAGAGTTTTAGCCGGCAACGGCGAATGGCACGGTGGATTGTGTTCACCGACAATGTTTTCTGGAAGTATTCCTGAGCCCATGTTGTGATTTCCATAACAGTATCATTCCTGTATGTGCTGCAGTGCCGTCTGAGGGCCTGAAGATCCTGGGCATTCAGTATGGCTTTCCGGCCTTGACCCTTACGCACAGAGATTGTTCCAGATTCTCTGAATCTTTGGATGATATTATGCACTGTAGATGATGATAACTTCAAACTCTTTGCAATTTTTCTCTGAGAAACTCCTTTCTGATATTGCTCCACTATTTTTCACCGCAGCATTGGGGGAATTGGTGATCCTCTGGGCATTCAGTATGGCTTTCCGGCCTTGACCCTTACGCACAGAGATTGTTCCAGATTCTCGGAATCTTTGGATGATATTATGCACTGTAGATGATGATAACTTCAAACTCTTTGCAATTTTTCTCTGAGAAACTCCTTTCTGATATTGCTCCACTATTTTTCACCGCAGCATTGGGGGAATTGGTGATCCTCCATCTTGACTTCTGAGAGACACTGCCACTCTGAGAGGCTCTTTTTAAACCCAATCATGTTGCCAATTGACATAATAAGTTGCAAATTGGTCCTCCAGCTGTTCCTTATCTGTACATTTAACATTTCCGGCCTCTTATTGCTACCTATCCCAACTTTTTTGGAATGTGTAGCTCTCATGAAATTCAAAATGAGCCAATATTTGGCATGACATTACAAAATGTCTCACTTTCAACATTCGATATGTTATCTATATTCTATTGTGAATTAAATATAAGTTCATGAGATTTGTAAATTATTCCATTCCTTTTTTACTCACAATTTGTACAGTGTCCCAACTTTTTTGGAATCGGGTTTGTAATATACAGTAAATTATTATGCAATCAAAAGAAATATGAAAATAAATTCTCAACTTGTGTACTACATTTCAAAAGTTTGGGGTTACTTAGAAATGTCCTTGTTAAAAAAAAAAGACCATTAAAATAACATCAAATTGATCAGAAATACACTGTAGACACTTAATGTTGTAATTGACTATTGTGGCTGGAAATAGCTGATTTTCAATGGAATATCTACATAGGCAAATGGAGGCCCATTATCAGCAACCATCACTCCTGTGTTCCAATGGTACTTTGTGTTGCTAATTCAAGTCTATAATAATTTTTTGGCCAGTCTGAGATACAGTTTGGTATTTTCTTTGCAACTCTGCCTAGAAGGCCAGCATCCCAGAGCCCTTCACTGTTGATGTTCAGACTGGTCTTTTGGTCTTTTGTGGGTACTATTTAATGAACTGCCAGTTGAAGACCTGTGAGTCATCTGTTTCTCAATCTAAACACTAATGTATTTGTCCTCTTGCTCAGTTGAGCACTGGGGCCTCCCACTCCTCTTTCTATTCTTAGACAGCTAGTTTACACTGTTCTGTGATGGGAGTAGTATACTGTACAACGTTGTATGAAATCTTCAGTCTCTTGGCAATTTCTCACATGGAATGGCCTTCATTCTTCAGAACAAGAATACTTTGTTTCTGGCCATTTTGAGCCTGTAATCGAACCCACAATTGCTGATGCTTCAGATCCTCAACTAGTCTAAAGAAGGTCAGTCTTATTGCTTCTTTAATCAGCAAAACAGCTTTCAGTTGTGCTAACATAATTGCAAAATGGTTTTCTAATGATCACATAGCCTTTTTAAATGATAAACTTGGATTAGCAAACACAACTGGAACACAGGAGTGATGTTTGCTGATAATGGGCCTCTGTACACCTATGTAGATATTCCATTGAAAATCAGCCATTTGCAGGTACAATACTCATTTACAACATTAACAATGTCTACTACTTGCTTTTATTTTAATTGATAAAAAAAGTGCTTTTATTTCAAAAACAAGGACATTTCTAAGTGATCACAAACATTTGAATGGTAGTGTATACAAGTTGAGAAATATGTTTTTCATATTTCTTTTGATGGCATAATAATTGACCATATATTAAGACTTTCATCGATTAAATTATTTCATAAAACCTGTTGTATATGTTATTCATGTTACGCAGGGCATAACTGAAGCCCAATGAGCGGAAGATTAAAGCAAACCATTAAGGAAATAAAAAATGCTCAAATCAATTAAATGCATTGTTCAGTAACAGTGATCCAGAGGACACAATTGACAGAAAGTGAAAACACAAGGAGAATAGGTAAGTGAAATATCTAGAGCTTTGTTTTAAATTGGAATAGATTTGTTTGAATAGGTCCATATACATTACCAATAATAAATAGTTGATGAATTATCAAGTTAGATACATATCTGTAGTGGAATCAGAAGGTGTTATATAAATTATAATTAAAACATGTATGCACTGAATAATGACAGCCTGAGTTCTTTTAAGAAATATAGCAACTGTAAACACAGATAAAAGGGTTGTTTTTAAATGGGTGGAGACTTTAATTGCATACGAAATAATATGCTTGACCGACTTTCTGCTGGACACAGTCCACATTTTAAGAAATCCAAAGCTTTGGCTGCCATGATAAAGCAACTGGGGCTTATTGATTCTTGACGTTTTAAGCATCCCAGAATGAAGGGCTTTCGTTTATTCTCAATGGGAAACAGCAACTATTCCAGAACAGACTCCTTTTGTATACCCAAACAGGATACAGATAAAGTAGAGGAAAGTAGCATTGGACCCATAAATACTGTATATTAGACCATGGACTAGTATTTAAAGATAAATCTAGGAATAGAGAAGCACTTTAAGTACTGCAAGCTTAATGTCTGTATATTGACAGACCCATTTGCAAAACTGGAGATACAACAAGATTTGAAAGATTACTTTACAACAGTACAAATTATAATAATAAAACATCACCAAACATGTTCCAGGAAGGAGAATTTTAGGAGAGAAAATTGCTGCTTTGTCACCCAATTTAAAGAAGCAGCTTACTGAAAAAGAGGAGGATCTGGAGGGTAGTTAGAAGAGACTTGAATGGGAACATTAACAAGGAAATTAACAACCGACTGTCTCTATTACCCATTTCATATCTTTGAATAGTTGCCCCATTCGCTTCAAAAGTTAAACATTTCCTCTATATTTTGTCTTCAATTGTTCCAGCTAAGAAAACCAGAAGCTCACAAAGTAGTCGCTGAAATAATTCAACCCTTTTCCAACTCAGCAGCCTCAGAACTGGGTAACATTGCTGAGGTATTTTCAGCTCATTCCAATACCTTTATGACTCATTATGACTCAGAGGACAATTATAAACAAGTTAGAGAAAACAAGAAAACATTTTGATCATCCAGGTTTAATTTAAATAAAATATCAGGAGGGGGGAAAAATGACATGGCCAGTTACAAAACATGAGACTCACAAAAACATCAAGAGACTCACAAAAACATCAAGAATGAAAAAGATAGATGGTTATGCAGTTGAACTCTATTAGACCTTCATTGAGGATATTACCACAATTGCGTGCAGAGTATATAACTATGAGGGAGACTGACACAAAACATGGTCGGAGGCAATCATACCATTAATGCACAAGGAGGGTAAAGGTCCTTCCCAGTGTAGCTCATTTAAGCCTATTAGTCTCCTCCCCACGGACCCAAATTGTACAATAACTGCAGAGAGAATTCAGAAACATTTAGTGAAACTGATTAATCCAGATCAGACAGGATTTATACCTGGCAGGCAAATGACTAACCATATTACAAAAGCTTTAAACAGACAGTAATTGGTGAAGCATTGACAAAATATCAATACTTCTCAGCTTAGAGATGCAGAGAAAACTTCCCGAAAGAGCAATTGGATATACTTACACACAACACTGTTGAGTATGGGATTGAAAAGGGGTACTAGGCAGGCCAGTCCACTTTTCACAGATTTATTTTCTCAAAGTATTGAGCCATTATATTTTGCTATATTTAAGAACTTCCCTATCATCTATTCCAAAATTTGTTCACTGTTTGAAATACGTTGAGCAAATGTCAGAATTTAAAGTCAATTAATCCAATGTGGTCCTCTTTGTTGGGTAAAGATTATGTTAAATTGAAGTTGTCCAGACAAATGTTTAGATGTTTATTTGAACAGTCTTTTGTCACACATGTACTCAACAAACAGGCATACCAGATTAAATTAGTCAATTAAATATGAAGCCCTTGCCTTCATAATTAATTCACACACTGAGTTTGATATCAAGGATTGTCCTCATGTCCTATATTGTACTGTCTATGATTTACTTCTCCATTTTTTTACTTGAAGAATAGGTTCAAAAAATAAAACATTGATATTTGGAAAGATTCTGTAGAGGAATGTTCTTAGATCTCTTCCATGGTTTAGTCCGATCTCATATAATGTTTGAAAAATGTCTTGGTGCCATATGCTCTTAAAGTGAAGCTTTAAAAGATATTGAAAACATGGGTGTCAATTATTTTGACTGATCTCTTTCTGAGGTAAACAGAATAAGTGTTTAACTTTAAAATAACATTACTTTTTTTCAAAACAATATAGCTCAGTATTATTTTCCTTGTTGTCTTTCCCTAATATTTATCACCAGTGCTAATCATTTTAGACCTGACTGCAGATCTGAGGAAGACAAATATTAAAACGCTCCACCAACATAAATCTGCTCTGAATTAAGCAGGGTGACATTTTGGGACAATTTCCAAAGATTAAAAATCCATGAACTTTTGCCAGACTATTGGAGACATTGTAGGTGAAATTAAGTAGCCTCGATACCACTTTACAGTAGTGCCTACAGGTAGAGGTACAGGAAAGATTTTACCTCCATGTACATCCGTGTAAATCCCAGCAAGTTGGCTTGGAAACACAGTCGGTCAGTTTCTCATGTCCTCATACAAACCCGAAAGGCTGTAGTACTTCCCTAACCAAGACTCAGATGACCTTTTAAGAAAGAAGGCAACATGTATTGTCTTGCTGAAGAGGGTCTTCCTTCAATTTAGCAGTCAATTTCTACACCTTTTAGTTCAATTCATAATTTATTTTCCTGATTAGGCAGTTAATCTAATTTCAAATAATAACCAAACTTTTCTAATTTAAATAAAATCGCTCTCATGAAGTAATTTGATGAAGCCATACATCGAAAGTTTTTATGTTTTCGGAAAACCTTTCCATCAACAAGTCTTAAACATTCAATAGGTGATCTTTTTTTTTAAAGTTAAGCACATTGCCACAACATTTAATATGGAATGATTTTCAAGGGAACCAAACAAACACAGAAGGTAGATGTGATGGGGGAACCATAATGCATCAGCACATTCTGAATGAAACAGACCAGAGCCATTGCACTGTTAATAATAGATGGGAATGTCAACTCCTCCAAAAATATTTACACACAGTGAACATTCCTTGGGATTTACTCTAGCTGTCTTGTCAATCTACAAATTGGCTTTCCTAGCTGTCAAAGATTATTTTTCCTCATACTTTCATTATTAATGGGAAAAAACATTTGCTGGAAATATTTTTTTTTGGGATAGCTACAGTATTACAGTTAAATAGCACACTGTTGTCTATCATATCCTAACCACTGGCGTTTTGAGCCCAAACATTGTCTTTCTAGACTCCTGAGTTTTTAACTTGACTTGACTTCTCTGAGGAAGGTGGTAACATCCTGCTGAACCCAAGAAGCAACATACTCCATGGCTATGTCATCACAGATAATGACAGATCTGCACCCCAGACTTCATCATGTTCCAGCTCTCAGAAACTGTCATACCATACTGCACCATACCTCCTGCTGTCGCCTTCAGCTTTGGCAAATCTCATTAGGCTTCTCTTATGCGCTCATTTGCATAATCCCTTCCCATATTTTGCAGCTTCAGACACTCAATCACCCGTAATTACATATACATCAAGGTTGGCACCACAGCAACTCAAATCAACAGCTTGTATTGTTGTCGAATAACACTGCGAGCATTCCATTAATAAAAAGCTTTGTTGAACCGGGCTCCGTTTTTTTTGTCAGATGTGTTGTCCCCCTAAGGGTTAGGGTCCTGGTAATGCTTGACCTGGAAGAAGACGACCTCTTCGCTGGGCTGGTCAAGACCCCATCACCCTCAGATCGGTGGTTTATAGCAGAAGTGGTGGGGCGAATGGGGTATCTACACTTCATGATATTCAAACTAGGAGATTTTCAAACTTCAGGCAACTTGTCTCTGGCCCTTGAGAGCACTTTCAAGTTTGAAAGTGAAGAGAATGCGTTTTGATTACTGATGCGGATGTTCTGCTTTAGAATTAGTCTTGAAGCGGTCATGGACTTGATAATGTTTGGACCTTATTGGAAGTGTTTACTGATGAACTACTTGGGGAAAAGGCCTTGATGAAAACAGACAGGGTACTTCTTTCCCTACTAAAAAGCTATGTACAGCAGAAGGTGCCTGACATGACTGAACTTGCAGTTGATATAAATATGGTTCTGTTTTAATCCAAAGTAAGACAAATTACTATGACAAAATGGGAGCATGCTCTACAAGGATCAAGGAAGATGGCAGAAAACATGTTAGGAAGAATAGTAATATTGCAGTCTGACACAATCTTCTGCAAAGTAAATCAACTGTCAAAACATTTACAATAACCTCTCTAAGTATACCTTATTTATTTATATTTATACATTTACTTTACAGAGAAATTGCCACTCTGAATGGCATTCCATGAATGTGGGGCAAAATACTCAAAAACAGTTTTACCCAGTTCTGAATAGGTCCTTCGTACCTCAGCACTATCCAGTCTTGAAAGTGTGTTTGGTAAATACTATTTTTCCAACAAATGTTCTCTGTTAGATAGTTAAGAAGTTTGTACATAACTGCCTTATATAAAAACATCAACCAACGTCTGGTCTTTCTAGATGTCAGTGACTCCAGCCAACTGAAGCATAAAAATGACAGTGATCAGTGTGAACATTTGCACCAGTTATAAGACAATGATAGATTGCATCCATAGATTTTAGTACAGAAGCTGAGGCAGGCATATACAGAATATCAACATAATCTAGTAGCAACATAAAAGTTGCTTACACAACACACTTTCCATGTTGACATGAGAGACATGATATCCTATAAAATAATTTTTTTTTAATCTTTAGCTTTGACCAACACACTAACATGTGTTTTAAAAGAGATTTTTCATCTAACACAATCCCAAGGTATTTGTAAAAAGAAACCCGTTCTATAAAAGTAGCATTTAGAGGAGTCATTTTTGGGTCATTCAAAGATAAGCTCTGTGACCTAAAAAATAGCATGACCTACGGTCCAAAAGACATGTTAACAGTTTGGAAATCAGATTGACGACTTGTTCCAGAGAGGGAGCTCTAGCGTATAGTGCTGTTTAATCAGCATAAAAAGGAAATGCACAATATCATAAAGAGTTACACATTTCATAAATATATAGAATGAACAAATCAGGACACATAATTTAACCCCGTGGAACAGCTTTGTGGACTACAAAAAATTAAGATTTAATTCCACCAGCTACAATAAACGTTCTAAGGTAATTTTGAAACCAGAGGCAAGTGAATATGGGTGAACGTAAGATAACGATCATCAGCTGATGACAAATCACTGAAACAGAACAGTCACAGTGGAGTGTTAAATGGCTCTGTTTATGTCAGCCAGGTCACTGCTATTGTTCTACACACTAAGTATCCACCAAGTGTACCAATTAGCACATTAGCCAAACCCTAGGTAAAGTAATTGCTGCATGTTTTCATTAGAGCCCCAGGAACTCATTACTGGTTTATCTGCGCAGTTCCACTGTAATTGATTCAAAACATATCCTGATCACATCAAACCAGCATATCGCCATCATACCCTATTATCTCGCCCTGTTCCGAATCACTGCACATACAGAGACGTTGGAGGGGGAGACGAAAGAGAATCAGTGAAAACAGGCGCGGGGAACGTATTGGCTAGAGATATGTTCTCTTAAAGCAACTCCGTTATTTCACCTACTGATGGGGTAAGCATTTCTTGATTGTTTTGTAAATGGAAGAGGCCCAGGCTGTTTTGTTGACATAAATAATAGCGTGTTATATTCCAGAAACGTGCCCAAACCCCATCTGTGCGCTTGGCCAGGCCAAGTGCGGAGGCAGGGTAGACTGGCGGTTAGAGCATCTGACCAGTAACCGAACGGTTACAAGATTGAATCCCCAATCTGGCAAGGTGAAACATCATGTGTTCTGCCCAGGCACAGCAGTAAACCCTAATTGCTCCCCAGATGTTGCTGTAAATGAGAACGTATATTCACTATGACTGTCTAAGTTCTAGTAACATAGCTTAGTACCTTATGCATTTAGCCCCCCATTAATGGAATTTGAGAATAATTTAAGAGAGACATAAATATTTGGTTGAAATATTGCATCTATCTTGGGTGCAACATTGTCTATCAAAGGTCCAACCATCCATCTTCAAAACTACATTTTGCAGTCCCCCACCTTAGCACCATTAGCACTATGGGTTGGGATGTGGAGCAAAATGATGGTAGACGATGAGTTAGTAGAACTATGGGATCAAAGACCAGCAACATTCTATTTAGATTTGCATGGGCTACAAATAGATGGGGGCAGTTAAAATAAGGCCAACTCTTGACAGCTTCTGCACTCTTCATTCCAAGTCCAACAGTCCATAGTTAATAATAAAACATTATCTCTTTCACATAATGGACTGCATTTTAAACAGAACAAATTGTTTATTCAGGGCCACATTTGAACATGATTTATCACAATTAACGACAGGAGATTACATGATGAATTGCGTTCATTATTTTGTTTGACAGCAATAGTTTGTAAAAAAAAAAAAAGAGATCACAGGGTCTACATGAGACAACTTTAATAAAACACACCGCCTCTTCAGATGCCCTGTGACCACAAGCAGACAGTACAGTTGAAACAATCCATCATTTCACTAAAGCCTGGTATTCCTCTTAGGAGGAGTGTGTTGAGGGAATAACGTAAGGTGACACTGTACAAGCCTGTTTGCTGCTGGGGGAAAGAGGGAATGGGATAGGAGGACCAGGGCTCTGGGGAGCTGGATCCTGATAGCACACTCTCGCCAGAGCGGTTGAGTTACAGCTGTCACTCACACAGCCTGTTTGCTATTGTGAGTTGCCACTTAATCCCCATGGGCACGGTGACAGATTGAGTGCGCTAGCAAGGTAACCCACACATTCAGTAACAGAGAAAGACACGCGCACAGACTGTTGACACACACACACAGTGCACAATACATGTTTTACTATCCTTGTAAGAGCACACACACACAATCGCACACTTTCACATATAATAGTTGATGTGCTCTATGTCTAGAGGTGTACAGAGGGCATATTTACGAGAGGTATGGTAGATTAAGAACTGGTGCAGAGGGATCGGGCAAGGTTCATTATGATGAAGTCAGCGTACAGAACGGCACCACCACAACAACAACCACGTAGCAGGGTTCAGACCGCCCCCCCTGACGTTAACCGTGTCAATCCAGCCGAGCCAATCACAGCGCTAACCCATCCACAACCTACCTCATACCAGACCAAGGTGCTGCAAGGTTAGATCAGGTCAGACGGCGTTGGAGAGGTTAATCCCCCGCAGATAAACTGACAGATAAGATCACATCCAGTTTTTCCATTCCAACTGAGGTGAAGTGATTGTGAGACTTTAGAATGTGCAGTGTCTTACAGATGTATTGAGCAGAAAATCTTTTACTGACACATACAAAAAGAAATGTGAACCCGAACGTTGTTAACAATATTTACCTCACATACCAAAAAATGGCCCACTCTCTCACTTGTAACTTGAGTCATTTCTGTGCTATTAGAATCTCGAGGCAGACGGTATTTAAACTTGTAAAGGTATTTAAAAACTCCTGTTCAGTTGAAGGTTAGATAATTAGGCTGTAGAGTGCTTGACTGGTTTGTCTATGTGAGTGAAAGGAGACCTTTCATCTCTGGGGCACCCTGTAATACATCATCATTTGGCTGGAGGCTGGAATCTAGTCATGAGAGGTGGAGTCAGATGACAGAGCTACACAACTACAGGAAAGGGTCTTCACACTGATTTATCCAACATGACTATCAAGACAGCAGTAAGCATGCATGCAAGCAAAGGGATGTTACACCCAACTGACAGAAAAGGAATGTTAAGTATTATGCGACAGAATGTGACAAAAAAGAAAAGGAAAAAAGCGATAATGAATAATTCATTCTCCATCCCGAAAGCACAGATACGACAGACACGTTGTCTCCCTGACTTTCCTTCTGGTGTTGCTGTTGTTTGCAGACAGGGTGAGATAATGTGGATGATGGCTTCACGTTCGATATGATCGTAATGCTCTAAATGATGCACTGAGAGACTATTGATCATGGCATGTTGGTATGCACAATGCAAGCTTTTCAGTGATAACCTTCAAAGTTGAAGTAACTGACGGGACTAAATATCTCCGGAGTCGAAAGCTTAATAAATGCTTCATACATGGGGTATATAAGGGAATACAGTGGATATAAAAAGTCTACACACCCCTGATTTTTGTAATGTAATAGATTGAGACCAAGATAAATCATGTCAGAACTTTTTCCACTCTTAATGTGACCTATAATGTGAACAATTCAATTGAAAAACAAACTGAAATCTTCAAGCGGGAAAAATGAAAAATAAATTGTATAAGTGTGCACTCCTCTTATAACTGGGGATGTGGCTGTGTTCAGAATTAACCAATCACATTCAAACTTATGTCAAATAGAAGTCATTACACACCTACCATCATTTAAGGTGACTCTGATTAATCACAAATAAAGTTCAGCTATTCTAGTAGTATTTTCCTGACATTTTCTTAGTTGCATCTCAGAGCAAAAGCCATGGTCCGCAGAAAGCTTCCAAAGCATCAGAGGGATCTCATTGTTGAAAAATATCAGTCGGGAGAAGAAAATATGGCACAACAGAGACATTACCAAGAACTGGACGTCCCTCCAAAATTTACGAAAAGACGAGAAGAAAACTGGTCAGGGAGACTTCCAAGAGGCCTACAGCAACATTAAAGGAACTGCAGGAATTTCTGGCAAGTACTGGCTGTGTGCTACATGTGACAACAATCTCCCATATTCTTCATATGAATGGGCTATGTGGTAGGGTGGTCCCCAAAAGCACGTGGGAAAATGTGTTATGGTCTGATTAAACCAAGGTTGAACTTTTTGGCCATAATTCCAAAAGGTATGTTTGGCGCTAAAACAACACTGCACATCACCCAAAGAACACCATACCCACAGTGAAGCACGTTGGTGGCAGCCTAATGCTTTGGGGCTGTTTTTCTTCAGCTGGAACCGGGGCTTTAGTCAGGGTGGAGGGAATTATGAACAGTTCCAAATACCAGGTAATTTTGGCACAGAACCTTCAGGCATCCATTAGAAAGCTGAAAATGAAGAGGAATTCACCTTTCAGCATGACAATGACCCAAAGCAGACATCCAAAACCACAAAAGCATGGCTTCACCAGACTTATACAACCAGGTTATTGAGATTTAAAATGTTTTCCCCTCAAAGATTTCAGTTAGTTTTTCAATAGAATTTTTCTCGTTATAGGTCACATTAAAGGTGGAAAAAGTTTGTCACATTCTTTTACATCATTTTAACAGGGCATTTACTGGCATTTTAACAGGGGTGTGTAGACTTTTTATATCCACTGTACATGCTCTTCATAGGCTTTTTATTTGCTGTATATGAGACAATATGGGAGAAACAAATCCGTTCCACTAGTGCTTAAAGCTCAAGCAAATTAAAGGGTTCTAGTGTGCTTGACGATATTTGAAATGATGCATACATTATTCATGTGTGATTCACATCTCTCCTCCCTCTGCGATGATGTTTAGAAAACAGGATGATACAGAAAAAGAAATGTTTTCACGCTTGAACTGCCACAGCAAAGCCAAAAAAAACTGTTTACACCTCTCTCTCTCTCTCTCTCTCTTTCTCTCTCTCTCTCGTGTATACTGTACGTTTTCTTTGGAGGACTACCATACTATCCGTGCACTCATCTCATTCCAAGCAATAGCAGACAATTCATTTGGTTTCCCTCCCCATTTTAACAATGTATTAACCTTGAAATGTTGCAGATGCACTGTGATATTACCCTCTAAAGCCATGTATATATTACAATTGGTGTTACATTGCTATTGTGTGTTTTTCCAAAAGCCATTTTGCTCAGTTGACATTGGATTTGAACACTGACTGACACAGGATCACCATTGAGCCATTGGTATATGGTGTATAATACCACATTATGTACAAACAGTTTACAAACATTTCTGCCGTATTAAAATTTCCAGTGAAACAGATTACCTCTCGTAGTTAGTATTTTCTCACTCACTTTCTATAGATTCTAAAATATTGTGGTTTACCTTAAATCAACTCCTTTAGGCCTGACTGTTTACAATCCTCATGACCAATAAATATGTATTGAGTTAGCATTCACCATACAAATAACTGCACATATTACACATTAATATATAACCTATTAATAATGACCAATTTGTCACTGAATTAGTTAACACAAACCATGTTTTGACCAAAAACTACATGTGACAGAGATTGTTGACACTGTATTATAATGAACAGCATGGCAGGCTAAGATCTTGCACCTTACATGGCTCTACAGGATGAGTGTAAAAGTGACCAGGAACATTTTCCTACCTTTGTTAGTGGGATTGCTGCAATTTCTCCTGCTTTTTCTGACCTGTAGGAAGTAGAAAACAATTGAGATTTGTCATTAATAATATTTCTACTTAAATGATCAATCTTATACTCCTGAGGAAACGTTTCCAGACACTTGCCATTGGTACAGCATTGCAATAATCCCTACACTTGCAAAGGATTCATATGGGTCCTTCAGCTCTCCCTGTGGGGAACCCTTTTTAGGTTCCTGGTTAAACCATTTTTGGTTTCGGGTTTAAGATTTTGGTTTGAAGTAGAATCATTTAAGGTTTCCTTGTAGAAGCAAAAAGGTTTTTCTCTAGAAGAAAACGAGTTCCCTCACAGGGTCTTTTTTGTGTATATTTCCTTTTTTGTATTGTCAGCCATGATAGGAACTATCATTCTTAAAAAACCCAAAATAAATATAATTGCAGGAAAGCATTGTGTTGATGTGTTATAGCCTTCATATTTCTGGCACAGGAGAATAAAACATTGAGGAGTGTGGTGTAAGACAGCAGTAACCAGGGGTGCTTTACTCCCTTCTGCTCTGCAGGTCCTTTGTGCATTGTGCCCGCATAATTTCCGTTCCCAGGATGAGGAGGCTGATTCTTCTCACAGTTTGCTGCACACATTTGCATCCCTTGAAACAAACTCCCAGACAGTTCCAGTGGCAGAGCAAATTATTAGTTGTTTACCTTTGGGAGAAATGGGCACAAAGCATTCGTCTTTCTAACGAGTTGGTTGATGAAATAGATCAAAAGCTCATCTGAAGGTTATGTCCTAGATATCCTTTAGTCTATATTGCTTTGGTGGCTTTTTGTGTGGATTTCAATTAGCTACAAATATAAACAGATACTTCAGGGCAGGCCAATTCCCTTATAATACTGTACATCTAATTGATGGCTTTGTATAGCTTCTAAGCACTAGCTTAATTGGAGCAGGCTGGATTTTCACCATAAATCAAGATCATGTGAATATAGGCTAATTGGTTTTCTGTTAGTGGTTCCTGTTAGTAGTAGGTACAACTGGTCAACAGCACACTTCTAGTTAAGCATACAGTCACATAAAATGTCAAACATCCCATAAGGAGAGCGTGCAAAATAACAGATTATCACCTAGGTTTTCTGTTAGTAGGCATATTCCAACATGAAAACTAGGGAACTGTCTGTGAAAGATAGCCAAGCAATTTGGATACAAAAGAAAAGTGGAACTCAATTAGAACCATCGCACAAATGTTGAGAATAGCCAAATCAACAGTTTGGAATGTCTAGAAAAAGAAAGAAACCAATGGTGTGTTCAGCAATAGGTAACAACTAGGTTGGCCAAGGGAAACAACAGCAGTTGATGACAAAAAATCAACTACAGCGGTGAATTACAACCCTAAAATAAGTGTCAGTGAAATCACCAACAACCTCCAGAATGCTGGGGTAAAAGTATCACAATACTGTTCGCAGAAAACTTGAGCAGCAGAATTATAAATGCTACACAGCCAGATGCAAACCTCTGATCAACAAAAAAAAAAAAACGTGGACAATTTGGAAAAGTGCAGAGATTAGCCAGTAGAGTTTTGGAGCAGAGTAGGATTAGACGAAGAGAGAGATAAGACGAAGATGAACCTTAATCAAAGCAATGGGAAGGCAAAACTGTGGAGAAACGAAAGGAACTGCAGATGATCTAAAGAATGCCACCACATCTGTGAAGCATGGTGGAGGTAGTGTAATAGTATGGGCTAGCATAGCTGCCCCTGGAACTGGCTCACTCATCTTTATTAATGATATAACGACTGATGGTAGCAGCAAAATGAATACACGTGTACAGAAGGACCTTGGCAACCAATGTACTAGAGAAAATGGCACCAGACTCATTGGGCGGTGCATTACAGTGCAACACGACGATGACCCAAAATACACCATAACATACCAACTCAACCAAGATGTTCATTAGGGGAAAAATATGGAAAGTTTAACATCCAACTGAATATACATTTCACTTGCTGAAGAGGAGAATAAAGTCAGAAACTCCCCCAAACAACAAACAGCTCAACATGGCTGCACTAAAGGCTTGGCAAAGCATCTCAAAGGATGATACCAAGAGTTTTATTATGTCAGTGGGTTGCAATCTGACTGATTGTATTGCTTGCAACGGATTTACTAACCTTTATACTTCTTACATTTGCATTAAGTTGAATTGTGCCAATACTTATACTAGCATGACATGGGGGATGGAACTCCAACAGCGCAGATCTTTGTTGGTGAACAATTCAATTGTTGCAACAGAAAAAAATAAAAAAGGTGATAGCCTATACTTTGGCCTCATATTCATCTTTTAATCACATTTTTATATACCTTAAGTGTAAGCAAAGTAAGGCAATTTTGACTACTGTCCCAGTATTTATGGAGGGCACTATGTCCATGTGTAGTTCCAGGTTAAGAAACCCTTGCCTGAAATATTTCACCTTTTCTACAGCTTTACCAAGTATATCATGTTAGTGATGGTCAAAATGTGCAACATTAGTGAGTCTTAATCAACATATTGGTCATTTAAAAAGCCTGTGTTATTGCCAAGGAGAGACTTGATCTGCAAAGTGTTTTTTTTCTAATTAGGCTAGTGTTTTACTTGCAGGACTATTCATTTTTTATTAGGCTTATGGAATTCTCATTCTTCCTTCTGTGTTTACTTCATGTGTTTAGTCGCTGTAACCAATCCACAATGTGCTCAAATACTGTGGTCAGACAAACTGGCAGCTCTTTAGCAAAGGTTTTCCATGACTCACCCAATAAAAAAAGTTTATCCCTGACATCATTGTTGAGCATGAGCAAGCAACAATATGTGGAGGACAAAACAATAACTTTGATTGAAAACCATCTGCTCTATGTAAGTTTGTATTACTTTCTTAGTCCAACTTAATACAAATAATGTGAAATAAATGAAACAAATAGTATTACTATAAGTAGTTAAGTACTCGAAATTTGCAGTGGACATACAGTCACTTGGGAGGCACCAACCTTCAATAAAAAACTTAACCATATGAGTGTGGTAACACATCATGCCCATATAAAAATAATCTTTATTTTGATATCAGCAAAAATTTATGAGTCTGGGAGGGGTTACAAAGTAATTTCCAAGCAATTCAAAGTATAGCAATCCATTGTCCGACAGATCATCTACAAATGAAGAAACTTTCAGACCATTGGCACTCTACAAAAGACATGTTGTCCCACCAAATTCAGCCCAAGAGGTAAATGAAAGATACCCTTAGAGACTGCTGTGGGCAACCACTAAAGTTCTTACAGTCCACTCTCGCCACAATCAGTTACAAAATGCAACTGGCAGAAGGAGACTGCAAAATGTGGCAGCATTGAAGGTCAGAAAGGAAAATAACAATATCAAGACAAAACCTTGGTTAAAGTCCAAATTAGTTTTCAATACCAATAAATCAATCACATTTATTTTATAAAGCCTTTTTTCAGTTGCTGTCACAAAGTGGATTTATAAATACCCAGCCTGAAACTCCAAAGAGCAAGCAAAAACAGAGTTGGTGCACAGTGGCTACAAAACATTCCCTAGTAGGTTTGAAACTTACCTAGAGGTACCAGACTCTGTGGCCCAGTCCTGTTCTGACTGTGTCAGGTGAAGATGATAAGAATACAAGTCCTTTTGGAGCATTTCAATGTTTTCGAATTTTAAGATGACAAACAGGTCAATAATGTGGGCTTTGTCCAGAGTCTTTAAGCAGAATCCAATCAGCAGTATTACTAGGTGGACAAGGACAGGGAAAATCATGTGGACAGTGGCAGCAGGAATCTTCAAGCAGCAACATGATCTGCAACACAGCCAGGAGGACATTGGACAGGGACAGCCACGAGTCCCAAGGCACAGTCCAAGGGCCAGTGTCCTTCTAAGGATACCAGGAAAGCTAGAGAGAGCATTCCTTGGATTCAAAAGTATACCTGAATATACTTTTCAGACTGACGCTTGTCCCACATCACATAATCAAATGCAACATGAACAATTTGGACTTAAGACAGGACAGACAGACCCTAGACCTCCTGCACATTAATATAGCTGTGTAAAAATAGGGGCTGAAATAGGGGGGTCCAAAGACACAATGCTTGCAGACCATTGGCATTATACAGTTGTCAATTTGTTGAGGTAATCGGAAGATGTCACCCAATGTTTCCTGAAGCACATCTTACAAGTTGAACTGGCAATTTCCACTATTGGAAATTGGCTCCAATCATGTGCTGTCCACAGGGTATGACATGACGTTGCAAAATGCCGTGATAGCTTTCCTTCTTCAAGAAGGCCAGCATCTCAGAGTTGCCTCCTCATTGTTCACGTTGAGACTAGTGTTTTGCGGGTACTATTTAATGAGACTGCCAGTTGAGGACCTGTGAGGCATCTGTTTCTCAGACTAGACACTATAATGTATTTGTCCTCTTGCTCAGAGGTGCACCGGGGCCTCCCACTACTCTTTCTATTCTGGGTTAGAGTCAGTTGGCACTGTCCAGTTAAGGGAATAGTACACAGCATTGTATGAGATCATCAGTACATTGGTGTTACCCCCTTTGTTCCAGCTCCCATTTGTGGCCTGTTGCGGCTCCAGCGGTCGACGTCACCGGTCTACTATAAACTCTCTTCACACTCCTGCGACTGGCACCTTCTATACCTACGCACGCAACACCTGGCAATTTCTCACAAGGAATTCTATTCAATTTTGAGCCTCTAAACAAACCCAAAATTGCTGATGCTCCAGATACTCAACTAGCCTAAAGGTGGCAAGTTTTATATCTTCTTTAATCAGCACAAGTTTTTAGCTGTGCTAACATAATTGCAAAAGGGGTTTCTAATGCTTAATAAGCCGTTTAAAATTAGAAACCTGGACTATCATACACAATGTGCCATTGGAACACAGGACTGATGTTTGCTGATAATGGGCCTCTGAATGCCAATGAAGAAATTCCATTACAACCTAGCTGTTTCCAGCTACAGTAATCATTTAGAACATAAAACATTTCTACACTGTATTTCCAATCAATTTGATGTTATTTTAGTTGACAAAAATGTTGCTTTTCTATTGAAAACAACTACATTTCTAAGTGACCTCAAACTTCTGAATGCTAGTGTATATACACACTGATGAGCCAAAACTTTATGTGCAGTTGGTCCTCTGTATGCCGCCAAAAAAGTTGAGATCTGGGGAATATGGAGGCCATGCTGACCCCTGTCCACTGCCAAAAGCGCCTACAATGGGCATGTGAGCATCAGAACTGGACCACGGAATAATGGAAGAAGGTGGCCTGGTCTGATGAATCACATTGGCCTCTTTCAGCAGGATAATGCGCCCTGCCACAAAGCAAAAATGGTTCAGTAATGGTTTGAGGAACACAACAATGAGTTCAAGGTGTTGACTTGGCCTTCAAATTCCCCAATCCAATCGAGCATCTGTGGGATGTGCTGAACATACGTTTCCTGTAGTTCTTGACCAGGTTTGCACACACTGCAGCAGGGATTTTGGCCCACTCCTCCATACAGACCTTCTCCAGATCTTTCAGATTTCGGGGCTGTCACTGGGCAATACGGACTTTCAGCTCCCTCCAAATATTTTCTATTGGGTTCAGGTCTGGAGACTGGCTAAGCCACTCCAAGACCTTGAGATGCTTCTTATGGAGCCACTCCTTAGTTGCCCTGGCTGTGTGTTTCGGGTCGTTGTCATGCTGGAAGACCCAGCCACGACCCATCTTCAATGCTCTTACTGAGGGAAGGAGGTTGTTGGCCAAGATCTCGCGATACATGGCCCCATCCATCCTCCCCTCAATACGGTGCAGGTGTCCTGTTCCCTTTGCAGAAAAGCATCCCCAAAGGATGATGTTTCCACCTCAATACTTCATTGTTGGGATGGTGTTCTTGGGGTTGTACTCATCCTTCGTCTGCCTCCAAACACGGCGAGTGGAGTATAGACCAAAAAGCTCAATTTTTGTCTCGTCAGACCACATGACCTTCTCCCATTCCTCCTCTGGATCATCCAAATGGTCATTGGCAAACTTCAGACGGGCCTGGAAATGCGCTGGCCTGAGTAGGGGGAACTTGCGTGCGCTGCAGGATTTTAATCCATGACGGCGTAATGTGTTACTAATGGTTTTCTTTGAGACTGTGGTCCCAGCTCTCTTCAGGTCATTGACCAGGTCCTGCCGTGTTGTTCTGGGCTGATCCCTCACCTTCCTCCTGATCATTGATGCCCCACGAGGTGAGATCTTGCATGGAGCCCTAGACCGAGGGAGTTTGATCGTCATCTTGAACTTCCATTTTCTAATAATTGCGCCAACAGTTGTTGCCTTCTCACCAAGCTGCGTGCCTATTGTCCTGTAGCCCATCCCAGCCTTGTGCAGATTTACAATTTTATCCCTGATGTCCTTACACAGCTCTCTGGTCTTGGCCATTGTGGAGAGGTTGGAGTCTGTTTGATTGAGTGTGTGGACATGTGTCTTTTATACAGGTAATGAGTTCAAACAGGTGCAGTTAATACAGGTAATGAGTGAAGAACAGGAGGGCTTCTTAAAGAAAAACTAACAGGTCTGTGAGAGCCGGAATTCTTACTGGGTGGTAGGTGATCAAATACTTATTTCATGCAATAAAGTGCTAATTAATTCTTAAGAAATCACACAATGTGATTTTATGGATTTTTGTTTTAGATTATGTCTCTCACAGTTGAAGTGTACTTATGATAAAAGACCTCTACATGCTTTGTAAGTAGGAAAACCAGCAAAATCGGCAATTTATCAAATACTTGTTCTCCCCACTGTGTATATATATATGAAAATTATCTACATTCGACTTGACGGAGCTGAAGCAATGTTGCAAAGAATAATGGGTAATAACTGCTGTGTCCAAATTAAATCAATTTTGATATCATGATGTAACACAATAAAAATGTGAAAAGTTAAAGGGAGGTGAACATTGTATTTTTTTTTCAGAAAGCTACATAAGACTTAAACTGAAAGTTTAATTGCTAAATGATACATGGTTACATTTATTTAAGAAATTAAACTTTATCAATGGGCTAAGTATGTAGACAGAATAATAGAAACTATAAATTATTGTCCTTTCTTATACATCTGGTCAATTTTTCTTCCTCTGCTCCTGAGCTCATGTTTTTGTAGCTATGTCAAAAAAAGAATGTCAAATCAATTGTTGAGGACAGTACATTTCCACTGAAAGACAAATTCTGAATAAGCTCCAGTCACGGAAATAATCTCCCCACAGATTTAGTAGCAGTGTCAGCTAAAGTATGTATCTCTTTTAAGATTGAACTGAAGAGAAAATCCTAAGTTGCTTTCAGTAAGATGTTTAAAATATTTAACTAGGGCTCTTGTGAGCGAGACAGGTAATATGACATCCTCTATGACTTCCCGTGACTCCGGTGCAAATGAATTTCTGCGGCTTTAATTATTTCTTTCTCAGGACGCCTCTGGAGCCTACGTCTCTCTCGTCTCGGATTGTGTGAAACGTTCCGTGTCTGACCTTCAATTTCCACAATGTTCCACAGCTTTGCTAAGAAATTGGATGCCCCACATTTTAAAGAGCCCTGATGCCCTCACGGTTTTGTCCACCCAGTCTGTCAAATCTTTTGGTGGTAAAAGTAAAACCAAATCTGGGTGCACTTCTGCTGATCGACACAATCTGTGTTTGGGCCTAAATATGCAGGCTGGTTATAAAAACTGTTTTCGGAGTGCCATAAAGCCAAGCCTGCCTGCCGAGGTCGGGTCTGAAGAGCTACTTCAGCTTTGCACTTCAAGAGCAGTGAACAACAAACACTCCATGACCTTGGAGTAGAGAAAACAATTTGGGTGTAGACGTGGGGATGTAATCCTTTCAAATCCCTCAGCAAAGGTAAGTAAATCCTGCTAAACATTCTCTACCCGTCGGGGATGCCTTTGCCTTCATTATCATCCCAAAGGCAGGATTCTGTAAGGGAGAAGGAGGTGTTATAAACATGGTAGCATTGGGGGAGGGCAGATTTAGGGCTAACGGCTGAAATCTCGTCAAAGCACCGGCCAGGCTTTCAGGGGCAAACAGAGAGCACAGCAAACAGACCTGAATTTAACCACTACTGTACTTGTGCTTTACAGCTACTCATAAACACACATACATGCACACACCAACCCCCCCCCCCCCCCCCCCCCCCCCACCATAAAGTGATGCATTGTGGATTTGTGATAAAGCAGCTGGATCTTAAATATTGCCCACTCAAATCTCCAAGGACAATCAAAACAAAATTAGGATCCCTGCTGCCTCCATCTACAGATACACTGATAGGGAAAAATGGCAAGTGTTTCAGCTGCGTAATTATTTATTCTCCATGTGCTGGCAGATTGTTTACATGAAGTAAGAATAACTGAACCTAATCATGATGCTCAATGACTCCCTGGTTATAATGCCTGGCAGGGACTAGCCCTGCTGGGGGCACTGTTGCTCTGTTGAAGCAACAGTGGACAAGCCACCTGCATATGAGCCATTTTAGAAAACTAAACAAAACTTTTTTGATATGGATAAATGATGAAAAATACATTTGAGGGAGAAATAACTTAAATAAATGTAACATCATATTGAAAAGACCTGTTTTTCAAGTCCATATTATCCAAATGGCAGAATACTGTGCTGATCTGGTTCCTGTTAAAACCTCTCCTTACAATTTAATTGAATCCCCTGATTTTTATACAGTATTTTCAACAGTATCAACACAATTGGCTCCATATCTTCATAGGTAGGCCAGTAGATAAAACAGTTGCAGGGATGTCATGACATGCCTGGTATTCAACAATTACTTGGAGACACTTGGCTTTACATGTGCTTGACAAAATTAGCAGTGCTTTACATTAAAATGACTTAACATTACCACTGAATTGCTAGTTATAAGTGAGCGCATGTTATAGCACTGGTGTATGGATTAGCTGTGTGAATACCCCGAATTTGAATGTCATGTTTTTAAAGGACGTTTCCCCAGAGCACTGACAGTCAGTAGAAATGAAGTAGTCAAAGTCAGTGGACTGTAGGGGGATACATTTCCTCATTGTCTTTCATCTCCAAGGCAAACCCCTGACACTTGGTCCCCAACCAACCCCAGGGGTCTGCTATTCCCAAGTCTTACACAAACAACACTGAATAATTAATCTTAAAATCTTGCTTGATATATTATACATCCTACGAAACGCCCACATGCTCTCATTTATAGATGAAACCAGGGCATAGGAATATAAATAAAATAAAGACAACACTGTATGGATTGTAAGAAGGCTTGAGTGTCAGAGAGCTGGCTGAATCATAGAGCCTGAGGAACAAGAAAATGTAGACTGGGCAAATCACATCTCATGCCTTCAACCATGAACAGAGGTAAGATAGGACAGAAACAAACAAAAAAGTCTGCACTCCCTACTGTATATTATTTTAATTTCCTAAAACACCCTGTTCAGTGTTGGAAAAGGTGACAGGCCACAGAAACCAGAAAGGAAAGGTCATCTATGTAGTATTAAACTAATATCACAGTTTCAGTAGAAATCAACTTCAAAGAAAACATGTTAGACATTGTGATATTTCCCCCAGACAGTGCCGGGCACAGACCTTCCGATGGGCATGTGAGTGATGCGCGTAAAAAAGATGGACACATGCCCGTCTGTATACACGACGTCACCAAGGCGGACGGGCACATGTCACCTGGAAAGGGCACTAGATAGCAAAGGGGCATGCGCTCTGCACAGGTTGAGCCTTACCCGTGCATGTGCCTGCACACACTTGATCCACAGGAAGGCTGGTGAGCAATACACTAGACCAATCCACACAAAATTACCAGAGGCACGCTACAGTCTATGTTGAACAAAACAAGGTTAAGACGAGAGGGATTCAAATATCAAATATCCCATAACTCCTTGCTCCCTTACTCAACAAGGGACCAGTGTCCATGTTTGGTATGACAGTATTTACTGCAATGCAATGATCCCTAACTACTGCTTGGAATCACATGTTGTCTTGAACCTAGAATATAGGATCTGTGACTGTGGAACCTCGACTCTAGGGTCTGTATTGTTCAACCTAGACTACAGGGTCTATGCCAGACCATACAGAACAATGTGATGCAGCGCACTCACGCCTCCAGGGAGATATTGGAGAAGATCAGGGTGTAGCCTGTTGCAGAGGACTCAGACATCATATCGCTGGTGGTGTTCACCCCAACCTTCAAAACCCTCTGTATAGACATCTGCGGGACAATTTCTAGAACAGCCCAGCACCTGAGAAGGAAGGAGGGAGAGAGTGTCAGTAGGTAATGGAGAGAAAAGCGAGAAAGAGGGTAAAACAGAGGCAGAGAGTATTAAAGTATTAATTTGACAATTTTAACCTCTCAATTAAAAAGTATACTGTTGTTACATCCCAACATTCACAATATAGCCGAAAGTACGTAGACACCTCCACTTGATCTAAAAATAGTTTTAAACTATTCAGCAACATCAGCATAAGAACTGTCGGGAATTTTACGAAATGGGCTTCCATGGCTGAGCAGCTATACCCAAGCCTCACATCAACATGCGCAATGCCAAGCGTCGGCTGAGTGATGTAAAGCACACTGCCACTGTACTCTGGAGCAGTGGAAACAAGTTCTCTGGAGTGATGAATTACGTTTCATTATCTGGCAGTCTGATAGACAAATCTGGGTGTGACAGTTGCCAGCAGAATTTTTTTTACTGGAATGCATAGTGCCTACTGTAAAGTTTGAAGGAGGAGTGATTATGGTTTGTGGCTGTGTTTCAAGTTTTGGGCTAGGCCCCTTTGTTCCTGTGAATGCACAGTGCCTACTGTAAAGTTGGGTGGAGGAGGGATTATGGTCTGGGGCTGTGTTTCAGGGTTTGGGCTAGGCCCCTTAATTCCAGTGAAGGGTCATCCTTATTCTACAGGATTCAGAAGACATTTTAAAGAATTGTAAAAACATCATGATGATGATCAATAGAAACAGGATGCACCTGCTTACAGTCCTAACAAAATTTAAATTGTCACAGCAAAGGGTCTGAGTACCAATGTGATCTTTTTTTATTTGCAAACATTTCTAAAAACCTCATGTCATTATGGGGTATTATGTGTAGATTGAAGAGGATTTTTAGCCAGCCAAGAAGAGCAAATATCTCTTACAGAGTGAGTGAATGAGTGAGAAACTGACTGACTACCCCTTGTTAAACAGCGTAATGGTTAGAGGCGCAGCCTGCAAAACAAATTGGCTACAACCTTCAGTAGCTATGTTATAGTAAGTAAACCAGAAAAGGAACCAGGCAAGCCAAGTTCCGCCGGCACGGAATTAATAGTGTAAAAGTTCACTCACCTAAAGGATTATTAGGAACACCATACTAATACTGTGTTTGACCCCCTTTCGCCTTCAGAACTGCCTTAATTCTACGTGGCATTGATTCAACAAGGTGCTGAAAGCATTCTTTAGAAATGTTGGCCCATATTGATAGGATAGCATCTTGCAGTTGATGGAGATTTGTGGGATGCACATCCAGGGCACGAAGCTCCCGTTCCACCACATCGCAAAGATGCTCTATTGGCTTGAGATCTGGTGACTGTGGGGGCCATTTCAGTACAGTGAACTCATTGTCATGTTCAAGAAACCAATTTGAAATGATTCGAGCTTTGTGACATGATGCATTATCCTGCTGGAAGTAGCCATCAGAGGATGGGTACATGGTGGTCATAAAGGGATGGACATGGTCAGAAACAATGCTCAGGTAGGCCGTGGCATTTCAACAATGCCCAATTGGCACTAAGGGGCCTAAAATTTGCCAAGAAAACATCCCCCACACCATTACACCACCACCACCAGCCTGCACAGTGGTAACAAGGCATGATGGATCCATGTTCTCATTCTGTTTACGCCAAATTCTGACTCTACCATCTGAATGTCTCAACAGAAATCAAGACTCATCAGACCAGGCAACATTCTTCCAGTCTTCAACTGTCCAATTTTGGTGAGCTCATGCAAATTGTAGCCTCTTTTTCCTATTTGTAGTGGAGATGAGTGGTACCCGGTGGGGTCTTCTGCTGTTGTAGCCCATCCGCCTCAAGGTTGTGCGTGTTGTGGCTTCACAAATGCTTTGCTGCATACCTCGGTTGTAACAAGTGGTTATTTCAGTCAAAGTTGCTCTTCTATCAGCTTGAATCAGTCGGCCCATTCTCCTCTGACCTCTAGCATCAACAAGGCATTTCCACCCACAGGACTGCCGCATACTGGATGTTTTTCCCTTTTCACACCATTCTTTGTAAACCCTAGAAATGCTTGTGCGTGAAAATCCCAGTAACTGAGCAGATTGTGAAATACTCAGACCGGCCCTTCCGGCACCAACAACCATGCCACGCTCAAAATTGCTTAAATCACCTTTCTTTCCCATTCTGACATTCAGTTTGGAGTTCAGGAGATTGTCTTGACCAGGACCACACCCCTAAATGCATTGGAGCAACTGCCAAGTGATTGGTTGATTAGATAATTGCATTAATGAGAAATTGAACAGGTGTTCCTAATAATCCTTTAGGTGAGTGTATGTTGTAGCCTTCACTGGATTAAAACTGTCTTTAACTACAACCCCATGGTGCTATACATTTGCCCGGTGTTGGTATAGCAACTCGACATTTGGTCATTTTGTCACGCATTAACATCAAATCAAGTTTGAACATTTAGCTAGACACCATTAAGCATTGTGTTAAACTAACATTTCCTTTTAAGTTTACCACCACAACAAATAGCATCTATGAAATGTATGGCTTTTGCCACAGGCCGTTTTAACTGCTTATTAGCCAGTAATAGGCTTACTAGTATCTACTACTTGAAATTAACACAGCCAAAGCTATTTCATGGCGCAAAAACATTGGTTTTTCGTTCATTCTTGAATGAAATTGATACAATAACTATCAATATAGGTTACTTTTTCGTCAAGTGAAAAGACGAGAGAATCGTAGAAACCCCTACTCTTTTATTGCCCAAGGGTTTTTTATCTAGCCTATATTACCCCAAAATTCATGCACAGATGCGTACTTAAAAATCCACCAGAAATGTAACGTAAACGTCTTCCATGGACGTCCAGGCCTTTTTGTGTTGGAGAGCTCACAAGTGCGTTCTTTTTTTCTCAGAAAGTACCAAACTGTTGATTTGGCCACTCCTAATGTTCCTGCTATCTCTCCAATTTGCAGCCTAAAGAAGGCCTTTTTCACTTGCATTGAGAGCTCTTCTGACTGCATGTTGTGGGTTCACAGCAACAGCTTACAAATGTGAATGCCACACCTGGATTCAACTCCAGACCTTTTACCTGCTTTATTGATGAAGAAATAACAAAGGAATAGCCCACACCTGTCCATGAAATAGCTTAAGAGTCAATTGTCCAATTACTTTTGGTCCTTTGAAAAAGAGGGATCTACATATTAAAGAGCTGTGATACCTAAACCCTTCATCCAATTTGGATGTGAATACCCTCTATTTACAACTGAGAGACTGCACTTTAAGACCATCTTCATTATTTAACTGTCACTTAAATATATTTTGGTAAACAGACAAAATAACAAAACGTGTCAGTGTCCAGTTATTCACGGACCTAAATGTATTTAAAATATTTATACTGTTATTGTTTTCAAAAGAAACAAACCAGCCATGGAGTGATTGGAGTAATTTTTTTCATTATAGGTAGGCTGCGTAACTATTAGCCATCTACAGTAATATTTGTACCAGAGTACACTTTAGTTGCATTAATAAACATTCGCTGTCCATGTTATTTCAGCAAAGATGTAATGGCTGAGGTAGAAGTTACATTCATGCTGTTTAAATAGCGTAATGGTTAAAGATACGGTCTGCCACATAGACTACTGCAGATAAAAACAAGCCAGGGACAAAAAAAATCATCCCTTGTAATTGTGGGCCGGCTGTACTAGGCTTGCCAGGTTCCCTTTTTGGTACATTTTTTTAAATCCATTTCAGAATGAAGCTGTAACATAACAAAATGTGGAAAAAGGGAAGGGGTCTGAATACTTTCCAAATGCACTGTATATACTTGTATGGACACAGGCCCTAAACAACCTTTTATTTTTTAAGACTGGGGGGTGCATTGCATGTTTGATTGTCACTACATTTTACTGTTTAACAAAATACTGTACAGTCTGTACAGTATTTTTTGTTTAGTCAGTCACTGACTAAACAGACCGGTGAAACCACTAGTGACAAGGAGCAACTACACAGGCATTTGACATTTCTAATAAACACAGCAACCACACCTTTAGAGTATGTTTCTCAGCTGTATACTGTCTTGTAACGAAGTCTGCAAAAAAACAATTGGACTCAGAGTCAGCCATCTGTCACAGCCTTCCTCTTTTTTTCTCAACCAGTTAGACAGTATATATGATACGCCTCAGCAAAAACAGATATTTAGGAGCTGACGGTACATACCAGTGCGTACATATATATGCTATATATGCTTGTTTTCCATGTGATAAAGGAAGTTTCACTAGTTCAACTGCTGCTAGTATAACTGGCGTATAGGTGGGCTGTGACTAAATGACTTGAATAAGTGCACGCGTCAGCTTTGTTTCCATCGGTTCTATAGACATGCTACATCCACACTGCACTAGGCTACAACCCCGATGGAGCATGTCTATGGGTCTACTTGCATTGTAAAAAAAACGAAAAAATACAACAACAAAAAGGCAATTTCTCAAGGTAGACAGAGCATATATTACCTATATGATACAAAGACCATTTTGGGCACAGAGGATTCTCTAGCCACAGATCTTTGACTCAACAATTTACCTCAAACATTTTAGATAGGAAAGGGTTACCAAAGGAATCTATCGCTTCCTCTCTAATTCCCCCTTCCTTCTCTTTCAACTTCTCTCTTTTTTTGCTATCTCTCTTGAAAGAGCTTCAGTGATGAATGTTGTAGCATTCTCAGCCCAAATTGAGGGCAAATCATACCCTGTTGACAAGCCCATATATTATCTGTTGGGGAGGCCAACATGCTGTTGTGACAGCCATAATATCAACAAGTTTATTGAACTAGGGGTGAGTGAGGAGGTTTCAAGGACAGGGTCAGAACAGAAATCAATAGTGACACAGAAGAATAGAGCAGATTCCCTGATTTGAACTGGAGCATGACTGTAGAGGACTACTCTAAATAGTATGTAAGGTACAATAGGCCAACATACAAAGAATGACCTTGGTTTGATTGAACAAAAGGCAGAAGCGATTACCCTAAAATTGGGATTGGATGATAAACGTTTTGCTGAAGATTGCGGTTCCCATAATTACTGAAAGAAATGTCCGAAATTTAACAACATTCAATGTCAGTGAGGGCAAAAGGAAATACAATTATTCACAGAAGTAAATGTGGT
Source organism: Esox lucius (assembly GCF_011004845.1). Taxonomy (NCBI): domain Eukaryota; kingdom Metazoa; phylum Chordata; class Actinopteri; order Esociformes; family Esocidae; genus Esox; species Esox lucius. The sequence goes on from NC_047576.1 coordinate 16,714,678, forward strand.
TATTGCTACTATTTATGGTTGTGAAATATTAATTGTAGTGTAATTGGTAATGATAGCAGTATTGAGTGTAGCAGTACTAATAATAGTAAAGGAACTTTCATTTGCTGCATTATTTACAATTACTTGTAATGGGATGATTTGTTGATGTACAATCACTACAATGGGTTTTTATGGACTGTATAGTAGGCTTGTGTGAGTATTATAATCCTTTCAATGTATTACTGTAGGTATATTCTGATGGTTTTGTCAAAATGGCTCCAAGAGGATGTGGTTATTGCTAATTTGTTTGCGCCATCATTTTCAGGATTAATTTCCAACCAGAAGTGAATTATCAAAAGATAATGTGACTGGTGAGTCGACCTGTTTTTACTGCAGCTTGCTGTTTCTAGCTAATCCTTTGAAAATAATGTTTATGCATGTGATACATTGTTGTGTTTAAACAAAGCTTATTGTTTGTGCTAAACGTGGGTGCTAAAGATATTTTCAACAGGAAGTAGTTTAGTAGTTTCAGTTGAGAAATGCTTAGCCAAATGGTTGTTTTGTCCATTCTTATGATTGCTGTGTGTGATGGCTGCCTTTCAACAAACCTATGATTGCTTTAGCCAAAAGTGTGTCCGTTTAAGCATTACAAGCATTTTATACATCTCATTGGATGTGTTTTTGTTTTTGCTTTAGTTAAACTAAGCTTTTTAAGTAGTTGGGTTATTGTTGCTGGTAGTGGGGCAACATACACAAACAACACAATGTTTGTTATTTTTAAGTGCCTAATTAAGGCTAAACCTAGAAATGTATTACTCTGTCCAGCACCATTAGCCTGGGACAAAAACTGATATATAACACATGTTGTATAACATTAAAATGCTATTCTAGCTAGCTGTTATACTAAGCTGATAAGGCTATCTAGAGTCATAAACGCATAGTTTGTGCTATGCCCTTTGTAGATGCTAGAAGGCTGAATTTACCAAAATCTCTTATAATCTGATAAAGAGAAAAGTGCACTATTACACTACGGTATAAACTTGTCTTACAATGGGATGTTCTGGCGGGGACCTTCACACATGGAGCACTTCCCAAATAGTATTTATATTACGATTATTATCATTTTGCTGACACTCCTATCCAGAACAACTTACATTATTGATTGCATACATTTAGTACTTATATTTAGTACTATAGAATTAATTTTTGGGGAATTACAGAGGAGGCCAATTTGGAATCTGCCAACAATTTGGTGGCTTGATGCTATAAGGGCCAGACTAGATATTTGACTAGAACCCAGGGTTAAAACCATTACAATAAATGCCATGAGATCTTTAATAAGCACAGGGAGTCGGCACCCTTGACAGGGCAATGGTTCCTGTGTAGCTACAAGAGATGTAGACTCCAGTCATATATTTTGCAACTTGAGACTTGACTCGGTAAAAAGAGTAAACACTTGCAACTTGACTTTGACTTGATGCCTATGACTTGCGACTTGGATTTAAGTTGTATGACTCGAGGGACTTGTTAAGGTTTTTCCAGCACCTTTCTCTCATCTCTGTCTGCTCACATTGCCCGACGCTCAAAGACCTAGAGTTCGATGTTCTCAACACGTATCCATTGGGTGAGGGTGGTTGGAGGTGGATCTCTTCTCCTAGTGGTTTGCCCTTGCTGCACTGGTGGCAGTCACACGGAGGATTTCAATGTACACACTCAGCGTCAGCCAATCAGAGTGCAGAAGCCTATACAGCTCCGGAAGTAATTAAAAAACCACTGCACCTTTTTTTTTCTTTTCCCAAAAAGTTGAAAAGGAAGGTTTTGAGTGAAGACCAGAAGGGTTAAAATTAAGAGACCACTGCAAAGTGAATGCTTTTGTTCCTCACATTTTACACATACACATTTTTTGGAAAGGAAAGAAAGGTGCGGTGATCTCTTCATTTTTTCCGGAGCTGTATATTAGGCTAGCAACCCCACTGGTCATCCTACCGAACTTCAGGCGACTCCAGGGGTCTGTTCAAGGCCTAAAAGCCCTAGGGGGCTCCAATCCACTCATAGAACTAAAGTTACAGAACTCCGGTAACTATTGTTCTATTTTGTGGAGCTCCGCTCCCAAGAGGGAGCTCTGCTCATAGTGGTTCAGGGCGAAGAATTGCGCTGCCGAGATGTACTCCCTGACAGACCCAATATACCCACAGGCAATCAGATCAAGTCTGGCAAACACCAAGCTCTGCCGTGTCCCACCAAATAAATTTGCACACTCTGGCATCAATCATGTCCACGGCTCCGCTACGCCTATGAACAGATAAGTGGGCAGACATGCGTGAACGCTGTAATCAGCTACAAGCACCAACAGACAATTCACATGAATAATCTCCAAAACGAGGAGAAGACAGGAAAAAACTAGATATCCATTGGAGTATTACGCAACGTGTCCCGCTTGTCAACCCGTCTCCTTGGCAGAATGGGCGAAAGACTGGGCGAGAGAACCTGAGGAAATATGCACAAGGTCGTATTGGATAAAAGGGGAAGGTGTCGACCACGACACCACCTGACAAATATCCTCAACCTTCACACCTCCAAAAAGAGCAGCAGAAGCAGCCATACCACGAGTGGAAGGCACTCCGACTCCAAAAGGCAAAAGACATCCTGTCATCTAATAAGCCAATTCAATAGCTTCCTTAAGCCAATGAGCCAGCCGCTGTTTAGCAGTGCCTTACCCAACGCCGAAGTGCCATAACGCCCTGAGGTGTCACTCGGCTCTCACTGATGACAACATTTTCAACGAGATCTCAATGAAAGGCTCGAAAAGTGCTGCATGCAGCGCATCGAGGGCTAAAAACAAAATCCCTATAGAACGGCCCTCGCACCATAGTGAAAAGAAGTTCCATTTCCCCGCGTACACCTTAGAAGTAGGTACAGCCCGAATACCCCAAACTGTGCTGATCACAGCAGCTGATAGCCCACGCGGTGAACCAGGCCACGATGGGTGGCCTATCACAGGCCTTGCTCCTATCGAGCCTCTCGCTTGCAATGATGTGTCCTCGCATTGAGGGATCTGCCACGGGCTCTGGATCAGTAACAGATTGATCTCTGCGAACCACGGCACACCTGGGCTGTCCGGAGCCATCAGCATCATTAATAGTCTCTCCGATCTCACTCTCACCAACTAGGGGAGAATGCAGCTTACTGGGGGAAACGCGTAAAGGAGCGCGAGTGAAGATGTCCACTTCCAACAGAGCGACATCCTTCTCCCTCAGAGAGAAGCACAGGAGGCACTGAGCAGGTCTACCACTGCTGTCCCAAACCGGCTCCATAACGCATAAACAATGTCTGGGTACAGCATCCACTCCTTGGGACATGAGGTCTGCTCCCACATTGAGGAGACCCAGAATATGGGAGGCCTTCGATGAGCGCAGGTGCTCTTGGGCCCAATTCCATAATTCCTTTGCTAGTTGGTGGAGTACAGAAGACCTGACTCCCCTTTGGCAATTGATCTAGGCCACCGTCATCCTGCTGTACGACCACACCAACACATCGCAATACTGAATCATAGAAGCCAAGTGGCGCTGGATCAACAAAACCCCTTTCTGCTGCAGGCCGTTTATGTGTCCTCAACTGCTAGTAGGCGCTTAGGCAGGCGTAGTTAATATGACACTTACTGTCAACAAGCCATGTCGGTATGGTTTTTCTATCCGTATTCACAGACTTTTATGGAAGTATTCAGTGAATGTTTTCTTCGTCTTCACAACATGGTAGGCCATTGCAATTCATTTTCATTTTGGCTATGCGCCACCTCATTCATTCAGAGCAGGCATATGTTCATTGGTGCAGCCACAGGGTTGTCAGCGGCCTGTTTGGCCACAATATACGTGACATGCTGCAGGGACTTAAGAGTATGTTTTTGGTTCCCTTTACAGACAACAGCATTATTGGCTTTTGTCTAGAGCGCACGGCAGGTATGGCAGAATGTGTACCTTGCCATTTGTTTTCGACCCACAGAAACTGTTTCCATGGATGGAATGAAAATGATTGAGTTTGCTTTGCCTCGTACCATGCCATGTTAGGGTCCCACTCTAGAATGCACTATAAGCTAACAAAAATGATTGGTCACAAAGACGAAACCGGTACTGTATCGACGACACCGGTACTGTACCATATGGGGGGGGGGGGGGGGGGCAGTACAGACACTTTTTAATGCAAGCGAAAATATAAGTGGGAAGATTGACAAAGATCACAAGCAAACATTTTAAAATGGGGAAATAAAATGGGGAAATCGAGCAATGGCCCTTACACGCCAATGACTGTCTTTGTCTACTGGCCCGACGTTAGGTCTAACTGGCCCTGGGCCGTTGTTAATGTTGAACACTGACTGGTATATTAGATATGCTACCCCATGCTTCAGACTACTTATGTAAAGCTGATATGCTACATCAGTTGGCCTGAAAGCATGAACATTATTTGCACCTGCGTTTCTAGCTTTAACGTTGGAAGATTAGTTAGGGTCCAACGTTTTCCCATTGAAGTACGTTTACGGCCATTTAAATGCCATGAGATTTTTTCTGATATGGTTGCGGTCTCTCTACAGTGTAAATGAAGAACACCGCAAAAAGCAGTTTTTAAAATGATATTTTTTAAAAGGGTTAAGACTTAATTTTACAGTATCTGCAAATAATAATAAGTATGAATGCATTGTACAGTTCTGCTTTGATTTCAGCAAGCACCCTTAATATATACAGTAAATGAGCAATTACTAAAGCTGTACTTTACTTTCAGGGGCACACTTAATTATTCACTAAATACATTTTTCTAATCTGTAAAGCATGACAGAAGGGCATGACAGCTAAGGTTTCTCCCTCTGATTCAACCCCACTGCCCCCAGCAGCCTAAATGTCCAGAAATACACTTCCAATTCCAATTTTAAAAAGGTGACAGTGGCCCTTAGGCAAATGTTTGAACGTGTAAACCTTGAGTCCGCTGAGCTCTCAGAAACAAACTGCAGATCAATGCCATCTGAACTGTGAGGGGAAATATCGTAGAGTTAACCTTTTTCTATGTTCAGAAATAATTACGAGTTCATTCTAATGACTCCAGCACTGCCTCCTAATGGACCCTTTAACTGTGGAGTGCCTTGTAGTGGTACCTTGTGAAATGCCCTCATACATCTATCAGTGTGTCACTTCTCAAACATCCCCAGATTTATAGACATGTTTAATGGAAATGGTGGTTCTTAGGGACTGTTTATCAGAGGTTCACTGCTTTGCAGTGGGAGCCATGCTCTCTAGATGTTTTTTAGGTGACAAAGGTGTCTCGGGTCTCATTTAGGTGACACATTTCAGATCCCACGAGTGGATTGCAATAGCTCAACAGCGGCAGCCATCACAGTAGGAGTTCTCCTGTTGATCAATGCTCAGTCCACACTCACATTTCTGTTCATTAATGAAGTGCCACCAGCGTCGGCTTCCACTGTGGCTGGTGTGCTGATGACCGGAATATTTGCCACACAGGACACAGTCTACCTGAAGCAAACTGAATCAAAAACTAGGAGCATTAGCATCCTCATTTGTTTGATTCTTTATTTTTTTGCCTACGAGATGAAAATGGAAAGGAATGCTAGGTGAAGAAAGTGTGTTCCACATGGTAGCTCAGGGCACAGATTTTGTTGTTCATCTAGAAGATCTCAACCTATTTTAGGCCAGTGCCCCCCTTATCCATTATCCAGGTCCCTTACCACCCCTCATCAAATAGGTTATACAGGGAAAAAACAATTAGATCCCCTGCTGTTTTTGTACATTTCCCCACTGTCAAAGAAATGGTCAGTCTATAATTTTAATGGTAGGTTTATTTGAACAGTGAGAGACAGAATAACAACAACAAAATCCAGAAAAATGCATGTCAACATTTTTGGATTAGCATTTTAATGAGTGAAATAAGTATTTAACCCCTCTGCAAAACATGACTTAGTACTTGGTGGCAAAACCCTTGTTGACAATCACAGAGGTCAGACGTTTCTTGTAGTTGGCCACCAGGTTTGCACACATCTCAGGGGGGATATTTTGTCCCACTCCTCTTTGCAGATGTTCTCCAAGTCATTAAGGTTGTTTGGCAACTCAAACCTTCAGCTCCCTCCACAGATTTTCTATAGGATTAAGGTCTGGAGACTTCATGACCTTAATGTCCTTCTTCTTGAGTCACTCCTCTGTTGCCTTGGCCGTGTGTTTTGCGTCATTGTCACACTGGAAAACCAATCCACGACCCATTTTCAATGCCCTGGCTGAGGGACCCAAGACATGACGGTACATTGCCCTGTCTATCGTCCCTTTGACGCGGTGAAGTTGTCCTGTCCCCATAGCAGAAAAACACCCGCCAAATCATAATGTATCTACCTCCATGTTTGACGGCCGGGATGGTGTTCTCGGGGTCATAGGCAGCATTCCTGCTCCTCCAAACACGGCGAGTTGTGTTGATGCCAAAGAGCTCGATTTTGGTCTCATCTGACCACAACACTTTCACCCAGTTCTTCTCTGAAACATTCAGATGTTCATTGGCAAACTTCAGACGGGCCTGTACATTTGCTTTATTGAGCAGGGGGACCTTGTGGACGCTGCAGGATTTCAGTCCTTCACGGCTTAGTGTTTTACCAATTGTTTTCATGGTGACTATGGTCCCAGTTGCCTTGAGATCATTGACAGAATCCCCCTGTGTAGCTCTGGGCTGATTCCTCACAGTTCTCATGATCATTGCAACTCCACCAGGTGAGATCTTGCATGGAGCCCCAGACCGAGGGTGATTGACAGTTCTTTTATGTTTCTTCCATTTGCAAATAATCTCACCAACTGTTGTCACCTTCTCACCAAGCTGCTTGGTGATGGTCTTGTAGCCCATTCCAGCCTTGTGTAGGTCTTGGCCATGTTGGAGAGTTTGGAATCTGATTGATTGATTGCTTCTGTGGACAGGTGTCTTTTATACAGGTAACAAACCCTTTAAGAGTGTGCTCCAAATCTCAGCTTGTTACCTGTGTAAAAGCCACCTGGGGGCAAGAAATCTTTCTGATTGAGAGGGGATCAGATACTTATTTCAGTCATTAAAATCAAATCAATTTATAATATTTTTGACATGCGTTTTTCTGGATTTTTTTGTTGTTATTCTGTCTCTCACTGTTCAAATAAACCTACCATTAAAATTATAGACTGATCATTTCTTTGTCAGTGGGTAAATGTACAAAATCAGCAGGGGATCAAATAAATGTCCCCCTCACTGTAGGCTAATTGCCCTGTATATTAATGATTATTATTATTATTATTATTGTTATGATTATTATTATTGTTGTTACTATTGTTATCATAAAAAATGCACATCACTGAATAACAAATAACAGATTTATTAGTTTCCCAGGGAAACTAACAGCAGCCAATCAGAAACGGATAGCAATTTAACATTCAAATTTTAATAAAACAACAACCAGAAATGCCAAACAATAATGATTCATATAAATTGTTCCAACGGAAAACAAGCTGGCAATTATCAAGGGGTAAAAGCAGAAATATTAACTTTAAAAGGAAATAGGTTAAAAACCCTTGAAAGTTAGAGAGAGCCCTGTGCCTGGTTGTATTGAAGTCTTGTCAACAAAGCCACATGTATTGAATAGTGTTTTAATGTGCGCCTGGATGCTGGACGCTAAGCTGCTTTCAGGGGAAGTCCAAAAGTGGAATATCCTCTTGTAAAAGTGTAACAACTGCGATAACAAGGAGTTCACGGTGTATCCCTCAGAGAAATGAACGCTTTTAAGAGAAATTCTTCCACGGGAATTACCAAGAAAGAGTGTGTCCATTTTCCAGAGTTTACACAGTAATCGCAATGTGGGTGAAATTTTATAGATGATACACTGATGTCCGATTCCCATAAAGGCAGCACGGAGCTGCGCCACAAGAAGCTGACAGAAACACTGAAGACTAAAAGAGTTACGATACACCTTCTCGTCCAGTCGCAGTGGTGTAAACCGGCAGGTTTTAATGTTGCAGACCACAGTTTTTGCAAGTAGTTAAAACTTTAAACTATTGTTGTGAATCTTCGGTGTAAACTCGGCTTAAAATAAACGGCCCCCAAAGGGCACCTCAACGCTCCCCTTTTCAAAATATTGCTTCCAACGCCCCCCGTTGTCCTCTGAATGCCCCCTGGGGGGCAATACCTTCCCCGTTGAGAAACACTGATGTGAATGATGAATCAAAGACAGGTAGGCAGGAAGTTACAGATTGGTACAAGAAATTGACATAATGTAATATGTCTCAGGTCTATGCGCTGATTTTAAAACCTCAGAATACTGTGATAGCAATTAAAACGTTTGATTGCTGTGGTGCACCTGATCAATTCCCTCAAAACATTACGTTTATTACCATCAAATTCACCAGCGTTCCTCATGTCTATTTCACAGTAAGATTTTGACTAATAGGGCTTAGATAGTAGGACGCTTTACCTAAAATGCATCATTCAACTCACGGATTACACACATTACGGACCCGACCCAGCCAGGGAACTGGTGGACAGGGAAAGTGGTGGTGGTGTGGTGGATGTTTCCCTCTCAGCAGTAAGCACAGTAATTGTGCAGCAACAATGGGCAGAGATAGGGGCAGCAGTGGTGTAGAGGAACACAAAACATTGCAGGGACAGGGCTGGCAGAGGGCCCAGCCCTGGGTAGCTTGGCCTCTGTTAAGAAGCCAGGGTTCCCGCACAAAGACAGGGCCGGGAGATGATATAAATCAGACATAACACAGGACACAGGCACAGCACATCCTGGGCTCTGGATACAACAGCTGGGACAGCGTTAACAAACCCACGCCGCAGACATTGCTTGCCTCTGCCCAATTCATACATAAATTTACCCCCAGCTACACAAACAACTCATTTATCCATACAAAGGAGTTTAAAGGCCTTAGTCTAATAATTCTTAATGCGTCTTCTCAACATAGAATTATTCTAATTTAAAACGGATAAAAGAACTGGAGAACAGTTTCCTGCTGGTTACAGTGAACCTGAAAAATTTACATTGCTCAGATATACAACAAAACATGCCTGTCAGAGAAAAGGTGTTACTGAAATAAGGAGAAATAGGTAAAAAAAAAAAAAGAAAAGTTAACAATTATTTGAACACAAGGTATGTGAAGAAAGTAATGAACACCTTCTCCAACTGTTGATTTCTAAACTCAGGGAAAAAGGCTGTGGAGATTTATCTGTTAATTTGTTGTGGTCATGCTTGAGAAAGCCCAACATAAAGACCATTCTATTTTATTCCACTGTTCTCATGCTCTACAGGGCGGCATTATAGAATTATGTTCAGGGTGATAATTATACATCAAAATTATGGTCTGACAAATGGGTGGTGAGAAAATTGCTTACCAAGATGTCAAGTTATGCCAAGAGCCTCCAGGAAGGAGGTGAATGAAAGAGCTGCTAATCATCTTTACTCCGCCTTGGATGAACTGCAATTAATTGACAAAAGGGTATGCGTGTGTATGTGTGCATGCATGTTTGAAAGTGTGTTCAATTCTAACATTTTAACAACATGTGCAGACCAACTTAAAGCCATTCAGCACTTGATTGATATTTATCTGAAATGCTCAATGTGTTTGAATCATATGTTAGTTTCATGTAGCAGTTGGTAGAGTTTGGTGCTCATAATGCTAGGGTTGTGAGTTAAATTCCTAAAGGGGGAATGTATGCACTCACTAGAGTACTTTGTCTGAATAAAAGCATCTGTAAAATTACTTAAATGTAAATGTCTCTGTGGCACTGGTAAATACTAGCCAATGACAACTTTGGGAAGTCTTTCCTCCACATACCAAGTGTCTCTGTACCATTGAAATAAGAATAAATAGGAACGGTGTCCTCAACTTAATGATCACCATAAAACATGTCCTCAATGGTCTGAGAAACCTACATACAAACTGTCTTTTGATTATTGAAATATATCTAATCTACCAGAAAAACACTGAACTTTGTTTTCATGGAGTAGTTAAATTCATTAGGGTGTTTTTCTTAGCCACAGTGCTTAAAAATCCTTTAGCTAGCACTGCAAGCATTTTATGAAAACTGAAGATGTAAAACAGGAATAATAATATACATTTCATTGATTGGTTGATTCAATTATGTTTCTTTTTCTGTTTGATGGCAATACAATTCATACCGAACATGAGTGCTGCTACAATTCATATCGAACATGGAAGCTGGTCTTTATCGAATAAGCCATAAAGACTTATGGGGTATTTGAATCTCTCGTAGCAACCTTGTATTGTTGAACTTAGGAACAAGTTGCTGGGTATATCGAGTTATAGTTGGACAAGGTTTTTTTAAGCCCAACTTTAGGAAATCTCAATAAAGCAGTTAAGCTATGTAACTAACTAGTTTGCATGAATCCATTGTGTTTATTATAATCCCTCTTGTCCTCATCTTTTAGTGTTGAACCTTAGAGAAAAACAGGTAATAAAAGCAAAAAGTATACCCATCAATCTGTGTCGTGATTTGATGAATGCACATTCTATTGCATATCTGTTATCATCACATACATTGCCTACAGAAAGTATTCAGACCCCTTCACTTTCTTCACAGTTTGTTGCGTTATGGACTTAATTTATAATTTAATGAATATATATTTTACCATCAACCAATATAATAGTCCATAATGACAAAGCTAAATCACATTCAGATATTCTGGCTAAAACTTGATTATCTAATGTACATAAGTATTCAGACACTTCATTCAGTCCTTTTTAGATGCACTTTTAGCAGCGATTCTCTTGGGGAAGCCTCTACTGGCTTTGTCCACCTGGATATGGGCAGTTTCACCCATTCTTCCTTGTAGATCCTCTCAAGCTTAGTCAGATTGGATGGGGTGCAACGAATAACTGATTTTCAGGTCTCCCCACTGATATTTAATGTGGTTCTGGTCTTTAAATTTGCTGCCCATGCGCAATCACAGACTTTTCCTGATGCTACAACAGTGTTGTCTTGGCTGTGTGCTTTGGTTCATTGTCATGCTGAAAGATTAATATTTGCCTCCGTCTGAAGTCCTTATCCTTCCCTCTATCCTGACCAGTCTTTGTTACTGAGAAGCATCCCCATAGCATGTTGCTACCACCACAAAGGGATGGTATTAGCCAGGTGATTTCCACCAGAAGTAGCGATTGGCATTCTGGCCAGCTCTAAGTGTATTGAGGGTTGTAAACTTCTTCCATTTCACAATGATTATGCCTACTGTGCTCCTGGTGAAATTTTTTTTTGCAACCACTCACAGGTCTATGCATTTTTTTTATTATGTCCAATCAATACATTTGCCACAGGTGGACTCCAATCAAGTTCTAGAGACATCAAGGATGTCGGATACATTTTCCATGTGTTTCTCCAGCATCTTGCAGCCATATTCCACACCAATCTGTTTATATCGAATTTTATTCATAAGACCAAGGAGTCCGTCGATGAAGTCTTCATTGTTTTAAGACTGTATTCATGGGTGTGAGGTATATTTTCCCTTGAAATGTTTAGTGAGTGTATGGTGATTTTGTTTAAACCACTGCATTCATTGGTAACATTTTAGTACGACTTGACCTAAAAGGTTTTTCACGATAAGACATTTATTGTTCTGTCAAGATGAACATTAGCGCATGGGACTCTGTATACAGCTCCGGCCTTAGATTAGCTTCCTTCGACTATGTGATCGTTGTGCTGTGTAATGACACAGTCTGTTATCAGTCAACAGAGTGTACCAATGAGTTTACCATTTAGAATGTCTAGGGTTAAAGGTTAAAAGTCTGTTGTTTTAATTCTATTTCTTTTATCTCTAAAATCAACATGCCTATTGGCACTGATGAGGTGTCCTGTTACTGTTGGTGGTGGTGGGGGAGATTCAGAGTGGCTCACTGTTCTGATTAAGTTTGTCACCAGAAGACCAGATGCTGCCAATTTGCAGGATGCAAATGAAGCAGACGTGGAATATGTTACCATGCTGAAAGAAGTGATGGATTCTGACAGGAAAGATAAACCTCAGCGTGGCAACGGCACTGTGTTACAAGGAGCCATTGGAAGAAGCACAGCCAAAATGATTGCTTAGAGAGTGAGAGTGACGCCTCCGGAAAACGAATGGGCCAAGAAGTAGGCAGTTAAATAAAACGGTCATCACCAGCAACAAATAAACAAATATGAATGGAGCAAATGTAGCAAATCAAATAAAGTTCTGCATAGGCAAGAACCACTGCTGGACAAGAATAAGATTGCTGAACCTTAAAGACAAATATATAGCCTGTTCAGGAATAAACCTAAACAGAGACAGAGCAAAATATTACATTTGTTAGAATACCCAGTGTAATCAACCACTGAACTGATTTTTTTTTAGAGTACTATAAAATATAATTAAAGCAATTAAACTGTGGTGTAATGTGCTATTAGCAATACAATAAGTTAAGGAGGCTTCCATTATGTTTCATACAACAGTTACTAGCACAAATTATAGCAGTGCCTAATGCTATTTCCTATTTTACTGAAAGGTAGGATACCACTGTTACCCTAGTTTTTTCTACACTTATTCTTTAGTCCCTCTCTTCCCCTTTGTACATCAGAAAAAAAGTTTAATCTATATACTCAGATGTCAGAAATACATATTGTTGTTAAATGTAAAAATGTGGTGTAGGATAAGCTGTGCTCTTCAGAGGAGCAGGCAGGGGCTATGGTGGTGAAGGATGATAAATGACGGGTTAGTCAGGAAAAGTCTACTGCAAGCGAATCAGCAGCCTAGCTCCAGTGGCTGATGGGAGATTTCATCTCCTGGATCAAACTCTTTTCGTTTCATCTGCTTCAACATAATTGCTTTCACTCTCGAGTAAAAAACCACTGATTGCAAACTCAATAGGTTTTTTACAGATGATTAGATACAACAGAGGCCTTTTTCTAAAAAAAAATAATAATGTTGGCAGTCCTTTAGTAAGAGAGACATCAAAGACAAACAACACGCAGGGAGCCCTCAGTGGCACACTCCAGTACCAGTCTGAAACCTCACTCCTTTCTGCTTTGTCTGGTCCAATGTTGCAACTGGAAACATTTACATTGTTGAAAACACCAGGAGACTGACTGTCATATTACTAGGTTTATTCTTGTCTGTGGTCCAAAGCGGTTCCAGGCTTACTGGAGCGTACCGTTTTGGGACAACTGGATTGTACTCATACCATCTGTCATGGAGAGCAGACATCTAGTCAGCAGGTACAGGAGTGGGTGCTGGTTCCAGGCCTGTGAAGTTTGGACAGACCCACCGACTGGGATAACTGCCTATTTGTAAGAGAGATGCCACATCACCTTGTGGTATTGTGCCATCATCCACCCAAATACATTGTCTTAAACTGGCCCTTCAAACATGTCCGAACCACTGGCCAATCGCCAAGAAAGCTGATCAAACTTTTAACAGTGAATGGAAAGAACACTAACCACAATATATTCAGAACTGCGCATGTGGCAAGTCCTCCCAATATGACTCTTCTGAACCACATGATCTATGAATAAAGATGGAGAAAAAGAGCCAGTCAAACCAACAGCATATGACAGTAAATGTAATCAACTCATTTCCTCTCAGCGTGGAAGGAGTGTCGCCTGATAGTATCAACTCTATTATCCTTTTTGTCTCCATACTAGGCTACCTGCTGAGCAGGGGAAACAACTCTAACTGAGAGCAGTGGTTCTCTATCACAACACAATGAGCTCAGTGGAGTACTCATTTATGCCCTATGTAGCATTGGAATCCTGGTCTCTTACTGACATTTGATCATCGGCACAATTGCATGCAGTTTATGCTGAGAGGGACAATTATCTCAAATGTTTAAACTCTCCAGAGCAACATCAGGTGGGAATTCACCTAGAAAGTGTTGTAAATAAATTGAGTGTGCACGCGAGTGTTTGTGCACAGACGCTAAAATTCATAATACCTGTGTCTTGTTCTGGGATATTTCTGAAAACAGGAGAGGCATCACATTGACAATCCCCCCTGCAAAGACATAAGATCATTTTATTTAAAATGAGTGCAGTTACTTTTTTGTAAAAGTTTACATTTCAATGTATTCCACCCAAACTGCACATTCCCATGATTTACATTGTAAAATAGGAATGTGTTAGAACAATAGATGGTTTTTAAAAAGTAACATGGCAAATGTGTTGTTGAAATCTGTTGAGATAGAGTCAACCCACAGTGCAATGCTTTCTCTAGAAGTCAGCTGGTTAGATTCAGCACCTTTGGAAAGTATTCAGACATTGTCATTTGTGTTATACATTTCAACAAAACATAACTTATAATGACAGAAAATGTTTTTAGAAATGTTTGTTGATATTTCAAAAATAGAAAATGGAAATATTTAATTTAAATATGCATTCAGACTGTAAGTTCACTACTTTCTAGAAGCACTTTTATCAGGGGTAACAATTTTTCAAGCCTGGATTAGGGCAGTTTCTCCCATTCTTCGTTGTAAATCCTCTTTGACTAGGTTACTCAAGGACATTCTCTCTCAGCCCTTGAGGTGGCATGACATAGGCCTTTTATTCAGGAGTGGCTTCCATCTATCCACTCTACAATAAGGGCCTCATTGACACAGTGCTTCAGTGGTGGTTGTCCTTCTGGCAGGTTCTTCAATCTATACAGAGAAACTCTGAAGCTCTGTTAAGAGTGGCCATTGGGTTCTTGGTCACCGCCCTGACCAAAGCCCCTCTTGCCTGATTATTAAGTTTAGGCGGATGACCAGTTCTAGCCTTGGTGGTTCCAAACTACAATTTCACAACAATGAAGCCCACTGTGCTCCTGGGAACTTCCAATGCTTTAAAAATGTTTTGCACCCTTTCCACCTATGCCACTACACAAGGCACGAGGTGTTGAAACCCACTATTCTTAACTATAGTGTACCAGCATATTTCTGCAGCTACACACTCACAGCCATCACTTTTGTCATTTCTTTAGCCTGATCAGACTGATGCTAAAGGCTGCTTGAAAGCATTGAGGAGACAAAGTTGTATTGTTGATTTGCATTTCTGTGTTGCTCCGGGGATACTGATACTCAGGAGATGTCGGTGTAGATGTGTCAACGTGATTGAGATGTTAGCAGGTGCGTAGGGTACTTTCATCAAGCACCTGCAAAATAAAGGCAATGTTTTATCAACAACTCTCTATTCATCACCGTTGTACTCTGCTGAAAGGCCCAAATGCTGGCGAACTGGAAATACAGTATCTCACAAAAGTGAGTACACCCCTCACATTTTTGGAAATATTTGAGTACATCATGTCATGTGACAACACTGAAGAAATGACACTTTCCTACAATGTAAAGTGGTGAGTGTACAGCTTGTATAACAGTGTAAATTTGCTGTCCCCTCAAAATAACTCAACACACAGCCATTAATGTCTAAACAACTGGCAACAAAAGTGAGTACACCCATAAGTGTAAATGTCCAAATTGGGCCCAATTAGCCATTTTCCCTCCCTGGTGTCATGTGACTCGTTAGTGTTACAAGATCCCAGGTGTGAATGGGGAGCAGGTGTGTTAATTTGGTGTTATCGCTCTCACACTCCCTTATACTGGTCACTGGAAGTTAAACATGGCACCTCGTGGCAAAGAACTCTCTGAGGATCTGAAAAAAAGAATTGTTGCTCTACATAAAGATGGCATAGGCTATAAGAAGATTGCCAAGACCCTGAAACTGAGCTGCAGCATGGTGGCCAAGACCATACAGCGGTTTAACAGAACAGGTTCCACTCAGAACATGCCTCGCCATGGTCAACCAAAGAAGTTGAAGGCACATGCTCAGCGTCATATCCAGAGGTTGTCTTTGGGAAATAGACGTGTGCTGCCAGCATTGCTGCAGAGGTTGAAGGGGTGGAGGGTCAGCCTGTCAGTGCTCAGACCATACGCCGCACACTGCATCAAATTGGTCAGCATGGCTGTCGTCCCAGAAGGAAGCCTCTTCTAAAGATGATGCACAACAAAAACTGTTTGCTGAAGACAAGCAGACTAAGGACATGGATTACTGGAACCATGTCCTGTGGTCTGATGAGACCAAGATAAACTTATTTGGTTCAGATGGTGTCAAGCGTGTGTGGCGGCAACAAGGTGAGGAGTACAAAGACAAGTGTGTCTTGCCTTCAGTCAAGCATGGTGGTGTGAGTGTCATGGTCTGGGGCTGCATGAGTGAACCATGAATGCCAACATGTACTGTGACTTACTGAAGCAGATCATGATCCCCTCCCTTTGAAGACTGTGCCGCAGGGCAGTATTCCAACATGAAAACGACCCCAAACACCCCTCCAAGACCACCACTGCTTTGCTAAAGAAGCTGAGGGTAAGGGTGATGGACTGGCCAAGCATGTCTCCAGACCTTGTGGGGCATCCTCAAACGGAAGGTGGAGGAGCGCAAGGTCTCTAACATCCACCAGAGTGCAAGGTCGCTAACATCCACCAGCTCTGTGATGTCATCATGGGGGAGTGGAAGAGGACTCCAGTGGCAACCTGTGAAACTCTAGTGAACTCCATGCCCAAGAGGGTTAAGGCAGTGCTGGAAAATTATGGTGTCCACACAAAATATTGACACTCTGGGCCCAATTTGTACATTTTCACTTTTGTTGCCAGTGGTTTAGACATTAATGGCTGAGTGTTGTGTTATTTTGAGGGGACAGCAAATTTGCACTGTTATACAAGCTGTACACTCATTACTTTACATTGTAGCAAAGTGTCATTTCTTCAGTGTTATACTCAAATATTTACAAAAAATGTGAGGGATGTACTCACTTTTGTGAGATACTGTATAAACAAAGCCAGAGTTAGCAATGTTATTTTATTAATACCATCAATTGCCATTGTATTACAACAGAAGCTGTTTCTCCTTGAGATAGGCACAAAAAACTAATAATTTTGATTACAACTTGACAGAGTAGTCTTAAATGTTATCATTAGCTCACTGAGAATAATTCAAAAGCCATTCAGCACAGCGTAGCTAGTAATTTATTTTGGGCAGTCACAATATCAGATTTTCACTACATGATTATCGTGGCCACAATAATTCACAGTAACAGTATTATTGCTGTATCTATAGAACATTTGAAGTAAAAAAAATGCTATCAGTCAAATTCATCTTCAACTTTGTTTAATGTGTTTTTTTCCCTCTTTTTTGGCAAATACGAGTGTTTGGAGGTGGAGAGAGTCTGTAACCATAACTCTACAAATAAAATAAAAAAAGGTGTACAAAAAAGAAAAATTACACTGAACCAGATGAAATGGCAACCAGATTAACTCCTAAACAAAAGATCCACAAGTCCTAACACCGAGAGGAATTTTGGAAAAAATAAAAAACATTTTTGCTTAGTGAATAGGCAACAAAAAGGCGTTGATTAAAACTCTAGTGTATAGGACCAGACTTGTAGCTTGATCACGTGCATCGTTTGTCCATGAATAAGCTATGGAAAAACCAAGAAGGGTTTTTGGAAAAATACAACATCCTTTTTTTCATGTGAATAGGCTACAAAAATGGTGCGTCTTTGCGAATCTCTCCCGGGGGTTCTAGTGGGGCTAACGAGTTGATTTCAATGCCAGTGCATATATCCAGTCCATGTCCAATTTAAGCACATGAATAGTTTGTCTATAGGTGACATGAATAAGGTATCGAGAAACCGAGTGGGGCTTTTGGAAAAATACAACTTTAGTTTTGCCTAGTGAATACAATATTCTCATATGTGTATTATTAACATGATATCAATATAAAATAAAATTATATCACGGTTAGTGTCAATACCAATATATCACGACACCCCACCATACCATATACTGTTACAAATATGTGTACTTCTACAGCTCTAGTTTATATTGATGGCTTTTAAAAAACTCTCTAGTTTAAAAAACAACTCTAGTTTATAACAAAACAATGTGGGTCTAAATACTTTCCGTAGGCACTGTATTATTCTGTGGCTATACAACAATGCCTCTACATACATTCAAACCAAAGTCAGTATCAGCATGTGAAATAGTTGGATAGTTCTAAATTCACTGAAAACAAACAGCGTTATCATCCATTTGCAGTTACCAGAATATGCAGCTGCTACACAATACTACATGATTCCACAGACACAAACAATTAATTATGGTGACATTTTTGTCAACAAAATTGTAAGTATTATTATATGTTGTGTTTTTGGTCGTGGCTTATTCCTTCATTCGCTGGGCTACCTCAATCCCCTTTGCATTGTGCTGACATAGTAGACTAGGGTCTGTTTTCACTCTAAAAAGTACAAAACAATCATTAGGAAAATATAACATGGAGACAGAGGATTAAAGCACTATATTGCAGCAGATGGTAGAATGAGAAAGGTAAGAGCCCTGTAATTTGCACTGTTTTGCCCCTCGGGTTTATCATTAGTTTTAGACAAATAAACAAAGAGCCATAACCCTACAGGGACTGCTCAACCATTCCCCGCTATCCATGGAAATATAGAACTATCCAAACAACCACTTAGAAGGCTTTTGTTTCATTAATAAACCCATACATATTGCATAGTTAGTTTACCATTACTGTCTTGAACGTGTGTGTACTGCATTCTCTGTCTCGCTGGCTAAATCAGGTCTGCAGATTCTGTGGTTAGCAGGTACTCTGCTCTCACTGTAAGCAAAATGCTGCCCTCTGACTCTTTAAAAGCAACAGCCCATTAGGAGTGCAGACAGTCAACAAAAGCTCCGGAGAGGGGAGCAGGGCTGTAAATGAAACTCCCTCCACTCCCACGCGCGAAGGGCTTGTTTGCTCTTTAGACACTAGTCCCAGGCGGCGCAGGCCTCACATGCCCTAGGACCTCGTTGCTCTCAATGTACTAACCAATTAACCGGATAGGAGAGAAGGCGGGTGGGTGGGGTGGGGGCCAGTGTGATCCCCCACCCTCCCTCGCTCCATTTGCTCCCGCCTCCAGTGTCACGAAGAAAGCCAGGGTTATCCTAGCCCCTCCATTAACTGTTCAGCAAACATACACCTCTCCTGCCAATTAAGGCCGAAAGGGAGCTTTTCTCAACTCCCTCCCTCCAGCTGCCAGTCCAGTGCTGCTCTCCCCACACCTATAGGCAACATAAAGAGAAGTTTTCCTATCTTCTTGACATTCTTCACATGTTTAATAGGGAATGGACATGTCTATGTTCTGTTTTCTCTCAGCATTCGTGTTCCATGAGGTGGAGGTGGAGGACTCAGGGATAGAGTAGTGTGAGTTAGTTCTCACCCAGTGCAACCGTGCCCATTAGGAAAGGCTTCCCAATTTGGCTGAAGTCATTCGTGGTCGCCTGTTGAACCTCTGACCCCACAGCAAATGTCACGGCTACCTTTGGGGAGACAAATTACAAGAGGGGTTACAAAAAAACGAAAGTCAAAGAACAACATCTCAGAGAGAACATGGACCGTGTAGAGATTCTCATTTAATGTGACATTTTCACAATAAGAGAAATGTTTGCCGGTAGATGTTCCAATGGCTGGAGGGGGTATGTGCTGATACTGCGGTGGGTAGGCTATACATGTCAGTGGTAAACAACAAAAACACTAGCACAAATGGAAACTCATGTCATGGCTACAATGGATCATTGAATATACAAATGCAGAACTGCTGCATTGGAGTAGTAGGCGTTGCATGTGAAAGTGCATCATTTTACGGGGGGGGGGGGGGGGGTGTCCATACCAATGTTCAGGCACAATTAAATTTCATCCAACAATAATTCAAATTTACTTTGTCATTGCTTTCAAATTTTCCGTTCCACAAAGTGTTAACACTCAGCATCCCGTTGCTCCTCCTGATTGGTTGGAGAGCACATTACATCAGTGACCGTGGCAAGCCAATTTTTTTCTTAGCCGAGAGACATCAGTAGGATACTGTTGTGTTGCCAGATGTGCGCAGTTTCCAGAAAAATTTGTCTATTTTTAATGACAGTGTGCAGTGTGGCGACCACGGGTGATTGTGCTGTTCACAGTTTATGAAATCTGGCAACCCTACTACTGTCAGTTCATTGGTAACCTTTAAAGCAAATTATTTTACACTCCTTGATAGTATTGTTCAAAATGGATTGTTTTGCTAACAACACATTGCTAGTTCTAATTTGGTGACTTTGATAATGTTTTGATATTATCGCTACACCAACATTCTAACATCAGCTCAGTCTTAACTAACTGCATATATCAACGTGTTTTAGGATAGCCACAGAGAGAACAGCAGCTAACAAACAAAACTTCAACATAAGGATGTTTTTTTACAAAAAGCTTTACATAGCTATTCAGCCGGCTAGCTCTACACAGTTGATAATGATTGTAGAAAACTTAGAATGAATTCACAAATATAGCAGTCGTCTCATATTTTGCCTATAAACAGCATGGATCAATGTATAACTTGTCAAGCGAATGAAAAGGTGCCCGTGATGGTACAAAGCAGCAAAAAATGCTTTCCTGAAAATAAGTACAAAAATTTAAATGAGGAATATCTGAATCACAAAGGGTGACAAACTTCGCCTCTCTATCTGCTTTCTGTTCCTTCTTTTTCTTAAATCTTCTCAGTGTGTCTGTACATTGCTGCTGTACAGCGCTGTTCCTTTTATTTGATATGTTTTTAAAAAGTTGTTGAGGGGTGCAACAAGCGCAATTTGATACTTCATGGCATTTTATTTGCAGTAATAAAGCACTTACCTAAAAATACTTCTGTACATTGTAGTTACAAACTCAGCTACTTACCTTTTGGTTCAGAAATCTGTTACAAACCTACCAACCGCTCACATTTTCTCAATTACCACATAAAACACAAATAACACATGAGGATGCAGTATAATGTAATATGACCCTACTATTAAAAATGTCTATAAGAAATGTCGCCACCAATATTCAAACCAAACCGACGGCCCTGTGCATGGGTAAGGCAGTACTACCAAACTACAAATCTTGCCGGTGATAGGGACATTATTGTTACAACCTGACCAAGGATCAACCTTATGTGAGCATTAGACATGAGTGTTAAAGTCTACCTGGCCCAGACTGATGGGGCTCTTTGGTGCATTAGTCCACTGGTGAGGCCCCGTGGAATAGTGTGTGCTTGTGTGACAACAGAGATGCACAAGTGTTCTTAATAGGACTTCCACTGTGGCAGCAGGGACTTTCAGTCTTTAAAAAAACACAGCAACTAGAACAAGTTAGGCTTAGTATCTTTTTCTCCGCAGACCACTGGATTTTTACATTGAAATAAAGGGGGAGCGGATTCCATTGTGTGAAAAGAATTAGAGGATGTTGAAGACAACAAATTACAGTAAACTGTTTGTAAACAGTGTAAGCCTGAGACTATTGAGGGTAAAATAATTCACAGATTGCATTTGGCTGTGAAGCACATTGACAGAGGTGAACTACATGGGCTCACAGAAAGCTGGCACTTACTGGGATAACAATTCTCCCCGAGTAAACATTTTGCACCTGTAAAGAATGCCCTGGATTATGGGGAAGAGGATTCCATTAGGTGCCCAAGTCTTTTTGAGCACCAGAGAGAAATAGGTTTAAGTGCCTTTCTATCTCCACTAAAAAGCCTCCATGGACTGTGTGATGGAGGAGATATCGGGCAAGAGCTGTGATTATCCTGCTCCCAATGTGACATTGTCAGAAATCTGGGGTTTGTGGAAAGAAAAGAACTGTAAAAGCATACATTACAAAACAAAGAGCGTGTTCTCTCAGTCCCTGCACTTTGTTTGAGTATGTCCACCCAACACTCCTCTTTCGCCAGCTCACTCCTCTCTCTTTTCACTCTTTCTCTCATTCTCACTGTCTCTCTGCCGCTTTCTCTCTTTCACCTGCAATGCAACAAAGGGTTGCTTGGGTACAGAGAACAAAGCACAATCCTGCACAGAAGCACTCAAGGGGCTAACCTTTTTGGTACTTAAAACAGCTGCAGCTGTTCGTGCAGAGCATGGAAGAACACAATTTTCACGTCAATTCAGACCAAACAAAAATATGTACACATACGCAAGCGCAAATGCACGGACACACAAATACACAAATTCAGAACTATATGCACGCGCGCACACACACACACACACACACACACACACCTCTTCAGCACTTTCTCTGTATAGCGAGTTACCTCAAAAGGAACAGATAGAACACTGAGGCGTCATATCACTTAATGCACATTGGGGACCTTGGGATGAACAAACTGAGTGAATCCATTTTACAGGAGATAAGATGGAGGAGAGGGAAGATAAGGGTGAGACTGCCCCAGCCAGGCCAGGCAGACTGATGGGAGAGCAGAGGGCTGATGTTCCAAGGCAAAGCATCGCTCTCTGTCCTGGAAAGGGGAATGTTCCAGAGCACTCTCGCCTGGCCACTTCAGCCCGTACCCATTGCAAGTCAAGTGACAACGTGACAAAGGAGCCTGTGCTCTACCCGTGCAGTAATACCCACAGACACACAAAGGACCAGTGTGGTTTTTCATCCTTTGACATGAGAACTTGCAGCTCTTTCTATCTGTAATGTTGAAACGGAGCATTCATCTGCCTTCTAAGTTATAGAAACATAGGTTGGACCGCAATCTTCACGCTTATCGTCATGGTAGCACAAACAATTATCTGTCAATGTTTTAACATTAGTGTGACTGGAGTAAGGGGTTTGAAATCTTTACCAATTATCCAGTATAAATGTCACACTCATTATTCTATGAAACCATAAAATTGGACTTGATTTCCCATGCATAATTTGCCCTGAATAAAATGATGTCTCCGAAATATTGCTGGAAATATGAGGGAGAGATTTGTTTAAATGAAAAGTGATACATTTGGTAACCAGTTTGCATCATTTCAAATGACTTAATTGAGAGCTTATTAAGGTGCAACCATTAATTCTCTCCTGGTATGTCATTAGTCATTAACCAAACACGTTTTGGGCATCAGAGCTGTCTTTTGTTGAAAACTGCTTTTCATGGCTATTAATTGATTTGTGGTATGTTACTGCCTGTGTGAATTCCAGTCCATTCAATTTGTCATTTAGATGAAATTCACACCAAGGTCTCCTCAGTGCGTCATTCACTGTGCTAATGGGAAATTGTGTCAGAATATTGTTATCATCCTGATTAATCTAAAGT
The DNA here is from genome assembly GCF_011004845.1 of Esox lucius. Classification (NCBI taxonomy): domain Eukaryota; kingdom Metazoa; phylum Chordata; class Actinopteri; order Esociformes; family Esocidae; genus Esox; species Esox lucius. The sequence continues at coordinate 16,737,788 of NC_047576.1, forward strand.
GCCAGCAAAGTTTACTCAGGGATCATTGGCACAATTAGTCAAAAGCACTCTCAATTACGATTTCTTACTTTACATTCAACAAGTGGATGTTACAAAACGAAATTGTCAGTTTCACTCCTCTAACTAAATCCATGTAGAGGAGTATTTCCAGACCAATTCATTTCTGGAGTTAATATTTTATCGAGGTTGTCAATCAGTCCTAAGATGAAATGGACTCTGCTAGACAGTGAAAACCACAATAGAAGTCTTGGTCTCCAGACATCGATCTGTTTGGAATAGATACCTGTAGCAACGCTCAGCAGGGGCATTATCACGGGAGATGAGACGCCTTCATGCCAACTTCAGAGAGAGCGGAAATCAATAGGAAACTAATAAAATACCACTGAGATATAAACAGAAAAACACAACCACGCACGCACGCTCACCTGCATACACAAACACACAAGCACACATGCACACACATAACATACAGAACATTTTAGAAGACATACACCCAAACATGCACACAGTCTCATCAATACACATGTAAGCACACAGGCAGACAGACAGAGAGACAGACACCTAGGTCTCATTGTGCTCTTAACAGAAGACCATAACCACATAAAAGGCTATAATTATGCTTGCATTCCCTTTTGTCTCTGTAAAATCAATCAAAGTGTCCATACAACTCCTTTGGCTGCACTGTTCCTCACTACGCCTGTCCTAGAGTTTCCCAATAAACTTTAATTACTCAAACATCCACAAGACAATTCTTCATTTTTATTAAGATATCATGACCAAGTTGCCAATTCTATTTAATTTAAGCTAAAAGGAGTTTTCAGCCTCCGTGTTGTTTATTTCAATTTCTACCATTCTGTCTCTATTCCATTCCTATTTCCAGTCCTGCGTTTGGGCCAGGCTAGTTCCTCTTACACAATGCATAACTTGAGAGGGGAGCATTTCCACAGAATTATGGTGAGGATGTTAAACAAAAACAATGGCCACGTTTAGAATGTTGGCAGTGACCTGAAGCATTTCCTTCTTCCACACAGTCAGAGAATCTTGTAGATACCACTTTTATGTTGCTATGTCCAGAATGAAGAAGATGAGCCAAAATGTAATGCTAACATATTAGCTCGGTTTAGGCCTGTGGTCTAGTAGTAACACTCCCAACTCCAAGTATGTTGCTCTCCACCGGAAAACCATTCAATTGTTAGACTTACAGTAATTGGGCTCCCACAAACACTGCAAAGGAAACCTCTTACTGCAGGTACATAAAAATAGTGTCCACAAGTTACTTAGACAGAAACAAAACATGGTGTCCACAATTTTTTTTTGCATAAATATAAATACAAATACTGAGTATTTTCTGATTGGCAGCATATTACATTCCTATGTACAGTTGGTTCTGTAAATATTTGGTAACTGACACAATTTTCATAATTTTGGCTCCGTACACGACCACAATGGATTTAAAATGAAACAACCGAGATGCAGTTGAAGTGCAGACTTTCAGCTTTAATTCAAGGGGTTGAACAAAAATATTGAAGGAAATGTTTAGGAATTGCAACGTTTTCATACACAGTCCCCTTATTTCAGGGGCGCAAATGTAATTGGACAAATCATAAATCCACAATCATAAATAAAATGTTAATTTGTTATACTTTGTCGAGAATCCTTTGCAGGCAATGAAAGCTTGAAGTCTGGAACGCATAGATATCACCAAACGCTGGGTTCCCTCCTTTGTGATGCTTTGCCAGGCCTTTACTGCAGCTGTCTTCAGTTGTTGTTTGTTTTTATGGGTCTTTCTGCCTTAAGTTTTGTCTTCAGAAAGTGAAATGCATGCTCGGTTGGATTGAGATCAGGTGATTGACCTGGCCATTGCAGAATATTCCACTTCTTTGCCTTAATAAACTCCTGGGTTGCTTTCGCATTGTGTTTTGGGTCATTATCCATCTATAAAGTGAAGCACTGTCCAATCAACTTTGTTGACTTTGTCTGAATCTAAGTAGACAATATATCCCTGTACACTTCAGAATTCATCCGGCTGCTTCTGTCTTCTGTCACATCATCAATAAACACTAGTGACCCAGTGCCATTGGAAGCCATGCATGTCCATGCCATCACACTGCCTCCACTTTGTTTTACAGATGATGTGGTATGCTTCAGATCATGAGCCATTCCAAGCCTTCTCCATACTTTTTTCTTCCCATCATTCTGTTACAGGTTTATCTTACTTTCATCTGTTCAAAGAATGCTGTTCCAGAACTGGGTTAACTTTTTTAGATGTTTTTAGGCAAAATCAGGACTTTCTATTCTTGAGGCTTATGAATGGTTTGCTTCTTGTGGTGAACCCTGTGTGGCCTTTTTTATTTAGAATGTACAAAACTGTTGATTTGGCCACACAATGTTCTTATTATCTCTCTTTTGCAGCCTAAGGATGGCCTATTTCACTTGCATTGAGAGCTATTTTGACCGCATGTTGTGGGTTCACAGCAACAGCTTCCAAATGCCACACCTGGAATCAACTCCAGACCTTTTACCTTGCTTAATTGATGAATAAATAATGAAGGAATAGCTCACACCTGTCCATGAAACAGCTTACAGTGGATATAAAAAGTCTACACAACCCTGTTAAAATGCCAGCTGGTGATATAAAAGAATGAGACAAAGATAAATCATGTCAGAACTTTTTCCACTTTTAATGTGACCTATATGTGAAAAATTCAATTGAAAAACAAGATGAAATCTTCAAGAGGGAAAAATAAGTAGTAACCTGGTTGCGTAAGTGTGAAGAAAGTTCAGTCACCCGATGACCAAAGAAAGCAAATTGTAGTCAGTGTGGACTTATTGTTTAGAAGTTACTCTTTCTGTATTCAGAAGCAGACGATTTTGCAGACACAGTCATTATTTTGTGTATGTGTGCCCAAGAAAATAAAGAATATCAGGGGAGACGAGATACCTTCATGCCAACATCAGAGAGCGGAAATCAATAGGAAACTAATAAAATACCACAGAGATATATGGCTTGGGTGGCTGGAGTCATTTAGTCATTTTAGGGCCTCCCTCTGACACCGCCTGATGTAGTGGTCTTGAATGACAGGGATTTTGACATGCTGGTGTGCTCTCAATGAAGCAGCCACCCATTCTACCTCAGCCTTACTGACGTGGATGTGGCCCCTAGCCTGTTCCTTTGCTGTTGTCCACAATCAGCCCTGTTGTCTTGCCCGTTTCTCAGGGTGATTGCGACATATTTTACTGTGGCATACGCTCACCACCTGTGTATGCCAGTTGTTCACCTGCTCTAGAAATGCACACGGGCACTGCATCTGCAGCCTTGTAAATGTTAACCCGTTGAAGTTTTACTCGGATCGTCTAGGCGGATTGAGATCACTTTTGAAGTTTCTTTAGAAAATCAATTGTGATATATTTAATAGTTACTGGCAGGATGTGACACATGTGCAAAATCTGTAGCATCATTTTGGGATTATCTACACTCAGTAACGTAATTACATTCATTTAATTTACTTGTAAATCATTTTCCTGTTAAGAAACAATAGTAGAAATCAAAAATGTTAATCACCAATTCAACAACGTAACTACAGGATATATCAATGTTACATCATGACTGTGCTAGTGCATCCAAGTGTGCCCCCAAGTGCAACTTTATTTTGCCTTTTCCCATCAGATGCGAACATGACCAACAGGCTAAATACCAAAATCAACATAAACCAACTACATTAATTTAGTGACAGCTCAAAATATACATAGCACATTAATGGACATTGAGATAGCATGCTCTTGACAGCAAATTTCACCTAGAGAACACTGATCTGTAATTTCTACTGGAAATACAATACAATGTGTAAATTTATTTGAAATTGAGTTTACATGTAAAAGTTTACATACCTTATGATGAATGGATGTTTAACATAAATCGACCACTGGGTCTCTATATCAGCTACTCAACAGATAGTGCTAAAGAGCAAGTGGAGATTTATTTCAAATATTAGAATGTCGGTGCCTGTCAATTTGGCGAATGCCACATCAACAGGTTTGCAGCAAATAGTGTACATTTTGTTGTAAAATTTATTAACATAAATCAGATGGGACCTAATGAACTGTATGACAAAAATGGATCAAAGGACAGAGGGCGTAAAAATCTGCTTGTATCTCAAACCTTGGTACTAAAATAAAGTTAATTGAAATACTGTGTTCCTGAATGATATTATCACCATTGTTACATACAAAATAAAGCATCAAAACCATTTCCACAATCCCAACAAAACATTCATTCAAAAAGCAAAAAAGGTAAAATCAAGCTAGAAAAAGTCTCAGGCAGTCCAGACTCACAATACAACATGAAATGTGTACATCCATCTTCAAAAGGCAAAGAATTTGCAATTCCAATAACTTCAGGGTCCTAGTGACATCCCTTTTCACTTCTCTTTTGCCGTCGTAAACTGGTTTATAAGAGCAATAAGGCATTTATTATTATTATTTTTTGGCTATATATTTGGCTTATATATTCTTCTCCCACTACGTAGTTGTCGGGGGCCATGTCATAAGAATTTCATTATGGATGACGCGGTGTTGTTCAGTGCATCTGACAAATAAACCTTGAAACTTGATTATCATTTTAACTAAGTCATAGAAACAATGTAACAGGCCACATTATCTTTAGAAACCAGTGCAGTCAAACTGCCTCACTGCCTGCTCCCATGCTTCTGCATGGTCCTAAGCAAACCAATCAGTTTTTTCCACTCAGGAGCTTGGCCCACCCAATCAGATTGGACTGTCTTGGATTAGCCTGCACATGCCTATGCAGCACATTATTCTACTAACAGAATTGCCCAGGTACAGTGGCTTTAATATCTCTCATCACTCATTCCAGTCTAACAGTGTAAACTGTAGTACACTATAAACGTCAACTTAGTTCCACAACAATGAAAATGGATACATACACTACAATGCATGCATCCAAAATGGGCGGACGGCCTTTCAGGGCTGCACATCAGCGATGCAAAGCTCAACCCAGCAGGGTGGACTATGAGGAGCTAAAAGAGAAATACTACTGGCGACAGCAACGCAATGGCAAGTTTATTTTCAGAGTTGCTTTTTAGGGACCCCCATAAAGATTCAATTTACAGCCAAATTCACAAGGAGGTCAGCGCGGAGCCTGTATCCATTATTCATTGTCAGCTGACACATCGTCCAGTAATTGTTCATAACCACACTGTCAGCAGACGAGAGAAAACACTTTCTCCTATCACAGCAGCCATAGCACGTTTGGAAAACTCTACTGTCAGTTATTGTGACACTCTGCAGAGAGATAACAAAAGAGCCTGATGAGATTTATATAATTACACTTTACTTTAAGTCTCATACAATACCCAGCATCCACCAGTCATGTACGTGCTGAAAGAGGTCTGGTGCATTTAGAGTACAGAAATAAGATTCCCAGATGATGCAGTAAATGAGATGACAAAACAATGCCGTTGAACCATCATCACATTTCATACAGTAAGATTTGTACGGCGCTTCCTAAGTTCTGTGCATTCGTTAACATGTACTGGTTCCGCAGTATAAAACATCAAACCAAATGCTAAAAAGACTATACGCAGACTGTGCATAAGTCAAATGTATCCACCGCTTTTAGAATGCATGGGGGCATTAGGGGCTTTTCAGAGCATGGGTTTATCTATAACAAAGCCATGCTAGGGAGTTGAATTTTATGACTCCCTTTAGGATATTCTGTCCTTGAGGAACAACAGAGAAATAGAAGAGATTGATTTTAGATTGCTTTAAAACACACACACACACACACACACACATACAATATACTAGTGAAGGTAAGATTGTGAATGTTTGGTATAGGAGCACAAGGTTGTAGTGTAATGGCACTATGACAATATCAAAGAAAAAGCAAAAAGGTCAAAACAGAGGCAAACTAAAACTAATCAAACACTTGGAGATAAATAAGACACATCTACAGTGATTATTCAAGTTTATTTCTAAAATAATGATTCGGCAAGAACACAACTAACAACAAACAAATGGCAGTTTGCCCAATGATGTTCACCTTCAACGTGGGGAGGCGTTGTGGAGATTGCAGCCACGCTTCACTCTAGCCATGCTTAATTGCCATTGCTGTAGGTACTCGTCATGAATGAGAACAAGGTGACACTTACTTGCTTAGCAAAACATATTTGATTCCCTGTTCATGAGATACAAGATTTGATTAGACTTTGGCAGCTAGTGCGAGACACTGGAAACAACTCTCTATGATTAGAGGAATACTGCCATCCACACGACCAAGAGATTTCAGGTCCCCCTGCGAGCAGTGACAGTCAAGCAAAATGATTTACCTGTCTGCGAGTGCATTGTTGTGATGAGGTTACAACCTTATAGATTACTATAGTATGTATGTGAGTGATTCAGTGTGCTTGTGTAGCAGCAGACGAAATGAATAAAAAAAAATCACAAGGTGGAAATTGATTTTTTTGGGGGGGCCATTGTGGTACCATAAATGACACAAAAAAGAAGAGGCAGAGATTCAACATGCCAACTCGTAGTTATCGAACAAAAGAGTTTAGAAGTAAGGTACCTCAGAATTCATATTTACACAACAAAACCTGTGTTTTTACCCTTCCAGTAGCAGAAATGATAAAAATTCATTCTGACCTAATGGGTAAAAAGGAGTGTAATTTTATTAAAAGTTTTAGAACTTCTTTATAAGGCTATATCATTTACTCTGCTATTTGAAATCAGATGTTTTGGCTCATGTTCACTCTAATTATCATTATGATGGGCCTTAAAATGGGAACAAATACTATATATGGAGACAACAAAACCCTAAACAGCACTGTGTTGAAATCTAAGATGTTTGCCTTTAGTGTGTTTTTAATTAGAGTTAGACTTGTTAGTCACAGAAAATACATTTAAGTGTAGGCCTTTCTTATCCAACAAGATAAAAATAGTCCTCTCAAGTGGTGCCTTTCAGATATGCTGTTGTATCAAAAACTGTATTACTGGTTTTAATGACACATTATCAACTTTCCCCACCTCTACAACTATAGCGTGATACATCCACTCTTACTAAAAAAAACCAAATTGATTGGCCAGATTACTCAAAACCTATAACTTGAAAAAATACATTTGTGTGGGTTTATTGCGTAAAATACACATATTTATGGATTCACTATACATTTGAGGTAGACACACCAAATCTGACACTAAACTATTTTTCAACTGCTGGTACACACTGGGCATCCTACAAGACAGCACTTGGGCAAATACATGGTTGAACATATAACCCTAAGGAGTATGTTAACACCATTTCCTAACACCTCAAGTAATTTTCGTGCCAGAAGACTCAACAGTAATTAAAAGGAGCTGAGAGACCACAACCTTGTAACATGTGACAGACATCATATTATTGTTCTGGCTAAAGCAACAGTATCAACCGACCAGCGCATCTCCAGCAGTGCTTCTGACACCGTTTCTGACATTGAGAATCAGTGACCTGAAAATATCTAATGGCCGCCTGTGTTACACTCACAGTGGGATCCAGTGCCATCTGCATGAAGTGAAAAATCGACCATGCCACTTGCATCCTAGCCTAACTCCCAGCATGTCATGTGCCAGGAGAGCCACTAAAGAGACAAAAAGATTAAAAAGGACAGTAATGACTGCACTGTCTGCTCAACCACAAACAGCAGTCATAACAACCCAAGAGTTATTCATCTCACGCGGATCGCTGTCCTTGAAATCTGACTGGGTAATTAACCCTAATATTCATAACCTTATCATAACCCCAGCCATCAGTCACTCTATCTAGGTCTGCCAAACTGGGACAGAGTGGCTTTACATCAGTCCCAAAGAGGGACACAATTCTACACTATCATTCTCTATGGTTGAAATCCATTAAAGGTGATTATTTAAGACGGCAGATTTGTTGAATTATGGGCGCTTAGGCATTTTAACTAGCATGCCAGAACATTGTCTTACATTTCCCATGCATTATTAACACATTTAAACAGTAGCCAAAGCCAAGCAAGAAACCATATGCATTTTTAATGGATCTATATTTCAGATTATATTTTTTGCTCAGTATAAATTAAATGTAACCTTAACAGTAAATCCCTGAATAGGGGTAATTAGCAGGCCAGCAAATAACCCACTTTCTGTCCAACTCTCTTCTTAATGATTTCCAGGCGGCCATAGAAATCACCTGCATATTCAATTGGAATCTTGGCAGACCTGCCTCAGACAGTCTAACATTACTGCTGCCCTTTACAGAATGGAAACCGGAGGCGATGGGACCAATGAAGGAAGATCTGGGAGAATCTATGGATTCTGTTTTCCCAAAGGAACCGGAACAATCTACAATACATCAACTGGAATCACAGATGGAGTGAGGGGGGCTATAGCTACGTGGACTGTGAACAAACCCCAACTGTTGTCACGATTAATGTCACTGTTGTGCGGTCATTGACTGTTTGATTGTATTACTGACAGGGGAATCAAATAAAAGCCCTCTCATTAGATTTTAATTACAGCGTACATTTAGGTGTGGAACACATTTCTAGAGTGCCTATGTGCAAATGTGTCAGATTGAATCTGTCCACCAGCATATAATGGGACTCGCTCCTAGACGTGAGGAGCCTGGCCCAGACACAGGACTGCCTGCCTCCCCGCCGTAGGGTGAATCCAGGTGCTGCTGTGATGTGCTGTGATTCACCGTGTGACCAAACTGGGGGCGGACACTGCTCCTGTCGTGGCCCAAAAAGCTGGCAAGCAGAAATGAAAACTGCCCAAATTACAGATAAGCCCAGACGGCATGGTCAAGGATAATATATCAATGAAGGTGAGCGATGAGGCCTATTTTTCCACTGATGAGAGGTTGGTGAAAATTCCTGTCAAGTACTTAAGCACCCGATGGAAAGAGGACAACTCCCCCGTTTGATGAATGGCAGTGCGTGGTTATTCATAGTGTCAATACGCTGCAGCGTTGCAGAACAGTTTCTCACTGATATATTCACACTCCGGACTACAGCAGATGATGTATTAACTAAAAAGCGACTGGCATTGGCTTGAGGATATCACAGGTCTTCTGTAGGAAAGTTCAGAGTGATAATTAATTCCCCAATCCCTTGGCAATAGTACTATTCTGTTTCAGATATCCAAACCACAGCATTGGACTTACAACCAACAGTCATTTAAAATGGTAGCATTTGAGAGAGAAACAAAAAATGTCTAGACTAAATCAGAGGGAAAAAAAACACTACCGCAACTGTTAATTGATATCAAATATTCCAGGTTTTATATTACATTAGTAATATCAAACAAAGGTTATATAAAGGAAATATAATCTTCTATAATAATATCCATCGCCATCTCTCAGAGGTGACATTTTAATATTAGTTTTTATTGCATTTTTATATTTGCATTCAAATGCTCAGCTAGGTTCGGGGCGTCACTCAGACACTGGTACTGTATTTTCATTAAAGGGAATAAGGAGTTTTTCTTTATTTTCTTACTTAAAGGTTTGAAAAATAATGGTGTTGTGCTCCTCATTGTGTGGCTTTCTTTGGCCTAATAAACCAAGTGTCAGAAACCATTATTATTTCATAATTACATCCCATCGTCTGCTGTGTCATCTCTATAATCATTTATACCCATCTTTATGACTCTTTATGCAATCTAATGAAGCAGTCACCTCATGAGAATGATTAAGGCATAGCTGTAAACACAGAAGGCCAAACTGAGCGAAACGAAACCCCTTCACACCATTCTGAAAGTTACCATATAATCTCATAAAAAATTAAGTTGCTTTACACAGCATCATTCAATATTGTCATCTTGGGAAATTGAGTCTGTGATTAAAAAGTGTGTGGAATGAAATACATTCAGTGTATCTTTGAATGCAAACTCTGATTTACATAATTGGCAGCATTGCACAGCAGATCCTTCAGAGTATGACTGATCAAATGAAACATGGAATACTTACTGTGATGATCAGCATGATGCCTTTCAGAAGGGTCAGCAGCGATGTGATTGGCTGAATGACAATCTGAGCCAACAGGATTGTAAGAGAGAGTGTCCAGGTAAAGGCAGGAATGACGTAGATATGGCTGTACAGACAGACAAGAGTCATGCAAACAACACCATTAGAAGTACAGGATTAGAACAGATCCAGCAATAACAGACAAAGAATTTGTGATAGGATAATAGCTGTGATATTTTTCTAAAGTGAATCGCCATCAGTTTCGAACAAAGACATGTCCTAAATATTGCTCAATCTGAACAATGCATGGTTTCTCACACAAAAACAGTAAAAATATAAATTGTTGTAAGGTAAACACCTTTGGTGGCAACAAAGCATTTTATTTTGCCTACGGATTATGGGCCTGTAACGCTGTGGTCAATGTTAATGCCCAATGGCGAACCGTGACTATTGGAGCTAGGGCCTCAGTAGCGTAAAAAATCTGACGTCATACATATAGAGAAGGATGCCCGTGGTTACAGAGCATGTCTTGAGAACTTTGTTTTGCAGACATGTAGAGGACCAATTTGGACTAAGCCACACCTCGACTGTTGCGCACAAAAGCAGCACGTGCACAATGGTTGTAAATATCTATTGCAGAACCACGTTAGAACAAAATGCAGTTGTTTCAAAAAACATTTGTCATAAAAGTAACTCAAATAGTTGAATAAATTAACCACACAACGACTCACGTTGTTTCACTCACTGTTGTGATCGATGTTCAATCTCCAACATGCAACAATAAAAAAAAATGCACCACAACACGAAATGTCATGTACCCAGTACTTCCAATTGCAACATAATTACCTTTGTTTTACCACATAACAGTTTTCTAAAGTTGATATAATATTTTAGTGCATTCAAAATGATATGAACGAGATAGCAAGAAAAGCAAGCTGCCGATTAAAACAAAAACATTACGATTATCAATTACAAACAAAGTCCATTCCATATTATTTCTACCAAGAGACTACCAAAGAAAAATTCTTACTGTAAGCGGAGCCCGGCCAAGAAGACCGAATGTTTCTTACTGAGTACATGACTGATTGACTAAGTAGCCGCTCACTCGGTGTAATGGTTCGAGATGCGTACTGCTGTGCATTCAATGGCGGATCTATCCTCTCCCCCAGCCAAATTGATTGTTTTCATTATAGGTACCGTATAGCTATATTAGCAAGCCGTCTACAGTAATCGCTAATTGTATGTAGCGTTGCGATCCTGTTATAGGTTATTAAAGCTGATTAAGGTTATATTGCGATGGACGAGCTGCACCTACAAGGCCCATTTCGATGTGTGGAGTTCACATAGCGTAATGGTTGGCTATTCAACTGTAACTGTTTTCGAAAGGAACGAACCAGCCATGGAGTAATTGGAGTCATTGCTTTCATTATAGGTACTGTATGGCATTTAGCTAGCCATCTATAGCAATCTCTTTCTAATTTAACACGTTGAATGTGAAATTGCTGGTTTCGGTGTTAATAGATAATGTAGGGTTTTCAAGGAGTAGTTTCAGAACCTTGCTAGTTACAAGCTAGAGTAGTGTTTAGAGATGCGGACCACCACGTGGTCGCTAGGGATTCGATCCTCCCCGCGGACCAAACAAAGTAGGCATTGTGATTTCTTTAGGATAGGCTAAAACGTTACTGGCTACAACCGTCAGTGGCTAAGTTATGGTAAGCCTAATGTAAAACTGTTTACGGCCATATTTCGATGGACGAAATGCACCGACAATTACCATTTCGGACAAAAATAAGTTAAATCAATGGGGGGAAAAAATCTAAGTTATAATATATAAAATGATATAGACTTACAGATTTGTATCCATCCTTAGGCCCTCTCTGAGGGCATAGAGGGCCCTGACGGTTCCCCACAGCTAATGTCAATTGTCTACAAGATTAGCAGACATTCTAGTTTACCTATGCAATGGGCTCATCTGATGCTCAGATGATATGATTTAGCCAGAATGGACTGCAGGGATAGTGGATGCCACTAAAAAGGACTGAAATAACCTATTGATTTAAGCCTCCAGGGGGATCACTTGAAATTCACTGTTTTTTTTTTTCTCCAATAACCCTGCCTGCTTTTTGTGCCTATATCCAGCAGACACCCCCAGTGAATAAGATGTTCTTAATGAACCACTCAAGCATTTACATGGGCTGCACCAAGTCCAACTGGAAACAGATACTGTGAATAAAATTCAGGTTAAGTATTTACTGGGGCAGAACAAAATAAATTAACTCTCTGAACTGATAAAGGTAATTACAGACCTAATTCCCATGGAGACCCAAGAAAAGAATGAAGATACAGTAAGTTCGGTTTGACTCCACACTTGAGCCACTTTGGCACAGCTGCCACAATCACATCTATCCAGGCCCGGGGCCCAATGCTTTTGCACTGCTATCTTGGCCTGTTTACAGTGAAAACGATACATGAATAATATAGAGCATGTACAGTGAAATTTTATGATTCACCGCTTCATCCTTGTATGACTTCAAGGTCAATGGATTGTAGCCTGAATTAATTTTACTCATGTTGTGGTTTGTCCAGCCAAAGAAAGTTGTGCGCTTGGCATTGAAGTTGTCCAGATGTGTTAAGAGTAGAGTCGAGTGGCTGAATTCAGTCGACATGAACACACTTGGTCATGTTGGTGTCGGGTGCTTGCCCATGCATGTCATAAAATATGTGCATAACTCTGATATACCTATATTATGAATGAACTGCCTACCGTTAGGCAGGAAGACACAAAGAAGATAGTTTATGTTTTGAATTCTGAAACCTATTGATCCCAGTTTGTGATTTCTTGCTTGCAGCATTCTTTTCCTCTCCAAATCTATTACCATAAAGAGCTCATTCCACTGTTAACTGCTGAGCTGCTGAATATTACAGCTACCGTTAAAACAGACAATCGATAAACCTCACCTACAGGCCCGCGCACACACGTCTCCTTGAAATGTTATCAATGCATTTGCATGGAAGGCCATGATTTGCCTGAATGTTTTCCCAAATGTGCTCTGCAAGCATTGGGGGGGAATGCTGGGAGGCCGGGGGCAGGAGAGACTGTGTGACAGTGTGAAATGACAGCATCCACGGTCCAGATGGGAGTATTGACAGTGTGCATTTGTCTGTGACATCCCTATTCCCACACGCCAGAGCTGACACCATACCAGAGTAGCATCACAGGGCGTACAACTATATGGGAAACAAGTCCCTACTGAAGACAGTTTTCTGAATCACTCAATCGCTAAAGTATAAAGTGGAAACACCTAGTGCTGGCTTTGTTATGAAACATACTAACTAATGAGGAACATAATCAGCTTTATACTCAAGCAGTAGTAAGTGAAACAAGAGCATAATGAACTCACCCGGATCAGAGAACAAACTATATGTTTATTTGCACTACAGAAATCCAACAAATTGCTCTCAAAACTCTGAATAGCTGTACGGTAATATCACCCATTAGCGTAAATCTCATTACTAACTTACTACAGTTTTTTTTGTCAGTATTGCTATTGACATCCATGCCCTTTCACACTAAACAGAGGCAGAAGGATTTGTGTTAGGGATATTTGTTAGTATGGTAATAAAGTGCAGCTAGCTGTCTGTGTTGATTCATCAGCCTGCCATCCCATGGCTCCTCTTAACCCAGCACTTCACAAATGAAATCCACCAGCAGACCACACTGACAGGGGGAGGGGGTGGAGAAAGCTGTAAGCAATAACATTGCTCAAAGCGCTTATGGATAATTTTCCCTGATAAATAAACTGATTAATTATTCATATCCGAGGATCTTTAAAGTGCTTGCCTGGTACACAAATTGATCTTTTCAGACTGATAATAGAGTATTATTTCTTGTTGCAGAATTTGTCTCCAGTGTATGTTTTCAGAGGAAAGCTGTAGGAAGTGCTTTAATTAAAATGAAAAAGCTCTGCGCTCTGGGCTTCACCTAACTCAAGGGCAAAATCAGAGCCACTTTTAAGAGGTAGGAGGCAAGTTTCCGAGGTAGAATTATGTTATTTTAGATATCACCCATGACTGCATTCCGCAAATTCTCACCCAGGAGGTATTTCCAAAAAAAAAATACTTCCCAACAAACCACTTATCAATCTATGGAATGCAGTGTGTAAAGGTGTGCATGTACAGAACAACTATCATGTCCCTCAAATATCTTCACTGCATTCCCATTAGAGGCCTCTCCGAATCTCCAGCATGGCAAGAGAGATGAAGATATTCAACTTCTCAAGTACAGGTCAAGCAGAAATCACAAATATCTTCAACAGGTTGTAAAGGCATTTTTAATTGAATTTGGATAGTATATGCTGTTCAAGGAGAGGGTAAAGTTCAAGAGTGTTTATTCATTTTCTTTATGGTTTATATGTAAAGCTGAAGCTGACTACTGATGGTCACCTAAACATGGACACTAACAGATCCTGCTGTGAATTTGACCATCTATACACCATAAAAGAGCACCTTTGAGTTCTAAACTGTTGGTGAAAAACAAGCACATAGGAATAGATAATATTAATATCCTCCATGTTTTATTATCAATATAGGACAATATGACAAGAGTGTTATTTTCAAGGTAAAACAATTCTATCAATCAACTGAGAAGGGCAAGAACTTGATAAGTGTGGTAAGAAAACAAAAGTTTTGTTTCTGCGCTATCCACAAAAATCTCAGATACTGAAGAATGTACTCTTCCTGTTTTGCTATTCTTGTAAAACCAGTGTTTGTTCTTCAAAAAAAGTCTCCAGATCACCCTGCCTATAGGCAAAATATAATGAGAGAATTCCTCAGTTGTACTGTTTCAAGTTTTGTGAAAATAAATTTTTCTCAAACATTCAGAGGCCATAATCCTTTCAGAAGCACTAGTAGTTGGTGAAGCAATCTCAAATATGAGTTTAAAGTAAAACTTCCAGAGTAATGATAAAAGGAATAAGTTGTTAAAAGCAAAGCTTTTTAAAGATGGAAACGTTAAAGATATAAAGTCTTCCAAAATCACCGAAAACATGAGGCACAAAATTTTCCCTTCTTGAATCTAAGAAATAAATAAATAAAACACATAAAACTGTTTTTTTCAATCATTTCTGAACATCATGGTAAATGGTCTAAGTTATGCTTTCCTTACATCGTAGTGTCTACAAACATTGTTACAATTTGCTGCAGGCCTACATGTATAACATTTGACAAATACATTTAATATGTTCTCAAAATAGTCTTGTTTCATGACAGCTCAAGTCATCAGTGTTAGGGCTGTCTGCACTGCCAAACAGAAAAAGACAATGTAAGCCAAACAGTGCCAAATAACTGACATGGCCATAATCTTAAACCCAGTCAATCACCCATCCGCCTTACTGGTCAAGACTGGCAAACATAGAGAAAGGTGTTTGCATTACAAAAGGGTTAAGAGCGAACAGTGGAAGAACTTATTTAAACGTGTCGGGTTGTTGTTGTGCTCTGTCCTCTAGACTTACCTCAGATCTAGAATCACAGCGTAGGCCTCACTGCCAGCCAGGACATAGCTGATCCCAATTGACACACTGAGAACAGAGAGAAGGACTTCGTTATATATCAGTTCTCACTTCATCCCACTAATTAGTGTCTATTTCTATCAGGATTGCAGTGACAAGCTACTCAAACTGACATCAAGCAGGAAACCTGCGCTGTGCACAGCGCCTTCAACAAACTGAAGTAAAGTTACCAAAAGACAAGTAGTTAGAACAACAACTACTTTTGACTTCAATTAAGTGACAGAAGAAAAGCTCAAATCTTACAGATGTTTGTTTTCTTACATCTGAAACAACATCATCTTTGAAGAACTGAAATGTGAACACATGTTTTGAAAGGCTTCAGGCCAGAAAATCTAATCCTGGAGCAGGAAGGCAAAAAATCCAATTAAGAAGATAGATTTTTGATTTGCGACAAACAGTAGGCAGTCTGAGTGAGAATAATGATAAAGAATGACAACATAGGAGCTATTTGATGAAGGAAAATGAGATATTGTATATAGACAGATGTACGGTGGGAATGGAGAATTGGCTTCACTGTGCTGTCCATCATCCCGAGGCCACTGCAGCACTGTGCAGCAGTAGTGTTAAGGTGAAGCAACGGTGGTTTTTGGAGCAGACAGGCGCACGGGGAAGAGGAAGGGGTCACAGCTGAGCATTGATGGACCACTAAGCACTTCGAACACAATGAAGGGGGTATCGATTGAGAAAGTGTTAGTGAGAGCTGTCTAAATGCTGATAACAAGGCCCATTCCATCAACTGAGTGGGGGCTAGTCTAGCAGAGTAATAAACCAAACATTACCCTGCAGATCACCACTGACATTTTGGTAAATGGTCTATATGTCTGATGGCGAGATTCTTGTTGACAAAAACCAATCTGAAAGGGAGCAGTGGTTTATGTACTGTATTCTTCAACCAGAGAAAATAAGGGGAAAAAAAGGTACACATGCTCTGGTTTAAAGGCTTGTATAAGCCTGGATACCATGATGATAACATCGTGACAGAGATAAATTAAAAAATGGAAAATAAACTTTTTAAAGCTTCAAGGCTTACTAACCTACCACAGCATCAACATCTGAAGGTATTTCTGATCAGAAAAAAAAATCTCATTATGCAAATCCAACGTCATAAATAATGACACCTACAAAATGAAGTCAGGTGATTAATGCTCGCTTCATCATTTGTGCAGAATATATTTGACTGGACAGGTCATTATTTTGAGGAGAAAAAGAAGAAGTGTTCGTTAGGAAAGACATGGCATTTCACCTATAAATAACTGGAGCCTCTATGCCAGTCTAGAGGGCAGGGTCTGGATTAAATACCCACTTAGTTTCTGATCCTGCAAGGTCAAGTCTTTCCCTCAGTCAGACAACACAGGAGAGAGAATGAGAGAGACCAACAATAATGCACCCCAGTGCCTTGACTTCATTAACCTTTTTGTCTTTATTAAAAGCCAAGGTCCCGGACAAGCTAATCTTTATTCGCCCAGTGGGGTGGCTACAGATGACATTTTAGAAGTTTCCATGTTTCCTCCCAATGAGCTGTTGGGATAGCTAGCTGCCAGCAAGTTTGTCCTTCCTTTCTCTAAAGCCGATTCTCTAGGTCTTCTTTAAACATTAGTGTGTGACAGCTACCCCAACACTCCATCCACCACCAGTGTGTAGCGCCCATAGGGGACGCATAACAGACATTTTTCAATAGATCACTCGCTAGTAATGAGCCATTACACAAAATTTGCAAGGGGGTGGAAAACATTTAAAATAATTCAATGAAAAAGAGCTCTACAAAACCCAACTGAAGCACAAGTATACGTTTTATTCTAACACATTTTCAAGGTAACACAAGGTATATGGTAAGATGATAGTGTTTTATTTTATTTGAAGGTTAGGCAATATAATGTAAATTGTTTGAATAGAAATCAGAAATTTTATTTCATTTCAATGTCAGCTGTATGCCCGGAAATGCCCTTATACAAAGCATCTTATTTTCAAACTCCCCGATAACATAAAAGATTTGTATTTTATTTTTATTACCAAGGGGATCGTATGTATTCACTTGTAATAGTCCTAGAAGTAATGGCAGAGATAAACATTTTAAATAAAGTTTCAAAAAGACTAGCTAGGCCTTTCTAGTGTTAAATATTTTTTCTTAAAAATGTGGATACATTTAAACAATATAGAAATCCCCATGGTCCTTGCCACATAGTGTCAAATCCATCTGCTTGACAGATTAAGATTACTTATTCAACTTGTCCTTGACTGGTGTATGAACTCAAAAACTCTTGGTTCACATTATTTTAATCTTTATGCTCTGCACCATGTCACCTGCATTCCTACACTTTGCAATTTCAGCATGTTAAAAGTATTATGATTATCATAGTGATTCAGGAGTAACATTAAAAACAATGTGAAACCCCATACCAAATTGCTGGGAAAAGTTTTCTAAAAGTGAGAGATTTTCTAAAACGCACACAAGATTATGTGTAAGGGACTTCTGTAACATTGCAGGCAGGAGGCAAGACACAGGCGCATGGAGAATGGAAGACTTTTAATAAAAGGACTAAGATGTAATGAAGTTGAACACAACAAGACATGAACAAAACAACGTTACAAAAGGAATGGAATCCAAATAATTACAGACAAGACACATGAGCAAAGAAAAAAAAATAAAGGGGTGTGATCAGTAATGTAACTTCCCTTTAAAGATAGTGAGAAAGACAAATAACGTTGTAAAAGATAAAGAATGCTAGTATACCCATACTAAAATCAATGGAGGAAAAAAAAGTTGCCAAAAAACAACACCAACATAACTTCCACAACAATATCACCACAGCAAAGTCAATGGAAAATATAACTAGCTGGATGGCAAGCTATAAAATGATTCTGATTAATGCAAAATGTATTTCTTAGCTTTCCTGAATATAGAATAGATAGGAGGAAAAAAATTCTTTATGAACATGAAAACCTCTCTCAGATAGATGTAAGAAAAAAAATAATGATGCCACTATTTTTCTTTCCTTTCTCAAAGACAACAAGCAAACTGAGAGAAAAGGTTACTTCTGAACGAATGGAGTTCTCAGCATATTTTATAACAAAATATTATTGACAAAGAAATGTAAACAGGCTTGTGATTGCATCAATAATATATTTTATTTGTCCATTTTAATTAGCGGTGATATATTGGTTTAGATAAATAATAAGAACATTTTAAGTAAATATTCAAATTCAACCAATCCTGCAAATGGAATTTACTGCAGACAGAAATCAGCTTTTGGCTAAATATGTAAGTTTACAGAGACTTGTGTTCAGTTATACACTGTACCTGTTCAAACAAATATTTTAAGCAGCACATAAACCATATGATATATTAATATGATATGAACTGTATATTATAGTAAATTGGGGATATTAAGAAACACTAAAGTCTGTCACTGTAATATCTTTTATGTACTACAGGATCATTCAGTAGGTCTGAATTGATCTTATTCGTCAAGGCCTGAAAATCATCAATAATAAATTAGGTCTAATCAGAATACTAGTTACCATGAACAATGAACAATACAAATAAAACTTAAATAGAAAATAAGCTAAATCAAATACTCAAACTTACCTGTAAAATATATATTTAGAATGTGTTTTCTGTGTGGATCATAACAAAGGGAAAGAGTAGCATTCGACTGAAGGCCTTATACAGGTGCTGGTCATAAAATTTGAATATCATCAAAAAGTTGATTTATTTCAGTAATTCCATTCAAAAAGTGAAACTTGTATAATGTATACATTCATTCCACACAGACTGATATATTTCAAGTGTTTATTTCTTTTAATTTTGATGATTATAACTGACAACTAATGAAAACCCCAAATTCAGTATCTCAGAAAATGTGAATATTTTGAAAAGGTTCAATATTGAAGACACCTGGTGCCACACTCTAATCAGCTAATTAACTCAAAACACCTGCAAACGCCTTTAAATGGTCTCTCAGTCTAGTTCTGTAGGCAACACAATCATGGGGAAGACTGCTGACTTGACAGGTGTCCAAAAGATGACCATTGACACCTTGCACAAGGAGGGCAAGACACAAAAGGTCATAGCTAAAGAGAGCTCTGTGTCCAAGCACATTAATAGAGAGGCGAAGGGAAGGAAAAGATGTGGTAGAAAAAAGTGTACAAGCAATAGGGATAACCGCACCCTGGAGAGGATTGTGAAACAAAACCCATTCATAAATGTGGGGGAGATTCACAGAGTGGACTGCAGCTGGAGTCAGTGCTTCAAGAACCACCACACACAGACGTATGCAAGACATGGGTTTCAGCTGTCGCATTCCTTGTGTCAATCCACTCTTGAACAAGCGTCTCGCTTGGGCTAAAGACAAAAAGGACTGGACTGCTGCTGAGTTATGTTCTCTGATGAAAGTACATTTTGCATTTCCTTTGGAAAAGGCACAGAATCCACGTTGCTTGAAGTCCAGTGTAAAGTTTCCACAGTCAGTGATGGTTTGGGGTGCCATGTCATCTGCTGGTGTTGGCCCACTGTGTTTTCTGAGGTCCAAGGTCAATGCAGCCGTCTACCAGGAAGTTTTAGAGCACTTCATGCTTCCTGCTGCTGATCAACTTTATGGAGATGCAGATTTCATTTTCCAACAGGACTTGGTACCTTCCCACAGTGCCAAAGCTACCAGTTCCTGGTTTAAGGACCATTGTATCCCTGTTCTTAATTGGCCAGCAAACTTGCCTGACCTTAACCCTATAGAAAATCTAGGGGGTATTGTGAAGAGGAAGATGCGATACGCCAGACCCAACAATGCAGAAAAGCTGAAGGCCACTATCAGAGCAACCTGGGCTCTCATAACACCTGAGCAGTGCCACAGACTGATCGACTCCATGCCACGCCGCATTGCTGCAGTAATTCAGGCAAAAGGAGCCCCAACTAAGTATTGAGTGCTGTACATGTTTATACTTTTCAGTTGGCCAACATTTGTAAAAATAATATTTTTGTATTGGTCTTAAGTAATATTCAAATTTTCTGAGATACTGAATTTGGGATTTTCATTAGTTGTCAGTTATAATCATCACGATTAAAATACCTTTTTGATGATATTCTCATTTTATGACCAGCACCTGTAGTTATATTGACCCACAGGAGGATGCTTTGTCTTCAGAAAAATGTGTGTATGGGAGGTGTGCACTATGTATTAGTGTGCCTATGCCTGTATGAAACATCTCTACAGAGTTAAAACTTTACCCCTCTGTGGAGTCTGCTTGCCTTCCAGGGTGTGATTCATTAGATGGCCCCCACAGGGTCTTACCATTAAATAATGCAGTAAGGCATGAGATTAAATGACATCACTGAAAAGCATGGTCCAAATGAGATGCAGCACATATGCCCACAAGGCATAGCTTGGATTCATAGATGTGGACAAAGGTCAATTCACTTCCTAAGATAAAGAATGTTCCATGAGGGGGACAAAATGGAGGTAGCAGACATTCCCTTTGTAAATTAAAACAAAAAGCTAATGATTCACACAATAACTATGATGAGTCTAATTGGTATAAAACATCACCTCTTTGGATTAAACCAAGCAGTGTTGCAGAAATGTTTTTCATAGAAGATAAAGTAATCTCCCATTGTTAATGCTTCATACTAATTGACAATACAAATGTACAAGATAATACTGCATAAACTCTACAATGGGCAGGTAGACTGAATACAGCCAGCAGTATGTCATTTAATGAAATCCCTCTCAAAAAGTTACCGTGTCCACACTCAAAAAGTTAGAGTCCACATATTTAAGTTGTACCACATGTGTGGCTTAATGGATGGAAGGGTTATGACACAAAATGGGGTGCTTGAAAATGTTCTTGATGATGATGATTAGTAACATACAGTACCAGTGGAAATGTTTTATATGTTACATAGGGGCAGAAAGGAGCCACCTGGGTCATTTCTACCATTAGGTGCCATTTTTGTCCCGAGGAAAATGTTCATTCTCATTTAGTGTAAAATTAAATGTTTTTAATTATGAGGGGAGGTGTCCTAAACTAAAAACATGTTTAAAGGGAATGTAATGCATTCTGAACACTTATTCAGTGAATGTAGGGGAGAAATGTAAGGCATAACATAACATTCTGTTATTATTAGCTGAAATCTCTCATCATGTATTTGACTCTTTGTGTGTCCCTGAAATTACTTTCCACCCTGTTAGTGTGTTGTACTTCTCCTTTAATTAAAAATCCCCATGCCACTTTGACTTCATTTTTGTGGGAAAACAACAGCTCAAAGCAAAGTTACTACTTCTTGGTTCAATACATTTTTCAATGCTTCATGATGTTAATCTGTCTCACACATTCATTTCCACCATTTAAGGCTATATCATACAAAAAATGCATCACGTTTCATAATTTTTTAATTGTTTGATGGAGAAATTCAAATGTAGGTCAAATGTTCATCATCATTAGGGGGTCAAGCAACGAAGTTGGAACGTTTTATTATTATTATTATTCTCCAGGGCCATTTTCAGAGGTCCATAACTCTGTCCCCTCTGGTTCAAAACAAGGACCTTGGCCATCACGAATGACCTTGGCCTTCATGGTACCCATATTCCTCATGGTGGCGCTGTAACACTCAGTCGAAAAAGGAGAAAGTGAAGCTCAGATTTCATGAAACGAATGTTGTAGAGACACACAACCAAGTTCCAGATATACCCATTCTCATGCTGACCAAAAAATTCTCTGGGGTCTTTCAAATTCGCCCGTTGGATTTTCCTCCATTTTGGTGAAAAACATGTTAATGACATAATGTCTTTATATGGCCTCCATTTTAACTTTTCTGAAAAACTTGTTAACGACATCTCCTCCGAGACCGCTGTATGGATTTGCATGCCGTTTGGTGTGAAGGACCTTTGAACCATTGTCTTTAAAATGTATATAAGGAAAGGTGATCTCAAATAGTACAGCCTAAATCAGCAAATGAAATTGAGCTGGGCGGGTCTATGACTTTAGACATCCATTAATCCCAAATGGAACATCAAACAGCTACGAAACGAAACATACTTGTAAATGTGTCTGCTAGGAATGGACAGGAAAACACCCATACAGAAATGCCGCTTGGGGGCGCTATAAACATAACGATGTTTCTCACGATTTTGTCGTTGATTAAAACACATGACATCTCCTCCGAAACAGCTGAATGGATGTGGATGACAATTCGTGTGAAGGACGACTGGACCATTGTCTTTAAAAGTTATATTATTGTAAATGTTTCTGGTGGATTTTCAAAATATGCATCTGTGTGTGCTATTTAGGGTATTATAGATCACAACCCGTTCAGACTGCTGTGTTGTAGTGGAAACATCCAAGCCCTTCAATATTGTGACCCCAGTTCAATTCCCTTCGCAGACATTCCAAATTCTGTATCTTATAAATGTTTATCCACTTGGTGCTTTTCAGTCTTCACACAACAATACATATGTGAAATATCATGATTTTCATTTATTTGACCCCTTTTATACTGTTATTGTTTTCCAAAGAAAGGAACCAGCCATGGAATGATTGGAGTCATTGATTTCGTTAGTTCCGTTAATACATTTTCTTTTGTCCACGTTATTTCAGCAAAAATGTAATGGCTGAGGTAAAAGTTGCATTCTGCTGTTTAAATAGTGTAATGATTAAAGACCACATAGAAAACCAAGGATTGAAACCTGCCAGCGACAACAATATTCATCCCTCCTAATCGGCTGAACTAGGATTGCCTGGTTCCTTTTCTGGTTTCAAGGTATTTTTGTTTTGTTTTGATTTCCTCTTATTCGATTGGACATCCTGACTGCTAGAGGCATTGGGCATTTTTAAATAGCAAAACATTTCTCTAGTGAAAGCATGCAGTGAGATGCTTCCTGTGCCCCGGTTGGCCCCCTGAAACACTGCTTGCAGCTTTTATTCTAACTTAATATTGCTCATTCACAGGCTATGGCTAACTTATCATTATGTGTGCTGTATGTTAGTGACTATATTGAAATATTGCATAGTCACATGAAAAATCCACTTACAATTATTAGGATTCTAGTGCCTGAGTTCGACCAATATGTTTTCCTGACAGTTAAACATTGACTTTTCAGAGCTTTTAAAAATGTTGAGGTTCAAAGGGTGCTGCATAGTAGGAATGACCTCCCTGATACACCTGCATGGAGCCATATCATTTAAAAAAAATAATTTGTTATGTTTGTTCTGTCAGGAAGCCTCCACACAATCAAAGCATGTTATCATTGAATCGTGAATATTTGCAGTGTTGAGAGATGTGTAAGAATCACACTTGAATACCTAAGTTTCCATTTCCTACCACAATATAGTGATTTACTTCCTTAAGGTTTACGTCTGACATTAGACTGTTCTACAGGCAAAATCCTTATGTAATACTTTAGCAGCTGTTGTATGAGTAGAGCTTACAACTGGAAGAGCAGGATGAAGTTGAAGGCATGGCTCATGGGCTTGCTGAGGAAGAGGACTCCCAACACATGGAGATTAGGGTGCAGCTTCTCCTCCGGTGTCTGGCAGCTGGCTGCGTCCTTCTGCAGTAGGCCAGTGTCTGAAATGGAGACGAGAGGTTTCAGAAATCAAACCTCCCTGGGAGACAATACTGGATTTCTTGGAGAACTGCTGTTCCTGGTGACAGGTACATTTCGGAGAATAAGCAAGGGATAAATGGCGTTGGGAATGGTGTGACTTAGTCAGCCGCTGAGCACGTAATGGATGAGCAGTGCCATCCTTCAGCACCGCCGAGGTCCGCGACACATCACTCTCCATTGCCTCACCATAGAAGACACACACTTTGACTCTGGGATTACCTGCTCACTCCATTTTTATGTGGTAAATAATGAATCAGCAAAGAGATGAATGGGGGAGATACAGAGAATGCAGGGAGATGAATAGGGACAGATAAAAAGAGGTGGTATCGAGCAAAGGAAGCAGGATGTAATCGGATCACTGAGAATAAGTCTTAGTTTGATAATCCTTCTAACAGCCTAATGGAACAGCAGACTTGACAAAACGCATGGAAGAGTCATAACCTTCAATCTGAGCATAATGCTCCACTCATTCAAAATGTGTAGAAACGCAAGGACTTGACCCTTCTCCAACTGATAATCTTTAAGGCCTTAATGCTACATTGACATAAATGGAGTATGGGAAAGTTAGAAGAGTATGGTGCAAAACACTCAAACATACACACTCTGAGTTGCTCTTTAGGTGAGGTTCTTTCAACACAACATGTGGGAAGATAGAAGCATCTCTTTCTTCGTGAAGATAAAAACGCATGCATCACAGAACAATCTCTCCATATGTTTTTATTTCATCTGGCTAGATGAGACATTAATGGCCATAGAATACAACATACTGTAATTCCTAATTGCACACAAGTTTGGGCTTGTCTATTAAAATGACAAAGAGCTTTTAAAATCCGTAATGTCAGTAAGCCAGGAATTTCAGTAATAAGGCTTTGGCAGTGGAATCAGATTATATCTTGCACTACGATAAAACTACTGTACCGCTGATGTAAAAAGGACAGAGGAATAGAGTGCTGAAGGTAAAGTAGAAGGCGATATCAGTCATTTCTCAGAAGAACAATCCATCTGTTACGCAATGGGACAGCCAAGTCATTAATGTAAAGAGATGATAGACACCCCCACCCAACTGTCACTAAGCTTTCTCCAGCTTTGAGGGGAGAGTGAAGTGAACACAAACATACTATTTACCTGTACACAATATTTAATGAGCACTGAACACAGCATTGGTGCTAATGACTTAGACTGATAAGCTCCCAGGTTTCAACCACTGTGGTCTGAGTTCCTCTTATTAGACAACATCACAAATGGTGGCACTCATCAACTAACATTGCTGCACAGTCTGAAGTTACACCACAGCATGTGGATCATTCAAATCCTCAAATTAGCCACTGGTGTCTCTTATACCTACAGTGCTTTTATAGTGTGTTTTTTCACCGCTATACACCGTCATGCTATTAGGAAGTAATGACAGGAAAAACATTCAGATATATCTGAAGAACGTATGAGCATGTCTCTCGGTGCACTGATTCTTTGAATGGGTAAAAAGAATCCTCTAACCAACACAAAGCTCTTCATCTTGTACCTGGAAAAACATCACAACTGAGGATGATAAAATGCCTGATGGAATGAGCAACAAAAACAAAATTGTAATGACTTAGAAATAAGTAACACTGAGCTTTAGGAATGTCTCATTGCAGATCCCTTTCCTATCTAAGTGGATTAGTTTTTTTTAATAAAATAAACCATGTGAGATTTGTAACCACTTGCAGTGGTGTAACTGTTTTGAAGTCCTACATGCAATATCCCAGTGATTGAAAGGGATAACGGTTTTGATTACTGAAATAAACTATTAGCAAGTCAATAATTGATTGCAGATGCATATTTTCAGCCCAGAAAAATCCATATTTTTAACGCATTGACGCGTACGATCACACCGGTGAGTTCAGACTAGAGTGGTCCCTGAAGAGTAGGATCACACCGGTGAGTTCAGACTAGAGTGGTCCCTGAAGAGTAGGATCACACCGGTGAGTTCAGACTAGAGTGGTCCCTGACGAGTAGGATCACACCGGTGAGTTCAGACTAGAGTGGTCCCTGAAGAGTAGGATCACACCGGTGAGTTCAGACTAGAGTGGTCCCTGACGAGTAGGATCACACCGGTGAGTTCAGACTAGAGTGGTCCCTGAAGAGTAGGATCACACCGGTGAGTTCAGACTAGAGTGGTCCCTGAAGAGTAGGATCACACCGGTGAGTTCAGACTAGAGTGGTCCCTGAAGAGTAGGATCACACCCCTGTGATTAGAATGTACCTTTTGAACGCACCATTAGAACATCTAGGTGCGAGTGACGCAAAGATCACAGGTTAGACTGCGCTTTTATTTACTCACATTTAGCTCAAACAGTATTCATAAAATGTCCTCATTTTCATTGTTTGAAGATCTACACGACAGAAATAACGAGGTAGCAATCATTCAAATCGGGACAAGAAAGGTTAAGTATGTACCAACACGCAGCCAACATCACCAGACATATTTTGCTAAAATAAACATAATACGTTTGAACCATATCCTGGGAGAGATGACGCCCCGTCAAATCATTGTAGAAAAACTTTGTAGAAGTTGCCTTATCCGAAAGTAGCAAACCTTTGTGAGCGCTGTCATATTTCTTTATCAACCAAAGATAAAGATGATAAGTAGTGACGCCGACAGGGGACAACAACCGTGAACGTTGCCCGGGCCTGGGGGGGCCCCATTTGGTTGGCTTAAATATCATTATTAAATGTTAGTATTCAGCACCATCAAGAAAGTTACACAGTTATTAAACAGAATAATTGCATCGATGAAGGGATTCATATTTTTTCGTATACCGCGTTAAAATTAAACCTTTTTCTGTAAAAACTGTTTGTTTCTACCAACAGCCAATCAATTCCCTAACACCTACAGCCAATCAGAGTAATACCCTAACACCAGCGCCAACACAACCTTGTTAAAGCTGCACAACATTGGTTATATGTCGCGGAGCTCCGCCGTACTGAGAACTCTGCAGCTGCGGCCGTACTGAAAACTCATTATGCAAGATGCAACAGCCAATCAGGGCATGCCGGCCCCTATATAGGACCTGTGAGCCCAGAGAACGCAGCTGGTTCCTCCTGAATTGCCTTGTCCATCTCTACACGTGTAGAGAGAGCAAACTTCTTCGCACAGGAGGTGGATGTCTCCGGCGTGCTGGATTCTACAGCGACAACGACGAGATGTCCGAGGAGGACACTTCTACGCAGGACTCGACTCCCCTCACTCAAACAGGCCCGCTCCCATCCCACGTGGGTTGTGGTGGCGGCCTCGCGCTTCTACCTCTCTCCGTGGAGAACTGAATGATGACATCTCTTCTGCTGCTACATTTGTCCTCACGATTCTCTGATCATCGCCCGGGCTCATGTGCTAGCCTCCTCCTCCTACTGCCGCGGCACCTGCTCTTCCTCCCGTGCGATGCAGGCAACCCACTCCCAGACTGGACCTTCCGTGGCCGTCTAAGGAAACCAGACCATCCTGACTAGGCATGGAGCGGCCTACGAGTTGCATCGTTGCCCTAGTATGCCTCCATCGGTGGCTATTGGAGACTCAGCGAGCGCTCTCTCTGTCTCCATGTCTGCCCCGTTGGGTATGAGCAATGGCGTGAATGAGTGGCTTTCCCTCATTCTCGCCCTGCAGCCTGCAGGTTTTCTAATGTTTTGGCATGTGCACGCTCTGTTCCTTTCCCTGTGCATTGTTAAGGTAAGAGTTATGTTAGCTATGTTCAGGGTAGTGAGTGTTTTCAGGAAGTTAGGTATAACTACTCTCCCCTCCACCTCTAATAGACATAAGCGCCGGCTAGCGGTTTCCGAGGCATCTCTTATTCCGCTGCCTGCCAGTCCCGAGCGTGTTCGCTCTCAGAGTTCTGCCCGGCACAACTGTGTTTACATTCACTCGCCTTCAGTGAAACGTTTGCGTATGCTAATGCCGGGCTCATCTCTCCCGCCATTCGCGGGCTCCCGAGGATCCTGAGAGTTCACTTGGTGTTACAGACGTAACCGTGGTGGCATCTCAACCCGCTTGCAGACACGGGATCAAACGGCAGGTAACGTCGCCGGCTCTCGCCTCCGTCTCGCTACCTGTTCCTTCTGATCACCTCATTCCCGTCTGCACTACTCGCCGTCTCCTTAGCAACGCGTCCCCACTCAGGGTGCAACGTCCGCGTATGCAAATGCTGGGCTCCTAGGTGTAAGTTGTGCTTTTATGCAGACTCAGGCGGTGTCTGAGCCAGTTAAGTCACTTGTAACTTTCACATGCCCTAGTTTGCCTCCATCGGTGGCTAATAGAGACTCAGTGAGCGCTGTCCCTGTCTCTATGCCGGCCCCGTTGGATATGAGCAGTGGCGCGAATGAGCGGCTTTTCCCTCATTCTCGCCCTGCAGCTGGTAGGTCTTCTAATGTGTTTGCTTGTGCACGCTCTATTCCTTTCCCTGTGCAGTGTAAGGATAAGAGTTACGTTAGCTACGTTCATGGTAGTGAGTGTTTTCGGGGAGCTATAGGTACTCTCCCCTCTCTACCCTCCACCTCTAATAGACATAAGCGCCGGCTAGCGGTTTCAGTCTCTTATTCCGCTGCCTGCCAGTCCCGAGCGTGTTCGCTCTCAGGAGTTCTGCCCGGCAGGATTGTGTTTACATTCACTCGCCATCAGGGAAACGTTTGCATATGCAAATCCCGGTTTCCTCTCTCTCTCCAGCCACTTGAGGGCTACAGAGCGTCCTGAGATTTCACCCGTTGTTACAGACGTAACCGTGGTGGCTTCTCATCCCGCTTGCTATGACGAGATCCAACGGCAGGTATCGCCGCCGGCTTTCGCCTCCGTCTCGCTACCTGTACTCCCTGATCATTCCAGTCCCGTCTGCCTTACTCGGGCGTCTCCTTGGCAACGCGTCCACTCTCAGGGTGCAACGTCCGTGGATGCAAATGCCGGTTTCCTCTCTCCCGCCGTTCACGGGCTACCGAACGTCCTGTGAGTTCACCTGTTGTTTCAGACGTAACACTCAGGGTGCTACGTCCGCGTATGCAAATGCTGGGCTCCGCTCTCACTCAGGTTCCTATTGGTGAGAGCGTGGTGTTGATTGGACAGCAGGATGGCTCTGTGGTTAGCACGCTCAACTCCCATTCAGTAGACTGGGGTTCACCTCCCGATGTGTCACCTGGTTTTTCTCATCCCTTTCTCTCCCTGCCCTCCTTGGGCCGTGTCTCTTCCTCTCGGGTCGAGCTCGGCGGTGGTGAGGGCAGAGAGGGAATTCAAACTTTTCCTGACCAACACCCCCCAACTTCATGCTCTTCCTCTCTCAGAGCGTTATTGGAAGTGGCGTCAGCATTGTACCATGTCAGCCTGGCTTGATCTGGCCCAGTTTAGTTCAGCGGTGATGTCGTCACCCGACAGAGCGTCCGCTCTACTGTCAGAGGTCACAGAATTGTCCGGTGTCCCGGAGGATCGCAGACAGGACCGCTTTTACTCCCGTTACTTCCTGGTTCCCAAAAGAACGGGAGGAGTGAGGCCAATCTTGGATTTGCACAATTTGAATGCGCACATAGCCAAACGACCGTTCCGTATGCTCACCACCAGTCTCCTGCTAGAAGCCTTCCTGCCGGGAGATTTCTGTTCGAGCATAGACCTCAAGGATACTTACCTCCATGTCCCGATCGTTCGCAGACACAGGAAGTTTTTCCGGTTCACCTTTCAGGACAGGGTCTACGAGTATACAACGATTCCATTCAGCTGCGCTCTGGCTCCACGCACCTTCTCCCAATATCTGGAGGTGGTGCTGGAGCCCCTACGCAGGGAAGGCATCAGGATTTTAGCCAATCTAGACAACCTCCTGATTCTAGCATCGTCCCTGGAATTGGCCAGGACACACACTTTCCAAGTGGTGTCCCTTCTCACGCGGTTAGGTCTCGCGGTGAATTGGCAGAAGAGCGCGCCAAGGCCAGCCCAGCAGGTTTCTTACCTGGGTCTGGTCATAGACACGCGCACGATGAGAGCGCGCATTTTCAGACACCCTGGCTCTCGATCTGCTCTCTACCCTCAACCTGTGCCGGCCGCCCTGCACGCGCCCGGTTCGGGCCATCATGTCCCTTTTGGGTATGATGGCCGCAACACACAAAATAGTCCCCCTGGCCCTACTGCACGGGGGCAGCCTACAGGCCTGGTTCGCTCACCAGCGGGACGGCCCGGTGCTTCATCGAAACCGGACTTTGTCCCTGCCAGCTCGCCTACAAGGGGACCTGGACTATTGGAGGGACCCCTTGGTGCTCTCTCAGGGCGCTCCACTGAGCAGGATGTCAGAGTGCGTTCAGGTTTTCACAGACGCCTCTCTTCACGGATGGGGCGGTGTGTGCCTGGGTCAGGATGTTGGGGGCGTGTGGCCTCCCGGCCCTCGCCACATCAACCTGCGGGAACTGGACACAGTTTTGTTGGTGCTGACACATTTCCCAGACATAGTCGAGGGCCGCAATGTCAACCGGGCCACGGTCGCGTACATCAATCCCCAAGGGGGGGGATCAGGTCTCCTGCTCTCCACCGGTCGGCGATACGTTTTTGGCTATGGGCACATGCCCACCTCCGCTCCCAGACTACGACTCACATTCCGGGCCATCTGAATGGGGGCGCGGACATGATGTCTCGGGGTGGCCTTCATCACGACGAGTGGTGTCTCATCTGGCAGAGGTTTGGGGAAGCCCGGGTGGACCTATTCACGTCCAAATAGAACGCACATTGTCACCTGTGGTTCTCCCTGTCCCAGACGGACGCCCCCCTCTGGAGGTGGACACGTTCGCGCGTTTTGTGTGTTCTATTTACTAGACGTGTCTCCATCTTCTCTTGTTCATTCGGTCCTTGGTTCGGCTGCCTGAGATCTCTGGACTTTATTTTGTTGGCTTTGCCTTGATTCTATCCTTTCCTTATGAGTGCAGGACCCGGTGGCCTACTTGGCTCAGGGGTATTGTCACTGCCTACCAATACACTTGGTGTGGGTTTGCCTCCTCCCTGGGGCGTTGCCTCACATTGAATATTTTTTTGTTTTCTCATGCCCCTCATCTCGTGATGTGTGGTGCATGGGTATTTTCTGTTGTACTTGTGTGGAACGGATACGTTTCCCTCTCGCTTGAGCTCAACATCCCTTCTCCCTGGGTTGGCCTATGTTCATTGGCCTAAACTAGGGGGATTCCATCATTACGCATTTGATCATCCCTTTCTGACCTTGTCAGCTGTCGGGGATGTTTTCGTCTTGGGGTTTACGGGGAAGGTTTTTACTGGACCCTGCAAGCTTACTGGTGTTCCGGCAGGGAGTACATCTAGGGGGCGGAGCTCCACGACATATAACGTTAGTTACCGGGAATGTAACTCCGGTTATATGAGTGGAACGGAGCCCCCGAGACCTGTTGCCCTGCCGTCCCACGAGTTATGCTGAATAATCTCGGGAGCGCGTTCTCTGGGCTTATGGGTCCTATATAGGGGCAGGCGTGCCCTGATTGACTGTAGCATCTTGCATAATGAGTTTTCAGTACGGCCACGGACGCGGCCAGGGTAAACCACTAGAAGCTAAAGCCCCTCTAGGGGGCTCCACTCCACTCATATAACCGGAGGTACATTCCCGGTTACTAACGGTTTCTTCAATGTCAATTAATATTTTTTGGAGCTTGCCTACTTCCCAGCCAACTCTGTTCCAGGCAATAACCTTGGGCGAGGCAAGCTTTCCTCCTTGGCTTATTTTGTGAAAACGCGTTTTACCTGGATGAAATATATAGCATAAGCATGCCATAGGGAGCGAAGTTCACTAACTGTAAGAAACTATATTGGCAGCTAGGGACCAGCTGTCAATTCCTCCCTACAGCATACACTATGTAAACATCAAAGAAGCAAAAGAAGACTTTTAGACCAACTCTATAGATAGTTACCAGGAACCCTAAGCTTACATTAGCAAGGCTAAGGCAGTACAGAGAACATTCTGAAAATTCACTTTCCTGAAGTGATTTTATGTCATGATCATAGTCATAATAATCCCAATTTAAAGTGTGTCTAAATGCTGCATTAATGCCATGATAAGAAAATTATAGGGAATTGAATCTTCAAAAATGTAATTAAGCAACATCTGTAATTGTACATTGCAAACTATTGTAGCAATACACATCACTCATTTGTAGCCTACCTTATAGTTGCAGGGTGCTAGCTAGCTAGTTAGCTTGCTAAATATGTTAGTGATTTAATTAGTTTACAGTAACATCACATTGGACAGACTACTAAAACAACAAAATAAAGTGACAGATCTAAAAACCATTACCAGGAGATTCACTAAGGTAGTTGTATATAGCCTATCAGGATGACACCTCCAGCCAATGGGTTGGGTTGTTCGCCTACTTTGATGGAGACAGACTGAATGGACACTCAACCTCTATTTCTTGAGTTCTCTATATAAAGTTGCTGATCAGACAGAATAATTGTTTGCCTGACTGGCCATAGTGTTTGGTCTTTCACTTGCCAGCTCAGCTGCCAGGACATGGATATGTGATCAATTGATAGTTGATCAATTTCAAGCATTTTACAGTCATGAAAAGCACATTGGGTTGGAAAGACTGCGTCACATGCAAGTGTAATTAATGACCTCAAGTAACAAGAGTGAGCAACCAAATATGCAATAAAGCGATTATAATGGAGTGTGGAACTGAACTTAATTTTGACCAAGATGATTGACATTCCAAAAAATTATAAACTGTGTGATTGCCAAACAGTCTAGTCATTTTTGTTGTTGTTGCAAATAAAGGAATCATCACTAGCACTAAGAAGACTATGATGGTCATGTTTCCCTTATGTAGTCTGTGCCAGAGAGTCTGGTTTAGCAATCCCACTTGAAAGCAGCGGATATTCAGAATGGCTTCCATTAAAAAAAGAATACAGTTCCACACACATTTCTTCTGACAGGGCAGACCCAATCCATATCACCATTCATCTTCATTAGCTGACTGTTCCCTCCATCTCTTGTCCAAAATACTTAATGTTTTGCATCCATGGGGCCCCAGCCGACCTTGATTAGCTAACGTGGATACCGGTGGATTCCTCCTTGCGCCATTTTTCCCCCTTTTGCTAACGCTCCCAGCTGCATTTCACACCAAAAACAATAGAGCAACCATCTGTCTCCATCTGAGTCAGGGAGCCAGGCATTTCATGTTGTACACACACACAAACACACACACACACACACACATCTTTGCTAACTAATAAAGCAGTGGGGAAAGCAAACAGCATGCAGATAAATAACACACAAATATTGCATCCCTTAATTTAGGGATCCAGTTATATTTAACACATTGACTCTGCTAATCAAAGCT
The DNA here is from genome assembly GCF_011004845.1 of Esox lucius. NCBI lineage: Eukaryota > Metazoa > Chordata > Actinopteri > Esociformes > Esocidae > Esox > Esox lucius. Next base: position 16,771,270 of record NC_047576.1, read on the forward strand.
AGTAACTGATGGTTAGATGGAGAATCTCAGCTAATGCCTGGGATCAGAGAAAACTATGCTATATCAGAATGTTAATGATGACCCAGGTCAGGATATTCCTTCATTTGCAGGAGTAAGCTAATTTGAGCTGCAGCACAATAGTGCTCATGAAAATTTCATTTTCACTAATGGTTATTTGGGCCTCAGAGCCAAAAAAGCTGTCTCAAAGGACCATATCAAACAATCTGGAGCCCCACCAATTTCTAACATCTGGGCACAATTAGCAGTATGAAAAGAACGGACAGCAGCGCAAAATGTGGGCAAACCAACTCCTATATTTAACTGTGTATGGATGTTCAGACTAAACGCAACAAATTATTCAAACATGTTCTTTAAACACAAGAAACAGGATTACAAAGAGATGACCAATGGCAATTGTTTACCTGCTTCGTCACCTTCATCATCATCCTCTTCTGTGTTAGTGACAGCAGGCTCCTCCAACCCAATGTCTTGTAATAAAATCCGCTCAGTCTCTGTGCTCTTAGAAAACAAGGATTAAACATTGCTTTGGTTTAAATGCAATGACGATGGGCCATTCACCAGCTGGCTAAAGTGTTAGCTGGCTATCAGTGTTTGATATTGACACTTTACCTTTAGTGACTCAATTTGGGCAACTTCGCATCGCTGGAGTAGGTCAACAAATAGGTATATGAGGAGAGCCTGACAAGAAAAATGAAGGGAATTACTTGTGAATTCTTGGAAAGTGCATCCTCTTCACAACAAATAAACCATTACCTTGCCCAGTGCCTTTAAAACCAATAACAACATTCAATGCTATGCCCACAAATGGTCTCGGCTTAGATCGTCTATCTGACCTATGATTAGGTTGTTGATTTTTTAGGGGATTGTTGTTATGCTTTATTGGACAGGAAAATGGTGAAAGCAGAAACGTTTTGCTGATAGAGCAATAGGTCAGATTCCAACCCACGCTGCAGCAGTACATGTGCAGTACATGTTTGACAACTTATAAACCTGCATCCGGTTGAATAAAGTATGCAAAGTAAGTATATAACACTTCCCAGGGTTTCCCGTATAACAGCCTTATTATTATGTTTTCCAAGGCATGTTTATAGATGGTAATACATTTGGGCAATTGATTTTTTATTTACACAAACTGAATCTCATCTCAGCTGAACTCTTGGATGCCTTTGTGTCCGCATGCAGTTTAAAGGACGTTCCAAACTAGCATAAGCACAATGACAGGAATTTTTATGGCAACAGCTACCTTTGCCACCGCAGCTAAAACAAATCCCAGGGGAAACACTTCTGTCATAGAGCACTTATATTAAATGTGACCTACCATACTGCAATGACTCTAAGGGTACACTGTAATTACATGGCGATTATGTTCCTGTAAAACAACAAACCATCAAACTCACCTGCACAAAGAAACCAATTATAAAGGAGACCAGGAAAGGCACAAGTCCAGCATGTGCTATTGTGACAGGAAGTCCTGTGAAAGCATGTACATAATTGTAGTTGTAAAGAAGTAAAAAAAAAAAGGCTACACAATTGACTATAATTAATAAAATCCTACTTAAGTAAACAATCAAAAGGGTGCACCTCCCGATCATTTGAAACACCTATATTTTTGGTCCCTCTGAACCAAATTAAATGAATGTGGTCAAGATAGTTTTTTAAAATTCTATTCTATAAGTATATTGTTCTCTTAAACATAAAAAGAAAATTCTCTCCTCACTTTAGATACTGTATTGTAATTCTGTCACCTGTCAGCTCAATCATGGTTTTTGGTCAGAGAATGCACTCTCCTCCAAGCATTCATACGTGAACACACGTATGAATTTACATAATTATACAGGTTTAAAACAAAGATTGAACTGCATCTATTCAAAAACTTTAACAATTTGTTCAAAAGAAAAGTACAGTAGCTATACATCAGTGTTTACACTATAGTTTTTTTCTGACGGCCAATATGGATGTTAAAATTCCAGAATTTCGGCCATACAGAATAGCTACTATACAAACGCTTAAAATAGCCATTAAAGGTGCATGTAAAAAAATAAAATATATCATGGAAAAGTACATTTTGTCCCGTAATTCAAATCAAAAAGTGACACCTTCATATAGTCTAGATTCATTACACAAAGTGAAAAATGTCCAGCCTTTTTTGTTTCAATGTTGATGATTACGGCTTACAGCTCATGGAAATCAAAAATCCAGTATCTCAAAATATTATAATAAAAACCGTACAATACAGAAATGTCGACCTGAGAAGAGCTCTAATCAGCTACGTAACTCCCTGAGGCTTCAATCTCTCAGTCTGGTCCCGTACACACAACCACATATTGGGGAAGACTGCTGACTTGACAGTTGTCCAGAAGATACTCAGTGACACCCTCCACGAGGAGGGTAAGCCACAGAAGGTCATTGTTGAAAGGGCTAGCTGTACCAAAAGCATATTCATGGAAAGTTGACTGGAAGAGAAAAGTGTGGTAGGAAAAGATGCACAAGCAATGGCCGCAGCCTCCAGACGATTGTCAAGCAAAGCCAATTCAAGAACTTCACAAGGAGTGGACTGAGGCTGGTGACAGTGCATCAAGAGCCACCACGCACGTGTCCAGGAAATGGGCTACAAGTGTCACATTTAGTGTCAAGTGTCAAGACACTCCTGAACCAGAGAATGTCAGATGTCTGGGTTAAGGGGAAAAAGAACTGGACCGTTGCTCAGTGATCCAAAGTCCTCTCTTCAGATGAAAGTACATTTTGCATTTAATTTGGAAATCAAGGTCCCAGACTCTGGAGGAAGTGCGGAGAGGCACAGAATCCATGTTGCTTAAAGTCCAGTGTGACATTTCCACAGTGAATGATGATTTGGGGTGCCATGTCATCTGCTGGTGTTGGTCCACTGTGTTTTATCAAGTCCAGAGTCAATGCAGCCGTCTACCAGGAAGTTTTAGAGCACTTCATACATCCATCTGCTGCCAAGCTTTATGGAGATGTTGATTTCCGTTTCCAGCAGGACTTAGCACCTGCACACAGTGCCAAAACGACTGGTAACTGGTTTGCTGCCCATGGTATTACTATGCTTGATTGGCCAGTGAATCTATTGGGTATTGCCAAGAGGAAAATTAGATACACAGACAAGCTGAAGGCCGCTATCAAAGCAATCTGGGCTTCCATAACACCTCAGCAGTGCCCCAGGCTCCATTCCACACAGCATTAATACAGTAATTTGTGCAAAAGGAGCCCGGACCAAGTATTGAGTGTGGAAATTAACATACTTAGGAAACCTTTTCAGGTATTTTGAGTTAATTAGCTGATTAGAGCTCTTCTCAGGTCGACGTTTCTGTATAATAAATGTTTTATTCTAATATTTTGAGATACTGAATTTTTCCAAGCCGTAATCATCAAGATTGAAACAAAAAGGCTTGAAATGTTTCACTTTATATGTAATGAACCTAGAACATATGAATGTGTCCCTTTCTGATTAGAATTTCTGGGGGGGGGATTAGCTTTTCCACAATATCCTACATTTTTGAGATGCAAGTAAAATAGCCTACATTTAAAAAACAATAAAACAGAGGCTATGATCCAACAAATGTTTTTTGTTTAAATTAGTCAGCAGAATGAACTTTTCACAATATTTGCGAACTGAGCATGAAGGCTGCAACTAGGGCGTCACAATTATTAGCCTACATCATTGCCTGATCGAAATAATTTAAAACAAATATTTTAAAGACAACGATCTTCTTGCACAATATTTTGATTGCAAAATCGTGTTTCCACTCTGAATATGGGATTTTGAGACCAATGTTAGAAACATCTCAACAAATACCATGCAAATTATGTCAGTTTCCATAGGATGTCAGAGCTTTTGACAGCTGTGTGGAAAGTTATAGGCGCAGATTCAGTGGCCCTCATTTATCAAAAGTGAGTACACCAAATTTCCAGCGTACACCTGGCGTACACCCAAAACCACGGTGACTTTGAGATTTATCAATATGGACGTTGGCGTACGGCACTCTCAAATCCTACGCCAGCTCAGGAGGTGGTGTACGCACGTTTTGAGTTACTGCGGAAATGCGCAGAAAATAAAATCCTAACGCACTGACAAACTGAAAGATAATATATATTATGACCCACTGTAAAAAATTTAAAAAAACATAATTACAAATTTCAGTGTTTATTTTTGTGCAACATGGACTTCAATGTTTAATTTGTGTGACTTTACCAAAGCATTTGATTTATATGTATTCCTTCAGATGCGAGCCTGTGCGCTTTACATGACGTTTCAGGGTTAGGCCCGGCAGTTGCGCACGGACTGGGTTCAGTAATAAAAGGCATTTAATGACCAAAATATAATTAAGACTGACAAAATAATAAAAATGACATTCTTCTTCTTCTTTTAAATAATAATAATAATAGAAATAATAATAATAATAACAACATTCTTCTTCTTAATAACAATAAACATCAATAATAATAAATATCATAAAATAATAAGAAAAATATTACAAATTGTCATGCAATTATTAATGTGAAATAATGGTACTCCACATCACATCATCATCTTTTATTCCGCTATTTAAACTGCCAAATATATATTTCTTTTTCTTTCTATCTCCCTGGTGATCGTCTCAATCTCCACGTCAGAGAAGTTTCTCTTTTTTGCCGTCTTCCGTGTGTCCATGGCGTAAAATTAGGGTGTGGGGGAAGCGGAGACTTGAATATATAGGGGCGTGTTATTCTAATGACGATCGTTTTCAGCCGCAGCATTTATCAAGGGCAGGTATTGCCTACACCTGGATTTTAAAGGTACGCACAGCTTCATAAATCAGGCGGTGAGAGGTGTAAGCAAAATCTTACGCCAACATATACGCCTGTTTCTACGCAACAATGATAAATGAGGGCCAATATGTTTAAATCTAGTTCAAAATTGTATAATTTAGCCTAATTTCGCAACATTGTTATTTAAAGCCTACCGTGTTTCAGTCGCATCAACTCAGATCGACCAAAGGAAAAAAAACACTCAAGTGTGTGTAAAATATTTTGACTAATATTAGTACGTCGATTTTTGTCATTTCCAACAATTTTTTCTAATTAATAATGCGCATTAAAATCTATGGATATAAATATATTTTTTGTCCCATTGCATATTAAACGTTGAAAAACTTTTTCATAAGTAAGGAAAGCTCTTTTAAATTACTATGCTATATCAAATGACTTTGCTTTTCTTTGTTCTTGCAGGCCTCAGTTGCACCATTTGTTTTTTTTAAACCGGCACGTGGATGTCAGCTTTGCCTTCGACATGGTCGAGTTGTCTGCTGGAGTTACTGCCAGTGTGCGGTTTTTGAATCTCGTGCCACACTTAGTCACATGACCAAACACTCGGTAATGTCTTACTGTAAGAGCAAGCAGACCTCGCTGTTTTCTTGGCAACAGATCATATAAGTCACACAATATTAAGATATTTACTAATCTATTAACCTATTTATATATTAATTTGGCATATTTCCCACCGGACATTTTGGCTGTTGATATTTTCATCTGATTGACAACTACACCCATTACCAGTGCCGGCTCTTGCCTTTTGGGGGCCCTCAGCAAAATGTAAATTGGGCCTCCCTCTCTTAGCGGTTTGGGGCTCCCTAGCAGTCGGAGGCCCCTATCAGTTGGGGCGCCTAAGCAACCGTTTATGCCGACCCTGCCTGTTACCTGGCGAAAAGCTGGCATTTGTCAGCTAACATAAACCCTTTTATACAGTGAGGGAAAAAAGTTTTTGATCCCCTGCTGATTTTGTACGTTTGCCCACTGACAAAGAAATTATCAGTTTATAATTTTAATGGTAGGTTTTGACTGGCTAGGCCACTCCAGGACATTAATGTGCCTCTTCTTGAGCCACTCCTTTGTTGCGTTGGCCATGTGTTTTGGGTCATTGCTGGAATACCCATCCACGCCCCATTTTCAATGCCCTGGCTGAAGGAAGGAGGTTCTCCCCCAAGATTTGATGGTGCATGGCCCCATCCATCGTCCCTTTGATGCGGTGAAGTTGTCCTGTCCCCATAGCAGAAAAACACATCCAAAGGATGTTTCCACCTCCATGTTTGACGGTGGGCGTGGTGTTCTTGGGGTCATAGGCAGCATTCCTCCTCCTCCAAAAACGGCGAGTTGAGTTGATACCAAAGAGCTCGATTTTGGTCTCATCTGACCACAACACTTTCACCCAGTTCTCCTCTGAAACATTCAGATGTTCATTGGCAAACTTCAGACAGGCCTGTACATGTGCTTTCTTGAGCAGGGGGACTTTGCGGGCGCTGCAGGATTTCAGTCCTTCACGGCGTTGTGTGTTAACAATTGTTTTCTTGGTGACTATGGTCCCAGCTGCCTTGAGATCGTTGACAAGATCCTCCTTTGTAGTTATGGGCTGATTCCTCACCGTTCTCATAATCATTGCAACTCCACCAGGTAAGATATTGCATGGAGCCACAGACCAAGGGAGACTTACAGTTCTTTTGTGTTTCTTCCATTTGCCAATATCAAATAATTGCACCAGCTGTTGACACCTTCTCACCAAGCATCTTGGTCTTGTAGCCCATTCCAGCCTTGTGTAGGTCTACAATCTTGTCTCTGACATCCTTGGACAGCTCTTTGGTCTTGGCCATAGTGGAGAGTTTGGAATCTGATTGATTGATTGCTTCTGTGGACAGGTGTCTTTTATACAGGTAACAAGCTGTGATTAGGAGCACTCCCTTTAAGAGTGTGCTCCTAATCTTAGCTCGTTACCTGTATAAAAGACACCTGGGAGCCAGAAATCTTTGATTGAGAGGGGATCAAATACTTATTTCACTCATTAAAATGCAAATCAATTTATCTGGATATTTTTTTTGTTATTCTGTCTCTCAGTGTTCAAATAAACCTACCATTAAAATGATAGACTGATAATTTCTTTGTCAGTGGGCAAACATTCAAAATCAGCAGGGGATCAAATACTTCCCTCACTGTACATTTTTCTTTGGAGCTATTGTCGGCTCTTTTGTAACTCACCTAAGATTCCAGTTCCCAGTATGGTTGCAATTGACATACAATCTAAAGACAAGAGAGAGGTTACAAACTAAATCCAAACTTGAGATAAGCATACAAATAAAATCTTAATGCAAACCTGCAACAAGGAGATCAATACATGATTGACCCTCAGTGGCTAGTTTATTAGGTACACCCAGACAGTGTAGGACCCTTATGACTGCAGAACAGCCTGAATTCTTTAGTGCATGGACTTTTTCAATATGTCAGAAATGGTACACAAGGATGGTGGTCCATGATTTTGTGATAGCATTATGCACTTGCTGCAAAGCACCCAGTTCTCTCTCATCTTACATATAATTCATTGGGTTGAGGTCTGGGGATTGTACCTGATAAAAGGTGTGATCATCAACTGCAGTACCTAATTTGTGAGTTGTGCATTCAAAGAATACTTGCCAGTAAGTTGCCTGCCTTGCCCAATTCTTGCTGTTTTCCCTTGACCTCTCTCATCAACTAACCTTTTCACCTACAAACAAGGCTGCTGCTGACTGGATGTTTTTTTGGATGATGGACTATTCTCTGTAAATCTCTGTAAGTCTTGCATTCCATTTCTGAGATAATGAAATCAGATCACCAGCAAGTCATTAGGTGACTCACTTTGCCCATTCTAAAGAGTAATCAAACAGTAACTGAATGCATACAGTAGATGACTGTGCATAATTAATATAGCAAGTCATAGCCACATCACTGTCTGCAGGCTAATCCTTTGGGGTACATAGTCAACTGGCCACTGAGGGCAATAAAAGTCAGTTTTTGTGAAGTATATTGAGTAGTAATCCATCCTCCTTTTGTATTTAATTTAACAGTAAGTGGAACTGAGCCAACATGACAAGCTAGTAAAACAAAAAACATAGCTCATACATGTCTGCAAAAAACATTTATGGCAAAATTGTCTACCCATATTTCTCAAGTTTTGGTTAACAGTGTCAATAGGGTTTCCTGCTTGTTCATTAATATTTTAGATCCCGATACCAGAGCCCCTAGTGTATGGCATGCTCATTTACATCAAGAACCTGCAGGTGCATCCTGCCCTGGGCTACTAAACAATGTAAACACTGTTTCCAAAACTTTGTAAAAGAAAAATGGCTAAACAACTGGTTGCTAAACTTAAATAGAAAAAATTGCATGACAGAATAAAATGGCATCCAACACCTATAGAAGTTGATTTCACTAAGTCTTGGCCTGACATCTTTTCAATCAGTACATGTGGAATGAACTATGTCCTGTCAAACTAGTAAGCCAATTTGGTACTTTCACCATCATACCACACCTACATCTAGATTCACACATTATGGTTGTTATAATTTGAAATGTATGTGTTATCACAGTCTTTGTATACCCTTAATCGTATATGTTGTTAACTCGAAATTATTCTCCCTGAAAGAAAAGATGGATTACAATTAGAGCTGTATTTCCATCTGTTACGAACATGTTTCATATCCTTTAATTGTTATGAACTATTTCCAAACTCATTAGCATTCAGAGTGCAAAATTGTTTTTCATATGCGTTTAATATGAATCTTTTTACGTTTTAGATACACACACACTAAACAATAATCCATGAAATCTGTTGCTGTCGATCATATTCTGTAAAGGAGCAACAACGTACAGTTAAATAGCCTAGTTAAATGGTTTGGGCAAACACGCGCTACGGAAATGAATTCACAGACCAGTGTCATCTTTCTATAATGTGCTTTCCTATCATCCCTTCGAGATGCGCTTTAAAAGGAGCAATGGACCAGGTGTACCCATGCTATATTAGGCTATTGTCTGTTTGGGGTGAATGTAATGGAAAACATCTCGTCTGTCGTTTTTAACATCAATTCAAAAGCTGTTTTTATCTGATACTCACAACACTGCAGGTAAATTAATCTCAATTTCCAGGGTTTATCCTGGTTTTTCCTCGTAATTTTGATGGAAACTGTCGTGACATTGCGCTCAGAAATGGGACAAGGGGATTGGCATAGTTCTTCTGCAGCGGTAGCCATCATTGCATCTCCTTTCACACCCGTGCAGTCTGAATCCAGTGACTGCACATAAGAACAGTGGTGGGCGCTTGCGCGGGGGTGTAGGCTATCGAATATGAGGCGCATCGGTATGTAAACACGTTTTGTTGTGTAATTGGGACATGCAGATAAGAAATGTCGTTGGCCAAAACCAGCAGAGGTAAATGCAGCAGCGGGTGCCAATTCGGAAATTACTATAATCAATTAAAACACACAACCTCTTCCAATCATGGTGTGCATCCCTACCTATAAATCGTCTTTAATAAAAGTAGTAAAGCTTTGTCTCGGATCAGCAAATTCTCATAAACGTTTATCGTTGAATTCCTTATTAACAAAAAGTTAACAAATCATATTGGTATATACTTATCAAACTCAATTTTTAATAGATGTAGTAAAATGCAGCACATTCATTTAAATATCTTTACAACATACTAAATGTTATACCAAAGAGAGTAATCAATAGAAGCAATTCACTTTTCCCAGTTGCAAATCATTATAATTATTCCCAATAAGGAATTGTGTAGACCTAGTGGTATAAAAACACAGTGCTGTTGATGAGGGGGATATATCTGCAGAACGCAAGTCTGGGGCATAACTTATGGGGGTTCCTTAATATTAAGTTACGCACATTGACGGTGTCCATTGGTGTGTTTTTGATTTAGTGTTTGCGTTTATGCAAGCAAGAATTACAGGGTCAATGACAATAATTTCGGTAAGTGCTTCCATATGACAACCTCTTGTATATTTAGGGATAGTTAACGTGTTCACTATGATCGCTTATCTACTAAATTATTTGAATCTGAGATTTGAATAGCTTGCCAGTGACAGATCACAGAAAACACGACAACCCTTATAGCTACGTTTGAAGATAGCTAGCTACGCGACTATGTAGGCTACTTGTTAGCCAGCTCTTGTCAATTAGGGTACGTTATAACTAATTAAAGATGCATGATGCACCTGTCACTATATGCAAGCAAGCAAGATCCATTATATATACAGTATGTTGTCATTATTTAGAAATGTAAACAGTAATTTGTCGTGGCCATCTTCTATGCAGTTGTTTAAAAAGTAGAAGTATTTGGCTGTGTTCACCGGTTTTGGAAAGTTGGTATGGATGAGCAAAATGACCTAAACAAATTTCATAACTAACCAATGACTTTAATTGATAATTTAAACTCTTCCTTTTTATTTTATTGATCACTGGTTAGTTTTGAACTCCCTTTACCTGGTTACTTAGATATTAGATACTTCCCTAAAGTGGTGAACACAGCTGAACCCAGTTGAGTACTTTTACTTCGTACACCTCTACTTCTATGTGATTGTTGTGATCTTTCATTTCAGTTGCCAAAATGCATTGTTGACCTGGGGGATGCTGTAAATGCCAACACGGGCCTCTTCTGAGACCGGTCCTCACCCCTGAATGATGAGGAAATAGAGGGTGCTGTGCAGATGTTCAGTGAGGCCTCAACTCTAGAGGAAGAACAAGAACCTGTCTCCCCATTCATGTTTTTGTTTAATAATCTTGAAGACACTGAAACATTCATGGATGAAACAAACAAAAGAGGACTTGGTTATAATTTTGAGCTTCTCTGTTAATTACTTTTGTTAATGTGGATACATCAGCTAATGCTGGCTTCCAAACAAAAAAAAATTACAAGATCCAGAAAACACAATATAGTTTGACGAGACAAAGAGACAAGAAACATCAGTTGTCTAGCAAGAATAAACTGGACAGTGTTTTGGAAGTGTTCGCCTGGCCATGCAACATGATAGGATGAAACCAAAGCCTACAGAATCTGGGCGAAGCTGAGTACACAGTACATGAAGAAACAGTTTAGTTTTGTCAGTGTTGGAATGTAATGTTTTGAATATTTGATTGGGTGATTAAATGTTTAATTGTCTAACTGGCAAATCATTTATATATATATTTTTAGGTTATGCCATTAACTTCATGCTTTTGGACTACATTCATTGACTTTCAGTAATGTCTGTTGTGCTCTTTCGGCCCTGTTCTACTTGTAATTTATGTTATTGAATAAACTTTTAGGATAAGGGTTAAATTATACCTCAGATAATCAATTCCAAGACATGTAACACTTATATTCCTCCCAACAATGTTTTAAGTCCATAACCAAGTCATTACTCTAGAATAAAAAATGTGCTAGTTTCAGGCATCCCAGGAAAAATGTATATGTCTGTAAACAGATGTTGACCTGGCCTCTACATGATGCAAATTTAGTCCTGCCACCTTTCTGCAACAGGCCATAGAAAATTAAACACTTCCAGTTACCAATTTAAACTTTCTAGAACAATGCTATTAAACTGAACAGTGCAAGTCAATGGAAGGAGAAACCATTACAATGATTTGTATGAAAACTGGTCAGATCTACACAGCAGAACCCACAGGTCTCGGCGAAGGACCTTCAGAACAGTTTAGCCAAATCTGAAGTTGTTGCTCACAGGTCCACCGCACGATGTACCGTACACAGCATGTTCACATTTGTGTAATATGTCAAATCTATGGAAAATGCATAAATGGTAATTCTACATAAAGTGCGAGGGTTTTAAGTCTGTTTCACTTGTAAGGCTCAGATCAACTATATTGTAACTGCAATATGCAGCATTGTCAACCATCAACCTCCTAATGATGGACCTCTGCTGTATCACATATAACCAAGCAATGGCTACTCAAAGAAAAACTGACCATGGCAGACATAGTGAGTATGACTGTGCATGTGTCTGTATTATAACTGCACTCAGCAGCTTTCTAAACCACGAGTGTCTAATTCTTGACTGTAAGCAAAACATTTAAAACCATTTTTAGAGAAACGTCAGTCTTCAAATTAATATATTTCAGTTGTATGTTATCAAAAATGTAATCCTGAAACAAAATACAATTAAATGGTATTGGAAAATACCGTTTAATTTTACATAATTGGTACAAGCATAATGAGACTAGAGCGCTTTTTCAACATGTAGTCAAAGCAAATACACTTTTGTTTTCTATATCTTCTTCTATATGCTTGAACCGCTTGAACCTAGTGTTATATGTTGACAAAATAAATTAAATACACATGATGCTTTGAAATACTGCATTTCTATGTTCTACTGATTCATCGGTATGAATGAATCTAATGTAATCAGCAATATTTTAATGATAAAAAATGCTGTCAGAGCAATATATTACTGTTAAATAGTATTTTCCTATACTTTTAGCAGCAGGCTTTATGATACAGTATGTTTCTATTCAAAATGATGTTAAAATTATAGGCACCACCAACAATTCATATACATAAAATATTGGCATCCGTGCACTTCTTCTCAAACTGTAGAAATTCAAAAATGCTTTGGTATCCAAAAATGTATTTATTTTGTCTGCAGTTCAACGAAATAAAAAACAAATTGAAATATTTATTAATATTAGCTTTCTCCACAAATAAATGCATTAGACAATGTTATTGGCAGCATCTAGAATTGAAATAATTTTGATCTAATGCCAGTGATTTTCTGGCATTTGCCTAAAGCACTGCTTTCTTTTGTTGCCTTTACCCCGTTTTCCCCCCTAACTTTGTGATATCCAATTGTTTATTAAGACCCTGCTTTATCGCCGCAACTCCTAGCGGACTAGGGACAGTCCATCAATAAGACAAGTCAAGATATGTTTTCTGAATCCGCTCTTGTTCTTATCACAATGCTTGATCAACCATGAAGTCTAGACCGTAATTCCAACCCGTGTCTTGCAGTGACTAGGCTACCTAAAGCTCCTAATATAATGTGCAACAACAATAAGATGTTTGCCATGTGGCCTTTATTAAATATGACATCACTGACATGGGGAAAGATATTCATCACCTGTTTTTTCCTGCCTAACAAGATCGCACACGGCAGTCTTCAAATGTAGCTCTAAGGGAATACATTTGCTAAGTTTTCCTACATTCTACACAATCTGTTCCACAAGTTAAAGAGAGACGTGATGTTGTCTTGAAAGATGTGATGTTGTGATAATAGATAGATATGATGACTTGATTGATGTGATTACAGATAGATGTGATGTTTCCATCGTTGTGTCTCCTTACACCCGGGAGTTAATATTGTGTGTATCTGTGCCATTAGGGCATCTGTTCCACCATGTGCAGCACCATTAAGGCCATTCTCATGTTGAAGTAATTAGAATATTATTCAGTGGTTGATTGGTCCTGTTGAAAAGGTTGTCTTGAGTCATGATCACATGACCAACTGGATCATCAGGAGTTATGTTATGACCTCTAACCAAATGTTTGTAGATCCTATGAACATGACACAATTCTTGTTTAAATGAAACAAGACGGCCAATATGTAATTGAAACAAGCAAAGCATACTCCCGGCTTTAGAAATGTAATCACTTAAATTCATAGACATAGCGTTGGATTGATTTATCAGTGAAAAACACACATACACAAGAAAGTGACACAAGAAAGTACCATTTGGTACCTAAAGTCTGGGTCACAAAAACATTTTAACATTAGATTAATACACAAGAAAGTGACTCGAGAAAGTTCCATTTGGTACTTAAAGTCTATGTCACAAAAACATTTTAACATTAAATGAATACAACGACATTACATACTTAGCAAACTGGCCAGTGTTACCTAGATGTAGATAAATTAGTAACATTTCTAGCCATGAGTTAGGAGTAAAACAAGGCTACAGAAAATGTAATTTTCCCACCAATGAGGCTCCCCTTGTGGAGAATTGAGATATTGCATAACCAACCACAGTGATCCACTTAGGCCATTCAGGGTAATTTGGTAAATCCTGAATATTTATGGCAAGATGCGTCACTAACACAAGATTGGTCAACATTTGGGGTCAGTGGTGTCTGAGATATCTTTGGTGATTATCGAATTTCTGGAGTTTATAGCACATCTCTAGAACCTGTTGTAAAAAGAACCGATTGTAAACATCTCTAGTCTGTTGTAAAAGAAGGCTATCACAAATCCAAATCAAGCCACTGACATACCTTTGTGATACCAACTAATGGATATAGTGCCCTTATCAATTTGTGTGCGGCAGCCTTTGTAAAAGTAGAATCAACACTCAGTCCTCAGATCTTGAAAACAATACAGTACTGTATGTGTAGTGTTATTAAAGAACACGAAACATGGTAATTCCCCAACACTTTTCACATACACAATAAGCCAGTTTCAAGAAGAATTTGGAGTGAGATAGACATAAAACAGACACCACCCTTCACGAAAAAAGAGGTAACATTTTCATTTTTAAATGACAACAACAATGCAAAACTTTATTATAACTCGCCTGTCCTGTTAATGTGTTTTCCTTCTCTCCAAGACCATTCAATTGGAGATATTCCATATGAAGTGGTCAAACCCCTGACACGTAAGGCTATTTGTAGGGACATTATTCAGATAAGACTGACATCAATCCAAGGGCTTGGCTCACCTCCAAATCAACACCCTTAGTGTAAATACATGCAATATTCACTCAAAAGTAAATGCTATATATCATGCAACACATTCATCTAACTTTTTTTTGGAGAAGAAAAAACATCACATACATAACTGCAAAAATGTATTGGTAACGTTTTGGAAAGACAAGGAAATTGGAAAAGTCCAAAACGCAGTGGGTCTTCTGCAAACCCATGCCAACTCTGGCATACATGTGTGCTGGGGTCACCTGCTATAAAATTTGGTTTGCACAGACCACAGAACTCAATAGATTTCTCATACATTAATAGGTCCTACTATGGTCCTACTATGGTCCTACTAAACACGTACAAGAGAAAATCTACCAGACATTTCATACCACATTGAATTATACATATGATGGAGCTACTTGAAACTGTGCTACATCCATGCCAAAACATGCTTTTTATGTAACAAAATCTTTTAGCCTGTAATAACTGGGATTTTGTACACTTCTATCTAAGATGAATATCAGCTAGAGTATGTTCTTGTCCTTCAAAATCATTACTGGATCAATTTGAAGTACTGTAAAATAATTTTCATCCTACTGAAAATGTCGTACTGTCATCAAATTAATACTAAATGAACAGATTTGTATTTAGCACACACCTAATTTTTGGTATTGTATTGAAGCAGATTCCGAAATTCAGATTAAAAACAATCTTACATATAGTATCAATCCTCATGTTTTTAAAGTATTAATTACTTTAAAATAAAGGCACCTACCTAATTTGAAGATTAGCTATTGCAATCCCTGAATAATGTTCCTTAAACCTTTTTTAAAAAGCTGAATCAAGTACAATTGAACAAATTAATTTACAAAACTTAATCAATAGCTTCTCATTATGATTTCCCTTGTCCTTAAAATCACAAGTTTTGATTTTCATAAAAAATACAATCTGTAATGAGATATGATGAAAAACATGATAATGTTAAATTGGATTTGAGTCTTTTGGGGAATGTTTTACCTTCCGAATCCTCATTTATCTATAGAAATTACACAAAAATATCACATAACCCTGCAATTGAAATGATTCATGCTGAATGAGAATAAATCATATAAGCCCTCTAAAGCAAGCACAAAAATTAAGGGACCTTACAATATTAGACATGCAGAAGTCTAACATGAACAAAGCATAACAAATTAGTTAAGGCAACACATTTTATCATCAGTCCTTAGTACAGAATGTACAGACAGGAAACCTGGGGTATGTTGAATCATTTGAAAGCCTGTACTACTTTGTGTTAGCTGGTATTGACATTGCTTCTACCGTATGTCAAAGCATTGCAGAGAGTTGCCTGTTTTAATTAAACTGATCGATATAGGAGTTCAGTGAGTTGCTGGAAAAATACGGTTATCACATTTTACTTTGGGTATGCAACTTTATCAAAGAGGGGAGAGACATCTGAGTAGAAAAAAACTCTAATCAAAGCACAAATCTGGCAGAGAACTTTACTGTGCCAGTTATGGGCTTCAATCATCTAGTGCATGAGACTGACAAATATTAGGATACACATTTTTCTGGGTTTTCAGGGATAGGGAATGAAGATATATTTACAGTAAACTAGTATAAGAATGGTTAAGTATGTCAACTATCAAAACAGGCCATGCCACACCATTGACACAGCCTTATTTACCTCCTATCATGCCGCTGCACATTATGCTTCTATCCATTTACATTTTAGTCCTTGAGCAAGGCACTCTTATCAAAAGAGACCTACAGAAGTGAAAACATGCATTTTCATCACTTTTTATAATTAGCTCCTCAAATTAAAATAAAATCCACAACACTGACATGCACCATTCTTATACCAGGTGAGTTACCCAGGATATGCTTTACACTCTATCTCTGGAAAGAACTCTGTCCATACCTGGTATTAACCACTTCCAGGTCTTGGCCACATGCACATTGTGCTCATTTTTAGACCAGTGTAGACAATTCAAGATTTATTTTGATGTGATTGTATCTCTGGCCACCTCTGGCGATAAGGAAACATTGGCCTTAATTTTTGTAAAAGTATTTCCACCACGTTTCCCCTCTTCCGTCCTGTAAATGGTTAAGTGTTCAAGGAGATGTCATTTGTTAAAGAACTGAAGAGGTTCTTCTCCTTTTGCCTGATAACACACAAGTGGGGAAAGATAATCTCAAGTCAATTTTAACAAGTCAATTTCCATCCGTGGCGTTCCTTCTCCTCGATTACCTCTGATGTTTTTCAAAAGGAAACATTTTAGAAAATGGAGGCACAATCTGAAAGTGGACCAGATCGGGACATGTGACTACGGTAAAACCAGGGCTTAAGTTATATATCAGCCTTTCCAATAGAACGTCTGAAGGCACAGCCAGTGCAGAGCAGAGGGTTATTAGACTTACTATGAGCATTCAGTGGTCCCATTTGTTTCCGTTGAAGTGGTAGAGAAGAAACCGTTTACCTAATAGTGCATACTGGATATCAGTATGTCTAGTTTGCACAGCCTGTCTGGCTGAGTCTCTCCGCCTCCTCGGTTCTGCCTTCAAAGCTTGCACAGGGCTGTTCCACCCTTTAAGAACATTCAGTGTCAGACCCCAAACTCTTAGCAGACTCCCGTGTCCCACTGCTTCTTCATATTCTCCGTTAATGTCTGTCTGTCATTGTTCCCCCTGAGAATGAGAATTTAAGACGTCATGGAGTGCCCAGCACTTTGACAGGGAGCAAGAGATCGAGATGACACCGACAATGCTTGTTGATGAATGTTTCATAAACTCAAACAAAGCAGGTGCTCAGGGAGACTAGTGCAAGGTGTCCTGGTTTCCTCATATTGCTTTAGTTTGATCTTGCTGTAATTTCTGTAACTGTGCCACACTACATAAAGCAGAGTGAACTTGGTATCGGAGGCACATATCCAGCACAGTCACGTAGAGTCTACAGATGTAGGATCGTGTTTTGATCCAGTTTTCCACAGCAAATAATCCTGCAGTTGCAGGAACTGTGCACTGTTATGTGGACTATAATTGATGGACATTTTTTGGGAAAGGAACAATACAGTTTTATAGAAGGGAAATTACAAACTTTAAAAGCCATTTAACCTTGAGTCCTACCTTATTGCTGTGATGTGTTCAGACCTTAAACTGCTTTTCAATTCTGTGTATTTGAGCTACTGGTGTGCTGTGAAAAACTACTACTACTGCCTGTTACCCTTGTTGTATAATTAATTAATTAATCAATCAATCAATCATAACAATAATAAAACAAAAACAATGTGAGGCTAAATATCTGGCCAGAGCAGGCATATACAAAATTATTGAACCAAACTTTGACTTTTGCTGGGGTCCATGGGACTCAAATAAAAACAACTCAAATAAAATGGAATACATGTTTTACATGTCCCTGTGTTGGAGGAAAGGTCTCCTGCAACAGGGTGAATGAATTAAAGTCCTGTAACTGCAAACTTATTTGGTTCATTGGGTCAATTTGGGTCATCTGGACTGTTTTCAAAGAGTTCAAGGCCACTGCGAATGAGCTTCTCAGCCGAGTTGATGGCGGTTGTGATCATTGACAAAGACTCATTCACAGCGTTGAATCTGAGTGGATCCCGGGGGTACTTCAGCATGGAGAACTCTGGGACCTTCTCATTCAGGCTGTACAACAGGTTCCTGGGTTACAGGGAAACATCCAAATTACATTTACATACACAATTGTCCTGTTCAATCATTTAAACTCAGTTTCACACAGAGATAATCTATATTCTATATTTTCTGTCAAACACAAAACATTCCCATTCTAATCTTTTTTCGATCTTCAGACATGTCATTTGCGTAATACTGGAACACACATCCATTTAATCGAGACTCTAAAAACTAAACAACAGTCAGATACACTTTATACTACCAGCCACCGTGCAGTGACTGAGTGTATAGGTCACAAGGGAGTCACCTTTGGACCGTTCCTTTTCACGCGTCTGAATTTCACATTGATTTTTTTATATTTGGCGGGGGGCAGACCTGAAGCGGAAAAATTAAGGCAGTTTTTCATCTGCAAACAGGTTAGCCAGGGTAGAGAGTTTAGCCTGCCACCATGACCTTCAGGCTTCAGTTTATCCACTTAGCTGTGGTTGGGGAAAGCTTTTAAACTTTCAGGTCCTGTTTAAGCTGAATAAGGAATAATTAGATAACCATTTTCTGTTACCCTAAAAAGTAAGGTTGAGCTCCATTCATGTGAATAAATTGGACTTTTAGCCCCGGGAGGCCTTAAGAGTGAACTACTGCAGTAAGTCCCTTGCAGAACTTGATCCGGCTCTCAAGGAAACTCATGCTTCATTGCAGGACCAGTACATTCAGAGATGTCATTGCACCTCTAACCTCTGTTGGTAGAACTTTATATTAACTACTCAAATTACAGTAATTTCTTACAGTACATTGTTAGTACATTATTCATAACCTAGCCAGGTAAAAAGAAGAGAGACCAGATAACTTGCCATGACAGACTTAGGCAGTTTAGGAGAATTTACAGTACTCATTATATATTTTGATAGCAAGAATCATTAGATAAATCATTATTCTGGTTACTGAGAATACAATTACAACAAATTACTATGATAAAACATATTCCTTACAGCTAGCTTCCGCTATCTTTGTGGACAATTGCTTCAAGTGTTAGTTTATAGCATTTATTTGCATTAAAACATTATTTAAAAAATATATAGCTCACATCTAAATAATTTAATAGTTTTAGTCATAAGACAATGAGAAAAACTTAATCTACATCCTTAAAATTTAGATATGTCTAAATATTCATGCTAGCACATTGTGTACCTGCCATACCATATTTAGCATACAACTAATTTAAGACCTGCTTCATGACTTCAATATACTATATTAGCTTTCAAAGTTAGCCCTCTGGAATTTAAGGGGCAGTCTCGAATTGGTGCAAACAAGACATCATTGGTTGTAGTGGATGATTAATCATTGCAGCCACATTTGTCTATACATTTTAGATTTGTAACATTTCTCCAGCAACAGCCCATAGCTGTTGACCAGAAGTAGTATTGCATTGTTATTTAAAACACATATTCCTATTTTACACATTCTCAAATGCTTGAGTCATACATATTATTTCCAAACCCCAACAATGTAATTCTTCTAGGACAAAACAGATTTGAAAAGTTTGTGCTAAAAAAGACATTCCTACATAGACAGTTAGCTAATGAAACCTGATGTTTTGAAGTAATAACTCCTTTGCAACAATTCATTTACATTTCAGTATCAGACAAATAGTAATTCATCATGAGTAACCCATGTTAAACAGTGGCTATGGATTGATAGAATTCATTTATAAAGGTAACAACAATGCTTAATGAACCATTTACTAGCCCAAAATTAATAATTTGTGTGTGTAGCTGTTAACATGCTTTAGTGATACAAATATATGCATATCAGTTGACATTTACTGTTAGAAAGAAATGGGTATTGATATTCGTCAAATTGTACAAATTGTTCGATTTCTCTTTTTCTTTTGCATATTTCAACGTATTAATTTATAAGGACATTTTTGCCACGTAAACTTGCAGATATTGATTGCCGTGATTCACATTTTCTGTCAAGCCCCCTGGAATTTTGCAAGTGAGAAGACAATTCTGTCAGAACTGTCAGGTTTCTATGCAGTGCACACGCATATGGTTTGATTTTCCCACAACTGAGTGCCACAATCCTGCGTGGTATATCTCAAAAATGCCAGTGTAAATTCAAACGCTATGGAATTCTATCTAGTATTTTTGTTTCATAATGTAAACAAGCCTTTTGAGACCCCTCAAAAAGTTGGGTCACAGCCAGGGATCGGCCTTTATGGAGGGCGGACCTGGAACAGTCAGGGATAAGTGCCTTGTCCAAGGGCAGAGAGACATTTCAATTTGTTGGCTTAGAGATTTAAACTAGCAACCTTTCAGCTACTAGCCCTAACGCTCTAACTGCTAGGCCAAGGTGTCTGCAGACTTATTATTCTGTAGCAATTTAAAGACAGTCTTGTTGTGAGGATGGCTGCATGGAGAAATGCCTGGAAGTGTAAGGATATCTAATATTGATCTCAAGTCCCTTGTAACCCCACATACTTTTTTTTAATGGAGAAAGAATTCTTCTCCACAACAGAACAAATTGGGTTAACTTCACTAGTCTGATCCCCCGGTGTCAGTCACAGAACAACAATTCCTTGCTGACAGCGTAAAGACGTTTGTTTTAGCCACCATCTCAGGCCATACAGAGTGCTTTTTATTGCCATCCATCTTCACTGTCTGCGCCTAGTCAAATAATTCACAGCTGTCTCCACAGCCTCATGTTGCTTTGGGGTTTTCCTTAAAGGTACATGATTGACAGTCCATTATTGCATGTACACCTAACCAGTATCCTAGAAAGGACTTCATAATAAGTCTGTCTGAAATCTGATAAATGAGCATCCTTACACCACTACATACATATGTATTGATATGTTAATGTTTGGTTGCATTCTCTTTTCCTTATATCTTTATTTAATTTTACCTTTTTTTTACCAGCCAAGTCATTTAAGAACAACGTCTTATTTCCAGTAATGGCTGGAGGCAAAATGTCTTCTGGAGGGAATGGGTATGGATCTCCTGATAAACCATGGACCTATTGATAGAGAGTGGTAACATCCTCCTTCTCTACTATGCACACTACAACAGTGTGAACAGACTGTATTCCTGTGCATGTCAAACCCAGGCTGGTTTAGGGCTTGTTTACATTACTCTACATTTTCATACACACTGATATTTTTTTTGAGGACAAAGACACAAACTGGTATTTCATCTCATCCTGACTTTGTCAAACAATCAAATAGCACATATTTTTACTTTCTCCCTCAATTCCAAACAATCAATGTATTTCAATTTGTCGGAGTATGGTAGAAATGAATATGATGGGTATAAACATGCTTGGTACTGCCCCAACATCAGCATTTTGACCACTACTCTACTTCTGAGACACAAAGAACCATGTTCATTACCCCCCCCCCCCCCCCGCCAAAAAAAAGAGACAGATTTCGATTCTGGCACATACTCTATGTTTTTGAGAAAATATCCTTGCTTCGTTATTAGCGAGACAATTTAACTTTTGTTGAGGATGATTGAACCGTTTCTTTTATTATGCTGTGGTTCTAATGGCAGCTTAGTGCAATTAGATATGCATTCCAATTTAAACAATAAACCTTGCAATGCAATACTGTGTTTTTGCTGTCTCTCAGGAAGGCAGACCCATTCATGGAAAACTAGCTAGATAAAGTTAATTATAGAGAGATTCACACTGATGTGCAGTCAGTAATGCTTCTCATAGGGCTTTCATTATATTAGAAACAATAGAGCTCCCTCAAATATCTCAGCAGACAAGCTATGGATGGATTTAAACCATTTTAAAAGGTTAAAGCTCAAAAGGATGTAAAAATGTACGTATACAGGTGCTGGTCATAAAATTAGAATATCATCAAAAAGTTGATTTATTTCAGTAATTCCATTCAAAAAAGTGAAACTTGTATAATGTATACATTCATTCCACACAGACTGATATATTTCAAGTGTTTATTTCTTTTAATTTTGAGGATTATAACTGACAACTAATGAAAACCCTAAATTCTGTATTTCAGAAAATTAGAATATTATGAAAAGGTTCAATATTGAAGACACCTGGTGCCACACTCTAATCAGCTAATTAACCCAAAACATCTGCAAAGGCCTTTAAATGGTCTCTCAGTCTAGTTCTGTAGGCTACACAATCATGGGGAAGACTGCTGACTTGACAGCTGTCCAAAAGACGACCATTGACACCTTGCACAAGGAGGGCAAGACACAAAAGGTCATAGCTAAAGAGGCTGGCTGTTCACAGAGCTCTGTGTCCAAGCACATTAATAGAGAGGCGAAGAGAGGGAATAGATGTGGTAGAAAAAAGTGTATAAGCAATAGGGATAACCGCACCCTGGAGAGAATTGTGAAACAAACCCATTCAAAAATGTGGGGGAGATTCACAAAGAGTGGACTGCAGCTGGAGTCAGTGCTTCAAGAACTACCACACACAGACGTATGCAAGACATGGGTTTCAGCTGTCGCATTCCTTGTGTCAAGCCACTCTTGAACAAGACACAGCATCAGAAGCGCCTTGCCTGGGCTAAAGACAAAAAGGACTGGACTGCTGCTGAGTTATGTTCTCTGATGAAAGAACATTTTGCATTTCCTTTGGAAATCAAGGTCCCAGAATCTGGAGGAAGAGAGGAGAGGCACAGAATCCACATTGCTTGAAGTCCAGTGTAAAGTTTCCATGGTCAGTGATGGTTTGGAGTGCCATGTCATCTGCTGGTGTTGGTCCACTGTGTTTTCTGAGGTCCAAGGTCAACGCAGCCGTCTACCAAGAAGTTTTAGAGCACTTCATGCTTCCTGCTGCTGACCAGCTTTATGGAGATGCAGATTTCATTTTCCAACAGGACTTGGCACCTGCACACAGTGCCAAAGCTACCAGTACCTGGTTTAAGGACCATGGAATCCCTGTTCTTAACTGACCAGCAAACTCGCCTGACCTTAACCCTATAGAAAATCTATGGGGTATTGTGAAGAGGAAGATGCGATACGCCAGACCCAACAATGCAGAAGAGCTGAAGCAACCTGGGCTCTCTTAAAACCTGAGCAGTGCCAGTGCCATAATTTTCATGTTCATACCTTTCACTTGGCCAACATTTCTAAAAATATTTTTTTTGTATTGGTCTCAAGTAAAATTCAAATTTTCTGAGATACTGAATTTGGGATTTTCATTAATTGTCAGTTATAACCATCACAATTAAAAGAAAGCCCGGATCATACTCTGTCTGCTCCACTTACCTGTAAACTCCTGGAGGAGGCTGTGGGACTGTGAAGCTCTTCTCAAGGTCCCTGAGCACATCGTTCAACATACGTACATGGGAGGGGTCCCTCTCCTTGGGGTCGTTGGCCGGTCGCATTGTCTCCGATTGGAGGAATGCTGAGCTTTCTCTGAGGGAGGCGGCAGCTGCCAGCAGCCTCGGGTCACTCAGGGGTTCATCTATAATGCATCAATACAGAAGCAGGACCGGAATGAGCTGGTACACGTACAATGAGGTTTGGTCGGCTAAAATCGGAGAAATCTCTCCTATTCTCCCGCCACTACCTTTGATATCCTTATTCTTACTGCTCAATCTCACCACTCGAGCAACTTCAAAGTAAAACTAGTGCAGAACAATTATTTATTAATTTTGCTCTGTGCTTGCCACAACTTTGGAAAACAAAAAAGGCTTGTTATTCAGGATCTTACAACAGCAGGCACCCGTTGAACATTTAGGTAGTGTCACTGCTCAGAGTCGACATGTTATGTTTTTATTTAAAAGGATCCCATTAGCTGCTGTCTAGGCAGTAGCTACTCTTCCTGAGGTCCGAAATAGCAGTTGAACATTCTGTAATTATACATAGCAGCGGAACATTCAATTATTCAGTATTAATTAAAGCTTCATTAAAAAAAAAGCCTTCCGCTACACACCTTCAAAAACTTATCTGCCATGTACAAAGGGATACTCTAATTGGCAGTGTCACTACTGTAATTAAACAACTTATTCAGAGAATGATACGCTCATTAGAAAATAAAAACAAAGAGACATTTACATGTCATTACAAATCAATTACATTTCAGTTAATTATTTCATCTTTAAATTGTTAAATCATGATCTGAAGGTTAGATTGCAAGACACACCATTTACACATTCCTTGCACACATACTTTTATGAACAATGACAACTTGATTGTTTCTCAGGAATTGATTGATAAACTTCGTTCCGTTGTCACCTGTACAGAGACATATCCCTGGCTCTGCTTTCTGATTCATGTCAACAACATTCATGGACAGCTGAAAAATTAATGTGCCAAATAGAACATTCAGATTTAAAGTGGTTGGAGATTGCCCCTGTAGAACCATCCTAGACATAGAAAACGCTTGGCTTTAATATTCATGTAACAGCTAGGAAATGCTTATAGGTTGCCCCATGAAAGACTACGTTTTCCCTATCTTACTTCACTTTGTTGTTTGTTGGATGAGCGCACGGCCGGGGCATGGCACTGAATGAGGGAGAGTCACAGGAGAATATGTGCACTGTGCGAACTGCTCAGGGAACAGAGGAGAAAGGATAAAAATAGCCAAAGAAAGCGGTTCTCTTCTACACATTCAAATGCCTTTCTCTCTACTAAGGGAATAGGAGTTCTGAAATATGTGGGAGGGTGGGTGTAATCTATCACCCATTCTGACATGGAGGGATGTGAAGGGACGCTGATGTTGGCATAGACTCTGCTGAAATGTAGACCGAGCAAATGATGGATAGAACTTACAAGACCGACAGCCATCTTCAAAATGTTTCGGCAAGGTCTGTAGTTAAAGATGAGGAGACAGGAGGTTGAGGAAAATATGTAAAGTAAAATGTTTCGGCAAGGTCTGTAGTTAAAGATGAGGAGACAGGAGGTTGAGGAAAATATGTAAAGTAAAATGTTTCGGCAAGGTCTGTAGTTAAAGATGAGAAGACAGGAGGTTGAGGAAAATATGTAAAGTAAAATGTTTCGGCAAGGTCTGTAGTTAAAGATGAGAAGACAGGAGGTTGAGGAAAATATGCAAAGTAAAGCCACAATACTTTGCGTCTAATGTGAACTGTATAACAACCAATTAAACAAGCATAAAGAGGGGAAAGTGTGCATACACTCATACACCCACACACACATACCGTTTTCTCTTATTTCTCCAGAAAATATCCAAGAGCTGATAAGCTTCACAGTGCAGCTACTTCTCAAATAAAGCGAGCTACCAAAGGCATTTTTTTTTTTATAAAAAAGTGAACAAAAGATTTTGAAGGTTTCAATTAGCCATGCCTGTTTGATCTCAGAAAATCCATTACAGTCCTCATGAATAGTGCAATTTTATGTGGTGTCTGTGAAAATCCATTTACTATTCCAATCCCAAAACAGCATGGGGCAGCGCTAAAAACCAGGGATCAACCCAGACGCCTCAAATTATTTACCTCGCTACCTTCTCCCTTCTATATTTCTATCCACAAAGATAAAAGCATTCTATATTTCATTCAACCTGTTTGCGTTTGAGCTTCTGAAGACATTCATTCTCTCACCCTGAGATGGGAGAGACCCACGGCTAGGTAATCATTCCATCTCAATCACAGAGAGGCCTTGTTTGTGTACATTAGTCTTGGGTAAAGAAGCGGAACCGCAGTGCTTACCACAATGAGACATCATGGCCAAATTGAGTGAGTGATACACATCAGTGTTCCCCAATCTTAGCAGCTGTCTGTTTTGCTGAGTGAAATTTGAAATATAAATGCAACCTAATTTGTGGTTAAAATGCTTACTGGGCTTGATGAGAAGACACAGTATTAATAGTGTCATAATAATGGCTCTATGAATATACTGGACCTAAAGCACCACATAAAGACATTGTAATGATGACACTAAAATGGTACATTCAATCCAAGCCTGTTAGACAAAAAAAATAGAAATATTTAGTGTCATACATTTTGTGAAATTATTATTTACAGAAACTACTTACAAGCCACACCTCCAATGAATGTCTTTCAAAGCAGTTACCTCAGTTTCTTTATTCATGCAAAACCAAACCCAGTCATGGAGTCAAAACATGTGCGTCATGACAACAACACCAAACATTTGTGTATCCCTAGACAAACATAGCTAATCAACTCATTGAGGGCCATGATCACGGTTCCATTCACAGTTTAAGTAACTTAGCTTGTATCTACAGTAGAAGATCTATAGATCCACACTTTGGCCTCCCATGGGAATCAAACCCACAACCCTTTAATTTCAAGTAGCATGCTCATACCACGTGAGAACATGGTAAAATTATTGTGAAATCTTTGTGATGCTACCATTTGCTCCAAGTCTTGCTAAATGCTGAGGCTGGTCCCTTGTTGAATGAAAGAGTTAAGGAATCTTATGTCACACAATTGTTTAAAAAGTTGTATCTGGCTGGCTAATAATGCATTCTACAATGGGCATTAGAAACTGATATATGGTACAGTTGGCTATAGAACCACTGGGATAATTATATATGGGAAAACATACTCACATAAAGCACTGCACACATCCAGACCCTACTTGCTACAAACTAAAAAATTATCTAAACCCATAACCAAAAACACTCAATGGAATACTATATTTTATAGTAAGTCCAAAGAGGAAGAACTTAGCTAACTAAGTAGCATTGATTTGGTTATACAGAAACATATTTTGGGAGCATTTAATGACCTAAAGTGGTAAGTAATGAACATCATTGCATCTGGTCTATGTTGCAGTCATGACTCATTGGTGCTCCTAATCTGAGCACAGAGGCTGACTGTAGTTTCCTAGCTAACAAGCCAGGAATAAACAGAACATTAGAATGAACCACCATAAATCATCCATAGATTTAGAACACAACTCGAGTTATGTCCATAGATACAGAACAAATAGAGCCAACAACTGGATGGCATCCTTGCCATAGAACTAAAAACTAGATTTAGTGGAAAGTAAGAATTTACTATACAAATGAAAATAGAATTTTCATTATTTTATGTCTGAATTTTCATTATTATTGGCAACTGTGTTATAAGCAATATGAACGCCTTCTTTTAGTATAGTAGAGTTGAAAAATAAACTCTTCAAAGGGACTAGGATCCGACTAGGGTCTAGGCTACCTTAGAGTTCTGAAGAAGCCATTGAGATTTCCCCCTTTAGCCCCATTGTCTAATATCAGGTGGCACCATTACATCTCCATTAGCTTAAGAGATTCTTATCAGTCAGTAAACCTAAATGCTAAATGACAGTTTTATTCTGTACCTCCCAATAACGGGTCTCATTTAAAATAAATAAAACAGTACATTTTTGTATTGGAGATCCTTTGCTGTAGTGGATGTGGATGAATCAGTGAAACAGATAGGACTAGAATGTATGTGATAATTATCACCAAAAGCATTATTATTATGTGCTGAAATCTGAACTGTAATTTGAAAACACAATTGTACTTAAAACCCATAAAAAAGCTTAATTTGTAACATCGTGAAATGCCACAAATGGCAAGTTAAGCTTTAATCACTTTAAGATATATTAAACAATAAAATAAAATGCAATGTTTTACCTTTTTTTTTATTATTAAATCAATTATATTGCATTTCTAATTAGATGGGACACCACCCAAGTGTAATTCTGAAGACAGTGACTATGTGGAGAAATGGGCATATGGTTGAGTTGATATATGACTAGCACACAGTTTTATGGACGAAGAACGAGGAGAGGAAGGATTATGTGGTGATTATGCACGTCACCTGTCCTCTGCTCGCTCTGTCTGCATGAATATTTAACATTGAAAGCAAATTACACCTCTAATGCACATGGTGATGAGGGCTGGAAGTCCCACGTCTCAGATAACCCCAGGGGATTTCTTGAAAGGTGACAATAAAGCAAGTCAAGAGGTCTGCATGTCTGCATTATTATTCAATTAAAATGCTTGTAAAGCATCGCTACATTCATTTCTACCACACTTTGAAAATACATTGATTGTTGGAAAAGGAGGGAGAAAGTCCAAATCTGTACCATTTGATTGTTTGACAAAGTCAAGGTGAGATGAAATACCTGTTTGTGTCTTTGTCAATTTTTTTCGTTTCAGCATGTATGAGATAATGGAGGTCTAAGAGGAAAGAGAGGCTGTAGCGTCCAAGGCTGGCGAAAAGAAAGATGACCCGGCGCGGATTTGAATTTCACAAATGCAAAAATCAAGGTCACTTGGCTTTGGACTCATGAGGCGTGTTAGAAGCAATCGATACGTCCACCTAAACAGATGATCTGCCACTAAATCATTTTCGTGGGTGAGAGAAAAGAGAGAGAGGGACTGAGGGAGAAAAGCAGAGAGAAAGGGACCAGTTAGAACCTTGTGCTGGCTGGCTGACTGGCTAGGTGGACTCAAATGAGTTATGTCACTGCATAGACCAACACGGCTTAGCAAACACATCCAGAGTGCCAACAGATGCTTCATTCCCTTTGCTCTAAGCAATATATAATAATGACCTGGTCCATCTTTTTTTGGCATGTATGTTTGATTAATTGTAGTTAATAATAAAGTAATACAAACACATCAAAACATATTTCATTTATGCCATGTCATGAAACGCCAAAGGACAGGAATGTATCTCACCTTTGAGTTTATTCTGGATGTCCAGAGCAATGTCAAGGGGACAGAATGGAAGTACTGGATCATTGACGAGTCGAAGAATGGCCTCTGTTGTCATCTAAACAAACAAAAGGAACGCACAAATTAAAGCTTGATGTACGGGACTCAAACACAGTTAAACGTGCTACAAATGATAACGAGTGCCTCCCATGGTGAACCCTTCTCAACGGAACAGTGGCAGAAAAGTAGTTCAGTTTGGGCTGTGCGATCACCGATGCACTGAGCCGTAACTGAAAGGCATATTTGATCCTCTGACCGGCTTTAGGCTGGCATTGCCAATACTGACATTGATTGGCTTCCACATTCAGCTGGTAGCCTACTAAGCCCCTTGGCCAGCTGGGAAGACCATAATGAAAACAGCAGGATGTTAGATATTGTTCTTGGAGCCCTTGGTGTACCAAAACACATACAGTACACAGTATCATAATTCAATACTCAAGGAGTGACACGGCTGACCTTCACCCTACCTAATCAACCTTTAGCGAGTAACTCCAATTCCACCAAGTATTACACAGATTGATATCAGAGATGAACTCAGTGAGTCAGTCAGTGAGCCAGTGAGCCAGACAGTCGGCATATTGCCCAGGAGTCGGCCCAGTCCATGAGAATGAGGCGAATGCGAAAAGGTCACTTCCTTCCGCCTGACCTCCCCTGGCCTGAGTGGAGAAAAGCAATCGGCATGTCTCTTTGTGAGGAAGTCTCTTAGATGGCGAGCCCCGGTTAACATGCTCAGTGACATAAACCCCAGAAAGGAGGTGCCCCACCACCTACACGTATGGAGTGTCACCCAGACCCGGGACAGCCTGGCCAGTCCCCACTTCACTGTAGGCTTACACAGACCCCGACAGGATGCTGCTGTCAACCTACTTGGGATAACTAGAGGATCGTCACACTCCCAAACCTGGACTGGACCGTAAGAAGCACAATGTTATAACAATTGTTATAAAAGAGAAAAATCATAACTGGACATCGGTGACTATAGTAAAGAAAATGGCACTGACACATTCCTATTACACATTCCTATCCCATTTCAGCTATATTCTCACGTTTATTAAATCACCTACAGTGTAAGTTCTGTAGGAAATCAATCACGCAGGGAAAAGATTAGAGCATTGATTTCAGCGAAGTGAGTAATAATACTGCAGAAAGCATAGATCAAGCCTGTGTAATGTACCAGGACATAGACCGCTGATTTCTTATTTATGGCCTTATTTTTGGATCCCTGCTCTATGGATGGCAGAAGAAGAAGGAAAAAAATCATGCAACATAAAAGAATGGAAAAGTAAAAGGATGGAACAAAAAGAGAAGTGTCTTGAAGACAGCAGAGAAAGCCAGCTGGTTACATCTTCATTCATTCCTCACCCCCGAGTCCCATAAAAGGGAAGTGAAATACACTGGTGCCTGACTTCATTATTCTTCCACATTAAGCATCCTCTTGCTTGTCTGGATATTTTGGGGGGTACGTTACTGCTTAAAATGGAGAGGATGTGACACCCCCAATAATTGGAATGCTGACAAGAGTGACGCAAATATTATTATGCTAGCTTCCAATTATCCCATAGTGACTCTAAAATAATTCATACTATATTACTTTCATTAGAATGTCAATGACAGACCAGTTAAACGTTCCCATTTCCTTCCTAAAATGAAGATGTACTCTAGGTTCAAATCCCCATTAGATTCACCTCGTTTGACCCAACTTTATTCTTCAATTTGCACCAGGTTATCACTCTGTCCTGTCCTTTCCACTCTCCTGACTCACTCACAGTCTCCCCTCCAGCACTGAGGTAGATTGCTTACCTGGCCCGAGAAGCTGTCAGTTTGCCTGTACTGGGGTTTTTAAAATCCTGCATGCTTTCCTCTCTGGGACGTGGCCAGGCACTGCAGGGCTTTTGTGGGGGAATATATTTGTGTACATTAGAGAGTGGGAGCAGTAGGAGGAGGAGAAGAAAGATGTGGAGTGGGCCTGGTAGAGGGAGGCAGCATTCAGCTAGTTATTGACAGCAGAGGGCTCCCTAGGAGAAGCTTAGTCCGGCTGACTGACTAGAGGACAATTCTAATGCTCAGCAGAGCAGACAGCACCAATAAAGCTCACAGCTAAGCTACGTGCTGTTGAGGACATTTTGTCTCGTGTTGTGTTAACCCATTTCAGGGGTCAACCCACACGTCGTGGCCAGAGAGACGAGTAGCTACAATGTGTGTCGTTCTATTCAAAGTCAGTCACTACAGACAGAGAACAATGTTTGTAATGATCAGTGTCAGTTTGGAGAGCAGGTCGTAATTCCTATCTCATTGGCCCAGTTACCAAAAGGGCTTGTTGGAGCTTACATGGTACTGACATTCAGGGCATTCTATGAATGAAACATTTAAACCATCACGATTATTACACTGCACACTGACACGATCGCATGTGTTGTAAAGCATGCAACATGGCAAAATACTAGTTTCCGTGGCTCACCAGCATACACAAAGACAGAATTGCCGTGTTCATCAGCCCCGGCAACTTCCTCCTCACTGGAGAGACATTCCTAAACACACTCAGAGAGACAGAACTCATTTTCTATTCAGGTGGTGAATGCTTATTTTATTTTTCACCATTTATCTCATGGTGTTGAGCAGTTTTACAAGAGACATAGACCCTTGAAAATACCGCAGAGTAGCATCAAGTGTATTTTCAGTTCATTGCTTATTTGTTCGCGCAGGTTTTTT
Organism: Esox lucius; assembly: GCF_011004845.1. Taxonomy (NCBI): domain Eukaryota; kingdom Metazoa; phylum Chordata; class Actinopteri; order Esociformes; family Esocidae; genus Esox; species Esox lucius. The sequence continues at coordinate 16,802,777 of NC_047576.1, forward strand.
AATTACGTTGTTTTAATCGAGATGCAGGAATAATAGTGTTTATTGTGTTTATGAGGAATGCACACTACTGATGGGAACCATGAATGCTCAGTGTAAGAGAAAAATCTATTACATCATATAATTGAATTTGAGCGCAACAACATTGTCATACATACTAAACAGGTTCCTATCCAACCACTTGGTCTAGATGAATGACTGTACTGATGGAAACTGGATTTGTTGGAACAGTTACATGAACATCCACAGACTTTTTTTTTTGCATGGTGGGATCTTTTTGTTTAAGAAAAATATTAAACTTAACTGTCATTGAACAGTACATATACAGTACAATGCAATGCAGTGAGAAATGCAGTGAGTGTCTGTGAGATAAATCTTGAAAGAATAACAATCATATCGTAGTAAATGTGATGTGATGCGATATGTTCTATGGTCCTCCCACTACAATTCGCAAAAGTATGCAATTCATTACGTTGCAGTTGAAAGTTATTGAAGAACTTCACAGGTGAAAGGCAATAAGCTTGATGGTTTTTTCTATTAATATTGTGGGACATATTTTTACAGCATGATGATGGACTGCTCTTTGACACGTACAAATGATCTTGCGCTAATCCATAATAATGTCAATATGTAAGTTAGCCTACTCACAGTCCATGCTAGGATATGTAAATGTATATACATATATACACTGATGAGCCAAAACATTATGACCACTCACAGGTGAAGCGAATAACGTTGATCATCTCACAACAAGGGCTCATGTCAAGGTCTGGAAAGATTAGATGGTAAGCGACCAATCAGTTCTCGAGGTCAATGGGTTGGATGCAGGAGGAATGGGCAGGTGTAAAGACCTAAGTGACTTTGACAAGGACCACATTGTCATGGCTTGATGACTATGTCAGAATATCTCAGCAAGCTCCTGGTCAGCATCGGTGAGTACCTACTGACAGTGGTCCAAGAAGGGACAAACCACAAACCGGCCACCGGGTGTTGGGCGCCAAAGGCTCATCGATGCGCAAGGGCAATGGAGGTTATCCCATCTGGTCCGAACCAACAGAAGGGCTACTGTGGCACAGGTCACAGAACATTTTAAAGATGGTTACAGGAGAAATGTATCACAATACAGTGCATTGCACCCTGCTGCCGATGGGGCTGCATAGCCACAGACCAGTGAGAGTGCCCATGATGAACCCTGTCCACTATTGAAAATGCCTACAATGGGCACGCAAGCGTTTGAACTGGACAACTGGGCAGAACGTTGTCTGGTCCGATGAGTCCAATTTGACATGGACGTCAATTTGACATGTGCCATCTACCTAAACATTGTTGTAGACCAAGTACACCCCTCCATGCCAATGGTACTCCCTGATGGCAGTGGCCTCCTTTTGCAGGATAATGCACCCTGCCACACTGCACACATTGTTCAGGAATGGTTTGAGGAACATGATGGTAGAGGTCTCCAAATTCCCCAGATCTCAATCTGATAGAGTATCTGTGGGATGTGCTGGACCAACAAGTCGGATCCACGGCGGCTCCACCTTGCAACATACAGGGCTTGAAGGATCTGCTGTCAATGTCTTGGTGCCAGATACCACAGGACACCTTCATGGGTCTTATAGAGTCCATGTCTCAGCAGGTTGGCACTGAGGGCTAACAGCATTTTAGGTACTTGGTCCAAATGTTTTGGGTCGTCAGAGTATATATCCTAATATTCATTTTAATTTGTTAGATTTATTCCAATCCAAAACTTGAAATCCAGATACTTAACCTGTGTCTGAAACAGGGAAAACAATTTTAGCTCCCTGACCCTAAAACTAGGCTTCAGTTCAGAGGGCTGAAACACTCTTTTAGGCACTCAATACCTAGGTTCAAGTGTGGATGCTAAATCAGTTTCATAGTGAAGGGCCTCAGACTGAAGATATGGTCACACAGCTGCCTGCTGTTGATGGCTGAACAGATGGTGCATACTAGTAACAGTGAGTTTCCTTCAGTTAAAGGGACAGTTTGCCAAAATTACAATGTGTCATTGGTTGTCTAAACGGTCCAATGAATGTCCTCTATTCATGCATGTTTTGTTTCCCTGGCAATGCTTCCAAATTTCATGTCAAGCTTCCAAGTGAATTTGTTGAACTCAACAATACATTGTTTATACTTTCGGGATGATTTGGAAAATTATGTGCGGGGAAAAAAACATTCCTCTGAATTTACTGGGATTTGCAAACTTGCTTTACCTTTACAGAAGAGGTAAAGCAAGGCATAGATTGCTGTCAAAACCTTCTCATAGATTGCTAACATGGTACAAAGAACAGAATGCCATTTTGGTGAAATATTTCTTTGTGTTAAGCAACTGTAAGTTTTTACAGAAAGATGTACAGGCATATTTAACCAAGAGTCAATCATTTGGTTGTGCAAATAACTAACACCATCTGCACATTAATTTAAACATAATTCAATTGGACAAAATAACAGGACAATATAAATAATCTGTCATTGACAGCCAATTATCCAGACAAATCCTAGCATGTCTGAAAGCAAATACCTTTACTTCCACCAATTGCAAAAACAGAAAGACAGATGCTGAAACAAACAGTGCCATTAGTATTTCTCACGTCATGTTCTACAGTCTACAAGACAAGGCCCTCATCATCAGTCTGGTCATGCACTGGAATACAAACTTGGGTGAGCGAGTGATTGTGTTCGGCTAGTGCTTTTTATCTACCAGAGTCCTGTTAGGTCACTCAGTGGAACTTATGGGGTGGTCTTTAAAGTAAGGGCTCCCAGAAACAGAATTTAATTAATTAACACTTTGACGACCATTGCTGATCCTTGTCTATCCATGCGATATTTCCAGGAAGATTGATTCTACATCTGGCAGTCTTTTGCTCCTGCCATTAAAATAACAGATGGCAAAGGGTTCATTAAGGGTTAAAGACAAACAAATACTAAAGAAGACAGATTGGGAATGACATGAGAATGTGAGCTTGTGTGCACAGCAATTATGTCACTGCTGACTGAGCATGATTAGCAAGTAGGCCTACATGAGCCTGTGCAATTGACGTGTAGAGAGTACTTTAGATTACAACTCCACACATTGGTTAGATAGGCAGCAAGTAAATATATTAAACAAAAGGGAGCAAAAAACTTTGTGCAACTTCATATTCTCCGAAATAAATCAGTTGCCAAAACAACAAAATAACAGCATCAGCTGTACTTGTTTCAAACACATTTTCATTTGAGTATTAGTTATGAAACATTTTTTGTGGTGTAGATATTTTCACATACAAAGCCCAAAATAATAACTTTATTTAAAATATCTGATTGGTTATTTGTGGAAAAATATAGAACAGATAATATCTTATTTAACAATAAATTGTATTTTCAAAGACCTTTTTGAAAGAAATAATACAAATAAAAGAATCTAATTTCAAATTTCTGGAAAAGACTAATCAATTAAAGAAGTAAATGATGAATCAATTCATTATTCAAGTTGATGTATCAACCAAGACAAACTTGGTTTTGGAAAATCACTCAGGCTGACAAAAAGTTACCCCTCTAAATTTCCTAAACAAACCTGAAGATGCAAGGACAGTAGAAAAACAAGAAAAGGACGCTAATTCAGACTATTGAGATGCACCCTACTCAGTCTTTCATGAAGGCTGTTAACCAAATGCCAATGTATTGATGTTGGGATCCAATCACATTACAGTTCTTCTGAAAGGCTTATCTTATGATAAAGGACTCTAGCTATATCTATTGATTAAAGTATTGGGCTGAACCTATTCTCAATGTATATTAATATTGATATATAACATGTAAGTATATTAATAATGTTGTTCAGAATTGGTTTCCAGTTCTACGTTAAGGCATCCACTGCCAAGTATATCCTTGCAAAAATGATGACAATGTCAGTCCTGGACTATGATGACAGTTTGCAGTATGTTCCTCAATAATACGAAGTTACTCAATAAATGACATGTAATTTAAAGCACAACCTTTGGTACCAAATAACTTACTAGTTCCTCGCTCTAATATTCTATGCTGGTCACTCCTAAAGCCTATACCTCCCTTTGCAGTTATTAATTTCAGTTATCTGCAGCCAATTATTAAAATAAATTGCAAACTACTCTGAAACTCGAAACCTCAATTCCTTCAATAAACTAACCAAGCTCAAGTGCCTGCTTAGCATCCATGATAACTCTACATGTTTTGTAGGATATACAGTGGATATAAAAAGTGTACACATCCATGTTAAACCTGGCATTTTAACAGGCGTGGGTAGACTTTATATCCACTGTAGTATCATTTGATGATTATGTTTACTTCCCTTGGAAATAGTGTTTCCAAAATGTTTTCTTTGGTTTTAGTAGTTTACATTATTTATGCGGTACTGTGTGTTGTCCAGTCGTCTTGTAGTTGCAAGCCTCTGGACAGGTTGTCTTTGTAAATGCGAATTAGTCGATTAAAGAACACTGGGAAAATAGGCGGGCAAGTAAACAATTCAAAGTCAGCTATAGAGAACCTATTGGCACTATATCGTACAAGACCCCAACCAAAGTCAGCACTGTATTTGTACATCATCAATAACATATTTGTAGATGCTGCTTTTGCACGTTTTATAGAAAACATTCTCAAGTAGGATGTTGATGAAGAGGAGGAAGGTCTGCAAACCTATAAGGTCCACTGATATTAGCTGTCACTAAATTTGCCATGCGCAAGAATAATGTTTCCTTGCTGATGCTGTGGACCTCCCAACCCACTTTGAGGTTGTGTGCAACATCATCAAAGCCAGCTACATAAATCCATGCGTGAAAGAGGACTGACTAAACAGCTCACAGCTCTACCGGGTAGAGTGGAAAGCTTTTCGAAAACATTACATTTACATTTGAGTCATTTAACAGACGCTCTTATCCGGAGGGACTTACAATAATGAGTGCATAAATTTCTATACTTTTTCGAAATAACATGAAAAGAAGCTGTTGACAAGCACCTGACCGAAGAAGCCATACCAGATATCCTCAGTCACGGATCCACACTTTAAAGTGGCGTGGTGCAATTCCACTGAGAAGGCAATCCTTACTGCAGACATCAATGATCTTGTCACAAAGTTAACTTGCATAAACACAGGGTGTCCCACATAGTGAGGACCCACTGCCAGCAAAGTCAATTGGACAAACTGTTTGGTTTCATGTGTAATGGGGAGAGACACAGAGCGGACAGAGAGTGTGTGTTCAGGGCCCTGGAGTGTTTTATTAATCAAAACAATGCAAGGTGAGGTGAACAAAAAAGGGAAAGCAAAGGTCAAACCCCATGTTTGGGGAGGCAGGTTTAATTTTGGGGCAGCAGCCCAGTGGGGGTTTGGGAGGAATGGGGGCTGGTGGTGATAGCTCTGGTGGAGTCTCTGGCACCCTCCATCTTCCAGCCTTGCCCTGTTCATCATCTTTGGTTCTGGCCTCAGATCTGAGCAGCTCCCCTGCCAGGGTCTTAAGAGGAGACAGGTGTTGTAGGGGCAGGGCTGGCCTAGCTTCCTGAATCTTATGTATGCTACCAGCATTTTCTGGGGCATGTTTGAGCCACACATGGAACACACGAATGAACTCATCACCCCTTATCTTCTACCAACTAATGATCCTCAAAATATGCAAACACATACCCAAAACTGAGCTATTGCTAAGTATCAGGGGTGAAAATTTGACATCAACTTTGGAAGGGACAATCACATGGCATTTCCTCAAGAGCAATTCCTGTGAGGCGCAACAAAAGTAGTGCTGTAATACTGTTTCAGTTTGTGCCATCGGTTTGCTCGCTACTGTAGCTCTGCAAATTCCGCTACACTGTGTGAACCCTATCAACATAAAATAAACTGACTGAATTAACCTCATGTTAGCTACATGCATTGAGTGCCTTTCAGACTGTAGACATGAACACTGTCACCTTGCCAGCTAAAGAACACTACATAACAAGCTTCTCTCATTGACTCGAGTTCAAACACCCGCAAATACTGGTTGTTGTTTCTGTAGATAGCTAGCAAACGAGTGGTAGAAGTAAAGAAACGTATGTCTAACATATCCTTTGTTTGAAGAACTTACAGAAAGTATGCCATCAACAACAGACTCCGTCATATTCCCACACATTACACACATTAGACTGGTAATTCGTCATCCAGAGTAGGCTCTCATCTCCATGCCCCTTTTTTGGGGAAACAAACCTGCGTCCCGTGTTGACAACAACAGAGTAAACAAGACAAATCGGCCATCTTCAGTTAATAACGTTTGTTATGCTGAAGAGTTGCTGTGTAGTTGGCTGCACCAACAATAAAACAAAAAACTCTGATCTCAAATTTCTTCCCCTGCTGTGTCCTAAAAAATATACTGATAGGCTTTATGGATCCAAGCCATACGAAGGGAAAACATTTATGTTTGTGGAAAACATTTCATATCTGTTAAGAGCTCACTTAGCTCATTTATATGCTATGGCCAACCAAAAATATTTGTATTTTCAAATACATTTGAATAATCAAATAAAGGTTATTTACATGCTTGTTTTGGTCTTGAAAATAATTTAATTTTGTATCAATCCTCAATGACATCTAAAATTAAGCATACAATAAAAGCCTACCTATTGTTAATGAATGGTGTTTAGTTTTTCAAAAACAAAACAGGACAAAATCCAAGAGTGGGTATAATATCTGGAAAAGTTGTGTACTGCAGAATGAATATAAATTCAAGTCAAGCATCTGCTAAAGACTGTGAAGGGCATGCATGCTTTAACATTCAGAGAAAACTTGGAGTTGGGTTTTAGCCAGGACTATAATCCAAGTCTCTTTTCTTCCTCCCACTACAAAGGAAAGGTTGGTATTAAAAGGATCAAATGCACTTTGTGGTTTTCAGAACCATATGGTCGCCCAGCAAACTCAAAGTGTGTTGCTAGCAAAGCAAGTATGCCTTTGCTAATGGTTGTCTCAAAATGCTGGGCCCAAACAAGTGCATAGAGTAATGGGTGGTTGAAGAACATTGCTGTCTTTGGATGTGAGCCTTTGTGTGCATGAAGCTAAACCGCATTTGGGGAAAGATGACAGCAATGCAAGTGTTTACTGTTCACAGATGAGAGTGCCGAAGTAGTGAGGTGGCCATTGGCATGTGCCAATGTATAAAGGATCTGCCTGCCACTGCTCCTGTCATTTACTATCATGAGACACCACTAGAGCAGAAGCCAGGATGACAGAACTCTTTAATAAACATTGCTGACAGGTCCCTGAGGAGTGGCAAGACCCAATCTCATATATAATTTCCTAAAAACACAATAAAATGCCCGCTGCCAATCATCCGTGCCTGATTGCCTCACTTTTTGATTCAGACTCCAATACACTTTTAGTATTCATCCACCCACCACACCGCACGCCTGCCCCCCAGACAGAATTGTGATGGATGAGCCAATCAGGATAGGCTGGGGTTTCATTTGACTAACATTCATTGCTAAGTCAGAGGTAGATCTGCTAGAATCCACCTCACATAATCAAGTGTTTCATTCTCCTTTATTATGAAAGTAATGTGAACTAACAGGGATGTTGGTGGGGAGCAGCCATGTTTTATTTTGTTTAGATACTGAATCATTAAATATATGGTAAAAACCCAAGACTGTTTTTTAAAGGTTTAAAGAGATTGCCCCTGGTGACTGCCACTGGAGGCATATCCCAACATCCTGGGGAAACAGAATTAGATAAAATAAGCTTGGCAAATAAAGGCAACTCTGATTTTGATTCCACGCATCAGGATAAGCCTTTAATGCTGACCACTAAGGGCAAATGTTAGTGCTGTTTCCATCTGCTGACGCATTGCTAGGGTACTGTCGAGCTGCAAGGACAACAGGTTGAATCCCAGTGCTAAGCAGTTGTTTAAAATAATCTTTCTTTTCACCCTACCCCAAACTTAACCTGTCTGAATTCATGAATGAATTTAACCTTTAAGCTGTTACAGTTTTAACCATATCTTACACTTTAATCAACTACACCAGTCAGAAAAAGAAACTAAACCTAACAGCCAAAACTCTAAACCTAAACAATGCTGAGTATTAGACAGACTGTGAGATCTTGCTGACTAACCACACACATTTAAATTTGTTTATCATGTGGGTGTGTGGTGATGTCTAAGGACTGCATATTTTCTCAAAACAGAAAAAAACTAAATGGGGGCCTCTGCTAATGAAAATTCATCCATGTATTCATCCATGTGTGCATGGACTGAGAAGAGTTGCGTTATGTTTAGTTAATTATTAATCACTTATGGGTTCTTTAAGGCATTACTTGCCTGTAAGCCAAATTCAGCGCATCGTGCTCAGTCTGAGAGCACAGACACTGTTTCCCCCTCTGGAGCAAATGCAGAGGGTGAACTCATGATGAGGATTTAGGTCTGCATATATCTTTAACAATTTCAATTTAAGTGCCATTTTGCCTAATTATAAATGCAGTTCAGGCTCTCTTACTTGGCTTTTGTAGCGCTTCTAAAAACACTGCAGGGTCCATCACTGAAGTGAGTTATATAGTAGTGCAGAAAAGGAGACTAACTTAAATTGCAAGAAAAACAGAGAAGACATTTGTTTGTGTCAAAGACCTGCAGACCCAATCCTAAAGAAAACGTAATGTGAATAAAAACACTTTTCTTTATATATTATTATGCAAACAATAAACACCATAGATGTCAGTATAAATCCGCTTGGTTGTCAGAGACAATCAACTTGATCCTGGAGGATGTTGATACCTTGAAGCCAAATGCCCCACAGCCAAAGTCTAAGTTCTTGTTGGATGAATGAGTACTTATACAAAACAGTTCCGGTGGGTAGAAATTAGAGGTCTTTTGTTCTTGTGCTCCTTTGTTTGTGTCTCAAGGTACGCCAGCCAGTAAAGAACTAACCCTAACAAAAAAACACTCTGGGAACTGATGAAGAAATCCAGGGCTCCAAAATATTAAAGTCTCCCTTATGTGTCAACTGGAGATGTTTCAACTTTCAGTGTGAGGATATGAAGAGGCCTAAGCAGAGCGGAGCGGAGAAGGGGGATGTTTAATCAGGAGCTGTGATGGATGAGCAGCGAGGCCAGGTTGGCCTGCCCAGGGAGCTGCCACTGCACTCTGCTACAAGAGACAGAGAGAAGGAGAGAGAGCAAGGGAGAGAGAGAAACGTCTGGACAGCACCGGATCTGCCGACAAATTACACTCCTCTATTACAATGCACGTCAAATGGGCCTGTGTCAGCTCTCATACAATGAGACGCCAGTTGTGTTAGCCAGGTGATAAAGGAGCTCGTCTGCGAGACTGCCATTAAAACACAGAGTAAAATCCCAGTGTGTCAGGGGAAAATTACTCCTTGACACCTCGTCATGTTATATATTAGGATGGAATAAACTTCCCTATTTAGGCTACAGCTTGAAGGGTAGAGTGGAGAGAATTTAGCCCAGACAGCGATCAGCTCAGTTTCCTGCTACCTGAAAAACTTTGAGCTAGCACGTTTTGTTGTCAAATATATTATAATATAAATGATATATAAATAATATATTTTTTTTATGAATCTAAATTTTTTTAAGTAGAGAAAACATCTTTGTTTTGAAAGTATAATGTTTTAAATATGCTTTGTAAATTCTGTGCGATGAACCCAAATCCCAACCCAAGAAACAATTTATCAGCCAATTTTATTAAATGGTTTCATACTCACATTTATGACAACATTTCCCTGGACTATTTGCGGAGGAAAAGGCAGAATGTAAAATTCACAAGTAAAGCTTTTGTGATTTCCCCTTCCCAGTCTAATGAACATCTTGGAGAGTTACACATGGCAGCACTGACAAAGAAACCAATAAATGACAATTAGTAGAGTAAGTCTGACAGAGCACTCCTGACGCATATTAATAGTCACTTTATATTAGTGAGAGAGACTGGCTTCATCCTTCACTGCACCTGTCTGCCAAAATTGAGCTCAAATAAAGTGAGTATGCATGTGATTTCCCTGACATGAAAAACAAAGCTGCACTTGCAATGCAGAGGCCAGAGTCACACATATTGTTGTCCGGACAGGCTAGTAGTCACATACCAGATCGTCTTACAATACTTACTACTTAACACCATCGGTTAAGTCCTCATGCTTTCTTTTTTTCTTCTCTGCTTATTGGTCTGGTAGAAGAGGCCTTGTCTGAGAAAGAGGTTATACAGCAGGACATTCAAGTGTGAATTCCTTATCTTTGCCTTAAGAAGACACAACAAACACGTTATCCAGATAACTGGGGCTATCAGCTTGAGATAAGGTTTGATCCAAAAGGAGGAGGGAAAAAAATGCCTTCATCCCTTTTTTTGCGCTTCACATTTAGCCCCACAGGGATCTTCTCAGAGTAATTCTAGACGATAACATTGAATCTCTTTCAGTGGTATCCAGCCTGGTGTGTCAGCATCACACGAGACACAGAAAAGATTGGCACTCTGATTGCCTTGCGCTGGCCGGCAGCTTAGCGTACCCGCCACGTCAACCTCTCTAACCCTTGTAACGCAGCTCGCTCCTCGCCAGTCGATCTGGAGGGGGGCAGGGGTTTTCAGGCTGTATACAAAGGGAGAGGTGGCAACAGAAGGAGACGTGGCATTGCCAGCAGCAGTCTCAGCATGTTACTGTGTAGCCAGAGGGTAAGAAATCAAGACGGCAATTTTTAATCTCCTTCCATTTCATGGCCTTGGCAGTGCGGTGGTCCGCCCCACCGTCTCCACTTGAATGGTGCTTTAGGGGATTAGCCTAACGAGGTGACAGACCTCTTCTCCATTGACTCCCACTGTTTCCTGCTATGCCCTCAAGGTGAGAAGTGAACGAAAGGAGCAAAGCAGTACATTGACTGTACTTAATGATGAAAACGATGGTCATTTCTGTCTTTTTCAATTGCTCTGGCCTATTCTCTGGTCTACCACTGCTCTGCTGGGTTAAAAAAGGACCTCACCTCTTGTCAGGAGGATTCTGATGAATGTTCTGTGATGCCACCTTTCAACAGCCTCGGATCAAAACTATCATTGACCGACGGCGTCACCTCCTTAAATGTATGATGGGAGGGATCTGATGGGAGGGATCAGTGAAAGGGACAGTATGGGGTTAGTACTAGGCATTAGGTTATCCAAGCAGGACCAGAAATCAACCTAAAGCAGAGCTTTCGTTTTTAGCTGCCTAGTTACATTTCCTCAGGCTGGATCAATAGATACTGTGTGCCTAGGAGTCCACCTCCCGTACTTCCTCCCTCCTCCCGCATTGCCATGCAGCCCCTGACAACCCGTCTCCTGAGTGACACACTGACTGTACATCCCAAGCCGCTCTGCCTTGCTGGGCTGTCCTATTCCCGTCAGAGGGCCGGGCTGCCGGGGAGAGTCTTTGGCAGCTTCATTTAAACATGTCACCCATCAGAAACAACTCCATCTGACTCTCCTCGCGTCGGCCGCCCGCTTCGGCTGAACTGCCTTCCTCACTAAACCCAGTCCCACAAGGTTGGCTGGGTTCTTTACCCACAGCCAGAGTTAATCAATCAAGGCTGTCCTGTTCCATTTTAACCACTGGGATAGTTATTTGTGGGGAATGTATGAGATAATTACTGTCTTTCCATTTCTGAGTCCCCATTTTCACCCAAAGTCTATGGTACACCACTACAGCAACAGAAGACACTGATTTCCTTTCTGTTGTCTGGAGGTCTGAGGCAGCAGTTGCTCACATAGGACAGAGGGGGACGTGACGTGAGATAAATGCCACGTCTGTCCTGTAGTGAGGGTGCCGGAGCAGAGGGTCCTCGTGGGAATCTCCACGCTCTGCTAATCCTCCGCTTCCTCAGCCATTCCCTGTCTCCATCAATCTGGCCTCTTCTGAAATAGAGGATCCGTGGCGGTTGATCTCTACCTCTTGGACCTTTGCAGCCCTTTACAGGGTCAAGGCGTTTCTTTGGACATACCGGCAAATAAGAACTATGTACATGGCATGTTGATGAAGAAAAAAAAAAGCACACACTGCCTTAGTTGTGTTCTCAACATCCTCGCTCTTCAGATGGGGCACTGACAATACTGAGGCATTTTAACCAAATATTTTTTTTTTTTTACGTCTGTGCAGACAAAGCTACTTTGATATTCCCAAGCCAACCAGGCTGACATGCAGTGAGGTCCACCACGGCCCAGGGCAGTTCCTCTGGAGAGCCCTGAGGTGGTTGTGCTGTGGTACAGCCTAACAGCTGGGACACACTGGCTGGGCTGATTGAGTATATATACATTTGGGGCCCGTGTGATCGATGCCAGCCCGCCATGCCAACTAGAAGGGAGCAGACTCAAACGCACCTCATCCTTTAAAAATGAGCTGCAGCACGGATTCCTGCTTCCACCCTGTTCCCCCAGCTGGAGCCAAAACCACACATGACAAATGAGGACGACAGAGGTAAGCTATGCACAGAATCCCCTTGCTGCCCGGCATACAACACAGGAAAAGTCCTTGGGGACAATAAAAAGAAGGTAGACATGGCTCCTTTGCAGCAGAGAACAAGCCAGAGAGCGTTCAGTAGGGGAATGGGGATAATGAAATGTGCACAAAAGAATTATCACAACTAATTTGCCTTCACGTATGTTATACGTGCCTTATTTAAGCATTATGCATAATGTTGTCGACAGAGGCCACGGATTTCATGGATTTTAGCAATGTTACCCAGTTATCAAAATCTGTATAATGTCAGGTGAATATTTAATTGGTTGAATAATAATAATGACAATAACAACAATAATAATAACTTATAATTTTGAGAGCCTATTTCATACTGTTAATGGCACAATATTTAGATTTTTTTTATCAATTTGTAGAAACAAGAAGGCCCTGAATCAGAAGGCCCTTAATCAGAAGGCCCTGAATCAAAAGGCCCCGAATCGTAAGGCCCCTAATCAAAAGGTCCCGAATCAAAAGGCCCTGAATCAAAAGGCCCCGAATCAGAAGGCCCCGAATACGAAGGCCCCGAATCAAAAGGCCCTGAATCTAAAGGCCCTGAATCTAAAGGCCCTGAATCTAAAGGCCCTGAATCGTGTATACAAAGACCCTGGATATTAAGGCCCTGGATACGAAGGCCCTGAATCAGAAGACCCTGAATCGAAAAGGCCCTGTATACGAAGGCAATGAATCAAAAGACCCTGAATAGAAAGGCCCTGTATACGAAGGCCCTGAATCAGAAGACCCTGAATCAAAAGGCCCTGAATCGAAAGGCCCTGTATACGAAGGCCCCGAATCATGTATACAAAGACCCTGGATATTAAGGCCCTGGATACAAAGGCCCTGAATCAGAAGACCCTGAATCAAAAGGCCCTGAATCGAAAGGCCCTGTATACGAAGGCCCCGAATCATGTATACAAAGACCCTGGATATTAAGGCCCTGGATACGAAGGCCCTGAATCAGAAGACCTTGAATCAGAAGACCCTGTCACCAATGCTTTACAGGGTTGTGACTGGTATGGCCAGTCTGATGACTGCATGGTGTGCTTCATTTATTTATCGTTATTTGAACAGGGAAGTTGACTGAAAAAAAAGATATCTATTTGGAAACTCCAAAGAGGATTGGGTGGCCATGATGATATGAAGCCCAGATTGGAAATGTGGCCATGACATTGGGGTTAACAACCCTACTCTTACTACCAGTGCCATGGGATATTTAGAGACAGAGGACACCTGTTAACATCCAAAACAAAACACCCCTACACAGAGTGCTCCCTACTGGCCCTCAAACACCACTTCCAGTAGCTGTCTGCCATCCAAGCACCAAACAGTAGAAGTTTTTGAGGCAAACCGGCAGTGGGATGCAGGTTGATGATAGCGGAGAACAGTTCTCAAACCTAAAGGTGAGACTGAATAAAACAGAGGTGATGTGAGGTATCACGTCATATCATAAACCACTGTTTTGTAAAGTCATCCTTTTGAATCATCAAACATCTAGAATTCTGCAAAGTGAGTTATACTGAAATATCATTCTGTCATGGAAACCTAAGATGCCGGTCATATTTGAATGAGCTCTGTATTCACAAAAATGAAACTCAAAACAGTCAGTGGCAGCTATGTGCTCATGACTGAACACGTTCCTAAACAAAACATTATGACACACATTTCACAGATGGGAAAACAGTGGCCACATCACGATAATGATTATTGTGACACATTTGGATGGTGAAAGATCCAATTCTTCTTATGGAGAACACTTCCAATGACAAAAAATGGATTTGGCTATGTTCATATGTGGCCATGTGCAATGTAGAAGCTGGCAAACATTTGTGAAATTCTAAATGCCATCTCATGCATTTGCTGCAGGGAAGCACCAAGATATTTTCCCATGATAACGTCGAGAAACAGTGAGATGATACGGTGACTTGAGCATCTGGGGATTAAAGCTAGCTCCAGCAGTGCTGAAGGTGAACCTGTGTACATACATAGCAGCAGATTCCTCAAGGCAGGAAAACAATTATTTGTGGTTGAGGATGTGGCCCGGAAGTTGGAGTTGAGTTTTCACAGAGATGTTTTGCTTTCTTCTCTCTTTGGCTGTGTGGATTCAGCAGGCATGTATCACACACTGTGTTAAGTCCCCTGATAAGACAATCTTGCCTCGTCAAAGACTTTCTGACACTACTGTGGCAGCACTGTATGTGTATGCGTGTGTGTCTGTGTTGAGTGTCACAGTCACCAGCCAGCTTTCTTTTCTCTTTGTTATTCAGTAAAGTATCTCAACCAAAATATGTTATTTTGACATCTCTAACTCTGTCCTCTGAATTCCAAATCACAGCCGACGGCTCTTGCATTCAAACCCCAGTGCACTCAAATGGTCCCAATGACCGATTTTACGATGAAGTTAAGGAATGCTCACCCTTCACAATGTGAATATTTAAACTTGAGAATAACATTTCAAACTGCCTCTTTTTATTTGCACTATCCCCTTTATCACTTGCCATCCTACTAACATTGCTCAATGTTTTATGTCATTGCCTTCTTTTTCTCAGCTCCTAACACTCCACACAAATAATATGTGGCACATTACATTATCTCCAAGGCTATGATGAGGTGCTCTAATGACAGCCATATTTCTTTCTGCCACTATATTTGTGGCCTTCCTTGCTGGAGACCAAAAAAAATGTTTAGAAAAGCCACTGCTTTTTTTCCTTTGTTTTGGGCGGTTTTTATCCTCCCAAAACACCAACCTGTCCTCCCAAAGACAAAAAGCAGGTAGGTAGAAAAATGAGCTCTCAGGAGCCCGGCTTCAGCCGAGCAGTCAGTGTCTGGCCAAGATGAGAACGACTGACTGCTGGCTTTTAATAAAACCAACCACTACAGTACACTGGGACAAATACACATCCACATACACACAAAATCACACACATAAATACATACATAAACATTCACACATAGAAATTGAGAAACACATAGAAATACCCAGTCCCAAAGTTCTAGTTACAGACAACACTGATACACAGTCCTTAATTATCAAAGTGGCGTGAGGCGGCAACTTGGGGGATAGGGTCACAGAAAGATCTGAACATCAGTCTGCTCACGGGATAACTGTCAGTCTTTCCGTAGCCAAAGATGGTATGCTGTTTGTTATGTGTGTGTGTGTGTGTGTGTGTGTGTGCGCGTGTAAGTATATGTGTATATGAGAGAGACAGAATTTAAGGGTGTGTGTTTTTTTCTCTATGTCTGTGTGTGTGCCTGTGTGCGTGTGTGTGTTTTCTATGGCCGATCATGTGTGTGTGCATTTGCTTACTTTGTCTGTGTGTGTAGAATGAAAGAGTGAGGACAGAAAGGGATATGGACAGAAAGTATAGGGAAGCAATATAAGACAGAAAAGACTCCCTTCTTTTGGATACTGAGTCAAACTGCTTCAGACATCTTTCCTCTACACACTGTCTTAAAGTGTTCATCTTGTTCCAACAAATAAAAAATATGTAAAACATAAAATAAAAAACAGAGAAAGATGTTTGCATTACACTGTAATATTCAGGTATACTAACAGCAAATCAGTTTGACACTTTAGAGACAAAAATGTGGGCACATTTGCAATGATGAATGAGAGTCTGTGTGCATGACCGGAAAGCAATTCAGGCTTAAGCCTAATATCTTCTTTGCATTAAAATGGAGAGCTGAACGGTAAGCAGGATGCACACTGTATCAAGGTTAGCTTCTAACTAGCCACTGCCTCAAGGTTTGGCTCAGAGAACCAAAACAGACAAAATAGTCTGACACCACAGAAAAAAAATCCTGCTGAAACCATATTCCATGTCTACACTACCTGCTAGTTCCAATTAAGCGTGTCTCCTTACCGACCCACTGAATTAATTTGTTTGTTTTTTACATAGTGCTTATATGTATATGGGTGCTTCATTTTACCTTAGCAATAGTTTCATGGAATTTGAAGAGAGGATCCATGGTTTCTGGTGACTCAGCAGAAAAAAAGGCTTCAGAGAGGAAACCGCTTTTCTGAGGGGAAAAAACAAAATGGCATATATCAGACTATAATGCATTTTGATACAACTATTGGATTTGGTCAAATCATCACAGCTAATACACGTAATATATAATTATATAAAGTATGCTTTTACCTTCGGTTTTCATCCATAGGGTGTCTAACAGTATGTGACTTGATAAATTGTTGTGAATATTCTGGGACTATTTGATGTTAGACAAGTCTAGGCTTTTGCAGATATTTTCAGTTGTTATTATGATTATTATTCAGTTTTTAACCCTCATAGCAAGAGCTTAACGGCATGCATGGGAGAGTCAAAGTCGAGATGTGTCATCTGATGCATATCTCCCCAAGCTGTTCTCCTTCTTATCACACTGCTTGCTCAACCAGGAAGTTGATGTGAATGCTGGAGGTGAACAAGTTCCCCAAGCAACAACTAAGATGGAACTTTATGGCATCTGACCTAACACAAGGAGTCACTAAAGCGGGATAAAACAGGATTCAAACACCAGGCCACAATGACACAGCTGTACTTAGACAACTGCTTTTTACAGTCAAGTATATCTCTCCAGGCCACAATTGATCTTTGACTAATGCCATTTATTCCTACTGTCAATAATTGTATGTTATAACTTCAAATAATAGTTGTGTCCACTTGAGAATTGCGATAGGTGATTAATTGCTATCTACAGTGGGGAGAACAAGTATTTGATACACTGCCAATTTTGCAGGTTCTCTCACTTACAAGGCATGTAGAGGTCTGTCATTTTTATCATAAAAATGACAGACCTCTACATGCCTTAGAGTCTGTTGATTGAGTGTGTGGACAGTTGTTTTTTATACAGGTGACGAGTTCAAACAGGTGCAGTTAATACAGGTAATGAGTGGAAAACAGGAGGGCTTCTTAAAGAAAAACTAACAGGTCTGTGAGACCCGGAATTCTTACTGGTTGGTAGGTGATCAAATACTTATGTCATGCAATAAAATGCATATTAATGTTATAAAAATCATACAATGTGATTTTCTGGACTTTTTGTTTTAGATTCCGTCTCTCACAGTTGAAGTGTAACTATGATAAAAATTACAGACTTCTACATGCTTTGTAAGTAGGAAAACCTGCAAAATCGGCAGTGTATCAAATACTTGTTCTCCCCACTGTAAGAGCCAACATCTTTTTATGCCTGCAGTGCTGCCAGCCAGAATAAGACGTCACTAACAGATTGAATGATTCAGGTGGCTGGTGTTAGGTGGAAATGAAAAAAATCATATTTACATTCAAGCTCTTTGAAATAAGTGTTGCAACTTTCTCCCGGAAGCCATTTAAATCCTGTATCCCAACCAGTTATGCCTCCTGTATTTTAATATAGAAAAACGGAATAGAAAATAAACACTGAGTGAGGACGTTAATCTCTGGCTATGCAATGTTAGACAGGCAGTGCTTAGGGAAGCAAATAATGGTAGCAAGCCTTGTTTTCACATGCACTTTGAATTGGGCCTTGCTTGACTGTTAAATCTGTTATTGTAGCTAGCAAACAAGCAGCATTGCAGTAGTCAGATATGATCTGAATTACTACCACAGCTGGGACATTCATTTTGCTTTTGCACCACAAAGTACACTTTTATGAGAAACGTCAGGCCTTGAATGCTAGGTACCTAAAGATAGCTAGCAGGGATTTAGTTAGAAATGCTGCTACCAAGGATAAATTTGCTAGCAACACAGCAAACTGTTTAGCTAGTTAGGTAGGAAGTGGGATTGAGTATCAGGGCTCTGGTTCTCTTCAGAATGTGCGGTCTCTTCAAACGTATTCTCACTCACAAACTAATTAAAAGAGATAAAACTCCTGATAAAACCTAAAAGGGGCTTCTCTCTCATCTCTACTTCATGCATTTTGGCTAAACTACATTCCTGACGTTGCAGTGAAATTTTGCTTTCACTGCAACCAAGACGTTAGCAGCAGGTCCTTTAATTTCTGTAAGTTGGCGAGGTTGGGCCTCCATGAATACGACTTGTTTGTCCAGCACATCCCACAGATGCTCGAGTGGATTGAGATCTGGGGAATTTGGAGTCCAAGTCAACCACTTAAAACGTGAACAATTCAATTGAAAAACAAACAGAAATCTTTGAGGGGGAAAAATGAAAAATAATAACTGGGGATGTGGCTGTGTTCAGAATTAACCAATCACATTCAAACTCATGTTAAATAGAAGTCATTACACACCTGCCACCATTTAAAGTGACTGATTAATCATAAATAAAGTTTAGCTGTTCTAGCAGGATTTTCCTGACATTTTCTTAGTTGTATCTCAGAACAAAAGCCATGGTCCGCAGAGAGCTTCCAAAGCATCAGAGGGATCTCATTGTTGAAAGATATCAGTCAGGAGAAGGGTAAACAATTATTTCCAAAGCATTAGATATACCATGGAACACAGTGAAGACAGTCATCATCAAGTGGAGAAAATATGGCACATTACCAAGAACTGAACGTCCCTCCAAAATGTATGAAAAGAAAAGAAGAAAACTGGTCAGGGAGGTTACCAAGACAATAAGGGAACTGCAGGAATTTTTGGCAAGTACTGGCTGTGTGCTACATGTGACAACAATCTCCCGTATTCTTCAAGACGCAAGACGGAGGCCTTTTCTTACAAAGATAAACATCCAAGCCCGGCTGAAGTTTCAAGTCTCCCAAAAGCATCTGGGAAAATGTGTTATGGTCTGATGAAACCAAGGTTTAAATTTTTGGCCATAATTTCAAAAGGTATGGTTTGGCACAAAACCAACACTGCACATCACCCAAAGAACACCATACCCACAGTGAAGCATGGTGGTGGCAGCATCATGCTTTGGGGCTGTTTTTATTCAGCTGGAACCGGAGCCTTCAGATACAACAGTTCCAAATTCCAGGTAATTTTGGCACAAAACCTTCAGGCATCCGTTAGAAAGCTGAAGAGGATGTTCACCTTTCAGCACGACAACGACCCAAAGCACACATCCAAATCCACAAAAGCATGGCTTCACCAAAAGAAGATTAATGTTTTGGAATGACCCAGCCAGAGCCCAGGCCTGAATCCAATTGAACATCTTTGGGGTGATCTGAAGAGGGCTGTGCACAGGATATTTGGAGCACTTTTGCAAAGAAGAGTGGGCAAATATTGCCATGTCAAGATGTGCCATGCTGATAGACTCCTACCCAAAAAGACTGAGTGCTGTAATAAAATCAAAAAGTGCTTCAACAAAGTATTAGTTTAAGGGTGTGCACAATTATGCAACCAGGTCATTGTGAGTTTTTTATTTTTTCCCCTTAAAGATTTCAGTTTGTTTTTCAATTGAATTGTTCACGTTATAGGTAACATTAGATCACAAGAACCTGGAATTTTAACAGGGGTCTGTAGACTTTTTATATCCACGGTACACACACATATATTGCTTTTTAAAACAACTGGGACATTAGTTAATCTACTATAATTTATTCAAATGTTCAGTTAAAGTTTCTGGCAGTGGTTTTATCTAAGGAATAAATTATATTTACTCCCAAACATTTAAAACGAGAAACAACTGGGAATCTATTACATCGGAGAAGTCATCCTCAAATGAAGTCTAGCAAGTCTGTAATGTTGATTGTGTTAGATTAATTTTATAAGTTGACATGAAGCTGAAATTATCAATGATGTTCAAGTCATTTGGGAGCGATTCAGATACATTGTCCTAATATAGTGAAACATAGTATAATGGGATTTAGTGATTAGTGATTGGTGTAATTGCCTTCGATTGACAAATTGCCAGGGCCAGGGGTCCCATAGACAGTAAATATAGCAATGGAGAAATTGAATCCCTAGTCAGCTGTTTCTGGTGATTCTGATGAGGAGAAAGGAGCAGATATTGCCTGCTTTTACTATGGCTTAGGGATTTGCTTATATTCTTATAATCATATTGATGAAATTGGAACCATGTCCCAAATGTTCCAAAACTGCTTATTCTGCACAGAGAGATATAAAAACCCAGAGATTTGTAGTTTCTGATGTAGCATGAAATCATTTTGGACCAATTTGGGTACGTATTGAGATGGGATGACAGCGTTTTATCAACAGAAAGTGGAATTTCTGCATTTATCAAAGATAGTGTGGATATTGGCTGGGATCAGATACTTCATAAAGGCAAATTTGGTACATTATTCACATCTATCCCAAATTAATCTTAAAGAACAACTATGTCAATAATTCATGCAAAAAGTGGACCTTAAATATTCCAATAAAATATAAATAAACATTTGATGTAATGTTGTGTCATTGAGATAATTGGCATTCATTCATGCTGTTCAAGTATATTTAAGTTCACTGATAGGTGGCTTTCTTTTATTTCTCTACTTATGTATTTGCTGAAATAATTCTTCTTATAGGAAGAATATGTTTCAGATGGTGCGGATGTACTTTATTATCATTGAAGGCATAAAATTTTTTTAAGATACATGTAAGATTGTTTTTTCAATTTTCTTAACACTATTAAGGCTTTGGGAAACGCCTAGGCCTAGAAGGTACAAAATATGTTTCAGATGGACAACTGAATCTAAGATTCCAAATTATCTAGTGTACAATTAAAGGTCATAAGTTAGCAAGGAGGAATTTTTTTCTGACAAATGGTAAAATCCCTACGATTAAAATTAATGGGAAGGGGTAAAATACATAGTAAAGAAACAGAGAAAGCTACAATTGCTGCACTGCTATGACATAGCATATTTACAACTCTAGGGACATATACCTTAATAAATGTCAGTATAAAACATTGTCAGTTCAAGCAAGCCCCAATGGCCCAAATGTGGGTGTTAAAAACCTACATAATTTCGTCCCTCCAGGACTGGATTTGAATTGCTTGTGGTAAGGAATCGTAATCTACTGGTTTGTCTTTATTATATGCTTGGTAAAAATGAACATTTCTGTCATAAATGTTTTGGAAAACATTTGGAAATCTTAAATCAATTTTATTTAATAAAACATTTGGTGCACTAAGACTTTTGAATGTAAATCCATTGGTTACATTCAATGCTACCACTTCAAAGTGGCCTACTGTAAGTCTGTATGCATCAGAGCATCTGCTAAATGACTAAAATTAAAATGTAATGATCTGAGGCCGACACTGAAGTATTTTCTCTTGTATGGCACAACAAAAAGGCCATTACGAGACAAAGCCAAACCCTTTCAGGGACACACCACCATCAGGTCGTTTTGTTCAGCTGTTTGGGCAAATGCTCGACGTGTCCCCAAAAAAATAATACCTGACAAAGAGATTCAGCCTCCTCATGCAGCATCACCAACTTCTCAGATTCAACATCTAGATTTTTCAGACCACTTAGCAGCACACAGAGGTGGCCAGTAGTGGAGTAACATAAAAGACATCTAGCCGCAGCCATCTAAGGTTATGAGGGAGAAAAGGGGTGAGTCACTCTTGAGCCATCAGCCACAGCAGAGCCAGGCTAACAGTTGAAGTGTCTCTCTCCCCCTCAGCCATCACACCGCTCGCTGACAGATTTTAAAAAAATTATGGAAGTAGCAGCTCTCCATCATTGAGATACATTGGCTAGGCAACACTGAGAATACAACAACTTAGAAGTTTATAAGTGCTTACTCACAAACACACACCCAAACACACACTGTGACACATGTGCATCAGACAACACACCATTCACAGAAACACATCTAAAGGCCATTGTGAAACCTCCAGAGCATAACACATTGCAAGAGTATCCATGAGCAACTGAGTAGCACTCTACTATAGTAAATACTTTGTGTAGGTGAGGAATATGAGCAAAACATTGATTCAATGTACAGACCGAGCACCATTAATGACAACACTTATAGCACCTTTTAGTTACAGTTCTTTCAATTTTTCTGTAAGTGGACTGTGGAGTACTATCATCAGGAGACTTCCTGTATCTGTTAGGCGCCCTCTAGTACACTTTACACTTTTCTAGGTGATGTGCTGCATATTACAAGGTGCCTAAAAAAGGACAATAACTAAGAGCTTCCACCGATAGGATTCTTTACATTTGATTGTTCCTTGAATTCTTTTGCACACAAAGAACAGCAGGAGAATGACAGAGGAAACAGCAGTAGAGTGAATTTGCTACGATGAAACAACACGTGCACTGGAGTCAGCAGTGCAGACCTTAGGGCCACTGCAGTCCACACTAACTTGTTGATTAAGTTGTTTTTAAGAACATATAAAATGTACATACACGCACTGGAAAGTAGAATTTTTTCACATATTAAATTCTGACCACATTCATTGATAAATGTAACCCAAGTGTTCTTAGAAACCATTTAAACCAATTAAAATAAACAGATTTGTAATTTCCTTATGCAGAAAAAGTTACTTCACCCCTAAATTTAACATAAATGGATAAAGATAGAATCAGGCACACCAAAACAGATGAAAATGACTAGAAAATCATTAAAGAGTCACTTTCGAGGTTCCAGCTCTCCATAAAGATTATAAGCTTGGTCTGATTTACTTTGTGGTAACATGCCAAGAGCAAAATAACTATTCAACGCCCTCCCGGGATAAAGGTTATTGATTCCCATGAGTCCGGAAGGCGTTACGAAACCATTTAAAAATAATTAGAAGTACAGTGGGGCAAAAAAGTATTTAGTCAGCCACCAAATGTGCAAGTTCTCCCACTTAAAAAGATGAGAGAGGCCTGTAATTTTCATCATAGGTACACTTCAACTATGAGAGACGAAATGAGAAAAAGAAATCCAGAAAATCACATTGTAGGATTTTTTATGAATTTATTGGTAAATTCCTCGGTAAAATAAGTATTTGGTCAGCTACAAACAAGCAAGATTTCTAGCTCTCACAGACCTGTAACTTCTTCTTTAAGAGGCTCCTCTGTCCTCCACTCGTTACCTGTATTAATGGCACTTGTTTGAACTTGTTATCAGTATAAAAGACACCTGTCCACAACCTCAAACAGTCACACTCCAAACTCCACTATGGCCAAGACCAAAGAGCTGGTTGCTGGGCCAAAACCAAAAGGACACCAGAAAGAAAATTGCAGACCTGCACCAGGCTGGGAAGACTGAATCTGCAATAGGTAAGCAGCTTGGTGTGAAGAAATAAACTATGGGAGCAATTATAAGAAAATGGAAGACATACAAGACCACTGATAATCTCCCTCGATCCAAGGCTCCACACAAGATTTCACCCCGTGGGGTCAAAATGATCACAAAAATAAAAAATCCCAGAACCACACGAGGGGACCTAGTGAATGACCTGCAGAGACCTGGGACTAAAGTAACAAAGGCTAATCAGTAACACACTACGCCGCCAGAGACTCAAATCCTTCAGTGCCAGATGTGTCCCCCTGCTTAAGCCAGTACATGTCCAGGCCCGTCTGAGGTTTGCTAGAGAGCATTTGGATGGTCCAGAAGAGGATTGGGAGAATGTCATATGGTCAGATGAAACCAAAATAGAACGTTTGGTAAAAACTCAACTCGTCATGTTTGGAGGAGAAAGAATGCTGAGTTGCATCCAAAGAACACCATACCTACTGTGAAGCATGGGGGTGGAAACATCATGCGTTGGGGCTTTTTTTTCTGCAAAAGGATCAGGACGACTGATCCGTGTAAAGGAAAGAATGAATGGGGTCATGTATCGTGAGATTTTGAGTGAAAACCTCCTTCCATCAGCAAGGGCACTGAAGATGAAACGTGGCTGGGTCTTTCAGCATGACAATGATCCCAAACACACCACCCGGGTAATGAAGGAGTGGCTTCGTAAGAAGCATTTCCAGGTCCTGGAGTGGCCTAGCCAGTCACCAGATCTCAACCCCACAGAAAATCTTTGGAGGGAGTTGAAAGTCTGTATTGTCCAGTGACAGCCCCAAAACATCACTGCTCTAGAGGAGATCTGCATGGAGGAATGGGCCAAAATACCAGCAACAGTGTGTGAAAACGTTTGACCTCTGTCATTGCCAACAAAGGGTATATAACAAAGTATTGACATTAACTTTTGTTATTGACCAAATACTTATTTTCCACCATAATTTACCAATAAATTCATAAAAAAATCCTACAATGTTATTTTTTTTATTTATTTTTCTCTCATAATTGAAGTGTACCTATGATGAAAATTACAGGCCTCTCTCATCTTTTTAAGTGGGGGAACTTGCACAATTGGTGGCTGACTAAATACTGGCTGACTAAAGACACGACTGACGTTTGCAATAAAACACCTGGGTAAATACCGAAACTACTGGAACAATCTACTCTGTACAGACAAGTCAAATGCGAGCTGATTGGCCATAATGCACCAGAACGGGCAACAATTCCTCCCAGTCGATGTGAGAGACTGATTGTCAGTTTTAAGAAATTACTACATTAAGGAGTTATATGTTCTCCCCTATGAAATTGCATTTCGATAGATTTTTTTATTTTTTTAATAAATGACTGCAAAGGATTAGCTTTCAGGGTCATTAGGCTATGTTTATTAGTCAACAGTGTTGAAGTGAGGATTGGATATCCCAAAGTCCCAAAGCAACACCAAAACATGAATGAAAATGTCCTCCTTAATTTTCTTTCAAAGCTTCATTTTGTTTTCTATAAATATAAAGATGGTATACATTACCAAAAATCTAAAATTATTTCTCATCTATCCATAGGAGATTATTTTTGTAGGATTGTGGCATGTTCAAGTGTGTTTTGGCAAAATGCAGTCAGGTTTTCTTATGTCCCTCTCTGAGCAGTAGGATCATCCTGGCTCTCCTACCACCCAACCCTGTTTCATTGAGTTGTCTACACATGGTGCGATATGAAACTGTTATACTTTATGTTGAAGTTCTTTTCTCTATTCAAACTGGGTAAATAATTGATTCACATATTGCAGTCACCGAATATTCTAAAGGAAAGGAGACTCACCGGCCCAAAATCTGATTCTTTCTGACTAAAAGATACCAATTATATTGTCTGGGCCATTTTGGATTTTTTTGTTGAACAATTTAGTCAAGTTGAGGAAATTATTCAGAATTTTTTTTTTTAAACTTCAAACCAAGATAACAGATGTTCAGATACCAATATTGTTACACATTTCAACAATTTGAATGAACAAAAAACAAAAAATGTGTGAAGTGAATTCTTTTTTTTCAAGTAAAACATTTACGGTTAGTATAGCCTTAAATCTTTAATGTTGGTATAATAGATTGATTGGCCAAGAAGCATGATCATTTTGAATAGAAACCTCTGCATCCCCATGGCTCTCATTCAAACCCATATAAACTTTTAGAAATTTTAAATGCTTATCATTACAAAAGTAAACATAGAATTGAAGCAAGTCGGACCAGTTAAAACATGTCAATGTTGTTTTGGAGTTGATCGCTTGAAACATGTAGGAGGAGATAACCACAAAAAAAAAAAAAAATTGGGGCATATTTACATATTGTTATAATTAAAAAAGTAGAAATCCTAACAAAAACAACCTTTTCAGGCACTCTACATCGGCGTAGTGTGGACATTTTAGAGTTGTTTTTTTGTCAATCAGTTAAATTGTTTATGCTGTAGGAAGGTCAGAATGAATATAACAATAATATCAAGAAGCAAAACAAGAAATCTAAAGTCATGCCTGCTTATAGGCAAGCCCATATGATGAAGTCTATAACAACAAAATGTGGATAAAGTGAATTAGTCTGAATTATTATATTATAGAGAGGAAAGGTGGCGAGTGGGTTCAGGAGGTGGCGTCAAGTGGTTGATCTCCTGTTCTGCTGATGACTGTAGCTCTGTTCTGCATCAGCAGCTCATCCTCTAGATCCCCTCAGAGATAACAAGCAAACACTAAAAAAGCAGGAGGGCTGTAGGTCAGGAATGAAAAGCAAGAGCAACAAGACTCTTGGCTCCTGTCCTGACCATACAAGTGGGTCACTGAGTTCTGGCTAAGGTTACTGGGCCACTGGCATTTAGACTTACACACTAATAAGAATTCACTATTTTGGTGGTGGAGAGAAGAAAACTCACTGTTTATGTAAGCTGGAAAATTAAGCTTTGAATAAAGTAATCAGCGTGAAGCTGTAGATCACCCTCTCCAAAAGTCCCAAGCTTTGAAGCGCAGGATACTCTGGCTGGGAGTGCTTTGAGCTGTTTAGTGCAACATCATTTCCCAGCAACCAGAACTAATGGGCTATTGTTGGCAACAAGGACATGAATATTCATTCACAAAAAAGAGGGGAATATTCAGAGCCATTAAAACGGCGAGGCAGGGGTGGAGAGAAGGATCAGCTGTCGTTTCACGCAGCTATCACTAATTTAATCAACCGGGAACTTCAGAGTAAAAGTTAATGTAGTGAGTTCAAGTGATTCAAATAATTCCATAAGAATAGTGCCAGCCACATAGAAAAAGGTGAACCTATTCGCTTGTGGAAAAAGAGGACAAAATAAATCAACGTGGTCAAGTTTATTTCCACTCCAGCTGCATGTTCATTGATTGCTTTCATATAAACTTATTGTAAGGTAAGTCTATCCAAAATAAATTTCAAATGCCAGCATTATTCACAGGATATACCATTAAAGGAGACATTTGTAAGATTTCAAACCATTCGAGCTATTCAAAAGGTACCAATTGTATAGCCACATCTGCAACCTTCCAAGCTGGCTATGGAGTGAGCTTACGATATGTTCTTAACTCCATTACATAGTTATACCATAGTTATATATATGGATAGGCTATAAGATGTTTATTCCAAACTAAACGTTGTATAACAATTGCCAAACTAGCTAGTTGTTTTATAGTTAGCAGGTTAGGCAATCTAGTAGTGGGCTAGTGTCTATATTAATTTATAAAAATTTCCTTTATATCAAATTATTCACAGTTGTTGAGCAAGTCTCCCTCACTCAACACTATGTGTTAAGTCTGATTCTCTTACAGATGCATTCTGTCCATTGAGTCCAGTGAGCAGCGTCTTTGCACGTACTCTTTCAATGGAGTCAGTAGGCCTACTTTTTGTCCATTTCAACTTCTTTATTATGGTTTCCATGGCTTCTAGGTTTGTTAATCTAAAGAGATTTGTGTAAAAAAATTTGTTTGGTAATAACATTTGCATATTGTATCTATTGCTCTATCATTGCAACAACTCCCAGAGGATTGGGGAGAGTTATGCTTTCCACACGGTTCATCCTAACCAGGAAGTTAATGGGTCAACATGTGTGAGGGCATGCTCATTCATCTGAAGTCCTCAGTTAGCTAGAACAGATCAGGAAAGGATCAAGACTCACCGCTCCTAGTGCCATGCTGTTTAATTTGCAACACCCATAAGGCATCCCAGCCACTTCTCCGTCAGTCAAGACTGCAAACCAAAACATAGCTTTGTGCTACAAAAGAGTGCCTTAGGTTACCTGGTAGGACCCCAAACATACTATTTTGCGCATTTAAAACCATGCACCAAAGATAGCATTATTTCCAAATTGTGGGACTAATGTGCATTGATTATTCACACGCAACATTTCTACGTGCAAGATGGTGTTGTACAGAGTAAATGTTTAGCCCAATTATAAAGCATTCAATTGTAACAGAAGAATGGCAGATTACTTAAATGGAATGATTAAAAAGTGAATGGTTAATCTATCTTATCAAGCTAATAATGGACTTTGATGAGAGTGCAAACCACAGCATGGTGGTTATGTTTCTGTTTTACTTTGTCCCTCACACAGCTTTGCCTTGGGGTCTTCTTGATAAACCTGGCAATGACTTGATGATAAACTTAAGTCTCATAGCCTCACCTTGCGTTTGACAATTAAGACAATGTTGCACAATTTGCTAATGAAAAAAAGGTTCAAAATCTTTTTTTGCAAGATCTATCAATACATAAGTGAAATTTCACCAAATAATTTAAATGCAATGCTTTGCGTGTGGCAAAAAAATCATCACCATGTAGCCTATCATTCTTATGTGTTTTTCAATGTTTTGTAAATATCGGCACTACCTAATATTAACAGTCACAGTTTCAAGTAGAATATAATCTTGTGTGTATACAGTAAATACAGAAACATAATTTAGCTGTGATACTTTTTATTATAATTATTTTTATAAAGAAAACAGATTTCGTAGTTATCACAGGGATGAATCAATACCCATATGGCATTATTGCAATACATAAAAAACATGTTTGTAGCATCACATAGACAAATAATGTTTTTGAGAATTGGAGGTTTGGAGATTTCAAGAGCCTGGCTACAGTATAATGAGTTGTTCTGTGTGTGGTCAGTATGCTAAATATAAAAGCAGAAACAACTAATTTGTCATTGGAAATAAAAAGTTTGAATTCAACAAAATACTAATTGCAATGTACTGAAAGTAATGTATAAATGACACAAAAATAAATTATTATTTTGGCCAGTAAAAAGTTGCTTGGCTGGTGGATTTTATCATCTACAAGTCCCCTTGGCAGGGGAGCCAAAAGGTCACATTTCGGACACTGTATGCCAGTATTGGGAGGGATTAGGACACTAGTTTGTCATAAAATTGCATCTCAACATTAGATAATTTTGTCATGCATTGTCATCACGCCAACTTTGAATATTTAGCTAGACACCACTAAGCATTGTGTTAAACTGACTAACATTTCTTATGAAGTTTACTTCCACCACAAATAGCATTTATGAACTGTATGGCTTTTGCCACTGGCCAGTTTAGTATAAAATTAGCCTACTAATATCTTACTACTTGGAAACGTCATAAGAATTGAGCAATTGCTATCAAGACTGAAGACGAACATTACTCCGACAAAGCTATTTCATTTAATGGCACAACAACTTTTGTTTTTCTTTCATTCATGAATGACATTGATACAATAACTATCAATATAGCCGACGATATAAGTTATTAGTTCTTTATATAAGTGAAAAGATGAAAGAATCGTGGAAATACCAGAACCCGGTCGACAACACGTTTATAGGGGCCATAACTTTTACTTTTACTGAAAAATTCCTACCTAGTGCAGCTTTGAGTAGGCCCTACTTGGTATCAGTACTCGGTATCGGCAAGTATTTTAACACCATGGCGGTATTCCATCAACGCTGCTAATGAAGTCCGCGCTTAATTGAATAAGCCCGGCTTGAATAGTGCTCTTGTACGGAGTACAAGCAGCCCAGAACAAGCGATCGTCAAAATAAAGATACTATGTCGCAAAAAAAGAAGCAAAAACTAGAACGGTGATCTTCTCAACAGCAGACCAAACCCTGCTGATGGGACTTAATGATGAATTTAAAGGAGTCATCACTAAAAAGGGCAATACTGCTGCAATTGATAAGGGGAGGGAGATACAGTATCTCACAAAAGTGAGTACACCCCCACATCGCAAATATTTGATTATATCTTTTCATATGACAACACTGAGGAAATGACACTGCTACAATGTAAATTAGTGTGTGAATAGCATGTATAACAGTGTAAATTTGATGTCCCCTCAAAAAAACACAACACACAGCCATTAATGTCTAAACCGCTGGCAACAAAAGTGAGTACACCCCTAAGTGAAAATGTCCAAATTGGACAAAAAAAAGGCCCAAAGTGTCAATATTTTTCCAGGACTGCCTTAACCCTCTTGGGCATGGAGTTCACCAGAGCTTAACAGGTTGCCACTGGAGTCCTCTTATACTCCTCCATGACGACATCATGCAGCTGGTGGATGTCATCATCCACCTTCCGTTTGAGGATGCCCTACAGATGCTCAATAGGGTTTAGGTCTGGAGACATGCTTGGCCAGTCCAGCACCTTTACCCTCAGCTTCTTTAACAAGGCAGTGGTCGTCTTGGAGGTTTGTTTGGGGTCATTATCATGTTGGAATACTGCCCTGCGGCCCAGTCTCCGAAGGGAGGGGATCATGCTCTGATTGATCTGTGCTGATAAGGTAAAGTGAAACATTATCTCTGTACCGTACAGTTACTACTTTGTGTGAGGTAGACATTGAAATTGACATTTCTGTGAACAACTGCCAGGGTAACAGGATTTAAATCCAAAGAAGTGTTGGCATCAAAACTTATTTGATCTATTTTCACAGATTTCATCCAAATCCAATTGCTACTATTCTGCTTGACTGTGGACACATGCCCCCAGTAGATGCCTGTACGTTTAGGCTATGGAAAGATTTCCGACTGACATAGTCTGCATCCGCAGGTCCAGAAGGGTACAGTCTATTGTGCCTATAACATTGGGGAAGGCTGAAAAACAGGATTACATTAATACAGAGGCTTGTCAACCTGTAGGCTACTTTACATTTATTTTAATGGTCACATACCTGCAATTGAATAAAATGCCTCCTTTGTGTTTCAAGATGACCAGGGAAAGTGATGAAAATATACTGTTTTAGAGCAAGGCATACCCTTATTTCCTGGTATGCTGTTGCCTTCGCAAGACCTTCTGCATCACCAACCCTGTACAAAAATGTCCCACATGCAAAGAAACACAGAGCTCATGCAGTGAAACGCAGAGCTCATGCAAAGAAATGCAGAGCTCATGCAAAGAAACGCAGAGCTATGCAGACAGACTGAACAGTGGTCAAGGCTTGGCTACGTTAAGTGTGCTTCATTATGTGTGGTTCCAGCAGAATACATAGGTAAACTTTGCTGGACCTACTGAACGTGTACCTCTCCCACAGACACTCATCAGGGAAGCCCAGTAGAGAACTTCTCTCTCTGAAGACCCTTGGGGCTAGTGGTGTAAACGCTTTGTGTAGAATCTGAGCACATTCATCCACAGGGTTGTTGAGGAATGGACATGCCATATTTGGTTGCAACTGGCTGGTCTTTTGATGCACAGCTTATATAGGCTAAATCTCAAGTTGTGTACTTGCATACTATATAGTATGCCAGATTAGCATGCAAGAAGATTTGTATATCTTAGATTTTCGAATTATGCACCCATTCTTGTTGGGGTAATATAGACCACAACTAGGCTACTTGTGCAGTGAAAGAGGAGGGGTTTTCACAATTTTTCACCGGATGAAACAGTCAGTTATCGTCACCTATATTGATAGTTACTGCATCAATGTCGAACATTGGTGTGCCCTGAAATAAAATTTATTTGGTAAAAGTTAAAGTTCATTTTCAGTCTTGCTAGAAATTGCTCATTTCTCATGACTATTCCAAGCAGTAAGATACTAGTTTTACTGGCTCATAAGCTTTTAAAATGGCCGGTGGCAAAATACATGCAGTTCTTAGATGCTATTTGTGGTATAAACACGTCAATTCATGCTTGGTCACAATGACAGAAAAAAGTCTGAATTTATGTTTCCGAACATGGACTGGAAACAAGAAACCAGGCAAGCCTGATATTTGTTTGTCAAGAAATATGTCATTGGCTAGTCGTTGTGTTATTTTAACACACAGGATTTGCAGTGAACATGATCATTTTAGCCATGCTTATTTTTGCTCGCTTAATCTTATATTGGATTATATCGCTGTAGATTATTCAGAGGGTCCCGCCCTAAAATACATAGTGTTCTCAATTAAAACTAAACTGAGATTGACTTGGTAGATCAAATAAATGATCAAATTCTTATTGACAATTAATTGATTAATCATTAATATCCCTATATGCACCAAAGCCAGCCAGAAAAACATTGTTTCTGCTCAGTCTGAAGCGTTCGCATGGTCCTACACCATTCCAAAAAAATATTGCACCTTTTCATTCTGGCTGTTTCAACACATTCATTTTAAAAACTAAACACTCTGTTCACATCTGAATTCATCATTCATCAATAACGACCTCCACCATCCTTCATAGATGAGTTGGTATGCTTTGGATCATCTGCAGTTCATTTTTTTCGTCACACTTTTGCCTTCCTATCAATGTGATAAAGATTCACCTTCTCATCTGTCTGTAAAACTCTGTTTCAAAGCTATACTAGCTGATATCTGTACTTTATAGCAAATTCTAATCTGGCCTTTCTGTTTTTGGTGCTGATCAGAGTTTTGCAACTTGCAGTGTAGCCTTTGTAAGTCTTTGGCAAATAGTACATTGTGACACTTTCACCCCAGGTTGTTGATTTCACTGACACTTATTTAAGGGTTGCCTTCACAGCTCCGGTAATTTTTCTGTCATCTTTGCAACTGCTTTTGTTTTCATTGGCCGTCATGGTCGTTGTCAGTTTGTTTATTTTTCAATACATTATGCTCAACCTTTGTGCTTTGGTTCTAACTGACTTCCCTTTCTCTTTGATCAGCAAATTGCTTTTTTTCCTTTCATAGACAGCTGCCTAGTATTTATGTTGGATTATGCAAACTAACACCAAACTCAGACTCCAAACGCAAAACCAAAGTTTGGAACTGACATAACATATTCATAGCTATTTCATGTATGAACAATCAATGCAACAGGAAACACCTGATCAATTAGAGACAACTGTAAGCCAAATGCTCCAATACTTATGCTCACATAAAATAGGCTGGGTGGAACTCTGACAGTGCTGTTATTCTTAATTGGTAAACCATATGAGTTCTGCACTTTTGCCTCACGTTTTCATTTCATATGCCTTGAGTATACAAAAATGGCAATTTTGACTTTACTGTCTCAATACTTATGGAGGGAATTGTAAATATGAAGTCATACACAAGCTGTTGTGTTTTATTGCCAACAAAAACACAAGTTCACATTAAATGAAGCAAAGGCTTTAAATCTTGGACATACACAACAATGTAATCTGTAACATTGACATTGTTAATCATCACAAAATATACATTGCAGAAACAGAAGTGCTTTGGAACATGGCAATCTAATGATTAAAATCCACCACGTCTATTTAATCATCCGTTGGTAATCTGTATTTGTGCAGATTATAACCATCAGACGTACACTCCTGTTTACACAACATGATACCGGTGCCACTGGAAATATAATCACTTTGAGGATTCCATCCTTAAGTGACATTTCTTGACACATTGACAGTTTTACAGTGTTTCCACCTCCCATGGGTTCGTTGAGTGAAGATTGAGTCAGATGACCCGCACATCTCCGGGATCTAAACATTAGCCAGGACCCTGCCGTGAGTAGCTCCGTGCCCAATGTTCCACACAGGCCCGGGTGGTATTAGCTGGTGATTAGGTAGAAGAGCCAAGCGAAGCTGAGTTAATGATCTCTCTATCCCCTGGTACTCACACTCCCCTTCAGCTTCCACTATGTGATCAGTCCCTGGGAAGCCTGGGCACAATGGAGAATCAGCAAAAGGGAGATAGAGGAGCCACCTAGCCTGAACACAGACTCAGAGAAGATATTCAGAGAGAGACTCTGAATCAATAAATCACATCTTGGGTCGTGGTGTTTACTTTGACTGTGCCAGGGATCCTACCAAGGTGAAGAACTGTGAAGACCTTGGCCAGCTCCCCACTGAAACCAACCTTGCTACTGGGTGTCACCCGGTGTGGAGGTGAAGAAACATCTCTGGTCACTCTCTACAGCAGTCCATCATAAGTATGTTACTGGCTGTCAGTCTGAAGGCCTTTCTGTCCTGTTGGAGTAGTGATGTCTGCCAAAACCATCTTCCACAGAGAACGGCTTTCCTGCCTCTGAAGCTGGAGTTGCATCGGACACACACTTTATTTAATTTCCCCTGAAATCCAGAACTTCTTATTGTTGCAGAGGGTAATTTGAAGTTGACACCAATCACTCCAGTTTACTGGGTCTATCAATCAAATTTATTTATAAAGCCCTTTTTACATCACCAGTTGTCACCAAGTGCTTTTACAAAACACCCAGCCTGAAACTCCAAGGAGAAAGCAACAACAGTGTTGATGCACAGTGGCTAGGAAAAACTCTCTAAACTGGGCCAAAACTTAGGAAGAAACCCAGAGAGGAACCAGGCTCAGAGGGGTGATCAGTCCTCTTCTGGCTGTGCCGGGTGAACATTTTAAGAGAACACATTTTAGTAATTAATAAATGCATCTGGGCTGTGTCCATAAAGCAT
This sequence comes from Esox lucius, assembly GCF_011004845.1. Classification (NCBI taxonomy): domain Eukaryota; kingdom Metazoa; phylum Chordata; class Actinopteri; order Esociformes; family Esocidae; genus Esox; species Esox lucius. The sequence goes on from NC_047576.1 coordinate 16,837,178, forward strand.
AATCCAGGTCAGAAGCATAACCAGATTGACAAGGGCGGGGACAATCTGGGGGGGAAGACTAGTCAGCAGATTGGAAGCTGGAATTTTTTGTCTTGATCTGCAACACAACCAGGGACAGGGACAGCTTTGGAATGGGTCAATACCTTCTGTATAAAGCCATTATCATCTGAATGGAGTTAGAGAAGTTATAAAGAAACACTGACATCTCAACAGTAAAATGGAGGACGAATAGAGACGTGTATTTCATGGTGAGAATGGAAAGCTACCAATAAAAGCTTGGATAAAAAGAGCCAATGCCTTCAGAGAATAAAAACGTCACAAAGATTAGCATTCAGCACGTAGCTTCTCCACTCTGCCAGATGTTTAGACAAAATGTGTGTAAGACTGGCTAAAACACAGCAGATGCTACTATGGTTGTCAGTGTTGATTACTGGTTTATGACATGTCCATGCATAGACAACATGGAAGCTGGGTCGTTTTACATGCTGTATCTTATGTATGATCTTGTTACATTCATTTTGCCCACTCTGGGGTTAGCTAGCATACAGTGAGTACAAGTACTTTTGAAGAAATGGCAGCCTGTCCACAGAGAGAAAACCCAGAAAGGGGACATCAGAGGATGCTTTGACTGGGGTAAAAGGCTATACATGAGGGAGCATGATTCAAGTTTTAGCCAAACACTAAAAATGTCAAGAAAGAAGAAAGACCTAGAAAAAATAAGACAGTAATCACATTCAACTGTTTGAAAATAACACAACAACAGTTTAAAGAGCTAGTCCATTTAAATTTGGAAAAGGATGCAGCTGGATCAGATAAAATATGGAAAACCGTGAAACAAATAATATGACAGTTACTTCTCCTTTTCAACGTATCTTTAAAAGGGACAAGCTAACGACTCTATAAATAAGGACAAACTGTATTTCCCCTGAGTATTGACTTCCCAATGAAACAACTCTCCCATTTCTGGAGATGGCCCCATTTCAAGGCCACTGGAAATGAAAAAGATATAATCACAGAAGAGAATATTTCAATTTAAGGAAAAAAGGCAACGTTTACTTTTACAAACCTTAAAAGATATGCTAGAGCTTGAAATGAAAGTAAATGATAAAACTCAGTGATATGATTTTCTCCTCTTTCATGGAAACAAAAGATAATTGCATTTTGTATAGGAGAAAACGTTTCCTGTAGGAGGACAGGAGGTTGTGTGTTTGCCTGAGGAAGATTAATATGGCGACGCATATTGTTCTAGACATATACAATCTGTTGTTTACATGGTGCATCATACTCCAAACAGGTATTTGCAATGTCTTCAGCACCTTTGCTCAGACACTCCATTCTACTTACTGAGTAAAAAATATAGACTCACTGAATGGCTGATTTTAACAATGGGTTACTTTTGATTGCCCATCGATTACACATTAATTATCCAATCTGAGTTTAAATTGCCCTGGCCTAGACCCCATTGATTTCCCCACCCTTTGGTCATGTCCCTCTTTATGCATTAAATACTATGTCTACTGTATTGACTGGTGCAGAAAATACTATATTACATTACATTATCTGGACCACTTTGCAAAACCCAACTCATAATGGGATTATGTTAAATTTAATACAAACAGCCAGAACATAATGCTGGTTTTGCTATGTAAGTGGTCAATGAAAAAAACAAAACAGGTATACAGCATGACTTTCCATTGAAGTCAACCAAAGTGTGTTTCACACCAGAAGAGTGTGTTCTGTAAGAGGGTCACCTCCAAGTTATAGAGACAGATGGTGGGACTTGCAGTGGCCAAGCCAAGCCCGGTTACTTGACACTCCAATGAGGCAGAGCAGTGGATGGGCCGGGCCAGAGCCGAGGCTGAGCCATCTGATCAGCCCCCACCCATTCCCCTCCCTTCAGCTGCATCCACTTCACACTGCTAATTAGATTAACTCTGCGTACACTGGTGAAGCACCACAGGACAGGAACCTGGACACTGCTGCAAAGCTGCCGCAGCCTGCAACCTGAACTCGAGGAGACAGGCGACATCCGGGGGCGAGGAGAGAGGGGCCTGCATGTGTCATTCTAATGGGGATGTGTCATGGGGCTGCTTGAGAGAGCCAAGGCAACAGTAAGATGACAGGACACTGTTTGATTTTCAGTGTTCGAGGGGTCGTAGTCCACACAAGTGGAAACCAAACCACATTATCGGTGTGCCCTTGTTTGACATTTCTAGCAGACATTTCACTAGCTAGCCTGAAAATCACATTACTCGGTATCATTGCGTTGTATCAGCAATATCATTACTTGGTATCAGCACTGCTGCCCCTTCTCAGGGCTCTGAGAGTGAAAATGGGTTGACAGGTTTTGGCATACCACACCTCTGGACAGTGATCGATAGTGACCTCCGGAGCGGGGGGACTGAGACCCAGTCGGTCAGTCTATTGGAGCCATCTGGTGTGAGAGCCTCTGAAGCAGCAACAGAGAGGAGTCTGGGTACTCTCCCTGACCCGTCACATCCACTTAGACCAGATGCAAGTTAGTCTTTATAGTTGGCGATCTTGCTTAAAAATAGGTTGTGTTGGTATTTTTCAAGCTGTCTTTCAACATGATAACAGTTTGCAAATTGCGTTTGTTGGTTCTGTCTTTGACGCATTCTTCCGTGTTTGAACCCGTTTTGGTGTCAGTGTAATTTACTGACTATTTTCTTTTCTGCCTTTGACAACAAACTGTGTACATAAATACACGCACAGACACACACACACACACACACACACAAATACACTCTAGTAACACAAACAAAATTATGGCAAAGGAGATCCTTTAAGCTAGCGTGTCATTTCAAATAAGGTGGCTTTGACTCAGACGCATCCTCAAGCTGCTAGCTGCACAGAAGTGCATTTGCAAGGAGCCTGGCCCCACACCGTAGTCTCTGGCTACAGGATCCATTTTCCCAACAGTCTCACAGCCCCACGCTCTAATTCGGGACGATGTCTTGAATGCCAGGAAAAGGTTACTTTCACAGTTTAGGGCATACCGGTGTCGCTAGGCTGATGCTTAGCCAGGCATATTAGGGGGAAGCGATGGATGCATAAACGAGTATGGAGGAAGTTTCATTGCTGTGTAGTATGCTCAGCTGCACTACCTAACAGGGGGAAAAGTTTGGCCCTGTGCTTGTTTATTAACTTCTCTCCTTACTCAGCACTCTTAACGCACTGTGACACAGGAGAAAATGGTATGGGAGAACATGTATTACAGTGAGCATGAATAATATGTTTCAAACCCTAACATCTATGAACTGGTTAAAACGAGTCACAAATAATAAGCAGATAACTTTAAGGGAAATTATTTTGTCCAAATCTACACAGTACAGACCATAGTATTCAGTGATTTCAAGACCTTCAAAGCATAGCTGACTTAAATCAGTTCCGCCAGTAGCAGACATTTAACAAGATAGGATCTTCCCCTTTATAAAGTTGGGGAAGTTATTTCAGGTGAGCGCTGTTCAGACTGCATCATTAACATGTAAAGCACCAGAGGCCTGCATCTACCAAATTTGGGAGCCGTAGATGCAAATGATTTCACCACCACTCATCAATGGTTGGTGTGAACTGAAGGCAAGACAGGTCTTGTTGCAGGCGTCATAATGGCAAGGTCTGATGGCTTCAGGCTGTCATATAAAAATGAAACTTGCTGCACTGAGATACATGGCATCAGGGGCGGAGCCAGACGAACATGAAATATTATTGTCTACCCTCAGTGAGCAAAAGATTGCAGCGAATATACAAAACGTCTGGCAGGGGAAAATGCATTCACCAAAACATAAACTATCCCTTTTCATCTTCAAAAGGAAAAAAAACGATTGGTTAAACTACAGTTAAAATTCAACAATTCAATTGTCAGTCCATTGTCCATGGCAGGGCTGGCCAACCCTGTTCCAGTTTTTATATGTAATATAAAAGAATGGATGGGGGATTCTTCAATAAAGAATGGATGGGGCTCAATGCAGGGGAATACTGCTAAAGTTTGGTAGGAAATATGTACTTTCTGCAGGACAGTGTTCCCAAGCACAAGACCAAAGCAATATTTTAGTGGCTCAAGAACAAACGGGTATATGTCCAGGCCCAGCCAAACTCCAGATCTCAATCCCATTGAGAATCTGTGGTAATACTTGAAAATTGGGGGCAACAAGCATCAACCAACCAACTCCAAACTGGGCAAATCTGTCTAGATGAATAGGCTAAAAATCAGTCTGAAAATGTGTGCAAAGCTGGTGTACGCTTTAGCTGCTGCTGCATCAAAAGGTGCCTCTAACCTAATTGTCATTTTTCGTTTTCTTACTCATATTCCCCAACATAATACCAATGTCATCTTACAATAATTGATTTTTAAAATACGTTTTTTAAAATAAAGTGTTTTAAAATAAAATCTCCAACTGACAAGTTTTATATACGATTTGTAGTTTAGTAACATGAGAGAATTTGTAAACTTTTCCAGGGCAATATATATTTTTTCATATTTTAAATGGTATAGCGTAGAAGAATTCCAGGTGTGAGGCTAGCCAATAATAGGTGATGGGGTTGGGAAAGGTCAGTGGTTATCTTAGTTTTCACAAGTAACTTTTACTCAACAACGGCCTGGGCATTATATTTTCACAACACAGCCTCTGTTGGTTTTTCTAAGCCTTAATAGTCCACTGAGAGATTCACAATAACTGTTTCACTCATTAACGTCAGGTCAAAGGGTCATGGCTGCAGCAGAACTGGTAGTGCTAGTATCCAATATTGTATTGGGACATAAATATAGTATTTCATGTTATGTCCTATACTCATATTCTGAAAACCTTATAATCATACGTTACCTCATTCTTAATAGCAATTATTCCAAATAATGTAATTTGCCCCAGGTAGAAATGTCCATTGTTCAGAATCAGACATGTACATTATCAACTGCAGCTCTTTGAACATTGTGCTTAGAAGGTTTTTAACCTAGATGGGTTGGAAGACATGAGATGAAAGTAAATTGTTTTGCAAGAATGTTGTCCAGTGAATCTACACTACCATTCAAAATTTGGGGTCATTTAGAAATGTTTATTTTTTAAGAAAAGCAAATTAAATTAACATCAAATTTTGTGGTACGTAATCATATGGTACTTAAGAACCATATATGTTTTCATGGAAAACAAGGACATTTCAAAGTGACCCCAAACTTTTGAACGGTAGTGTCAATTTAGCAAATAAAGTCAACCTTACTTTTATGAAGGGCAAATATTAAAATATCTCATACAGTATACTGTGGCTCTAATATAAAGAGGATTTAATTAGGTGTTTTTGGCACAGATCAATATATAACAAGATAAGGAACCAGGCAAGCCTAGTTCTACCGGCCCATCATTAGAAGGGATGAATGTTGTTGTTTGAGCTGGATTCGATCCACAGTTTACTATGTGACAGACTGTGTCTTTAACCTCTACGCCATTTAAACAGTGGTTATGGGTGCAGGTGATACGTGTGTAGAGATGTGGTGTCTGTTTACTTGGACCTGTCAAACCAATTAGTCTAAACTCCACGGTTCCCTACATTAGTTAACATCCAAACCAACAACAGGTCTAACAGGATCGCCACACTACATTCAACACGTTAAATTAGAAAGAAGTTAGATGGCTAGCTAATAGACAGTTGAAAAGCTAACCACTAGGCCATTTGAACTACGCTATGTAAATCGAAAACGAGAGCAATAATTTCATCGCCGGTGCTTTCTACAATAAAATGTGGAACAGTTTATAACATTATAAGGTTGAAATAACTCTGCAATGATCAATCAATATATTAATCAATAGATTAGGGACAGGTACAAATGAGTAGTAACAGTCTTTCAATTTAATGCACCATAGTTTAAGTAAAATATTTATGCTATTTGTGGTACAATTTGCTTATTTCCCACAGTCAACCTTGAATGGTGCTTTTCCCACCTTGGCCAGAAAATTCCAACTCCCCTGCATGGCATTATTTCCATGACATTGCAAGAGACAATAGTACATGTTGAATAACGATGACCACAGGACAAAAGGTGTGAAAACAGTATGTTACATTGCTATACACATTACATGAAATGGAGGCATGTTTCTCCCATGCAATAGGGCATTTTGCAATACTACAGGCTTTATACAGGAAAACAATACTGCATTTTAACAGCAGACACAGGTATATCCATCTGCCTCTTTGTAGAATGTATCATTCATTGGTTGGAAGGTTAGTGAGTCAATTTCAGCTTATCTCAACACTGGCCAATCAGTCTCAATTAGTTACACGCCCTCAGCAAAAAAGGTGAACTTCATGGCTGGCCTGAATCCTTCAACCTGTAATTTTCATGGCCGGCCTGAATCCTTCAACCTGTAATTGTTAGTGGTGGTCGATTTCTCACACAACAGATTCCACACTAGCTCTTGCCTTCACCTTATTTTAGCTATGGTGGCAAACAATCACAAATTAATCGTCAATCCTTAGCTAACGTTGTGGGTTTATCGGTGCGTGAGACCCTGGTTTGATCTACACAAAGCCACTGCTCTATATAAGAACTAAATCTTCAACACAGCAGTCCTTCTGTACTGCAATCGTTTCTAAAGGATTCAAAAGATTATATATATATATATCTAGGGAGTCTACCAGGAGACTGCAATGTACAGTATATATATCACATATCTGTCATATATATATATATATATATATATATATATATATATATATACATACATACATATATTTATTTATTTTACCCTACACCACACCATATTTCTGAAGAAGCTAAAAACAGACTACCTGTTCTGACCGTGTCAGTATCAATTCCAGAAATAGACACTGCCTTATATGACATCCTTAGAAAAACAGGCAAAATGAATCCTCCCGAAAAGAACAAGAGATCCAAAAATGTTGGAGGAAACCTTTGGAGACAGATCACACTGTAAACTTTTGGAGGCACTATAAACTGGGAGGCAAAATCAACAGACTTAAATACTGTGTAATGCGTGTGTTTACTTGGGGAAACTGCATGAGGCAAGGCAACAGATGTTAAACGGGAGTAAAAAATTTGCACTGGACCATGTTCTTGTCACAGGCCCAGTTATTCTGGTATAGAAACATCTGCTCCTTTCCAAACGCATTAGCACCAGCGTATCTAGCATCTACATGTTTGCCCACAGGATATCTTACAGATATCTTAGTTGTATGCCCTCAATTTTAGCACCTCTAAACTTGGTGTCCTATATGTATATACTGAAGTAATAGACACTGAACTTTAAAAAAATGAGTCAACCAACAAGTGGACAAGCTTTCATTCTGAATGACAATGTAATCATCTATTATCATTTACAGTTAGGTCCAGAAATTGGACATTGAAAGTTTGGTTATTTTTTCTGTTTTTACCAAAATATATTCAAGTTACAGTTAAATAGTGAATATGGGCTTAAAGTGCAGTCATGCAGCTTTAATTTGAGGGTATTCACATCCAAACTGGAAGAAAGGTTTAGGAATTACAGCACTTTAATATGTAGCCCCCTGTGAAAAAGTGTTATGGACAGACAAATCTAAGTTTGAGGTGTTCGGATCACAATAAACATTCATGAGACACACACCGAATGAAAAGATCCTGAAAGACTGCTTAACGCCAATTGGGTGCTTCGGTGGTGGTAAAGTGGAAGAGTACAGGGTAAAGGGGATCTTGAACAAGGAAGGCTATCACTCCATTTTGCAACACCATGCCATGCCTCCAATCAAGCGCTATCCAATGGATCAAAATCTTTCCCCTGTAACCAGATGTAATTGGACAATTGACTTAAAAACTGTTTTATGGACATTTGTGGGCTATTCCTTTGTATTTCTTCATCAATTAAGCAGGTAAAAGGTCTGGAGTTGATTCCAGGTGTAGCATTCACATTTGGAAGCTGTTGCTGTGAACCCACAACATGCGGTCAAAGTTGTTCTCAATGCAAGTGAAAGGCTATCCTTAGGCTGCAAAAAAAATCCATCAGAGAGACAGCAGGAACATTAGGAGTGGCCAAATCAAAAGTTTGGTACATTCTGAGAATAAAAGAATGTGCTGGTGAGCTCTGCAACACAATAAGGCCTGAATGTCCACGGAAGACAACAGTGGTGGATGATCGTAGGTTCCTTTCCATGGTAATGAAAAACCCTTTTGCAACATCCTGCCAAGTGAAGAACACTCTCCAGGAGGTAGGCATATCATTATTCAAATCTACCATAAAGAGAAGACGTCACGAAAGCAAATACAGAGGGTTCACCACAAGGTGTAAACCCTTCATTAGCCTCAAGAATAGAAAGGCCTGATTTTGCCTAAAAACATCTAAAAAAGCCGGCCCACTTCTGGAACAGCATTCTTTGAACAGATGAAATGAAGATCAACCTGTACCAAAACGATGGGAAGAAAAAAGTATGGAGAAGGCTTGGAACGGCTCATGATCTGAAGCATACCACATCATCTGTAAAACACGGTGGTGGCAGTGATGGCATGGGCATGCATGGCTTCCAGTGGCACTGGATCACTAATGTTTATTGATGATGTGACAGAAGCAGCCAGATCAATTCTGAAGTGAATAGGGATATACTGTTTGATCAGATTCAGCCAAATTCAGCAAAGTTGACTGGATGGCGCCTTTACAGATGGACACTGACCCAAAACATAATGCGAAAGCAACCCAGGAGTTTTTTAAGACAAAGAAGTGGAATATTCTGCAATGGCTGATTCAATCACCTGATCTTAAACCGATCGAGCATGCATTTCTCTTGCTGAAGACAGAACTTAAGGCAGAAAGACCCATGAACAAACAACTGAAGACAGCAGCAGTGAAGGCCTAGCAAAGCATCACAAAGGAGGAAACCCAGCATTTGGTGATGTGTATGTGTTCCAGACTTCAAGCAGTCATTGCCTGCAAAGGATTCTCGACAAAGTATTAAAAATGAACATTTTATTTATGATTGTGTTAATTTGTCCAATAACATTTGAGCCCCTGAAATAAGGGGACTGCATATGAAAATGGTTGCAATTTCTAAAAGTTTCATACAATATTATAGTTGAACCCTATAGTTGAGTAAAACCTGAAAATCTGCACTTCAATTGCATCTCGGTTGTTTTATTTAAAATCCATTGTGGTGGTGTAGAGAGCCAAAATTCTAAAAATTGTGTCAGTGTCCAAGTATTTCCAGATCTAACTGTATCCATGCAGGCGCTACCAGCGCATCACGTTTATAACTGACAGGACCCTGTACAGATTCTAACCCCAAGCCATAAGACATGTTAAACATGTCTGCAAAATACTCAACGGCTTGGTCCCTTTTGCATGGTCCCATCTTTGAACTAACTTTTTAGTACTTCATGCACACAATCCTTAAGAACTTTATGGACAAAAACTGGATTCACACACAGGGTCATTCACAGACATTCATGGTCAACACACACGGTCATTTACAGACACACTTCTACAGATAACACATACTGAACACTGCAGCTATTGTTCATTAACTGTCATGTTACATAATCACCATAACCCCACCTGTATGCACATATTCCTCAAAATCTTGTATCCTGACCCACTGAGTTGGTACTCCCTGTATACAGCCAAGATATTGACATTCATTAATGTTACTTGTTAACTATTGCATACATTCCTTTGCATATATTTTCACTGTCCATTCTTACATTTTTTACTGTCTATTTCTCTATCTGTTTACGATGCATTGACAGAAAACATTTGTTTTGATTTGATATTACGACTGCAACCATATCATAGTGTATTATCAATAAATGTGTGTTTGTGCATAAGACTCAGTACCTCTTTGGTTTGTTCAAATGCAAACTCCATAGATGGGACAGAAAGCTGGTTGGCAAAAAAGCTCACATCCCCAGGGATCTGCAAAGAGCTAAGATTTGGTCCTGGGCAGTTTCCACCTCGAATACAGCTCAGCAGCTGCCTCTGAAAGGTAAAAGAAAATGCAGAGGGAGGGGGGGGGGGGGGGGTTATACAAAAGTATAACAACACTCATTCCAAATGCAGAGAGAGAACTGAGACAGACAGACAGCCAGACAGATTTTCAGATAGCTCTGGCAGTATTCTATGGTAGCAAAGGCTGAGAAGTCTCTGCAGCTGTTTGTAAATGGAGCTCCAGAGGCTTTGACAGAGAGCACTTTAAAAATAAGCTGTGGGGAACTGTTTCAAATAAATGTTTTAGAGTCAGAAAAAGTTGAGGTGTAGTTTAATGATTAAATATGTTTTTTATGAGGTTTTCGTCATAAATAAAAATATTTTGGTTTTGCTGTGGCTTAGTGTAACAGGTCCCATGGATGCACAGTGGAAAGATAAGGCAGTAGTTTGGAATAAATATGTGTTTATAAACATTTCAAAAGCACAAAAGGGAGATAACAATCATGAATTTTCAAGATAGTCCAGGGCTTGATTGCTCTATGGAAAATGTGTCGGTTTTGAAAACACTGATTTTGCATGTACACCCTCACTGATATAAAATGAAGCTAGCAAAGGTTGATTAACATTAGTTTGTCAAGGAGGTCAGTCCCAAAAATTCCCCTCAGAAAAACCTTGAAAACAACAACAAAATCTACACATAAAAGAATAAACACATCCATTATTACTGAACACCTGTGATTTTTCATTATTCAAGAAATCAGTGCTGGTCTGAGAAGGAACAATTTCCTCTCCCCACACTCTCCTGAGGGATGAAGCATGAGAAAAATATCAGACTAATGAAAAACAAAGGGATTTCCAAACGAATGAACAGATTTTTTTAGTACAAACAGAATGAGAATGTTCAAATATGATCTCTCAAATTGACCTTTGGCATCATGTTCATACCAGGTGACTTGTTAGGAAGGACTATGTAGCACCAACATAACATGAACAATAATCAAATGGAAGCAAGAATCTGGGAGGAAATATCCAACATACTTCAGAGTCTTTGAATGACCCAAAAGAATGACTATTATCCTTTAAAAAAAAAAACTCCCGCTATGAAATAATGCTCCTGGTTATCTTAAGCTGTCCGCTATCATAAATGTCAAAGGAAGAGTCTGCCATTTGCAGGAGAAAAGACTACTAAATATACCTCTGCTCATGTTTAGTTCATCATCCAGGGCAGCAGAGACCATCCAATTGCTGATAAAACCCAAAATCCTGAAGGAAAACTACAACTAATTGCAGAGAAAGAAGGGATTTGGTCATTCTTCCCAGTGTTTTCCTCCTCCCCACAAGAAGAATCAACATGATTTTGTCTGCTTTGTCAGCTATGATAACGACGAGCTAGCGAAAAGATTAGACATGTTCATATATCTGTGCTTACATGATCTTGGGTCCAATACAGTTTGGTATGCAGCTAGATAAGCTGTGGACCACTCTCCATGCACCATCCACTCCTCTGAATTACGGTACCATAGAGCAGCAGCACTGCCTGCAACCATTAGCTAACCAGGCTTTTATCATCTGACAATGCTAGTGATACAATGCCATGCACAGGATGTCATAGCGTGCTACCCAGTCTAGACAACCAAAAAAAAAACATTTGATCATGATGGCATTCACTAAAGAATTAGTTCGCAAACCCCTCCTCTGGGAAGGATTGGATCTAGTCCAGAGCTAGCACATCTGGTTCAACTTGTCAATCACCACCAAGCCCCAGAATAGGTGAATCCGGCAGGCTAGATCTGAGCTACAGCCAAATTTTGAAATGTCTGGGGGTCCCAGAGGAGAGATTTGAAAACCCCTGCAATAAAGTGATGAAATCCAGACCAATACATACATTATACCTGTAATGGTGATTGGAGAACTCTTTTTTCCCTGTGTAGGGGCTATAACTCTTGTAATGGCGGTATATATTCCGCACTTCACCCAATCCACTCAGAGACCGAGGAGTCCTTTGCAGTGTGTGAACATAGGGTCTCAAAGGGCTAATTGATCAATAAATACTTCAATAGGCAACTTAACTGGATTCCTGTGATGAATACTCACACACTTTCTGATCGAACACAAAGACAGTTGGGGGAACTACAAATGAAGTGGTAATATAATTGCGTCACATTGAGTGTGAAGTAATTGTACATGCATTCTTTGTATATGTACAGTATTATATGTTCAGATAATTTCAAAGTTTTCAATTTACTGCGAAAACATAAATTTAGAACTATTCAAATTATTAAGGAAAACTAGGATACATGTGTTTACAACACAAAATGACATATAACTTTTGTTCACACAATGCCATCTATTCACAAAGTGAGAGAGGCAGAAATGGCCTTGCATTGTGTAGATAATTCATTCCCAGAGGGTGATTGTTGGTGATTATATTTGCATCTTTTGAATAGAAAAGCATAAACCACACTTCTAAATGACAGATGCAAACTGCAGAGGGTGTTTGTAAGTGAATGTGAATAGGCGCCTCAAAATGTGTGTGAAAAACTATGCTTTGGCCAGGCAGTGGCGTGCTAGAGCCTTTTTTAGCACAGACTGTATGATGCTGCATGTCTTTTCCTGCCCTGCTCAATGAATCCACTCTCCCTGGCTCAATATGAAGCATTATCTGTGTGCTAAGCTACAATTAGTAACAAAGCAATAATACTGGGATGATACAGTTCAGGAAAACATTCAGTTATTAATGTTGTACCAAATAATACCTTTTCTTTCAATATTACTATTATTTAGAAATTTTGCAGAACAAATAATATGGTCTCATTAGAAAAACATATTAACACTAACAAAAAAGTAGTATATCCTATACTGTTAAAAATAAATTATTTGTAAAAAATATAACTAGCAGCAATTAAGCTTCCATTAATGTCAAGGAAATTAAAACCACTAAGCTACACTGTGTACATTTTGTGGTTTTTGGAGACCCCTCTGGCAAGAATCAGGAATAAAAAAAACGTCCCCCCGACTCATCAGCCTTAATGGTTATTCACCACTGTGATGACATAGCGTCATCATCTGCACAGAGGAGAATCTGGAAATCTGAGACTGTGAGGATGCACTGCTTAGTTACAGACAACACTCTTCTTCATTATTAGTTATACGTAAGACCATGTAGTAAATATTACATTACAATTCTAACTGAACTTAACAGTTTACGTATATGCTAGCACATGAATCACTATTTTCTTTACCCCTGGAATTGTATAGATTGAAACATATCAAACGTCTGCACTCGCATGGTTTGATTAAGAATTAATTTCATACCATTTTACATCTAACATTTCTTGGCCGGGCCTTTCCCCAGGTCGCTCCTTCGGGCTGAGCCCGGCCGGACACCCTGGGGAAAGGCCCGGCCACCAGGTGCTCCCATACAAGCCCCAACCTCGGGCCTGGCTCCGAGGTGAGGCCCCGGCTACGCCATACTGGGCGACGTCAGGGTCCTCAAAATGTTTTTCATCATTAAAGGGTTTTGAAACAATGTTATGTGTTTTTAAAACAAGTCAGTAATTTCTGTTTGCTCTCTTGCAAACCTGAAGAAACTTGCTTTGTTAGACTGTTGTGTAGTTTCATGACATTTCTATCCATCTCACAAGATATCAATAGCATTTTTGACACTGAATCGTAATATTAAAATTTTTTCTTGTTATATGTATTTATTGTAATGCAATTTCTCACAAATGAGAACATCCAAGCCCATATATATTTAGCAAAAATGATCTCCCAGAACCATATGGGTAAATGTGTTATGGTCTGATGAGACCAAAGTACAACATTTCTGTCCTTAATTGCAAAAAGATATGTGATTTAGTATGGTGATACTGCATATCACCCAAAGTACATAGTACCTACTGTCATGCCTGGTTGTCGCAGCATCATACTATGGGGCTGCTTCTTTTCAGTGGGAACACAGACTCTGGTCAGATTAATGCGGACAATTAATAGCTCCAGAATATTTTGACACAAACCGTGCACCCCATGACAAAAATAAATCTGAGATTAAATATTTGGTTTTTACCATGTTACTAAACATCCATATGGTTAAGAAACTAGATCAGATTTATTGTCTTAATGGGAGGCTGGATCCTCCCCAATTACTCTCAAATGATTTTTGTAAAATAATTTTGTTGATTGAAATGTTAGTCATTTTATATGATGGTTAGGTTTTTAGTACATTTTCTGCAAAAAGAAATTGCCCTTCTGTTTATTTTAATTGCACGGATGGTTTAAACGTAAATATTTTTGTGTGATTTGTAAAATTCAGTTTTATCAAGGAATGTAGTTGGAATTCAGGTTAAATACCAACTTTCATGGGGGTGGTATTACATTTTCTTTTGACGACTATCTAGCTTAATTTAATCCAAAATGCTACATCCAACCAAAACAGAACACATGGATGCACAGGTGTAGCTTGGATATTCTAAGTGAAATCTCAACCACAGCAAGCACCAACAAATTGACCACTCACTGTTCTTCAAAGATATGGCAGCCTTTGTCAACAATGCTGGCTGCTGTTGAGGCTTTTAGGCCAATGGCAGTGTGTGAAAGATCCTCCAGACTCAGTTTATGTTACATTCATGAAAAGCCCAACTTGTCAAGCTACCATTTGAGAGAGACCTAACAAATACGTTTAGCCAGGAAGGAAAATGTAGTCAGAAAGTTCTCATGAGGTTCAACACAGCAACTAGAAGGCAACAACTCTTTTAAATGGAAAACTACAACCCCAAGGCTATCATTGCTTGGGTGCCGTGCCAGAATTATTAATTCATTAGCTTACCCTCAGATAAATTTGAAGTTGTTTGGCAGATTTTTTTAATGGACAAAGTCAAAATACAGTACAGTAGTATTCTTTAATGTCATAGCTTTCTTTGTCTAATTGCTACATAATAGTACAGTTAGGTCTGGAAAAAAATTGGACACTGACACAAGTTTTGTTATTTTGGCTGTTATTCAAGTTACAGTTAAATAATTAATATGGACTTAAAGTGCATATGAATATGGACTCTCAGCTTTGAGTGTATTCACTCAAAGCTTTGAGTGTATTTCTCCAAATTGGAGAAAGGGTTTAGGGATTAAAGCTCTTTATTATGTAGCACGCTCTTTTTCAAGGGACCATAAGTAATTGGACAATTTACTCATAAGCTGTTTTGTGGACAGGTGTGGGCTATTGCATCGTTATTTCTTCATCAATTAAGCAGTTAAAAGCTCTGGAGATGATTCAGGGTGTGGCATTTCAATTTGGAAGCTGTTGCTGTGAACCCACAACATGCGGTCAAAGGTGTTCTCAATGCAAGTGAAACAGGCCATCCTTAGGCTGCAAAAAAATCAGAGAGATAGCAGGAACATTAGGAGTGGCCAAATCAACATTTCGGTACATTCTGAGAAAATAAATATGCACTGGTGAGCTCCACCTACGCTGACACCACGCATCAGGGCTCCTGAACCGGTCCCCAGCCTGTGACGTTTCCCTATCCGGAACCCCCAGTGCCGGTCGCCCGCCCTGAGCCTCCCTTTGAATGGTGGGCTGAAGAGCCCCTCCTGTCGCCACCACCTCTCTCTGCTCACTCCTGCCTCTGGGGCAGAGCCTCCCTCGGCTCAGGCGCCCCATCCTGCCTCAGGGGCGGAGCCTCCGCCTGCTCCCCTGACACCTCCATCTCCCCTCGCGCCTCCTGATCCCTGAACGCCTTCGCTCCCTCTGCACCTCCTGCTCCCTCTGCGCCTCCAGGTTTCCACGGCGTCTCCGACTCCCACTGCGTCTCCTGCTCTCTGGACTCGCTCCGGCACCCCGTCCTGATTCAGTGGCAGAGCTTCCTCCCTCCTGCCTTGGCGCCATGTCCTGCTCTGGGGGTGGAGCCACCACCTGACCCGGAGCAACGTCCTGCTCCCGGGCAGAGCCTCCACTTGTCCCAGTGCCACGTCCTGCTCCGAGGGTGGAGCCTCCACCTGTCCCTACGTCACGTCCTGCTCCGGGGGTGGAGCTTCCACCTGTGCTGGCGCTAGGTCCTGATCCGGGGGCTGAGCCTCCACCTGTGCCGGCGCTAGGTCCTGCTCCGGGGGCAGAGCCTCCACCTGTGCTGGCGCTACGTCCTGCTCCGGGAGCAGAGCCTCCACCTGTCTCGGCACCAAGTGCGGCTCCGAGGGCACCGTTGGCGCTCTTGTTTTCGATTGACAAACCGTAGTTCAAATGGTGTAGTGGTTAGCTACATATATTTAACTGTTTATTTGTTTTCTAAGGAAATTAACCAGGCATGGAGTGATTTGAGTCATTGTTTACATTATACTGTATAGATATTAGCGAGCCATCTACAGTCATCTCTTTCTAATTTAACGTGTTGAATATAGTGTAGTGATTCTGTTATGCTAGTTGTTGGTTTGGATATTAACTAATGTAGGATACCGTTGAGTTTCGACTAATTGGTTAGACAATGCAAGTAAACAGCTTCTCTCAACATAGCAAGCTTTCTTGTGAATAAGATTACAGACAAATCAAGATTATTTCATAAAGGCCATTTTACATCCGCAGTTGCTCAGTTGTGGTCACATTTCTGGTCATTGTAGTCAGGAACAAATCTTGTTATTAGCCTATAAACATTTAAACAATGGTTGTTGATGTGTTTGGCTACATTTCAGATACATTTTGGTACATTTGAACAACAGGAGCAACTTACCTTGCTTTACAAGAGCTCTAAAGCTATACTAGTGGTCTCCCCATGGATTTAAAATGCCCCCTCAGGGGTGTCATCCTGGAGCTGGGCCTGCATCATTAGTGAGCTCAGCAATGACAAATGACCTGTAAGACCAAGGAAGACCTCTAGAGTGGATGCTCACTGTAAAAAAAAAACTGGAACATTCCCCAAGAGGTAGGCATGGAAATGTCAGCAACTACCATCTGGGGAGAAGACTACACCAGACAAACTAAAGAGGCTGGACTGCCAAAACACTAGTTAACCTAAACAGGCCTACAATGTACCTAAAAGCCAGAAGATGTCTCTGTGGAGAAAACAAGTGGTTGAGATACTACATCATCATGTCTTCAATGTCTATATGAGGTCCCAGATTTCAGAGAGGAACCAAGCTCTGAGGGGTGTCCCGGGTTGAACATTTTAAGAGGACAAATTGTAATAATTAATACATTTATGTGGGCTGTGTCAAGAGCTCATAAAACATAATCCAAGTCACCCAAATGACCAGGTGGACAAGGACAGGGACAATCAGGTGGGGTCAGGGGAGTAGCAATGTAGTCTTTTATCATTTCAAATCTGAAGTGCTGGAAAAAATACATAAAATGGTGTCACTCTCCAAATACTTTTGAAGTACATTGTTCATGTTCCCTTGAATATTTTCTCTCAGTTTTTAGCTATTGTTAATGTGCAGTAGTTATCAACAGACAGTATGCATGCTTTTAGAACAAGACTGTAATAAGGGGTTCAATGCCCACAATTTATTTAATATGTTTGGTTGAAGGTTCTGTTGACCTGGTGAGTAACAAAGTCAACAAACTTCATGAGCAAAAAGGTTTAAAGGTGGTAAGAAAGAGACAAAGAACAAGCTAAGAGAGAGGACATTAACAAGACACAAAGTGGGCAAGGCAGCAAAAGAATGGAGGACCTGTTAAAATGTTAAGCTGGTTTACTAGCAAGGGATAATTCACTGTGGACTAATTGATTGCCAACATCAGTTATAAAACAAACCATGGGGCCTTGGAAGAGGGGTATCTAATGTGCAAGCATGCTGCTGGGTGTTGAATCTCCTGTACTCCTATGGTACAACCATTACGGGTCTAACCCTCAAAATCATTATACCACCATTGATTAAAAAAAAGACAAAAACAAATCAAGGCCGGTTTGCTAAGCAAAGCGTAGAGCTACTTAGACTGGCTTCAGAAAGTATTCAGACCCTTTTACAATCACCACATTTTGTTGTGTTATAGACTGAATTTGTAATAGATTTAATCCTTAATTTTTTGCCATTAATTGACACATAATATCCCATAATGACAAAGGATAACACTTTTTTTCAATACATTGGTGCTAACTTATTGAAGACAAAAAACTGAAATATATAATGGACTTAAGAATTTATTTAGCAAAGAACCATTTATTCAGTACTTTGCAGAACCACCTTTGGCAGCGATCAAAGCTTTGAGTCTTCTTGGGTATGCATTTACCAGCTTTGCATACTTGGATTTGGGCAGTTTCTCCCATTCTTTCTTACTGATCCTCTCAAGCTCTGTCACATTGGACAGACAGTGTGGGTGAATTTTGACCTTCAGGTCTCCCCACAGATGTTCAAGGGGGTTCATGTCCAGGCTTTTTTGAGCCATTCAAGGACTTGTCCTGAAGCCACTCCAGTGTTGTCTTGGCTGCGTGCTTTTGGTTGTTGGTGAATCATCCCCCAGTCTGAGGTATTGTGTGTTCTGGGTCCTTCTTCAAGGACCTCCATGTATTTTTGGTCCTTTCATAATTCCCTCAAACATGACTACTCCCCCAATCCCTGCCTCATAGTTTGATGTTCCCACTACCATGCTCCATCGTATGGATGGTTTCAGCCAGGTGATGAGCGATACCTTGTTTTTCGCTAGACTTTGTGCTTGGCATTCAGGATTAAAACATATCTTCATAAAAATGAGAAAATATAACTATATTTGAGGAGATATTAGACTGAATTAAACAATTCAATAATCTGTCAATGGAACATGACAAGTTACTTCGTATTCAAAGCATATTTTCTAATATCAAGCGATATTATCTAATACAAATTTAGCTTGTTTAGAAAAAAAATCCTTATTTTAAGAATGGTTAGATTTAGATGTGATGACAAGATAAACACACTTGATAGGACCTATTTTTTACAGTGTTTGATTTTGGTCTCATCAGACATGAATGATTTTCCATCATGCTCTCAGAGTCAACTAAGTGCTATTTTGCAAACTCCAGGTGGTAGGTCATAAGCCTTTTCCTCAGAAGTGGCTTCTGTCTAGTCACTGTACAATAAAATCCTGATTGATGGAGTGCGTCAGAGATCGTTGTCCTTCTGGCAGGTTCTTCCATGTCTGCAGAGAATCTCTGAAGCGTTGTTAGACTAGACTGGTCACATCCCTGACCAATAACTTTCTTGCTCGGTTACTTAGTTAGGCCACACAACCAGCTGTAGGAACAGTCTTTGGGGTTCGAAGCTTCTTCCATTTCAAAATGAAGCCCACTGTGCTCCTGGAAACTTCTTTTGCGATAGTTTTTTTATAACCTTCCCCTGATCTACGCATCAGTTTCTGCTCTGCTCTGACATGCACTATGAAATCTGGAACCTTATATAGACAGATGTGTGCCTTCCTAAACCATGTCCAATTAGTTGAATTTGCCACAGTTGGACTCAAGTTCAACGATGATCAAAGGACACAGGATGCATTTGATCCCAATTTAGAAAGTCATGGCAAAGGGTCTGAATAATTATATACATAAGACATTTCAGTTTTTTATTTTCAGTAAATTGGCTCAGATTTCTAAAATGTTTTTTTTCTTTGTCACTAGGGGATATTGTATGTAGATTGATGACACATTACTTTTGTATGATCAATTATGAATTACATCTGAAGGTGAAGTACCTAGTGCATTATTTGTCTCTTTCTTTTCAGTTCTTGTAGTCACCATTTTGAAAGCATTAGAAATGGGCAGGAGTAAAGACCTATGTGACTTTGACAAGGGCCAATTTTTTATGTACAGATGATTGGGTCAGAGCATCTCTGAAATGTTAAGGCTTACGGGGTGCTCCCGGTCAGCAGATGTGAGTACCTACTGACAGTGGTCCAAGGAGGGACAAACCACGAACCGGCGACAGGGTGTTATGCACCCAAGGCTCATGGATGCGCGAGGGCAACGGAGGCTATCCAGACTGGTCAAAACAGTCACAGCAAATCACAGCAAATGTTAATGATGGTTACGGGATGAATGTGTCACAACACACTGTGCATCACACACTGCTGCTTATGGGGCAGGTCAGAGTGCGCATGATGACCCCATGATGTCCAGTGTCGAAAGTGCCTACAATGGGCATGTGAGTGTCGGAACTCGACCTTGGTGCAGTGGAAGAAGGTCGTCTGGTCCGATGAGTCCCGTTTTCTTTTACATCATGTGGACGACCGTGTATCATGTGGACACCGTTAACCTGGGGAAGTGATGGCACCAGGATGCATTGTGGGGAAATTACAAGCCACTGGGAGGAGTGTGATGTTCTGGGCAATGATCTGCCGGATAAACCGTGGGTTCGGGCAATCATGTGATGCCATGCCACATTTCACACATTGTTTGAGAATGGTTTAAAAAGCATGTTGAAGTGTTCAAGTTGTTACCCTGGCCTCCAAATTGCCCAGATCTCAATCCATTTGGGCATGTGCTGGACCAACATGTCAGATCCACAGCGACTCCACCTCACAATTTACAGGACTTGAAGGATCTGCTGCTAATGTCTTGGTGCCAGATACCTCAGGAGACCTCGAGGGGCAGTAAGAAAGCCATTGCTAAAATTGCAAAATAAGAAGGCTTGTCTGAGCAATGAAACACCGCCACTGGACTAATGAAGACTAGAAGAAGGTCCTATGGAGAGATGAATCAAAATCTTCGGTTCATCAAGCATGGATTTTGTATGCCGTTGAGTAAAAGTATGGTGCCTCATTGTGTGACACCAATGGTCAAACATGGAGGTGGAAGCATGATGGTCTGAGGCTCTTTTGCAGGGTCCATAGTTGGCGACTTGGACAGAGTGAGTGGCACCCTGAACCAAAACGTCTACCACAGTATTTGGCAGTGTGATACAATACATTCTGAGCTACCCATTGAGCTAGTTTGGGATTAACTGGGCTGAAGTGTGAAAGTAAAGCAACCTATAAGTACAAAACATTTGAGGGTTCATCTGCAAGTTCAAAGGGTTTATTTGTCATTTGCAATTACAATTTATGGCAATGACATGCTTGGTTTTCCAACACCTGACAGTGTGATTAAAAAGTAACAGTAATAATCATTTAAAAATAAAAGATAAATACAATCAATCAATAATAACACTATACAAAAACACTAATCAATAATAATAACTATACAACTATACAATCTTAATGCAATGTAAAAGTGACAGGTGTGCATGATATACGTAGCAGATGTGCATGATAAAAAGTGACAGGTGTGCATGGACTATGGATGGAAGGGAAGAGGGGTTCCTGAGATGAGCAGCCTAACAGCCTGTGGAAAGACGTTGTGATGCGTTCTGCTGTTTTGATCACCCTCTGAAGTGCTTAGCGGTCGAGGGTGATGCAGCTGCCATACTGGTTAGGATAATCTCAATAGTTAATCTGTAGAAGTTGGTGAGTATCCTGGAATCCATGCAAAATCTCCTTAATCGGTGTAGGAAGAAGAGCCGTTACTTGGTCAAGTCATCACTGATGTTGACCCTGAGGAAACTGATGTTATGAACTCTCTCTACTACCGACCCATTGATGTGTATGGGGGCGTGGTCTCACCACCGCTGCTTCCTGTAATCAACAATCATCTCCTTCGTTTTGTTGATATTGAGCTGGAGGTTGTTATCCTGAGACCATGAAGTCCGTGATCTTACCTCGTCTATATAGGCTGACTCGTCGTTATCAGAGATCAGGCCTATGATGATGGTGTCGTCAGCAAACTTAACAATGGTTTTGGAGACATGAGTTGCCAGGCAGTTATGGTTGAAGAGAGAGTACAGGAATGGGCTCAGCATACAACCCTGGGGGGAACCAGTACTGTCAGTGAGGAGGAGGTGGTGTTGCCCATCCACAACACCTGGGGTCTGCCCGTCAAGGAAGTTCAGGATCCATCTGCACATAGCGGGGTTGAGACCAAGATCCCTGAGCTTAACCGCCAGCTTGTGGGGCACAATGATGTTGAAGACTCAGCTATAGTCAATGAACAGCATTCTCACAGATGTTCCTTTTTTCCAGATGGGAGAGTGCAAAGTGGAGGGTCAGAGAGATGGCGTCCTCTGTGGATCTGTTTTGTCTGTAGGCAAACTGTAGCAGGTCAAATGTTGCAGGCATGGAGGCTGTGACGTGTGTCTTTTAACGAGCCACTCAAAGCACTTCATGATGACTGGTGTAAGTGCTAAAGGGCGGTAGTCATTCATGCAGAGAACCTTCCACTATATTGGCACAGGAACGATGACGATGACTTTTTGAAGCAGGTGGAGACCACTGACTGACGTAGCGATTGGTTGAAGATATCACTGAAGACATCAGCCAGTTGCAACAGTGTTGAGAAGAACTTTCCAAAGAATATTTGATTTCCATTGTAGAAAGAATGCCACAAGTGTCAAAAGGTGGCAAGTTTGATGAGTCAAAAATGTAGATTAAAGTTTGTTAAAAAAATTGTTTTACATGTTTTATTTTTAGTGTTTATTTGTGTTATGCTTTAATCTAAGAGTAAATTAAAGATATTAAACTTTGTGAATTCCAGTAAAAACTGGAAAAAATGTAGGTGTTCTAAAATTTTAAACCAGGAGTGTACACAATATTCATCACATAAAAACATATTAGAATGAAGACTAACGCTTTTGCTCTGAAATGTTTTGTATTTCCTGCAGACTTTGAAGTTTGAGAGCAATATAATTTTTTGTCAGACTTGGAGTTTTGCAGATAAAAATGTGATGGGTTTTTGTGAAACTAGTAAAATGAATCTCATCCTCCTTATCCCACTCTGAGAAATATTTGTGTTAAACCAGTAAATCGCCAAGCAGAACACTCAGCATGTGATTAATCTTGTATGGAGAGGGTGAACTATGATCGCTGCCTGCACCCTATTCTACTGTGTAATCTAGTCTGTGAAGAATGGCTCACTAGGCAGCTGCCCGTATGTGTTTGTAAGAATGTGATTGATATAAATAGACGGGAACACCTGACGAGGGCAATACAATAAGAAGGGAGAAGAACGGAGTGCACTTGACCCTCTCTACAAGGAGATTTCTTTGCAATAAGGGTAAATGAAAGAAATTCATCTGTGGGTGTCCAGCGAGCCACAAAGGTATTGAGATTAAATGGATTCAGATTGGAATCATTCAAGCGATGTAAAGGAGAATTCCGTTCCCAGATATTATGCCTTTTTCTAATGGCTAAAAATTGCCATGTCACACACTGGGCACTAAAGAAGCATTCTCTCTAGAGGCCAACAGAAACAAAGTCTACTCTAGTATATGATGTATGAGGGAGGTGGAGGTTGACATTGTGCTGTGTCATCCGTATGTCTTTGATGTCATTACTGACTGACTGACTGACAGCTAACTATGGGAAGAGAGAACAATCTGTTCAGGAAACCGATTTTGCAAGACCAGGTTGCATGACTTCCCTGAGGCCCACTGTCTCTGCAGTAGGCGATAGACTTCAGTAGTGTGACAATACATTGGCTAATTGAGTAAAGGGTAGTAAGTCAATACTAGAACCGCTCCAAATCTTTTTTTGCAACACCCAGGCCCTCTGGTTAAGCAAGATGGGAATAGCTGAAAAGAAAATGTGGGTCATTCTTGATTGCTATCCAGGCCCAAATATACCATTGAGGACACCAAGGTCATGTCCTCTGTATTTTATTAGAACTTTTTTTTACACGTACAATAAACGTACTGAACTGATAAAAAATGTACTAAAGCAAAGATTTTGTAGAATTAAAGTACAGTGGGGAGAACAAGTATTTGATACACTGCCGATTTTGCAGGTTTTCCCACTTACAAAGCATGTAGAAGTGTGTCATTTTTATCATAGGTACTCTTCAACTGTGAGTGATGGAATCTAAAACAAAATCGAGAAAATCACAATGTACGATTTTGAGGTAATTATTTAGCATTTTATTGCATGACATAAGTATTTGATACAAACTTAATATTTGAAGCAAAACGTAATATTTGGTACAGAAACCTTTGTTTGCAATTACAGGGATCATACATTTCCTGTAGTTCTTGTTTGCACACACTGCAGCAGGGATTTTGGCCCACTCCTCCATACAGACCTCCCCCAGATCCTTCAGGTTTCGGGGCTGTCGCTGGGCAATACGGACTTTCAGCTCCCTCCAAAGCTTTTCTATTGGGTTCAGGTCTGGAGACTGGCTAAACCACTCCAGGACCTTGAGATGCTTCTAACGGAGCCACTCCTTAGTTGCCCTGGCTGTGTGTTTCGGGTCATTGTCATACTGGAAGAACGAGCCACAACCCATCTTCAATGCTCTTACTGAGGGAAGGAGGTTGTTGGCCAAGATCTCAAGATACATGGCCCCATCCATCCTCCTATCAATACGGTGCAGTAGTTCAGTCCCCTTTGCAGAAAAGCATCCCCAAAGAATGATGTTTCCACCTCCATACTTCACAGTTGGGATGGTGTTCTTGGGGTTGTACTCATCCTTCTTCCTCCTCCAAACATGGTGAGTGGACCTTGCGTGCGCTGCAGGAATTTAATCCATGACGGCGTAGTGTGTTACTAATGGTTTTCTTTGAGACTGTGGTCCCAACTCTCTTCAGGTCATTGACCAGGTCCTGCCGTGTAGTTCTGGGCTAATCCCTCACCTTCCTCATGATCATTGATGCCCCACGAGGGGAGATCTTGCATGGAGCCCGAGACCGAGGGAGATTGGGAGATTGATCGTCATCTTGAACTTCTTCCATTTTCTAATAATTGCGCCAACAGTTGTTGCCTTCTCACCAAACTGCTTGCCTATTGTCCTGTAGCCCATCCCAGCCTTGGGCAGGTCTACAATTTTATCCATGATGTCCTTACACAGCTCTCTGGTCTTGGCCAGTGGAGAGGTCGGAGTCTGTTTGTTTGATTGAGTGCGTGGACACACTTTTATACAGGTAACGAGTTCAAACAGGTGCAGTTAATACAGGTAATGAGTGGAGAACAGGAGGGTTTCTTAAAGAAAAACTAACAGGTCTGTGAGAGCCGGAATTCTTGCTGGTTGTTAGGTGATCAAATACTTATTTCATGCAATAAAATGATTTTTTGGGGGGATTTTTTCTCACAGCTGAAGTGTACCTATGATAAAAATTACAGACCTCTACATGCTTTGTAAGTAGGAAAACCTGCAAAATCGGCAGTGTATCAAATACTTGTTCTTCCCACTGAACATTGCCTGCTTGAATGATTACCATCGTGATGATTGTGTGTTTTGAAGTGAATCCAGGCAGACAGGCAGTGATCTAGGTTCATAAAATAATTTTTTTAGCAAAGACGTTCGCACACAGGTCCTTCTTTGCCAGTGTTGATGACAGAGTTGTTGCTGCAGTTTGGGAGAAGTTGTTTAAAATAAATGAACACTGCTGGTAAAAAACAAGAAACCAGGAAAGCCTAGTTGAGCCGGCCCGCAATAAAATGTGTTAATCGTAGTGTAGTTGAATGTTATAATTCTATCTGACGTCCCACTAAGTCCGTCATCTTACATGGACCAGTTCTGAAAAGACTAACATTGTAATACTTGTCATGGTGGTATTTTGCGAAGAAGCAACTTGCTCCACAAAAAGAATAAACAAAATGAGGGAGGTTGTAATAACTTTTCATGCAACCGTAATAATGAAGAAAAGCAATATGATAACACTCTCAATTTTAAATAGCATTTTTTTTAACAATGATAAAGAAAGCTAACCATACTGGGTATATACACTTAAAAAAATTTTTTAGGAACACTGTAATCACACATCAGATGAACAAATTATATTAAAGTTCAAAGTCATTACTGTACATTGTTTAATTTATTGAGAACAAAATGACGTAACAACGGTCAATGGAAACCAAAATCACCAACGCTTGAAGGATTCTCACCGAAAATCAAAGTAAACAATTGAAATCACAGGCTGTTCCAACTTCACATCTCATAATGTGATTTAGTAGTGTGTTTGGCCCACACATGCCTGTTTGCACTCCCGACAATGTCTGGTCATGCTCCTTATGAGAGGGCAGCATCAGTGAGCTCCTGAACAGTCTGTGGTGCTACTTGGCGGCATTGGATGCACCAATACATAACGTCCCAGAGGTTCTCAATTGGATTGAGGTCTGGGGAACATGAGGGCCAGTCAGTGGCATCACTGCCTTCGTCATCCAGGAACTGCCAACACACTCTGGCCACATGAGGCCGGGCATTGTCCTGCACCAGGAGGAACCTATGGCCCACTGCACCAAGGTAAGGTCTGATGGGTGGGTGAGTCTGAGGATTTCAACAGCAGGTACCATTGGCTAGCACGTGTAACAACCACACCAGCAGCCCACTGGAGGTCATTTTGTAGGGCTCTTGCAGTGCTCCTCCTGTTCCTCCTCGCACAAAGGAGCAGATACTGGTCATGCCGCTGGGTTGATGCCCTTCTATGGCCCTTTCCAGCTCTCTTTATGTAATGTCCCATCTCCGGGTATCTCTTCCATACTCTTGAGACTGCACTGGGAGACACAGCAAACCTTCCTTCGACAGCATGTATGGATGTGTCATCCTAGAGGAGCTGGGCTGCCTGTGCACCCTGAATGGGCTGCAGGTACCACCTCATGCTACCAGTAGTGACCAAGACACTAGCAAAATGCTAAACTAAAGAAGAATCAGTCAGGAAGGATTAGGAGAGAACAATTACCTGTGGCCACCACCTGAAAAACCATTCCCTTTTTTGGGTTTGACTTGCTGTTGCCTCTCCAGTGCACTAACTACTCCTTTTTCTGGCCTCTGTTTGCAACAGTTTGCATGCCAAATTCTGTTAGCTACTGTAGCAAACTAGCTTCGTTTAGCATACTGTAACTAAAATAGTAATATCTACAATGAAATGAAATCACAGTTAATTGTTATAATAGGAAATAAAGAAATATATAATATAATATATTTTCACTAGATAACATACAGCCATTTTGTACTCTTAAATTAATTAATAATTGAAAACTATTTCAAATGGATTTGCATGTTAATATTCAGAAAAGTCAAGTCATTGTATGCGCTATGCTTCATTTGACAGTGGTTACTTATATGATAATGAGGAAATATATTTGTTGCAAAAACTTGAAATGCCAATTTCCAGTCCCAGTAAGATGGCCGCTAAATTGTTATATTCTAATGTATACAGGGTCTACGACATCAGCCTATCTATTGTTCTATTATATATGAATGTGTTGAAGTCTCCTTTCTGTGATATCAAATTGATTATGACCCTGGCTAATATCTAAGCTACACAGTTATAGACAGTGTGCAGTAATTATGAAAGATCAGCATATTTGTTGGTTCACAGCATTTAGGCATTTTGAGAATGTTGGTTTAATATAATAATTATCACATAATAATTCTATAGCTATACATGCTCCTCCTGATCCATTTCTAAGTTTAAAAAGTTATACAGTCCCACATATGTAGAAAAACATTCATAATTGAAATTTCAGGCAGGGATGTCCAGATAGAAGACAGAAAGAGCCAGGCAGTTGTAACAGAGAATATATCTCTTTGACCAGTAGATGAATCTGAAATTGACAGTCTCTTGTAATATAACTCTCTGATATTATCAACTTTTTTTTTACCTTGGTAGTTTTTTTTTTTATGGATTAAAACATACTTATGGTACATGCACTTATAATTATAATATAATAATAATTTGATACTATTTTCTCACTTGGAAGCAGGGGGCGATTTATGATGGCAATATGGATGGATTTTTACTGTTACAAACATAACCACGAGCAAAATTCACTTATACACATCTGCAGTAAATATCTTGAGTTGATCAGAGTGCCTGAGGTATTGCCCATTTAAACTCTTTGCCGAATCATCGTTCAATGTGCATGACAGTATGCATAATCTCCTAAACAATCATGGACTACCTTATGTTATTCAGCTCTTTGGTTCGGTAATGGAAGAAGACAAGACGACATGTTGTGTTATTGTTTAGGAACAGGATTCAACACATTGCCTATTTAAAATAATGTACAAAAAGTAGGGCCACTGCCTTGCATTCAAAACAGATCCAATCCATGCAAATTCAAGTCCTGAACTGTGCACTGGGATATTGCACCATTCTGTAAGAAAAGCCACTAGTTCTTTGAACGATGAAGAAGGTGGAAATCTACTTTTCACTTTGCGCTGCACAACTTCCCATAAAGGTTAAATTATGTTCAGATTTGATGATTGGGGAGGCCATGGAAGGTGTTATCCTATTGTTCAAAACACCACTCTTGAATGTGTTGCACTGTGTTTGGGGGCATTATCATCCTGGAAAATTGGAACATCATGGAAGAACAGTGTATGCAATGACTTCCACAAGATGGCTGCCTATACCATCATGGATCCCCCACCATACTTAACAGTTGGCAGCAGATGGGGCTGAAAAATGAATGCATCATGATAGAGGGTGAAAGGTGACTCATAAACTCACATTATTTTTTTCTTTTGCTCAGCAATCCAGGTTTTGGCCTTCTTTATTTGAAAACTAAAACACTAAAGGGAAAATTGTCAGACCTCCTTCATAGCTGGAATATACTGTACTGTATGTACTGCTAATTTGCAATCAACCTAATCCATAGGTCTTCAACCCTCTTCTGGGGACCACCCAGCCGTCTCACAGTTTAGTTTTAGCCCTGAAATAGCTCACCTGATTCAACAGGTAAGGGCTTGTTGATTAGTTAAAAAGTTGATTCAGGTGTGCTAGCTCCGGGATACATCTAATAGATGGAATGGCTGGGGGTCCCCAGGAGAGGGTTGAAGACCTATGACCTAATGTGACCTCTTTAGCGATCTTTGCAATTGGAATTTAAGTAAAAGTAACAGTCCTTCTCCCTGTGGTGTTTTAGTTATTTTGTCCACCCCCTATAATTCCTATTCACTGTAAAACAATTATTTGTATGCATTGGGGTAGTACACCGGCTTTTCTCACTAGTGATGTGTAGACGTTGTGGAGATTTAGAGACATCTATCTATAACAGTATTTTGAATGTAATACAGTAAACAAAAATATTTTATATTTCATCCTCTTAATAACACTTTTGTATTCAACCCTGTATATAGGTATACAACCTTGTATACAATCCAAAAATTGTTAAACACAGTGTTGCATGACTTCTTCTTTTGACAACACTCTGTAGGTGTTGGGGAACTGAGGTGACCATTTGCTGTAGTTTTGAAAGTGGAATGTTGTCGCATTCATGTTTGGTATAGGACTGCAACTGCTCAACAGTTCTGGGGCCCTTTTGCTGTATTTGTCATTTCATAATGTGTCAAAGGTTTTCAATAAGGGACAGGTCTGGAATGCAGGCAGGCCAATTTAGCACCCAGACTCTTTTATTGTAGTACAGAGCCATGGTGTGCAGAATGTGGTTTGGCATTGTTCTGCTGAAATAAGCAAGGCCTTCCCTAAAAAAATCTGGATGGCAGCATATGTTGCTCCAAAACCTGTATGTATTGTTCAGCATTTATGGTGCCTTCATAGAAATGCAAGTTAGCCTTTCCGTATGCACTAATAATGTTTTTAAACCCATACTATCATGGATGCTGGCTTTTGCACTGTGCGCTGATAACAAGCTGGGTGGTCTCTCTCCTCTTTAACCTAGAGGATGCGGCGTCCATGATTCCCGAAAATATTCTCTAATTTGTAAGTGTTCTTGAGCCCATGCAGTGGTGTACACTAGAGAATCGTGTCTGTTTTTAATTCATTACTGCCTGAGGGTCTACAAATCATGGTCATCCAATATTGGTTTTAGCCCTTGTCCCTTGCATACAGAGATTACCCAAGATTCTCTGAATCTTTTAATGATATTTTGTACCATAGATGATGAGATCCACAAACACTTTGCAGTTTTACGTTGTGATACGTTACTCTTGAATTGTAGAACAATTTGCCCATTTCTCACAGAGTGGTGAACACCTCCCCATCCTCACTTCTGACAGACCCATCCTCTCTGAAATGATCTTTTAATACCCAATCATGTTATTACCCTGTTGCCAATAGACCTAATTAGTTTTGTGATGTTCCACCAGGTTTAGCTTTTTAGCATTACACAATGTTTCCAGTCTTTTTGTGCCTCTGTCAACTTTTTTGAAACATGTTGCTGGCATCAAATCCAAGAAGCAATAACATTTCTCAGTTTCAACATTTGATGTAATCTTGGTACTATTTTCTTTTGAATTTAGGGTCTAAATGATTAGCACGTGATTAGCAGAATTGCATTCTGTTTTTCTTTACATATTCTTTTAAACAGCAACACATGGCTTTGTACTGTGTCCTTCAATATTGTTCTCAAATTATAAATATTCAGTAATAGGAAATGTAGTTGTCCACTTAATGAATTTCTGATTTTGTAATGGAATGTTTTCAGATAGAAAACCAAAACCTAATATTACATTCTTGTAAGTGAACACATAAGACTAGATTTGTGTACTTATTTAATGAAAAACTTTATTAACCACCCAATGCCCCCTAGTGAAAACTTGATCTACCCTTACACTCAATAACTGGTTGTTGACACTGAAATGCAGCCCCACCTTTACATGCAGAACTGGTTTAAGTTAGTGACATTAGTTTGATTTTGAGTGTGAACTGTTATTTTAATTCTTTTATATTGTTCATACTTTATTTTGTTCAATTTAATATTAGGTTTTGGTTAAAGATATGAAAACATTCAGTGATAAAAATGGGAAAAGAAAATTAGAAAATTACAGAAAGTGACAAATGCTTTTTCACAGCACTGTATACAAGGACAATGAACATTCTCTATATTTGCAAAACAGTTGCAGACTCTTTTAATATTTTATATATGTAAAAATTCCATTGATAATTTGGGCTGTTCATGTCCAGTTTATCATTTGAAGCCTCCCAATGTGTATTGGTAATCATGTACCCACATTGATAAATCTTCTCCGTTTGCCCTGCTGATCTAGGATCAGTTTTGTCTTTTAAGATTGCAATGCATTGACAGTGGAAACCAGATTTTAGATCAGTACTCCTCCTGTATGAGTCTATCAGTACTCATACTCACTTGAATGAATATGGGCCCTGCTGTGTGAATAATGCTGGGGGAAAGTAATAACAGTATTCATCCTCCTCTCATGACAGATATTAGTATTTGCATTACTGTGCTTCGGAGTTTCAGTGTGTGACATATGAGAAACAGCATAAATAGAAAGTACACCCATCAACAAAGATATGCATTATGATGCTAAAACTCTATGTTATGGAAATTTTGAATTAAGGTGCATTTGAGAAATGTCTGTCTTTCCATTGGCTGGTATGTAAATCTTTACTTTGATTGTGACACACGTCTGTATAATATCAGAGGATTATTAGATATTTGGGCCATGTCCTCCTGCCTAGACAAAGAAGGGTGTCAGTCCTTTCTGTTCCTTAGGAATGTAGGAGAGGGGGATCTGATGTTTGTCCTAGGGGGCATTCTTGATTGGTAACAGTAGATTATAGGGTTAATCGTAAATCTGTAGGTTGTCCAGATGAAGTCCCCCTCAAGGGTTGAGAAAGTTAACCAGATGGGGGAGGACAACATGTGACTTGATTGAAACCTAGGACATGTGATAGAACAGAGGGAATGTGTTTCATTGACAAGGCAGATGGGCAACAACTTACCACACCCCTTTTTCTATGTAATATATATGGATTGTGCATGTATTGAGTTAAAGACTCCTCGGAATTATTATTAATAAACTGTTAATTGTGCCGAGAGTATTTCGTCTCTGTACTTCCTTCTTAAAGAGTTCTGATCGATAAAATTACCATCACATCTATCTTTGCATTATTTGAAATTTCCTAAACTTGGTTTTCACAGGAAAGCTGATCACCACAACACTGAAAAAAAACACTTATCAATCAAAATAAGCCAATCAAAATAATTTATTATGAGCGTTTCCACATTTTGAGACACAAATGAATCACTGTTCTTCACAGTTTCAATGTTCTGCAATATACAGCTCCGGAAAAAATTAAGACACCACTGCACCTTTTTCTTTCCTTTCCAAAAGAGTCGAAAAGGAAGGTTGAGTGAGGAACAGAAGGGTTAAAATTAAGACAACACTGCAAATTGAACGCTTCTGTTCCTCACTCAAAACTTTCTTTTTCAACTTTTTTGGAAAGGAAAGAAAAAGGTGCAGTGGTCTCTTAGTTTTTTCCGGAGCTGTATATACAAACCCATCACTAAGGGGGGGGGGGGGGGGGGGGGGGGGGGGTAACTTCAATTATTAAGATAATAATTGGCGCAAAATCTTATAGCACAGACATGCCTTGGGAGTGTGTGTGTGCATGTAGTTAGGAGTTAGTAGGTTAGTTAGGAATTACTTTTTAGGGTGTCCATAAAAAATGTTGCTCATGGTTGGCTATACACCTGTGATATTTGATTCAGATTTGTAAGGGCAGAGCCAAGTTTACCATTTCACTTTGTACCACAAAGTACTTTTGTCAAACCTTTTAGCTAGCAGTAAAAAAACATAATTGTTAGCAAATAGCCATAGCCTATTAACTAGCTCCAAGCATTTAATTTGCTTCCACGATAATGGAAAACAGAAATTGCCTTGGCCAAAGTATCTATACAAAGGAAGGGTGCAAGAGCAGCTGCAACACCATTAAACCAGCTCCAGATAGCTCCACATACACAAGCGTCGCTGGGATAATGGCTCAACAGCTCTCCAACCTGTTTCTGATAATCTTGGATGAAAGGAGTCAGCCCAGGTACCCCATAAGGTTAGCCTATAATCCTGTGCCAGCCACACATTTTCTGTCCAATAATGTTTAATCTAACAACAACAGTTTCAAAACTCTGCTATTACGTAGCTAGTAAGAATTTGATTCACAGAAGTGTATGTACCATATCAAAGCATGCTATAGCTACAGTGAGTGGAATGATTTTCCATGTTCTAAGTGGACTTATTGCCAAATGTATTTAAGACAGACGTATATGCCTGTCGCACAGTAGATAAAACAGAGATAGAATAGTGAACAATAAATTAAGCATTTTCTGTAATTGTTTTTGTTGAAATGTGTAAAAGTCACTGTTGAGCAAACATATGTAATGCAATGGAATGGCAGTTCAAACTCCATGTCCTGAAGGAACATGAAGCATGTATTCTAGGTTTCTCTTCAATTGGTCCATTGGTGTGAGAGTGGGACTGTGGTACACATATACTGAATTATAACACAGCTGGATTTACATTTTATTGTAGTAAGACATTTCTGTGGTGGTTATTTGGATCTTCACACTATTGTTTTTCTTACTGTTAAGCTAGCCAAAATATAGATTATGGCATTTATACTTTGTTTAATTGTATTGTTCTGTGTTGTTCCATACACTTGCCATTTTTTGGCATAAACTGATATTTCGTTTTTTGTTTGCATGTTTCTTTCAGCATTTAGTTATAATTTTGTTAAGACAGCTGTGCCAGCTGCATTTATGTTGTTTTTCTTTGATGAATACCCTATCAATCTTGTAGCCTATATTGCCAGTATGTCGGGGTGCATAGCAGAGATAGAGCTACATTTGCATTTCACCCCTGCTTCACACCTCAGTATTATTCAATTGTCCCAGCATTTGAACTTTTTTTTCCTGGTAGGATGACGATAAGCTGTGTTGACAATTCAATGCAATTTCAATGCTAGAATTAAAGAAAAAAATGACCCTTGCTGATTTCATCTACCCTCTCGATCACTTTATCCTGCAGTAGGGAATGTATATGCATTCTATGTCAACACTATTACCTTGAGCAGAGTGAATGTAAGAGATATCTTCTGAGGAAATGTTTTCCAATATTGGAAATGGTGTAACCTCTCTCTGGCCAGATTGAACTTGTAAGAGGACAGAATTTATATAACAGCCCAAAATGAACCAATCTGAATCCCCACAGCTGAGTTCTGCATTGACAAACACATTTTGAAAGCTTGTGTACTGTTACACCGTTTTAATCATAAGTGACTTCACTGAAAGGATTACAAGATGGACTGCTTTTCTAAATGGATTTTGCATCAGAATACTATCCGACTGTCAAGGTTTATATAGGTCACTTATGCACAGCCTAATGCAAGACAGAGAGAGAGGGAGGGAGGGATGAATGTAGGAAGAGAGTAAGAAAGAGAGAGAGAAACAGATATTTGAATCCAAAGGTGCAGCTCTGCTTAATAGTGAAACATGGTGTCCCTTGCCACTGCATATAAAAAAATGCATGCATCAGTATATCTATGTATATTTCAGGCAACATTTATGAATAATGGATAATGGATTTGGTTGTCCATTGTAATTGAAATTACATATGCCACTGGGGTTTATTCCTGGACTCCAGCTAGGAGAGACTTCTTTGACACCCAGTATTTCGATATTAGATCATCTCTGGAGAAAATCTGCAACCTATTTATTTCTGTTCTGTTTATGCATGAGTAAGTTGAGCACTCACCTGCCACAACATACAGTTATTTAATTTAGACAACATTTCTTGTTAATTGGTAAAATGCAGTATATGGGAACTTTAGGGTGGATTATTGAGGCTTAACATGGTTTAGCACAGCCTATTGTGGATATGAATCTAGAATCACTCAGACAGCATGCCTAGACAAGGACATTAATTGTGTTGCCCCAATGACCACAAGGAATAATCACAGCAATGTAACTGGATTCCAGTGTAAGATCCACGGTGTTGGTAAATATAGGGACTTTGTACTTTGTAAAGAAAATTTACATTTTTGTTAAAGTTGTTACTTGGTTCCTCATGCCAAAAGTCTATGGGCCAGTTAAAAACATTCATTGACTTTAGTCACTACTAGATGAAAATCAACAAAAGTGTGAGCATTCAAATAATTAGTTTTATCCAAAACAAAGGAAAATAACTTAAAATATGTTTGATGTTACTTAAAGGTTGATTTTGCCATGAAAAAATAAACCTGTTCACATGCCCTTATTACATCTATTTCTATTTTTTGATTGTGGCGAATTAAGTTAGCTGAAGTTTGTAATGACTGTTTAAAGAAAACTCAACAATGGATGACAGTTTCTCTTGGACAACAGACTACACTAAAGGTGAGGAAACATGAAATGTCGAGTCGAAAAATATTGAAATTCTCCTTTAAAGACACATGGCAAGTGGGGAACTAAACGTCCCACAACAAACACCTCTACCTATAAATACAAAAGAACTCCAGAGAATTCCTGCTCAGATTGGCGGATGATTCTATATTTGAGGAGGGTGACATTTCTCCTCTTTCATTCCAGCAATAGCCAATCCACTGTGAACTCCCAGTTTAAAATAGAATGAAACACACACACTGCTACAACAATACCCAATTAAATGATGAAAGTCACACAAAAGAATATGTGTACGCTTGGCTCCGTAATCCCCAAAGAAGTATCTGTTTTATTATAATTGGTTCCAAAGCACCCATTCGAAACCCATCAAAACAGTGGCATCTCTGCTTTGAAGGCAGCTGCAAAGTAAGATAAGTAGAAAGTGTTACCGCGCTAGCACAAACATGATTTATTATGTGGTTAAACTGTCTCAAAATATTGTGACCAGTGAGCCTACCTGGGTGCCTCAGAATGCTACTTGAAAAGATGAATAGTGTGATTGGTGCTATTCACAGACTCAGCTGCAACTGAATGTGTTATAAGGACAAAGAGACATTGAGAACAAGCGTGCATGTGTGTGGCATGACGAACAAACAAACCATGTGTGGCACAACAAAACAAACAAACCACAATGGAGTTGGCAGCTCTTCCAACACAACTACAAGAACAAAAAACTACCAAAATATGGAGAATAAAGACAATTTTGTAGTTGCACAAATCCCAGGTTTGTTGTTAAATATTGCTGCCTAATCTGATGCCTCACATTCCATTATATACAACCAGCAGATACATCACTCCCTCAGTCCTTGGAATTGTAGCCTCTAATTCATTTATGGCAATTAGCACACACCAGCCATATGGTGATTGGCAGAGAATGGCTTATTCTAGCAGTAGGCTTCTGAGTAAGTAACTAGCAGTAACTTTCCAAGTGGAACTAGTAGAATAAGCATGGAAAAGTATGAATGGAAAAAAACATTTCTGAAAACCCATCCATTGCACATTTGATACATACAACATATGGCTTTATTTTATCATAATTCAAGGTGCCCCAAAAAATGTGGACCTATAAACTTAGTGTATGTAAACTAGTGACAACACCATCTAGTGTAGCTAGCTTCAACTGCAAGGGCAAAAATGGACGCTTAGTAGAAAATATATATAATAATGATTTCATTCTCAAAATATAATTTCAACTTTATTCTCCGAGAGATAAATATAAGTATACTTTTTAAAGAGATACATATAAAAATAAGTATACTTTTTAAAGAACAATTTATGAAATAAAAGAATTAGAGTAGAAGTGGTGTCTTTTTTTCATGGTAGCAATATGGCACTGTAGTAATGGCTATAGAAAATAACACTGGGGAAATAAACATTAAAATGAAGCATTGAATGCATGCCTGTCATTGAATAGTGGCTTAGAGCATATAGTAGCTTTCAGATGTTGTGCACATATGGTTAGACTATAGTCTAGGGATTTTTTTTTTTCATACATTCATTGCATGTAATTACATCATCTTACATGACTGGAAACTTATTGCAGAACATTTTTAATACTGCACAAATTATTTAAATGAAAGGTACATTCACACAGATATTAAAATTGTGAAATCAACAAAAACAACCTTATTTTAAATTCATCAGCTTAGAGCTACAGTAGGTGTGTTGAGACACCCATTACAAATAACAAGGGACTCATATATTCTAGCCCACTGGATGCATAAATCTGAAGCATCACGGCATCATATCCACTCCCCACAGGGAGTAGAAGCCCAGTTGCCAGGCAATTGAAAGCTTATGGAGCGAGCTGTAACAGGGTTGACATTCTGATTATTTTTTCATCAATGAAACATCTGATCTCAATACAATGTCATGTTCCCAAAAGCAAAATATGTCAAGAACAGAGTGGACTACGTTTTTTTAGATTCTACTCTTCTGCCCACTGGGAAACAGGCTATTCAGACTTGGCCAGCTTTGGCTGTGCAAAATTGTAGCCCTGTGACCTGAGAGAATCTTTGTATGCCTGTAACTTTCCAGTACAGCACCTAATCTTTTATTTCCTTTTAGAATGAAAATGCCTACAGGAAGGGTGCTGGAGGTGCCTTGATGAATGGAAATACATTTGTAAAAGTTTAGATTTAAACCTTCTCCTGCATTCTGATGAGCAAGAAATGAAATAATCCAGTATAGGCTTCCACACAAGGGTATGCTTATACTTAAAAAAGACCAAACAGGACCTAAACAGCTTCTTTAAAGTAAATTACCTAGATGTAAATTGTGTTCAGCCTAGTCATGTACAAGTAGCAGATAGACAGTCATTTGCATGCAGTTAAAACAGGCCTTAAGCAATGTTTCAAATACAATGGCAGAAAAACACATGATGGAAAGCAAATGGCCACTGTCAAAAATAAAGATCACCAATCTTTCTATAAGCAATCAAAATATTTTAGAAATGTCCAAATAGGACATTATTAACCAAACAGTAGCCTATTTTACACAGATGACTAATATTGCAGGTGTTGATGAATCTTAAAAACATTTTTAGGACTATAATGTCTTTCACAGGCTTGGGTTATCTTTATTTATTTTGCCTAGTTATTTGCTAGTCCCTTTGAAAGATGCTTGTTGGTTGATCAGCGTAGGTTTGACCTTTGTTGGTCATCTTTTTGTCAGGATGTCTTTCAACCTGTGTTAGAATGATATATTCTGAGAGAGCAGCACTTTCAGTGTGTTCACTTGTTTTGTTGAAACTTAAACTTTTGTTTTCCCATGTTTGTTTTCCTCCACTTCAGATTTTTACTCCCTATCCTATATTGCTGTGAGTATTCTTTCGTTTTGCTTTTTGTGGGGCATCTTTAGTGGGCACTCATGGTGGGTGTCTTTTAGATCCCATTTTTCCTATTGTTTGACAACATTCAGTGGACTTTCAGAAGTGTCTTTCAGAACCTATTTTATTTACATCCCACCTGTCCTCATTTTGGTTGTCAGTCACTTGTTCCCGTGTTCCTTTTTGTTTGAGCTTGTTTGGTTGTTTATTAGGGAATGTAACAACATCCTATTGTTTATTTCTGTCTATACACACCTAGTTAAAGGCTGATGGATTCAAGGAAAGGTTGTTTTTGTTGATTTCAGGAGTTCAGTTAGTGTAATGTAAATGCATTCCATGCTGTTTACATGACAACATTTTTCCTGTACTACAGCAAAATATTTCCCTAAGTGTGTAACCTCTGCAAACTACCTAGGCCATTTCTCAAATGCATTGATATGCATGCAGTGCTTTATAATAATTCCCCTCCCCCATGTGTTCTGGAAGGTCAGGACCCAACAGTTCACCTCTCTCTCGCTCTGACTTTTGTTTCCCGGCACCTACTGAAATTTCAAATGAAGAACTGCGGGCAATGCTGTTTTTAATCAGATTTCTTTCAATTAGCGTCCTAATAACGACAGTTATATATTTCCATGTTATGATTCTACTGTTTCCATACAGCAAGCCTGCTCAATCCTGGTCCTGGAGATCTATCATCACCCTGGAGCTCACTGACACCCTAATCCAGGTCTGGGAGGAGATCCCCCAGGACACTATCCGCTGTCTCATCAGGAGCATGGCCAGATGTTGTTGGGAGTGCATACAGGCACGTGGGGGCCATACACACTACTGAGTCACATTATGAGTTGCCGTGATGAAATTCACACATGTTGGAACAGCCTGTGATTTCAATTGTTTACTCTGTATTTCTGTGTGAGTTTGAATCAAACCCTCAACTGGTTGGTGATTTTGGTTTCCTTTCACCGTTTTTATGTTATTTGGTCCTCAACGATTTACACAATGTACAGTAAAGATTTTGATCTTTAATATATTTCATTCATCGAGACCTGATATGCGATTTTAGTGTTCCCTAGAATTTTCTGATCAGTGTATAAAATATGAAAAGCCTAATTCATACACCTTGTAGTTGCTTTTTTTCCTGGAGAGTGTAAGCGGAGCCGGCCAAGAAGACTGACTAACTGGCTGACTGACTGGCTGGCTGGCTGACTTACTACCCCTTTTTAAATAACGTAGTGGTTAGAGACGCGGACTACGGACAACAGATTCCGTGTTTGACCGTCACAGCAAACTATGCATTAGGATTTGTTCTGTATAGATAAAAACGTATCTGGCTATAACATTCAGTATCTACATTATAGTAAGCCTAAAATAAACTGTTTGCGGTAGATAAAGTAAAGTTAGATACTAGTTAGCCTATTACCTGCTAATAAGCTGTTAAAACGGCCTGTGGCAAAAACCATACATTTAATGGATGCTATTTGTGGTGGTGGTAAACGTAATAGGAGATGAAATATTCAAACTTGACAAAAGGATCTAATGTCAAGATGCTATACCGACTCTGTACAACTGTATAGCATTGTGGTGTAGCAGTTAAAGACACAGCCACTCATGTGGGAGACCTGGGTTCAAATCCAGTAAGGGTAACAATGTTTATCGTTTAGGCTTGCCTGGTTCTTTTTCTTGTTTTTTAGAAAGAACAAAGTTGCAATTAAAAGTGGAATAAAACAAAAATTATATTCAGTGGTTACACAAGAAAAGTTTCAGTAGCTTATCTGGTTAAAAAAATACTTTTAAAACCTGTATTTTTGAACTTGTCTTCCTTCACTAATTTCTCAGAGAAATATATTGCTGTGTTTGTAGAGGTCATTTCCTCTTTCAGAGAGATCTACTCTACTGTGTGATTAAGCTATATGATGCCATGGCAGGTCTGCTCATTTTTATTACTCTCCAAATGTCACAGGTGGACTGGCATTTAAGTTAATTAACAGGACTATGTCATGAGGGAAAATAATAGAGCATTCTGCCATGAGTCTGCCTTTTGACCCCAGTGAAGTTTCCCTTAGCAAGGACAAGAGAACGCAGACATTGTTTAAATAATTTAGCCTTTTCCACACTCCTCCATCACAAGGTACACTAATTGAGCGCAGCAGCTATTCGCAGATACGGTATACAGGGCTCCCCAGAGAAGACAACTAAATCTGAAACACAGATTATTTTAAAGTGATAACTGCTCAACCAATCTTTATTGACTTCATTAGCTACCTCTTCATGCAGATGGCAGGATTCCTCATACTATGTGGCACCTGCCTGAAAGTTGGTGGTGTTGTACCTTCTGGATGTCGGAGTTGAGTTGGAGAAGTGAAGGAGAGGCAGTGGAGCGCAGGGTCTCTGTCCCTCTGACAGGACTGTGGAGGCTGACGTAGGCTACGGCATGGCTCTGCAACACGGCACGGTTCTCCTGCAACAACATGCCATGACGCCTTAACTCCAGAATACAACAGATAGGACCTGGGCAATATTCCAATCTAAATCAAGGTCCTAAGCGGAAAGCTGACATCTGTGAATGTGTTTACAATGCTAAATGATATTAAACATATTTGTTTGCCAATCACAACTGATACTCCTCTGTATAAACTGTACATTCAAGCAAACAGGATATACCATAGCCACCACATTGGTTAATATGGTACTCCTCATAATAACAGAATAACGCCTGCAGCAGTCTTGAATGTCTTGAACATTTAACACAATATTCATCACTGCATTCTTAGATAATGAACTGCCATGAGAATTTCATTAATGCAGTGCTGATTTGTCTCTTAAAATCTCCAATATAGTGTGTTGGTGGCATGCAGTCAATAGTGTTTTTTCATGAAATGTATTTATTTTCATCCATGGCTTGAAGCCTTAAGGTTTGTCAGAACGCTCTGTGTTGCCTCACGTTTAAGAGCTGATATGAACTGAAAAAATGACATTCAACCCAAAATTTAGACCTGGTAAAATTTAGACCAGGGAAAATAGACTCAGGTATACACAGAGAAGAGAGGGATGCTGGTTTACCTCTCCCCATTCAAAGGAGCCAATGTTGCCAAGGGGTGACCCCCCCCACGAGCAAAAGACAGTGGTGCGGTCGGGCTCCCAACCTCTCCGGGCCTGCTTGGTCACTGAGGTGATGATCTGAGTCATCATGGCAGAGCCTCCGCGCCAATCTGCTGATGTCCCTTTATGCCAGCTGTCATGACGACTGCCCACCAGCACGTATCGATCTGTGCACAGGCAGAAGAGACAGACACACCCAGAGGATGGATCAAACACACATGCACGGATGGACACAAACACCCACGCTTGTGAGTTGAGGTTCTGTCTGCCAAACAAAGACTAGAA
The DNA here is from genome assembly GCF_011004845.1 of Esox lucius. NCBI lineage: Eukaryota > Metazoa > Chordata > Actinopteri > Esociformes > Esocidae > Esox > Esox lucius. The sequence continues at coordinate 16,878,402 of NC_047576.1, forward strand.
CCTGAATAAAAGTGAGTGCTTGCAGCAATGTTTTACACAGTGAGATGCTGTTGTGTTCTTTATTTGGACTTGACTTGTTCAAGAGGTAGAAGAGGTTTGAAAAAACAACTTGAAAGATGGCAGGATATTGTGTAGGAGAGCTAGTAAGATCGTTTTATCCCTCTTGGGCAAGAAGAGTGTAGGTGGTATGGCATCTGAAAGTCTACAAGGGTTGTGAAAGATAGACAAGCAAAATAACACAAAAGGAATAAAGAAGACATCCAACCAAAAGCTAACAAGAAGGAAAAACTTCTCTCCCTGAGATTTGAAGCTTATAATACATGCTTTATTGACCCATTATGACAAAATAACATCAGAGTGTAAATCTGGGCGGTAACTTTTGTGGTGGGTGCTTTGAGACAGGTAGATGTCCTGGCACTGCACATTCTGGCCAAAGGGAACAGATTAAAAGCTTGCTCTGCACCAGAGAGTTTATTAAATCATCCTAAAGGAACCAATGCTGGACCGTAATTAAAAGGTAATTTCCAGAAGCTATGTGACCTGCGTTTGGGCCAGCCAGGACAGCAGTGTCAGAAGGAGGTACTTTGTCAGAACAGAGAAGAAAGGCTGCTTCAGCGCTTAGACATTTATTTTTTCATCCAAAGGCAACTTCCCAGGTTGCTTCACTCCACATACAGGAAACAGAAAGCACAGCAGGTTGGACTCATCGCATAAGCAGTTATTTTGGAGATTGTTCAGGCTCTCTGAGTAAGACTTTCATGATTACTTATTGTTGTTATTAAAAGAAGGTGAAGAAAACTAAACTACAATCACAACAACATAATGCATTATGTTCAAAAGTCAATAGTGTGGTCAAAGGGACTCACTCCCAAAAGTTTTGTTTTGGAAGAGAGTCCCAGAACAATTTATTTTAATTTACCTGGGTTTGTTTTCCCTCTCAAGTATCCGCACACATTGTGAACTGTCTTGAAAACAGAGTGGGTCCCAACGGTTAGTTGTATCCTCCTTCGTTCTGTAAAAAAAAAAATGGAGAGACATAAGCCTGACATCTTTTGACCCCATCCCCCAGAAGACAACACCAAACAGCATTAGGGCTTCCAAAAACATAGTAAACAGAAGGGAGTTCACTATATTAATCAAAATACAATCAAAACAATGATAAACAATATCAAAGTTGAGAAGAATAACAAACACAGTGATTGAATTAATGGGAAAAATACAGGGGAAGGGCAAAAACATCCCATCAGAAATTGAATTCATCACCCAGGTGACAAAAATAACTACTTCTCACAAATAAGACTGTATATTCCTCTTGTACACAATGGTTTCATCTTCATTAATCCTTTGGCCCTTCAGCCACACTCACTGGCCCTCATTTATCAAAAGTGCGTACACCAAATTTCCAGCGTACACCTGGCGTACACCCAAAACCACGGAGACTTTGAGATTTATCAATATGGACGTTGGCGTACGGCACTCTCAAATCCTACGCCAGCTCAGGAGGTGGTGTACGCACGTTTTGAGTTAGTGCGGAAATGCGCATGTTGAGTTATATGTTCTCATCATTTATGTTATATTATGTTGTTTAATTATGATACTGACTGTTGTATACCCAAAATTGTACAAGAGTTAATTGTGCGCATGTGTGAGACGGGACTTTTATTTTGACCTGTCTCAAGTAAAAAATGTGTAGCCGTATACTCAGCCCCTGCTGCAGTTCCCTCGTGCACTGATGTTATGCCAGTGCAGAGATGTAAACTGAAAATAAAACAGTATTAATAGTTATATTTGGAGTGATCTTTGGTGGATGGATGACAACAAAATATTGCACATGGACATGGCGGAGAGAAATGAAACCTTAACAGCGCAGAAAAGAAAATCCTAACGCACTGACAAACTAAAAGATGTGATATATTATGACCTACTGTAAAAAACAACAACAACATAATTACAAACTTCAGTGTTTATTTTTGTGCAACATAGACTTCAAGGTTTCATTTGTGTGACTTTACCAAAGCATTTGACTTATATGTATTCCTTCAGATGCGAGTCTGTGCGCTTTACATGACGTTTCAGGGTTAGGCCCGGCAGTTGCGCATGGACTGGGTTCAGTAATAAAAGGCTTTGAATTACCAAAATATAATTCAGACTGACAAAATAATAAAAATGACATTCTTCTTCTTTTAGACAATAATAGAAATAATAATAATAACGACATTCTTCTTCTAAATAACAATAAACGTCATTGATAAATATCATGAAATAATAAGACGAATATTACAAATTGTCATGCAGTTATTAATGTGAATGAATGGTACTCCACATCACATCATCATCTTTTATTCCGCTTTTTAAACTGCCAAATGAAACAATTCTTTCTACCTCCCTGGTGATCGTCTCAATCTCCACGTCAGAGAAGTTTCTCTTTTTTGCCGTCTTCCGTGTGTCCATGGCGTAAAATGAGGGCGTGGGGGAAGCGGAGACTTGAATATATAGGGGCGTGTTATTCTAATGACGATCGTTTTCATCCGCGGCATTTATCAAGGGAAGGTATTGCGTACACCTGGATTTTAAAGGTACGCACAGTTTCATAAATCAGGCGATGAGAGGAGTGTAAGCAAAATCTTACGCCAACATATACGCCTGTTTCTACGCAAGAATGATAAATGAGGGCCACTGAGAGCAAGGGATATGAATGTCACTCTTGCCGGGCCACAGACAAACGAACAGCAGACACACATGCTGCACTGCAAGCAGGTAAGTGGATGATACAGCATTTATGAGATTTGGGCTGCAACAAGAGTGTGTAGTGACACGTTAAGACCCCAACATGAATGCAACACCACCAAGAGAGCTTAGTGAAAAGAATACACAGTCTTTGTTCTTCTAGTACAGTTGAGCAACATCATTTACTACTCCACAGCATTCTACGGTTCATGTACAAAGGCCACAGGCGATACGATTGGGTTCTATATCTTCCAAATGCATCGATTTAGATATAGTGCCTAGGTGCGATCATTTCAAGAAATAACAACATCTGCTATAATGTTGAACGTTGAACTATATATATGTCCATATTGTTTATCTTATCTGATATGTTCTTGCTGTGTGTCTGGGTCTCTTTAAACTACCGTTTACGCAAAAAAGGTTTTTCATCCTATCAAATGTTGTACACAGAAACCAAGGGGATTAAAGCGAAATCCACACTCTGTGGTACTTAAAAGTCAATGAAGTTTTTGAAGGGTTGGTGCAGCTGCAGAGAGGACAATCACCCAGAGGCTGACAGAATATGAAGACTCCTTTACATTTTCTTTTCTTGACTGTCTAAGGTTCCTGCCAATTAGGGAAAAAGGGTCAGTGTGTGGGTGCGAATATACATGATTATATCAACACACATGCAGATAAAAAGGCAACCAGGAGTCCTGAAAGAGCTACCCCTCGTATCTTCATGTCAATGTTTTTAAAATGTTCATAATCTTACCTAGATTTGTTATCTCATATTGAATGGCAATTCACCTCCATACAGTGGATGAAGAAAGACACCATTACATTACATTCACCTTTTGTTGCCTTACAGCAGGACTACTGAAAAGTGGGATTTTCTAATACATTAAGATACCCACTCTCCCCAAAATATGTTTGAGTTGCTGTTTAGCAAGGTTAAGTTGGTGTTTTACCAATTAGTATACACAACAGCAGTAAAGGCCAGTTTACTAGGTCCTAAAATTCTATGAGAAATTACATTCAATGATCCATTGCTTTTCCATCTAGGAACAATTACATATGTTTACGTAGTACACATCACAAATTAAGCCTTCAGTGAGCTAAAAGAAGCAATAATATCCACCAACGATGGGATATCATTTAATGAGAGAAAAACACAAATTCAAATTGATACTCACAATAAAAAATCTTGTTAAGATAATTTTTTGCATTGCTCCATCTCCACCTCCACATTACTCTCCCCCCTCTTCTTTTGGTCATCTCTTATCTCTCCTCCATTTCTTTTTGTGACATTGCACCTTGGCAGCTGCTCTCCCTTACCACCAGTTCAAACAGGAGTGTCTCTGTGTCCAAGATGTTGGCTCATTCCAGGTAGTAAGGCAATGAGGGATTGAAAATTCTCTTTAAAGACAAGCTCGCAGATAGCATCCAGATGTGTTGGCCTTGGGGTGTACATTACAGACACTGACTTTTTTTATTAGGCTGCTTGGATGCAAAAATCACAGGGAAATAAAGATGAAGTGCCAGTGAAGATGTAAGTCCCAGGCACAAATAGAGTGTGATGGAGGGGCCCACTATATACTGTTTGGATGACAGAGCATTTTCCCCCTGTATGAGAAATTAAATTCTGTATATATAACGGCAGTCTTCTCATGGAAACACTTCCCTATTTATCACTTTTGACAACAGTACAAATTACTTTGGCTAAAGAGCAGAGGAAGAACATGCTGTGGCTTTTCAGAAGTCTATTTAAACTGTGACATCTAGGTGATACTCACTGCCAGAAAACAGAAGAAAGTTAAAGGTTACTTTAACTCAACGTTTATAAGGCTGTATTTACATTTCAATCTAGACCATTTGTGAACTGAAAGCAAAGGGTCAATTCTGGCAGTGTCAAAAATAGTTTATGAACGTACTTTACGGTATTGATCACTACATGCAGTTGATAGGAAATGGGCATGAGAAACTAAACACAACACAGATGTGCTGACTAGGATAGATAGGGAGGGATGCCTGTTACTGAAGGGCCCCATACATTCTGTCCATACCTCCTGCTAGGAGTTGCCCATGTGACTGACATAGGCTATATGGATAGGTCCTTTGACCATAGGTTGGAACATACCATACAAGGGTCTGTTGTAGGATACACATTTCTTATTGGAGTGTATTGGAATGTGTAATTGGTTGGCTATGAGCAGTGGCCACCTCCTATATATCCTGGTATAAAGCACTGATTTAACTATGTAATTATTGGAGAGAGAGAAAATGAGAGAAAAATGGAAGGTCAACATCATAGACTTATGCTGAATAAAGATGGCTCTCCCCTGACTTCCAGTTGCATTTATTTTGTTCATGGATCAAACTTGGACAGAATCTATCAGCATGGTGCCGTGACCCGGGTAGATGGATTTGCACTTTGAATGGTGAGTTAAACCACTCTAAAAGAACATGTCAGTTAAATCATCATGAGTATCCAGATGAACACATCTGGAACAACAAAAAGATCTAGAAATGTCACTTTTTAGGCAATGGTAAGGACACGTAAGATTTACGTTGACACTGAAAAGTATGTGCTTTAGTCCTTGAAATACCACAGGAGAAGTTAAACCCTGTTTTGATGGGAAGTGCTTACTAGACTGAGTAGTAAGTGACACATGTAAAGTCCTAATGTAGGCCACTCTTTAGTGTAAAGTCTTTGTTTTTTGGATAGCAGGTTGACAAGTATGTAGTAATAATTTAAATCTTGCAAGGGGAAGAAAAAGACGTCTTAAAACAATGTGGTAAAACTGAGGAATGCAGCCTCACACGTTGTAATGGAGAAAATAGCTAATGACATCAATAAGAGCTTGAAAATAGATGACTGTCACCAAGAGATAACTCAAAAATATGCCATTGTTCCAGAAGAAGATTTTTTTTTTTTTTTGATATACAGAAAATATTGGAACAAATTCAAAGAATGCCTGATGCAAAAAACACTTTGGTCGTTGATTGTGTTATCAGAAATTGAAAAATTTAATGATAAATTCCTCAAAGATAGAATGAGAAGGAATGTGTTCAGGCGTCAGCTGAACAAATGGCTGAACTGGATAAGTTGGACTTGAGAAGTTGAAAAAGGAACTGGAAACGTTGAAAGCAGGAACAACATCTAAAGACACTCAAAGCCCATTGAAGAAGAAACCAGGATCATGTCACTATTGTGGAATCATTATTGTTATGGAACTTTTTAACTAAGGTGCATTTGAGAAATGTCTGTCTTTCCATTAGCTGGTATGTAGATCTTTACTTTGATTGTGACACACATGTCTTTATGATATCAGAGGATTATTAGGTATTTGGGCCATGTCCTACTGCTTCGATAAAGAAGGGTGTCAGTCTTTTGTTCCTCAGGAATGTGGTCCTTGGGGGGAGTAAGGTCAGTTGGCCCCTTTAGGTAAACACTACAGTAAACATTATGGCAGGAAGGATAAGGTGGGGGGACAGCCCACCCTTTCGGTAAAGCCTTTGTGACACAAGACAGATGGGCAACAACTTACCACACCCCTTTTCACTGTAATAAATACGGATCGTGCATGTATGGAGTCAGAGACTCCTCAGATGATTATGTTGGTAAGCGTTTGACGTGTCTCTCTTATTTGCAAGTAATATTAAAATGGTTAACTTGTGCTTAAAGAACTCTTGTTTAAGAGTGTCGATCGATGGAATTACCATCACATTGGCCATTGGCAGGATGAGTGTCACAAGAAGAAGAACCCAATGAAAAAGACAAGATGCACAAACAGTTGTAACATGAGACATTCTGCCAACATGCCGAGCAGCAGCAAGGAAAGATGTCAGATGTATGGAATTCAGGAATCAAAGACAGAGGATTTCCTGGCGATACCTGGAACTGGCGTGAGCTTATAATCATTTAATAAGGAGTTTTGAATGCCATCCATCCATCTTCTTCCGCTTATCCGGGGCCGGGTCGCAGGGGCAGCAGTCTAAGCAGAGATGCCCAGACTTCCCTCTCCCTAGACACTTCCTCCAGCTTATCCGGGAGACACCAAGGCATTCCCAGGCCAGCTGGGAGACATAGTCCCTCCAGTGTGTCCTAGGTCTTCCCCGGGGTCTCCTCCCGGTGGGACGGGCCGGAACACCTTCCCGGGAAGGCGTTCAGGAGGCATCCGGAACAGATGCCCAAGCAACCTCAGCTGACCCCTCTCGATGTGGAGGAGCAGCGGCTCTACTCTGAGCTCCTCCCGGGTGACCGAGCTTCTCACCCTATCTCTAAGGGATCGCCCAGCCACCCTGCGGAGAAAGCTCATTTCGCCCGCCTGTATCCGGGATCTTGTCCTTTCGGAACGTAGATTGACCGGTAAATCGAAAGCTGAGAAGCTGCACCGATCCGTCTGTCAATCTCCCGTTCCATCCTTCCCTCACTCGTGAATAAGACCCCTAGATACTTAAACTCCTCCACTTGAGGCAAGAACTCTCCACCAACCTGAAGTGGGCAAGCCACCCTTTTCCGACTGAGGACCATGGCCTCGGATTTGGAGGTACTGATTTTCATCCCAACCGCTTCACACTTGGCTGCAAACCATCCCAGTGCATGCTGAAGGTCCTGGCTTGAAGGGGCCAACACGACAACATCATCCGCAAAGAGCAGAGACAAAATTGTGTGGTCCCCAAACCAGACACCCTCTTTGATGGTATTTAACATGTTTTAACACTTTGATGGTATATAACATGTTTTAATAGGTATTGAAGGAATAGCCTGTTTTGTTGTGCTTTGTCATGTTCACAATGTAAATATAAATCAAACGTATTTATTGCGTTGATGATAATGTTTAAAACCGTAAGGCCTCAAGTAGGGTCTCACTACAATGTGGGTAGGCTGTAATAAGTGGGTATATCTAACTCTAGTGATAAATAAGAAATTGGTACAATGATGATTTTGTAATCTGGTAAAATAATGATTTTCAAAGGTTAAAATATTGTGTTTTCTCTCTCCTTATATATTGTATAAGTGATAGAATGAAGAATCCACATGGTGATAATGTTTAACGTTAAGAAGACACGCTGTGTCCCATGAGGACTGAATATGAATCCAAAACAGCCATAGGCCTTTAAAAAGGGTTTCCACCAAGTTGGAATGCGTGTGTTCTCTCTCTTTCTGCCTTGTCACAGGACGACTGGTGAGAGGGAAACAATACACAGAGGGTAATCATTTTTTGAAGTAAAACACATGGCTTTCTATGTGCGATGAATTTGATTCTAATATATGTTATAATTTGGTTTTAGACAAAAGATTGAGATTACAGTCTCATGTGAAATTTGCCAAAAGCGAGTTTATCCCCTACAATAAAGTTTTATATTTTATTTTTAATGTTGAATTGGCTTTGGTAAATTAGGAACATTTTCATTTGTTTGTTTTTTGTGTTTCTCTTACAACTAAGATGACATTTGTGTTTTATAGAAGTTAGATACTAAAAAGTTGACTGACTAAAATGGTCTCCCCCTTGGTTCAGAGAGCAGCACATGGGGGGAGGTTTGCTTGAGCCAATCCCCCCACACACCCCCACATACCCCACACCCTGGGATAGCAAGAGTAACATAGGCTTACTTGGGTGGTCATATCTGTTTTTAGTTTAGTCATAATTTTCACCAATGTTTTGGAATGTCCACCAGAATGTTAAGTTATTGTACAGATATTACAAGTATATTTTTACAAACTACACACAATTCTAGAGATGGGTAGGACAGTAAATCTGAACCTTCACTTAACAAAGGATATCGGCTAAGTAGAAAGAATAAAATATGTTGCTACAGGTCTGAAGACCATGAACAGATTTTTAATATGTGGAAACCTAAATTTCATATACATTTTAAATAATCAATTTGGGCTTTATTTATGGCTAACTATAAGTGTGTAAAGCCAAGGGCTTCAGGAATGGGGGCAGACCCCAAACAACCTATCCCATTAAATCAGGGTAGCCTATTACTAAGGGTTAAAATTGAGTGTTCAGACTGGTCTCAACTGTGGTAATTTCCTCAGCATAAGCATATTCAGTTTTGGGATAACCAAACATTAAGTAAAGGTTAGAGAAATGTTCTACTCAATAGCTTACACATTGAAATTTATGATTTTGAAACCAACTACCGTGAGGGTGGAGACCAAATGTCATCCTCCATTGTTGATGATAGAGTCATTTTAATGTCAATAGAACCACAGTGGCTGACTGCCACTATTTGGAATAAAAATTAATCAAAGTTGGAGAATTTGACTTAAATGTAGAAGGTTAATCAAGACATTGTTTGTCACATGGTAGTTTGGTCGTTGCCTGTAAAAATGCTAAATTTGGGTGCTGTAGATATGCTTATACAATTGCCCTGGTGGTTGCAGTAGGTACACCACTGGAACATGGGCTGGAGTTTTTATCTCCTACAATTTAATTGCACAGCTTATCACCTAGTGGGCAAACCAATTTAGTTAGGCATGTGCCAAGAAACTTCAGGATATTATAAATGCCTGGTAGCCAATTAAAGAATTTAAGAGTTGTTCAGCTTATATGGGTTATATGGTTTATAATTCCTTCGCACAAGCAACTGTGTTGCACACTGATGTCTTTGATTGTGTTAGTGAATGTTTGTGTTTTTAACATTTTCACTTTGTTGTTTTGATGCAGTATGCAACTCCATATCGAATGGATTCCAAATCCATCCCTGTTACCAATTCTCTATTTTACATGTCCGTCCCAAAATGATTGCCAGTGTGGGTTCAGGATGGCGCCTCCTGTGGCCGATTCGCCGTGACTCTGCTTTCACTCTAGTGTCTCTTTCCTTTGACTTAATGAAGTGAAAGCAGGGGGGATGTATGATATGATAATTGATTTTTATTGGAAAGAGTTGAGCTTAGGGCTCAAAGCAAATCAGATTGGTACTTAAAGGGAGTTACATTCAAAATGTGTTTTTCTTCTGTTTGCATAATTATAATGGAGCATTAGAATCTGCTATGTTTAACATATTCTATTCTTAGGATTTGTTTTTATTGTTTATTTGGAAACTGTTTGTTTGACGTAAGGTCTAACATTTTAATGGTGGAATCGCATAGATCTCACAATTTTTTTATTTGGCTAAGCAAAGTCTAGTCAGATCAGACAACGGAATCTCATTCACCTACCAGGTGGTATTCGGGCATAAATATAGCACATTGAATGAAACATCAACCAAGCCAGTTCTGGATGGAAAAGGACATTTGACATAGACCTTTATGGAAACTTGTCTGAATAGGGTTTAAGCTTCACTCTGATGATGGAACTTCTGAGATCCACAAGTTTTCAGGACTGATCTATTGTCTTCATTGTTGGGAGTTGACGGAACAATACCCAGTGGATGAAAGTCTAATGGACTGTTGAACCACACTAATTGTTGTTTTGGTGTTATACTTTCAACAGATCAGGACATCACAACACCTTTTCTGACTGGATACAGACAACTGAGTGTGAGTACCAGCAACATGTTCACAAAGAATTATCACATGGGACTATAACCACATGGGCGAATCTGTTCCAAATCCTCCTGACCACTCACATGGCAGAACAATGCCAGGGTCAGATAACTTGGCTTCATAATCCATTTCCAGATTAACCATCGACCACAAGATGAGAGGAGAGTCCTGAAGGACTCCACATACTACAGGTCAGAGCACCACGGGCCAGGTAACTGGAAAGGTCACATGGTCCCATCACAGTGGAAGACACTGTTGTGGTGTTAATCTTGAATTAGTGAAGTTTTGGAAACTCACTACTCCATAGGACAACCAGGCAATTTGCTGGGTCCACATCACACTGACTGCAGTAACTGATATTGGAACTTTAAATCACTGATGCAAGACAGAGAAGACTGAAGACTAGAACTACAGGACATTTGATGAGAATCTAGGGTAATTCCTAACAATCAATAGTTTTCCTAAAGTTACTGGTATTTTGATCTCGTATGTATGTTCATTCCTCACAAGGTCATTGACACTTGTTTTTTTGTGAAGTTGCTTAATAGTCATAATTACAACAACTACCCTGATATGTTTAATAGTGCCATATTTCTTTTCAAAGGTCGAAACGGTCACTGGTACATTCATTGGAGTTGAATGTTGGGTTGTTAGTATGATGTTGATGCATGATATGGATAAGGGGGGACCATGATTGTTTAAAGGGTTTATTGGGAATTAATTATGCATTTCATTAATATGTCATGTTAGGTCAGTTTCTGTTGGACACGTGTTAGACTGATAGTAGCCTGAGACTTCATGTGTTTGGTAAAGATCGATCACGATGGTCACCACGACTGCAATGCCATACAGTGCTATGTGTCAGGGCAAGCTGTGTCCACTGCATCTTATTTTCATTTCATTTAAGGAATAATAAAGCCTCATAGGCCAGATAATCATTTTTATTATTTTTATTTATTGTTTTTTAACAGAAGTGTTTGGACCTTTTCAGTTCATTAGGAATTGGACTGTACTTTTATTTTGCTAGTTTTATCAACATGTAATGATTAATGATTAATACATGATTGAAGGGGGGAGTGATAGGAAATGGGCATGAGTGTATTGTTGTAATGGTTGGTTATGACCAGTGGCCACCCCCTATGTATCCTGGTATAAAAGGACTGTTTTAACTCTGTAATTATTGGAGAGAGAGAAAATGAGAGAAAAATGGAAAGTCAACATCATAGACTCATGCTGAATAAAGATGGCTCTCCCTTGACTTCCGGTTGCATTTATTTTGTTCATGGATCAAACTTGGACAGAATCTAACACAGTTCAAGCTCACACTAAATGTAGAAGCAGCCACAAACAGTTGATTCTAAAGCTTGCTCAAAAGAAACTTCAATATGGGAAGTAACAACGTGATTATTTTTATAGTAACATATTGTACTATACAAAATGCATCTAATGCAATACGCAAAGTGTTTCATAAAATATTTTGTACATACATCAAACACAACTGACAGGTCATTAACTGTGCTCTCTGCCAATAAAAATGTAGATGTGTCTTTGTTCTTTTCTCCACAGTAGTGGGGAAAACCAATAAGGACTGGCCTACCTGCACACCGCAATCAATAGCTTTGTAATTAAAGGCCCGAGAGTGTTTCTATAAAGCTATTGTAAATAGTTTTTTGCAGCCAAGCTCTAATTGCTCTGGAAATTTGTTACACTTATGGCATTAGTTTGGGCCAGGGAGAGACGGGTGTATGTGGCAGAGTGGTGATTCTCTGAAATCTCAATTCGTCGGGCCTTCTCCTTTTGGTATCACATTCTTTATGGTGAATAAAAGAGAGATGAATTCGCCCAGCTGGTGCTATCTGCAGTGAAACCAAATACACATGATAATGAATAAGTCCCTTTCAAATGCATTGAGTGGTTTGTGCTCCCTTCAATGCTGTGAACAATGCATTATTCGCTCCAGACCGGCAGGAGAGCACTGCGAGGAGGAGAGCACTGCGACAGTTCTACCTGGAAACGGGCAGGTGGAACAGCCGAAACTCTCAGGGACTCGTAAATAATGTCTTGTTTCCATGGAGCAGAGCTGCATAGAATTAGAGAATAGCCAAGCAATACAGTGAGCATGAATTTAATGGGAATTCAAAAAAGAGGAGGCAGACAGATGGAAACAAATTATTTGAAATCTCTGGAGTGGCAAGTGCTTTAGCCCAATCGATGGGAAACAGATTACCTGCACCCCCACCCTGTTTGATCAAACCAGTGGAACACTGCCTCAGTCCATTTCAGGGCATGGCGTTAGGAGGTCATGCTTGGGAGGCTTGTAAGGGGCCCTTGAAAAAGGTGTACGCCTGGGATTCCTCGTCTCGGTGAGATCGATAGCACCAAGTTGTGGCTACTGATGTTTTGGGCCCTGTTGATTGTCAGTTGGTGGCTGAGTGGGCCTTCGTGTGTCCGTGGAGGCATCAGGACAGGGACGATACAGAGTGGTTTTCGGACACATGGGAAGGGGTTTTTTGGACACACGGAAAGCAACTGGTGCAGACATCTTTAGCCAGGCATATATCTGAGCAGATCTCTGGCCTTCACCCTCCTCTTGGATTCTTTCTGTTGGATAGGCAGTCTGAAGAGACAAAGCATGCAGTCATCACCACATTATGTGGTGCTGACAAATTTGCCACAGGCATGCTCACACATTCCCTTCTGAATGACTACCAAAATCCTTGACTGATTCCTGTCTGCCTTCTGAGGTGATTTCAGGAAAGAACACAGAGCTATCGTAGACAACAGCAAGAAGTCTTATAATCACCCAGAGTGCGAGTGTTTACTTCATTATTAGAACTTTGGCAAGGCTTAAAGTAAAGACTTAAAGCCAGTTTCCTTTAATTTTGTGGTGAAGCCAAAACCCTCCAATGTCTATCAGCCGGAGAAGTACACTGTCTGTTAGCCCGAGAAGTGCACTGCTTTGCTGGGTATCTAGGTCTCCTGGGTGACGATGCAAAGATAAGAGGGGATTTTCAGTCAATAGCAGGAATTAGAGCCTAATACCCCCCATTAAAAAAAAAGAGTTAATGCGACAGCTTCCTGCTCCTGCAGTGGGCTGGTGTTTCTGTGGCAGGGTTATAAAAATCACTCCCCTGTACTTCTCTAAATGTTCTTTAAAATATTGACCTTGATCTGTTCTTTAAATGACAGGTAAAAAGCATGATAAAACAATCGTTTTTTTTCTATCTGGAACTATGCCAGCGCATTAGGGCTTCAGCAAAGAGTTGGATGGGTTCTGGGTATGCTGTGGAGATATTAGTGATATTTATGTGAAACGTAGATATTTGACTTTCTGCCAATATTACAAACAAATAATATGTAGCTGCAGTGTCCATTGAATACAAACGTTTATTCCAGAGTTGAAATCTTGTTTATAGTTTGAAAATGTGTCAAAAAGACAGTAACTATGAGCATAGGCGCCGATTTATGTTTTCCTCCGTGGGTGCTCATAGGCGCATGCCATTCATTTATATATATACACACACCTATATATACCTATATATACACACCTATATATACCTATATATACACCTATATATACATATATAAACGCACTACGCACACCTATTCATTTACTTATTAATAAAGCCGTAAAGTAGATCTTTCAAAATGTACCACTTATCACAAATACAGGATTGGAGATGAAAAGTGTATCTGACACGTAGGCCTAACCGCGATCAGTTCGTGGGAAATTAATGTTTTGCGCTATTATCTAAATATCGATTAAAAAAAACGACACATAGTTTCTGGGAGTTTCTCCCTAATTTCTGCTACGAGTTTTTGATAGTGGCATTTTTTCATCTGAGAAACACTGTGATTGGTGGATAGGGAGCACCCGGAGCAGGCGACTGGTTATGTCGCTGTCACTAATATCGACATAACCAATCACAGTGTGACAGACGCTTTACATATCACCAACGGCAAGTTTAATTTTAAATGAATGTAGCCTACTGGCGGTCTGGCACACGTGGGTGCTCGTGCTCGGTATTTTCGTGGGTGCTCGCTATTGTCCGTGGGTGCTCGCTATTTTCCGTGGGTGCTCGAGCCCCGGAGCACCCACGGTATCGGCGCCTATGACTATGAGCCTTCCAGTTTGTATTGTCCAATCACGGAGAAGATAAAGTCAAATGACTTGTGTCTACGCTGAAACTGGACTACACAGAGTGGAATGCTGTAGTTTGTTTGCCTACTAACTCTGAAATGTGTAGTAAATTTTTTTTCCACATGCACTAAATGGCCAAGCTGGTGACACCCCTACTAATTAGTGAGTTCATGTGTTTCAGCCACACCCATTGCTCACAGGTGCATACAATTCAACACATAACCAAGAAATCTCCATGGATAAACATTGGCATTACAATGGGTCATGCTAAAGAGCTCAGTGACTTCAAATGTGGCACTGTCATAGTTCACCCAGGTCCCAGCCATCTTAGACCTCCAGCGCAAGCGGTGTCTATGCAGGGCGTGCGGCATCACCAGGGACACTTCACATCCATGCCACAAAATGTTTGCCCTCCTCCCATCAGGTCGCTCTGTTCTCGCACCAGCAGGCTCAGGAACAGTTTTTTTTCTCCATCTGATGTAACCCTGCTGAACTCTGTGACACATCACTAACCATACCCACCCTCTGTCACTGGCTTACAAAGTCTGATAAAGTCGTTTTCAGTTGTCTACAGGTACCTGTCAATGCTACTATTCCTGTATTTCATTTGCACATGTCAACTTGCACCTTAAAATTTCCTTCATTGCACATTTAGAGCTGCCACTGTACTTGCATTTTCAATTGTTATATACACATGTCTGCCTCAGGAAATTCATTGCTGCTATCCCTGCATTTCAGTTGCACATGCTACTCTACTCCTTCAATTAGCCTTGACTGAAAATTCAGAATGTCACTGAGAATTGCCACTTGTTCCCACTCAACTATTTATCCCACTTGTACATTATATTTAATACTTTTCTGCCCTTCTGTATTTGCTTCCATTGCACATTACCATTGCACAAGTGTCACATATAATGCAGTTGCCTTAATTGCACATGAAAACATTTCACTTGTACATACACACACTTAGTGCTTGTACATTGTTTGCCCTCCTCTATTTGCACTTCCGGTTAGACACAAACTGCATTCCATTGTACTGTACTTGTTCAATGACAATACAGTTGAATTTAATGACAATACAGTTGAATTTAATCTAATAATCTAATCTAAGTCATTGGATACCACAAATCAGTTTGTGAAATTTCTGCCCTACTAGATCTGCCACGGGCAACTGTAAGTGCTATAATTGTGAAGTGGAAGCGTTCAGGAACAACAACAGCCCAGGCACCAAGTGGTACAACACGTAAATTCACAGAGCGTGGCCGCCAAGTGCAGAAGCATCTAGCGCGTATAAAGCGCTGATCATCTGTTGCATCACTCACCACAGAGTTCCAAACTGCCTTTGGAAGCATCATCAGCACAAGAACTGTGCAGGAGCTACATAAAATGGGTTTCTATGGCCGAGCAGCTATACGTAAGTCTCACATCAACATGCTATGCGTTGGCTAGAGTGGTGTAAAGCATGCCACCCCTGGACTCTGGGGCAGTGAAAATGTGTTCTCCATAATAATTTCCTTAGTTTTGCAATGGGATGCCCACAATAGGTGTGATGGTCAGGTGTACACACACTTTTGGCAATATAGGGTATGTATATGACAGTATTGTAAAACATATTCGTTTTTGTACCTATTCATTGTTTAGAACAACAATAACAAGCAGCAAAAATATATAGCTGCCATTGAAAGAGGGTTATATCATCTGATGGCACTCAGATATTTTAAACCCTTGTGTTAGAGTGGGTCAATATCAGTGACATTACCCTGTAACAAACTGCTTGTTTCTCAATTCCTCTGATTTAAACCAAAGCAGTTTGTAGGCTACCCTTACCCTAGGACTACAATGAAGGATGATTCAACAACAATGTGCCATTTCTTTGTTATGACAATGTTTTGATATCATGCTTCTTACTCTCTTTTTCTCCCTGTTATTCTTTTTGCCGGATCGCATAAGTGGAGCCGGCTAAGAAGAGCGAATGTCTCTTACTGAGTTAGTGAGTGAGTGACTGACTACCCCTTGTTAAATAGCGTAGTGGTTAGAGATGCGGTCTCCGGAAAAACAGGTAATATAATTTGAAGAGGCTATACTAATGCCCAACAAGTGTGCAATTTGGTGGTGTAGTGGTTA
Organism: Esox lucius; assembly: GCF_011004845.1. Classification (NCBI taxonomy): domain Eukaryota; kingdom Metazoa; phylum Chordata; class Actinopteri; order Esociformes; family Esocidae; genus Esox; species Esox lucius. Next base: position 16,894,877 of record NC_047576.1, read on the forward strand.
ACAATAATGCCTTCAAGTGGGCGACCTGGGTTCGATTTGCGACAGGGCAGTCACGATTAACACATTTTATTGCGGGTCCGGCTGAACTAGGCTTGCCTGGTTTCTTGTTCCTCTATATTTCTCTGTTATTTATCTCCACCTCCCACCCTCAGTGGAAAAAAAACAGAAGTTACTAATTCCTACCAAAATATTCATAGACATCTATTCTTGGATCGCACAGCAACTGCAGTTGACAAGTTCCATCTATACACAAATATTTCCCTCTATAACAAATTTTGCAATCTCAAATCTACCTTTAAACTGCTTAACCTGCACAGAACCAATTTTTCCCTATATATCTTAAATGTATTATTTGCTTTTGCAAACTATCCATTTTACTTTGATGCTTTACAAATCTTCTAGGTATTTGTAAGTTTTCTTCCAATATTATCTTACAAACTGACATTGGAACTGGTCCCAAGGAACAGAATAAAAGACAGGGTCGATTTAAATGATGTGGCATTATGTGGCAAAACCGTGTGACATCATCATCAATGTTCAATGTGACACAACTCACTTTCGAATATGGTTTGAACATAAAGGTTAACTTTATATTTCTGGATGTGTGCTGTTCTTAGACCCAATGCTAAATGGAGTTCATGGATACAAACGTCAGCTGTGGTATATTGACCATATACTGTACCACAAATTCTTCAGAAGCCATTATTCTACTATAAATCTGTTACCAATGTAATCATACATACAAGTTAAGTATTTTAAATTTTATCATACAAGTAGTATACAGTCTCATATTCCAAAATCTCATATACCACATATTTAAGCCAATCATACAATGTTGTTTTCTCATATGTCATTTTTATGACCTGCCACCGACATCTACAGCTGCTGTGCTAACCTAGATTCCTAGTTAATTGTGACCTCTGAGGTCCCTGAGCACTATAATGCGCTTCACTAGCTATCTACTCATAGATTAAATTACATCCTAGGCATATAGCAAGAATGTGGCTGATGGACATATATATTGTCATGACAAGCTTAACCAGGAGACACAGATGAGGGTTTCTGTAATTTACAGGGCAATAACGACCCACTGTGAAGTGTATTCCTTCCTTTCTTCACGGAACGTATATCAAGGAACATCGTTTTCTCACCACTGGACTGAATGGCCGACCAATGTTATCTAACAGTTGGTCGACTTCCTCAGCTCAATGGATCATTATATTTAATTTAGTAATAATAATAATAATAAAATGTAACAACATTTAGATTATTAATACAGAAGCTGTTAGGAAAATGCTGCTGCATATGACAAATATATCCTCCTCCAGTCCATCTAGACAGGGACTCTTGACCGTTTTTCTGTGGATATGCTACCTGGAAACAGCAGCGCTAGCTGTTTGTCTGGGGGGAAATGGGTTAGAGTGGGACATGTTTGCAGTACATGCTTTTTAGAGTGGCTTGAGACTGAGACGCAGTACTGTACCGGAGGCAGCAGGCATGGCCAGAGGCGTACAGAGATTCCCTAGTCCCACAGACTGGACATTGAGCAGCCTCTTAGCCAGTGAGACAGAAATGGGCTGGACCAGCAGAGATGTCAGGTTGGTCCGTTCCTCCCTGTGGCTCCCAGCTGCAACGCATGACATAAGAAAACTGAGTTAGTTCTAGCTGTTTAACACACACATACACCTGCCTGCACTAAGGTCAGTGTGTTTGTAACATTTATTCAATCAGGGTTTCTACAACAGGTGCCTGTTGTGGCTTTTTTACATTTTCTTACTGTGATAGACGTACTATAAAACTAAGCTAAGTACATCTTTGACAGAGGATACCACAACCGTGCCACTTTTAAAGGTGTGACTTGTCCCCAATCTGGAATATTCCCAAAACATTATGCTCCATTCCAAACAAAATTGCCTCCCTTATTCTCTGATTGAGATTTATGCTTGACTTTTGGTTTCATGTGTCAGTTTCAAACAGCTGTAAACATAATATTTGTTAGTATTGAAAATATATCTCATAGTGAATAAGCATAAAATCCTTCCACAATTTGTTTCTTCAAGTTTTTTCCCCCACCAATTAAACCTAGTCACGAAATTACACCAATCTTCACATTTTGAGCAAAACTGGACCAGGAGAGAAAATCCACAGCTGAATATCTCAGTCAATTATAACACTGCAATTTAATACATATATTTTGCTGTTACTGCAGATCATAAGGTCATGTTTAGAAATTACAACAGGTGAGGAAACCGAATGTCAAGGTCCTGGGTTGGTGTGGTTACACCTATGATGATCATGCAGTTTAATCAGCTTCTTGATATGAGAAAAAAGCCTTTTGTGCCACCCGGTTCGGATGTTATCATTGGATTGAATGGGCGTTATCAGTGGTTATCAACCTCATAGATATGGGTCAGAAGGGGCCTGCTACGCCTACTGGTAGGCTCAGAAGGCTGTTATCATCCATTCGCATGGTTAATCACGGATATATACACGAGAAGGACAACTTAAATAGATCCAATCCCAGACGAATTCAGGTCGCTGCTACAAGTAAGACCATTAAAATGGGTTAAGGTTAGGGTTAGGGTAAGTCTACAGGTAAGACCATTAAAATGGGTTAGGGTTAGGGTAAGTCTACAGGTAAGACCATTAAAATGGGTTAGGGTTAGGGTAAGTCTACAAGTAAGACCATTAAAATGCGTTAAGGTTAGGGTAAGTCTACAGGTAAGACCATTAAAATGAGAGCTTTAAACTGTGATGATTTCGTCAATACTAAATTATCTAAATACTAAATTAACCATGCGAATGGATGATAACAGTAGGCTAGCAGGCCCCTTCTGACCCATATCTATGAGGCTGATAACCACTGATAACGTCCATTCATTCCAATGATAATATTCGAACCGCCTGTTTGTGCAGATAGAGACTTTTCTAGGATCTTTCATGAGACCATTTTTTGTTGCTCCATGTGTCTAAATCTATTTTGGATGTGTCTAAATCTATTTTGCAAGACATCTAAGAATTTGGTCTTTTAAATTTATATTATAAGTCACATGATGTTAGGTAACTTTAGATATGTTCTTTCTTCATGGTTTTTGTGAAATTTCTAGGTTCTACAGATTGAAGAGCCACCTGGGAGCCAAATGAATAGCCCTTTTAGTTGAACAGCGAGTGAAACGAGCCAACTCACTGAAAAGAATCAGAATGCCCATCACTAGTATCAAAGTCCCCTGCCTCTGATTGAGGGTTGCAGGCTCCCGCTAACAGGCTGGTGGGTTTTAAGTTGGAAGTAATGGTTTCTGCAAACCAGTGGGGATTTAGATGGGTGAAATGCTCCATTGATTCAGCCTCATTAAAACAGGGAAACTGTGAGCCTAATCCCGCTTTAGGAACACATTTATTTTGCAGGGTTCCATTTTCCATGCCCAGCGCTCGGCTGGGGTGATTGCCACAGTCATACTCGAATAACAATGCCGCAAACTGCCCTCTTCAACTCCCCACTACTCCTGCTGATTTTGTTTTCCAGATAAACTTTTTTTCTCTTGAAAAGAAGATAACTATTTGAATTATCTGAATGGAATTAAAAGGACTCCCTCTGCATTATCTCTGAAGAGTTGACTCAGTAGAGGTCACAATGCTAGATAATGACTTGGTTTCTCAATGGAAATCTTGCACAGCAGGACAGAGTTCAAGGTTACCCACAGTCTGAAGTGATTATTCTCGCTAATTACAATTTTCACATCTGAATGTGAATATTAACAAATGGTGATCTAAGTCTATTTGGGCCTTTAACACTGACATCTCCTAATTCGCTAAGGAAAAGTGACTTGTGGGTACTTGAGAACATGATTCATTATCCATCATTAAATGTAATCATTTGACTTATGGCTCTGAGGCCATGGCTGAGCTCAATAGAAGAGGGTGGAATTGCAGTAGTTCCCTTATTGAAGATCAAGTTGGTGAAAATCCTGAGTACACATTTACCTGTAATTAAGGAACCATGTCATCATGGCAATGTCTAATCATAGTCTTCTTGAGGTTCCACTGAAAAAAAACACTATTGTGTTAACCGTTATTTGAAATGGACATTATATCAATCCATTTTTGTCTAGTACTGCTGCACAAAGACAGAAATATGCTAAAATAAATCTGAACAAAAAAGGTGCAGGACAAATGATGCCGATGAGTCTGTGTAATTAAATATCTAGTTCCTCTGGAGACAAGAACTGGGAATAGAAACACTGAAATGTTTTGTAAAAAGCACATTTTAGACCCAAGGTCTTTCCTTACTTTCATTCCCTTGTGAATATAAATAAATAAAGGGGATCTATGTAGAATTCTTGCACTGTAAAATCAGACAATGTCCTCAATAAAGTCTGAAGACCAATTAACTTTCACCCCATTTTATTTAGTTTTAATCTTAATATATAATGTATTTGTTTTTGTCATCAATCTACATACAACACCCCATATTGACAAAGCTCCATCAGATTGGATGAGGAGCGACTCCCTACAGATTTTCAATGGGGTGAAAGTTAATTGGTCTTCAGACTTTATTGAGGAAATTGTCTGATTTTACTGTGCAAGAATTTTACATACAATTCTACATACACGGTACTGCTCAGAGTCCCTCACGTGGGGTATCATATGTAATTTAGTCAGTAGTGGCTTCTATCTTGCCACTCTACCATCAAGGCCTGATAGACGGAGCGCTGTAACATTTTTGTTTTCTTGCAGGTCCTCCCATCTCTGTAGTGAAACAATGAAGCTCTGTTAGAGTGGCCACTGGGTTTTTGCTCACCTTCAAGAGAGCCAACTCTAGGGAGGTCTACCGAGAATTGTTTGGTTGTTTCTCTGACATGCACTGCGGGACCTTATATAGGCAGGTGTGTGTCTATCTACATCATGTACAATCAATTGAATTTGACACAGATGGACTCCAATTCTAGAGACATCTCAAGGATGATCAAAAGACACAGGACGCATCTCAACATAATTTGGAAAGTCATGGCAAAGGGTCTGAATACTTACGTACATGAGATATAAAAATGTATTGTTTTCAATAAATTGGCAAAAAATTCAGTGCGTTTTCGTTTTGATGAGATCATTCAATATTTCATACATAAGACAACAAAATGTGGAGAAAGTGAAGAGGCAATTTCTGAAGGCAATGTATTATCTGCAATATTAGTGGAATGATGGGGTTTCACAACACTTATTAACTAGAAACATTTTTGTTTCCTATAAAAATGTATCCAAAAATGCTGAATTTCTACAGGCAAAAAATACTACAGGCACTGAATAGTGCAGTGAGTCATTATGCCATCGCTATGAAATATCTTTAAAATATGTTAATATATTGGTTTAAAGCTTTTGTAAGCTGTTTGACCAAAATTGAAAGTGGTTAGTTCGGTTTCTCCTGGCAATTTATGTATTAAGAAAATAAGCGTATTTTACTGCATTGAATTGTATAGGGTATGTTTGAGTGCAACTTTTCCAATAGATTTTTGTGATATAGGGGTTCCACTGTAAATAATCTTCCCAGATCTCGGGATCCTTAAGTCTGCACTCGTGGACAGCTATCTAAATACAAAAAAGTATTTAAATGAAAATCAAGTCCAGATATGGCAAAATGTAGATTTTGTTAGGATTTGTTTCTGCCTTGATATGTACCAAACGCCACTAATTTGTCTCTTTTGGCTAAAGTATTGAAAACAAGGATGCCAATAACTTAGACACTTAATTATTGGGGAAATAAATGCAGAATTTAAAACATTTGTAATTTTGTTTAGTTACCTTAAATCAATAAATGAATTTCAATAGATTCCATATGTTGTAAAGTTATAATATACTGTAGCTTCTTACCGGTTATGTTTGTTGCATACAGCATTTATGCTATATTATCAAGGCTTACTATAATTTTGGAGCTGACTGTATTAGATTAGATACGATTCAACTTTATTGTCATTGAACAGTACAAGTACAGTACAACGAAATGCAGCTAGCATCTTACCAGAAATGCAAATAGAGGAGGTCAGAAAAAAGTATTTACAAGTATTAAGTATATGTATATATGTACCAGTGGAATGTGTAGATGTTGAATGAAGACAAATACAGTATAAATGGCAATACTAAATGCGCAATAAGGCAAATAGAGGAGGGCAGAATAAATATATATGAGAATGTACATAGGTTGGTGTGGAAAACGACATTTGAGGATGTTTATTATTGTGGCAAGCCCCAACTTAGCCTGCCCTGAAGGAAAAGTAACAGTTGTCTCTTCCCCCCCCCCATAGCACTCGTTTATTATCTCATCGGGGGCTTTGGCGCTCACACTGGTCTAGAACCAATATCACCAATCGGAATGATTAATGGTCCAGGTGAAAAAATATACATTATCTCTTCTCCTCATCTGCCATGTTGAGACGTGCAGTGCATGCAATGCTAAAAGGATCTGTGCTGCACTAATCTTTCAGCTGTGAGAGAACCCATTTGTTTTTCTTTAGGCTTTGTTTTCTGGTGAAAGAAAACATCTTCGTACACCCTCAAAGTAAAGAAAGGGCTGAAGAGCACTAAATAAGTCATTAAAATGTTTTTATTTATTTTCACTTGAGATTATATTAACGTGGCTTGGGTGGTCCTGCATGTAATTTCCTCTGGTGCAAGTGTCGCTGCAGCATGGGTTTGAATCCAGCCCACAGCTCTTTCAGCAAAAATTCTCTACTCTGTTTTCCCCCAATATTCATTGAGGAATGAATGCCTAAAATATATAAATAATACGTTTGAACGTTTGGGGTCACTTAGACATTCTTTGTCCATTAATATAACATCAAATTGATCAGAAGTACAGCATATATATTGTTAATGTTTTGAATGACTATTGTAGCTGGTTGATTCTTAATGGAATATATACATAGGCATACAGAGGCCCGTTATCAGCAACCACCAGTCCTGTGTTCCAATGGTACATTGTGTTTGCTAATCCAAGTTTATCATTTTAAAAGGCTATGTGATCATTAGAAAACCATTTGGCAATTATGTTAGCACAGCTGAATACTGTTGCTGAATAAAGAAACAATAAAACAGGCCTTCAATAGACTAGTTAAGTATTTGAAGCATCAGCAATTGTGGGTTCGGATACAGGCTCAAAATGACCAGAAACAAAGAACATTTATCTGAAACTTGTCATTTGTTCTTCTTCCGAGAAATTAAGGCTATTCAATGCGAGAAAATGAAGATCTCGTACACGATGTGTAGTACTCCCTTCACAGTACAGCACAAACTGTCTCTAACCAGAAAAGAAATACGTGTGGGAGGCCCAACTGAGAAAGAAATACATTAGAGTGTCTAGTTTGAGAAACAGACGCCTCACAGGTCCTCAAGTGGCAGCTTCATTAAACAGTCCTTGCAAAACACCAGTCTCAACGTCAACAGTGAAAATGCGACTCTGGGATGCAGAATGGCGAATAAAAAGAAAAGATTAAGACAGGCAAAAGAACGCAGATGAAGATTAGACACAAAGGCCAGCATCCTGGAGTTGCCTCTTCACTGTTGACGTTGAGACTGGTGTTTTGTGGGTACATTGCATCTCTGATTTATCCGTCGATATAAAGGAAGCCATACCGGCATTCAGTAGTATAGCTTTATTTAGCCTTCTGTTGTGTGAATCTCTTGTTTGCAATACCAGTATTTAACTATTGGGGCGCTATGACGTCTCATGGCTGCATAGTGCCTGGCCTTTTTATTAAATGGATTCAATTCCAAGGTATGAAAAAGTATCCATCATGCACAATTATACAGTGAATATCTTTAGAATTTACATTCATACCAAAAACATTCAAATGATGTGGTTATTTCTTCATGTTTTGGGCTATAGGACATTTATTAAATGTGACAGAATTCCACCAAAATATCTGACCAGACCACTGACCAGTTTTCCCATACTACTGAAAAACATTTTGGTTTACTCAGGAGTGGCTTCTGTGTAGCCCTATGGCCATAGGTTTCTTAGTCAACACCCTGACCAAGGCCCATCTTGACAAGTTACTTTGGCTGGACAGCCTGTTCAAGGAAGAGTACTGGTGTCCCCAAACTTCTTCCATTTAACAACAATGGAGCACACTATGCTACTGGGAACTTTCAATGCTTTAGTAATTGTTTTATAACCTTCCCCCAGATCTATGCCTCGACACAATTCTATCTTGGGGATCTATGGACAGTTCCTTGGACTTCAAGGCTTGGTTTTTGCTCTATACTGTGAAGTTTGCCTTTCTAACTCATGTCCAATTTACAACCGGTGGAATCGGATCAAGTTATAGAGAAATGTCAAGAATGATCATAGGACACATCTGAGCTCAATTTGGAGCGTCATGGCAAAGGTTCTGAATACTCAAGTACATTAGATATTAAAATTGTTTTGGCAGACATTTCAACAAACATGTTTTTTCTTTGTCATTACGGGGTAGTGTGTAGTTTGAAATTAATAATAAAGTAAGCCTGTAACAAAATAAAATGTGGAGAAAGTGAAGGGGCCTGAACATTTTCCAAAGGCACTGTCTATAGATTTTTATTTTACTTAGAAAATGCTTTCCTGAATTAAAGATTTGTTTTCTTTATATGAAAATTCAGAATAATTGACAATGAAAAAGGTGGTAATTTTTTTATTTCTACATTGAGTTTTCAAATAATTTGATACTATATATACTATTGTATTGTACTATTTTTCAATGCATAACTTGTTTCAACTATGTTTTTTTTTTGGTTTTGGTATTTATAAGACCTATGATGATCAATTGCACACATGATATTCACCTAACCACAACTAATTGTTTACTCCTTGTTGACAATGTTTGACATTTTTGTTTTCCCCCAAGATGGCTTGCTATCTTTCCGCAAGCCTAATTAATCATTATTTGTAAAAGAGCTGGTAGCAAAGTGCTGTAATTAATTTGCATAAATACAATGCTATACTTGTTTTATGGAAATTGTTCAGTGATTCGCCTTTGATTCTTACAATTCTGTTCCACCTCACCATTTCAGTCAAAGCGTCTTTCATGTGTTGTGTACCTTTGATATGGAGGCGGGGGCATCTTTCATTCAGCATTGTCAACAGATGTATTTCCATGGCTATAGCTGATACACTACAAATAGTGCATAATATAGGGTGCTCAAGAACCCTCTTCATAAGACACATGTGCTTCAGGAGCCTCATCTAAGACATATTTCTTTTCCATGTCTTCCCTCTTGTCAGTGTCTTTAAACTCACTCTCAGAAATATACACAGATGCAGTTTCTGACTGGAAATATGTACTGAGTAAACAACGGTTCATGAAAAGGTCATGAAAATACATTGTCAACACTGTGAAAAAACGTATTCATGAAAACCATCAACTGGAACCCTGTCCTATTCAAACATTTTAACTATTTAAGAAATATATGACAAATTACCAACCACAGCAACATACTCTCGGTACTGGGACAATGGTCAGACATGATTGAGTATAAACAGGATTTGGAACTGTGTGAATAATGGTGTTCAGGTTAAAGTAACCAGCTCTCCAAGGGTGTTCACTAAAGCAAGGACTACTACTGCAAGGATCAATACTGCCAACAAACTCCACGATAAGCCATTCATTACCAAACAGCAGTGAAAGAGGTCTAAACAATACCTTGTACCCTATCTAGTCCATACAGGCCTCTAGAGTCAAATGTATTGAGACAGGGGTTGTATCCATATTCCATGTTTAATTCAAATAACACTGCTGAGTTTACGGTTTCATGTCTGGAAAGTCACAGCAATTGGTAGCTTGTCAACAGAGAATGTCAAATATAATATGGTGTACTCTCTCAATTGCTACCATAACATTCTGTAATTCAACATTATGTAAAGGCTAATTTAAATTAATGGGCTGGGAATTGATGCAATTTAGAAACATTACATTGTGATGAAAAAAGTAAATTGGACTCAATTCAGATGAATGCTGTCATTATATTGACAATTGCATATTGAATTTTAACCATTAAGGTAACACTTCTTATTAAGATCCCTGAATTAAACCATTTACAAATAGTCTGTTAAAGATTTGCCAGATAAGAATCATTATTCCAAAAGGTTAACATGTCAAGGCGTCATCTAAATATTCATGAATGCATTAATAAACAACTTATTTTAAATGCATGCATAAGATTATTAATATGAAGATTTATAATATTATTAATAAGGTTTGATTTAGGCTCATCCTTTGTAAAGGATTAACAATTGACTGCCTTTTAGGAAAGTAAGCAAGGCTAACTCATGCTAAAGCAGCCTGTTGGTTTCCACATTGGCTTTCCGCATTCTTTTGTTTGTATATTTCCTTGTGCACTTCTTATATCATGTGTTATTTTATTTTAAGCCACCGGTGGTACTATCTACTAGGAGTGCAGCTTTTGTGGTGTAACAAGTCCATTATAAACGTTTATAAGGAAATAGTGTAGGGACAGCACAATAGTTTATTCCTAATATGTTTATAAGGTTTATAAGTGCCTGCCTCAAGTGGAGGAGTTTAAGTATCTATGGGTCTTGTTCACGAGTGAGGGAAGGATGGAACGGGAGATTGACAGACGGATCGGTGCAGCTTCTGCAGTAATGCAGTCGATGTATCGGTCTGTCGTGGTGAAGAAAGAGCTGAGCCGCAAGGCGAAGCTCTCAATTTACCAGTCAATCTACGTTCCTACTCTCACCTATGGTCATGAGCTTTGGGTCATGACCGAAAGGACAAGATCCCGGATACAGGCGGCCGAAATGAGCTTTCTCCGCAGGGTGGCCGGGCGATCCCTTAGAGATAGGGTGAGAAGCTCGGTCACCCGGGAGGAGCTCAGAGTAGAGCCGCTGCTCCTCCACATCGAGAGGGGTCAGCTGAGGTGGCTTGGGCATCTTTTTCGGATGCCTCCGGAACGCCTTCCTGGGAAGGTGTTCCGGTCCCGTCCCACCGGGAGGAGACCCCGGGGAAGACCTAGGACACGCTGGAGGGACTATGTCTCCCGGCTGGCCTGGGAACGCCTCGGTGTCCCCCCGGAAGAGCTGGAGGAAGTGTCTGGGGAGAGGGAAGTCTGGGCATCCCTGCTTAGACTGCTGCCCCCGCGACCCGGCCCCGGATAAGCGGAAGAAGATGGTATGGTATGGTTTATAAGGAGCTATTATAATTATTAACTAATATATTAGTAAATGCAGTGCAAAACTGAACATATTAATAGTATATACAGTAAATCAATACATTTATAAATATGTATATAAATAAAGAGTCAAACCATTAAAATAATAATAAGACTTATCATTAGGTTTGCTTCTCGTTCAAGGCTAAAATTAAGTTAGTTCAAGGTACATTTCTCTCTTTAATTGATTATAGTAACTTATTACACATGCAAGCAGCCACTTACCCTGAGACTGCATTCTGCTAATCATGTATACTTACACTGGGCAAATAATCACCCACCATTGTACCATGTACTAAATAGTGGCTTGGATGTGGCTTCATAGGCGCAGACAGTAACAATGGTATGTTTTAATTTACTAGACATGGTCTATTTGCTGATCACTACTTAGGGCCTTTACAGAGTTAAGCAACACTGTCTTCTATTGTGCATCGGAGACATTATATAGCCTACAGTCTGTGCTTTGTGTAGATGTAGTGCCCCTCAATGAGGTTAAATCTCTGATACCTGACTCTGTTCAGGAAGAGAAAATACTTTCTGTAGACTGAAACAAGCTATTGTTGTGTTGATTATATTAGCTGGGGCCTTCTTGGTGAAGTGTCCCTTGCAAATTGGCTTTTCTTGGTTAAATGAAGGATTACAGTATAAGGTAATTAACACTTTCCAGAGCTGTAGAAATGTACAAATCATTCCATAATGGTGGGTCGAACCATTAATTGACCAATAACAAATGACTTACAAGTAATCTTAAGTAGACAATAACTCCTTTTAAACTGGTTCACAAGAACCTAAGAAGTACATACCATACAACTAAAATGTATTATTACAGTAGATGGAAGTCCAGGCAAAAAGAAAAACTCAAGGCAAAATAAAAATAATAATAATAATGTTATCAACTAATGAGCTATTTAGCACTGCATTTGAATAATTCTGTTTATGGCGAGAAGTAGTTTGTGTGCTTGTCATACTGTATAATGGATGCGGCAGCCATTCATTGACTGATTCCATCCATTGAGGTGGTTATTAACTGCAAACTATTTGGGCTGCTTTTGAATGTCAGTGCAGGTAAGTGGGCAAGCGTGGAACTGGTGGGGCACATGGTGTTGGCCTTCTCTCCAGCTCAAATTTAGTTATTGTACTGCTCATCCACAAGCTCTGTGCATGGCCATGCTCGTATTTCACATTTTCTCCTTCACCGTAATTTTAACATGGCCCATTTAGTAGTATTTATTTAGCCGATCACAATACCAGTTGCAAAATATCTAGTTTATATTCAATTTTCAAACATAAGGATATCTAGCATTTAACTTTAAGTAGAAGGAATAAGACCCTGTTCATTTCGATCTCCTTTTTAAGATGTCCTACCTGAGGACTGAAATGACATTACTCTTCCCTATTTTAAATAAACCTCCTCTAGAGAATAAGTTAAAAGCAAACATGACATTTTGGGGAACCCTCCCCATATCTTTGCTCTGGGTGTCCTCCTACAACTGTTAATATTTTAGAATATCCACATTTACCCTTTTATCAAATCATTTGAATAAAATATTTGATCTGAAAATATTAAATAAATAGGACAAAACAAAACATCTCGAAGCCCAAACTGGATGTGCTCTCATAAAATGTTTTAGAAAAGATGTGAAAAAGGCAAAACAGCGGGTGTGGGAGGAGTTTGGGGAAGCCATGGAGAAGGACTTTCGGTCGGCACCAAGGTGTTTCTGGAAAACCGTCTGCCACCTCAGGAGGGGAAAACGGGGAACTATCCAAGCTATGTACAGTAAGGATGGGACACTGTTGATCTCAACTGAGGAGGTATTTGGGCGATGGAAGGAACACTTTGAGGAACTCCTAAATCCCACTAACACGCCCTCTATAGTGGAGGCAAAGCTGGAGGCTGATGGGGAAACATTGTCAATCTCCATGGCAGAAGTCACTGAGGTAGTAAAACAACTCCACAGTGCCAAAGCTCCGGGGAGATCCGTCCAGAAATGTTGAAAGCTTTGAGTGTCAAATAATATGCTACAGTTAACGTATCAAAATCAGTAAGCTACCTAGCTCCATCCAGCATACTGTTACTAAAATAGTCATTTCTACAATTAAATTAAATCAAATTGTCTAATAATGTTGATGTTGAGGGGGATGGCCTATCTGGGGAAACTGGAGGGTATGGGGTTTTTGGAGGGGATATCAGACTGTCAGAATGCTGAAAGCATTCTTGAGAAATGTTGGCCCATATTGATAGGATAGCATCTTGCAGTTGATGGAGATCTGTGGGATGCACATCCAGGGCACGAAGCTCCCGTTCCACCACATCCCAAAGATGCTCTATTGGGTTGAGATCTGGTGACTGTGGGGGCCATTTCAGTACAGTGTACATTGTCATGTTCAAGAAACCAATTTGAAATGATTCGAGCTTTGTGACATGGTGCATTATCCTGCTGGAAGTAGCCATCAGAGGATGGGTACATGGTGGTCATAAAGGGATGGACATGGTCAGAAACAATGCTCAGGTAGGCCGTGGCATTTAAACCATGCCCAATTGGCACTAAGGGGCCTAAAGTGTGCCAAGAAAACATCCCCCACACCATTACACCACCACCACCAGCCTGCACAATGGTAACAAGGCATGATGGACACATATTCTCATTCTGTATACGCCAAATTCTGACTCTACCATCTGAATGTCTCAACAGAAATCGAGACTCTTTAGACCAGGCAACATTCTTCCAGTCTTCAACTGTCCAATTTTGGTGAGCTCGTGCAAATTGTAGCCTCTTTTTCCTATTTGTAGTGGAGATGAGTGGTACCCGGTGGGGTCTTCTGCTGTTGTAGCCATCCGCCTCAAGGTTGTGCGTGCATGCATACCATGGTTGTAACCAGTGGTTATTTCAGTCAAAGTTGCTCTTCTATCAGCTTGAATCAGTCGGCCCATTCTCCTCTGACCTCTAGCATCAACAAGGCATTTTCGCCCACAGGACTGCTGCATACTGGATGTTTTACATCATTATGCATACACCATTCTTTGTAAACCCTAGAAATGGTTGTGTGTGAAAATCCCAGTAACTGAGCAGATTGTGAAATACTCAGACCGGCCCGTCTGGCACCAACAACCATGCCACGCTCAAAATTGCTTAAATCACCTATCTTTCCCATTCTGACATTCAGTTTGGAGTTCAGGAGATTGTCTTGACCAGGACCACACCCCTGAATGCATTGAAGCAACTGCCATGTGATTGGTTGATTACATAATTGCATTTATGAGAAATTTAACAGGTGTTCCTAATAATCCTTTAGGTGAGTGTATACCCTGGTTTCCAGCCGTCCAGAGCTAGATCGTTGTTATTCACAACTAGGTAGTAATGTTCCAGGCCGCTCCAAACCATAGTTTGAGTACCCAGTTTAGTTGTTCTTTCCTACTAACCCTGTTTGTTCCCCGTTACCAAGATCCACCTTACCCAGCCTCCAAACACCTCCACATACCCGCCCGTCAGCCACCTGAACTGCCTACCCACTGTCCTGTCTGCCTTGCCCTACCTACCTACCTACAGGGAGGAGAACACACATTGTATGATTTTTAAATAATTAATTAGCATTTTATTGCATAACATAAGTTTTTGATCACCTACCAACCAGTAAGAATTCCAGCTCTCACAGACCTGTTTTTCTTTAAGAAGCCCTCCTGTTCTCCACTCATTACCTGTATTAACTGCACCTGTTTGAACTCGTTACCCGGATAAAAGACACCTGTACACACACTCCACAATGGCCAAGACCAGAGAGCTGTGTAAGGACATCAGGGATAAAATTGTATACCTGCACAAGGCTGGGATGGGCTACAGGACAATAGGCAAGCAGCTTGGTGAGAAGGCAAGATGACGGTCAGTCTCCCTCGGTCTGGGGCTCCATGCAAGATCTCACCCCGTGGGGCATCAATGATCATGAGGAAGGTGAGGGATCAGCCCAGAACTACAAGGCAGGACCTGGTCCATGACCTGAAGAGAGCTGGGACCACAGTCTCAAAGAAAACCATTAGTAACACACTACGCCGTCATGGATTAAAATCCTGCAGCGCTTGTCCAGGCCTGTCTGAAGTTTGCCAAAGACCATCTGGATCATCCAGAGGAGGAATGGGAGACATTCATGTGGTCTGATGAGACATTTATTTACATTTTTGGTCAAAACTCCACTCGCCTTGTTTGGAGGAAGAAGAAGGACGAGTACAACCCCAAGAACACCATCCCAACCGTGAAGCATGGAGGCGGAAACATCAATCTTTGGGGATTTTTTTCTGCAAAGGGGACGACTGCACCGTATTGAAGGGAGGATGGATGGGGCCATGTATTGTGAGATCTTGGCCAACAACCTCCTTCCCTCAATAAGAGCATTGAAGATCGGTCATGGCTGGGTCTTCCAGCATGACAACAACCCGAAACACACAGTCAGGGCAACTAAGGAGTTGCTCCGTAAGAAGCATCTCAAGGTCCTAGCCAGTGACCTAGCCAGTCTCCAGACTTGAACCCAATAGAACATCTTTGGAGGGAGTTGAACGTCTGTATTGCCCAGCAACAGCCCCGAAACCTGAAGGATCTGGAGAAGGTCTGTATGGAGGAGTGGGCCAAAATCCCTGCTGCAGGGTGTGCAAACCCGGTCAAGAACTACAGGAAACATATGTTCTCTGTAATTGCAAACAAAGGTTTCTGTACCAAATATTAAGTTTTGCTTTTCTAATGTATCAAATACTTATGTCATGCAATAAAATTTAAGATTAAGATTTTCTGGATTTCTGTTTTAGATTCCGTCACTCACAGCTGAAGAGTACCTATGATTAAAATTACAGACTTCTACATGCTTTGTAAGTGGGAAAACCTGCAAAATCATCAGTGTAGCAAATACTTCTCCCCACTGTACCTACCTGCCCAGCCCCAACACCTCCTGCCTGGCCTCAGTCCTTCCATCCCTGCCACCTTTAAAACACCCTTTTCGTTCCCTGATTGTGTCTGGTGTCGTGCGCTTAGGCCCACTAGCGGCTTCCCCTGTTACATTCTGGGGGTTTTGCAGGGGACGTCAGACTGGGTATGGGGTCTTCCTGGAGGGTGTGGGGTTTTGGAGGGGATGTCAGCCTGGGTATGGGGTCTTCCAGAAGGGTCAGGAGGTTTCGAATGGGATGGTCAGATGGAGTATGGGGTCTTCGGGGTCTTTATGAATTTTGGAATGACACCTTATTGTCTAAATTATCTTTCATACATATTTTCAAAATGTGTTAATGGATGTGTATTTGACAATTTAGAGCTTGAATATTGACATTTACAAATCTAATTACAATGATTAAATATGCAGTCTGGGACTATTGCGATTAACAAAATTTTTAAAATTTGCCATAAAATTCCCAATTTTAAAGTGAGTGGTTAACAACCAGTTGCCAAAAATTGCAGGATGCATCTTTACTGACAAGTAAACTTTAGAACTTGTTAAATATGGGAACTTAATTTACCAGTTTTACCACACATTTGTAGATTAACTCACAATATGTTCATTGGCCCTGAAAAAAGGCACAATTTTAGTTCATCATCAAAATAATAGGACATGAGTGAACAATTAGGAGAAGACAGAGACTGGAATTTAGCCTTGGCTCAGTACCTGTGAGTCTCTAGAGTGGACAGGCAGTGCACAGGACACCCACAGGCTCATTAGCCACATGCCAAACAAGTATAGTTTGGCCCTGAAAACACACTCGAAAACCCCCGCTTAATGGCCATTCGCTGTGATTAAGGCCAGGGCTGTAGGAGTCTCTGCTTACGAAAAACATCAGAGCTCCGGGAGTGATTAAAGAATTAAAAGTACAGCATTATATGCATTCAGGAGCATCCTCTCCATGCATTCCTGAGATTACACAAGCCCACACAAAGACAGACACCTCTCTAGTACAGAGGGATGACTGAAACCACAAACATATTTTACGAAGGCATTTGAAGGGTATTGATCTATGTTTGTGGACCATTACAAAAAGGTGAGCACACTGGAAGGCCAAAGTCGGAGTGCCAGCCTTCCGGCGGCGATGTGTGATCTCAGAACCCCTGCTGACTTTAACTAGAGTGGAGGATTTGTTCGGGAGCGCGTCACCCTCTCGATTTGGTGGCTCAACCTCAGGTGGGCAGAGTGGGATCAGAAAGGTACTGTGGGACGGCCAATAACAATAATCACAGGGAGCAGGTAAAACAGACACCATGTCGATGGCTGTGGCAGCCCTATGGCGTTTGCACCAGGGGCTTGGGCGAGAAAAATAGCACCTATTACGAGATGTTCTCTCCAATCTGCCTTTCCTGATAACCACTTCTCCCAGTGGAAATTCCTGCTTCGCTACAGTATTACCCTGTCCACCGCATAGCGATCAAATCATTGAGATAGAACCTTTCAGACTGGGACTTAGATCATATTTGACCAGCTGGAGTAAGGGGTGTGTTTGTGTGTGTGAATGTGTGTGTGTGTGTTAAATGTCTTACCTGCATCTCTGTCTGCTGGTCTCCTGAATAAAGGAAGGTGCAGTGGGGGACCATCAGTGGGAACACAACAATAGTGTAGACCAGAAGTGGGCAAACTACAAACCCAATCCGACTTGGGGGAGGTTTTCGTTAAAAACTCCAGGCCGTTCTCGACTTCAAAATGTTTCTATTTTCCAAACTATTTGCCAACCCCTGTCAACATCTATAGGAGTTAACTCAAAGACAAGGCAAACTGATGAAACTGAAGTAAAGAAGAAAACAAAGCTTCCAATTGAGCTTCTCTTCTTTTCCTCACATCTTTTCAAATTTTAGAAAGTTATTATGTAGTACTGAATGATTCCTATTAAACCTTTATTGGCAGCTTATATCAAAATAATGATTATCATTTCGAAATAGTTTTAGGCTGTAGTTTGAGATTTTGTTTTAGTTTGGCGTGAAGGAACTTGAGTGACCTGCACAGAGCCCTGACCTCAACCCCTTTGAACACCTTTGGGAAGAATTGGAACAACGATTGTGAGCTAGGCCTTCTTGTCCAACATCAGTGCCTGACCACACAAATACTCTTTTGGCTGAATGGGCACAGATTCCCACAGAGACACTCCAACATCTTGTGGAAAGCCTTCCCAGAAGACTTATGGCTTTTATAGCTGCAAAGAAGGGGCCAATGCCCATGGTTTGGAAATGGGATTTCAAACAAGCTCATATATGTGTGACAGTCGGGTGTCCACATACATTTGGCCATTTTGTGTACATAGGATGTACAGTAGGCTTTATTTCCAACGCATCCTGAAACATGGTCTCTTAAGTTAAAAGTGAAAAGGTTCTTAAACACCTCAGCGTTGATGCTAGCTGTGGCTCTTTTGGGACTGTTAAATTGCATTGTTTTTTAATTGACTTTTATTGTGTTTTGATGCACATGTGATGCAATATCACTAGACCTGGGGATTTGAGAATCCTCATTTAATGATGATGGCATTTTAATGATAGCTTAATGATACTCAGCCCCCTGTAATCACCATTAGGGGCAACACCACAACATTACAACCAAATGGCTCTACTTATGGACATTAGACTTACACTGGGACCAATGTCACAGAGATTCAGAAAGTATTTCTTGCTGAAAAATGCACATTGAAAAACCTATGCATTTGGCAAGATTGGTTTGTGCTTTCTTTGACATAGCTGGACAAAACAAAATGTGGAAACAAACTCAAATCCATGTAAGGCAAAGAGTCTCCATTCATTATAATTGGCCAATAATATAATAATGACTATGTGATTGGTGGAATTCTGGTGCCTTGAGAGTCCTGACAGTTTGCTGAAATAATAATTTAGAAAAAATGACAAAGTTATATATATGGAAGCATGTGTTTCAGATATTAGGAAGTGGATGACGGGGGTACTTCTTGCTTTTAAACTTTTAAAGAAAAACAGAAATGTTTGTTTTAGGACCCAAGAAACAAAGTTTTGTTGGCAGATGTTAGAGTGAACCACGACGGTTGTATGGTCGTATCCCAAAAAACGTGAGAAACCTTGGCGTTGCCTTGGGCCCTCGGCCATGACCTCTCCTTTGACGAACATTATAAAATATATCTCAAGAGCTGCTTTCTTCCATCTTCAGAACATTATAAAAATCAGAAACTTTTGATCAAATACTGATGCAGAAAAACAAATCCATGCTTTTACCACTTCTTCTGAGTACTACAATGCTCTTCTCTCCAGTTTCCCTGATAAATCAATAAATATACTTCAATTAGTGCTGAAAATGGCTGCTAGAATCCTAGACTAGAACTAAAAACTAGAACTAAAACATTTGAACACATTATTCCAGTACTAGTCTCTTTAAACTGGCTGCATGTTAGGGCTAGGTATTAGGGCTAGGTATTATTGTTAACATATAAAGCAATACATTGACTTGCTCTTAATTACCTTGCTGAATGATCCAGCCATACATACCTAAATGTAACATAAGACCACAAGATGCTGGCCTTAAACAAACAGCTGGAGGCAGAGCTTTCTCTCATAGATCTCCACTACTGTGGAATGACCAGCCAATTAAGGTTAGAAATGCAGACTAAGTACAAACTTCCAAGTGTCTACTAAAGACTAATCTCTTCAGCATGGTTTATGATAAAGTGCAGTCTAGCTCAAGGTGACTGGAAAGGCTTGATACTGTCCACCCTTTATGTCTTGCCAAGTGGGCTCCAATTCCATTCGGGCTGGAGTCACTGGCTTGTTGTTGTCTCTCCGTTGCGCTCATTGTGCAATTGGGGTGAACTCTGCTCGCAGTACATGGCCCTCATTTCAGGGTGGTTGCGGTTGGTTGGTGTCCCTTTCGTTGATGTTTGGCAATGTGAGTGGATTGACTTCCTGCCTGTTGGGCAATGTCCGGGGCCTCCCCCGGATACGGCCACAGTGTCACTGGACCACCCTGTCTCAGACCCAAAGTTTTACGGTGCTATATTATTGTGCCAGGGGAGTAGGGTCAGTTCTCCTTCTCCACTGTAAATCCTTGTAAACCTAACGAATGCACTCTCTAAATGTTCCTTTTGTCCTGCTCTGTTTAAACTTAGGCACAGCCAGAAGAGGATTGGCCACCCATCCGAGCCTGGTTCCTCTCTAGGTTTCTTCCTTAATTTCAGCCCCTCTTAGGGTGTTTTTCTTAGCCACGGTGCTTAAACACTGTTGTTACATGCTCCTTGTGTTTCAGGCTGGGTGTTTTGTTGTAAAAGCACTTTGTGACAACTGCTGATGTAAAAAGGGCTTTATAAATACATTTGATTGATTGATTAAACCATTCTCCATTCTGCAGAAAGGAACATTTTGCATCCTCATGCTAATAAAGGCATTATCTCCTGACTTTCTGCTTTAATTATTTTGTTCACAGATCAAAAGCAGACAATATCTAACACTATTGTAGCTACTTTCTCTGCTCATAGAACAATTAGAATTATGATTAATAAGGTTTATTTTCATTAACCTAATTATCCCTTATCCTTAACTGGACTCCAAAACGTGGATTGACATCATAATACTGCTAACTAGTCAAAGTAAACTTTCTGTATATCAAAACTACAAACTTTTTTGGAATAGCCAAACATACCACCATGCTTCCTCCTCCATGTTTGACAGTTGGTGTCACACACAGAGGAACCATCCTTTTACCCACTCGATGGCATACAAAAACTCTGGGTGATGAACCAAAGATTTTAAATTTCATGGCCCAGATGTGCCTATTTTTCTTATTTTACAAACAGGTTTTCAGGGCTTCCTTACAGTGTAGCTACAGTAAAATGCTGACATATGTGAATGAACTCCATGGGTCAGGGCTACGAAGTCTGAACATGCCTCTCTGTAGAGTATGCTCTTAAAGGGATAGGTTAGGCATTTGGGCAATGCGGCCAATTATATTTTTATCTGACTTCCCCCGAAGTCATCTGTATGTCTCTATGCACAGTTTTGTGTTGGCTATTGAAACTACCTCTAACGTCCTTCATACTGGATCATGAAAATACATATGCAGAAATGAATCTAACTTTGGTAAATAAAAGGTTAAAGGGTTTCATTGCCGAAATACTGAACTATGCCTGTAAGCTTATCACCCACACAGAGTGCACAAGGATCATCTGAAAAGACAGGACACTGAGAAATCAATTTGGGTCTAGTTTCCCTAGCAGGCATTCTGGTCGCTTCAATATGATTCCATCTTCAGACCCTAGACGAAAGTAAATACTAAGCCAACCATAGGCAATAATCTCAACCATCTCAGATTCACAGAGCAACCGATTTAGGACCAGAGGGGGCTCTCAAAAAGTCACAACAAATGAATATCTGGTAAACTAATTGTACCTCCATTTGCCGTGGCTAAACTATGGTCATGTCTTAGAGGAAACACTGGGGCCAAAGGCCAGGAGACAGAAAGGATCAGATGACTTAATTGGAGAGAAGTGAGGAAGAAACAGAGTAAATACTGAGTTAATAGGGTTTTCCCTCAAACCTTCATCTCCACAGGGGAAAGGAAATAACAATGACTGTGGTCAACCTGTGATTCTGTGTGTGAGAGAGAAAAAGAGAGGGAACCGAAGGAAGACCGAGAGGGAAGGAGATGCAGATTTCAAGCTTCAGTAGGATATTAAGAGAAGACACTGAGGTTGCAGGTCCCCTCTGCATGGTAATAAGGCTCTTCCAGCAGCCGTCAGCAGCAACTCAGAGGAAAACGAGGGTCAGCACACAGCCATTTGAGGGGAAAAACATTCATATCATGGCGCTACAGAGGGAAAAGGTCTAAGCACTGTTTGACGCAGAACAGAGCAGAGCATCCCCAGCCCTCCCCATGATAAAATGATGTGAGACACCAAAGATTGTGATAAAGCGGTACAGTGCTGAGAAGAGTGGTGACCTTCTGAAGGTGGTGTGAAACCTCAAAGCCTTCGGGGCTTCTCGTCTTTCTCTTTCTCCCTCTCATTAAATGCACAAGACACCAGCGTGTGTGAAGAAAACTGATTTCCTACATCTGTTAGTGCTTTGTAAAAAATGTCCAGGAGATGATCCACTTCAAGATATGGCTGAGCAGCATTACCTTGTGAACCGTCTTCCTATTTCTGTCTATCTCCCAGAGGAGAAGCTATTCAGACCAACACAGCTGCTACTCAAACCCCTCCGGACACGGCTCTAATACATACATTAGGCTGCATGTTCCAGTAAACATATCATTGAGATTAATAGAAAACTTACGGTTATGCTCCACAACGACTTTAATATATTACCTTCTTTCATCTTGAAAGCCTCATGATTTTGTGGTGAATGTGAGGAGAAATCAAATGAATTAACACCGGTGACAGAATGGGCCACACGGGGCCTATAGGCTAACTTCACACATACATACCATATACGGCATTTTCTGCAGTGTAAGATTATCACCATGATTTCTACCTAACCTGCTGGATGCATAACTCCTGAGAGACTGACTTGGGAAATGGAAAGGAAAATGAGATGGGAGCAGCAACAGCAGACGACAAGTTGATAGCTTGTGTGGTTGTTCGGCGATAACAGTGTGACAATACAAACACGGCAACAGCCAGTGTCATTTCACTAACTTGCTTGTTGTTTTCAGACTCTTCCCCGCATTGTTATCAAACTCAAACAGTGAGGCGGCAGAAGAATCAAGGTGCATTTCCATAATGTTATTGACCAAGCTCCAGTATCCTGAGTAAAATATACAGTGTGTGGTATTTGCATGTCTATTAACTTCAATACCCATCCTATGATGGCTGCAGAAGACAAGCCAATTTAAAGCTTGAGCGCACATTCAGTGCTCGTTGGTCTAACATTGGAATGGAGCTAGGAAAGGAAAACTAGACACTGTGAACCAGGGAATGCCCTGATGAAATAATATGTCCACTCGAGTCCAGTGCAACCCCAAATCCACTCTGACTCGAGCGCGTGTATGAGTCATACGCATGCTTGCACGCTCGCATGCACACAGTGCAATATCAAGTCCCTTCCTTGTGTATTCGTGAGTCATACAGACACCAATTGCACTCCCACAACCACAAAAATGTATACCCATTGACAGGTCTGTAATGAACATGACCTCGCACAGCAGCAGATATACGTTTTCTAGATGCACAGTCTTGGGAATGACAGATTTCGGAATGGTTTGTTTTCCACCTAGGTCAAGACATTATCACCACTCGGCTTTAAGGGAAAGGGATGAAAATTACATGTGATGAATTATATAACACTCTGCACCTACCATAAATGTGATTCACAACTCCAACAATGAAGATGCTGTTTGGACATTAGTGTGTGTTTGACTGTGGGTTGGTGCGGGTAGGGTTAGGAATTATAGATAGGGTGGGGAAGGATTTGTTTATACGCTGAGTAGTTGCAAAGTAGCAAAAAAAGTTGCAAGTAGTTCAGAATTTGCTAATTAGCTAGGGGGATAAAGTTGTTAATTATGAAATTTGAACATGCAACCAATGGACTGACAGAATTTCACCTCATAAGCCCACACATACACCCAACAAACTTTCTTCACCTTTGACCTTAAGTTACCTTAATGAAAACTAAACTACGCGTAACATCATAACATTAATTTGATTGTAACTGTGTTATGTTGAGTCTGAGACTAGGTTGACATGTGCTATCCCATTGGAAAATCCACTTACTGTATATCTGCAAGAGGCATTAATAAATCAAAGAGAAAGCTTTTAAAGCTTTAGCCTCCATGCATTATGCAACTCAAACACATGCAAATGCACTGCTCTGACACTCCATTATAAACATTGTTTCATTATGAAGGCAATTAGGCATAATGAAGATCCTAACCCACTTAAAACAAAATTCAAAAGAGGGTGTCCGACCGAATTTATAAGGTCTCGCAATCACCTTCATTCAAGTAGTAAACCATTTGCTTGGTAAGAAGTCCAGTCACATTAAATACATATTTAAATGTTGGTGATATGCAAATATTCACAATGTACTGAATCTTATCATCCGAATCTTTAGCTGTGGTTAGCAGAGAAGAGTAGCCTGGAGGAGACAGCCTCACCAGGGGAAGAGATGAGACATATTGTGATGGCTGTGAGTGACAATGCACCTAGGATACCTTTCTGGATAGTGATGGCAGCCATTTGTTCATTAAAGTTTCCAACATTGGTCCCATAGCAGCCACCTATTTAAATAAATATGCAAATGACTACATTTCTATTCAAAGGCTTCTTTTGACTGCAACAAGGTTTCTAAATAACCCAAGGGAGACAATTCTTTCCATGTGAATAGCCCCAACTGTCAGCAATTTGAAATTAACATGTGAAAAATGTTTGAAGTTCGATGCTGCTCTCTTTCTCTCTCTCCCTCTTTCAGATATGAAGAGGAGGAGCGAGACGTGAGGAAACATCAGCTTCGTTTTAAAGGTTAATGCAATTATGCAATCAGAAACCCCCTCTCCCCAAAAGCAATGCAGTCAACTAATAAAGAGCGTGAGACTTTAATGCACACGGCCGTGTATATGACCCACAGCAGTCATCGTTTGGTAAACAGAACTGGGAAATTCATCCAAACCAAACAACAGAAATAACATGGCAACTGAATCAAATGGCTCAGGAAATTGGTTTGCTACCAGAGACTACAACTTGGCAAAAGACAAAGAGGCTTCAGATAAAAATGGCTAAATAAATTACTGCATCAGTTGCACATAAATATTCAGGTGGTTCCAAAAGCCTTTGTTGATTTTTATTTTGTTCCGTTGTTTTTATCCAGTCATCAGTTCAGTTAATGTTAACATTGGGATGTTGGAATAAATGTCAGAATATCCCTCTTTCCAGCAGGACAATCTGAATGGGTGGGAATTCTGTGCACATTGTCCAGTCTACCTTTGTACACAACCCCTGCTCTCAGAACACAGCCAAGCCATGCATATCAAAGCTCAAAGTGCAGGGATGGATCCCATGGCAGTATAATGTAAAAAAGCTGAGGAACGCCTGCTGTATATATCTAAGGAAACACAATTTGCTTAGTTGGTCGTTGGCAGATAAGTTTCCATTTCTTTCCCTACACATGCTATGTGAGAAACCGCAGTTTTCACATTCAGTGGGAAACTGAAAAACAGCATGTTTCAAAAGACATTGCTTTGATTTACTTTGCCTGTCCCAGCAGGCAATGTGACAATACAGCACAGAGATAATACCACAAGGATTTCTCAAATAAAAAATCAACACACACGGCTGCTGATATGCCAAGAAATTAATCACAAACTAAGGAATCAAAGCAAAAACAGAATGGTAAAAATGACAACAACTGAATACCAATACAGTGTATACTGGCTATTAGATAACTTAATGTGACTATTCAAGGGCAAATACAACAGGCT
The DNA here is from genome assembly GCF_011004845.1 of Esox lucius. Classification (NCBI taxonomy): domain Eukaryota; kingdom Metazoa; phylum Chordata; class Actinopteri; order Esociformes; family Esocidae; genus Esox; species Esox lucius. Next base: position 16,920,440 of record NC_047576.1, read on the forward strand.
ATTTTACCTGTATTACAGCACAGAAAACAAACATGATAATATAAAAATTATTTAGAAATTTAAAATCAAAAGGAAAAAAGCTTAGTGAGTAACAGTATGTCGTTTCAGGACGTAACTGTCTGGAGTAATAGTATCCTCTCTCATTTCTCCTGTTCATCCTCTAGAACAGAGGGAGCACTGGGAGGCTGCAATCAGGGGTACTGGTGAGAGATCATACGTCCAACATCTGCCCAGACATCTGTTAGAAGACTCCTTTGTGTCCTGCCACCAAGCTACCCAGCCCCTTAGCAAGACAAAGGTACTTTAGCGGTAATGACGTGTCCCAGACCAGCAATGAGCCAGGCCAAGAGGTTGGGGCCAGACAGACAGGGAGCCAGGGAGGGCCACAGTCATGCAGTGAGGATTTAACTACAGCTGACCGGGACCATGCAAAGCCAAGCAACAGAGAATGGACTGCTGTGGAGACGTAGTGCAGATGTAGGCTACTAAGTCAGCGTAGTAAAGAAAATAATTGTCCTTCATCTTTCCCACATATCATCATTACACAGCCAGAAAAAGTAAATGCAGAGACGAAGCTGTGCATGATCTTAATGGCATTGTAATGCTCAACGGATCCATTCTTCTATTCTCGGTTTCCTTACAGGGGTATTTTACAAAATCCCAGTTATGTGAGGCGCTCGCTAGCTGCAGGAGTTGACACGAGAGTCGTTACTATCGATAATGATATAAAACATTAAAGACAGGTTGGTGTGTAATGATACGCCTCATGCTGGTCTGTGTGCTGAGTGCTAGACATCTGAAGTGATTACTAAAGATGATGACACAAATAGAGCAGCCCCCCCCCCCCCCCCAACCCCGTGTGACAGGTTGAAGTGAGAATGATGATAGAAACCGGAGAAAGGCGTGAATCTGCCTCAAACCAACACATCAGCCGTGACTTCTTCATGTATGAGACAATTAGGCAGGGTCTAAAAGAGAACATGATTCCTCAGAAGTAGTGTACGCACCTGTTTAAAGAAAATACAATCATGAAATTTCAGGATTAGAAACCATCTAACATCAGGTTGAAAAAAAAGCTACATTTTCTTCAAGAGCCAGTATGAAAAAATAAGAATACAGAAAAACTGGCTGTCAATACCCTGTGACACAGTTAAAAGCAATGCATTCTTTTAAGCATAAGTAGGTTCACACTCTTCTCCCATTGACGTACATATATAAAAGTCAACAGTGGGAATGCTGAGAGTATGAGCACTACTTATAGAGAGAAGAGTGTACTACAGAGGGTAGAGTAGTGTGGTGGCTCCTCTCCAAATGGTGTAGCGGTCATGTCTTATTGATTGACCTCATACTGATCCGAGATCATCTTCAAAGATTGGGTTCAGTACACTCACCAATGCTAGGGTAACCAGGAGTTGAGGGGTCTCCTCCGGGGTTCAAGGTGACCCCAAAGGCCTTGTTCCACAGGCTTTGGTCACTGGGGCTGTCACACGGGTCCACATAGAGGAGTACACCCCTAAAACCCATCTGTGCCAGGAGTGAAAGCTGTGAAAAGAAATACAAAGCAGGCCTTAAAAGAATATTCGACAATGCACAGAGGCAATCACTGGGAGAAACAGATTCAAAATTGCATAAAGAACAGAATGTAACATTAGTCAAGCAGGCTAATCCATTTCCTTGCCGTGTCAACCCCACATCACCGAGACATACAGAAAACTCATGTATTATAAAAATATGTACATATATGTTGGGGAAATCTAAATATATTTACATACAGTCCCAGTCAAAAGTTTGGACATAACTACTCATTCACAGGTATTTCTTTAATTGTACTATTTTCCACATTGTAGAAATTGTGTTGTGTTGGATATGTGATTGGTCCTAATGTGGCTTGTTTATTTCCTAGACTTGTTAAAGATTGGCAGAACTGCATTACACCGTAAAGACCTGAATCTTGCATTTTGGCTTCCTACGATCCTGTGGCTGGTGGATGTCGCTAACAAATACAGACAGTAAAAATGAATGGATAGTGTTAATTAAATTTTAAGACCAACTGAACATATTTTAAACAGTTGTACAGTATCTTCATATAAATGTCAAATGCATACAGTCACAGATAAATAAGTCATATATGTAAGTAATATTCAAAGATATTCAAACACTGTAAAAAGAAAATACTATGTAAATATATGTATGGAATATCTTAAATATATTTTTATATACTTACAGAAAATATCAGCACACAATAAACATGTGTTTTTTTTAAATATCTGTCAGTATATTATCCTTCAGTATGATGAAAATAGCTCCGGCAGATACAGACAGACATTTCCATGCAACCTAGAGATGGAGCTATAGCACTGAAATGCATTGATAAGATTGATACAACCTGAATGCTGAAGAGTGGCACATTATTTGAAGAACCAATCAACCAATAACAAATTGTTTTCCCCAACACTGTGAAATAGCGGTGGGTTTGGGCTGTATAAATACAATAACTATTCATTTCATAGAGATTTGGATACATAGACTGACCATCCAATATATCAAAAGTAAAGTTTTAACTAGTTCAAGCTATATATGTGTCTATAAAATGTATTGATGCAGAGTTTAAAATAATTAGAATTCCAAAAATGTACGTAGCAACTATAAATTGGCCCTTTAGTGTCTTATTATTTGTGCTCACACCTTATCTTATTTCTATTTGGTCTATGTGTTTCTGCTTGGCAATAGAAAGCCTACAAATATTAGAGAAGACCAGCGTTTGTACTGCATAAGTGGAATTAAGATAGTGATGATGCAAATGAATGAATCTTGGACAGTAATTTGCTATTTTATATTTGATCAGGAATTATATTTTATTTTCTGTGCAGTAAATTGTTGAATTACAGTAGATCTAAAATGTGTCATTCCCCATAATTCAACATCTTATGATAGCTTTATTCTGATAATTATGATATAGCAGCTGAAAAGAAAATGTGTTGATCTACTGGGAATTGTATAACACAGGCTGACTTTTGTCTGCTTATATTTAAAACATCATGTTTGAGATGATTTCTTTGCATAAAGTCATGTCCCTTGTATGAATGTTTTGTAATGTTAACAGTGTGATAGTTTTGATGAATGTATTTAGGATTTGAGAAAACGTCTACATTCTCAAAAACTCATTTACTGTTTTGCTAAATGCCACATAGTTCAGTGTCTTCGGCACACTATTCTACAATTCAACAACATTGTTCCAAAATACAGTAGATGCTTGTAAGCAATTGAGAAAAAAAACGGTAAATGGGTAGGTATGGAGAAAATGTGGGTTTCATCTGAAGTAATCTGTGACATATGAAGACACTGAAAGAATTACTGAGTACCACCTAGAATAAAATATTCAGCAGCACACATGCATATAGGCTTTCATGCTCACATATATGCAAATACACATGTACAAAACCCCTCTCACAATAAAACTACGCCAGAGAGTGGAGGCTTGGGTGAAGCAGGCCCACCTATGTTGAATCTCATACTAGCAGACCAAACAAAACCTAGTTTGACAACAGCACATTTGCTGCACAATGCAGATGACACATGCAGTGAACAGCAGAAATGGATACAAAACAATGTATTCAAACTCTTTGAAAAGGCTATAACTATTTAAATACAGAAAAGATGCTGTGTAATTTTGTGTAGACAGCTGTTACAGGTGCTGCAGACCCATTTAGATGTAGACCCACTGAGTCCCCTTTCATCTAGCTATTTACTAGTAATTACTACCCACACACAGCCTAGGATTTCTGCTTCTTATGAGTCTACATACTTCTTTTAGTCAGGTCCTGTGGAAATGATAGCAGGGTAGACTACATTGTTCCTGACATGCAGTACCACACATTTGTTTAAATTTGGATGTGGTAGATTGTTCGCGTAGAGAAATCAGTGACAGAAATCTTGTTTGAAATTCTTGTTGACATTGCACTACTCCAGGCTTCAAACAGTATTAGCATGAATCAAAATGATCTGGCTATATGGCACCGATCTTTAACACCTTGTGAGAAAAGAGGAAACAGGGAGTGCTGCTTTGGCAACATGACAGCCTGATGAGGGCATGTGTGGATGATAAAAGCAATGTAATTGCAAAAGGAGTGCCTATGCTTGCCTGGGACTAATAATGGAATTTCATATAATTCTTCAAGGGTGAAAAACATGACAGGTAGCTTTATCATAATTCTTAGGTTTTTGCAACAATCTGGTTTGAAGATATCTGAAATCGATAGGAAATAAATCTTTAACCAGGCAATATTTTTGGGAATATTTTGGCAAACTATATACACTTAAGTAAAAAAAAGAAATTAATACTGATCTGTTATTGGATAACAAACATTTTGTTAATACTCTACCACTGAGAAAGTGTAGGAGCATCAGCATTAACCAGTGGTATTTCCACACTTGTTTCTAGTGTTTACCCATCTACACAAATACTGTCAATGTTAATTCACTATTCGGAAATTTGCAGTGTCTTTGTACATGTAATAAAACAAAAACGTATGGATTTGATCCCTTGATACTATTTCTACCTATAAAGTATAATTCAACCTCGTATTTCAAAGCTGTGCACTTTGTCTGTAATTGCTCTCATTGGCACAAAATGACTCATTGAGAGCTAACACTAAACCCAGTCTGACTGTCTCATTGAAATGGCAAATCAGGATACTTTAAAGCACTTTGCAACCTGGACATTAGTACTCCCTCTCCATCATTCACCAGAGCTTCAAATGAACAGACCTTGACATCTACTGTATTAATGCATGTACCTTTACATTTCATTTTAGTCATTTTGCAGACACTCTTATCAAGAGACTTATAGTTAGCTCATAAGATAGTACGGACCACCTTTATTATTTATTTTTATTATATAAGTGTTTGAGAGTGGTGCTGGGAGGAAAATGATGTACATTCACACACTAAATCCTCCCCAATCCTCTCCGTCTCCATACTAATGTCCTTGAGAAATGAAGCCCTGAGGATGCCGGACACACATGAACCTTGCCATACTGCAGGCTTCACACCTGTGGGCAAAAATGGGTTAAATCATTTAGAGCTCAATGTCTCAGGCTAAGAAAAAAGAAGCCAATGAATGATAAAAAAAAAAAGCCTGGTCAGTCTGGGTCTTATTGACTGGTGGGATTCCTGTGGTTCACACTTTGATGTATCATAATCCCAGCCTGGAGGTGAAGTTCAGATTTATCTGTCCCCTTACATGACAGGGAAAAGACTGGTAGGGGAGATGCGAATGGAAGTTTTGTCTTTGACTTTGTAATCAATGTCATCTAGTCCATGTGTGTCTTGAAAGCAACTCATTAGGGTTTATTAAACACCCCAAAATGCTGTAGCAATTATGTTGCGTCATAATTATGTTATAGTATTAAACTGAACATTCTGCAGAACGAGTTTACAGTCAGTGGAAAAATCGACAATCCTTTCTGGTTAAATGTCTAATTCGAAGACGTTGGTATTACTACTTTTTCAGTCACTGTGTAATTTACAAGATTTTGTCAAAATGGAGGGAAGATTGCTTCAAGCGCCGTAACCCTAACCAGCTCAGTAGAATCACAGTGACTGAAAGGAGTATCACAGTGCATGAAATACCTGTACAGTACATACTGTATTTGAACATTATGGAACGTTTTGAACCTACATTAGGAAATAAGGCAGACGTGTATACCTCCTACAAATTAACAACATTCTAAATGACCAGGTAGAAGCCAAATATATATATTTTTTTTAAATGCAGTTGTGTAAACAACATTGTTATCCACAATTAAATATTGTATATATTTTTCAATCTTACTGGCCCATGAAAGTCAGTAATAACACAGAATAAAAGGAAATAACCTGTTCAGTAGAAGATTCTAAACACAGTGGAAATTATTTCAAGTACATATTATGATGAATTGGAATCATTTAAAAATATGAACTATTTAATGATTGATATGAAATATTGTGTAGTTATAAGGCTCTGCGGTGTGAGTCTGTATGAGCATGTGTGCTCATATATGAATACACAAATGAACATCTTAACATAAGGCAAATGTCTCATATTTCCAGTTCAGTTTCTTTTATCATGTTCTACTCTGATTGTCTTAGAGGAATCCTGTAATAGGTAAAATTCACAGAGTGGATGTGTTCTTTGCTTTGTTCAAGATCCATGATGCATCCCAAATAAATGTGTTGCATATTTCAAATTCAAGCAAGAAATCAAAGTCCCAAAAGGTATGATAAGATGCCATCTCCAAGTCAATAGCATATTGGGATGGCTTGTCCGCCAAAAAGGCATATTTTTGTGAGCAACCAACAAATGTAAGCGTCTTGAGTTGTGTATTTGGATTGGTACCAGGTGATGATCAGATTAAACAAAAATAGAGAGTTTTGGCCAAGCACACAAGCGGTGTACAATAGAGTAAAATATATTCCACATGTTGGACATTTACAGCTCATTACCTGTGTTATTTATTTTATATTTGTTTTGCGCATCATTTTTAAGTGTGCCAATCATATTGTGACTGCCAAAGTTGCCTACACTATGTTTTCTGAAAAGATCTACCAACTATGTACAAAATATCAATGTATGTCAAAAGCAACAGAACTAGCTAAGGAATCTGTGGGTTCCTGAAGGTGGTAACGAGGTACAAACACAGCCGGTACAAACACAGCCGGTGCTGTATGAAAGTGACTTAAAGGTAACTCAAATTTAGACAATTACATAATGATTGGTTAAGCACAGAAACATTTTTAGCACAACCACAGCATCCCAAGATTGTTTTATTTAAGATATTACCAAATACACAAAGACATACAACAACATATAACTAGCCCTCCACATGTCCTTTATCTTAACCATTTATCATTTAAGCTGTGAACTGGTCCATCAAAAATCATAGTCACATCAACTTTTGAGATGTTTTGAGCGGAAAGCACAGAGCAAATTGGGGGCATATTAAGAAAACAAACAGAGCATTTTAAAACGTGCTGCATCTGGAGAGGAACCGATTAAATCAAGGTACTCCATGCAAATGGGTCTACTCAGAGATGAGCAAAGGGTAAACACTTTTCAACAGTGCTGGATATGATGAGATGCTTTTTCTAAATCTCCTGGCAACTACCTACTATTAAACAAAGCAAGAACAGTTAATTTTCGGTGATTACAGAAAGCATCAAGGTTAAGAGAAAAACCTCAAAGTGCATCAGTAATATAAACATTCAAATTCAAAGTCACAGTTTTGAGCCCATTCACTGATCCTGCTTATTATATTTTATTGGCCAGTCTGAGATACACCAAAGTGTTTTGCGGGTGCTATTTAATGAAGCTGCTAGTTGCGGACCTGTGTGACTTCTGTTTCTTAAACGAAACACTCTGCTGTGTTTGTCCTTTTGCTCAGTTTGGTCCTCCCACCTGAGGACTACAAATCGTTGTATGAGATCTTTGGGTCCTTGGCAATTTCTCACATGGAACAGCCTTAATTTCCCAGGTAAAGAATAGTCTGACGAGTTTCAGAAGAAAGTTATTTGTTTCTCGTCATTCTGAGCTTGTAAATGAACCCACAATTACTGATGCTTCAGATTCTCAACTAGTCTAAAGACAGTTTTCAGCGGTGCTAACATAATCAGAAAAGGGTTTTAAAATTATAAACTTGGTCATACAACATCAACAATGTCAACACTGTATTTCTGATCAATTTGATGTAATTTTTATGGACAAAAAACATATTTCAAAAACAAGGAAATGTCTAAGTGACCCCAAACATTTGAACGGTAGTGTATACATTTAGGATATGTTGGCTAATCTGTGGTCTACAGGATGAGTGGATGGCAGATTGTTTTATTTATTATGAGCTCACATCGTTCTGTTGCTGGTGTTTGCCAACACCATTCCAATACATGAAAGCCGCTTTTTAACATACAATACATACATAGATCTTCTTCCGCTTCATCCGGGGCCGGGTCGCGGGGGCAGCAGTCTAAGCAGAGATGCCCTGACTTCCCTCTCCCCAGACACTTCCTCTTACTTAATAAAAAAATACTTAATAAAAAAAATAAAAAATGGGACTGTAGCCACACCTTTTTCCCACAATCAGCATCTGTCAGTAAAGTCCAAAACAAAAATTGTCAGCTGCTGCAATGAGAAGGCCATTTTAAACAAAGCAATGTCACAGCGATGTAAAGATCTTTGGGAAAAAAAATCTATATACCCTATGGCTCCAACTACTTTTTCTCCTCCCCAGCATTATCATCAGATAGTGATAGAAATTACAAGTCCTATCAGAAATCTAGAAACAATGGGCAGTTACCAAAAAAATAATCCACTTTGTGATAAATGTTGCAATAAAAGCTAGCATTTTTCACTAGTCTACTTTGAATATTATTATTTTTTAAATACTTTCATTCCATGAATCACGACGAGTAATGTGTCATCATTTGAATGATCTGATCTGTAAATCAAATCTGTAAATGATGAGGCTGTAAATGGAAAAAAAAATTCAGTTGAGAGATACTTCACGCCCTTGGCAGCCAAATACTGAACACCCACCTTGCGTAAAGAACAGAAAGATATAATTGATGAGATCTGGGGACTGTGTAGGCGAAAACTGATGTCACTGTCATGTTCATGGAACTAGCTTGAGATGATACGTGCTTTGTGACATGGCTCATTGTCCTGCTGGAAGTATCCATTCCAAAATGAATTGACTGTGGATATAAATGGATGCACACGGTCAGCAACTATGCTTAGGTAGGCAGAGGCATTCAAATTATGCCCAATTGTTATTTTTAAGAGCCTAATGAGTGGCAAGCAAAACATCCTCCAGACCATTACACCACCAGTCTGTACAAGGCAGGATGGATCCATGTGGCTTAATCCAAATTGTACCCAACACTCTGCATGTTGCAGCAGAAACTGAGATTCATCAAACCAGGCAATGTTTTTCCAGTCTTAAATGTCAAGATTTGGTAATCACAGGCCCTTTGTTCCTGTTCATATCACAGGAGTAGAACCCAGCGTGATCTTCTACTGCTGTAGCCCATCTGCTTAGAGGTTTACCGCATTGTGAATTTTGAAGAAGCCTGTCTACACATCTCTGTTGTAAATGGTTATTAGTTATTGTGGCCTACTGTCAGCTTGAATGAGTCTAGCCATTCCCCTACAACCATTGTCATTAACAAGGTTTTTTCGCATACAGAACTACCGCTAACAGGATGTGTTTAGTTTATTGCACCGTTATCTGTAAACTCTACTGACTGTAATCCATGGAGATGAGCGGTTTCTGAGATCCTGGAACCACCACGTCAGACAATATGTTCCGCATGCAGGTACCCTATATGTGTGTTTGTGTTTTTCCCCTCCTGCCATTTACTACTGAGGTCGACCAATCAGTGGACAACCCTCCTAATTGCACATAATTGCTCCTTTTTCCATTACCCAATCACATCACACATCCCTGGTTTGAAAACCCAGTCAGTTGGTTCTCCCAGAGAGACTCTTTTTCTTTACCCCACATGGACATACACACCCTAGAGATACACACCCTAGACAGACGCACCCTAGACAGACGCACCCTAGACAGACGCACCCTAGACAGACGCACCCTAGACAGACGCACCCTAGACAGACGCACCCTAGACAGACGCACCCTAGACAGACACACCCTAGACAGACACACCCTAGACAGACACACCCTAGACAGACATGTTGTTCATTCATACATCACTTAGTTGAGCACATACGTCTCACTTTGTCCCGTTTCATGTGAGTATGTATTGCCGTGGTGTTTTGTTAGGTGTTGTCTAGTCAGTTGTTTGCTGTTTAGTCCTTGTTCAACCTGTGTGTTTTCTGTGTCCCTGAGAATTTTTTTTTTTTAGCCAGTTGCCCTTGGGCATACACAACCCGTAGGAAAACTTTGTCTAAGAACACTAGTTAGAACTGAGTGGACCACCCACTGTATTTTTGTACTGGTTAGTAGTCAGCTAAGTGGTTCTTGAGGCAGGCAAGTTCAGTTTAGGGGTGTTTGGACTATATTATTTCATTTCTTGGGTCCAGCTCAGCCCCTTTTCCCTAACCCCTTTACCATGTGTTTATAATAAAGGTTTCATGTTTGACGGTAGCTTTGGTTGTCTGTGTCGTTTGTTCTCACTGTGCACACTACACCACTTTGCATGAGTTTTATGTTACGGGTCTCTGTACCATCCAGCCTAGACTGCTAGAGCCAGAGGGTTCATAACACAATCACACCACTGGCTTTCACAGGGGAAAGTTCTCACCTGCCTGCGTGATGAGGAGGGTATTTTCCTAAACAAGTCTGAGTTCCAACACCTGACAGATCCCAAATGGTTGGTATATCTTGCATATTTGGTTTGCACATTTGACATAATGTACATAACTCATCAAAACAAGGCACAAATAAAATGATGTTCTATTGTCATTATCTGATAATGAAAAAAAGTTGGCGATGGGCTGGGCGAGCTAAAGGTGGTAATGTTGGAATGTTTCCCGAGCTGGAAGAATTTGTGGAGGACAATGAGCTGGATCTAAATATCTTCACATCTACAAGGAATTCTGGATTACTTTATGAAGTACTTTCCAAATGAAACATCTCCACAACGATATGACTGGATACAACAAATGTTCACGGCAACTGGGGATCTCCGGTCATCTGACCTGAAGGAGGTGCTGATGGAGCTGTCCAGTGATTGGACCTTAAAGGCAATGTTTGCCACGAGGCATCCCAATTTCAGTTGCAGAGGAATACCCAGGACTATCCAAAGCAGCGAAGGATGTACTGATTCCACTTGGAACAACCTACCAATGTGAGGAAACATTATCTACAATCACATACATTAAACAAATACAAATCACGTTTCAATGTGGAGGATGCTCTCTGAGTTGCCATTTCGACGATTAAACCCAGGATGCAGCTGTTGTGCTCCAAAAAGCAGGCCCACCCATCTCGAGTAAGCTGGCTCAGACTACATTTACCAATTAATAAACATACCCGAGAGAACAGGTCATTAATATGTAATAGTTGATAAGGGTTGTTTTATTTGTAATCTACATATCATCTACTGAACGTGTCTACATTTGTGTCGCGTAGTGTGAAGCCTTATGTTATGTGGGTGTGCACTGAATCAGTGTACATTAGTGTTAAACGTGTGTGGGAAAAGTGAAGTGTGTTCAATAACGAAGGGATTGTGTAAAAAGAGAATTTTTTTAATCATTGATAAACGTTCATACTTCAGCATGGTTTGCTTAACAGTCTTCAGGGAGAAGCTGTGTAATATTATGACTGTAACAAAATTGAGGTGATGGTAACGCCTGAAGGAACCTGGTGGAACCTTTTACTCTTCAATCTGAATACTGTAGTTGTTGTTTTCTTACACCTACACTTCCTATAGTCCACATGCTGAGAAAGATGGTAAGGGAGGCAAAGAATAATCCAGGGATCCTTATTTCAGAACTGCACAGTCCAGTGGAATCAAGTCTCAAAATCAACTGTTAGACGCCACCTAATTGTCAAAAATCTCTTTGGAGTGCCTGAACTTTCCCAAGCGTTATTGGAACAATAATTGGAATCGTGCTTTGTGGTCCGATGAGACAATTTTTTGGGGGCAATGCAGAGCATCACATGTTTGGCAACAAAAGGGGACTGCGTACAAGGAAAAACACCAGTTACCCAAAAAGTAAAATATGACGGTAGATCAATGATTTTTTGGCACTGTTTTGCTACTAGTAGTCCAGTGGCTTAAAATCGATAGCATAATGTATTCCACTAAGGACCAGGATATTTTAGCCCAATACTAAAATATCTTAGTGCCAATACTTTTGAAGTGTTGTAATGAAAGTACATGGCCCCCATTGTGTACAAGGCCAAAATACTTCCTGTAAGGCCAAAATTCTTCCAATACTTCCTGACTTGAGTGTACATATTAATGCATATTAATGAAGCCAGACTCCTGTGGAACTGATCTGAAGTTTCAGCACATCAGCACTGACCCTCTTACTTAATCCATCATAATGAGTTTGATAATGTCTGATATTTCAAAAGAATTGTGCAAGCAACATTAACCAGACACTGATATGTCCCACAAGTGTGTTTTTGTTTTGTTATTTTACGGGAGTGAAGGGGGTAGGGTGTCGCCTGCATATCAGTATTCATGGATTTTTGAAAACATACTGCACACACACAAAAGTTTGTATGGCTTACCTCATGGGGACCAGAAAAAATAAATTGCATGCTCCCTTGCCCTAATCTTAACCCTAAACCTGACCATAACCCTTACCCTAACCTTAACCTCAATAAGGTAAAATGTATGCCTAAACTTTACCTAGATCTAATGTCTAACCTTAACCCTAAAATAAATCAACAATGCCTGGACCTTAAAGAAACGCCAATTCTAACTCTAAAATGAATTGTATGTTTGACCCTAAACCTAAGCCCTGAGCCGGAAATTGACTTTTGCCTCATGGGGACCGGCAAAAGGTTTTCTGGTTTTACTATACTCATGAGGACATTTGGTTCCCTTGAGTATAGTTAGACCTAAAACACCAACACACCCACACACACACGGACATGTAGTACAGATAATGTATGCCAAAACAAAACAACACATTAGCATGCTTCTTGTGTCCCAAAACAACATCCCCACAGTCACCTTCACAGATCAAACAGGCTTAATCACAAAGGCCTCAGGATCATCAATCTACATTCACTGTACTTAAAAATAATAAGCCATAATGACGTACACAAACTAGTTAGTGCTACTAATTCTATTCTAGCCCATTTTATGGTTGACGCTTGGCATGTATATGACTCAATTTACATGACTGTATATGGCTTTCCAGATGTATTACATTTGCTTTAATTGTCTGGTGTGTTTGAATGTTTTCTTTGTAGATGGGCAGCTCTCTGGCCAGCATGGTGATTCTGTATTCTTTTATGTTTACTTTTTGCTCAGACTAATGGCATCACTGAGGGTTAAGACAACAACATAATAATATACAACTGTACATCTTTATTCAGATGTTGATAAAAAATGGAGTTTTGTGGATGTCTGACCTTTGATTCTTACCTTATAAAGCAGGGGAGTTTTTCCGAGTTTCAACAGCACAATCTGGTGGGTGACATTCATGGTTGTACTTGCTCTTCTCAAGTCTTCCAAACCTCCATATTGGACATCCACAACCACTGCCTTCAGTGGAGAAAAGGAGAACATAAATATCAGATCCTTTAAAGTTAATACTATTCACACAAAATATGACCTGCAACTGAATCTGGATAATAGGTGCAATCATTTTACAAATGGCATCTGCAATCACTCGTGTGGTGGGGTTCAGAAGGCACAATAATGACTAATGACCAATGTCTATCTACGTGCTGGAGGAACGTAAGCGAAAGTTAAAGAAAAGTCATGGAGTTGAGCGAGGAGTCACAGCAGTGGTGCTATTTCTGAGTGGGACTCTGCTGCATTACCTGGGCCCAATTCATTTTTCATGTGGCCTGAGGGCAAGTGAAACGCGATGCCAGTGAGCAGAGTACATCTCGTTAGCATCCAGAGACCAGAGGAGTGAGATTTATCACCCTTGTCAGCATTTGCATCATAAAAGCGTTCCGTTAAACTCCACGAAGCAGAAACCAAATTGAAATACACAGGGACTTCGATTCTGACTAAACTTTCCACTTCTTTCTTACCGGCCAGAAGTAATGAAATTAACAATGTTGCTAGCCACATGAGCCTATTACTTCTGTACACCAGAGGAATCATTTCCTGTATATTCACTATTCATCTTCCCTACTTGGCAATGATTGTTTCTCCATCAAACATGATTGAAGGGAGCAAAAATCCCCCAATAATTAACTATTATCATGCTGAGGAATTGAATTGCCACCTCAATCAGATGTTATTATGTCTCAGACAGAGAGGGTGGCAACGTGTCCTGCTTGAATGAGAAGCAAATTCCATTCCCTCTCAATGAAATGTCAATTGAACACTTCATCCTAGAATAAGAGCTAGGCATCCTATGCAACAATAGAGCACTAAACAGTACAAACACTGTGAATGTTTACTCAAAACGATCCACCTCCACCATTCAGCGTGTCCCAGTCTAGGAACTTGGTGTAATGGAAATGCTTGAGGTCCCCTGTTGAGGCTACAAGGGGGTGTTTAGGGATACTGGAAGGAAGACTCATACACCACTTGTCCGGAGCAGTTCTGCGGAATTAGCAAGAATATCTAAACCCTTGGTGAAAATCTTTGTTTACTCTGGGTTCAGCAAGAGACATCCTGGCACAGGCTCATGTATTTAAATAGCTATTATGTGGAGTTAATGCAATCAGAGACAGAAAAGGCAGTCTGCCTTCTCTGCATTGCTCTGCTCTGACTGCCCCTCTTGCCGATGAAAACACTGCAAATCTCCAGAGCCAGCTTGAAGGAAACAATGGCTGAATTAAACGTCTCCGTGTCTATATGAAATTACATTTCCTTGCAATCAAATATGAAGACAAGAAGACTTACAGAAAGTGTAAAGAAGTAAGGCCTTACAAAACAAGTACCAGCACAAAATATGAAATGCATGAAATCCCCACTAAAGAAAGACAGAGAAACAGAAGATAGAGATAAAGTCAGAATGGTAAATAACCAATATAAGATGGTTTTGGTGAACTTTAGTTGTCCTACACTGCAAAAAATGACTGTCAAAAAATGCAAGGAGATATTTGCTTGAAATAAGGGAAATGTATTTGATAAGACTTTTGTTTGTATTTTGTTTGCAGTGTAATGCGGCAGTACAGCTAATGGAGGAAGACAAAACATACCAAATTGGACCTTGCTGTTCCGTGTGCCGATAATGCAGCACTCTAATGAGTGAGACAGAAGCAGGTAGGGGTAGTGGCGGATGTGTTGCAGGGCTGAAAGAATGTTAATTAATTCTTCAAAAGACACCTGATTACCCTTAGCAGGATCTAGGTCTGACCACTGAGAATGTGCAGCTCTACCAAACTGAAAAAGGCTTATTATTTATTTTCAATATTGTTGTGGTGTTGGTTTTATTCCAGTCTACCGTCCTTCCCTATATTGCTCCAGAGTCATTGAAGTTGTTAATGCACAGATTCAATAAGGCAGGAATGTATAATTGGGATGACTAGTTAAGAAAAAGAGAATAACAAAATGTGACCGTTTGAAATAAGTCAAATAGTTAATGATAGCTATTGAAATTAGACTAAAATAGCTTATAGTCCCTGGTCAGCTTTCATCAGGCTTCTACTAAATTAACATCATAGAGTAATGAAACAGAATCTATTTTCATGCCATTAGGAAAGGACTGAGGGTGGAACAGCATGATCTCAGAGATGAACTTTTCAATGTCCGCTCTTTAAAAATGTATAGCCTACATGGTGAACTTGATCTCCAATCTCCATTGTCACTTAAACCATTAATCCTCTGTATAAATCCTCTGACGGCTGTCTTGTGTTAATGTTGGCTTTTAGTGCATGTATATTTCATATAGGGTTGGATAGGTCACAGTTCTGGCTGTATGTTTTCCCTGTGAGAAGAGGGGAATTTTTTACACTCTTTGTATGATGCTGAGACATCGGAGTGGACTAACGTGAATTGCTCATTGACCCCTCTGTCACCTCCACAGGTTCAGAGATCCCATGGAGCCTTAGCCCAGCATATTACTATGGAGGCCCAGGGCATTTCATCCATCAAACCAGCCATATTTGTTTCTCTAAACTGATTTTTAGATATTGCAAAATGCCATTTAATTCAATGCAGCTCACTGAACATTGAGTGCATGGGAGCAGGCTGGTGATGGATGACTTTGACCCCTCTCTTGGAAAGACATATCCAGAGGACTAGCTTGGTAGAGACTTTGCATTCAGTCTTTGTATTCTCTAACTTTTCTCCAGTGCCTTTATGTCCCTTTGAACTCAAGGGAATAGCAGCCATCTCCTTCAGACCCTCTCTTTCTGTGTTCCTCTTGAGACAGAAAGCATAACCTCTAAATATAGCCTGGCAATATTTTCTTTGACTGCAAGTGTGTGGACAGACTTGCATAAGGACTTGAATTAACCTTCAATCTTGAGGACACATTTGCGGCACAGTCTTGTCAGTATTCTGAAATGTAGCTAGCTGGCTGCTCTCTAAAATTCTGATGGGAGGGAGGGGATGTTTATTGAGAATCAGAAATGTTCACTGCAATTTTGATAAAGCTGAACTGTAGACCAGGATTAACTACCAACTTAACCTTTGGCTGCAACTTTTTGGGTGATACCTGCCACAAGGGAGAATAAAGGAGAGAGCAAAACAGAGTGCCAAGGGCAGGGTGCCACTACTTTCTTGTCAGGAATACATGAGGAGGGGAAGAAGGCTACACAAACACTTTATAAAGACATGAGTAAATAATTGGCTCCTGGCTAATGGTTAGACCATTAGGGGCAGTAAACAAAAGGATGTTGGTTTGAATCCCTGTGCCTTCAATAAGAATCTGTTGTTTGTGCCCTTGTTTGAAGAGCGACATAGGTTATGTGGTTTTGGCTCTGTACTCCAGCATATTGGATTTGGAATGAATCAATGACTAATAAGTTAAGTACAGGCTGTCTGCTTTGAGTATATTTACATCCATAAACTTCATACTTTGTAGGAAATACAGCCCTTTTCATACATGGAACCTCAATTTTAGCCAGTAGTCTAAAAGTAATTAGACTACAGGTTTCTCAGCTGTTTCTTGACCAAGCACTAAAAGCTAATAAAATGTCTAGAGGTGATTCTAGGTATGGCCTTTTCAGTGTTATTCTGTTGCTGTTAAGACAAGAGGCAAAAATGTCTGAAAGCAAAAACGAGTACAGGCCAGGCAAAACATCACCAGGGAAAATGTCCAGTGTCTGGTGATGTAGATGGGTCGGTGACTACCAGCAGTCATCAAAGGGAAAGGATTTCCAAGCAAGTACTAAATAAGATTACTTTATTTAACATGATGCTAATTTGTCCGATTACTTTTGGTCCCCTAAAAAAAGGGGTCTTTGTATAGAAAGGGGTATAATTCCTACATGGTTTGCTTCCCCCTCAATTCAATAGATATTATTGCAGTACTACACTTTCCTAAGTTAGCAATTATCTTCCTCTGGAGTAAGATAGGGAATATGTGCTGTACCTCCAGACTGCCTGCAGCAGAATATGCAGCATATGAATAGTGTTGCTCTGCCATGGGGTTGTTGTTGCTGGGTTTGGGCTCACACTGTGCCCCACTGGGAAGGAAACACTGGTGGCTGTCCAGCTCCACGATGCTGCTGGAAGTGGGGCCAGGCAGACTGAGGAGGACGGTGTAATTAGACAATTGGATATCGGTCAAGCCAAGGTCCATCCACTGTTGGTATAGGTGATTAACACTGGCCTCCTCGCTGTAATCTGAAAGGCTAGAGAAATTCCTGAAGGAAGAAAAAAAAAAAGGCAGAGATCTAGATTATAATGTCAGGTTACTATTTGTTTCTAGACATAGAGTACCAGTCCAGATTTTTGACACATATATTTATTCAAGGGCATTTCTTTATTTTTACCATTTTCCACATTGTAGAATAAATGTGAAGACATCAAAATTATAAAACAACACCTACGACATGATTCTCTCAACCAGCTTCATGAGGTAGTTCAGTTAACAGGTGTACCCTGTTAAAAGTCAATTTGTGGAATTTCTTTCTTTCTAAATGCATTGGGGTGGGTATACAGGGGGTGACAAGGTAGGGTGAGTATACAGAAGACCATCATTATGTCTGCACTGTAATAGATATTATGTCAAGAACAGCTCAAATATACAAAGACATGACGATCAGTCAGTCTGGAATAAGTGCATATATATATTATTTTTTGATCATTGAATATTTGCACAATCTTGTTGTCTTTAAACAAACATGTATAACGTAAACATTTTAGTTTGTAAAGTTGGTGAAATATATTTTTAAAATTCTTTCAGATTTAAGTAGCTGAGAAGTATAACTACATTTTCATTCCTCCATGTTGGTGGGTCTGATTCAGAAAGTACCTGCCATTGGAGCTGCTGAAAAGTTGGAAAGAATTCTGTTTCTATGGTTACTCCGGTTGCAGTATCTCAACTTGGGTAAATAATATTTTCTAAATATTTTCTGATTCAAATAGCTGAGACGTAGAAGAAGATATGAAACCCTTCTAACTTTTTGTTTATTTGAAAGTTTTTCCAAATTGCAGATATAAAAAAAAAGTATTGTTCTGAATAATATATATTTTTTTATTTCTTTCAGATTACAATAGCCTTTTAAAGAATGTGAGGACTCAATCTTTAAAATGTTTCTATAGGTAGTTCGGAAAGGTGTTAAAGTAGGTTGTTTGTGAAAACTGCCTTTTCATAGTCATTAGAATGTTCGAGTGTAAACAATGGAAAATTCAGAATTAAGATGAAATCCCATAGTCAATTAAGTTTTAAAAGTTTAATAAAAGTTTAATATTGAAAAAAATATAAATGATATCAAAAGGTTGTATGTAAGCAACTTAATCCAGACCAGTCTACACATTTGAAAGTTTGAAAAAAGTTTCTAGCTTAAACAGTGTAGGAGGAGTAGCGTTCTAAAAAATAATTATAATAAAAAGTATGTTGAAGAACTAACCTGAGGCAAGCCCCAGTAATTAGGTGTAATTTAATTTTGGATAAAAAATGCCCACCCACCCAGCAAATTTCCAGATCAGAGGGGCTGATACAGGTTTTATGCAGTAGCCTAACATAGAACTTTTGAGTGGGGTAAAAGGTTTCTCTTAGCCTATGGCACACATTTTGTTAAATCAGAATTAACTTTTTAATTGTTAATTTTAATTGTTATTTTATCATTAATGGTTTGAAAAATCTAATGACCATTTATCAGCTTTGGCCAGTGCATAAACTTTTTGTTTTACAATTAGAGCCTCATTGCCTTGGTGAATGTTCTATTAAATGTGTCATGTTTAACAAAGCACAGTGTTAATAACTAATAATATGTGTAATATAGTCTGTGCATGAATGAAACCTATTATGTCCTATTACACAGTTTCATGTTACCTTTGGAATTTAGTAATAATTTTAGAATTATTAATTTTTTTGTTATTGTCCTGGAGTTGTGCCAGTGTATGGATGTTTTAGCAGTTACAGCCTCATAGTGTGGGCTATACGCTGGCTTAATAGCATGCATTTTTATACCGTTCGGTATGAACTAGCTAGCTAACTACGGAAGAATGAGGAACATGATCGACTTTTGTGAGTGCCAATTTTTTTGAATCCTACATTTAGAGCTTCTTTGGAATAGCTTGGCAAATGTCCTACTAGAGCCTACCAAGCACCAGCTTACGAATTATAATGTATACTGGGTATGAATGCATGCTTGTGTGTATGCTTTAAGGATTGTTTTGGAAAGCATGCAGAAGTAACACATCATTATTGGTACTTTTATGACAAACTGCAGATCAATGATCCCGGGCACCTGAACATCACAGGAAAAAACACATCTACAGTAAATCCTTGATCATTATGGTGTCTTTAAGGACAATATCTTGCATATACAGTGGGGAGAACAAGTATTTGATACACTGCCGATTTCACTGCCGGTTTTCCCACTTACAAAGCATGTAGAAGTCTGTAATTTTTATAATAGGTACTCTTCAACTGTGAGTAACGGAATCTAAAACAAAAATCCAGAAAATCACATTGTATGATTTGTAAGTAATTAATTTGCATTTTATTGCATGACATAATTATTTGATACATCAGAAAAGCAGAACTTAATATTTGGTACAGAAACCTTTGTTTGCAATTACAGAGATCATACGTTTCCTGTAGTTCTTGAACAGGTTTGCACACACTGCAGCAGGGATTTTGGCCCACTCCTCCATACAGACCTTCTCCAGATCTTTCAGATTTCGGGGCTGTCGCTGGGCAATACCGACTTTCAGCTCCCTCCAAAGCTTTTCTATTGGGTTCAGGTCTGGAGACTGGCTAAACCACTCCAGGACCTTGAGATGCTTCTTAC
The DNA here is from genome assembly GCF_011004845.1 of Esox lucius. NCBI lineage: Eukaryota > Metazoa > Chordata > Actinopteri > Esociformes > Esocidae > Esox > Esox lucius. Next base: position 16,940,494 of record NC_047576.1, read on the forward strand.
GGAGCCACTCCTTAGTTGTCCTGGCTGTGTGTTTCAGGTCGTTGTTATGCTGGAAGACCCAGCCACGACCCATCTTCTATGCTCTTACTGAGGAAAGGAGGTGGTTGGCCAAGATCTCACGATACATGGCCCCATCCATCCTCCCCTCAATACGGTGCAGTCGTCCTGTTCCCTTTGCAGAAAAGCATCCCCAAAGAATGATGTTTCCACCTCCATGCTTCATGGTTGGGATGGTGTTCTTGGGGTTGTACTCATCCTTTTCCTTCATCCAAACATGGCAAGTGGAGTTTAGACCAAAAAGCTCTATTTTTGTCTCATCAGACCACATAATCTTCTCCCATTCCTCCTCTGGATCATACAGATGGTCATTGGCAAACTTCAGACGGGCCTGGACATGCACTGGCTTGAGCAGGGGGACCTTGCGTGCGCTTCAGGATTTTAATCCATGACGGCATAGTGTGTTACTAATGGTTTTCTTTGAGACTGTGGTCCCAGCTCTCTTCAGGTCATTGACCAGGTCCTGCTGTGTAGTTTTGGGCTGATCCTTCACCTTCCTCATGATCATTGATGCCCCAGGAGGTGAAATCTTGCATGGAGCCCCAGACCGAGGGAGATTGACCGTCATCTTGAACTTCTTGCTGCTTCAAGCTGCTTGCCTATTGTCCTGTAGCCCATCCCAGCCTTGTGCAGGTAAACAATGTAATGTCCTTACACAGCTTTCTGGTCTTGGCCATTGTGGAGAGGTTGGAGTCTGTATGATTGAGTGTGTGGACAGGTGTCTTTTATACAGGTAACGAGTTCAAACAGGTGCAGTTAATACAGGTAATGAGTGGAGAACAGGAGGGCTTCTTAAAGAAAAACTAACAGGTCTGTGAGAGCCAGAATTCTTACTGGTTGGTAGGTGATCCAATTCTTATGTCATGCATTAAAATGCAAATTAATTATTTAAAAATCATACAATGTGATTTTCTGGATTTTTGGAAATTACAGACCTCTACATGGTTTGTAAGTAGGAAAACCTGCATAATCGGCAGTGTATCAAATACTTGTTCTCCCCACTATATAAAACCATTGAGAATTTAGCAAATGCTCTTATGCAGTGTGACTTACTGTAGTGAGTGCATGCATTTACAAACTACCATTAGAAGCTAAATAGCATTAATGTGACAGGGCAAACATAGTATAAATGTGCGTTTGATGTGTGGTTACATACTTTTTTTTGATGAGTAGGACTGAGTATGCCTAACTAAGGGAGAGTTGTGTCAGTAGGTGGAATGTTGCATATCAAGCCTTTATTGTGAACGTCACACAAACTAGTTAATAGATTTCAGTGCTTACGCATCAATATGGGATCCTAATGAAATCCTTAATCCTGATCATGGTTATTAATAATGCATAGAAGACCATTTGTGAAACAAAAAAGTTTGAATCAGGCACTGAGCATCATACTGAAATTATTCATAATATTCTTCTATCAATGCGATCAGCAAGGTTCCACCATTCATATTTAGGATGTTATTTATTGCTAAGAGTTAAAAAGCAATATTATTTAAGGACAAGGTAAGACTTCAAAGGTATGACAAATGTATTTCAGTGGTCAAGTTCACTTGATATTTCCCTGCCCAAGATCAATTCCCAATGTTCTCCACTAAAACATTTTGGGGATTTCAAACCCTAAAGTCAGATTGTGAGTGTAAAGGATTGTTAAATCCAAAGACTGTGAGTGTATTCTGTCCTCTAAATCATTACAATCCTTAGTCCATGTACATCTTTTGAGATGCACAATAAAATGATGCCAAAAAATAAACATTAAATAATTAAACAAAATAAATGAGAAAGACTGAGTTGGAATTATTATAGCTATAATATTACAAAGAGGAATTCACTTTATCATCCCACTGTTAAGAAATGAAGAATTAATGTAACTTCCAGAACGATGAAAGAAATAAGAAAAAGCACCTGGTAAATGTATAAATTAATAAGAAAGGTAAACCTGAAATGGGTAAATGTTTGGGAGATAACGTTCAGAGGACATCATTCAATGTATCCTTCAAATATAAAGGATCTAAAGGCTTCTACTTAAAAGTCTGTTTATATGACAACTGAATCCCAATTCACATCACAAAACCTTTGTAATGAAATGCATTAGGCCTACTACAAAATATAAATTATTTTCAATAGAGAGCCATGGACAATAACTAGTAATGCTGCCTTTCTGGGACTTACCTTTCTCCCAGAAATACTGTAAGTCAGGCATTATTTAAAATTGAGACAATCCCTGTCTATACAGTGTATCTTTATTGATGAAATTTGATGAAGTTGGAACAGCCTGTCATTTTAGTTGTTAAATTAGATTTTCAGTGTGAGTTTGAATCCAGCCTTCAATTGGTTGGTGATTTTGGTTTCCACTGACCTTTTTTACGTAACTTTATTCTCAGTGAATTACACAATGTACAGATTTTGAACTTTAATATATTTCGTTCATCGAGACCCGATGTGTGATTTAAGTGTTCCCTTAATGTTTTTGAGCAGTGTATATAAACAGTTGCGTCTCCTGGTCTCCCTTGCTTGTAGACTTGCATTGTACAGTAACCAGATATACACAGCAGTTTTACAACTATATATTATTTCACATGGTAATATTGACTTTGCTATTATGTAGACATGTTTTCTAGCAACTAAGCCAGGCTAGGGCTATTTAACTCTAGTCCTGGAAGGACAAAACTATGGCGGTTCAGTGAGGGAATGGCGGTTCAGTGATCCCCTGCTGATTTTGTACGTTTGCCCACTGACAAAGAAATGATCAGTCTATAATTTTAATGGTAGGTTTATTTGAAAAGTGAGAGACAGATTTTTTATTTTTTTATATCCAGAAAAACGCATGTCAAAAATTGTATGAATTGATTTGCATTTTAAGGAGTTGTTTTACTTTTTTTTCCACTGTTGCCAAACACTGGTATTTTACCCTAAAGTCCATATTTATTTTCTGTATAATCATTTTAATTATTAATGTATTGTCATTTTAAGTATGTAGTCTATTATTGTATTTTAAATGTGTGATGTTCAGTTTTTGCCCTGTACTTCTATGTTAAAGTTCTGTATATTGTAATATTATAAGTTTTGTGCGGACCCCAGAAAGATTTGCTCTTGCTTTTAGGGATAGTCTTGCGGATGCTAATAAAATCCAAAATCCGGATCATCATGGTAATCTTTACTGTACTGAACATCATTTGCTTTAGCACAAGGACCAAGGTAAAATGTCAGTATAAAATGGACTTTGAATCTCTGAGCAAATCATAATTATTTTTACATAAAAAGCATTTTTGCACAATTGATGTTCAGTATCAGCTTGTTTCTCTCCATTCAAAGGTCCTATATACTAAGGTCAGATTACATGGGTTTAACAAATGTTTGTAACACCCCTTTCCTCCTAACCAGGCTGATTTCTGGTGGTAAGGGATAAGAAGGGGAGATCTGGGGTCTAGATAATTAAAATAATTGCAGAGTTTTTTCCTCTTTCGCTAGCTACATACCCTTTACTTTGGCCCCAAACAACGGTAAAACAGTCAAATATACACTCACCTAAAGGATTATTAGGAACACAATACTAATACTGTGTTTAACCCACTTTCGCCTTCAGAACTGCCTTAATTCTATGTGGCTTTGGTTTTAACAAGGTGCTGAAAGCATTCTTTAGAAATGTTGGCCCATATTGATAGGATAGCATCTTGCAGTTGATGGAGATTTGTGGGATGCACATCCAGGGCACGAAGCTCCCGTTCCACCACATCCCAAAGATGCTCTATTGGGTTGAGATCTGGTGACTCTGGGGGCCATTTCAGTACAGTGAACTCATTGTCATGTTCAAGAAACCAATTTGAAATGATTCGAGCTTTGTGACATGGTGCATTATCCTGCTGGAAGTAGCCATCAGAGGATGGGTACATGGTGGTCATAAAGGGATGGACATGGTCAGAAACTATGCTCAGGTAGGCCGTGGCATTTAAACGATGCCCAATTGGCACTAAGGGGCCTAAAGTGTGCCAAGAAAACATCCCCCACACCATTACACCACCACCACCAGCCTGCACAGTGGTAACAAGGCATGATGGATCCATGTTTTCATTCTGTTTACACCAAATTCTGACTCTACCATCTGAATGTCTCAACAGAAATCGAGACTCATCAGACCAGGCAACATTCTTCCAGTCTTCAACTGTCCAATTTTGGTGAGCTCGTGTAAATTGTAGCCTCTTTTTCCTATTTGTAGTGGAGATGAGTGGTAGATGAGTGGTAGATGAGTGGTACCCGGTGGGGTCTTCTGCTGTTGTAGCCCATCCGCCTCAAGGTTGCGCGTGTTGTGGCTTCACAAATGCTTTGCTGCATACCTCGGTTGTAACAAGTGGTTATTTCAGTAAAATTGCTCTTCTATCAGCTTGAATCAGTCGGCCCATTCTCCTCTGACCTCTAGCATCAACAAGGCATTTTCGCCCACAGGACTGCCACATACATACTGGATGTTTTTCCCTTTTCACACCATTCTTTGTAAACCCTAGAAATGGTTGTGCGTGAAAATCCCAGTAACTGAGCAGATTGTGAAATACTCATACCGGCCCGTCTGGCACCAACAACCATGCCATGCTCAAAATTGCTTAAATCACCTTTCTTTTCCATTCTGACATTCAGTTTGGAGTTCAGGAGATTGTCTTGACCAGGACCACACCCCTAAATGCATTGAAGCAATTGCCATGTGATTGGTTAATTAGATAATTGTATTAATGAGAAATTGAACAGGTGTTCCTAATAATCCTTTAGGTGAGTGTATAATGTCTACAATGTACAACAGTTCACAGTTTTCTCTCTTAAGAAGACTAACTAACTGTCTTGTACCTAACCGTCTCGATCCTCCTTCTCTCAAACCTCATTCTCTTTAATCACCCTCTAAGCCAGCCCAGACAAATTCTGGGCTACATGTGTATTATTTACATTTAAGTAATTATTCAGAGCAACATATATTAGTAATCATAATTTTCTTGTATAGGCCTACTTTTTCATAGTAAATATATGGCAAGATATTTTCAAAGAGTCTCTCTCAAGTTTTTGCAATCAGAGATGAAAACAAAATATAAGAGAAACACCAATGGGTGAGGGAAATGTTTAGCAGGAAGACAAATGTTCTGTATAAACTAGTCAGTCATAAACAGATCTCTGAGCACCTAGAAAATGGTATTCATGTGCATTGGACAGGATGAAAATGCATGCTATTACCACGGTTGTGGATGAGCTTTAGATGATGTGTTGGGCTATTGTAAAATTATAGGGTGGGATACAGAGGTATTTACCAGATGAGTGGACCTAAACTGAGACAAGCAACACTGGACGGAATGAGAGATTATCCTTTCTCAGAGATTTCATTCAATTGCTTATTTCAAATGTCATGAAGAGTGCCTGCAAGCAGCTGTGGGCATCTCTGTACGCCACTAGCACCCTGGCCTGGGTCATTGTCTCCTGATATAGTGGTAGTGACAGGCCACAGTGCTGGAAAGGTGGGATAAGTTAGGAGACATACACACAGCACCACTTGAGACAACATGATTCACCGAACCGGCCCTGGTCCAAGTCCCACACCATAGGATGCCACTTTCAACAGCTTGGCTGGCTGACTGAAGCCAGCCAAATAGAGCCGGGGATTCTGACACGCACAGACGCACTGGCTGGTCCTCCTGGCGACGGCTGAGACGCACCCAGCCCGCAGACTAGAAGATGGCAGGGAACTCAGTGACGGCCATCTGTTAGTGAGACTGATATAGATATCACACTCTGTATTGCAGGCCATACACCCTACAGACTCACAGCCAAACTACACAATTCCCCCCAAAAAACAACTTCCCTACACAAGAATTGTTGTGAGTTACGTGAGAAATAAAACCTTCTATTTGAGTGGGATTGTATTTGGACAATCTTTGTTGCCACGTATCCCGCTAGGACCACTTTTTAATAAGTAAATACCCAACCACAAAAAAGACAACATGGCTCACTGGTTAATATGATATTTTTCTTCTCCTAATTAAATGCATCTGAGTGACAGTGATTGACAGCTGATGGATCCGTGTCTGCGGTAGAGCCGGTCACCGGGATACTGTCGATCAGGGCCTGGCCGATTGATAGCAGCTGTCTTTGTGGCCGTTTGAATTGTGGCAGAATGCTATTGTAGATGATAATAACCCCCCCCCGACCCCCCCACACCTCGGCTCTACAGCCTCCCGCTTCTCCACATCTGGCTCCCAAGAGAGACTTCACACTTGAAGCACTGACAAAAGAAGAGATGGGAGATATCCCCCCGTGGCCCAGCTACACCTGCCTGTGTTTATGCTCAAACCACGTGGCTCTGTATTTTACCTGAAGATGAAGTGACCAGCCATATTGAATATTAGATGGATACTGCCTGTTCAGAAGAAGTATCGGTCTTTACCTAGGGCATAAAAAGCTACATCACATTTAGTCTGAAATGAAACCATGAAAATTGAGAGCATAAACATATAATAGGCTTGACAATACTACACAGAGACATAATTAATCGAAAAACCAAAGAACAGAAAGGTGAGGGAAATCATCATCAAGTAGCTGAATGCTTGTCAGAGGAAAACAAAAGACTGTTCCTAAACTCCTGTTGAACCCTTCACAAACGGCACAAAAAGAGAATTTGTCCTTGAGAGTGCAGGCCAGAAGAGAAGCTCCTGGCCAATCGTGCAAATTTGCATGGGTAATGTAGTACAACGCGTAACTGTCTCTGATCACTTGCAGCAGGTGGGGATCCATCCGATAGAGAAGGGCACGCCAGCTCCTTTAAACAAAGAAAACATCCACATTTGGAAAGCGAAAGCCAACATTTTGTGGGGAAACTCAAATCCAAGCATAGTGGGTGTGTTTCCTATCTGGAACATGATAAGCAATATCACTCTCACTACACATCGGACGATGCATATTTTGACTCACAATTTGACGACTACTGAATTATTCAACATTTATGTTTTCACGTGAAAATGGCAATGTTTGATCTCTGGGAACAAAATCACTGTGAAATACGTGACAGGTTTTTATGTATGTTATGAGTACAGAAGCGACGATGCATCAAAATAAGTAGCACCAGAGAAAGTGTCGTAAATCAAACACATGCATCATTAAATACCTTGCTGCAACAAACTATATGCAGTATTCACACACGCACACAACAATAAAATCCATTCACAACGGCCCCTCCCTTCTATATCATAATACGGTATTATAGTATAATAAAGATGTCTACTGTATGTATAGCACTTCGGTTGTCAGGTGTGCATGTAATCATTGCAATAATGGTGTTTCGAAACAAACACAAAAGGCCTGTTGGCATAAAATGTTTTACACTCAAGTGTGCCCAAGTCGTGCAGCAATAACAGCATTTTAGAAGCACTACTCAAAATAAAGAAGAAAACTGAAATCTTTTTTTTTTGTTGCAGAGAATGTCTCTTTTACCGATCTGCCAGTGTTTTTTTTCCAAGGGAGAATATCTTATCTTCAATCCAGGAAGTTATCCACAGTTTATATTCATCTGGAGTAGCTTTGTGAGCTGGAGGAGCAGAGGGAATAGGGGAGAGGAACAGAGGTAGATTTGAAAGATAAAGTGAGACAACCTGCTCTTGGTGGGAGATAAGCCCTAGAAACTACTGCAAACACGTCCGCAGCCTCACACTAAAACCTCAGATGAGCACACTGAGAAACACACTACAGTTGCACATGCCTACTCAAAGCATGCATACATAAAAGCACGGATGTGCCCGCACGCACAGCATCTTCATTTGATCACCCTGCTCAGGAAATGAGAACTTGCAGTGCATTCAAGGTTTAAAAAGGCATGTAAAGTTTGCACTTTCCACAGAATTCATTTTGCACTGACAAAAACATCCAAATTAGTGGACACCTTTATAATTAGCCTATATGCACAGAATACAAACAAAAACACCTAACTTGCAGGCTAAATATACATTCTATCTACATATTCTGTATTTTTTGGGTTTGTTTTAGGCCTCAGTTAAGAGTCATCTTTTCCAAGAGGCAGGAAGGACCACCTCAGTCCCTCAGTGTATCATCTGGCTCAGGGCCACAAACTCGCTGAGCTGTGTCAGTTCGTCAATGAGATGTACCCTTTCTGTATTAACCCAGCCGAGCTGCCCGTTTCCCCCGTCCTCTCGAGTGTCCAGAAGGCTGTCAGTTAACTGGCATCCAGACAAACATGTTTGTGTGTTTGAGGAGGGTGCCTGCTGCCTGTACTGGTTCCTTATCCCTGGATTACAGTAACTCCTGCCCTTTAGCCAAGCGCTGGCTCTCCCTGGCCACTCTCTCTGTGTTTCAATCATTGGCTCTGGCTGTTAGCACAAATCCACTCTCTCACAGAAACTTGAGTGGAAGGACTTAGCATTCTGTAACACACACTCTTCAACGCCTGCTCAACGCCTCAACCCACTGAGTCCCACAGAGGGAGGGGGTGGGGCATGACCACAAAAACACAAAAAAAGACAATCATGGGGAGTTAGGCCAAAATTGTCCGGTTTAACCATTCTCAAAGCACTCTCTCAATGCCTTATACTCTCATTCTCCCCTTTCAACACAATCACAACAAGGCTGGAGGAGAGGAAGGAAGTTATTGAGAGTAACAATGTAACTTCTTTTGTCAGGGAATCTGAGAAAGCAAATCCCACCGCTCTAATTAAATTCAAAAATGGGCACAGGAATTCCGCTTGGCAGAAAGTAATCTCTGCAGGCAAATGTAACAAAACTATATTACCGACAAAGAGGAGGTAGAGATCAAGCGAGAGGGAGAGTGGGGGGAGAGGACCCTGAGTGAGAATAGAGAGAAAGAGGGGGGAGGAAAAGGAAAAGAGAGGAGAAAGAGAGAGAGAGATGGCAGAGAAAAGGAAGACAGAGAGAGCGAGGAAAAAAGAAAGAGAAGAGAGAGATAGGGGCAAGTGTGAGATGGGAAAGTGATATAGAGGGCAGTGAGATATAGAGTATGAGAGAAGGGTAAGAGAGATTGATAGAAGAAATATAAAGTACTCATTATGTTTTAGGTTTTTTTTCCATAAAAAGAAACAACCACATGACGTTAGTGATCAACTCAGGAGAAAAATGAAAGCTGTACTATCACTTATTCACAGTGTACTTTATAACAAAGTACTGGTCAAATTGCCCGTAGTATTAGGCAAGTACAGTTGGAGGGTACGAAATGAACGCTCGCGGTTGAAGATGTTAACCAGTGGGTTGGACAAGAGCTTGATCCATATCTTTCAACTGGCCAAGAGGACACTTATAAAGCAGAAATGCCAATGCTGTGGGAATCCTGTGAGTGGGCCACAGAATGTCCTTCTGAATACATATCCTGTACACAGAACGTCAAGGATTAATCAAAGCCTGTTTCTGCTTCCATGTATTGGCCAGTGGCTTCATGACACACTGACTAACAATACTATTTGACATTTGCACATTGTTATACAGGCTTACAGCTGTATGTTATGTTAACAACCTGCTCTACTCAGTGATCCATGACATTATTATTTTTTTGGTACTGGACTTGACCTAATCCCTAATACGTCATCTTTTCCCATCACATTAACATCCAGCATGTCAAATGGTGACAATAGCATAGACAGCTTCATATCAGCTCAAGGATGGCCTGTAGGGCCTAGAAGAGAGAAACTGGACATGGCCAGACAGAAATACCTCTACTCAGACAGATGAATAATCTGGGATTCAGGAGCTGTGGTTGGCTTTCATATTTATGGCGCACACACAAACTCTGCCCAGGCACACAGAGGGCTTGAATGTCACTGTGCGTCTGGAATTCAAAGCTGCCTGAGAGGAAGCAAGTTTTGAGCAGCTGTATACGTTCAGAGCTGTTGTGTAGCTCTAGACTCCCACCACACATCAGCAGAACCCATTTCCGTTGTCGTTGACCAAAAAACTATTTTGGACGATTGCCATTGTCCAAATGACCGAAATAAACGTTTGAGTGGCGACGCAAATACAGTGGATATAAAAAGTCTACAAACCCCTGTTAAAATGCTAGGTTCTTATGATGTAAAAGAATGAGACAAAGATAAATCATGTCAGAACTTTTTCCACCTTTAATATGACCTATAACGTGAACAATTCAATTGAAAAACAAACTGAAATCTTTGAGGAATTTTTTTTAATAAAACTCACAATAGCCTGTTTGCATAAGTGTGCACACCAAGGCCGTAGCCATGGAGTCAACATTGGGGAGGGGACCAAATCAGCCGGGGGTCTGTGGGTCCCACCCAGGAAAAACATTTATAAGACTCTTAAACATCCATATTTACACAATCTGATATCACCGTGTTGGTATTGTTCCTAAAACATAATAATTAATGTTGCTCCAGGAACATCAACTGACCTGTAGTTTGTTGATTACCCCAGTCCAAAGACAGAATATTCCCCTGCCCCGCACCCTTTGACCTAACCCTAACTTCAGAGACACCTGTGCCTAAACCTAACCTTAGTGTTACCTGTGCCAACATTACTTATGATGTTGTCGGAAAAACACATGGCAATATCAGATTGGCCATCAATATTTTCTTCTTTTCTCAATCACCTCCATGTTACCTGCTCTCCCTGCCCTGTTGGCATCCTCATACCTCATATCCTCTCTCCCTCTCTCTCTCTGAACACACCAGAGTGAACATGAAAGAAATATCAGTAAACAAGTATCTTGCCATAATGTTCAGGAATGGATTACTTACCATTTCTGATCTGATTATTATATCAATAAACATTGACTCACCACTTCTTGTGCTACTGCATACTTATCATCTGACTGGTATTCATTTTCTCACTGTTCTCAACTTTTCTTTTCTGAGGTTGCCCAAAAATCTGATGAATGTCATTGCCATCCTTCCTCTTGTTCATAGTGACACTCACTGTGAATGAAAGCTGACTAATAAAACTGCTTGCAATTTAAGTAAACAAACACTAATAGTTCTATTTATCATAAGCAAATACAGCTATACAGTATACTAAACGTATATGCAGTCAATGAAATCGACAACTGTCTGCACAAATAACACATGTAGCGCAACATAAATGATTGACACTTTACTCAGACTTCACGTGGGCTTTCTGACATTTCAAACAAAATCATTAATGTAAGACATTAACGTTAGTTGAATATGCACATGAGCACTATTGTGATGGTTTATTGACTAGCACTTGCAAATCGGCCCGTTTTACACTCTTTTTAGCCAACTATTATTTATTTCCACAATTACAGTTCCAGCACAAAATGCACAATCGAAAGGAAGATATACGTAAATTCATATTACATTTTAGTTTTCCACTTTGTAATACATTTGAAAGTAAAAAGAGAGTACAGTGTTTGTCATAGATTGTACCTACCAACAGCAACATACTTTGCTGAAGCACCTTTTGATTTTATTACAGCTCTCAGTCTTTTTAGGTAGGAGTCTCTATTTGCCCACTCTTCTTTCAGGTCTGGGCTCTGCCTGGGCCATTCCAAAACATTAATCTTCTTCTAGTGAAGTCATGCTTTTGTGGATTTTGATGTGCGCTTTGGGTTGTTGTCGTGCTGAAACGTGAACTTCATCTTCAGCTTTCTGAAGGTTTTGTGCCAAAATTGCCTGATATTTGGAACTGTTCATAATTCCCTCCACCCTGACTAAGGCCCTGGTTCCAGCTGAAGAAAAACAGCCCCAAAGCATGATGCTGCCACCACCATGCTTCACTGTGGGTATGGTGTTCTTTGGGTGATGTGGAATGTTGTTTTTGTGCCAAGCATACTTTTTGGAATTATGGCCAAAAAGTTCAACCTTAGTTTCATCAGACCATAACACAATTTCCCACGTGCTTTTGGGGGACTCAGCCGAACTTGGATGTTTTTCTTTGTATGAAAAGGCTTCCGTTTTGCCACCCTACCCCATAGCCCATTCATTTGAAGAATATAGGAGATTGTTGTCACAGGTAGCACACAGCCAGTACTTGCCAGAAATTTCTGCAGTTACTTTAATGTTGCTGTAGGCCTCTTGGAAGCCTCCCTGACCATTTTTTTTATTGTCTTTTCATAAATTCTGGAGGGACTTCCAGCTCTTGGTAATGTCTCTGTTGTGCCATATTTTCTCCACTTGATGATAACTGTTTTTACTGTGTTCCATGGTATATCTAATGCTTTGAAAATTATTTTCTACCCTTCACCTGACTGATATCTTTCAACAATGAGATCCCTCTGATGCTTTGGAAGCTTTCTGCAGATCATGGCTTTTGCTCTGGGATGCAACTAAGAAAATGTCAGGAAAATCCTACTAGAACAGCTGACCTTTATTTTTGATTAATCAGAGTCACTTTAAATGATGGCAGGTGTGTAATGACATTTATTTAACATGAGTTTGAATGTGATTGGTTAATTCTGAACACAGCCACATCCCCAGTTATAAGAGGGAGTGCACACTTATGCAACCAGGTTATTGTAAGGTTTTTATTTTTCATTTTTCCCCCTCTAAGATTTTAGTTTGTTTTTCAATTGAATTGTTCACAATATATAGGTCACATTAAAAGTGGAAAACGTTCTGACATGATTTATCTTTCTCTCATTCTTTTACATCACAAGAACCTGGCATTTTAACAGGACTTTTTACATCCACTGTATATGAAAAAGCTAATACAGTAGGATGTGTGTTCTAGCTACAACTCCATTTCCAAAAGAATTGGGATGCTGCGTAAAATTAAACCAGAATTTGCTAATTAAACCCTATATTTAATACCAAATCATTTATCCCTATATGTAATTGAAAATAGTACAAGGACAACAAAAAATTTTGAAACTGATAAATGCACCAAATGTTTTCAATAAAAGACAAATCTCGACTGCAGGCAGGCCAGTTTAGCACCCAGACTATTTTACCTCGGAGCCATGCTGTTGTATGTGCAGAATGTGGTTTGGCATTTTCTTGCTGAAATAAGCAAGGACTTCCCTGAAAAAGATGTAGTCTGGATGGTAGCATACACATACCATCACGGATGCTGACTTTTGAACCGTGCGGTGATAAAAAGACAGAGGATACGGTGTCCATGATTTCCCAAAATAATTTCACATTTTGATTAGTCAGACCATAGGACAGTTTTGCACTTCGCCTCAGTCCATTTTCAATGAGCTCAGGCCCAGAGAAGACAGCGGCGGTTTTGGATCTTCTTGTGCAGTATGTATTGTTCCTTTGCATTGTGGAGTTTTAACTTGCATTTGTAGATGCAGTGACAAACTGTGTTCACAAACAATGGTTTTCAGATATGTTCCTGAGCCCATGCAGTGATTTCCACTACAGAATTGTTTATAAGGCAGTGCCACCTGTGGGCCCGAATATCACGGCCACCCAATATTGATTTTCGGCCTTGTCCCTTGCATACAGAGATTTCTCCGGATTCTCTGAGTCTTTTAATGATATTATGTACTGTAGATGATGAGATCCCCAAACTGTTTACAACTTAACGTTAAGAAACATTATTCTGACAGACCCATCATCTACGAAATGATAATTTAATACCCAGTCATGATATTGACCTGTTGCCAATTTACCAATATGGTTTTGTTATATTCCACCAGGTATAAGTTTTTAACACTACACAACTTTTAGTCTTTTGTTGCCTCTGCCCCAACTTTTTTGAAAGTGTTGCCGGCATCTAAATCAAAGTGGGCATATTCAAGAAATAACATAATGTCTCAGTTTCAACATTTGATGTGTTGTCTGTGTACTATTTTCTATTACATATAGGGTTTCAATGACTGCAAATCATAGCATTCTGTTTATATTTACATGTTACACCCCAACTTTTTTGGAAACAGGGTTGTAGATAGTGAGTGAAGTAGCTAGTGTGTATGTGTAGAAGTCCATGGTTTTTAATCCCATCCTGATGTTGGCACCAAATGATAGAGTAATATAGCTAACTTAGCGAACTAACGCACAGTAAGTCTAAGATCATCTAAGAGAATTTAAATAGAATGTAAATCCATTTTTGATCAGTATAAATATGTTTGTTTGAAACACTCCCCTAACATTCAAATAAAAACTAAAAAATTACATGAATACAATGAAAAGCCACTTATAAAAATGATTGTGCTATTAGAATTTAATAATATTTTTTGTGGCCTCCCTGTGAATGCAGTACTAAAGAAATTTACTTTTTTAGACTGTCATGTACATTTTTCATGTAGGCCTGTGCCAAAGTGCCTTGCAGGATTTGTCAAAACTCTCCTTTTTACTTGAGCAGCTTTTTGTTATTTTCCCAAGTGATCCCACACAGCTTCAGTTGTGTTCATGATGGGGCTCTGTGGGGGCCAGACTAATACTGTGTGTTCCATCTGCAGACCGCACAAAGTAGTTCTTGTATGAGTTATTTACTTGAGGACAGTTACTATCAATTGAAATCCTGCAATTAGTTGCTCAAAATACAGAAGTGGACAAAGGGAAAATTGCATATCATTTTCTTGGCATTTTGTTGATATTATTCGTGATAGGCTACATTTCTAATGGTATAGTGTTTCCTTACATGTTTTGTTGCAGGGAAGCTGTCGCAAACTGCCTCATTGTTCCTCTGTTAGACACTTATACGTGGGTTTCTCCTAATTCTGTCAAGAGTCCTATCATTCAGAGTGACGTTCACTGGTGCAAGGACTTGAGAGACTGCTACATACTGGAGCTTTGTGAAAGGAGATGTAAAATTAACTTCAGCAATGGATTGGATTCAGAAACGTGTCAAAGGGACATTGCAGGAGCTGTCCAGCAAGTGCCAGAAAGTCTTTGCCATAGAGCACACACCATTCTAATAATCGGAATGCATGAGGCTGCTTGCTGATTGCTGTACAATTATGTCTCAGCCAAGGCACCACAATCTGCTTACCGCAATTGTTCTGAAGATGATTAAGAATGATGATCAGTAAAAACAACATTTTACTGCCACCTGCTCAACCATATTCCCCGCATTATTCTCCATATAATTCAAATCAGAGTGAGCAGACTCAAGAAGACTCTTGAGCTGGGATTTTGGATATGACTTGGAGTTACCCACAATGCAAAACAGATCTTCTACACAAAGGGAATATGTGTGTGTGCCCCTGTGAGTTAGTGGTGTAGCGTAAGGAGGAGTTGTTCGTTTGTGGTGTGGTGTGACTGATAGCAGAGCCACTGCTGCCCTCCCTGTGTGCTTTGCCCTGAGGGAGCCAGCAGTAAACACACAACCTTAGTGCAGCAATGCATCTGAGTCAGTGGCAAGCCATGACTTTTACACACACACACACACACACACACACACACACACACTTCTGTCTGGTACAATGGAGCACAGACACCTTTACTCAGCACAGTCAGTGATCCACTCCCACCATTCCTTTCCTTAACTGTGCAGCACAACTCCAAGTACCATGACTGGAAACTGACTGTGGTGTTTTCTGTGGTGATCGGGATTGTGGGATAGGCACTAAATACATACTTTATTTAGGGATCAGTGCTGATGCTAGGGGGGATTAGGACTTTCACTAAACTATTAGCCTATGGAACCAGGGAACAGAGGAGCTACACACAGTGTAAACATCACATAGGGAGGAGGATTAGTGCCAAGGTAAGGAGGTTGTTTGAGGGGGGGCGGGGGGGGGGGGTACTTCCCTGAACCAGACAGGCCCTTCCTTATCACTTTCCAGCACATTTTTTTGTTGCCATGTTGTTGCAGAGTATGGTGTTTAACAGTAACCAGATTTGCAGAAAAACTCACTTTACAGAGGCGAAATGTGATTATAGGGACATAATGTTTTTTTTTTACAAAGCTTCTGGCAAAAGGGGCAAGTGGAGAATGAAACATCTTTGGCTGGGATAAGGACTCTGAGGCTGCCTGGGGGTTCGGGGTAGGGGAGATGAGGGCTATTCTGTCTGCAGACGAACAGGCTGAACACGCAGCTGTAACCCACCACAGGTCCAGGGTCTCTGCACTGTTCTCTCACAGGGTAGGACCGGCAGTTTGAGACTAATACTTATTATAGAACAGCAAGCACTGCACTGATGCGTGTGAGTCATCCATTGTGGTCAATAACCTGCAATATACAGAAGAAAATATTATGTAGAAGCTGACTATTGGTGGATGCACAGCCAATGACTTTACCACCACTGTGTAGGAATTTGGATGTTTGGTCGAATAACCTACTAAAAAATATATTTTTTGGTTTGCCCATAATTTTCCTTATATTTCACCTGCTGGGTTCCACTGAGAACATTCAAATTATGCTAGAGACAGAGCTGGCTTAAAACCACCTGTGGGTTTACAAAAGCCTTTTATATTCAAGACATCTGCTCACACACTAAGAAGGAGTTCAAAATGGCAACCCACCTGCAGAAAGAGAAGTGGCTCCCGGACTGTTAATGTCACCCGTCTCAGCAAGGCAAGGCTGCTCCCTTTGAGCACAACTTCTGCACTGTATTGTGCCAGGCAGAAATCACTGTCAATAATTGCTTGCCTTTTATTAATCTCTGAACCACCCAAAACCTCAACAGTAGCAAAAATCTAGGCCAAACAGAAGCTTAAGGAAATTGAGAACTAGCCAGTCATGACCTTGACCTAAAATCTCAACACAATGACCAATGACAAAGTTTATTTGAACATATATATATATGAGCTACTTTAGGGTTGGATATACTGTATCAAAATCACAATGGAGTCAGTGATCAAACGATAACTTTTCCTTTCATGCAGACACCTTACATAGTTTTGACACATTAGCGCATTTCTGTACATAGGAATGAAAGGTCCCAGACTGGCCGGAGTCCTAGGGGAGCCTGCCGGAATGGTCTGCTGGATTAATCAATGTCATCATCTAGGGGAGGCAATTAAAACTCAGGGTTACAGGGGAGGCCAGCTCTCCAGGTGGGCAGAGAGAGAAGGATGGAGAATGGGAGGAGAAACAGGGAGAATGTGTGTGCATGTGTGTGGCGTGCCAGGCAGCAACAAGCATACTAGACCCAGAGCCAAGGTGACATCTGAAGCCAAACGTCCCGGCGCACTCCCAGATGGAATGGCCTGAGCGAGAGAGCCGTGTGTCAGTGCCACCTTGACAGAGCGGGGACCTCTCCAAGGCACATGTACAGCTCTCACTCTGCTCGGAATCGACAGGCACTCATTTCTTGTGGGAAACATGAAAGAATAGCAGCAAGGAGGTGCATTTGCTGCTGCTATGCAGCAGAGACATGTGGCAAAAACACGATAGCCCAGTGTTCATGTCATGAAGGGTGAGGAATAATCGCATCTATGTGCAACAGGCTTCATGGGAAAGACAAAATTGTTTTGTACCGAAAGGCCACCGTTGAAGTTAATCGGCCAAAACCTAACTCAAAGTACTCCTGATTTTCGTCTGAAGAGGCTATTCCGGTGTTGTTCGCACAATTTGTAGATAATGCTTTCGTTTTACTGATAGGCACTCTTCTATGTCTCTCACACACACACAGCCACATGCAGTGCTCGAGCAAGGCCCCCTTCTTATACCATTGTTAGGCTTGCAAATGTAAACAACGTGAGGTCTCAAACCCCCAGGAAGAAAAAAGGAAAATTATTGAAACTCAACTAATTTCTGCAGGAATACTACAATTGACAGTTTCCTGTCCAGATCAGTACTTCAGCTCTCTCTGTGTGACCTGACAACATACATCAGCCAGGCTAGAAGGGGGAGTGCACTCAGAGGCATATTGCCTACATTTGCACAGGCAAAGATGCTTGACAAGGGAAACATTTAAGGAATTGGAAAAATGCTGCCATTAAAACCAGCTACATAACGTTGGGCTCAATTTCATGCAAAAATATTTAAATTGTTATCTAAACCACTCTAAAGCAGATTTTGGCTGTGGTTTCTCTAGAAAGCATGTGTCTTCTTCCTAAAACAGGAAAGGTTCTACCTGCCATGATGCCCTAGATAGATATGATTATGTTTGCCAATTATTATCAATCT
This sequence comes from Esox lucius, assembly GCF_011004845.1. Lineage (NCBI taxonomy): Eukaryota > Metazoa > Chordata > Actinopteri > Esociformes > Esocidae > Esox > Esox lucius. The sequence continues at coordinate 16,958,537 of NC_047576.1, forward strand.
CTCTGGCCCTGAGGCAAGTTCACTTCAAAAAGCCCCATTGTAAGATCTCTCTCCACAGTTTTTTGGCACTGAGCATGAAGTGGCTTCACCATGTTCTCCCAGTATAGTTCCTCAACTTATTGCTGAGCTCTCCAGGCTACAATAAATCATGCATAAAACAATGTAAACCCTAAAATTTTTCCATGTAACTGCACAAAGTAACTCTTGACACCTTATTTCATCATAATATTTTGACAAAGCCTCCCCAAATAAACAAATCAGGTAAACAAAACGTACAGTAATATAAACACCTCAGCGCGGCTTCCGATTGAGTTCTAAGACTCTGCCATGACAAATCAAAGCCTGGTACTCTTCTTCATCCTTTGTACCGAGAATGTACAAGAATGTTTGATGAGGCTTTTAAGGCATTTCAGCTTAAAATGTGAACGAGCCGCCTTTCAACTTCAATGAACAGTGTAATGTTTTATTAACGTGCTGTCTCAAAATAGTGTGGGGCCTCGCTCTCAGAGTGTGTTCGTAGGAGGATAAAACAGATCCTGATGACAGCACCTTCACTGTTTTTTCAAGGCTCACTTCAGCTCAACATCTGCCATAAGGCCAGGGCCTCTATTCTTTTTTGTGGCACTTTTGTTTTCATGCACTCAAGCGCCAGGCGCATGATGTGGCTCATAGTTCAGTGCCAACACCGCCATCCCTGCCATCCCGGCCATACAAAACAGATGCAGTTAAAAGACCACACGCTGTAGTGGAGGAAGTACATTATAACAAAGCAAAAACTGCACTTCATTCCAGACAGCATTCAGACCTTGGTTCTACAATGAAACATTGAGTACTCACTATCTCTTGGGCCTCTCCATGTAGGCCACAAAAGGATTTGACAATTTTACCCACGGTGCAATGGAGTCGCTCGTCGAGACAGCACTTGTCACTCTCAGCAAGTCTCCGGAGGCCTATTGACTATTATGCGCCGCAGCGTGTCTCGACAGCGCTGTAAAATATACCAAACAAGCACGGTGAGCGCCGCCATGCTGAGCAGCCTGCACTCTGCCAGTCAATCCACATCTAAAACCCCTTGTGAAGCGCAGGTTGATGTCAGGAAGAAAGAAAAATACCTCAGTGCACAGTCATCATTTACCTCGGCATGTCGGGTGCTGTTTCTTCTCCTAATTTAAAACAGATTGGAAGATATAAGACAAAGCATATCTAGGAATACGGAGGCACATATTGTGGCAGGAAGTCAACTTGTTCTTTCACACCTGGCATGCAATTATCAGGTATACTTTTCACACCTGGCATGCAATTATCAGGTATACTTTTCACACCTGGCATGCAATTATCAGGTATACTTTTCACACCTGGCATGCAATTATCAGCTGTACTTTTCACACCTGGCATGCAATTATCAGGAATTCCTTTGAACAGTAGTTAGCCAGACAAAGTACCTGTATACAGATACATGTGATGAGGGTAAATACCTGCACAGTATTTAAGAGTGTCCTCTAGTGAAACTACCGTCTTACTCCTCCAATATTCAGGTCAACCATCTTGCAGCAAAGAAACTGAATTCACACTGATATATTGGCTCTTTTAGTCCTGGACAATGTCTATGGGAAAAGCACACTTGCTTCATCCAAACTATGCTGCCTTCATAAAACAATCAGATCCTTTCACTTTCTAAAATTTTTGTTGTGATCCAAATGTATTATATAATTGATTTAAAAAAAATAAATGCCAACAGCAATCACATTTTAAAGTCTTCTTGCATATACCACCTAAGATTTTGTCAGTTTCCTTGCAGATCCTTTTGTTCAAGATTGGATGGGGAGCATTTTGATATCCGTGATCTTCTATATTGACCTCAGTCAGACCATCACTAATGTGTTATGGTCCTTACCACGAATTATGCCTTGCATGATTGGCTGCCATCAGCCAAGACCATATACAAAAAACACAATGCCACCCAAGGGTGGCATGGTTAGCATATATGGTTAGTATACTGCAATCCTGGGTAGCATATTTCTTCAGTACCATTTTGGAGGCCACTCGCCATTTTTGGTTTTGATCAAAATGTTTGTAACTGCCAGGTAACTCTCTCGTATGCAGAATATTATTTTGGGCATAGATGTTTGGTTGTCTACAGTTCTAGATATTAGTTTCTCATTCACCTATTTATTGGAGTCAAAATTACAGATGTGGAAGTAATTGCACCTGCATTTGCATCACCTATTGGTCTATCTTGTGTAGGCTACAGTGGGGAGAACAAGTATTTGATACACTGCCGATTTTGCAGGTTTTCCTACTTAGTAAGCATGTAGAGGTCTGTAATTTTTATCATAGGTACACTTCAACTGTGAGAGACGGAATCTCAAAAAATTCCAGAAAATCACAATGTATGATTTTTAAATAATTAATTTGCATTTTAATGCATGACATAAGTATTTGATCACCTACCAACCAGTAAGAATTCCGACTCTCACAGACTTCTTAGTTTTTCTTAAAGAAGCCCTCCTGATATGGGTAGGAATTCATCCACGATCCAGATAGAATAGAATAGCGATGTTATAGACCTGCACAAGGCTGGGATGGGCTACAGGACAATAGGCAAGCAGCTTGGTGAGAAGGCAACAACTGTTGGCGCAATTATTAGAAAATGAAAGAAGTTCAAGATGACGGTCAATCTCCCTCAATCTGGGGCTCCATGAAAGATCTCACCTCGTGGGGCATCAATGATCATGAGGAAGGTAAGGGATCAGCCCAGAACTACATGGCAGGACCTGGTCAATGACCTGATTAAAATCCTGCAGCGCACGCTAGGTCCCACTGCTCAAGCCAGCGCATGTCCAGGCCCGTCTGAAGTTTGCCAATGACCATCTGTATGATCCAGATGAGGAATGGGAGAAGGTCATGTGGTCTGATGAGACAAAAGTAGAGCTTTTTGGTCTAAACTCCAGTCGCCATGTTTGGAGGAAGAAGGAGGATGAGTACAACCCCAAGAACACCATCCCAATCGTGAAGCATGGAGGTGGAAACATCATTCTTTGGGAATGCTTTTCTGCAAAGGGAACAGGATGACTGCACCGTATTGAGCGGAGGATGGATGTGGCCATGTATCGCAAGATCTTGGCCAACAACTTCCTTCCCTCAGTAAGAGCATTGAAGATGGGTCGTGGCTGGGTCTTCCAGCGCAACAAACACCTGAAACACACAGCCAGGACAACTAAGGAGTGGTAAGAAGCATCTCAAGGTCCTGGAGTGGCCTAGCCAGTGTACCAAATATTACATTCTGCTTTTCTGATGTATCAAGTACTTATGTCATGCAATGTAAAATCGGCAGTGTATCAAATACTTGTTCCCCCCACTGTATATGTGTCTATCATAGTATGGCAATGTACACAGTCACTACTGTAAGTCACTCTGGATGAGAGTGTCTGCCAAATGGCTGGTAATACTTGAGCTGGACATCATGCTGCCCCCGGGTGGTGTGACTAACTGACAGCTAGCGCACTTGCAGTGCTGCTGCTCGTGGCTCCTGAATTGTTCCCAGGTTTTGTCTTGGCTGCTGCCTGGGTATCCCAACATATGGTGATGGGCTCAGAGGAGTAGGTAGCCGGGTCCTAATTGGCTCTGCATTCCACTGAGTCCACTCCCTATTTGCTTGTGGCATGGGGTATATGTTCTTCCTTTAACTGAGGTGGCAGCTCATCAACCTATCAGTTCTGTACCAGGTCTTAAGTTGTTGGGGGTTATCGTCTGGCGGAGCAGTTAGTTGCAGTTGTTTACATATCAACTTTGTATCCCTACTCCAGAACAAGGTTTGCACCTATTCCGAGAATTCTGATTCTTTTCCAAAAGGCGGGATTGTGGGTATTCCCCTGTTGAGATGTTTGACTTATCTTTGCTCTGTCCAAAGGGCATGTGTTGATTGTTGCAGAGAGGGGGATCTTTCATATACCGCACTTTGGGTAGTATGTGTATTTGGACTGAAGAATTCTTGGCCGCCTTCTCTCATTTTCTGTCCAAGGCTGTCTCATAACTAAGGGGGTGTGAGAAGCCTTGAGCATCCTCAAACACTTCCACATCGGCAATCATCTGGAGGCTGCATAGTTTTGGGGCTTTTCTGGGTTAATGGGTGGCGGTTGGGGTTCCTCTGGGCCTCCTCAGTACCTCTCTCATACAGGGGTGGTATACAGCATTCTTCCTTTACAGCTGACAATTCATTAGGGTGGAGCTTGAACTGGTGGACACGTGTCTCCTGGCCTTCTGTCCCTGGAAAGGCATGGTTGGGTTATTTCAGAGAAACCCCCTCTGGCGAGCAGTCTGGGAAGAAGCTATGCACTGTATGTCCACGTCCCTCAAGTTCTAGACATGATGAGTGTTCATGAGGATGGAGTCTCCAAATAATTCCCAGAGGAGGTATGCCATTACTGTGTCGCCTCCAGGTTGCTAAGGGGCTCAGGTCCCGGGCTCTTTCAGATTTGGCTTCCTTAAGGGTCATCCATGTGCCAAGCAAATCATACTATTGACCTTCTATCCAGGTCAGGCCATCTCTCCATGGAGTAACTGGGTCCTTTTGATGCCACTGAGGTAGCTTGGAGGTACATGAACCCTGAGCTTGCTCACCTCCTCTGGGGATGTCCTCGGGACCTTCCTAGCAGGGCGGGCCTCCTGCTTCCCTCCAGAAATGAGCCAACATACTGTCCATTCCTTAGCAGCAGATTAATCTCCAGTCTCCCAGTCCCTGCCATTAGAGCACCGTCATAGCGTGATGCTCCCATGGCCATGCTTCAACATAGCGATGGTATTAGCCAGGTGATGAGCGGTACCTTGATTGAAATTAATGTAGTGGGATTTAGGCATGCGATTTTGGTCTCATCAGACCAGAGAATACTTTCCTTCTTGCTTTCAGAAGTCCTACAGGCAGCATGTCATATGCTTTCTATAGCCACTATCCTGTAAATGCCTGATTGATTGAGTGCTGAAGAAACAGTCCTTTTGGTAGATATCTCTGTAGAGCATCTCTGAAGCTCTGTTACAGTGGCCATTGGGTTTTTGGTCTCCTTCCTAACCAAGACTCTTCTTGCCAAGTAACTTAGTTTGGCCAGAGGGCCAGCTTTAGAAATTGTCTAGGAGGTTCCAGACTTCTTTCATTACACAAAATTAGAGACCACTGTGCTCCTGGAAACTTTAAATGCAATTTTTATAACCTTCCCCAGACCTATGTCTTGACACAATTCAATCTCAGAGGTCTACGGAGAGATCCTTGAATTTTGTGGAGTTTTTTTTTTACTTTGATATGCACTGCGAAGTGTGGAACTTCATAGAGTAAGGTGTATGTCTTTCTAAATCATGTCCAATCCACAGAATTTTCCACAGATGGGTTATAATCAAGTTCTACAGGAAAAGATCATCAAAGGATACAGGGTGCATCAGAGCTCAATTTGAGTGTCATGGCAAAGGGTCTGAATACCTAAGTCCATGAGATATATCCGTTCTTATTTAAAATAAATTGTTCCAAATTTCCAAAAACATTATTTTGCGTTGTCATTATGGGGTGTGTAGATTGTTTGGGAGACCAAAATGGCATACACTTTTCAACTTCCTCATGACCACACAACACTGATGTTGTTTATTTTTCTTCCAGTTTTAGAATATCCAAACATATGTTTGCATAATCTACGCTAGGAAAATGCCCCGCAGTGGTGCTGGGTGATAATTTGATAAATTAGCATTGTGGTAGACACGCAAAACTCTGCTACAGAGCAAAAAGAAAATATTCATCAACACATAACACTGAGTTTAATGAATGGAAGAGACTAGAGAACCTAGTTAACGCCGGCCCTTTTGTTCATCCGAAACAAAAACAAACACCTATAAAAACAGTATATAAAAAAACAAAAGGTTACGTTTTTGTAAAGAAAAATCTGTATGGAAGAATCTGCATTTGTTGTGGACCTCCACTCATCAATTCAGGTTTTTCCTTTAATTTGTCACCCGTCTCTATTGCTTATGTAGAAACAACATGACAGTAAAAGCATAAGTCAATTATGTATTTCCATTGTAAACCCTGAGGTGTATGGTCCAAAACACCACAATAAGATACCAAAAATAAGATGGTTGAATTGTTCACTCATCAGCCAGCTTTTAACAATCTTTTAAGCCTAAATTAATTCATGGTTGGTATGGCATTGAGTTGTTGTGGTAGTAGGGTTCACCTCTCTATGAATAAAACAATTAAGCTAAGTAAACCAGCAGGGTTTTTAGGGCCAAGTAGGAGTGTTTTTTTATCATCTAAAAGCTGAAGTTACTTGAGGTCAGTAACAGCCCCAGCCAAAAGGGTAACCAACATTGTGTTGTACAAAGCAAGGAACCTCTTTATCACCTTGTAAACAAGATATAAATAAATGGAAAGTGACCAGTGTTCACACGGAATGTGTGTGTGTGTGTGTGTAAGTGAGAGACTTGGGAAATGTGTGTCATTGAGTGTGTGTCCTTTGAGTGTGCGTGAATGAACTTGAGTGTGTATTTAGAGTGTGAGTTTGCAACAGGGCTCTAATATTATTAGAGCGCAGAGCAGATTAACAGTCTGAAGGCCAGGGGGTAGACGTCTCTGTCCTTGTTATGAAGCTCCTGAACTGCCTCTGTCTACTAGAGGGTAACAATGTGTACAACCCATAGCTCAGTTGGCTGAGCTCAGTGGTGAGGTTTGTTGTCTTTTTGCAGCACAGTGATGAGTAAATGTCCTGAAGGGCAGGCAGAGTGCCCTGATAGTGTGCTGGGCTGACCTAATGTCACCATTACAGCAAAAACATTGACTCCAAAACGTAGGTGAATCCAGATATAAGCATAGACTTTAATGATTAGGGACATGCTGTTCTGCATTATTCACCACAGTGGGTGTACGGTTGCACCATTTCAGGACAATGGTGTAATGCATTGTGGGATTGTTGACGTGCTGTACCCTGCCTGCTGTTACCTACCTGGCTACCTGCCAAACTTTTTCGAATTTACTCGATATAAACTAATTGGTCAAAATTCTATTTTAGAGTTTTACCAACGCAATATTTATCTGTTGACCTCTTACCCAACTTTTCTACACCGGGACTCTTTTTGGACATAATTAACAGAACTACTCACCCCTGAACACCCGAGGCTAAGTATCATTACAATGCCTTTTCACTGTAATTGTTGTAGCAACAACACGGAGGAGAATGTTCGTCTTAAGTTAAAGATAGCAGAGTTAGAGGCTCGGCTTCTGACGCAAATGCCAGGCAAGGATTATGCTAGTGTAGAAATAGAAAAATCTGCGTCAGTGCCACCAGGTAGAAACGATAGTTTTGTTAGCCCCCCGGCACAGCTCCTGCAGCCGGGCAATAACTTTCTCTTGGTCACTGGGAAGAAATGCCGTCGACCAGTTAAACCTGAATCGTTGCTAAAACCAACTGAGACTTTGAACAGGTTTTCCCCACTGGAGTCGGAGTCAAGGCCCGAGCCGTCTTCGGAGGGGAATGGTCGGCAGGCATGTTCTACCGGTGGACTTGAAAAACTGAAAACTTTAGTCATTGGCGATTCCATCACACGCAGTATTAGACTAAAGAATCAGCCGGCGATCGTACATTGTTTACCGGGGGGCAGAGCCACCGACGTAGCCGCAAATCTGGGGTTGGTGCTAGCGAAGTCTAAAACTGGCACGTATAGAGAGTACAGAGATATTGTTATCCACGTTGGCACCAACGATGTTAGGATGAAACAGTCAGAGGTTACGAAGCAGAACATAGCATCAGCGTGTAAATCAGCTAGAAAGATGTGTCGGCATCGAGTAATTGTCTCTGGCCCCCTCCCAGCTAGGGGTGGTGACGAGCTCTACAGCAGACTTGCGCAACTCAATCGCTGGCTGAAAACGGAGTTCTGCCCGTCGCAGGAGGTAGAGTTTGTAGATAACTGGCCTTCTTTTTGGGACTCTCCCAGAAATAGGGCCAGGCCTGATCTGCTGAGGAGCGACGGACTCCATCCTAGCTGGAGTGGTGCTCTTCTTTTGTCTAGGAACATTGACAGGAGTCTCACTCCTATAGCTTTAACATGAGATAGGGTGCAGGTCAGGCTGCAGGCTGTTAGCCAGCCTGCTAGCATAGTGGAGTCTGTCAATAGCATAGCCAGAGTAGTTAGTACAGCTTTACCTATTGCCACTGTGACTCGTTCCAGGCTGAGAAAAGTTAAACAAGGTAGTGCTAACAAAAACAACCTTATTAAGATAAAGCCTTCCTCCACCTCGGTCAAAAATAAAAATAATTGTATCACTTCGCATCTCAAAATGGGACTCCTAAATATTAGATCTCTTGCTCCAAAGGCAGTTGCGGTAAATGAATTAATCTCTGATCATAAACTAGATGCTATTGGTTTATGTGAAACGTGGCTAAAGCCTAAAGAATTCACTGCCTTAAATGAGGCCTCTCCTCCTGGCTATACTAGTGATCATATCCCTCGTGCATCCCGAAAAGGAGGGGGTGTCGCTAATATTTATGACAGTAAATATAAACTTACTCTCAAACATATCACAGAGTTTCATTCTTTCGAAGTTTAACTCATGAAAGTTAACCAGGCCGATAAATCATTTTACATAGCTACTATTTATAGGCCCCCCGGGCCATACACATTGTTCCTCAATGAGTTTCCAGAATTCTTGTCTAACCTTGTAGTCATGGCAGATAGTATTCTAATTTTTGGCGATTTCAATATCCATATGGAAAACCCCCATGATCCTCTTCAAAAAGCCTTTCAAGCCATAATCGACTCAATGGGTTTCATCCAACATGTCTCAGGTCCAACACATTGCCACAATCATACCTTAGATTTAGTCCTGTCACGAGAAATAGATATTGTAGATCTAATAATTTACCCCCAAAATCCTGGATTATCGGATCACTGTCTTATTACATTTACCGTTAAAACAAGAAATTCACTTGCCCCCCAAACAATGAGTTTCAAAAGCCGTACTATAAATTCTCGGATTACAAATAAATTCCTTGATATTCTTACTAGTTCGCTCTTAAATGACAGAGTAAATAAATCTGTAAACGATCAAATCGAGGATCTAAACTCAATACTGCGAAATACATTAGACATAGTTGCACCACTAAAAACTAAAGAAATACGCAACAAGAAACTTGCTCCTTGGTACACCGACAATACTAGAGCACTTAAGCAAGCCTCCAGAAAATTGGAGCGAAAGTGGCGCTCCACCAAGTTGGAAGTATTTAGACTAGCCTGGATAGACAGTACAGTACAATACCGAAAATCACTCACGTCTGCTCGATCAGCTTATTTCTCCAACCTGATTGAGGCGAACAAAAACAATCCAAAATTTCTCTTTGATACAGTTGCAAAGTTAACAAAAAAGCAAAGCTTAGCATGTGAAGTGGGTCTTCACTTTAGTTGTAATGAATACATGAACTACTTTGATGAAAAGATCGTCACCATTAGAAAACAAATAACTGAATCCCTAAATAGTTATGGTCCTAAAAATCTCGGTTGTCCGGAAAATTTCCGGAGCCTCCCTGATCAGGTGTCAATGGGGACACTTGAGTTTTTTGATACCGTATCGCTCGACACATTTACAAAATTTGTAATGAGTTCTAAACCCACAAACTCTCAGCTAGACCCGATTCCTACAAAATTACTGAAGGAGTTATTTCCTGTGCTAGGTCAGCCAATGCTGAACATAATAAATTGCTCCCTTTCCTCCGGATGCATACCAAACTCACTAAAAATTGCGGAAATTAAGCCTCTTCTAAAAAAATCTAATCTAGATCCCGACATATTAAACAATTATAGGCCAATATCGAACCTCCCGTTCCTCTCAAAAATCTTAGAAAAATGTGTTTCCCAACAACTGAATGCCTTCCTAAAGACAAAAAACATTTATGAAATATTCCAGTCTGGTTTTAGATCCCATCATAGTACTGAGACTGCACTCGTGAAGGTAACAAATGACCTTCTAATGGCCTCAGACAAAGGTTCCGCATCCGTCCTGTTGCTTCTTGATCTTAGTGCTGCTTTTGACACTATTGATCACTCCCTTCTCTTAGAGAGACTGGAAACCAATATTGGGCTACGTGGACATGTTCTAGCCTGGTTTAAATCTTATTTATCTGAAAGATATCAGTTCGTTAGTGTGGATGGCATATCCTCTGACAAGTCAAAGGTATGCTTTGGAGTTCCTCAAGGCTCGGTTCTGGGCCCATTACTTTTCTCACTATACATGCTCCCTCTGGGCGATGTAATCCGAAATCACTATATTAACTTTCACTGTTATGCTGATGACACACAGTTATATATTTCAATGAAGCATGGAGAAGCCCCTAAATTAGCTATTTTGGAAGCATGCGTTTCAGATATTAGGAAGTGGATGACAGAGAATTTCTTGCTCTTAAACTCAAATAAAACAGAAATGCTCCTTTTAGGACCCAAAAAACAAAGAGCGTTGTTAGCAGATCTCACTGTGAACCTCGACGGCTGCAAGGTCGTATCCCAAAAAACTGTAAAAAACCTTGGCGTTACCCTTGACCCTGACCTCTCCTTTGAAGAACATATAAAATATGTCTCAAGAGTTGCTTATTTTCATCTTCGAAACATCGCAAAAATTTGAAACTTCCTATCAAAAACTGATGCAGAAAAATTAATCCATGCTTTCGTTACTTCTAGATTAGATTACTGCAATGCTCTTATCTCTGGTTATCCAGACAAATTAATAAATAAACTTCAATTAGTGCTGCACACAGCTGCTAGAATCCTAACTAGAACAAAAAAATTTGAACACATTACTCCTGTCCTGGCATCCTTACATTGGCTGCCTGTTAGGGTTAGGGCTGATTTTAAGGTTTTACTCTTAACCTATAAATCAATATAGGACTTGCTCCTACTTACCTTGCTGAAATGATCCAGCCATATATACCTACACATAACCTTAGATCGCAAGACGCAGGCCTTTTAATTGTACCTAGAATTTCTAAACAAACAATTGGCGGCAGGGCCTTTTCTCATAGAGCTCCACTCCTGTGGAATGATCTGCCAATTAAGGTTAGAAATGCAAACTCAGTGCAAACTTTCAAGTGTCTACTAAAAACTCATCTCTACAGCACGGTTTATAATTAGGTGTAGCCTGGCCCGGGGGCGTGAAGGTGACCAGTAGGCTTGATACTGTCCACCCTTGCTGTCTTGCCAGGTGGGCTCTCGTCGCCACTGGGATGCCCTCCCTCCAATGCCCTTTGGGGGAAGAGTCACTGGCTTGTTGTTGACTCTCTATTGCGCACTTGTGCAGTTGGGCTGTACGCTACTAGCAATACTCGGCCCTCATTCAGGGGGGTTGCGGTTGGTGGGTGTCCCTTTGGTTGATGCCTGGCAATGTGGTTGGATTGATTTCCTGCCTGTTGGGCCCTGTCCGGGGCCTCCCCCGGGTAGGGCCACAGTGTCACCGGACCCCCCCCGTCTCAGTTTCCAAGGTGTTACGCTGCTATATTATTGTGCTGGGGGACATGAGGGATGTACTACTAACTTTTCTCAGTTTCCTCCAATTTTAAATTTTAGAAGGAGATGAGGTCCTGGTCCACACCTGCGGATTACCTGGTTTGGGGGGACCGTTGCTGTTCCTGTCCTTGTCCACCTGGTCATACTTCTGACCTAGTCTAAAATCAAATGTACTCTGGATTTAGCCAAGAGAAATTTATTTATTATTCCAATTGGACTCTTAATATCTCACCCGGCACAGCCAGAAGAGGACTGGTCACCCCTCTGAGCCTGGGTCCTCTCTAGGTTTCTTCCTAAAATTCGACCTTCTTAGGGAGTTTTTCCTAGCCACTGAAATTCAACACTACTGTTGTTTGCTCCTTGGGGTTTAAGGCCGGGTGTCTCTGTAAAGCACTTTGTGACAACTGCTGTTGTAAAAAGCGCTTTATAAATAAATTTTGATTGATTTTTTTTGATTGATTGTAATGGAGGAAAAGGAACTTCAACCATTTGATCCTCAACAACGACCCTGTTTTACAGAAGAAGGGGGGGTGCTCTTTCTTCCGTCTCCTTAAGTCCACACTAAGATCCTCCATTTTGTTTGTACATGGAGGAAAAGAGGTTGCTTACCAGACCCCACTGCACAAAGGCTATAACCTTCCTTCCTGTAAGCCATATCACTGTTACTTAAAATCATACCTGCCAGTGTGGTGTCATCACAACACAGGATGAATTAATTGAAGTCTTAAGAGGGACCAAAAGAGGGGTTTACATGCCCTTGAGGGACATCCATGTTAAAGGTCAGCTTGGTAGAGGTGTTAAACCCACCCACCAGGGGTTGGCCAAACAGGTAGTGAAGGATCCAGTTGTGCAGGACTGGTCCAGCTACAGTTCTCCTCAATTCCCGATGGCCTGAAAGGCCACTGCGCTTTTCAAGCCCAAGCTGTATTCAATAAATAGCATACAGGTATTCCTGTTTCCCAATTGGGATAGAGGGGTGTACAGTGTAGTGGTGTTATCCACTGTTTGGTCTGAATATAAAACACAATGCATCCAATGTGGCAGTTATGATGGAGGTGATTTGGTCCTTGACCCATCTATCAACCACGTTTTGATGACCAAAGTGGATGGTAGGATGTTTGAATGCTCCAACAACGGTGGAGGACAACCGAATGGGAAAAAGAGAGGTTGAATATGCCAAACACTCCAATTATCTGCAACTACAGATAATTCAAATCCTACACATTTTGTCTACAGGGAATGGGAGCCCAGATTTTTATATGTAAATTATTATCATTCATGTAATTATTACTGTAATATTTTACCCTAATATTGCCAGATAAGGTGACTGACAACATACTATCATATTCAGCAATGACCTGGGAGCAGTTAGGGTTAACCGCCTTTCTCAAGGACATGAATGCTCGAGATTTGATCCAGAAACCTTTCAATTACTGTTCAGATGCTCTAACCACTAAGTTAACATCCCCGCCCCTGGAGGCTCCTGTTGTATTTCTTTAAACATGCAAAGATGTTCACTATTCTGGATGGTGTCAAGGGTTTATGACGCATATGTTTTTACCTTTATAGTCTATTCTTTTCTGAAGTCCCTATCACATTCTTCTCATGTGTGACCAATTGAGATGTGGCCCAAATATTGTCCTTGTACTGACCTTTTGTCTTTGCAAAGGTCGTAGCTTGTCTGATTGTACTCAACCAATATGTTTTAAATTGGCTTTCATTATTTCCTAGGCTATGTACTGCTGCAATCTCACTACCTTCCACAGCAACAACACAATTGCACCAGCAGTATCTTCATGTACCATATGTAAAGTGGATATAAAAAGTCTACACACCCCTGTTAAAATGCCAGGTTTTTGTGATGTAAAACATTTGACAAAGATAAATCATGTCAGAACTTTCTCCACCTTTAATGTGACCTACAACATGAACAAGTCAATTGAAAAACAAACTGAAAACTGAAAATCTCCCAATAACCTGGATGCAAAAGTGTGCACACCCTTAAACTAATACTTTGTTGAAGCACCTTTTGATTTTATTAAAGCACTCAGTCATTTTGGGTAGGAGTTAATAAACATGGCACATCGCTCCAAATCTGTCAGATTGCAAGGACATCTCCTGTGCACAGCCCTCTTCAGATCACCCCACAGATGTTCAATTGGATTCAGATCTAGGCTCTGGCTGGGCCATTCCAAAACGTTAATCTTCTTCTGGTGAGGCCATGCTTTTGTGGATTTGGATGTGTGCTTTGGGTCATTGTCGTGCTGAAACTTGAACTTCATCTTCAGCTTTCTAACGGAAGCCTGAAGGTTTTATGCCAAAATTGCCTGCTATTTGGAACTGTTCATAATTCTCTCCAACCTGATTAAGGCCATGGTTCCAGCTGAAGAAAAACAGCCCCAAAGCAGGATGCTGCCACCACCATGCTTCACTGTGGGTATGATGTTCTTTGGGTGATGTGCAGTTTTGTTTTTGCATCAAACATATCTTTTGGAATTATGGCCAAAAAGTTAAACCTTGGTTTCATCAGACCATAACACATTTTCCCACCTGCTTTTGGGGGATATTTGTTTTGCAAACTTCAGCCGGGCTTGGATATTTTTCTTTGTAAGAAAAGGCTTCCAATTTGCCACCCCACCCCATTCATATGAAGAATACGGGAGATTGTTGTCACATGTAGCACACAGCGAGTACTTGCGAGAAATTCCTGCAGTTCCTTAAATGTTGCTGTAGGCCTCTTGGAAGCCTCCCTGACCAGTTTTCATCTCGTCTTTTCATTAATTTTGGAGGGACGTCCATTTCTTGGTAGTGCCATATTTTCTCCACTTGATGATGGAATATCTAATGCTTTGGAAATTCTTTTGTACCCTTCACCTGACTGATGTCTTTGAAAACTGAGACCCCTCTGATGCTTTGGAAGCTAGCTGCGGACCATGGCTTTAGCTCTGAGATGCAACTATGAAAATGTCAGGAAAATCCAACTAAAACAACTGAACTTTATTTGTGATTAATCAGAATCACTTTAAATGATGGCAGGTGTGTTATGACAACTATTTTACATGAGTTTGAATGTGATTGGTTAATTCTGAACACAGCCACATCCCCAGTTATTAGAGGGTGTGCACACTTATGCAACCAGGTTATTGTACAGCTTTTATTTTTCAAACATTATTTATCTTTTTCTCATTCTTTAACATCACAAAAACCTAGCATTTTAACAGGGGTGTGTAGAACCTGTTTGCTGACCATAAAAAAACACACTTTTTCTAAACTAGAAAAAATATTTCCCAAAGAGAAAGGAATAACAGCCTATAGGAATGTCCAAGTGGCTAAATATCAAAAATTTAAATGTGATGTTTTGTCACGGTGAGAAACAACCACCTTGAATTATTTTTAAAATACTGACAGTCAGGACTTCAAATGAATAACCACCTTAGTTATACTCAGTTTTAGTTTTACAAGTATTAAAATGGGAACATACTTAAAAAACTGGTCGAGATATTTGTATTTAATTGGATTTGTAAGTCTCTCGAATATAGAAAAAACAATTCCCAATCTTGAAAAGATACAGTGACTAAAATCTAATAAAATGGATAAATGGTCAATCTTATCATTATTGTAAAAGTTCCATTTGTTGCTTGGTACAAGTTGTTAATTAAAGGGAAATACCTTTTCTCCCTAATTAAAGGCTCCATACAATACATGCCCTAAAGCTAAATACAACACATTCACTGTGGAGATTATGTAGAACAGCCTGCAACACACTGCATCCAGAGGACACTGGCCCAGTTCTGATAGCAGTTTGTATTACATTTTTTATATTTGGGGGTGGAATATAATGTTGAGGCCTGATCAATTAAGGGATAAGAAAATATGATTAGAATAAGAATATGTGGGGAATGTACAGAATGTCACCTTTTATTTCTGTCCGTTTCAACATGGTTTACCAACAAATAATAACTTTTAGAGCTCCATCCCTCCATTTTATATTGGGTGTTTCTGTTGCATTGATTGTTTACATATAAAAGAACTGTGTATATGTTGTCGCAGTTCCATCCTTTGCTTTTGCCACTGGAGTCTGCAAATGGTGTCAGAAGGCGTAATCCAACACAAATACTAGCGAGCTGTCTATGTAAGAAAAGCAAGCGACTTGGATGCTAAAAGAAAAAATTAACTACATTAGAACCATATCACAAAGGTTGTGCATACCCAAATCAACAGTATGGAACAGTTTTAAAAAAGAAACACCTAGTATCTTCAGAAATTGGCAATTGGCAATGACCAAGAAAATAAATGTAGATGAAATCACCAAAATTTGCCAGAATGCTGGGGTGAAAGTGTCATAATCTGCTGTTCGCAGAAGAACTTGGCAGCAGAATTACAAACGCTACTGTGAGATGCTAACTTCTGATCAGCACCAGGAATAGAATTAGCCAAAAAGTACAGAAATCAGATCCAATAGTTTTGGATCAGAGATTTATAGACAGATGAGACAAAGGTGAACCTTTATAAAAGCGATGGGAAGGCAAAGGTCTGGAGAAAATAAGGAACTGCAGATGATCCATATAGCATCCCACCTCATCTGTGATGGAGGTAGGGTAATGGTAAGGGCAGTGATGTTCTGGGGCTGTCGCTGGGCAACACAGACTTTCAACTCCCTCCAAAGATTTTCTGTGGGGTTGAGATCTGGTGACTGACTAGGCCACTCCAGGACCTTGAAATGCTTCTTACGAAGCCACTCCTTCGTTGCCCAGGCGGTGTGTTTGGGATCATTGTCAGGCTGAAAGTCCCAGCCACGTTTCATCTTCAATGCCCTTGCTGATGGAAGGAGGTTTTCACTCAAAATCTCACGACACATGGCCCCATTCATTCTTTCCTTTACATGGATCAGTCGTCCTGGTCCCTTGCAGAAAAACAGCCCCAAAGCATGATGTTTCCACCCCATGCTTCAAAGTAGGTATGGTGTTCTTTGGATGCAACTCAGCATTTTTTCTCCTCCAAACACGACGAGTTGAGTTTTTACCAAAATGTTACATTTTGGTTTCATATGACATTCTCCCAATCCTCTTCTGGATCATCCAAATGATCTCTAGCAAACCTCAGATGGGCCTGGACATGGCTTAAGCGGGGGAAACATCTGGCACTGCAGGATTTGAGTCCCTGCCGGTGTAGTGTGTTACTGATGGTAGCCTTTGTTACTTTGGTCCCAGCTCTCTGCAGGTCCCTTCTTGTGATCATTTTGACCCCACGTGGTGAGATCTTGCGTGGAGCCCCGGATCGAGGGAGATTATCAGTGGTCTTGTATGTCTTCCATTTTCTTATAATTGCTCCCACAGTTGATTTATTCACACCAAGCTGCTTACCTATTGCAAATTCAGTCTTCCCAGCCTGGTGCAGGTCTACAATTTTGTTTCTGGTGTCCTTTGACAGCTCTTTGGTCTTGGCCATAGTGGAGTTTGGAGTGTGACTGTTTGAGGTTGTGGACAGGTGTCTTTTATACTAATAACAAGTTCAAACAGGTGCCATTAATACAGGTAACGAGTGGAGGACAGAGGTGCCTCTTAAAGAAGAAGTTACAGGTCTGTGAGAGCCAGAAATCTTGCTTGTTTGTAGCTGACCAAATACGTATTTTACTGAGAAATTCATAAAAAAAAAGTGTACCTATAATGAAAATTACAGGCCTCTTTCATCTTTTTAAGTGGGAGAACTTGCACAATTGGTTGCTGACTAAATACTTTTTTGCACCACTGTAGCCTTACATGTTCTAACATTAATACCGAGATGATGAATTGACCAAATTCAAGCTTGGAGAACAGCTAAAGGGGTCAATGGTGAACACGTTAATCCCAAAGTCCTTGACCAGAATATCCCAAGGCAATCTCTACTTTGTGTATTACAAAATAGCAATTGGAGGCATTACAAAAAATCTGTCATCTCCATGGGTTGAACTGGTTAACTAGATGGAATTGCATTCGCCTTTAGTCCTCGAGTGAATGTGGGGCAAGATCCTTTGTATTGAAATGTTTCTCGCAAAAATTGTATGTCTCGTAGGAGAAGTTGCTCCATTGACTGTCCCACAATAGGAGTCGGGACAGGCAGAGGTATTATCCCAATTGCAGAGCAGGTAGAATTAACTAAAGATCCACTAGCAGGCAGAAGCAGACATCAATACTTACAAACAAAGGAAATTCAGATGTTTATTTATCAAATGCACCGAATAACAAAGCGTCGTCCTGCAGAATGAAATTCTTGTGACATGGCACATGACATATACGTAGAAAGAATTACAAAATATATTATAAGTTCACGCTCACCTCGAAGACATCACTGCCAAAGAACAGAAGCTGTGTATGGTGGCTATAGGAAATACACTCACCTAAAGGATTATTAGGAACACCTGTTCAATTTCTCATTAATGCAATTATCTAATCAACCAATCACATAACAGTTGCTTCAATGCATTTAGGGTTGTGGTCCTGCTCCTGAACTCCAAACTGAATGTCAGAATGGGAAAGAAAGGTGATTTAAGCAATTTTGAGCGTGGCATGGTTGTTGGTGCCAGACGGGGCGGTCTGAGTATTTCACAATCTGCTCAGTTACTGGGATTTTCACGCACAACCATTTTTAGGGTTTACAAAGAATGGTGTGAAAAGGGAAAAACATCCAGTATGCGGCAGTCCTGTGGGCGAAAATGCCTTGTTGATGCTAGAGGTCAGAGGAGAATGGGCCGACCGATTCAAGCTGATAGAAGAGCAACTTTGACTGAAATAACCACTCGTTACAACCGAGGTATGCAGCAAAGCATTTGTGAAGCCACAACACACACAACCTTGAGGCGGATGGGCTACAACAGCAGAAGACCCTACCGGGTACCACTCATCTCCACTATAAATAGGAAAAAGAGGTTACAATTTGCACGAGCTCACCAAAATTGGACAGTTGAAGACTGGAAGAATGTTGCCTGGTCTGATGAGTCTCGATTTCTGTTGAGACATTCAGATGGTAGAGTCAGAATTTGGTGTAAACAGAATGAGAACATGGATCCATCATGCCTTGTTACCACTGTGCAGGCTGGTGGTGGTTGTGTAATGGTGTGGGGGATGTTTTCTTGGCACACTTTAGGACCCTTAGTGCCAATTGGGCATCGTTTAAATGCCACGGCCTACCTGAGCATTGTTTCTGACCATGTCCATCCCTTTATGACCACCATGTACCCATCCTCTGATGGCTACTTCCAGCAGGATAATGCACCATGTCACAAAGCTCGAATCATTTCAAATTGGTTTCTTGAACATGACAATGAGTTCACTGTACTGAAATGGTCCCCACAGTCACCAGATCTCAACCCAATAGAGCATCTTTGGGATGTGGTGGAACGGGAGCTTCGTGCCCTGGATGTGCATCCCACAAATCTCCATCAACTGCAAGATGCTATCCTATCAATATGGGCCAACATTTCTAAAGAATGCTTTCAGCACCTTGTTGAATCAATGCCATGTAGAATTAAGGCAGTTCTGAAGGCGAAAGGGTGTCAAACACAGTATTGGTATGGTGTTCCTAATAATCCTTTAGTTGAGTGTAGTTCTCTAGTGCCAGTTTAAAATCAGCCAATTCCGCCAGCTGTTTCGTCAGAGTGCAGTTAAAAAAAAAATCTATGCTACCACGACAGATTACTGAATGTTGTTTGAAGTGTTGAAGGGAGTAGTTTCCACTTGCAATGGAGCTTTGCGATAGCAGTACGAAACATTTCCATTCATGAATTTGGACAATGTTAATAACGGTAATTACAGACTGGGCCAGAGCTGAATAATGGATTGTTTGAAAAAAATTACTATTTGAGAAAAAATCCTTAAAGGCATAAGACAAACTATCCCTTTAATTATATTTTCATATGCCTTGAGTGTACAGCAAAAAAATAAAATTGTACTTTACAATCACTATACTTGTGGGGAGTCTGGTACATTGGATATTATTTAAGGTTTTATTTAAGGAGAGGTATAGGGAGCGATTTGGGACAAGGTTTTAATGTTGCTGAGACTATCAGAGTCATACCGAGCTATCCTAAATGTGTCTCTGTCCATTTCTTCCAGACAAAAAGACACTCAACTCTGCAGTTGTAGCAGACTGAATGTTAGTTTACCACTGTGACAAAAAGCCAGTCATTCTACCTGCAAAGGCCAGACTGCAAAGAACTCCACTGTGCCCTCCTACCAGACTCTTCTTACTCTCCACTGGCAACCAATAGGAGGTTACATCAAATTAAAGTCAATGTTGCCAGTCTGTAGGGTAGCCTAAAGGGAAACTCACTGGTCAGCAGTGCCACACTTTTTTATCAGGGGCAGGGGGATACATGGACATTTTGCCATACTACATCTAGAATGTCTCTTAATTTATTAGGATACCATTTTTTTACGCTACAGCCCAGCTAAGACCACAACTGAAAATGTGAAAAAGGCTGATTGATAGTGTCTTCCAACACAGGCACACCTCATTTTACTGAATGAGGTACTGATTAAGTGATTACCTGAAGCAAATCTAATTTAATGAGGAAAAGTATAAAAACCACTGCTGTGGTCATCACTATCCTCTTGCAATAGGACCAGCTGGATGGCAGTGCAAGTAGTACCTCAAGGTAATTTGAATAAAAAATAACTGTTCAGCATGACAAAAGAGTTGAAAAGAAAAGCTTCAAGTGAGGAAAAGAAGGGTTCAATTCTGGCTTTACTGGCAAAGGGATACAGTGAGCGTCTGGTTGCTTCCATCCTGAAAATTTCAAAGACGGAGGTTCATAAGAACAAGGTCAAGCAACAGACATTGGGGACAACAAATCACCAACTGGCAGAGGGCGAAAATGACTGTCCACTGACGGAGATGACCGTCAACTCATTCGAATGTCACTCAACAACTGTATGATGACATCAATTGACCTACAAAAAGAATGGCAAACAGCAGCTGGGGTGAAGTGCATGGCGAGGACGGTTCGAAACAGGCTCCTAGGGGCAGGGCTGAAGTCATGCAAAGCTAGAAAAAAGCCCTTAATCAATGACAAGCAAAGAGGAGCCAGGCTGAAGTTTGCAAAAGACCATAAGGATTGGACCATAGAGGAATGGAGTAAGGTAATCTCTGACGAGTCAAATTTTCAGCTCCCAACACCTGGTTGTCTAATGGTTGCACGGAGACCTGGAGAGGCCTACAAGCCACAGTGTTTCGAACCCACTGTGAAATTTGGTGGAGGATCGGTGATGATATGGGGATGCTTCAGCAAGGCTAGAATCGGGCAGATTTGTCTTTGTGAAGGACGCATGAATCAAGCCAAGTACAAGGTTATCCTAGGAGAACACCTGCTTCCTTCTGCTCTGACAATGTTCCCCAATTCTGAGATTTCTTTTCTTTTTTCAGCAGGACAATGCTCCATGCCACACAGCCAGGTCAGTCAAGGTGTGGATGGAGGACCACCAGATCAAGAACCTGTCATGGCCAGCCCAACCTCCAGACCTGAACCCCATTGAAAACCTCTGGAATTTATCAAGAGGAAGATGGGTGGTCACAAGCCATCAAACAAAGCCAAGCTACTTAGATTGTTGTGCCAGGAGTGGCATAAAGTCACCCAACAGCAATGTGACAGACTGGTGGAGAGCATGCCAAGACGCATGAAAGCTGTGATAAAAAATCTGGGTTATTCTACAAAATACTGATTTCTGAACTCTTCCTAAGTTAAAACATTAGTATTTTGTTGTTGAAAAATGAATATGAATGTGTTTTCTTTGCATTATTTGAGGTCTGAAAACAACGCATCTTTTTTTGGTTATTTTGACCAGTTGTTATTTTCTACAAATAAATACTCTAAATTACAATACTTTTATTTGGAATTTGGGAGTAATGTTGTCAGCATTTTATAGAATAAAATAAAACTTTTCATTTTACTCAAACACATACTTATGAATTGTAAAATCAGAGAAACTGATAATTTTGCAATGGCCTCTTCATTCCATCTAGCTTTAAATGTTTAATCCTGAAATTTTTCTTTAAAATCCAAATAAACATGTAAGCTGTAAAACAAAAAACCTATTACACCTCCTTGCGGGCCAGACCGAACGGCCAGCAGCTTGTCGACCCCTTTCCCACCGTGTCAGGACAGTAGATGGTTCATCAACAGAATCCTGTCAAAGACTGTGGAAGGGTCAGTAGTGACATTACACAGCTCTATAAAGGTAAGACAACAACCCTAGCCTATCGTCCTATTCCTTTGCCCTACCCCTTTAACCTTGTGTTTTCCAGTCTGTTCCTCCATGGCTTCAATATTGTCGTCCTACGCCTCATTCGTCTAATCAATTGCTCAAGGAGGGACTTCCATGGTAGAATTTAACATTACAGAACATTCAGATACACCCATGCATTGTCTTCTACCCTCATATTCAACAGGTAAGTAATTTCCATTGCTTCATTCTTCCCCTCTAATCAGGCACACATTTAGACCTGGGACACCAGGTAGGAGTAATTTCATTTTAAAATGACTGGGTATCCCGATGACTAGATTAAGTAGCCTATTTTAAATTCTCCAAACTGTAATTATATACTCTTCCACTTAGCTTGGTTAAATATTTGGCTCATCAACATGGTGTTTGTATCCCCGTTTACTCATGCATCTTTTTCCATAACTATTTCCGGTTCTGTCTCCCTGGACGTGCTTGAGCCTTTTGTGGATCCCCTCATCACAGTGGCATCAAGGAATAATCTGAGGAACGACACACAGGATGCTTTTTGATACATATTAAACATGGGTAACGTAAAAAATCAACTAGAGACACCTCATTCTTTTTGATGAGGAGTTTTTGACCCAGCAGTGCTAGAGTAGCTAGTGAAATAGTAAGTAATGAGAACTGAATCTATTTCATTATTTCTGATGTAGCCCTGATCCCATCCCTTCAATAAAGTTTGATTTGTTGTTTCTAAATATTACTGTGGGACACTAACTCCCACAAGACTTGGCAGCATCATGTCTTGTTTTTCTCATCCACCACCCCATAGTCCACACTAAGGAGCAGGTTAATATTGTGCCCCTCTGCTGCCCCAGTCTCCTTCCAGCAACACATGGTTCTTTCACTTCATTCATCCTCTCAATGCCATTACTTTATCATAATTCTGCCCCATTTGCAACACACCTACAGATTTAGTTTTATATAAATATTACATACAGTATGTCACACATTATACATTGCATGGATAGTAACACAAACACTCTGTATTTGTATTGTTTGTAAAGATAACTTCATTTCAAAATATAGGGAGCTGGAGTTGATTTTTAGAATGTGTCTGAAGATATTACCGGAAAGACGTATTTTTATGAACATATTTGGCTTTGTTGTTATTCAACCTTTATTTGGCTGAAATGAAAAAAGGACATGCCCTCAGGTTGGACTTTCTGAAAATGTATCTCCACCAACCCCTCCACTTCTTTATTCTTAAATTAAAAAAATCACGTACTGTACTTTGATGAAGTTGTTTGCTGACATTAACCTAACATTAAACCAGCCCAGTGGGAAAGTGCAATATCATTAGCATAACACACTGTATTGGGAACGGCTATGTTGTATCCTAGGCAGAAATAATACTGTCTTCGACTTGTCTAGTGTCATCAATCACTGTAGTGAGGCATGGGAATTGGTTATGCAGGTTTTTACATATTGTAATTTTACTTTCTGGTCTGATACCTGCCAGGGGAAAGATTCATAGTTTTCTTTTAGACTGCCTAATATCTTTATCATAAAATGAAATTAGATCTGTTCACTGAAGTATTTTCACAGTTTATTTGTTTTGTCACCAACCTACTAATTAGGCTTATGTCCATGGACAGACAAAGGGTAGCAGGTAAATGCAGAAAAGAAGTTGAATTGTTAGTTCCACATGATGCCAGTATTGGTAATTCATAAGATAAACAACAGGAATCTATAACAATGTAAGTATAAGTGCACTGATATGGCAATTATTTTTGTGTTAGTACATAGTAATTAAACACTGAGGTCTAGCTTGCTAAGTAATTGTCTTTGCTACAAATTACCATTGTGTTTTTTGCAATGCTGCAATTTACTATCCACTCAAGGACTGCACCAACACACTGTTTTTACTTGGCTGTGAACGCACTAGGTTACTTGGTTGTGGAAAGGGACCTCATAGAAACATTGAGGTTAGTAATGGTAATGTATCATGTGATGGAGAAAATGCCAGCTATCTAGCTTTGGTTATCAAAAACCAAACACTACAGGAGGAATGGTGGGAGAGGAGCTCTGAGCACAGCAACAAAACACAGTCATCAGAGCTTTGCACAGTAGCTAATAGGCTTGCAGCTTATACAGAAATCAATATGCTAACGCAAAACCACTATCTCACCATTTCTTTCAGTTACTAAAGTTACAAACTTTAGGTTTGTTATTTCATGCTGTGACATTTGGAACTTTATTATGGCACTTGGCAAGGTTTGACCACCTTGTTATTTTCTTTTTTATTAACTTTTCAACTTGTACTCACTGTAACACTAAAACTGTTATGGCCATGTTTGACTACAAATTGACAATAAAGAGTGAATATGATCTTTAAGAGGGTACACTCACTGACTATAGGTCCAAAACAGATTTAAGTTAAATTGCAATATCATCCATGTCTTAATTTATCTCAAATGCAATAACTACAACTAGCAATATCTAAACAATGGATTTCAAAAATGGTCATTACAGAATTCATGACATTAGAAATTGTCTACTTGATACATTTCTCCTTGATTTGTGAACATAAAATGTCTTTCTTTGTTAAAAATACTCTGCAGAGAGTGCTTTGCAGTTAGGCTAAACTGAACTTTTGGATTAGAAACAAACCTCCACCAATGTGCATGACAAAAAAACATGCGTTTAGTTATGCCATTGTCTATTAATTTTCACAACAACACAACATCATAGATCTATACATATATTTGTTGCATCTATGTCAACTAAATGTATTTCAGGAGGCAAGATAATTTACTTGAACGTACATAAGCAGCCAGGGGTTGTTGCATTCATGTGGCCTAACGTAAATGCACTAATAATCTGACATTCACCTGATTACATTAATGGAACATAGCAGAGTTGGGAGTGTGCAAGAAAAAACTCTCTCATTGTGGTTAGCTAAGTGAAATAACAACTAGGTGGGAGCAAGTTAATATTCTAACACACGTTTGCTTCAAAGCATATATAATGTAGCAGTTAACCGTGAGCATGGTTAGAATGCCTAGACACAAACACTGTCACCTTTCTAATTAAAGAACGCTACATACACTGCACGGCAAGCTTCTCTCATTGACTCAAATTCAAACAGCTGCAACCCCTGGTTGATGTTACTGTAGCTAGCTCGCTAACATCAGCTAACCGCTAGCTAACATAACGAGTGACCTGTAATTCAATGCAGAGAAAATGAAGGGTGGTGACGGTTAGAAATGTTTTTTATTGTATTGAGTAGAAGAAGTAAAGAAATGTCTAACATATCCTTTGTTTGAATTACTTACTGAAAGTAAACCATCAACGACACTGTCAGATTTCCACACATGCACTGCACCTGTATGACGTGCCACTGCTGAGGGCTTGGGGACAGTGGATCAAACCACTGTGAGGCAGGGAGCCGGGGGGGGCAGCAAATCTTCGTTTTCCCCAGGAGGGGGGGGGGCAGCAAATCTTAGTTTTCCCCAGGATGGGGGGCAGCAAATCTTAGTTTTCCCCTGGATGGGGGATCATATCCCCACTGTCCCCCCGGGAGTTCTGCCTATGATACTAGTTGAGGTGTGTTGCAATCACCATGATGAAGGTGATTTTTTCTGTTCTTCTTGCAAAAGTTTTAAATAATTTTGGGATGTGTGCAAATATTCTTCTGTACAATCGATACGTGATGACAATGGAATGCAGAACCATTGGTACTGAACCGTACCAAATTGGTATTGAATAATGATCCAAATTAAACAAGATATGCATAAAACAAATCGTCTTAACCGCCACCAGCAGAATCCCTAATTTTGACTGAGTTTCTTGGCACCCATTCGCCATGAACTTTCCCTGACACATATCAGTCTTGTCATGTTTTTACAGTGTTTGGGCATTATCGATGTGCAGTTCGCGAACGATTCGGGACTCACAAGTCTTTTTTTCTAGTGACTCGTTCAATTGTATTATTCATTAGAACGTTTGTCAGCTAATTACTACATGATCACTTGCTTCATACCCGGTACCCAACAACGGAATACGCTGTTAGTTTTGCGTTCGCAAAGAAAAGTAGATCAGTACAATAGCATTATAAAGATATGTTTGTAACAGATAACTGTAGGCATTTTTGACTCACATGAATTACTCGAAAGAATGGAACTTTTTACTGGACACAAAATCCAAGTCAGTAGAAAGTGTCGAACTTCCCATCATTATTCGGGAGTGGCTTCTTATTGGTTCAAACTGTCTGTGGCTCGATGGCAACATGAATTGTTGGTTGTGGGAGTAGGCTTGAGTTCTGCACTGCAGCATTGTGGGAGCCCACCACCATTACGGCTCAATTATTCACGCCAGCTTTACACGGACCAGGAAGCTGGGCTTTTTACCCTATACTGAGGGGAGTACGCTCTATTTGCCATACCCCCAGGAAAAAACTACTCCATGGTCGGTCCATGGCTTATGAACAAACCACTTCAGTGCCCCAGACTCTAAAATGAAATGTCCTAAAAGGAAGGCTACATGTCTAAGAAAGGCTTGAAATTCTGTGGCCCAAAAAAAACCCTACATGAGGTAGTCTTGAACCTGACATGACATCACAGCCTTTAGTGATTGCTTGGATCTGTATAGACAAATGGCCGTTTATAAGACCTTAGATTTTTATTTTTAAAGCTATGAGCAAGTAACTAAAAAACAGTTAACTCTTCACCCCATAACAACTACAACTTTGACTAAAAGCCTTTCTCTGATGGTTTAATCAGTGTTCATAACAAAGGAAATTGGTCTGGTTCAAAGTGCATATTCACATTATTGATGCCCACTGTTAGTGTTAATGAGAACCCTCTGTATAATTAATGATTTTGTTGGAGATCGGAAAAAGGAATAGAATTAAAATAATTCTTATTCTTTTAATTGCAGTTAAGGCAATTATAGGTTTCATAAGCCTTAAAATAAATAAGACACTCTACAGCCCCGGAAGAAAATGCAAATAAAACTATAATAAAGTTCATATTCAATGTACTTAAAATTGTTCCTAATTTAGATTATTGTAAGTATATTTAAATAAATAACAATTCCATGCTTGGGATATCATTGCATAACTACTCAGAGATTTAGGTTGGTTCAAACACAGAAAAAGTAGTGAAAAAATTCAGCCTACAATAAAGCAAAACTAATGACTATAATCAATGGTTGCTATTTGTAATGACAGTCTTGTCTGGTCAATTACTGTAAATTTTTTGATACTTGAGTGCTGCCATACAGGGCTGGGCTGTGGCAGAACTGAAATATGAACGGAACGTGCAGAAGGCAGGATGGCGTCATTGTCTTGGCGTAATCCAAAACTCTCAAATGGCCAAAAAGGCCTCAACAAAAAGTCATTTTGTAAGTTCCTGTTAATCACTGTTTGTTTTAAATGTCAACAGCCCAAAGTGGATCCATCCGCTATGGCAGACAGGCCCGTAGGTCTCTCACCTGACTCCCTCACCGCTTCTCTGCACTCACAGAAACCTGCTCCCTATTTTAATTGCTTTTCACAAACCAGCACCCAAAGCTTCACACTCTGGAAAGTTTGGTTGGAGTGAGCCAAAGCCAAGCAGTGAGCACTCATCCTGCTTGTTGCCATAGCAGCAATCTGGTTCCCAGAGTTGATTTCCAAGGTCTTGTTTTAAAGTGTCTGGGCAATTATTCAATATTTCTATAATATTATGAATTAAAATATGAATGAAATAATTTTGCTTAACATTTTTCAATGAAGTAAAATACACTATAATAGAGGACTGATGAGTGGGTGTAGAGTTGTTGAAATTCGGAAAAGAGGCTTCCGTGCAGTGGTCTAAGGTGCTAAACTACAGGGTGTGGCCGGGAGGTTCCAATTGGCCTCACCTTGCCCAAGAGCTAGAGGAGTGGTGGACTGGTGAAGCATTACAAAGGGGAATGCTTCAGAGGATACATATACCAATTTTTGACTTTGTGCTGTGACAAGGTCATTACTGCAATTGGACACCACAAAACTGGAATGAGAAAGACAACAAATATAATAATCAAATAAAACTGGGCAACATCATCCAATCATTATTATTGCTACAAAAATAGGCAGAAGAGTGTTTTACTAAACTATGTCCAACCTTTTCCGATCACATTGCATCTGTCCTGTCTTGTCTGGTCACCTACTTTCTTCAGCCCACTGAGCTGCAGTCTGCCGTCACCAAAATAATACAGTCTGACATAACTTTAAAGCCTTCTCCACCAAGATATAGTAGAAAATACCGCCACCTAAACATACCATAATCTATCTGTCTGATCCAATTTTGTCTTTGTATAAGATGAAGAAAGCAGTATCCCATTGTCCTGGGAGTGACAGTGGGATGAGAATAGTCTCTTGCTTATTAGATGGCAATTGTAACACACGGTTATTATTATTGATTCACACACCCAAGGAATATCAATTTCATTCAATGGCAATCCATCTCAACATGCGTATCCTAATAATGGTTCTTAGCCTTGAATGAGCGGTGCTTGTGCAGACTCAGCAAAACATACACGCACAGACACACACTCAGACACACACACAAGATGTCTCTTCGTTTTCCACAAGCCCACCCTCTCTCTTTCCCACATAGCACATCTCACAGCACACTAAATGTTATTACACCACTAAATTAAAAGCGAACACTGAAATTGAAATACTGTGCAAAAATATGCAGACCACGTATTTGGCAATACAATGCATTTCCCTTAAAGTCTATTTTCAAATTGGTATTCACAACCTACAATATTGGGCTTACAAAATATACTTTAATTGATATAAGTGTCACACTATAATAGCTTTATTCCGACTTGGCCATGGTTCATGTTGACACTCAATTCGGTCATTATTCAATTCCCATAGAGGTTACCCATGGAGAGACTGCTGCTCAAGCATTTCTCATAATATGACACACTGTATTCCCATGACAATATTCAGTTCTATTTATTCAAAAGCATTCAATCATACTGACATGCCTGTTAAACAATACATAATTTTCCTCAAAAAGTCTGGGATGAATATGGTATTCCAACATAATGTTATCTGTCCTATCACCAGTTCATAATATAAACCCTAGCTTATATTGCGGAGTAGTCCACAGCATCCCCAGGGAAGAGAGATAGGTTAAGGAGGGATGGAGAAAAAAGGCAAAGAGAATGAGAGTGAGAAAAAGAGAGAGACTTCTTCCAAGCCACAACTGGCATAACATTGATGCAGGATGTGTGAGTTATTGTATGTCCGCACATTAATGGAGGTATGAGCTTAATTTCAGCCACCAATAAACACTGAACAGTGACCCTAATGTTTTAAATGACTGTATTTGACTTTTTCTGATAAGGATCCCAAATAGGTTGTCGACTGTTTAGATCGGCAAAATGTACAAACATTTGTCAAGTGAGGTAAAAAATATTTTAATCTTTATCCATCTTTCCAATTTTACATGCAACAATAATCATCCAAGATTTAGCAGCTGCTCTACCTGTTTGAGAATTGATGTCACTCTGCACTCAAAAGTTCTGTCACGTCTGATTGGCACCCTACCAGCAGGGTTAATTTGGTTACATTTAATGATGAATGGAAAATTGTCTAGATAAATTCAATTGGGCACCAATCCAAAACAGAGATTTGCTCAGAGAAACAGTCTGGCTTCTCCCATGTATCATTTCAAATGGGGCCGTCACCATAGGGGATAGAAGATCTGACAATGGCCAATCTAGGTCAATGACATATAGCACGACATCACACAATATCTTCACTATGTGGCTTTTATTAAAAGCTGCTAACCAGCATTCATGCAAAACTGCTATATATTTTTTACATAGAATTTGCTGTATTTTCCTGATTTTTTTTTTGTCATAATGTATAGAGGCAAATGATTGTCTTACTCTTGTCAGCTTGCACATTTCATTCAGCCATGGTAGTAGACAGGAATTCTGAGAGGTAGTACTACAGTCTATGTTAACTTAACAAGCCTGTTTAACCACAATTATATTCATGCTTGTATTATAAATGAGCAGTGCAGCTTCTCCAAAAGTTCGATGTCAACTATTAATTTTGGACCTAGCTAGCTATGATCCATTTATAAAGTAATTGGCATTGAGTTGTGTCAGGGCATGGACAAACAGCTAACAAAGGTTGGTTGGCTAATGTGTGTGGTAGTCCTGGGACGTAAACTATGTATGGTGTTGGTGTTACCTTAACTTATTTAGCTAGCTACAGTATGCAACCATGAGGAACATTTAGTTGCATGGCCTGAAAATACAGGACACTGAAATATTTGGACACTGACGCAATTTTCCAAATGTTGGCTCTGTACGCCATCACAATGGATTTGAACAACCAAGACGCAAATGAAATGCAGACTTTAAGCTTTAATTCAAGGGGTTGAATATCATATGAAACGTTTAAGAATTGCAACCATTTTCATACACAGTTCCCTTATTTCCCCTTAAAATGTTCATTTTTAATACTTTGTTGAGAATCCTTTGCAGGCAATGACTGCTTGAAGTCTGGAACTCTGAACATCACCAAACGCTGGGTTTCCTCCTTTGTGATGCTTAACCAGGCCTTCACTGCAGCTGTCTTTAGTTGTTATTTGTTCGTGGGTCTTTCTGCCTTAAGTTTTGTCTTCAGCAAGTGAAATGCATGCTTGATCGGGTTTGAGATCAGGTGATTGACTCGGGCCATTGCAGAATATTCCACTTTTTTGCCTTAAAAAACTAATGGGTTGCTTGTATGTTTTGGGTCATTGTCTATCTGTAAAGTGAAGCGCTGTCCAATGAACTTTGCTGAATGTGGCTGAATCTGAGCAGACAATATATTCCTATACACTTCAGAACTCATCTGGCTCCTTCAGTCCTCTGTCACATCATGAATAAACACAAGTGATTCAGTGCCATTGGAAGCCATGCAAGCCCATGACATTAAACTGCCTCCACTGTGTTTTACATCATGAGTTTATGAATGAGGCTTATAAATGGTAAAGTCTTCTCAATTTTGGTAGACTTGGATAATGACATGCCTACCTCCTGCAGAGTGTTCTTCATGTTGTGAAGGGGTTTTTCTTTACCATGATCATCCAACACTGCTGTCTTCCGTGGGCATCCAGGCCTTTTTGTGTTGCAGAGCACACCAGTGAATTATTTTTTCCCCAGAATGTACCAAACTGTTAATTTGGCCACTCCTAATGTTCCTGCTATCTCTCTGTTGGATTTATTTTTTGCAGCCTAAGGATAGCCTGTTTCAGTATATATACTGAGAGCTCCTTTGACCACATTTTGTGGGTTCACAGCAACAACTTCCAAATGCGAATGCCACAGCTGGAATCCACTCCAGACTTTTTACCTGCTTAATTGATGAAGAAATAAGGAAGGAATAGCCCAAACCAGATTTTAAGTCAATTGTCCAATTACTTTTGGTCCCCTGAGGGTGCTACATATTAAAGAGCTGTAATTCCTAAACCCTTCCTCCAATTTTGATATGAATACCCTCACATTAAAGCGGAGAGACTGCAATTTAAGCCCATATTCATTATTTAACTGTAACTTGAATATATTTTGGTTAACAGCCAAAATAACAAAACTTGTGTCAGTGTCCAATTATCTCCAGAGCTAACTGTGTATTATAACATATTTAGTGGTAACTATTTAGTTAAGTAGCTAGCTATGCTTTTGGAAAGCCAGCATGAGGAAGTTTTGTCAGATTTGACGGTGCACAGCCCGTCCATAAAGCTAATGTTACAGCTGATTTATGAGTTCCTCCACCCAGGAACATAAACAGTCTAGTCGGATGGGCATTCTCTCAGTGAAACACAATGAGTGGTTCACCCAAGTGTGCACCATGCGTTAGGATCTAACGTCACAGGGCATAAAGAGTAGTGTAATGTATGGAAATGCTGCCTCAGTATAACAGTAATGTTTACACACTGGCTCTCAAAAGTATTCACCCCCTTCACTGTGACACACCTGAATGAGTTGTGGTGCAACCAATTGCCTTTAGAAGTCATAATTAGTTCAGTGTAGCCCACCTTCATGCAATTAAGGTGTTTCACAAGATTTCAGGTTAAATACACCTGTCTCTGGGAGGTCCCACCGTTGGTTAGTAGAATTCCAAAAAAAACGTAATCGTGAAGATGTAGGAACATTCAAAGCAATCAGGGGTAGGATTAAAGAACATTAAAGTTCAGAGCAGTGTAAAGTTCATTACTTAGAAATTGAGATAATATTTCAACTGTGAATCTTTTTCGAACAGGCCTTCAGAAATAACTGAGTAACCAGACCCAACCAAGAGACCTATGGTAACTGTAAAGTAGTCTTCCAAGGGCTGACTTGGGAAACACAGAAACACTTGCCTGGGTGCTTCACAAATGTGGCATTTATGGAAGAGTGGCAAAAAGAAAACTACTAAGATCAAATATTGTCTAGAGTTTGTTAGAAGGTATGTGAGAGAATCTGGGACCAAGTGGAAGAAGATTCTATGGTCTGATGAGACCAAAGTAGAGCTTTTTGACCTCAGCGCTAAGCGTTATGTTTGGCACAAGTCTAATACCACACATCAATCAGAGAAAAACATTCCTACTGTGAAGCATGTGGGTGGCAGGGCCTAGAAAAGCTTGTGAAGATAAAGGGCTTGATCTGGGACTTGGGAGAAGATTCCAGCAGGATAATGACCCAAAACATACAACCAAAACCACAAAGGTGTGGCTTATAAACAAAGTGATCAATGTCATGGACTGGCCGAATCAAAACCCAATTATGGTTGCACGATATTGGACATAACTGGCATCGTGATATTTTGTTTTTCTGCGATATATATTGCGATATGAAAAAATACAGGATGTCTTCACCAGATAACTTGAAAAGCTCTATATGAAAATAATGTATTATTCTAGAATTATTGGGGTGATTTTGTAGGGAACTGCATGTTCATGGAAAATAAAAAATTAAACTGAAAATGAGTTTTTAACCTCATTTTGGGTAGTTTAATTTATTCTATTAATTAATACACTGTTTAATTCACCATGGTTCTATTGCATTCATGTAATACTCTTCTATCAATTTAGGCTAAAGTCAATGATCTAACATGTTATGATATTAATAATGCATGTTGCTTAACCTAAAATAAAGGGTCTCATTTGTGAATGAAGAGGTGTGGTGTCTATAAGGGATCCAGGAAATTACAGGAGGCTTTATTTCAGTACACCAACCAGGTTAAAACAGAGCATTCTCTACGGAGGAAGTTTCATTATCACAATAGGGAATTCATGTGAATGACAAAATCAAATCAAAAAGTAATTTAACATTTTATTACATTACAAATTAAATTACAAACATCCTTTTTGAAAATAGAAACATGTATCTTTTAATTTAAGCCATTTGAAAAATGAAAAAGAGCAGCTATACACCAATCCTGAGTGGTTTACAAAAACAAAATATAGTGTTTATAAAACAAATCATTTGTAATAATAAAAGCAGAACCTAACTAATAAATACCAATGAACTGAACATGAATAACAAATATCAACAAAGAACACTTGTTGTTTTTAAAATAAACTTTTCTTAGCAACATTGCCATTGATCATCATGGCTAGAGAAATGCAGATTAAATTAAATTATAAAATCTGGTTTCTTTCTAAACAGAGTACCAAGTAAAATAAATAAATGTCTTTCTCACAACTGTAGGATAATATATACAATCTAAATGCTATATAAATATAATAACTTGACTTTGAGCATGTATTCATTGCTCACTCAAACTTGAAGGTTTTTGGCCAGGAATACCAGTCTATTCACCATTACAGGCATGAGACATGACCGTTGGCAAGTGACACTGAAAAGCCTCTCTGAGGGGGAACTTGTTGCGGGAATGGATAGATACTTGCAGGCAAGCTTGGCGAGCTTACTCAAGGGAAAAAAACAGACAAAATAAAGTACTTATTATTATACACATTTAATAAATTTACTTTAATGATTTATAAAAATAAATTGCTCATAAAACTGTTTTGCAAATGATTACACAATTAGTTATTTACAGATACAATTTAGAGTTTCAGCATGCTTTCTTTATTTAACTTATATCTCATGAATTTAGCACTAACAATTTTAATTAATGATAACCCAAAATAATGGGGCATTTAATTCCATTGTTTGTTATTGTAAACAAATGCAACATTTAAACATAAAAAAGATAGCAGAGATATATAGATATGAAACATTAATGCCATAGGATATCAGCCCTGGCATTCAGTGCTTTGGCTTTCAACCTGACAGTCTGTATCCTTCATTCTTCCCCAGCCCCATCCTCTATAATAAAAATATATGAAACTTATGAAAATGGTTATATTTCAGAACGTTGCTATGTAATAATATGTAACAGTAATAGTATAGCAATAGCAACAGTAGTAAAACATAATGCGCAATTGGGCATAACTTACCAACTGCAAGATGCAGTCTGTGGCCAAAGCACTGCATTCTGGTCCACTTGTTCAGGGCGGCAGCCTTCACCATCTTCGCAGCATTGTCTGTTGTTATACAGACTGGACGACTCTCATCTAGGCTCCAATCAGCTAAAGCTTCTCTCATCCCTGTTGTGATGTTCTCTCATGTATGATCCTCTGGGAAAAATGCAGTTTGCAAACAGCGACTTTTCAGGTGGAAGTCCTCATTAATAAAGTGTACGGTCAAACTTATGTAGGGCTCCGTTGTCCGGCTGGACCACAAGTCCGTTGTTGCTGTATAATATTCCACTGTTTCAACTTGTGCCTTGCATTTCTCGTACAATTCTGGGATGGCAACTTGAGAGAAATAGTTGTGATGGCATTACCTACTGCTTGTCAAGCAACCGGTAGAATGCAAATAAATTATTTAATTTTCTGAATTTGAATTTCTGAATTTTTGTTTTAGATTCCGTCGCTCACTGTTGAAGTGTACCTATGATTAAAATTACAGACCTCTACATGCTTTGTAAATAGGAAAACTGAAAATATTGGCAGTGTATCAAATACTTGTTCTCCCCACTGTATATGGCCATACATTAGTAATACATAAAATACATATTAGTATATGTTAAAAAAAAATATATAGGCACATATTAAAAATATATGTTTTCATATAATATTCTTTTTTTTAAATTATTTATTTATTTGTTTTATTTTTATTTAATTATTATTAAATAAAAAATATATATATTATTATTTAATTTTATTTATGAACTTTTTTGTGTTGATCATTTGCAAAAGCTCATTGTTAAATCTATTTAGATTTTATGTTGTAAATCCAAAGGGTAGAATACTTTTGACAGCCACTGTTCTAAGCCAGAGGCTGAAATGAAATCATCTACTGAAAACAGTTCTATTGGCTTTGTTGCCAACATGCCTTTTGGATACAATTCAGATTGAAAATAAGTCTCCAAATAATTAATGTCATGGTCAAATTAGTGGGTTTTAAGCACAGTATGAAAGGGGTCTACTGAATATGTTCATTCTGTCCACAGGAGACCAGAAAACCAAAGGTTGTGTCGCAGTTGCCACTGAGAGTCTTCTAGAGCCAAGTTGGTTCCTCTGTTAAATCGCCAGTATAGCCAATTCTTTCTTCTCTTTATCCCACTGGAGTCGCGACCCTTAATCTGACTTTGGGATTATTTATTTCAATTGGTGGGATGAGAAATGCTCCTTAGTGTACTCTATCAATTACTGGGCATACTTAGTAAGTGAGTGTCTCAGGGAGATAAAGAATAGCATTAGAGAAGCACAGACACAGGGAAATGCACTTTTGGGATAATCCAATTTCACTGAGACTGTTTTTTGCGCCTGCACTTTTCTTTGAAGTGTAAATGGAGGAAAAAGTGTATTTACACATTCTGTAAATACAGTGATGAGTCAAAGGAATATCCACATCTCAGCTATTCTGGATAAGACAATGGGCCTTTTGGTAGAAGCAATGGGCCTTTTGGTAGAGAATTTGTCTAAACATTTGATAATGACATACAGCATTTCACAAAATCCCACCCTTCAATGTATGTTAGCCCATTACCAAGTGCATAGAAGCATACAGTACTGTAAAGTGGACTGAAAATAATTAAATGTAATACACTAGTAACCTGCACAAAAGCAGCACAGACTGTCATTAGCTAACATCGGATATTAGAAAACAAATGTTGCATTTGCAAATGTTATTCTCTTTTAACTTTTAATGTTGAGAGAAGAATGTTCTCTCAACATTCAGAATGGCTCTGGTTCTCTTTTTTAAGCCCAGAATCTGAATCTAGTTCATAAACCCCCCTCCCAATGGAGCCTCACTTTGTAAAAGAGATAGCAGCGTTCCTTAAGTGCTACAAAAGTAAAGTTATCTTGGTATGCAACATTCAAGGTAAGTTCTTTAATTTGATGCATGATCAATGTTACTAGTGGTCACAATATTGTGTCACTTTTTCTAAGAGAATCTGCACTATAATATTGTGACTAAATAAATAATAAATACACAAAACCACCAAGCCTGCTTGTGAGTCAGACAGTTTCAGTTCGGTGGAAACTAAGTTATCTTCCTGACACAAATATACATGTATTCCGTGATCCTTGGCACCAAAACAATATCATGCCGCTGGAGGTTTGTCTGCACTTAATTTGACATTAGTACCTGCTTGGGCCCTGTCCCTGCCTGTCAGCTATACACAGCTGGGCTTGAAGTGAACAAGGCTGCTTGTCACTAGTGGAGATACAGTAGTGTTACAGTGTTTGGCTGGGAGACTGTCTTTGCTTGAAGCAAGCAGGTCCCTGAGAGGCTATTCCAGGAAAGCCCACATCTGTTTCCTAAGAATGTCTAACTACCACTTAGATAGTAGAAGGCTTTCCAAGAGGGTTGGAGGATTTTTTGGCTGAGGGATCGATAGCAATATATGTACCCTAAATCACCCTTGCATAACCTGGGAGAACCTCCTTCTCAAAGAAACGTATCCAAATGATTATCATTTGAATGTAAATCCCAGACTAGCTATCTGGTTCGCTTACTATTTTGTAGCTGCTGTACATAATTCCACCACAATAACAAGATGTGTTTCTCGTTATACTATACACTCTTTCACCAAACAATCTGAGTGCATTAAGACCAAATCTGGTGTATGTATGAATAGGCATACATACCTGTGTAAAGCCTGGATCTTTGTTGCTGTGATGTCCCTAAGCAGCTCCTCCAAGATGTCAGTGTCCGCGGGGGGTTCTGGGGTAGGCTTGTCTGTGCGGTGGGCATAGTGGCCTATAAGCAGACCCAGGATAAAAAGCCCAGTCCCTGCCAGCAGGTACCTGACCAGGCTGCAGCTGCTCCTCCGCTGGCCCTTTGGAGGAGCCCTGGTGAAGTGGGATATGTAGTTGGGGTCTTCCTCCTGTAGTCGTTCAAATCTACCGTGGGGAGACACTGACACAGAGGGCTGGATGGGCTCAAGATCTGAGTCGGCGTGGTTGGAGTTGCCCACAGTCTGATGATCTAAACACTCCATCTGAAAGCGATCCAAGCCTAGGACAGGATCTTGTAGCTCCTTCTCCATGTCCCACTCCAGGTCCAGGGCTGAGGCCTGCAGCTCCTCCCTCTCTAGTGAACCTGCATGGGCTGCATGAACCTTCTTGTATGACATGCCTTCACCTAGAAATACACAGATTGCATGGTGGTTATTATCCCAGTTTAACAACAGCACTAAATAGGCGTTGGAAGTTAATCCACTACATTGATTAATTCAACCAATCAGTAGGCTTATATCACATGCACTGAAAATACCAGCAATTCCATGATGTATAGGGCAAAGACCTGAATTGGGGCTCTAGTATTATGGAGTCCTAAACGACCTTTGACTGGTGGACCTTCTACAAAAATATGTTTTTGGTGGGTCCCTGTGAGGAAAGTCATTTACAAATGGAGAGCATTTGACATGAAAGCAACTCGGCCTTGAAGTGGATGCCCCCAAAACATCCTCAAGAGCTACAAAAGAATTATAACTGCTGTGCATGCTTCAATAATAAGAACAATGAATCGAACACTGAATGACATTCATTAGAAGGTCGCTAGGAATAAGCCTCTGCTGTCAAAAAAGAACCAAACAGCTTGTAGAAGTTTGGCAGAAATCACCTGAAGGATACTGGAAGTCCATTCTCTGGACAAAAGAGTCCAAAATCGACCTTTTTGTTCACAATCAAAACCGCTATGTTTGGTGAAAACCCAACACTGCCTACCACCATAAGAAATGTATCCTAACAGTCAAGCATGGTAGTGGAATGTCAAGTACGTTGGCTGCGTAATTAAAGGAACCATAAATTCTGAGGTATACCATGAGATTCCAGAACAGAAGACCAGGCCATCAGTCAAGAAGCTAAAGGTGGGACAAAAATGGGTCTTCCAACAAGACAACCCAAAGCATTCAAGCAAGTCTACCAAAGAATGTGTATTTGTGTATTGGATTGGCAAAGTCAAAGTCCTGAACATAATCCAATCGAAATGCTTTGGCAGGACCTGAAGGGGGCATTGCATGCCAGACACCCCTTAAACCACCCTCAATTGGCTGAGTTCTAGTCCTTATCAAAAGGACCTTATCAAAAGGACAAAGTCCTTATCAAAATTATGAATTTTGATAAGGACTTTGTTTTAAGTGAACTATTTCATTTAAAAAAAAAGATCATCCCAGTAAGGTTCCCGAACATTCAAGCAGCACTATACATAGTTTGCCATGACTTGTGCCATGATATGAAGACTCAGTGAATAAGAAAAGTGGACAGTCTGCTATTACACCAACTACTATTACAACTTAACTGTTTTAGCACCAATGCAATTTTAAATTTGTATCCTAATATTGTTACTTTCAATAGTACATTGACACCCCGGAAATAAGAAAATTGGGTTGAGGCCACCTGAGTGGACCGGGGCCTTTTTCCGAAGGTTTATTTCCGGAGCTGGCACTGCCTACGTTATTTTTATTTCCTTGGCTTTCATCACCATAACAATTAAAAGCCTGACTAGGTATGTGGCTGCTAGCCTGGAGTTTAACTCCAGCCCCCTAACCAAATAGTAAAGATTATTCCAACGGGACCCAATAAGTGCATGCTGAGTTCACTGCAGCTGCTAAAGCAGATCATTAAGGGAGATGAGATCAAATTCATAAAATGGAGCCCAGTGTCTCAGTATAACATCAAATGTAACGGTCCTTTTTACTGACACTGCAATCAAAATTGAAAGAGCCGTCCAATTAATAACAAAAAATCTAATCTGAGTTGAAACTCAAAAGCTCACCAAAGCCATTTTTTTTTTCATTTCAAAGCATTTCCTTTAAATATGACACATTAAAGTGAAGTGAGTTGTTATCAGAGCTTATACTGCATCACCCTGAACATCTCAAGAACACTTACTGATCTTTCTTAGCACTTTTTATTGAAAAAAAAACCTCCACCCAGGTTGTTTAAAAGACAAAAGATATCAATCTTAAAAAAATAAGGAGTTTCAAACACATTACTTTTCTTTCCCCCTTTACACAGTTACACACAAAATATATGCACACAGTCGATCATTAATAAGCATACCATATTTGGGGGGGGAATATGGCACTAATAAGGTACTTTCACATGCTTTGAAGTTAGGATGGTCTTATTTTGCTTTGTGTGTCTCTTTTATTGAAAGAAAAAAAATGTATACACATTTCTTACTAAATGAGCATCCTGGATGTGATGTCATGGGGAAAGAATGAAGCATAGACATGACCTGAGAGTTCCCTCCCGTCAATCTTCAATGCTCCACAAAACGTCCATAATTTCT
Organism: Esox lucius; assembly: GCF_011004845.1. Lineage (NCBI taxonomy): Eukaryota > Metazoa > Chordata > Actinopteri > Esociformes > Esocidae > Esox > Esox lucius. Next base: position 16,998,088 of record NC_047576.1, read on the forward strand.
GCATGGATGCAGATTAAACATCCCCTCTCTAACAATGGACAATATATTAATGCTGATCCTTATCCAGAAGTTCAGAACACTCAAAAACACACACACACCTCCAACCAGCATTACCACTTGTGGACTTGCATCCTGTAAAAATGGTGGTAGGACAAAACAGCAGCTACTGTATTCCTGGGAGAGTGACAGCGGACATTTAATCACAGTAACACCTGTGATTTAACGCCTTTCAACTCTCAGACATAGCCACCCATTCTTTGACTTTTCCATGATGGATGACAGACTGATAACTAACAAGTTTATGTTCCCTATGCTGACACATGCCGAGAATTAGTGTCAGTTGGTAAAATACAACCACATTCTAAATCAAAATATTATACATGCAGGTCCATTATTAAATACCACACTTTATGTCCAGTCTCATCTTTTACTTCACCTGTCCCGTTAATTGTGAGACCCAAAGGTAAAAGGCTCACAACATAGTTACTGTTTTGGTGCCATGGTAAAAAGAAAAAAGCTGGTTCTTGCACCATTTCTAAAGAAAAATGTAATGCTTTTTAAGACCTCAACATATATAATTTAAGACCCAGAAAATGTAAAAATAATATATTTCTGGTAACACTTTCCGATAAGGGTACATGAACTACTATTAACGAAGGCAGTAGTTAACATGACCGAATGAGGAACAAAGACATACACAAATTGTTACTAATGATAACCCTTTATTTATGATTTACAAATACATTAACTAACAGTATGTAGTGTCATTTGCTCATGTTTGACACAGGACATTAACTCATGTCGTTTTTGCAAGAACACACTGTTTGTAGTGTAATTTGGTAATATTGATACAAGCCATAAATTCATGTATCTAGTTGTTTGCATGAACAATTGCTTAAGCAATATTAACTATTTATAAGATAATCACATCTTTGAATATATTATAAAGGTAAGCAAGATAATGATAGTTTAACATTATTCCTTTATGTTAACTAATGGTGAAGTATCAGTTCTAAATGATTTAGAGCTACTAATATGTCATCATTCTTAAGGTACTGTAGGATAATTCATCAATTTAGTTAAAGGGACACAAAATAATAAAAAAATGGTGAAGTATAAGTTATTAATGGTTTATAGCTACCAATGGGTCATTAGTTAGTTATTGTTAAGGTAGGATAATTCATCACATAAGGGGACACAAAATAATAGTAAGGCACATTTTTTAAGTTTGAAAAGATTGTGAGCCCCTGTCCATTGCCTCACAATGGTTTGATCCACTGCCCCTTAGCCCTCACCAGTGGCACATCGTGCAGGTACAGTGTAGGGGTGTGTGCTACTGCAAAATTTGGTTTTGATTCGATACCAAGTAATCCATGGCCAGAATCTCTGATATCAGTTCCAATACCGATACTTTTTATTATTACAAGCGGCTTATGTACTTTCATGTAGGGGACAGTAGTGTAATGATTTAGGAGGTCAATGCATCACCAATAGGCTAAATCTGAATACATTTTCATGACCACTAAATGATTTGCAATCATTGTAAGTAGAGTGGTATAATTTCTACCTGCCACCTGTGGGGCTTTGTAAAAAAAAGTGCTACATAAAGGAATGAAGACAGTTTTTTTTTTTTGCTTTCTACTGTTACTTAATCACATGCATGTTATGACACTTGACTGTTTTGAAAGGCAAATAACAAAATATATTTTTCATTATTGTAATTTGAATGTGCATATTTCAGGTTTTGAGATATTTTAATGGAACTGAAAAAAATATAAGTAATTTAGAGAAATTTCAGTAGGCTAAAAGTATTATTTGAAAATCTGAATATAGTCTATATTTAATAAGACTGCTAAAGTAACAGTTAACAATTACCAAATACAGTTAGTAATTAATGTGTGTAACATTAATTTAATATTATCCAATGCTAAACATCTGATTTGACTATCTGATTTGACAATCAATTTCACTACTACACATACCTGGAAATTCCTTGCCTCTATGAATTGACTGCCAGTGAACTATGTCTTTGTATCGGGGATCTGTCTATGGGCATTTCCCTCCTCCCTTCTTTTCTCTTGCAGTTATCTTTCTCATGGGTTTTCATATGTTAAAATAAATTGATGGTGTTGCCACACTAGTGAACAACCTTACTACATACATCGTAGTTTGCGATGTTTTCATGTACAGCTGTAAAATATCTCCACACGATGCTCCACTTTCTTTCAGCTATGGCATTCATACAATTAATTTAGGCCTGTACCTTGGATTGGTGGTTGGCGCATGAAGTCGCGGTATGCTGGGTGTGCTTGCGCGATGCGTATGTTTGTTGTATGAGTGCACAGTCACAAGCAAAAGTAGTAGAGCCTGAGAAACAATTTTCATAACAACAGAAATTTGTTTGCACGCAGTGACAGTTCTATTCCTTGAAGAAATCGGTACAACCTAGAAGAGAGAAACTGACACTGGTATCGATCCTATTAACGCTAGAATCGATCTTAAGAAATTTGACATACAGGTGCTGGTCATAAAATTAGAATATCATCAAAAAGTTGATTTGTTTCAGTAATTCCATTCAAAAAGTGAAACTTGTATATTATATTCATTCATTACACACAGACTAATATGATTATAACTGACAACTAATGAAAATCCCAAATTCAGTATCTCTGAAAATTTGAATATTGTGATAAGGTTCAAAATTGAAGACACCTGGTGCCACATTGTAATCAGCTAATTAACCCAAAACACCTGCAAAGGTCTTTAAATGGTCTTACGTTTCCTGTAGTTCTTGACCAGGTTTGCACACACTGCAGCAGGGATTTCGGCCCACTCCTCCATACAGACCTTCTCCAGATCCTTCAGGTTTCGGGGCTGTCGCTGGGAAAAACAGACTTTCAGCTCCCTCCAATGATTTTCTATTGGGTTCAGGTCTGGAGACTGGCTAGGCCACACCAGGACCTTGAGATGCTTCTTATGGAGCCACTCCTTAGTTGCCCTGGCTGTGTTTCGGGTCGTTGTCATGCCGGAAGACCCAGCCACGACATCTTCAATGCTCTTACTGAGGGAAGGAAGTTGTTGGCCAAGATCTCGTGCTACCTGGCCCCATCCAATCCTCCCCTCAATACGGTGCAGTCGTCCTGTCCCCTTTGCAGAAAAGCATCGCCAAAGAATGATGTTTCCACCACCATGCTTCACGGTTGGGATGGTGTTCTTAGGGTTGTACTCATCCTTCTTCTTCCTCCAAACAAGGTGAGTGGAGTTTTGACCAAAAAGCTAAATTTTTGTCTCATCAGACCACATGACCTTCTCCCATTCCTCCTCTGGATCATCCAGATGGTCATTGGCAGACATCAGACGGGCCTGGACATGCGCTGGCTTGAGCAGGGGGACCTTGCGTGCGCTGCAGGATTTTAATCCATGACAGCATAGTGTGTTACTAATGGTTTTCTTTGAGACTGTGGTCCTAGCTCTCTTCAGGTCATTGACCAGGTCCTGCCGTGTAGTTTTGGGCTGATCCCTCACCTTCCTCATGATCATTGATGCCCCACGAGGTGAGATCTTGCATGGAGCCCTAGACCAAGGGAGATTGACTGTCATCTTGAACTTCTTCCATTTTCTAATAATTGCGCCATCAGTTGTTGCCTTCTCACCAAGCTGCTTGCCTATTGTCTTGTAGACCATTCCAGCCTTGTGCAGGTCTACAATTTTATCCATGATGTCCTTACACAGCTCTCTGGTCTTGGCCATTGTGGAGTGGTTGGAGTCTGTTTGATTGAGTGTGTGGACAGGTGTCTTTTATACAGGTAACAAGTTCAAACAGGTGCAGTTAATATAGGTAATGAGTGGAGAACAGGAGGGCTTCTTAAAGAAAAACTAACAGGTCTGTGAGAGACGGAATTCTTACTGGTAGGTAGGTGATCAAATACTTATGTCATGCAATAAAATGCAAATTAATTATTTAAAAATCATACAGTGTGATTTTCTGGATTTTTCTACATGTTTTGTAAGTGGTAAAACCTGTTCTCCCCACTGTGTAATCTTAAAGCTGAAGTACGTACGTTTTTTGCATTAAAACATTGCTATTCTATTAATCTGGATCGTGGATTTATTCCTCAGATGGTCCCAGGCTTGGATCTGAAAAACCTCTGTATACCTTGTACTGCATCTACGTAAAAGGATTGTTGGCTCTCGCTGTGGCGGGAAATGTTATCTTGTGCACAGGAAGTGATGCGTTGGACGTATCAAACAAAGAGCTGAGGCTTGACAAAATAAGGAAGTTGTGGCAGTAATGCACCAATAGCGTTGGATGCCAATCGCTGTTAAACCACACAGAAGAAGAAGAAATAAGGTACTTTTAATTTGTGTATGAAGCAGTGAGAGACGCTAGTCAGTTTTCTTAAAAAAAAGCAGAATGTAACAATACCTAAGAAAATATGGTAAGGATCAAAAGAAAGCAAATCTGGTAAAAGAGAAGCAGATGGACGCCGTTCTGAGAGAAAATTGGTGCAGCTACCTATCCAGGATGGATGGAACTCATGGAGCAAAATGCATTAAACTTCGAAGCTTGATGTGGCAATTCTTCTGTTAAATAAGTGAAGTTACCTAAAACGCTAGCTAACTAGCTAACCTCACACTGTTGTTAGTAATTGCCCTATTGGTGTTAATGTGGCTAGCTATACAGACAGAACAGACATGGCTATAGTTACTGACTGTACATCTATCCAGCAGACATTGTTCACAAGTTTTTCCACTAGTACTACCAGCTAATAACGTCAGCTTGCCAGCACGGACAATGTTAGCTGCCTAGAATAATCTCATACTGTTGTTAGTAATTGGCTATAACTAATTACCAGGCAAAAACGATTGGCCAGTTTGGTTAACTAGCTAACTTTCTGTGGATAAAGAGGCGAGCTGTCAGCTGTACCTGCTGTTTGCTTTGTTTACTAGCCCAGCTATTGTTGTAATCGGAAAACATTACCAGGGCGAGTTTAGACTAGTAGCTGGCTATTCTCACGTTTCCTATGTATGCTACATTAGATACATTTTGGCAGCTCACCATCTGTAGCTGTCTGTTCGTGCTGTTTGCTTTGTTAAAGTGTTTGTTGGTGTTGGTAGAGTTCCCACACACAATAGCTGAATTTGCACATTTAAAGTAGTGAGCAAACCAATGGCGCAAACTGAAATAGTATTACAGCCCTACTTTTGGTATACCCTCAGGAATTGCTTGTGAAGAATTCATGTAACTATCCCCTCCAAAGTTGGTATCAGATTTTCGCCCCTGCATCAGCGTCGCGTCAACCTGATGTTTTACCTGCTTCACAGTGTGTTTTATTTCAAAAAGGGGAGAAGAGCAGACGAAGAACATTATTTATTTATTATAGGAAGTAAAAAAAAAACTTTCAAAAAGCAAATATATATATATATATAACGTTTTTCACAATTATTAAGTTGCTTAATCTCCTTCATGGTAGTGTCTTTATTAGGGGTGCAAAAACATCTTCCAACAAAAATGTCAGTCCAGAAAATAGGCTGATGAAAGTAATGCCAGAAGCCCAGAGAGTTGAAACAAACATATGCTGCAAATTTGTAATTTTTCCCGACATAATTGGCCAATATGAATTACCATAATTTGTATGAATTTATAATGAGTCAATACACCCAATCCACCCCCATGAATCAATATATCTCTTATTATTTTAATTCACAAGACTGAATGAACGAGCATCAGCTGTCAAGAATTTAACCTTAGCGTTTCGTGAAGTTTGGACGCTGCCACTGGACGGGGTTTGATTCTAAAGGTTTGATTGATGGCAACGCTGAACGATCAATGGCTGTAGTGCAGCTCCAAGGTACAATTGTCCCCCCAGCATTGTTTTGTAACACCAGCCCAAACTCCCCTCAAGACATGTAGCGTTGCTCTGTTGCTCTCTTCTCAATTTTATGGTCTAGGTCCACCAAAATGCACCTTGCCTCGCGCTCGTTTCCAACCACCTCCGAAACGTATCTTCCTCTCATCCATTTTTCATTCATCTAGCATCTCCCGATCATGCCTCATCCCCATCCAGAACTACTACGAAAAAACGCCACGCATCCAGATGTCAGCTAGCTAATGCAACGTAAAACTTATATTAATGGCGGAGTCCATCATTGTCTAATACTAAGTTAATCAAATAAATACATACTAATTAGATGTTTAACTTGCTGTGCGCCCATGAGCCATAAATGTGCCATCTGCAAATGTAATACCTATAGCAAATTTACAGTACATTTTAAACAATTTATGACCTTAATTTCCCTGATTTTATTTTAATTTCTTCACTGTGCAAAGCCTGATTGCATCTCTGTAAATGGTTGACCTTAATGGCACACCATATCATTGAAACATACACTCACCTAAAGGATTATTAGGAACACCATACTAATACTGTGTTTGACTCCCTTTCGCCTTCAGAACTGCCTTAATTCTCCATGGCATTGATTCAACAAGGTGCTGAAAGCATTCTTTAGAAATGTTGGCCCATATTGATAGGATAGCATCTTGCAGTTGATGCAGATTTGTGGGATGCACATCCAGGGCACGAAGCTCCCGTTCCACCACATCCCAAAGATGCTCTATTGGGTTGAGATCTGGTGACTGTGGGGGCCATTTCAGCACAGTGAACTCATTGCCATGTTCAAGAAACCAATTTGAAATGATTCGAGCTTTGTGACATGGTGCATTATCCTGCTGGAAGTAGCCATCAGAGGATGGGTACATGGTGGTCATAAAGGGATGGACAAGGTCAGAAACAATGCTCAGGTAGGCCATGGCATTTAAACAATGCCCAATTGGCACTAAGGGGCCTAAAGAGTGCCAAGAAAACATCCCCCACACCATTACACCACCACCAGCCTGCACAGTGGTAACAAGGCATGATGGATCCATGTTCTCATTCTGTTTACGCCAAATTCTGACTCGGAATGTCTCAACAGAAATCGAGACTCATCAGACCTGGCAACATTCGTCCAGTCTTCAACTGTCCAATTTTGGTGAGCTCGTGCAAATTGTAGCCTCTTTTTCCTATTTGTAGTGGAGATGAGTGGTACCCGGTAGGGTCTTCTGCTGTTGTAGCCCATCCGCCTCAAGGTTGTGTGTGTAACGAGGTTGTAACGAGTGGTTATTTCAGTCAAAGTTGCTCTTCTATCAGTTTGAATCAGTCGGCCCATTCTCCTCTGACCTCTAGCATCAACAAGGCATTTTCGCCCACAGGACTGCCGCATACTGGATGTTTTTCCCTTTTCACACCATTCTTTGTAAACCCTAGAAATGGTTGTGCGTGAAAATCCCAGTAACTGAGCAGATTGTGAAATACTCAGACCGGCCCGTCTGGCACCAACAACCATGCCACTCACAAAATTGCTTAAATCACCTTTCTTTCCCATTCTGACATTCAGTTTGGTGTTCAGGAGATTGTCTTGACCAGGACCACACCCCTAAATGCATTGAAGCAACTGCCATGTGATTGGTTGATTAGATAATTGCATTAATGAGAAATTGAACAGGTGTTCCTAATAATCCTTTAGGTGAGTGTATTTGGATCAATGTTTTAGAGTGGAGTATAGAATCCCAGAACTGGGATTCCCAATTCTGACCACAGAAATTAAGCTGAAAAAGTGTGTCTGTGTGTGCGTGAGTGTGTGTTTGGACAAATGGTGTGTGGTCATGAGGTAGGACACGTTGTGTGTGGTCATGTAAGGTGACAAATGGAGAGACAGTAAGCAAGAAAGGGTAAAAAGGAGTGAGTAAATATTTCCTAGCACACTCCTGCTTACCCATCATCTCATCTGACATGACCTTGTCAGTTGCTGTAGTTACTGAAGATGAAGCCAGCTGTCAATCCGTTCAGCTATTGCACATTTCACAGAAGGGCAAAGAATCTGGAGTGTGACGAGGAACACGTTAGCAATTATTTCCATGGAACACATAACTACAGCTTTGCACAAGGTAAGCAATAAGGGCTGGCATTGTGGTTACAAATACAATAAAACTGTAGCATTTTCTATTTCTCAGACAAACACAAAAGCCAACTGTAAGTAAAGTAAGTATATGCTCGGTCATGAACTACCATTGGTCAGCAGTGGTTGGAACTAACCCTGCACCAGCCTGGAGGAATGAAAGGAAGCATGGATGCTGTGCTGTATTGCTAGTATCCATTTAGAACCAGCATCTGGCCCAGCATATGTTATTGGCCCCGGGCCACCAGAGCAAACCTTTATTTTTATAGTGCTCATGAATAAACTATATGCCATCCCCAGAGTGTTAAGGAAAGAATTTTCCTTTATGGTTCTCTCCTGCATTAAATCTCAATGTATATGAGGCAATGTCTAACATGCAACTTACATGGAGTCATTTTGGAACTTTCACTTTTTTAGAGCCATGACATCAGTAACATCCATAACAGTTTAAAATGTCATAATTATTAATGCATAATATGTAAGCTTCAGATGCTGGCACATTTACCATAATTCTGGTGCTTGTTTTGGGATGTGTGGTAATTTAAAGCACATATTCGAAACAACTCCTTAGTTCTTGCTGATGACAAGCATACCTATAACATGATGCAACCAACCCCATGCTTTACAATATAAAGTGGTGTACTCAGCGATGTGTTTGATTTGCTCCACATACGATACTTTGCACTCGATAGAACGTTTTTGGTTTTTTTTGCCTCTGTCGCCGCAGTATTATTTTAAGGGCTTGGTATTAAACCAACATCCATGTTTAGAATATTTTATTTGGTAGAACCTTTGTTTTCAGTCAATTATGTTACTATTCCCTAAAAACTACCAAAATGTAATCACTCAAAAGGATTGTTTCTAATAAAGTCAGTGACAACCAAAATAAAAAAAGGTTTGACATAAAACTGGTAAGATGGGCATTATCTGAAAGCTGAATTGCAACTAGTAAAATGTGCCTTAATAGATACACACTAGGGGTGTTGCGATATTCCGGTTTTGACGATAACCGTGATATTAAAAACATGAAATACACTGTCATAAGAAATAGCCCAATACGCGGGAAGCCTTCCCATCTGGCAACATTGGTTAGGCCTTGTGGGTCTTTTGTTTATGATACATCTAGTGGCCTTTTCACTATCCATTAAGTGTAATTCCTTTTTTGTACACTTTCAATTTGTACAGTTATGGTTACATACTCTCCAGCTCCCTACACTTGTATTTTGAGTGTAATTCATTTTCCAAAAAAGAGACAAAATACCCAAAAAACAAGGTTATAAAAAAGGTTAGAATTTGACGGGTAGCATAATATCTATAGCATTATTTTTGCCACGATAATCATGTAGTGAAAATCTGATATTGTGACAGTCCTAATACACACCAGGGACAGCCACTTTATTTTCCTCAAGAAAGGCAGATACATACAAACCCACACCAACTGAGTGAAAATCAGTGGATCAAGCCAAATGTTCAGTCTTGTGTAATCTCAATAAGTGGGAGAAAACAACTGAATGTGTTTCTCTCTCAGCATCCCTCATTCCAACTGAAACACTGCCTGCAGCTCTGAAATATTAGCTGGGCCAGAAAAGGTGTTACATCTTCCTGACTGACGAGGTGACCAGCACTGGTGGAACACATACTGACCAACAAGATGACTCCAATCCGGCCTTTCTCAAAGCACACGGTACATAACCATAAAAACAATAATAATACATGAGACTTTTCAAGGACCCAAATTTGCTTAAAGGGGCAATATGTACTACAGGCATGAATACAATCTTAAATGACCAAAAGTCATTGGCAGTTAATGTTCTAAGTTCATGTTTTAAAAAGCTTTTTCTCCGAAAATGTTCAGAGAGCCTGACATATTCCCCATTTAAACATTCTCATTGGTTCATCAATTGGCATTGATGTTAAGTCTCCTCATTCTCGTTTTAGATACTCACGGTACTAACCACCCACTTTGAACCACCCTGGACTAGCTAATACTATTCGGTCTGGTAAGGCATGAAGAGGAGGAAAGAAATCGCTTTATTGTTTAAATTCAATCTTGTTAACATTTCAGGCTCGATTCTGCGCGGTGCCCCATTAATGTGAGTGCTTTCATTATCAAAGCATATTAATTTAGAAAGATAGTTTTTCTTCTTTAGATCACCTATCATGCCTCCCTTGCTTAACAATGAAAGAATGCATTTACCAATAAAATAGACTGTCTATTTGTAATGACCAATTTTCCTACGTAACCCGCCAACACCCCCTGCCACTTAGCGTTGGTACCCAAATGGTACCCAGGCGCTAATCACCCCTCACTGAATGCATGACGTCAATGGATGAATGCGCGATACTCCCAGGTGACATATCTTAATTAGGCTATTATGGAAACATAATACAATGATATAGGCTACATACCACAGGTGTAACTGTTTTTCAATTGGAGATTCATCTTATTGTGTAGGGTAATTCTTCAAATTTAAATAAAACATTTAAATCTACATTATTTTAGGAGGGTAAGAGAAACTAAATCGCCCACACATCCTATCTTCTCCTTGAATTTTCTCTGATTATTTAACTGAAGATTAATATTTTACAAATGTATTAGGCTAAATAATTATTCACAAAACGAAATTCCAACGATATCTCGTTTCTATCTTTTTCTAATAACTCCTCTCCATTTTTTAGTAACTTCTTCATGTCACCTATAGAAAAACTGTATATGCCAATAAAAGATCAACTCAATAGCCCCACTACAACACCGGGAGAGACCTGCTAAGGTCTGAAATTCACAACCTATTCATTTCAGACCTCGTCTTTTTCTGATAGCTCCTGTCTGTTTGTCGATAATTGATTGATGTCACCTACAGAAACATCCTCCTCTATAGCTCCTCTCGGTTTTTCGCTAACATTTTCATGTCACCTATAGAAAAATCCTATATGCCAATAATTTAGGAGACTAGAGCTATGCATTTTTTTTGTATGATGAGACCTTCAATACAAACACATTCTTCTATTTTTCAAATTAATTTACCATTTAAAACAAAAATTCTGTATTTCATTTTTATTTATTTTTAATATTCTATATAGTTTGATGACGACTCAGCAGATGAACTGGTGTTCTGGCTGCATGGTGATGCTGCGGAGGAGAATGTCCATGCTAATAGTATGCTAATGACGCCAGACTGCATTCGGCTCCGGCGGTTATAGAGGGTAAAAAAGGCCTGGCGGTTCTAGTGTTAACCATGGCATTGCGAGATGTATTGTGTCTACCCAGAAGCCATTCTTCATAAAACCAAATACATCAGAAGGTATTACAACAGAGTTGATGACGTTGTTCAGCTTAGTGGGGATAACTAAGGAAATCCGATAGAACCAGGGGACCACCTTCATGTTTTGAATCATGCAAGTCAATCAGCGCTTCCGTGTACCATCCTCAAACGGATCAGCTTGTGAAAAGATAAAGAGCAGGGTCTAAAGGAAGGAACTACAAACATTTTTTGCCATATTTCTTATTTTCCATTACAAAGGTAACCCAAGCTTCCACTGGATTCTCCCTGACTGGGCTTCTCTGTGAAGGCCAACCTAGAGGCTTCCGGTGACCAGATGCAGAACTGAGTGATTCTTTGAAGCGCAGGTCTAAATGCCAATGCCTAGAAATTCAGACTGGGACTTAAACCTTCACCATTGGTAGGGGCAATATCAAGACTACTGGCCAGAGCTGCAAAGACAAGGGATTCAAGGGGTTCAGCTCAGCTGGCAAACCTCAACGAGGCACACCTGACACTACTTCAGCCTCGTCAGGGCAAGCTGACAACTGGTCTTGGGAATGTGTTATTTTGGCAGAGTTGGTGGTCCAGATTGATGCGACTGACCCTGGGGTGGAAGTACCTTGAATGTGTGAAATTCAAAGTTAAGATAGTTATTCAAAAATCATGTTAATCACTTATTACATGCAGTGCTCCCATGCAACTTAATATATAGTTTTTTAAGCCCATTTGTACCCAATAACCTATTTAGGCTATCCATATCACAGAGTTGAAGTCTTATATTTAAATTAAACTTTGACTCTGTGTGGCAATCTGTGTAAATTAGTGACACGCATACAGTATCAATAATAAATATTTAATGTAAGCTGTAATGCAACTACATTTGAAAAGGGGGCTGAACACTGGAAACGTCACTTTAGAAAGGCCTAATACTCCATTCAACATACCACTCTCAATGTGTTTTGTGAGTGTTTTACTCTCCATTACAGAATGGACGGGGGCTGCTGTATGTGCAACAAGGCTACTTTAGTGAGCAATGCTTAATTTGTGTATCTGGATCAATAAACAGAGGTGGTAGCTCAGAGATATATAATATGATCTGAGAGATAAATACTGTGTTCCTGAGAACAACAGCAGCATTACAGGGAAATCAGATCAATGACTCGCCTCTATTAAATCTTGAATGGAGCGAGAACAACTTTGAGTCAACAGAAACATCAGTTTTAGCCGTCCTAATGTGAGGTAAGGGTTATTAAGGCAATCTATCAGACTGCAAACCACAATGCCTGTTATTGGGCACATTTGTATGTTGAGTCAATTGTGCCATGAGACGTGTCTGTTCAAAAAATCAGAAAACACAATTGAGCCTGGACTTTAGCATCCATAATATATTACCTCTGGCACTCAGATCATTAAGACCTGAATTAGAATAACAATCTTTCATTAAATACCTATAGCGTCACTGGGGAAGTGTTTCTTTTAAATACGCAGGGCCCTGTGACTAATGGCTGTAAGTGTAAAACAAGACTGAATTGTGGGCTTGATTAACACCTTTAATGCCTTCTTTTCATGTCTGTGTGTGAATTTACCAAACCAACCACATAGATTTGTAGTAGCATATTCAACATCGAAATCATTATGCACAGATCATTTGCAAATTATTTCTGTTGTAAGCTAGTATGATTCATTGGAATAATTATATGGCGCCACTGATGGTGAACCCTCACTTTGAAATAAAGTCAGGGGAAATAGACTACTGTATATCAAATAGCACCTGTAACAGGTATTTGCTGCTACCTATAATGTTCATATTTACAAACCTAAATGACACACACTAAGGTGAAATAAAAGGCCGATGTATCCTTTCGTGAGGAGTTGCCTTTCCTGTGACTTGAATAATAACAGGCTTTCATTCAATGTTACCCAAGCTTTTTCATCTAGCTGGCTAATGCCCTCCAACTCTCCGCCATGCCCAGGCACTCCGTGTGACACATGTGAAACATAATCCAGTACAAACTCCTTCTGCCCATCCTTTCATCTGACACAAGCACCATGCATGGCTAGGGGATCTATCCATGCAGTAACATGTGGCACACAGCATTCCTCTATCCAACAGGACCTACAGTATGTTATCTACAGTATGTTTACTCCCCAACCCTTCCACCTCAAACCTCAGGCCCCGACTCCTCGGTTTGATCTTTACCATCCATATTTAATCCAGCTTTGCAAACGAAATGCTAATCCAAAATGTAACCCGGGGCATCATTTATCAAAATTAAACCTTTAAGTATGGATCCCCATGGGGAAGCCATATGCTCCTGAGTTTACTCCATTAGATTCATTAGCTTATGTCAACCTATTAATTAGAGTTTAGGCTAGTCAGTGAAAACTTGACAGTCAGACACAGTCTCTCCCTGCATGTATCTCTAACTAAACCTACCCCGGTACCCTCTGTAGGTCCAGTACATGACCCTCTGGCACGTCAGAATTAGAGGGAATTATTATTTAACTGATCATTGAGTGGATACAGTGTCTGTTCCTTCTCCGTCATTTCTGCTGAGAAATGTGGCTGACCTGTCAAATGCGCATTGTCACTGATTTAAAGGATTTGAAATGGGGATAGGTATGTAAATATATGACATGGAGATCAGACGTCAGGTTGTTTGATAAGATATGGATTTGTGTGATATAGGATCAACTTGCTTGTAAATCACACGCTTTGCTCCCAGCCTCATCCCCATGGCTCAAGTATGGGGAAGTTTCTGTTTGATGAAAGTCACATTCGCATACAGACAAAAGTGTCTAAATATAGACAGTATGTATCACGGAGGTGCTCCTATTCTCCCAACACGGATCCCTCATTATCACCTATGACTGTCACACAAACAGAATGTCACCTTCTGCTTTTCAAATGATGTATTTCCCTTGTGTGACATAACAATGGATTGTCACACTGCCTGTCAAAAAAGTCACCCTAAAAACACAAGAAATAATGAAGGTTAGGTCTGATGCTATAGGTGTGCCCCTCTCTTTTCACTTTCTGTCTCTCAAGACATACTGTGTACACACACACAGACACACACGGTATATATAGCTATGATATGCTCAGTGTGCGGGGGACATGAGCTCTGTCTGAAGGGTTGACGTGTAAACCAGATATGTAATTGGCCATCACCTGTAGTGTCTCAGACGTGGATGTGACATGGGTTCTTTGGGTGACATACAGAGCAGAGGTCCGCTCATTGTGACTGCGTCACAGTCCCCTGAAGTCACACGCATCAGACAGTAGTTTGTCAGCACTAGTCCCATTGCATCAGTTGGATATCACTTACTGCTATTGCATGAACTTCAAGTTAGATGTCACATATTTTATACGTGTAAAGGTAGCCATGGCTTTATGGACTATCATGATAGATAAAATTGACTATTACAAAATAATGTAAGATTCAACACAGAGGTAAAACTATAAAAAAAAATTCTAAGCATTGTGTGTGATTACTTTTATTTTATTCATGTAAAGAATAAATAAACTACTCTGTGGCCTTAGTTGGTTCAGCAGTAAAGCATACAAATGCCTAATTCCTTGTACAGTGATTGAAAAAATAAGGTATTCATTAGTGAAAAAAGGATAATGAATTCCAATTTACATACAAAATTGTATCTTCACATTTGTGTTCTATATTGACTAATTACTTTTTCAGAGGCATACACATTGAGAAATTCTAATTAATGATCTCTTTCAAGTAGCCATATTGTGGTTCCCACTGGGTAAAACAGATGTTTGGAAATGTAATATAGAAGAAGTTCCCACAAACAAATGAAAACACACAGAAACTTTCAAAAATCATTGTGTCTTAGAATATTCATGATATTATTGAAGTATATTCATGTAACTGGAACAAATTGGGTATACATTATAGAAGTTGACCAAATGTGTCTGAAATACTATGAAAAGGTTTAAAGGCACCTATGGCCAGATAGAGCCTAGTTCACCTTATATGAAAACAAATCTGTAATGATTAGGACTAAGCCCATTTCTAACCCTGAACATTGCTAGAGAGAAAGACATTATGAATCCAGCCTGAAATTCACTGAAACACATTTAAAGAGTTTTAATCCTGTTAAAATCCAACTTCGGACAGTTGCACCATTCAACATGTTCATACTTTGATATGGCAAAGCACAGATGTATCTTGCTTTATGAAGAATAAAAGCGGTTTTAAACTGAGGAGAAATATTCTGTAAGATAATATATGATTTTAATAAAGCCACATCAACTGTTCTGTAAGTGCTAAGTTTCCTGTTTTACAATGGGATAAAAAAATCAACACCCTTGCCATACTTGCTCTTATCATTATAATATACCAAACTCTCAGTTAGAAACACATTTGCACTTACTAACTTGGAAGGCAGTCAAATCAAACAGGTTTCTGAATATAAATACTTTGGGATATGGTTAGTTGATAGTCTTTCTTATAAAAAAAAAAACTGTGTTACTGAACGGGTAAAAATGGAAGAATTCAAGATACCAACATATATATCATCTTTAATTTCTACTAGACTAACAAATTTCAAAACCAGATCATAGACGTGGATTACATTAGAGACTCCAGTGGTCTCCATAGAGTTGGATAGGACTGCTTTCAGTTCCATCACTTCATATTTATGGAACAAACTGCGGATCCAACTTAAGTTAAACATTCTGGTGTTCCTTGCTCATTTTAAAAATGTAATGGAGTATCAGTATGATGTAATCTGTGATAGTTTCTGTTGAATTTTGAAATGTTTCGAAATGTTCTTTTTTATATAACAACTATTTTTGGGTGACTTACTGTACATGTAAACATGTCTTATACTGGGCACAGCCATAAAAGAGATCCAGGTCTCAGTCTTTTTACCCTGTTAAAATAAAGTTGAAATAAATAAAAACATAATATAAACTGAAACTTGCATAGATTTTGATTATTGCAAGGCAAGAGTAGGTTTTAACCTATCCCTCTCATTAAGTCTTCAGCAAAGTACATCAGAGTTAGAATGAAAGAAAGTGCTCAAGCAGCCCTTTCTTTGAGTTGGTGCTGAGAGTAATTAGGCTATATTTAGCCCTGGTAGTCTTAAATATGCTTGGGCCCATTTGGCAGTTTGAAGAGGATGGTGTCCCTGACCATCTGGCAAAACCCCCTGCTCTCCCTCCTTTCCTTCCTCCCTCAAGCCACGCTATACCTAAATCCACTCAACCCAGTGCTACAGACCTCCACATTGCAATGCACTCCAACACTTGAGCTACCTGGCACAAGCATCAGTCTGACTTGGCTAACAGATGGCTCTACAGCAGGTAATAATGACCCAAGACAAACTCTTAAATTGATTATGCCTTCGCGAGGGCATACATACAAAGTAGCATTGCAGGGTGGGGGGATATGGCTCAAAGTCAAATCCACTGAACCCAGAAGCAATGGGCAATGCTGATATGAAAACACACAGAGAACACAAAATAACTGATATGGCAGATAATCTGCATTCAGGGCAACACGAGAACACACCTCACAATGCCGGGTAATTCCACCACAGTACAATTAGAGGGATTCAGAAGCAGTCTATATTTGACATGTCTAAAAGAGGCACAAATTGCATCTGATGGTGTAAGAGCTGGCCAGTAGAGTTACCAGGCAAGTTGCCCATATCTACAGTGCCAATTACTATTGGTCTCGTATTTGAAATGCTGTGTATTGCTCTGGTTTAGCAATTTAAATGCATCCTCACTCTGAGTACAGTGAAGTGAATTGCTTTTTATATGCATTACGACAGTACAGTACATCAGCCATAAGCAGAACATACAGTGAATGACTAGAATGACGTCTTACAGGGAAAACCTGCAGTCACTCTCCTCACTATTATGATCTCTAGCTGACACCTTTCCAAGGGTTCTGAAAGCCAGTGTGATACCAAAAGTGACCATAGTTCACCCTAAAAAGGGATATTTATCTTTGGTGAGTCCTTGGGCATGGTGGGCCATAATTTAGTGGCGAGGGTTGACGGCTCCTCTTGAGGTAAGAGGTCGGGATCACTTAGAAAAATCTATATTCACCATCCATTAGTTAGGCTGGATGAATTAGGCGCTTCCCGGGGGGCAACATATGGGGCATATGAAGGCCCCCTCAGCAAATAATCCAGTGCCGTGCAAGCTCACTGGAAAGTGTCAACCATTAATTTTAGAGCAGAAGAGAAAAAACTTTGGAAAAAGCGGTAGATTAAGGTGGGCTTTTTCTGCTCCTTTGCATTCCTATGGGAAAGGGTACATTCAGAAAGTCGGTGTGTCAGCTGATTGTGTGGTGGTAAGACAAAATCCTCTTCATGCAGAAAGAGTGAAAGAAGTAATCTCAAAGTCATGTCCATGAAAGAGATGTGGAAAAACATGAGAAATGGAAAACATGAGAAAGCACAGATTATAAAGCTCTTTGAAAGTTGGTTGAATTTCCCTGTTAGAGGATTTGTTGTTTATTCATAATGCGAAGGTCACACATGCGAAGGACAGTCTGCTTGTCCGCCTTACCATCTGGGTGTGAACCTAACTATTTCTCAACAAGTCACCTCTTCTATCACTTTATTATGCATTGCTGAAAAGTCACATTCACATTACACAAAGGGAAAATAACAATAACTTTGCTATTGTTTAGTCTATTAATGAATTGTGACACAAAGTTAATCTATACGTTCTCTGAATTTCCTGAGGGGCCAGATAATATGGTGTGGGAGCAGCTGGAACACAGCATAGGGGAAAATGAATGAAAGGCGACAGTGGGTATAAACAGCAAGGCCATGGCTGCACTGACCAAGTCTTTATTTAGAGGTTCATAATGAAATAATCGCCTCTCCGTGTGTAATAGATTTTAGCTGCCCCAAGTGATTAATCATATGCTGTGTAACCAAATAAATGTAATTACGATTGGAGAAAAGTTCACTTTTGCTTCAACCGGTAGTGATAAAGCATTAGCATACTTAAAACCAGTGTAAATCCATTTAAATTGATTAACAAATTAATAAATGTCTGAAATGAGCAAATGCATTTTTTTTTTCTGTAGAAACATGGTTGTTCTGTAATTAGTGTCTAGACAGTAATTAATGAGGGAACGATAAACAGTGAGCCACTTGCATTATCCTTATATCCAATTATGATGCAATTACAGCCAGCAGCTCTTAGTCAAATGCTTTATCACAAATGACGGGGTTATGAAAACATGTGAGACCTAGCTAACTCTGACCGTTTCAACTGTGTTGCTTCATTAACGTAACGGGAATCTTTTGCATAGATTTAAGCAAATAATTACTGAGCCGTAGTTCAAATTTCATGTATATTACTTGATGCACTACAATTAAATGCATTTAAAAACATGTTTCCTAATAACACACAAGGTTTTAATATCCCAATCATATCCCATCATAATCCCCATAAAAACTGGTAAAGCGTCTCCTTCGGTTCTTACACCACTAATTTCTTACACAGGGAATTTTTCGATCCACATCAAAAAAAGTCTGTATTTTGGGTAGCCTCAAACCACCACAACAATTTTTCTCATAATCAAGTGAATATCTACCGAACAAGCAATATAGGCTAAATATACGCAAATATATAATTTGTAGCGCCAACTGAGGCAAATGTTCCCAAATGTCACTGAGCTTTACAGGGTTGTCAAACGCCTAACCGGAGTACAGTAAGCCTGTAAGAAAAGAAACAATAACATAATTTGGCGCTAGGCTTAATAGGGATTATGACACATTGACTATTTCAGTCTATACTGTCACTACATTTTGTACTTCGTATTACTCCCTTAGCCAGGCTCCCAACAAATTGCTTTCAATTTTGTCAACAAAGGTAGATAAAGCTGGAGCCCAGTCTGCAGACAAACAGCCCAATCTGCAATTGCAAAGGGTAATCTCCAGTTGTTACACATGAATTTGGACTTCATTATTAATTATGCTGTATGTACTCATTGATTCTTAAAGAATATAACATCAATATCTTTTAGCTTAGTTATACTGTTGTTCTGCTATTGTAATGAACATGCAGTACTTAATGGGCTCCTCCAGGGTCAGGGGGCGTCAGTAGCGTTTGTTGAATGCCATACCCTAACTCAAAACAAACAAATGATTACAGGCTTATAAAACTTCTCTCATCCTGGTTAAACGTGCAAAAGCCTCAAAAAGGGTTGTTTGGCTTTAGGACGTTGTAGACAGCAATGCGGGAGTGTGTGGTGTGCAGATGAACAGCAAAACGTTTCCTTCAAAACAGTGCAGTCTGCAGAGGAAGCTAGGGAGCTAGGTATGCTACTGCTGTTTGATTCGACATGCTTTGAAACAGAGTTTTTAATTCCATTGCTGAGCTTGGCTATGCTGACTAAATGTGTTTGAATGATGGTACAGAAACTGAGGCAGTGGTTACCAGCGGTAACTTTTCCACTCAGGCTCGCATCTTGAAATGCTAGTACACACAGACTAATTCTCGGCATGGTCAGAATTGGCAGGCTTGTTGTGAATTAGGTATAGGAGACAGGCTTTTGACCGGGGAGATAAACAAGCTTGCCTTAGCCCACTGACTGAGGTTCAGCGAAACCTCTCTTCTCCAATTATGTTGCATAACAAAGACTAGGCATTGATACACATTTTTTTTAATAATCTGGTTGTCTTTCATCTCTCAAAATGTATCACATTATAACCATAACAAGTTGATCACTAGTTAAAAAAAATTAAGGAAATATATTTGGAAATACAATTGCTGTTCAAGCATATTAATTAACCATGCTAAATTTGAATGCTCCATATTTTGTTTGACTGATAGATCTAAGGGGTTTGTTCGGTAAGGATTTTGTAATAACTGAGTGAAAGAGCATCCTGGTTATATTTCTCAAGACCTGTCTGAACTATTTAACAGAAATGGTAAACAAGTTTACTGTAGTCTATATTTTCAAATGGAGATTGAACTTTAAATTGTATGTTGTTAAGCTATTTATCCCACTAATGCATCACCCTGAGTGAGTAACGCATGTGTTTGAATGTGTATATGTGGCTAAGTGCATGTGAGCATGCTTGTGTATGTTTGTGCCTGTGTGTGTTTTTCTATTTCTCCAAACCTATTTGTTATCTCAGACAGCAGCAGTACTCCTGAAACTCTGGCATTGTTATTACACTAGGACTGTAAAGTAGAACCCAGAGGGGCCCTGCTGGCAGTGAACAAAGGGATCAAACAGGTCACAACCTCACCATGGAGACTGTTAATACAGTTCACATTGAGTGGACTATTTCTACTGGACTCCAGAAACAGCAGTGGCACTGGCTTACTGTTTTCCCATTGACAGAGTCGTTGACATCCCGGTAGCTTGGATATTATTGTGAGCCACAGAAAGTAATAGGAGTATTACTGTGGCCTTGCCAGGTGAAAGACGATGGTGGTGGAATGCTGAGGTCTTTGTATCAACACTACGGTAGTGTCAGGTACACAGATGTACACTGTAGTTAACATAGGGTGTATGGAAATAGCTCCAGTTTACGATTAAAGCTCTTTCGAGCTCATTTAGATGAGGGAACATAATGGTGAAAATTACCAGGGAGCAATTAAGGTTAAATGCCTTGTTCAGGGACATCCTTTTTTCCCCCTCTTGCTGGCTCTGGGATTCAATCCAGCAATTTTCTGATTTTTGGTCAAAAGGTTAAATTGCAAGGCTACCTGCTGCCCACAAAATACAATATCTTTTGTCAATTAGTATTCTTACAATAAGAGCCAGGACCTCACACATGCAAAAATGTGTTTGTGTAGAGAATTGTCTAAGTCTCATTGTCTAATGATAAAGTGAAATAATTAATTCAGGCCAATTCAGAGAGAGTTAAGGATGGTTCATATATAGAATCACTTAAAAACAATAATATAGTAAATCCCATTGTACATGCTTATATCCAAAAAAGAAACATAATTTCACTAAATGTCAAGTCTGATAGCTACAAAAAATGCAAATGCAACCAATGCAACAAACATACATACCTGTTGCAATAGAAACATATTAGCTCACAATTCACATTTGCAATGGACCGACAAAAGTCTACCACACAATTCTTTCTTCAAAAACGATAGCAAAGTGTATTTCACAAAACATACTTTATTCATGGATAAATCAAAGTGCCCAACGATACCATAGCATGGAAAAGATGAGGGGAATTGCCATCTCTGCCCAAGCATGTGCAGTTAAACTAGACAGGGCATCCTAAAAATACACTTTTCGTGGCAATCTACATCTCACAAAGGTGCTAAGTCAAGCAGAAAGATAAATAAATTGGTTTGCTATCACAAGGCTGAATATTCTCTGTAGCTTAAATCAGGTCAGTGAGACCTACTGTACCTTTCCACAGTCAAACAGCAGTGGCAGGTTAAGGTTGGGGTATGGCATGGCATGTGAAGCATGTGAAGAGAAGAGCATACAGTGGGAACTTATAATTATGTTAAATTCTGGACGCAGATACCAATCTGTGGTAAGGGAATGAAAAGGCAGCAAGTGATAACAACAGCTTGCAACTGGAGTTTCACGCTTTATGTTTGCAACTGGGACTGCCATAGAGTGACTATAATATACAGCATGAAGAGAAAAAGATTCTTAAGGGGACAAGCCCAAAAACAGATACGATTATAGAATATTTTTTTCAACTTTGGACAATAATTTCCGTATGGAAAACGTCAATAATTGTCAATTTAGGGCTGGCAGGGACAATAAGTGCCAACATTATCATACACTGAATATCTGCCTCATGTGGTTGTGCTCTGCAAAATGATTGTGTTTCAAAGGAGGCTGACTACTCAATATACCTAAGACAAACAAATAATGACTACCAAAGTAAACAATGAGAGTGCTATCAATCAAGATTCAAACACTGTCAACAAATAAATAGCAAAATAATGACAAATGGACACTGAACTTGTCAGTGAAAGTGTCTACAAAGATAAAAATATAGCAAGCTAAGATGGTACCACACAATAAAGGAAACTAATGAATGAAAGGTAATGTAGTCAGGACCAGAGAGCTGTCTGTGGGAGTCAGATCTCAGAGTTATATTTCACTAAGCTGATAAGCACACACTCTTCCCCTGTTTCCATGACAATGTGAAAATGACTGGTGGGCTATTTTCTTATTCCGTCATTCAACATGCAAAGGTACTGTAATGCTATAAACAGTTTCAAGTTGTCATCTTAAAGTTAATAACTATAATCTCTGAACATTAACTTGCCCCCAACTGTAGTATCTTGATAACAATGAGTGTAAAATTGATGTACTCTTACATGAGAGCTGTGCGTGCACTTAAAATTTGGAGACAGTTCATATTACACATGCATTCAGTATCTCAAGTGACAAATCTGCTCACAAGTAAGACCTCAGAATGGGGTCTTAAAGCTGGGATCCTTGGTTTCTACATGAATAGTTGTACAATACTCATATGTGATTGATATATATACCCACTGATTCGAAAGAAAACAACTTATGAATACCTCATGATGTGCGTCAGCCTTGTGTTGTACCACTTTAGCCCTGAAAATATTATCTTGCTTTACTTCAATGTAAACCATTTTGAATGCATCACATTACAAAAAACAAAACACCAGTATTGGTGAACTGCATGTCACAAAGCTGATCATTTGAAATTAGTTGGTTACACATTTGGTCACAATATGGTTTTGAATAATTGTTTTAGTGCTGATGCCCAATTGAGCATTCAAGGGAATGAATTCTCGATGGTCACAGATTAAAAAATTTGATCTAAAGTGCATTACTGAGGCTTGAAAACACCATACCAAGAAGGCAAACAATTAGCAGGCAAATAGTTCCAAAGCGTTATGTTATAAATATGTTGCACTTTGCCCATTTCTGTTATGTACATTTTAATTATTCATAGACAAAATAAAAAAATAATACATATTTTTCTTAGTCCATGTCTTATTGATGAAATCCTATTAGAAGATGTCTGAAAAAAAATTAATTTCTCTGGCCCTTTAATTGCCCTTCTAAATAAAGAGGAATATCCCTGTCTTAGATTAATCTGTAGCTTACTGCTGCTGCTATTTTGTACAAATAACAAATAATTGATGCAAATTAGGTACTTACTCATGATATACTTCTGTCAGTTAAGTCTACTTGCATTATTTAAGAAGTTTGGAGGAAAGTTAAAAGATTTTCTGTCAAACCACAACCTGCAGTTACTGTTCAAAGCAAACGATGGATCCTTTTAGCAACCTGCTCAAAATGAATGGCATGATATTGGGCTAGGATTAAACAGGGGTAGGGTAATTGTAATGGTGTGTTGAACTGTAGCTGGGATCCTGCACTGATACTTGGGAGTTTGCAGTGAAATGCATGAAAACATAAATTATGTCTTGGAATTCCGAATTATTTTATGAACTACTCATGAATGGGTGGTGAGCTTGTGACTGACCTGTTGGAGACCCCTGATTTAGACTAAACAGTAATTAGCTCTGTTTAAAGCACCGTAATTCCCTGTTTATAACCCGCACTGTGTATAATTATCTAGCTTTGTGTGTATACAAACCTGAGTAATAACCCCACCCATATATAAACCACATTTGCCCTGAGAACTGTGACAAATACATACATTGTACATTCATACATTAACATCTGTCATAGAGCGCTAACAAAATGTATTTATTGAAGAATAAAATATGTTTTTGAAAACCCTGTAACGCCAATTGTATCATATTTGCTATAATATTAGTAGATAATGCTCTACAATCCATGAGGCATGTTTAATCAACCGATTCATTTATTAACCTCTACCTGGATATCACCTAATACTCACATATAGTACATAAGTACGTAACATGTCGTATCCTTTCAGATCACTGTAGCATTATTAGTCACAGGAATACTACAGCCCCCTTCTTAAAAGTAAGTGCATATGTAAAATAATAACAGGAATACTATAGCCCCTTCTTAAAAGTAAGTGCATATGTAAAATAATAACAGGAACACTACAGCCCCCTTCTTAAAAGTAAGCGCATATGTAAAATAATAACAGGAATACTACAGCCCCTTCATAAAAGTGCATATGTAAAATAATAACAGGAATACTACAGCCCCTTCTTAAAAGTAAGTGCATATGTAAAATAATAACAGGAATACTACAGCCCCTTCTTAAAAGTAAGTGCATATGTAAAATAATAACAGGAATACTACAGCCCCTTCTTAAAAGTAAGTGCATATGTAAAATAATAACAGGAATACTACAGCCCCTTCTTAAAAGTAAGTGCATATGTAAAATAATAACAGGAATACTACAGCCCCTTCTTAAAAGTAAGTGTATATGTTAAATAATAACAGGAATACTACAGCCCCTTCTTAAAAGTAAGTGCATATGTAAAATAATAACAGGAATACTACAGCCCCCTTCTTAAAAGTAAGCGCATATGTAAAATAATAACAGGAATACTACAGCCCCCTTCTTAAAAGTAAGCGCATATGTAAAATAATAACAGGAATACTACAGCCCCCTTCTTAAAAGTAAGCGCATATGTAAAATAATAACAGGAATACTACAGCCCCTTCTTAGAATTAAGTGCATATGTAAAATAATAACAGGAATACTACAGCCCCTTCTTAAAAGTAAGTGCATATGTAAAATAATAACAGGAATACTACAGCCCCCTTCTTAAAAGTAAGCGCATATGTAAAATAATAACAGGAATACTACAGCCCCCTTCTTAAAAGTAAGCGCATATGTAAAATAATAACAGGAATACTACAGCCCCCTTCTTAAAAGTAAGCGCATATGTAAAATAATAACAGGAATACTACAGCCCCTTCTTAAAATTAAGTGCATATGTAAAATAATAACAGGAATACTACAGCCCCCTTCTTAAAAGTAAGCGCATATGTAAAATAATAACAGGAATACTACAGCCCCCTTCTTAAAAGTAAGTGCATATGTAAAATAATAACAGGAATACTACAGCCACCTTCTAAAAAGTAAGTGCATATGTTAAATAATAACAGGAATACTACAGCCCCTTCTTAAAACTAAGCGCATATGTAAAATAATAGCAGGAATACTACAGCCCCCTTCTTAAAAGTAAGCGCATATGTAAAATAATAGCAGGAATACTACAGCCCCCTTCTTAAAAGTAAGTGCATATGTAAAATAATAGCAGGAATACTACAGCCCCCTTCTTAAAAGTAAGTGCATATGATAAATAATAACAGGAATACTAAATTTGCTTTTTGTTTCTGAGACCTCTATGTCGTCAATTAATAGTCTGCAAAAAAGTTAGCAAATGTAAACTTGTGTATAAGCCACACCCATGTATTGTATTATGTATGTACATATGTATGTTGTGGCTGAAAATGATTTCAAAATCTGTGTAATAAGCCACTATCTATTGACGTGAAGTTATGGTAATTAACCCCAATTTAACTTTTGATTATGAATATGGCTGTGGTGTCTGCTGTAGATGGTTGAAAAAAGGCTATGACATAAAAAGGCTATGACATAATCAAGCGACAAAGGAGCAACTTATGGATAGATTGATCTGTGGTTCAGTTGGGTAATGGGCCAACCAGGTTTGTGTTCTGAAAATTTGTCCAACTGCTTTTCTAATGTCCACAAAATCAGACAAACCATTTGAAAGGCCAAAGGACGCTTGGGGAAACAGATGATTGCAAATATACATATTTAAGTGCTGTATTAAAAAATAAACCCAGGCACACACAGGGATTTAACAAACATTAAGTAACATTTAAAAATCCCATTAAAAATACTTTATGGAGACTTTAAACTCAACTTCATGGCTCATGTACATAGGAGTAATTCATTACTCTCTCTGTAAGCTTGTACTGCTGTCTACATGAGCTCTGTAGATGAGGCCATTAACCATAACACTAGATGATGTACATTCAGAATAGTAATGGGTTCTGCAACATGTATAGTAACAATTAATCAAAGAAATATACAGTCCTTTTGTGAAACATTGATTGTCCAGTGAACATGCGACAAAGTAACAGAAAAAAAAGCACCAAATATGAAAACAGTGTGTCAGTTTAAACAATTCTAAGTTTAATTAAGATTTCTATCAAAACTGAAATAAGGAATACAAAATAAAATCAATAAATATTGGCAACACCTGTATTTAGCACATATAACAGACAGGGGACGATATCTTACTCTAATGGACGAATCTGACACACGGTACCGATCAATGATCTTGTGCAAGTGCATTCTCATATCCCTGACAAAAGGGAGGCATTGATCAGAAAAAAAAAAATCCACAATCCATAGTTGAATGAAATCCGCTTCCACCCCATCTCTCTGAACCAGCTCCCATGGCAGGACGAGAACAACGGTATCTTGCCTCCTACATCATCCCTCTCCAACACCTTCAGTACGAACAGATGAAAAACATCTTAAAATGCACTGCAAGCATAATATAAAATACCAGAAAAGTCTATAAAACATCTCCATAGGTTCCTTTGAGTAAAAAGTAATGCCTGATTTCATAAGCACCTTGAATTAACTAACACACACAACATAGTGTACATACCGGATCCAGATATATCTGACGATTTCTTATGTACACAAAACCAATCCAGTTGTTGGACTATCGACGTGACACGCACCCCCGCAGCGCCTGAAGTGTCCACTCCTGATGTCCTGGACCTTTATCTAGTTGAGGATTAACCAGTCCTAAATCGATCTGAATACATTTTTCTTGTGAAGACAAATTTGTAGTGGCTGGATCATGAATAGTGGTGGGTGGATCGTGAAAGTAGTGGCTGGATCATGGGTAGTGGTGGGTGGATCGTGAAAGTAGTGGCTGGATAATGGGTAGTGGTGGGTGGATCGTGAAAGTAGTGGCTGGATCATGAGTAGTGGTGGGTGGATCATGAAAGTAGTGGCTGGATCATGGGTAGTGGTGGGTGGATCATGAAAGTAGTGGCTGGATCATGAGTAGTGGTGGGTGGATCGTGAAAGTAGTGGCTGGATCATGGGTAGTGGTGGGTGGATCGTGAAAGTAGTGGCTGGATCATGGGTAGTGGTGGGTGGATCATGAAAGTAGTGGCTGGATCATGAGTAGTGGTGGGTGGATCGTGAGTTGCGATGGGTGAATCATGAGCTGTCAGTGTCCGCACTGCTACTTCCTGCTTTTTATCTCAGCCAGTTAGGAAGGTTACAGTAATTAATGAGATACTCAAGCTAAGCTGAGATGCATGACTTCCAAAATCAAAAGCAAATGACACAGCACCCTAGAAGGGGAAAATGACAATAGCAAGGCAACGTTATGGTCGCAGTCTGTTTTAGCCTTACAAGGAAATCCTTTTTAATATCCACTGTGTAGTTAGAAGTGAGCCAGGACAGGACTCTAGGGTATTTGGATTGTGTTCTAATGAACCATTTGCAATTATGAGTGCCGGCCCACACTAAGTGCTCTGTGGTAAACCTAGGGAGCAGGATCAAAACAAAGCTTTCAGCCTGACAGCTGCCCTGAAAGACCCATTGCCCTATGGTTGCAGGCATGCCATTTCGACTGCGGCAAATGAACGAGTAATCACAGACGCCTGCATGCAGAAGAAGCCTACCACCAGAGATAGTATATTTCATACAGTACTTGTTCAGTTCATATGCAAAATCTTTACTATTTAAATCTTTAATACTGATCTTTGCTTCACAGCTCTAGGGACTTAACCTTGATTCTTTAATCGTGTGCAGGTTTTTTCTTACACCCTAAATCCATTAGTTCATTTCACGGAATGTAATTATTGCAGAATCTGGGGAAAATCAATTTTCTTTACCATAAGGATAACAAACCACAATGTGCAGATGGGTAAGATTCTCTGACATGTGGTTAAGTGCAAAGCCAAGGTTTACTGATAGTAGGAGTCTTAGATAAGTGCAGTCTATGTGTACATGTAAACCTCTAGCACATGTAAACTCAATTAAAGAGAACTAGAGCACTAGGACACACCAGGACACCGAATGAGTGATCTTGCAGCCACTCAATGATATTGACTGATCAATTAATTAGCACTGACAAAATTTAAACAGAATGTCAGCCTTACAGCAAATGTAATAGCCCTTGTGTAAAGTATTGTAAATCTTAGTAAAATGTCTATTCATATACAAACTCATAGAACAACGTTTAGAAAGCATTTGCATTAGGGTTTAGCTCAAGTGGCTTTTTAGAGGAAACCCTACCAAAGGTGTGCATCACTTCCTCTAAAAACAATGTACTTCTGAGGTAGAAACTCTGGCAAAGCCATAATCTATTATTCAGTGTACAATACACATCAAGTGGCTTGGAGTGGACAGATGAATTGAAGAAGAGTAGATTACCACCTGTTCCATAATGAGACTCTCGAACCTACAACTGTTGTTTATGTTGATGGCATAGAATCATTACATTGTTATTTTGGTTGTTTCATTTTCCACATTTGTGGAAATTGGCATATATGTATGGATAAATTGAAATCGTTGTTCTAATGGAAAACTTTTTGGGGAGGTTGTACACAGTATGGTCAGACTAAGACAATATATAAAGTAGATTCAATAACTTGAAATGAATATACCTGGAAAATCTTAGTTTGGTGTAGCATACTATAAGAACACATTTTTAGAGAATTATTGAGAGGTCTATTTATTGTCTCCAAGTAGCCATACACTTCTCCAACATCTGCACAGGTCTCGGGACATTTGAATGTACTGTTATGACTTAAAGAAGAGTCTTTAACTATGGGATTTTATTTTGCTCTCCTGGCTGTTTAATTTGGAAAACTAACACCTGCGCGGCTTCCATCACACGACCACTTTTGTTGATTATGCAATTCAAAAATGGCCCATTAGGTGGGCATAATTTGAAAGCTTGTTCTACTGCCAACATTACTAGCTACATTATCAAATACAATCTTACAGCGTCAGTCTTTCACAAGGCAATTTATGTAAACACATCATCATTTTGTGTGCACTGAAAGGAACAACAAATGCATTCATGTTCCACTGTTACTTTTCTTCACAAGAGACAAACACAGACAAACTCTTTTCAGATCCACCCAGTGTGCTACACCATGTCAGCGTTTAAATGTACATCTAACACAGTGATTGTAAACGTTGACTCTGCATGTTACTCAAGTTCATTTCCTTCACTCGTTCTGTTGTTGCATTTCATGTCTCATTTCCAATGTACCATTTATAATTCAGCTAAATTAGATAATTGGTCAGGGGTCTTAATAGTTCTGCAAGTCCTTGCAAATGCCACCAGACGGTCAAATGGACAATCTTCATTGTTAGGACTTGGGTAGCCTGTAAGTATGTCAAAGACATAACTTAATTGTTGTTTATTCCCCACTAACTTTATCAGACGTGACATTAATTTAGGGGCATTTCAGAAAATGTTATCATCATCTTTATCCCACACAGTGAGAAGTGTGTACATTAGGCAGGCAAATAGTGTACTATTGACAGCTACTTAAAAATAGATGAACAGTTCCCAAGTCATCCACAATGCCCATAAAAGCATGTTTTTGTTAAGCTTCCTTTGCAATATGTTGCTGACAAACAATTACACAATTGTGGATTAATTAGTGTAATACTTGTTTGAAGAATACCAATCCATTAATATGCTAATTTTATCTTCATAGAGCGCCTCTCTCAGTGGAAAACCTAGTGAAGTGTGAAATGCAGTGTCATTTCAATCAACTCTGATAAGGGCATTTCATTTGAAATGACTACCTGGATTTAAAAACAAAACAAAATAACAATTATGATATATTCAGCGTCAACAATGTACACAAGTTATTTATCTAGCGCACACTGTTTTTTTAAAAACTTTTTTAATTTTAGAGATTCACAGCCTTCGCCGATAGATTGTGATGTTTGACACCTTGGTAAATGTATGTAAAATACTCATTGTAGTAAGCCTTACTGAAAACTGAGAGGTAATCTAATGCATAAAGCGAACAGCATTTTATAAACATAAGAGTGGTATGATGTGAAACTGGTGAGACAATAGATTCATATTGTAATAGGGAGAGACACAAGGACCGGACACTTCACACGTGTTCAGGGCCCCTGGAGGGTGTTTCATTATCATACAGGAACAAGGACGTGGGGAAAACATCGAAACTTGAATTCATCCCCCTGGGGCTGGGTGAGGCAGCGGCACCTGGGGTAAACTTACAGAGTAGGTTCTGGAGGTATTTGTGAGGTTGGCTGTCTTCCTCAGTGTAGCAGTGTGGTCAGCATGACTGGGCATGGCGTTATGGCTCCTGCACTCAGCAGCTTTTTCTTTCACTTCTTCTACTGCAGCATCTTCTCAGGCTTCTTTCAAAGGCTTCAACCGCGGTCTGCTCCTTGGGAGCTTTTAATTATCTGCCCCGACTGGGTCATGATGGGAGGCAGCTGTGCCGGGAGTGGGCTGACGCTGCCAGCTGCCTCCAGAATGTTCTGGAACCTTCCAGCTTCTCTTTTGGTGGGGTTGATGCAACGCTGATTCAGGAGTAGAAGAATTTGCAGCACAATATATGAAGTACACTCCTCAAAAAAATGAAATCATACATCGGGTATGATTACTGTACATTGTGTAATTCGTTGAGAACAAAATTACGTAACAATGGTCAATGGAAACCAACATCACCAACCGACTGAGGGATTATGTGACTCAGTAGTTTGTATGGCCCTGTATGCCTGTATGCACTCCCGACAATGTCTGGACATGCTCCTGATGAGATGGAGGATGATGTCCTGGTGGATCTCCTCCCAGACCTGGATCAGGGCTTCGGTGAGCTCCTGGACAACCTGTGACATTAGTTGGCGTAGTCGAATCCTTAGCCTGGATGCACCAATACTTAATGTCCCAGAGGTTCTCAACTGGATTCAGATCTGGGGAATGTGAGGGCTTGTGAGGGCACTCTAGACATTTTCATTTCTGTCACATGCTCAGTGCGAACCTGCTCTCATCTGTAAAGAGAACGGGGCGCCAAAGGCAGACCAGCCATTACTGGTGATTTCTGGCGAATGCCAATCGAGCTGCACAGTGCAGGGCTGTGAGCACAGGTCCGAATAGAGGATGCCATCCTCAATCTGTTTCTGACAATTTGGTCAGGGATGTGCACACTAGTAGCCCACTGGAGATAATTGTTTAAGGCTCTGGCAGGGCTCATCCTGTTACTCATCACACAAAAGAGAAGATACTGGTCCTGCTGCTGGGTTGATGCCCTTCTACGGCCCTGTCCAGGCATCCTAGTGTAATGGCCGTGCTCCTGGTATCTCCTCCATGCTCTAGAGGCTGTACTGGGAGACACCGCAAACCTTCTTGCAATGGCACATATGGATGTGCCATCCTGGAGGAGCTGGACTACCTGTGCAACCTGAATGGGCTGCAGGTACCGCCTCATGCCACAGTATCAGTTGTGACAAGGACACTAGCAAAAAACTTAACTACAGAAGAATCAGTCAGGAAGGATAAGGAGAGAACAATTGTTTGAGGCCAACACTTGCAAAACCATTCCCTTTTTGGAGGTTGTTATGCTGTTGCCTCTCCAGTGCACCTATAGTCACTTTCATTTGCACCAAAAGAGGTGACATTGATTCACAGTTGCTCATGCTTCCTAACAGGAAAGATTGATATGCCTGAAGTTAACCTGACTTGGTGTTATACTGTGATGATTAGATGTTCCTTCATTTTT
The DNA here is from genome assembly GCF_011004845.1 of Esox lucius. Lineage (NCBI taxonomy): Eukaryota > Metazoa > Chordata > Actinopteri > Esociformes > Esocidae > Esox > Esox lucius. The sequence goes on from NC_047576.1 coordinate 17,030,063, forward strand.
TTGAGCAATGAACAGTGGATATAAAAAGTCTACACACCCCTGTTAAAATGCCAGGTTCTTGTGATGTAAAAGAATGAGACAAAGATAAATCATGTCAGAACTTTTTCCACCTTTAATGTGACCTATAACGTGAACAATTCAATTGAAAAACAAACTGAAATCTTTGAGGGGAAAAATAAAAAAAACTCACAATAGCCTGGTTGCATACAGTGGGGAGAACAAGTTAGTCTGTCATTTTTATCACAGGTCCAGAAAACCACATTGTATGAATTTTAAGTAATTAATTTGCATTTTATTGCATGACATAAGTATTTGATACATCAGAAAAGCAGAACTTAATATTTGGTACAGAAACCTTTGTTTGCAATTACAGAGATCTTACGTTTCCTGTAGTTCTTGACCAGGTTTGCACACACCGCAGCAGGGATTTTGACCCGCTCCTCCATTCAGACCTTCTCCAGATCCTTCAGGTTTCGGGGCTGTCGCTTGGCAATATGGACTTTCAGCTCCCTAAATAGATTTTCTATTGGGTTCTGGTCTGGAGACTGGCTAGGCCACTCCAGGACCATGAGATGCTTCTTAGGGAGCCACTCCTTAGTTGCCCTGGCTGTGTGTTTTGGGTCGTTGTCATGCTGGAAGACCCAGCTACGACACATCTTCAATGCTCTTACTGAGGGAAGGAGGTTGTTGGCCAAGATCTCGCGATACATGGCCCCATCCATCCTCCCCTCAATACGGTGCAGTCGTCCTGTCCCCTTTGCAGAAAAGCATCCCCAAAGAATGATGTTTTCACCTCCATGCTTCACGGTTGGGATGGTGTTCTTGGCGACAAACCCAATCTTCTTCTTCCTCCAATCACGGCGAGTGGAGTTTAGACCAAAAGCTCTGTTTTTGTCTCATCAGACCACATAACCTTCTCCCATTCCTCCTCTGGATCATCCAGATGGTCATTGGCAAACTTCAGACATGCGCTGGCTTGAGCAAGGGGACCTTGCGTGTGCTGCAGTATTTTAATCCATGACGGCGTAGTATGTTACTAATGGTTTTCTTTGAGACTGTGGTCCCTGTGGCCGTGTAGTTCTGGGCTGATCCCTCACCTTCCTCATGAAGGTGATACCTTGCATGGAGCCCCAGACAGAGGGAGATTGACCGTCATCTTGAACTTCTTCCATTTTTAATAATTGCGCCAACAGTTGTTTTCTTGTCTTTTCATAGATTTAGGAGGGACTTCCAGTTATTGGTAATGTCTCTGTTGTACCATATTTTCTCCACTTGATGATAACTGTTTTCACTGTGTTCCATGGTATATCTAATGCTTTGAAAATAATTTTCTACCCTTCTCCTGACTGATATCTTTCAACAATGAGATCCCTCTGATGCTTTGGAAGCTTTCTGCGGATCATGGCTTTTGCTCTGGGATGCAACTAAGAAAATGTCAGGAAAATCCTACTAGAACAGCTGACCGTTATTTTGAGTCACTTCAAATGATGGCAGGTGTGTAATGACATTTATTTAACATGAGCTTGAATTTGATTGGTTAATTCTGAACACAGCCACATCCCCAGTTATAAGAGGGTGTGCACACTTATGCAACCAGGTTATTGTAAGGTTTTTATTTTTCAATTTTCCCCCTCAAAGATTTCAGTTTGTTTTCAATTGAATTGTTCACGTTATAGGTCACATTAAAAGTGGAAAAAGTTCTGACACGATTTATTTGTCTCATTCTTTTACATGACAAAAATCTGGCATTTTAACAGGGGTGTGTAGACTTTTTATATCCACTGTATATCAAGTTGAAAACAGCCTATTTGGCATTATCTGTCTTCCTGGGAAATGCCCTATGACCTTACGATACAAAATGATCATGATACTTTTGTGCAGATTTGATTTATAATGCAATTCTCTATGCTGCTATTCTACCTTGACATTTTAATACAAATTCAAAGTTTGTTAACCATCTCAGCAGCAGAAGAATAAGATGTGTTATGAATCTCATTGAATTGTTTCTGCTTAAAAACTGTTGTCTCCTTCTTGGTCCATACTACTTGTTGGTCTGGCTCTGGGTATGGTTCGTAGTCTGGTCTGTGCTTGGTATGAATTATGGTCTGACAGTTAATGGTCAATCATCCAAGAATATGGCCATCAAAAAAGCAGTTGGAGATGTCAGAAGTCTGGTAGAGCATTTCAAGAAGAGCAAACTATGAGCCGACAAGCTGAAGAAAACTGCAAATGGTCACACCCGAGCACAAGCTAGTGCAGGATGGGAGTTCACAATGGAATAGCACATTCTATAAATGAAGCCACCTATTGGAGTTTGTGACAGTAAATTAAGATCCAGATGTGACAAAAAGAGAAATACACCACCTGACAACCCTGAAGTCATACAGAGTGTAACTTTTCAAAGAGTCTGGCATTCCAGACTGCTGCTCCAAAGCAAACAGCTACAAGATGGGAAAAGATTGTGTCTTTCAGAGGATACAAACACAACAATAATTGTAGCTGCCCTGGACCCCAAATTCCAGAAGCATAAGTTGTTGACACCCGGGGAAATCATTGAAGTGCAAAGCACAGTGCAAGACCTTGCAATGGAGGCTGAGAAGAGTGTTGACCAGCAGCAGCCTCACAATCATAGTGTCAGAGGTTCCACACAAGAAAGCTGTTTCCCTGCTGAACTCTCTGGGTCAGACTCAGACTCCTGACACAGTGGTAAGGGCACTGATTAAGAGGACAATGACCAACTGCTGAGAAATACTTATTGTATACTTTAAGCAGATGCTTCTTTCCATTATAGAACCTTTGCTCTGGAGTCACATGAAGCAAGGATTATAATACTGGCTAAACCGTTTCTGTGTGTTCCTGTGTGTTCTTGTGTGTTCCTTTGTGTTCCTGTGTGTTCCTGTGACCTCTGCTCCCTCTAAACAACTATTATCTGCTGCTGCATACATTACCACAATTACAAGGGCCAGCTTTACCCCTCAGCTAGTTAAAAGGTTTACTATCCTACACTGCATTACTGGACACCTGCAATTGTTGACATTCAGTCAGAGCAACACTGTTTTGCACATATTTGGTTATTATTAATGTTTGTCATTTTAATACTGCTAAGCCTGGATAACTTTTATCAAACTCTCAGTCTTTTTGCACTTTCATGTAGGCTACAGTATGTGATTTCACACCAGTATCTACCATTTAGGGCACCCAGGTCATGTCCTCTGAATTCTTTTTAATTTACACACGGAATAAAAGTAGTGAACTGTAAATTCTAAAAAATGGATTTTGTAGAATTCACCGCCTGCTTGAATGACTGCCATTTTGATGACTGTGTGTTGTGATGTGAAGCCAGGCAGACAGGCAGTGTTCTTGGTTTATAAAATCTTTCTTTTAGCAAAGACATTCACGCACAATTGCTTTGCCAATGTTGCTCCAGGTGACCAAGAGTTACTGCAGAGCAGAGAGGTTGTCTAAAATTAGTCAAAGACTGTCAAAGAAAACAAGCATGATAAGTAGCTAGAGAAAGATTTTATGATATCAAAATAAATGTTGTGTAACCAGCTCAATGTTATTCATCTCTAAATATGATTTAAACTATAGTAATATTTTAGTATTGTCTTAACTAACTGGCTTGGGTGGCAAGTTTGCTGGGTAGCTGCGGTAGACTGATATATTTATGCTAATTGTTGTTATAACTTGGGGGACCAATTGATCTGCTTCTAACATTGAGAGTACATACACATTCCCTCTGACTCTATGCCTGTAAATTACAAGTGTAGAATGATATTTTGCAAAATACCTTTCTCTATACTAATACAGTGATTGACCCAGACATTTCCTTTCTTGACACACACAGAAGAAAAGGAAAGATTTGGGAAGGCAAGATACACAGGAGAAATGGAAAAAGAGAGACAAGGTGATGGGGAGAGAAATAACAGATAGTGTCAAGGAAGATCAGTGGACTAGGTTTAGTGAATGTAATGATCTTGTTTGGTAGGAAATGCTTACATTATGTTAATGAAGAGGTTAGAGAGTGTGGGAATTTGTGGATAAGGGTTTTATAGACAATGTGCAGTAGATGTTAAATATCAGTATACATGTGTGTTCATAGCATTTAGACATTAAGAGGATGTTGGTATTTTTACTGAACAGATATTAATGACATACATACATGATCCTTCTGATACATTTAAGTTATTTAAAGTTCCAAATTCTAAATTGAGAGTCTCAAGTAACATGTCTATCTATTTCAATGTATCATTGGAGTCTTTGGTATTAGCCTAATTACATGTCAGCCAAGATGAAAATGTGTTTTTCTTGGAAATTCGCTTATGAATCATAAAGTCTATAAAGCATTACAGATACTTTTGTTCAAGAGATCATGTATTCAAGGTAAATACTTTCAAACTGATATTAATACTCTTGTTTTTGCTCTCTTTTGAGAGCAAGATGCCCACTCTGTCGGTATTTGCTTTGACAACTTTGTTAAAACTATGCAAAGAAATAGAAAACTTTTTGTCAACCTTCAAGCAAGCAAAAATAACTACTTTGTTAAGATTTAGCGGGTATAATGAAACTACAAAAGTTTGCTGAGTGAAAGGACCGAAACAGAAATAAAGAGCTGTTGATAACAGCGCAGTTCAAGAGCATTTGTAAATTAAGTGAAAGGGCAGGTTTTGTGATTGGACAATAAACGTTCTGTTCTTTTGTTCTTGACCTTGTTTCACACTGGTTATTTTGTCACTGTGTTTCTGGGGCTAGCCCTGAAAAGTCAGCGCTAACCCTGCTCCAGAGCTGCGCCAGCTAGCCCTTTGCTAAGGGTGTTGCTAGCCCACTTCAAAATATGAAAGTGTGAACACTCGCTTAGCCCAGGGCTTAGGAGGCTCTTAGCCCTAGGCTAAGGTGCAGTGTGAACACATCTAAAAATGGGTAATCGCTACCTTGGCAGCAGCTAACAGCAGTCCTGGTATATACAGTACTGAATACTTCTACTCAAAAGTTTAATTCTGGCAAAAGATTGTGCTGTTTTACTGTTTGGGGTTATGTAATTTAACCAATATTGTGAATATAGCTTTGAGAAGGAAAGCAAATTTGTATGAATGTCAACTGTTGTGTGTACACGTTCCGTTCTACTGCTTTTTGTAGCAGCATTCGCCCCACCTGTGAAGCTGATTACTTAGACAAGAAAGTGTGAAACAGATGGCTGTGGCAATAACTGAGACACAGCATGGAATCTATGTTTGGTTTGATTTGGAAGGAGTGGTAGCCCACCACTTCCTAAAACATCTACTCGTAAAACTCCAAAATAGTCTGGATACATACCACCTAAAACATGTACATTCATTCAACTTACTTCAACATGCAGCTAGTGGTTTACCTGCACTGGTACCAGCTGGACCCAAACCGGGCATGAACCAGAGGTCCTCTGCTTCACAGTACATGCATGGAGACCCTAAACCAATTAATCGAATGGCCAATATAATTTTCTACCAACTTTTACCAATATCAATAAAATCCAATACTATCTGTATGAATGAATGTCTGGTGATTTTATCAAGGTGAAATGAATGCATTTTTACATTACAATTAACGTTAGGTATCACAGCACTGGGGTTTAGGTGTGGGTTAAGGTTAGGCATCACAGCACTGGGATTAAGGTTGAGGGTAAATTTAATGAAAAACGTTAAGGTTTGGTTAGGGTTATGTAGCGTATCACAGAACTGGGGTTAAGGTTGTTAATGAAAAAGGTTAAGTTAAGTTTGGGGTTTGGGTTAAGGTTAGGTATCACAGCACAGGGGATATGGTTAGAAACAAATCACTTGTAACATATTGTAGCAACCTTGGTAACACCACTCCTTGCCATCTCTAACAGAATGTCCCTATTTGGAACAGTGGGTAGTCCCCTGTCTGTGAAGCTGAAGGATGCAGGTTAAAAACTTGGCTTGCTAGTTGCTTTTTTTCTGGATTATTACTCTAACGTTACTTCACCTAACGTAATATATCTTATGAATTTGGCTGTCAAACATTTTGGTAAAACAGTTTACATACAGTTTCCAATGAGACCAAGTTGCAACTTGGATTTGGAACCTATTTCTGCATTGTGGTCACAATACTGTTCCTTAATAGAAGTGTTCTAATGCATCTACAGTGGGCTATGATGTGAACTTGATCTAAAGTCTATAAGAGAATTTTGAAAACATAATACCATTTTAAAAGGTGGCAAATAATTAATAGCTAATACATTTTATGTTACTGTACCAGGGTCATTTTAGATTTAAAATAAATGTATTCCTACCTAACTAAGATTGAGGAGTCCATTGAATTTAAGCTAGATAAAGTTATTTTTGACTGATACTTACTGCTATTTTCTGAATGACTCTGCGAACGCTGCCATCTATCTAAAATGCATTATAGAATTTGATAACAATACTGGCAAATTTGTGTTCTAGTAAACACTTTGGCAATGTCCTTGCATTTCCAAGCCCATGTCATGTAATGTAGCTAAAACTGAAGCAAATCACTAAGAGTTGCATTTGTATTTTACAGCATTTATATCTACTGAATACACTAATGGAGACATAATGAGCATGAAACAGGTTGGAAACTTATTGTGGAAAAGGATGGAAATGCTTGTAATGTAACAGTTTTACAGTAATGTAACAGGATTACAGTTTCTGTTTTTTTATCCGTTACACTCCAACCCTGCAGAGAGTTCCTTGAACGACTTTGTCTCTTATCTAACATGAATTGTGAAGTGAAGGCCTTTATATAGACATGTTTGTGCCTTCTTAATTAATTCACGTCCAATAAATAGAATTTGCTAAAGGTAGACACAAATCACGTTCTAGAGACATCCAAAAGATGATGAATCGACCGATGTGTTAGAATTTTAATTAAAATTAGATATTTCAGTTTTTCCAAAACCTTGTTTTCACTTTGTCATTATGGAGTATTGTGTGCAGAGAGAGGGTAAAATAAATGTAATGTAATAAATTAAAAATTCAATCAATCAAATGTATTTAATAAAGCCCTTTCTACATCAGCAGTTGTCTCAAAGTGCTTTTGCTAAATTCCACAACAAAATGTGGAGAAAGTGAAGGGGTTTGAACAGTACTAGATGCACTGCAAATAACATGCTGTTTCCTTTTTTTATCATTTCAATTGAAAAACCTAGTGTTGAATCAAGTTTTGCTACCGAATTGGAATATAAAAAAATCTCTTCAGATCTATTTTTGCCGGACCGAGTCAGTGGAGCCAGCCAAAAAGAGTGAATGTATCTGACTGAGTGAGTGACTGAGTGACTACCCCTTGTTAAACAGCATAGTGGTTAGAGACAGTCTCCCACACTGGGTATCAAATCCGGCGAGGGACAAAACAAATAAGCATTAGTTGAGGATAAAATTTTGCTTCACCTTCTACAAGTTTCAGTAGTTACATATAGTAAGCCAAAGGTAAAGCAGTTCATGGTTATGTTGCGTTGGATGAACTGCAACCAACATCTAACTGACTATAAGGTCTAACATTATAAATCGCTTGATGTGTTTGACACTGTGTCTTAAAACTCTGCTCTCTCACTCAAGGAGAGCAGGTTAGAATGAGGGCAACGAAACATATTGCTCTTTCACAACTAATTTCAATACTTCAACGTTACTCAGATGTAAAAGCAACTGATACCAAAGAGGGCAGGATGTTAACTTTCTATTCTTTCTACGATTGTAGTAGTAAATTGTAGTAGTAAATATAAAAAAGGAATTTTTTTAGGTGCCATTTTGAGGAAAGTTAATTTTTCATCCGGCGTTACTTGGCTGTTTTTATGTGCTCTCTTGTCCAGCCTTCCGATATGAAACCATATCTTTTACTGGGAAACCCGGTTAGAAAACAAGCTAGCAGATGATGGACAGAAACAACAACTACAAAAAAAACATCAAAATGACATCATCTGTTTATGTTACAGTAGATAGCCAAGTAGCAAGGTGTCATTATTTCAATACTTATAATTTCTAATACTGTTTGTTGTTGTTGGTAAGTTCAACTAACGCAAAAGTTTTTCCACCATTTTTCTCCTCCAGAAATGTTTTCTATTTTATCCGCTTGGCCAAGCTCCATTAAAATTGAATGAGCCACCCCATCAACCCCTTGCTGTCTGAAACCTTCTATAGCAGTAACCCAAGCCAAAACAAATGCAGCTAGCAAATACTGAAGTAAATAAATAGCTGCTCTTCAAGAACAATGGCTGCTGTTCAATTTATCCAAACTTTAAGGGGAAAAGGGCAGTTGTACACAGTAGTGAATGAATCCAGTGCTAAAAAGGCAAATCCGGGTCATTGCTAGAATAGAAATGTTAAACTGTTGTCACACTCCTATAATATATTTTCAATCTAGTCGGCTGAATTAGGAACTTAATTGTGTGAGTGATGAATGTTTGTGATCAAAAGTGTGGGTTTTTTTCTCACAAAAAAGAAGAAGTTAATATCATAGCAGTACATTTTCTGTGAAAATCACAAGACAAGGACAGTGCTTTAGCAATCAACCTAATATTGACTACACCAGCTAATGTTACTTTCCCTTAGGGTAATGTAAACAGAAGAGATCTGTGTTGTATAAGGACATTGTGACCACGGGTTTCCGGAGACCAATCTCCCTATTTAGCACACTATGTCATGGTGATAACCAGTATAACACAACCACTAATAATTCTTGCAGATTCATGTTCAACAACATTCATAGAGTATGACATTACCTCACAAAGGAAGCGGAGCTAGTACTAATACAGGCACTTGTCATCTAATGTCTGGACTACTTCAATTCACTGTTGGTTGGGCTTCCTGAATGTGCCTCTAAACCCCTGCAATTTATCCAGAATGCTGTGGCCTGCCTCATGATCAACAATCCCAAGTTCTCCCATTTCCCTTGTACCTTGCAGTCCGGTCCCTGTAGTTCGACTGTAAGTCTTATGTGAATGGTTGCAGCTCACACATTGATGCCTTCTAGACGAATATCTAAGATTGGTCTAACTTCATGAATCACTTGAAGTATTTATAAGTAGTCTCTCAGCGCACGCAACACTCTCAGCCAGGGAGAGCAAAGTCTAGCTAGCGTGAGTGCAGTGCGAGAGGGTTACTTTACTTGGTAAAATAATGATTATCTATGTGAAAAATAAAAACACAAAATTTGGGAACCCCAATCTATAGAGATATATGCCATATACCATATGCACATGCCATGTTGTGATAGCTTCCAGTCGCAGGTTTAAAAGTTTATCTTTTCTAACATCTCCTCCAAATAGGGCTCGTTGGCATGTGCAGTACGTTCTTCCCCTTTAAAGCTGACAATCTTCACCCTAACCCCAATGTTACAGTATGTATAATTTCAAATCCAAAGTGCTGAAATACAGAGCCCCAAAAAAACTGGTCCAAACAATAGCTAATTGGCATCTCACTGTGCAGCCTTATATAATGTGTAATTGTTAACTTGTGTCATTATTGGGTCATGCTTAAACTTAACCTTGAACTTAAATATTTGCTGATGTTTGCATGCATAGCCCTAGATAATTCCCACTTGACAAGCACTGCTCTTTCCCTAGGGCAACAGAACTAGCTAACTCTACAGCCAATAGCATGGCATGTTACCTTTAACAGTCAAACCCCCCAAAAATGTCACGATAAGAAAAAACAAGTCCATAATTTTAAACAGTCTAACCAATAACAACACTAATGCTTGAACTGATCTCTGTAAATAAAATAATTTCTTGTTGAGTTGCCAATGTAAGAACAACAGTGGTAAGAGGGCAGACATGCCTCAAGAATTTATTTTACAACCCCCTTCCTGAACCTTCCTTGCTTGAACTTTCATTGTGTCATTAAAGTACTATTTTAGGAAAATAAGTCATGAAACTAGTTCATGAATTCTGTAAGATGGGCTGATTTGATTAAAGGGGATAACTTAATGACACGTAATTGCACTTCAGAAAGAAAAACCCCTGCATCTACCATCAAGCTACCTCAGAGACTTACTATCTGCTTAATTTGGCACAAGCATGCAGATGCCAACCCACCTTTCTCTTTGTTCGAATAGAAGGATACTCTACAGCCATGCTTGGGTGTGACCATAAACTTCACAGCCAGAGTGAATGTCACTGCAGGATGACCCTCCTTGACTTTAGGGTGACAAATCTACAATTTACATTGCTTTTGTCCTGTTATTATAGTCCAATTGAAATGTGTTGTTCTGCCTGTCCCTTTCTTCAGTTTGTGACCTGTGAGTCTCTGTTGTTGCTTCATTGTGTGATCACCTTACAGTACCTCAACCCTTTTTTTCTGGAGTATTACACTTTTCCTGGATCTGCAATGCAAAGAAATTGTCCTAAACATATTTCACTTATGAAAGGATTAGACTTTTTAGTAGTAGTTTCATATCAATTGAAGGTGTACATGCACAGGTTAACTTGAGTTCTTAAATTATCCAACTCCCAGTAGTGTAATTAATAACTTATAAGTAATAAATACTAAGATGATATGATCATTAATCAATTAACCTTGGACACTGATGAGCAAAATATCTAATAACTGTTTTGGAAGACACCCCTATTGTGTTCCTGAGATAAGGTGAGAAGACAACAAACAATTGGAGAACTTTCCTGAAATATTTTGTTGCAGAAGAAATTATCACTGTTGTTGGTTTTCCGCCTAATTCACATAGCAATATGCAGGCAGGCTGGAGGGGCAGAGTTAAGAGTTAAGCTAATAATTGCCATCTAGATGCTAACAATATGTGGTGAGAAAAATCATTTTAAAATGTTTTTTTTTTTCATTTTAATTTGTTTATATAAAAATGTTATATAAAAAAAGAATCAAAGACAAACCTTATTAAATACACATTTTCAGAGGATCTTTCATTGGTTGACTGCCATGTTTAACAATGCAGTGTTGCTTTGGTCAAAAGCAGTGTAGTGGGTACTGTACTGTAGCTGAAAAAAAGCTTTTTAAAAGTTGTCCCAAGTGACCAATGCACAGATGCTCCGCCCTTGCCTCCTGCCTGCCTGCCTCACCATATGCCTGGAACACATCATCCAAGTATGCAGTTACCCATACTTGCCACTGCCTGGCAGCACTAAACGCTAAACACATTCAAATGTGCTATGCAGCTGCACACTATCCAATCATTGCAGCAGAATCAACCTACTGTTCTACTTCTGTGACTCTCTGACACCCATTATGGTCAGAGCTGAATAAGGAAACCTCAGAGAGTTTCACACAATTGGCAACAGTTATACAACTATGAAAACCAATGTATGCCTGTTACACAACTCAACTTTCAGCTTGCATGCTCACTATCCCACAAGTCCAGATAAGAATGAATCCGGTGGTTGTTGGGTAGGACACAGTTATGTTTGCACTCTTTTCGTGTGCTTGTATGACACTGTAAAGTGTGACCTAAGGAGTCGAAGGGTGTCCAGTCTCCTTGCGTCTGACCGAGCAACCAATCGGGGCACAGGTCACACAGGTTAGAGTTCAAGAGGCAGGTTTATGATCCTTCAAGAACTTCAGGCAGCGGTTGTGGAAGATGGGGAGTGCTGCATAAAATGTTTGTGAGGTGCTGACAAGAGTAACTGGTTGTGAATTTAGTAATATTACCCAATTACATCTTTAGGTGTTTTAATGTCCTGGCATTGCCAATGACTGGGTTGCTGTTTTAGGTATTCAGCTAACCACATCATATGTTTCAGCAATATATCACTTGATGACACAGTCAATGATGCAGCACGCAGCCACTGGTTGATCTATGCAACAGTTGATGAGGAATGTAAAAATGTAAAAAAAATGTAAAAGCAGTGCTTTATGTTACAGATATGCTAGGTTTTATTGTAAACATTTCACAGTGCTTGATTTGAAATTAAATAGGTGCAGGAGCTGTCTTCTCCAAGTTGGTCTATTAGACCAGGGAGGGTGATGACCTACATTTTCCCCCTCAGATTTAACAAAAAAAAATCAGCAACTATTTGTTGCCGATGGACATTTAGAGAAAAAGTTGCCGTTCTCTGATCCCATAGTTAAACCATCTTCTACTACTGTGTTCTTTCTGAGCACTGAATCACACCTAAGCTCTTCAAGGTATTGTCCTTTGATGTTAAGGCTAAAATGTGTTTATAATGGGGTTCAGGTGGCGGCCTGCAAACATTAGCTCTCCTGATGGATGGTTGGCCACAACCAAATACTTGTGTCTTAATTGATTCCCAAATTCAACTGAATGGATGCGGGTTACTTATCATAGGCAAAAGGAGAAGGTAGAGACAGCTAGTGATGTTCATCTACAAAAACTAATCAGGGGATATCTGTAATTTATGTAGAGCGTGGACGTTGTGAGTTAATTCAGCAATTAGTACATGTTTTGGTGGAAATGCGATTGCCATTCACAGTAATGCTCAGTTTAGACTATCAAAAACATTAAATAATGACAACTTAACACGCAAATGCCGGTACTGTGCTCATGCACTGACTAAAGATGCTCATGCACTGACTAAAGATGCTCATGCACTGACTAAAGATGCTCATGCACTGACTAAAGATGCTCATGCACTGACTAAAGATGCTCATGCACTGACTAAAGATGCTCATGCACTGACTAAAGATGCTCATGCACTGACTAAAGATGCTCATGCACTGACTAAAGATGCTCATGCACTGACTAAAGATGCTCATGCACTGACTAAAGATGCTCATGCACTGACTAAAGATAGACACTCAAAAAACAAAAGCTAATTCAACAGATTCCTTCATTACTCTATTTTTGTATACAAAGCCCTACTTCACAGGCTTCCGGTATCCTAGATCCTAGATTCTCTGGGTACAATACAAGATGTCAGACTTGGTTAGTGCCACAGATACTGCCACAGATACTGCCACTGTGCTGACACCTCCTCCCTCCCCTGTGTAGTCCCTTTCCTTGTCCATATGGTCATGCTTCCGACCTGGACTAAGTTTAAATAGACTCTAGACTCATCCCACATGCATTTATTAATTATTACAATTGTAATCTTAATATGTTCACCCGGCACAGCCAGAAGAGTACTGGTCACCCCTCTGAGCCTGGGTCCTCTCTAGGTTTCTTCCTAGAATTTGGCATTCTTAGGGAGTTTTTCCTTGCCACTGAAATTCAACACTAATGTTGTTTGCTCCTTGGGGTTTAAGGCCAGGTGTTTTGTAAAAGCACTTTGTGACAACTGCTTATGTAAAAAGGGCTTTATAAATACATTTGATTGATTGATTGATTGATTGAGATAACTTTTGTATCTACTGAGTTGGGTAGTTGTACATTTTTTATACAAAGCATCACACGTGTAGAATATTATCCAACTGGAGTTTTGTTTGGATGCATTGATGTCCACGTGCCAATAAAAAAAAAAGTTTGATTTTTATAGTGAGAAATGTTTGTAAATTGTATGTCTTTTGTATTATTATTATTTTTTTTTATTAATGCACACTTGCAAATGAGACCTAGGTCTTAATATGTCTCCCTGGTTAAATAATAATTTAAATAAAATAAAAAAGATACACCATACCTATCTAAAAACCCATTGCTAGTGACATATGTTAAGGAAGTATTCAAGGATAATTTTCGGAGATAAATCACTGTTCACCCAGGCTACCATACACTACGTACTCAAGAATTCAGGTTTGAATGATTTGCAGTGCTTTCACCTTAAGGCTGTATTTCCTGATCAGGTTCTTCTTCAGCCGATTTGTGTATTTGAGTGCCAGAAGTAAGGTAAATATTTTCACCCTCAGGATGAAAAAGAAAAATGAATTTCACTAAATTATTGTTTGTAATAAGACATTCTCAGGGACAGGATTACCATGCTTGATCTTTCTTGGTCTATTATCTAATGGTACAATCTTAATGACAAAATTAGTCTCCTTTGAGGGACATGGATAAGTACATGCCAGATGTTTCTTGACATATAACTAAGTAGCATCTGCTACGCTTAAGTCAATGGATTTCAAGGCTGAAGCTGTGAGGGATTCAAACAAACCTCTGAAGTACAATTTAGAAAAACTTCTGTATCTCACACAGTATTTAGATGGCAGAGTAAAACTATTCCTGCCAAATGGCCTATAATTTCTGAAATATAGAAGGAAAACAAACAATGGAACATACGCATTACAAATACATGTGACCAAGAACTTCTCAACTCCAATAAGACCCAATGCAGTCAAAAAGTGATGGTAGCGAAACTATATATATTAATAACATTTCAGTTGGTTTCAGGTAGGATGTCACTTGGTAAGTGATTGGGTTCCAAACCAGGCAATCCGATCTGCACACTTCAAAATCTTTACATTTGTTTCCTAATGCCTACAAAACATTAACGAACATTTCAAGGGCTGAATCAGCTCAGGGATATCCATTCAAAATACACTGCTCAAAAAAATTAAGAGAGCATGTAATCATGACAGTATAACACCAAGTCAATTTAACTTCAGGGATCTCAATCTGTCCAGTTAGGATGCATAAGCGATTGTGAATCAAAGTCACCTGTTTTGAAGCAAATGAAAATTACAGCAGGTGCACTGGAGAGGCAACAGCAAGACAACCCCCAAAAAAGGGAATGGTTTTGCAGGTGGTGGCTAAAGACAATTGCTCCTCATCTGCTAATCCTTCCTGACTGATTCTTCTCTAGTTTTGCTAGAATACTTGTCACTACTGGTACCATAAGACCGTACCTGCAGCCCATTCAGGTTGCACAGGCAGTCCAGCTCCTCCAGGATGGCACATCCATATGTGCCGTCGCAATTAAGAAGGTTTGCTGTGTCTCCCAGTACAGTTTTAAAAGCATGGCAAGATACCAGGAGATGGGCCGTTACACGAAGAGAGCTGGACCGGGCTGTAGAAGGGCATCAACCCAGCAGCAGGACTGGTATCTGCTCTTTTGTGCGAGAAGGAACAGGAGGAGCACTGCCAAAGCCCTTCAAAATGACCTCCAGCAGATTACCAGTATGCATGTTTCTTACCGAACTGTCAGAAACAGACTCCATGAGGATGGCATGAGGGCCCAATGTCCTCTAGTGGGACCTGTGCTCACAGAACTCACAGCCCACTGGGCAGCTCGATTCGCATTCACCTAAATTGGCAGGTCCACCATTGGTGCCCTGTTCTCTTCATTGATGAGTGGAGGTTCACAATGAGCACATGTGACAGACGTGAAAGAGCAGAGATGGCGTGGTGAACATCCAGCATGATCGGTTTGTCGGTGGGTCAGTCATGGTCTAGGGAGGCATATCCTTGTCACGTTACCGGGATGAAATCTTCAGATCCATCATCAGACCATATGCTGGTGCAGTGGGCTCTGGGTTCCTCCTGGTGCTGGACAATACCCAGCCTCATGTGGCCAGAGTGTGTAGGCAATTCCTGGAGGACGAAGGAATTGATACCATTGACAGGCCCTCAATTTCTCCACAATGAATCCAGCTTAGAACCTCTGGGACATTATGTATTGGTGCAGCTGACGTTGCCAAGTAGCGCCAAAGTCTGTCCTGGAGCTCACTGATGCCCTGATCCAAGTCTGGGAGGAGATCCCCCAGGACACCATCCACCGTCTCATGAGGAGCATGCCCAGATGTTGTTGTGAATGCATACAGGCACATGGGGGCCATACACATTACTGAGACACATGATGAGTTGCCGTGATGAACAGCCTGTGATTTCAATTGTTTACTTAGATTTTCAGTGTGAGTTTGAATCCAGCTCTAAATTGGTTGGTGATTTTGGTTTCCATTGACCATTGTTACGTTATTTTGTTCAACAAATTACACAATGTACAGTAAAGATTTTGAACTTCAATGTATTTTATTCATCGAGACCTGATTTAAATGCTCCCTTCATTTTTTTGAGCAGTGTATATTTGAGTTTTGCTGTGATATATTAAATGCTTTTTAAGTAAATGATCCTAAATCAATTAAAAGACTGCAATGGAGTCAAAGCAATGGCATAATATTAAACAGCCAAATATTGCAACATAATAAGAATTCAGAAATCCCGCCACAATTTCCCAATGAGAATTAATACTGCCTTTTAAACATTTCCATCACAGTCAACTGTCCGGAGGAACATGTTTATCAAATTTGATATAAAAGCTGTTGTGTGTTGTGGGAATTACACTACATTGTATACTGTTCACACATTTGTTGTTCCCATTGTTGTGATGTGCATTGAAGGCTGAAAATCCTCTACCATTATTCAAAGCCATCCAACACTCAATTAACACTCCATTTGCATTATGGCACCACACTACTCCTGGCACTTGATTAATATGTATTTTCCTTCTGTGCCAGTCAATCATGAATCATTCTCTCATCTGCACTGTGGCAGAGTGCTCCCCACTGAGAGAGAGCTGAGTTACTTCCTACCACAGTCTCACACTAAAATTTCAGACTGGGAATGATTCAACTGACTCATCAACCTCGCCACCATGGATATGGACAATGGAGAGGTTTCACTGGGAAAAATATGAAAAACAAAGAATTGAAAAGAAAAAGCTATGTTTTTTCTTTTCAAGGAAATATTCAGTAGGGATAAAAGCTGAAAAATAATGGATATTAATGAGCTCCACAATGCCTACTACAGCCATGTTTTACTAAGCCTTTCCAGCACACCGGTCTGGCTTACTACAGTAGCTATTTTGGGCTATTATATTTAAAACAATGTGTAGGCAGGATGCTCAAACAGCCTTATTATAATTTTAAAGGAGGTGGTCTCTTTAGACTTAGCTCCACCCATTTCTTTAAGGACTCATATATTTAACAGATTTGAAGACTTAAAGACAAGATTGATAGAAAGCAATAAAATAAAACTCCAGTTAACAATACACCTTATCTAGTCGTTGGCCTTTATCCTAATCTGACGTCAGTGCAAGTTGTGTTAAAATTCAGTCAATCACATTTATTTTATAAAGGTCTTTTTACATAAGCAGTTTGTCACTAAGTGATTTTACAGACACTAGTCTGAAACCCCAAAGTGCAAGCAACAGCAAGTGTTGTTTTTCACAGGTGTAAATGAAACTTGCATGTGGCAGAACAAAGCCTTTTCCCGAGATCAGTGCTGTACCAGTAAACACTACACGTTATTAGTTATTCAGCGATGCAAAAAGACAAAGACATACTGAACTAGCATTTTCAGATTAGCACAAACTACATCAATGTACAAACCTGATTCCAAAAAAGTTGGGACACTGTACAATTGTGAATAAAAACAGAATGCAATGATGTGGAAGTTTCAAATTTCTGTATTTTATTCAGAATACAACATAGATGACATATCAAATGTTTAAACTGAGAAAATGTATCACTTTAAGGGAAAAATAAGTTGAAATTTCATGGCATCAATACATCTCAAAAAACCACTGTGTGGCATCCCCTCTTCTTTTTATGACAGACTGCAAACGTCTGGGGACTGAGGAGACAAGTTGCTCAAGTTTATGAATAGGAATGTTGTACCAATCTTGTCTAATACAGGCTTCTAGTTGCTCAACTGTCTTAGGTATTCTTTGTCACACCTTCCTCTTTATGATGCGCCAAATTTTTTCTATGGGTGAAAGATCTGGACTGTAGGCTGGCTATTTCAGTACCTGGATCCTTCTTCTATGCAGCCATGACATTGTAATTGATGCAGTATGTGGTCTGGCATTGTCATGTTGGAAAATGCAAGGTCTTCCCTGAAAGAGACAATGTCTGGATGGGACCATATGCTGGTGCAGTGGGCTCTGGGTTCCTCCTGGTGCTGGACAATGCTGTCAGCATTGATGGTGCTTTCCAGATGTGTAGGCTGCCCATGCCACACGCACTCATGCAACCCCATACCATCAGAGATGCAGGCTTCTGAACTGAGTGCTGATAACAACTTGTATTGTCCTTGTCCTCTTTAGTCCGGAAGACATGGCATCCTGTATGGTTTTCTGGCCTTGACCCTTACGCACAGAGATTGTTCCAGATTCTCTGAATCTTTGGATGATATTATGCACTGTAGATGATGAAAACTTCAAACTCTTTGCAATTTTTCTCTGAGAAACTCTTTTTTTGCCGCAGCATTGGGAGAATTGGTGATCCTCTGCCAATCTTGACTTCTGAGAGACTCTGCCAATCTTGACTTCTGAGAGACTCTTTTTATACCCAATCATGTTGCCAATTGACATAATAAGTTGCAAATTGGTCCTCCAGCTGTTCCTTATCTGTACATTAAATTTTTCTGGCCTGCTACCAGACCCAACTTTTTTGCAATGTGTAGCTCTCATGAAATCCAAAATGAGCCAATATTTGGCATGTCATTACAAAATGTCTCACTTTCAACATTCGATATGTTATCTATATTCTATTGTGAATTAAATATAAGTTTATGAGATTTGTAAATTATTCCATTCCTTTTTTACTCACAATTTGTGTCCCAACATTTTTGGAATCAGGTTTGTACAAACAGGCTCTACTGCCGGGCAGATCCTGTTGCAGAGGTGTGCAATTGTATTAGTGGTTGTGTTTGCGCTATTGGGGGGAGTGTTTTCATTGGGGGTGTGTTAATTGTATTAGTGGTTGTGTTTTGCACTATTAGGGGGAGGTTTTTATTGGGGGGGTGTAATTGTATTTGTGGTTGTTTTGCACTTTTGGGGGGAGTATTTTTATGGGGGGTGTGCAATTAAATTAGTGATTGTGTTTTCCGCTATTGTGAGGCATATTTTTATTGGTGGTGTGTAATTGTATAACTGGTTGTGTTTTGCACTTCTGGGCCACCGTAGTTCCTGGCTATATATTCTTGATTGGACTGAGATCAGGACTTTCAATGGGTACCTGTTGGACATTCAACTAGTTTTTTCTTGAGCCAGTCTAATATATAGCTTTGCTCTTGCACTTGGACCAATGTCTTGCTGAAAGGGGAATGTATTTTGCTTCATCCATTCTCCCTTCTATTTATTATTATGAATAAAGTACAACATACATTTATGCTTTGTTATTTCACAGAAGCGTGTGGAAAAAACGTATTGCTGAAAAAGCAGTGGGCCAGACTCAAGCCCACACAGCAGTGTATTGTGTTTGCCAGGGGCAGTGGACTAGACAAACCTGGCCCATTTCTTTCTACAATTTTTACAAGATACCCATTCACTGCTGAAGAGACAAATGACCATAGCATAATGCTGCCACCATCATACTTTACTGTGGGTGTGTCTTGAGGAAGGGTTTTGTGTTTTAGGTTTGTGTCATACATAGCACTTACCCATAGCCAAAACACTATCTTGGTCTCACCTGACCACTAAACCGTAGTAAACTTTTATAGCATTCTATCTTTATTAAGCGTGCCAATAATCTTGGAGGGCACTGTATCACCCCAATAGCTATTTCCATAACACAAGGCTGGGAAAATGTTCTTCTTTTCAACAAACACCTGGGATCTATTAGATTTAGAAGAATAGAAGTATTGTTCACATTGTCTTTGTTTCAAACATTTACCGGTGTAAATTCAAATGTAATAGAAATTATTATGCAAACTAAGATGTCTTTTCAGCATTTTATTGTTTCTCTCATAATGAAAATAAACCCTAAGATGAAATATGTAAAAACTTACATAGAGAGTTCCAGCTCAGCTTTCCTGGCCAGTCAGGAGAAAGACCAAATCTGTTCTGGTTCAGAGTTACTCAACAAATAAAGCGTACAAGCATAGTGAATGCAGCAAGCACGTCCACATTCTCAGGGCAGGGTATCTACAGGTTTCAGCAAGTTAAACGTAAGACTTTTTTAATGCCAATTCAAATGTAATTTAATTTCACACTCCACACGAAAAAATACATAAGGACACCAATTCAACTTAAGTAAGGACCTTACAGGTGGGCTGCTGTGGTGAAGGTGTCATAGACTTTCTATTGAAGTAGGGCTGGGGGAAGCAAAACGCTAGCAGTTTTGCAAGTGGCACGGTGCATGGTGCTCAATCCCGTGTGCGATCTTGCTTTCTGTGCACACTGGCTCGCAGGTCAAGCTGCCAAAAGTTGAAATGTTATTAACTCTTGAGTGGCCGCCGCCCATGCCAAACATTGAACAGTGTTCATCTTGTCAACCAATCAAATCATTGACAACATCGATATTCGAGCATAAAAATGAAGGACAAATGAATTGTTGCCGTTTTGAATTTAGTTGTTGATGAGCACCAAAACAAGCAGCTGTTTAAGGTGCTTACTTATTTGTATGAGATGGCAGGGGAACATGACTGTAGCACTGATATGAATTGATAGTGTAGTAGGCTCCTGGCTTCCAGTGGTGCTTTTAGTTTATAAATCACTGAATGGTTTAGGCCCCGAATATATTTCTGATATGTTTGAAGAATATAAACCGAGCAGGGCTCTTAGATCCATGAACACAAGTAAAACTGTCAGTTTTATTGTTCAATTGAACGGTTGGTTATTTCAATAGGCAGTAGGAAGCCGAGGAAGTTTCAACTGGAACGCCCCCTCATGTCGGAATTCCAACTCGGAAAGTCGGAGCAACCCCACTAGCCCCGAGTTCGTAATCCAAGATGGCAGCACCCTATACCATTTAGCAGACTAGTGCTATAAATTATATAGGAAAATTACATTTATAGTTACATTACAATATTCTGAAGAGCACTCGCCTATCCAGGTCACAGGTTAGGTTACCGGTTACAGAATGGCCAATAAAAAAGAGGTCAAAAAATGTTTCTACACAATGAAATTGTCAAAACATTGTATATATTCCAAAAGGGCAAGCACAACAAAGGCTAATGGGGGCATCCATCTTGTTTTTCCGTTTAGGACTTTTGGAATGCGATCAACTTGAATTAACTTGGGTGTGACGTAATTCTGAGTTCCGACTTCCGAGGTAAATTGAACATCCAATAGGAATCTTGCCGCTGAGAGTCAGGGCAAATTTTTTTGGAGGTACTGGAGGTGTGGCCTCGTGAAACTACTTAAAGGTAAGCTAAGTAATGTTGCTTTGAAAAAAGATATGGAAGTTTATTATTGCCCTTTCCAAAATATAGAGTACTCGTTATCCGTTTATCCATTTTAACAATATGTTACAACAGCAATTAAAGCCAGTATCACTTTATTTTCATCCAGTTCAAACTGATTTTATACATCTTTACATTACATTATTAGGACACATTAGGACAGTGCAATAGGTTAATAAAGGCCATGAGAAGAACAGCATCGAGACTCATATAACCAAAGTCTGGTGCTAGGGCAGAGGAATATCCTTAATAACAAATAGTATTTTGATAGTTGCAACAACAGCTGTGGTTATCTGATACCTGGAAGAGTTTTTGTTGGCTTTCCATAATGCAACCATGTTGATGTGCTAAACCAAGATTAATTTGTTTTGAGTGCAAGCAGCAGAAGACAGAAAGTGCAGACCTTGTTATTCAAAACAACATACAGTACCATGTCTGAATAGATGGTTGCCACAACATCCTTAAGAACTTCCAAAAAGAATGGTTAATAGATTTCCATATAATATAGCCAGATATAGACTTATTTTCATAGAGCTTTTAGAATCCAACATTGTAATCAGAGCTCAAAAAGCCATTGAGAGTTTAGGACAATAAATTGCTTTAAGTACTTTGCAAGCCAACTATTTGTTGGACATTTCAAATTTAGAGCTCTTTTTTTGTCACGCAGTGAAGCAGTTTGTTCGTGCCACAGGCTAAATTACTAACATTAATCATTTGGAATGTATTATCAGTTTGTTTTGAATGAAATCAAAACAAACTGTTTACTCCAACCAATTTTAAATAGATTGTTTTCTACAAATTGCTGCTGAGATGCATTTAGCATAAACCATACACAGATGCAATAATAAGTGATATTATTAATCTAATTCCCTTTTCAAAGTCATTTTATGTACTAATAAAATATTACAGAAATTAAGGATCTACCAAAACAAATACATCTCACATTTCCACAGCAAAAATGGCAAATAGAAAAAACAATTAGGCAAGTGGGACAACTGGTTGACCAAGGACAGCTGATGGTACATGAACCCAATTCTCCACAGTTTGCTGTACATTTCCTAAACATTGGAGCTACTAATGTACCAATCTAAAGAAACAATTTGCAGGCCTCTCTGTCTCCATTTGTGGACTGAGTCCAGATGCCAACACAGAGTGGAATTGATTCTGTGTGACTGTGATGCACACAAGAGTAGAACTGACAATGATTGCAACTGAGTGGGACTATGCCACCAACCTGCTATCGACTCTCTGGAAGGTTTGACACTGTACACATGACAACTTAAAAGGCGAACATGTTAAGCCTTAATCTTGTCTTTAGGGTTTTTCATGACATGAATGTTGGTGTCAGAAATCCTGTGATGACACCAAATCAACAAAACCAAAAAATACAACATAATTTATTTTTGAAATATATAAGTTAAAAATATTTATCACCCTGAATGATGTCCCAGACTGTGAACAAATAAACACTCAAGAAATTACTAATCCAATTACCGTCCTTATATAATATCAAATAAATAGCATTTTACCTATGGAGTTCCATAATAAAAGGGAAAACTGAGCTGTTTATATCCATTGATGACTTTGAACATGAGCCGATATCAATCCTCACCATGTGCAAATCAGCTCTATATTGTTACTATGATAGTTTAATCGGGTGACTTAGAATGGTTCCCCATATGGTTCCTCTTTATTACCAACCAAAACAGTATATCAGCGCAGGCTAGAAGAATTATGAAGAGAGTAGGGTTTCCCACATTGAAAAAATCACCTTCATAATAACCAAGGTAAAGACCATGAGGTTTGCAATATCATATAAGCATTACAATATTGAACAGCATATTAAAGATTAACCAGGTAAAATATGCATAATTATGCAAACAAATGTGTCTTGTAATTTCAGTGTTTCCTTCCTGCCCCTCTACTGAATCCTGAGCTCCACTATATTCTTACATCATTGATGCCACTGGATCTTCAGGCATCTCACCAGCACACGCAGGGGGTGGCTTTAGACTAATGCTTGTGGGGAAATAGCTGTGGGGTTAAGGCACTGCAAGCTTCAAACATTCAACCACTGCTGTCAAAACTGAAGAAGGCACTACAGCAATATGACAGGATTAGGGATAAGACCGGCAGAAGTTGTAAGACTACTTTGATGCAGCGTCACTACATGTAGTACTGTAGCTCTGGAATGGAGCAGGGTATTGAAGGAATCCATCCAACAACAGGAAGGAAAAACCCTAACCCTATGTTTTTATGACCCACTGCGGCCACGGTGAACAGTTACACAGACATCATGGCTTCTATGTTAAAATCTAATGCCACCCAACCCCATAACTAAACAGAAGAAAATGGTCCTCTCAACAAACAAATACCACCTGCCTTCTGTCGGTTTTAGTCTGGAGAAGCTAAGTTTATCCTTTACAGCATGATGTAATAACTGAAGGACATCTATAATAATTTCTGATTTTCACGAGTAGTATGCATATTCTTCCAATCCACCAGCGTCTTTATTTAGCATGCCTCTGTGCACACTACTGAAGATGACATAAAAAAAAGCACACTGATGTTTTGTATGTCCCATAGGTCCTGTATGTAATCTGGTGGGGCGCAAAAGTTCCCTCTTTATATCTCAACACCACATGTACACTTTGCCAGGGTTGGTGGACAAGAAAAGTACACACAGCAAAAAAGTTGCAATGTTTACAGTTAAAGACCCCATGCAGTCTTTCTTTTTCAGTTTTTGTCTAATTAATCACTGTGTGCTTTTTATATATATACCTCCAACTTGTGTTCTTAATAATGTATTTCCCCAAGTCTCCTTTGGCCTTTACCAAGCTGAACCCTCACTGGTTAATTATAATCCAAAAAAGTAGCATACAAAAGCCAGTCGCATTATTATTTCAAAAGCAACTTTTTAACAACGACCAATAAATAATGTGCCGTATGACATAGGTCTGATTGGCTGGTTATTTAGAACCTGATGTTACGTCTCTTCAGTCAAATATTTTTTCCTGCCATAATATTCAGGTTTTTTTTCCCAGAGGCAAAATTATATTTCCATAGGTTTAACGTTACTTCCGAAATACATTATGAAACAAACTCATCAAACAACTTTGTCATTTGTCCAACCAAATAAATGTAGTCGAGCAGCAGATGTAACAGCCAGCTCTGCTGGTTCACTTCCAGATCTTGAAAGCAACCGGATCCTCCATGGCAGTGGCTCCCAACCTTTTTCAGTTACTGTGCCCCCAAAAATAATTTGCATAGCTTGGAGTACCCCTGAAGTACCCCCTCATGTTCATTTCACTAGTAAGTGGTGTCATGAGTGTTTTCAAGTGCCCCCTGTGGAAAGGCCAAGTACCCCCAGGGGTCCTAGTACCCCTGGTTGGGAACCACTGCTCCATGGTAAGGACTTGGTACCTCCGCTGATACAGGCTGTACCGTACGGAAACAGCATATCAGTAAATTACGTATTGTTGCCTTAAATCAATTTGTCAATGTTGCGGTTTGGCATGATTCATTAACTGCCTTAGCTAGCTAACGTTTTATAGCTAACTTTACTGTTGACAATTTTTGTTTTGGAAATGGTAGCTAGTTCAATTGGAAAATGCGGGTAAGGAAGCTAACATCAGGACTGTTAGCCATTTAGCTAGATTTCTTATTAAAACTTTTCAGCTTTCATATGGCCAAGAGTGGATCATACATAGCTTGCTATTTTTATATATTTTTTCAGACTTGTTGTGGTGTAAATTGGTCATCTTATTTGCACTTTCACTGTAAATTACTGAGTATACTGTATGTTTTTTGTTCTTCATAGACAACAATGATTGGCCAGACCTATAAACAGTAAAGTAAGTGAAAGAATTTCTATGAAGTCCAAAAACCTCTGGTTAGGGTGCAATAAACAGGGTAGATTAGAGTAGTTCAAAGACTTGGTTTCCAATGTATCTACATGGTGTTAGACAGGGATGGGCAGTATTTATGATAAATGTATTTCAAATATGTATTTCAAATACAAAATATAATTTGGTCAGTTGTATTTTATGAAAATGGCTTCATATTTTGTATCAAAATACTTTAGTGTTTTGTATTTTGTAGCTTAAAAATACAGTAAATTAGTTTGTGAAAAGTCGACATGATGACATCATAAAAATGCTGCCTCTGATTGGTGCCTACTCAGTAATTTGCCCAGACTTGTTGAGATCAGAACAGAAAAGGCATCTATACCTGAAGAGAAGAAGGTCAAGGTGAGAAACGTGTACGTGGCATATTTGGAGCAGTATCCCCTAATCAAGCACCTTTTTGGAGGTTTAACACAATCATCCCATCCTCAGCTCCAGTAGAGTGTTTATTTTCCTTTGCTGGACTGATCAACTGGCCGCATCCACGACATCTCAATGCCACAACTTTTGAAAAGTCAGTTGTGCTTAAAGGCATCAGTAGCTAAAGAGACCTCTGCAATGTAGTCCACAGGGCACACACTCATTCAGTACACTCCCTCTCTCACACACACTCACTCAATCACATGCTCACTTTCTCATCCACACTCACACATAAGTTTGACTTTTTTTGGTAGAACCTTTGAACTGTTTTGGAATACCTGGTCTGTAGTATTTTCTGGTGTAGTTTTCCCTACTGGAGTTTAAGTTAATGTTCTTACTACACTATTAATGTGTATGTGTCCTTTATACATATATTCTGCATCTCTCAATAGATTCAGAGGTTGGAGTTGGGTTAATACTCCTTGACAAGTTCTGTTGCTACTTTCTGATTAAATTTCTGGCTACATTTAAAATCAAAAACATATTGATCATGTAACAGTTGTTGACAAAGTGCTGAAATGTTTGTTTTCAACTTCCAAATAGGTGTCCAATGATTGATGAATAAATAAATAATTGCTAAATGATTGTACCCTAATTGAAATAGCTGTTTAATAGGATCATGATTTTGCATACCATTGCATGAATTGTCTGACACATAATTTATTATTATGTTTATGATTAACAATCAAATGATTAATTACTTAGAAACTAGTTGATATGAATAAAGGGGCCATCAGTTGCCATCTTATGAATGACTTGTTTGTCATTGAGTCTGTGTTGCTGATGCAAAGTAGGCCCTTCATGACCAAACACCAAGTAACTAAATTAGAATACAATTATGAGTCATTAGCAAAATCCCCAGAATTTGTCTGTAATATTGGGGGGGGGGGGGGGGGGTCATGACCCCCATCCCCCTAATTCTACGCCCCTGATTAATGTATACCCATTTCTCCGGGCACCACTACACCACTGCTACTAAGCATTGTTTCTTTCTGTCACTCCACCATGGCATCCACTACATTCCATCACCACCAAGTCATATAGTACAGTAACAAAATTGGACAGCACTAGTTAAGTTACAAGTGAAAAAGCAAAGTGACATTTTGAAAGAAATTCACGAATACTTTATGCGCATGACTGGGTTACAGAAGCAATTGTTTCCTATACCAAGAAACACAGTCAAACCTAATGTCAACAACAACGCTTCATTTGTATGGTATAACAAATGGATTCTAACTCTTGTCTATACATTATAAATTATAATATCATAGTCACCAAGTCCATTAACCTCAAAAGTTTCTTCAACTTCAACCAGCAAATGCTAGTAATGGTTAGCTATGTTAACTATTGTACCTGTCAATGTTGTTGATAGTTATAATGCGAATAACACTGTGCACAAAACAAATATTTATACAGCGGGATGACCTGTATGTAAAACATCAACCCATGAGGAGCCATACTTTCCACCCCAACCCGTTGGTCTATTTTGTCATGTTTGAGATATTTCTAGGCCAATTATATTTGTTTCACACACAGTTGGCCAGGAGTGGGAATGATCAAAAATATATATATTTTTTTTGTGAAGATGTTATATGTAGTGCTTCAAGTCTACTTGTGTGTAGTCACGGCTGTTTTTGTTTAATGGAGTCATTGGATGTCTTTCAGTGTTGTTCCTATCAGCAAGTACAGTGCCTTAAGAAAGTATACAGACCCTCTTCAGTTTCTCTACATTTTGTTGTGCTATACCTCAGAAGGAAAACTCATGCAAAACATATACAGCTCTCAAAAAAATTAAGAGACCACTGCACCTTTTTCTTTCCTTTCCAAAAAAGTCGAAAAGGAAGGTTTTGAGTGAGGAACAGTTAAGAGACCACTGCAAATTGAACGCTTCTGTTCCTCACTCAAAACTTTCCTTTTAAACTTTTTTGCAAAGGAAAGAAAAAGTGGCAGTGGTCTCTTAATTTTTTCCGGAGCTTTATGTACATACACTCACCTAAAGGATTATTAGGAACACCTGTTCAATTTCTCATTAATGCAATTATCTAATCTACCGATCACATGGCAGTTGCTTCAATGCATTTAGGGGTGTGGTCCTGGTCAAGACAATCTCCTGAACTCCAAACTGAATGTCAGAATGGGAAAGAAAGGTGATTTAAGCAATTTTGAGCGTGGCATGGTTGTTGGTGCCAGACGGGCCGGTCTGAGGATTTCACAATCTGCTCTGTTACTGGGATTTTCACGCACAACCATTTCTAAGGTTTACAAAGAATGGTGTGAAAAGGGAAAAACAACCAGTATGTGGCAGTCCTGTGGGCGAAAATGCCTTGTTGATGCTAGAGGTCAGAGGAGAATGGTCCGACTGATTCAAGCTGATAGAAGAGCAACTTTGACTGAAATAACCACTCGTTACAACCGAAGTATGCAGCAAAGCATTTGTGAAGCCACAACACGCACAACCTTGAGGCGGATGGGCTACAACAGCAGAAGACCCCACTGGGTACCACTCATCTACCACTCATCTACCAATAGGAAAAAGAGGATACAATTTGCACGAGCTCACCAAAATTGGACAGTTGAAGACTGGAAGAATGTTGCCTGGTCTGATGAGTCTCGATTTCTGTTGAGACATTCAGATGGTAGAGTCAGAATTTGGCCTAAACAGAATGAGAACATGGATCCATCATGCCTTGTTACCACTGTGCAGGCTGGTGGCGGTGGTGTAATGGTGTGGGGGATGTTCTCTTGGCACACTTTAGGACCCTTTAAATGTTTAAATGCCACGGCCTACCTGAGCATTGTTTCTGACCATGTCCATCCCTTTATGACCACCATGTACCCATCCTGTGATGGCTACTTCCAGCAGGATAATGCACCATGTCACAAAGCTCGAATCATTTCAAATTGGTTTCTTGAACATGACAATGAGTTCACTGTACTGAAATGGCCCCCACAGTCACCAGATCTCAACCCAATAGAGCATCTTTGTGGTGGAACGGGAGCTTCGTGCCCTGGATGTGCATCCCACAAATCTCCATCAACTGCAAGATGCTATCCTATAAATATGGGCCAACATTTCTAAAGAATGCTTTCAGCACCATTGAATCAATGCCACGCAGAATTAAGGCAGTTCTGAAGGTGAAAGGGGGTCAAACACAGTATTAGTATGGTGTTCCTAATAATCCTTTAGTTGAGTGTATATGTATATGTATATATGTACATGAGAATGTAGGCCCATTGATGAGAATCAAAACACTTATATGACCACAACCCTGTGAAGAGGGCATTACAAGCAGTTGATGGTCCTTTGGTTACACAACATAGAAGACTTTCAGACATCTCAACTTTGTTGAGCCAGTGCAGATCACCTTATATTGCAATGTCAATGGTAAGAGTAGACATTTCCATCATGTTCCTGTTTTGGAAATCTTAATAGGTTTTACATATTGTGTTCATATTTTTCTTTATGTGGTGAAGAAAGAGCTGAGCCGCAAGGCGAAGCTCTCGATTTACCAGTCAATCTACGTTCCTACTCTCACCTATGGTCATGAGCTTTGGGTCATGACCGAAAGGACAAGATTCCGGATACAGGCGGCCGAAATGAGCTTTCTCCGCAGGGTGGCTGGGCGATCCCTTAGAGATAGGGTGAGAAGCTCGGTCACCCGGTAGGAGCTCAGAGTAGAGCCGCTGCTCCTCCACATCGAGAGGGGTCAGCTGAGGTGGCTTGGGCATCTGTTTCGGATGCCTCCGGAACGCCTTCCTGGGAAGGTGTTCCGGCCCCGTCCCACCGGGAGGAGACCCCGGGGAAGACCTAGGACACGCTGGAGGGACTATGTCTCCCGGCTGGCCTGGGAACGCCTCAGTGTCCCCCCGGAAGAGCTGGAGGAAGTGTCTGGGGATAGGGAAATCTGGGCATCCCTGCTTAGACTGCTGCCCCCACGACCCGGCCCCGGATAAACGGAAGATGATGGATGGATTTTTCTTTACTGTAGTTTTATGTAAAACTAAAGAAATAAAACAACAAAAAAGCATTAATCCACATTTTGTACAATGCATGTCAGGTTAAAATTACTACATACATGAATTTCCTACATTTATTGCTGGAAGATTTTTTTCAATCAATCTCCTAGGACTGCAGGGTGACACATAAGCTTATAGATCTGTCCAAACCCAAGACATTCTGAGCCTGTGGGACCTGTTTCTACAGACTGGTTTGAATTTCCCAGGCAAAAGTTCCTTGTCATCCTTACCAAGGCAATGGAAGACAAGAGAAGCCCAACCCTTGGTCTCAGAAGAGAGATGATCTGAATCATTGTTGATGACCTGATGGCCAGTGGAAGTGGAACTAGATCTAGAAGATCCAAGCTGCAGGTAGGTGTGCAACAGTTAGTGGAAATAATGCTCCTGCTCCTTCCGTGATGGAATTGATGGGAATGTTTTGCGAAGGGGATTTGACACAATGGAGAACCTAGTAAAAAACAAGCCCAACTTCCACTAAGGCGAAATTGTCCGACAGAAATGGATGCATACAGTGGTAAATTGTACTTCCAGGTGATACTGTAGAGCAGGAAGAGAAGAGGAAAGAGCTTTACAACAATCACATGAGAGGAATACTCTGAGTAAAGTGTAAACCAGCTGTTATCTCAGATGTACAATAGCCAGCAACCGACAATCAACAATGATAGCAACAGTTAAAGCTAATTTATAGAAGATGTAGTTCTTACTTTTTTGAGTAAGACCTATAATCACACAGAGATTGAGAATGACCCATTGGGTCTTGGTATCCCTGCCTATGTGATGCTAGGACAAGCAATTACTAAGAAAAACCTTTGAGGTGGAGATGGAGAATAACCCATTGGGAATAATAAAGGCCCTGTCAAGGTATTTTATTGAAACCACTGAATAGCTGCTGTTTCAGAGGGAGGTTAGCATATATCCCACCTGGTCTTGGTCACTCAATCTTCCTTAATGTTGACACTGGTTTAGATATTGTATGTTTGTATAGGCATTTGACTTGTTTTAATTTTACAATTTACAAGACCAGGGTGAGGTAGAGCTTGCCAACACAGCGTGCATTGTTGTCCCTGGTAAGTTGCCACTACAATCAACCCTTAACAGTTAATCTTCTAGAGGGAAGGTGTGAGACTTAATCAATACAGTATTGCTGTGCATTTCAGGTGAAGACCAATTTAAAGTTACTATGGACCAGACCATGTTGAATAACTATATCCACTCCCCGCTAGTTGCCTTGAGTTTTATGTTCTGCTTTCACTACAGTATGTGCTTAACATCAAGTATCCTAAAAGTGCAGCACTGACTCTGGAATTTATCCAAAGGTTTATTATCTGAGAATATTGAGAGAATTAAACACTATAACACACAACCAGTATACATTTTTCAAGTAAAACATCTTAGCAATATGTAAGGAATACAAATTATTATTTTATTAAATTTGTATCCTGCACTCAAGACTTAACTGCTTGTGTTATTATGCAAACAGAACAGTTTTTTGTTTTCTCACTATTTCATCTTAATTGGTTACAGAAGTCTGCAAAGGGGAAGAAACAACACTATATCCCCCCAAAGTTGCTGAAGTTCCTCTCTTACTTAAGCAAATTTCAAAACCCAATAAAACTTAACAGATGAGAATGTTTTGTTTGTGGTCATATGCACGGGTTGGGCAGTAACTGTTTACATGTAGCTGATTACAAGGTAACAGTTGCAACAGTTGTAATTGGATTACAAATATTTTTCAAAGAAACAGGTTAATACTGCTTTTATTACTTTTATATTAAGACAGGATGAATAATTATGATGTATTGTTCAATCTGGGTTCTGTCAGACCTACATTATTCCAATTAGGGTGGTCACTAAAGAATATTTTTGTAACAAGTATTCTTGCGGTTGTTCTGACAATTACTCAAATTATAGAGATTTAAAAAAAGTAAAACACTGCCTTTTAAAAAACATTTTAGTTTTTGCAACTAAAAACTGCTGACATACACATAGTACCAAAATATTGCTTTTTCAAAACCCACTGAGGCTTGGACTCTACAAGACTGTATCTGGTACAAAGACATTAGCAGCAGATCCTTCAAGTCCTGTAATTTGCGAGGTGGAGCTGCCGTGGATCAAACTTGTTGGTCCAACCCATCCCACAGATGCTCAATCAAATTGGGATCCAGGGATTTTGGAGACCAGGGCAACGCATTGATATTCCTCAAACCATTCCCGAACAATGTTTGCAGTGTGGCAGGGCGCATTATCCTGAAAGAGGCCACTGCCATCAGGAAATACAAATGCCATGAAGGTGTGTACCTGGTCTGCAACAATGTTTAAGTGGCAAGTGTCCAATTGACATCCACATGAATGTCCGGACCCAGGGTTTCCCAGTAGAACATTGCCCAGAGTATCACACTCCCTACACCGGCTTGTCGTCTTCCCACAGTGCATCCTGGTGCCATCACTTCCCCAGGTAAATGGCACACACATACACGGCCAGATGTGAAAGAATACGGGATTCATCATCCAACACGCTGACTACGAGAACTGTTTGCTTACCATCTAATCTACGCAGACCTTGACACGTGCCCTTGTTAGGATATTATCATTGTCTTTCGCTTCACCTGTGAGTGGTCCTAATGTTCTGCCTCATCAGTATATACTGTATTTTCATTTTTTCAATAAATTGTGTATTCAATAAAAAGTTTTTGCTTTGTTTTTATGAAATATCATGTCTATACTGATTCAGTGTTAATTCTGTCAAAAATTGACAAAGATAGTCATTAAGTACTTTTTTTTTTTACAGTGGCAGTTGCTGAGACAATAACTGACTAAATTGACAAGAATGAGACAATAAATAAATCTTATAAAAAGTTGTATATACCTACCATAATTAGCAGAGTTTCCCATTCCCATTCCAATGTTGCAATACCACTGTTGGTAGAAAAGAAATGTCTTGCCCAGATCATTCCAGAGATACCTCTAAGACTGATCTCTAGTCTGGTGGAAACAGATTAGCTTGGTTCACTAAACCTACTCCCATGGTACAAATTACAGGTAGAATAAAGGGGCAGACATTAATAGCCACCTAATATACCATGCGGATTCAAATTGTAACATAAATTGGAACTGTACTCCGTAATAGTACTCTTTATAGCAAAAAGTATTATTATTATAGCAAAGCTTTACTGATCAGGACCAAGACGGGAAATAATCCATCCTATTGATTTGTGCCTTGCATATTGTTAAACTAACAGTGGTTGTTAACTCACTGCTTCGTTTATCTTTTTTTAAATAACTTAAACCCTGTTACTTTGCTGTTGTTCTGACAACTGATCATTTAGTAGAACAATCAGTGGTAGTTTGAGTGGGATGTTGAGAAAGCAAGAACTTGCTCATCGAAATTATATTACCATTGGAAAATGTATTTGCACAAATAGTGTTAATGTTGGTATTTTTGGCAACATTAGCAGAAAATGGTAATATAAATTATCATTGGACAGAGTTATTACTACTGGAAATAGTGTGTTTTTGTTATTGTTGTTGGAATGGCCTAAGTGGAATAACTACTTGTAATATACAGAATGTGGTGAATACCAATGACATCTGTTATTGCTACATAAAGGTGCAAAAGAGTAGGCTCCATCACCACCAGACAAACAAAACACAAAAGGAGTACTTGCTTGTAATTAGTACAGCCAGACACGAAATATCATATGGGCATAATCAACATCGGTGTTTCAGAAATAAATATGAAACCATAAATATTGTTTAAAAAAGTTACAATTTCTGTCTTCTGAACAGCATTTCTAGCATATTGTCCAACACCCATTTTTTGGGAGTATCAATGTTGGATACAATTTTTTTGGGAGTATGAATGTTCATGGCACCAGGCATATTTGGCTTTGGAAAATCTATATTGGAGGTGAATGGAAGATTTAAAAAACAAAATACTATTTAGCTGCCGGTTCATAGTTCAGTGTTACAAAAGCTGCATATTTAAAATTAGAGTACAATTCATAGTACACTGACTCAATTAATTTACAAGTGCAGGTTCAAACTGCTTGTATCAGCTATTGACACCCCTCTCTTTCTACACAATTCCAAGATTCTGGTAATGGCCATTCAATGCACCATTTGTCTTTCCAGGCTTTCCAGATCCTTTCACAGGAGACACAACTTTTTCTTCTAAATATACATTATCTCAATACCACTACTTTCACTTTTCACTTTCACCAGAAACAGCCAGTGATTGGTAGCTTTTGAGTTATTAACACATTGTACAGATACAGAA
Source organism: Esox lucius (assembly GCF_011004845.1). Classification (NCBI taxonomy): domain Eukaryota; kingdom Metazoa; phylum Chordata; class Actinopteri; order Esociformes; family Esocidae; genus Esox; species Esox lucius. The sequence continues at coordinate 17,063,669 of NC_047576.1, forward strand.
GCACACAGAATGAGGTCACTGTAATAATGGTGTTACTAACCTGGCAAACAAAAGACCTCCAGATATCCTACATATCCCAGGTTCCTGTGGCAATAGCCGTTGGTCTGACTGCTTGAGTTTGAGAGTATTTAGTGAGGTACTTGCCCACTTAACAGTAAATGCCAGGGGCGAGGCCAGCCATTTTCCCCTGATCTAATTGTCCTGTAAGTTTAAACCATCACATGAGAAGTGAATGCCTCTGACAAGCAAGCCACTACCAATCAAATAATTTGACTAACAACGTTACCTTGGAGCCATATCACGCCGTCACAAGTGAACTGATGCATGAGCTGTCACAGTCATGTGGTAATCAGATGAACACAACAGGGGTGGGATGGTGGGGCTGCACTCTAAGGGATATGACAACACAAAAGCTTGCAAATAAAATAAACATGGTTAAAAAATCTCTCTCTCTCACGTTCTCCCTCTCAGTGATACTCAGTGTTTTAGATTGAATAAAGCATTGCATTATACGAATTCAGTCCATATTATTTTTTACAAAGTTGGTTTATATCCTCATCTGAAACAAAGTAAGAACTTTATTGGCCGACAAAAGTCAGTGGAGAGAGTTGAAGATTTCAAATTGTCCTGTGATTTGAAAAGATCTTGTTAAATGCTCATTTCTATTCACTGTTGGAAAAGTGCTTCCACTGCAGCTACAGAGCCCCCACCTGATGCAGGAAACCATTAGCAACAAAATCCCCATAGCAGATAGAATGGACAAAGAGACACCGAACAGTGGCCATGTAAGGTGCTGACACTTCCTAATGAAGAAACCTAAACGCAAGGCCCAGCCTTGTAATCTAATCTTGGTGAGCATTGCATCTGGGCCGAGGCTGCTATTGACGGTATTGGGGGCCATAAATCACGGCTCCACCGCAGTTTAAACGGACCGCAACCTCAGCTGATGTGAGCATTCACAATCTGCTTTCAGGTCATGGGTGCAGTGAATTGAACCAAATCAGACGCAACAGTAACCACAGAGCACCGGACAGACAGAGCCTGGGCAGTGTCTCCACAGTCTCACACACTCACCTGGAGACACATGCACGCACACACCAATGTGATCCCTATTCATGCACAAACACCACGCTTGTGATAGACATCAAGGCAAAAAGGCATTCCTCACTTACATACACACATTCACTCTATGCACACTCACTATAACCACGCTGTCCATCAGGTCATACCGAGAGGGGTTCTTATGGCGGTGGACTGAAGGTGCCATTTATAAGCAGGCATGGAATTGTAATCGAACAAAGCACTCAACCAAAGTCTTTGGTTCACCTTGCTCGACTGGGAAATAAGAAGTGTCAACATTTCATACATCCAATCCCCTTTTGATCATTTAGCGCAGCAGAAAGGTCTACTGCATTTAAAGGCTTCAGAGGCTAAAGTTTAGACCACCACCTGTTGTGACATTGAGGTTATCATGGTCAAAATCATACATAAACATTAGTCAAAGGTCACTGATTACAATGACAACGACAACCAAGTTCCAGTCAGGTAACAGAACTGTGTCTGGTAAACTGTAATGTTCTTTCACCACATACTGACCGACAAGAAGAAAGCCCATCGTCTTTTTACAATTCAACTACAGTATTTGCTTGTAACAGCCTAAACAAAATAAGCTTGCCAAGTTTAAGGATGCTTAAAAAATACCTACATGCGCAAAGTTCAATATTTGACCAAAGTCTAATCACTGTAGTTGAACATACTGACAAAACTGCTAATGATCTTGGGTTAATATATTGCCATGGGAACTGTTCATCATAAAGCTCTATGAACCTTGATATCTCTCTGACAGACTCCAGAAGTTGCAACTGATTTACAAGTTCATACAGAAAAATAAAAGATTTGAAGGATAGTTGAGGAGACTTCCATTATTTACAGAATTTAGTCTATCTGGATCTTAACTGGACTCTCAAGTGGTTTGAAAAAGAGAGATGAAAGCAAAAAGTGTCTTTTAAATCTCTCTGTATTCCCCAATATGTTAGGCTAGATATGTGTCACACCCGGCAATACGACACACATTCTTCTATGAAAATTAAGATAATTCTTTGAGAAAGAGAGAATTCAGGAAAGGACCTTCAATATTTCTTTCATCTGCAGTTTGATGTAAAAAACATAGTTTTTTGAATGTTTAGAATGTGTTAGAAAACTTCAGGATTGTTAGATAATCACTCATCTGAGTGAACTGTATAATTATTGCACTCCCTGTTAGACAAAACGTAGGTAAAGTATTTGTGAAATATTTATGAAATCCAGTCAACCAAAGAGATAACTAAAAGATACTTCAGACAAGGCCAATGTAAGCATCTCCTCCTGTGTTCATTAATTACACATTTTAAAGCATGAATGCAAAAAGATTAAACAGTGTCATTTTTTACGTCAGCCATTAATAAGGTAAAGAAAAAGAATGTTGCCAATAGGATGAGATCTGAAGACACTACAGGTTTACAGTTACTCAGGATACTGTTGGTTATGACCATCCACCTTCTTGTCTATAGGTTTTGAGACTTCATGAGTTAAAAGTAAAGCAATCCTCTCAATGTGGAAGTATAAGTTCCAGTCTGAAGCATCTGTCTGACGGTCAGTTCCATATCTGTGGAATGGTTGGTCGGATATCCACTCTGATGGATCTCACTCACACACAAACACACCAACACAAAAACACATACAATACCATCTATCCTGAGACATAAAATGGATCTAAAACATTAATAAGTATTTCCTATCCACAAGAAAATCCCATTGTTCTCTAAAAGAGTATTGTTCTTACATGCAGAATAATCGAGAAAAGCAAAAATGTATAAATGACAGACTTGTTATTTATTTACCAGAATCACTAAAAGATTTTGAAAAAAATCATGGTCAACTGCGCTGAGATTCTGGTGTAGTTTAATATTGTTGAAGAATTTAGAAATAAATTGCTGGAACTAGCATTATTAGCATTCTCCAAATTCATTTGAATTCAATTGAAAATGTGCATCCCAAAAAATATGCAAGCGGAAATGAACTCAAAACACTTAAAACTAAATTCATTAATCTTTCGTGATGGCATAGATTTTTAATGCATACTGATGATTGAGCAGGCTGAATTTAGTGACTTCAAACTTGCACTACGCAAACTGTTGTCTGTAGCTACCATACACAGTCTTGGTTATTCTGTTTTTGTTGATTGGGCCGGACAGTTTCAATTCATGAATTAGGACAATTCTAATAACGCTAATTCCAGGCTAGGACAGTTGAAAATTGGCTTGTTGTGAAAAATGACTCCATGGGCCTTCAAGAACAACTCAAGTTAATGCTTATTTTCCCAAAATATGAATCTAGGTCGAACAATTCCTTAAAATTCACTCCCAGACATGTTAATACAATTTAAAAAGCTTGTGTCTGAATACAGCGGATGTTATCTGTCTTTTGGATACCGTTGGTTCCAATACATGTCCAACACAGTTAAGTTCCAATTTACAACAGATTTGATAGCCTAGCTATGGTCTACCATGGATCCCACTTAGATTGGGTATAGATTTTTAACCCAAAAAATGACAATCTCATAGTCTTGTTGCATAGGAACATATACAGTTCTCCTTACATTTTGGAACCGATAAAGACCTCTAGTTCGAATGCAAGCGGCTACAGTGGGAGAGAAAGCAAGGGCATACAATAAAATTATGCTTAGCTCAAGTCTTTGTTTTTTTAAATACATACATGTCCCCCAATGTCTGTTTGACATTGGTTGGAAAATTAAATGGGAGAGAATGGAAATGTCATTATAATCTTTTGTTGAAAAAAATAATAACAGTATGTGCAATTTGAACACAGCCTCTCCATTGATATGCAGAATCAGCTAAGAGTTTTGTGGGTGTGTTGGAGAATTCAATCTGTCTCCCTACAGGCCATTGTACACCAGTAATGGCACAGACCATCACAAAATCGTAGCATTATAATTATGAAAGTGGTGCACAAAAAATACAAAAAATTGGACAGAGAAAAATATATCATTATAGCAGACAAAGAGCTCTCTTATTACTTTCAAGTCAGATGAGACGATGTACAAAATGAAGCCGTTCATGCTGGCATAACCTGTGGCTATAGCTTTTTCTTTTTCTATGGTCGTCTCTTCTATTAGTTCTAACTCTTAAATTCTCTACATTTGATGAATAACTTTTTTCAAAGCCTCTAGAATTACATTTTATGTGTTAGGGAGAACTGAGGAAAAAATAATTGATTTTGTACTGATCAAGCAGTGTATCCACAGAAAGTAGTAACAGAATAATAAATCTTTACCTATGTGTATATATCCATTCCTATACATAGAGTGGGGAGAATAAGTATTTGATTACACTGCCGATTTTGCAGGTTTTCCTACTTACCAAGCATGTAGAGGTCTGTAATTTTTATCATAGGTACATTTCAACTGTGAGAATCTAAAACAAAAATCCTGAAAATTTTATGATTTTTAAGTAATTAATTTGCATCAAGTATTTGATCACCAACCAACCAGTAAGAATTCCGGCTCTCACAGACCTGTTAGTTTTTCTTTAAGAAGCCCTCCTGTTCTCCACTCATTACCTGTATTAACTGCACCTGTTTGAACTCGTTACCTGTATAAAAGACAACTGTCCACACACTCAATCAAACAGACTCCAACCTCTCCACAATGGCCAAGACCAGAGAGCTGTGTAAGGACATCAGGGATAAAATTGTAGACCTGCACAAGGCTGGGATGGGCTACAGGACAATAGGCAAGCAGCTTGGTGAGAAGACAACAACTGTTGTCACAATTATTAGAAAATGGAAGAAGTTCAAGATGACGGTCAATCTCCCGCGGTCTGGGGCTCCATGCAAGATTTCACCTTGTGGGGTATCAATGATCATGAGGAAGGTGAGGGATCAGCCCAGAACTACAGGGCAGGACCTGGTCAATGACCTGAAGAGAGCTGGGACCACAGTCTCAAAGAAAACCATTAGTAACACAATACGCCGTCATTGATTAAAATCCTGCAGCGCACGCAAGGTCCCCCTGCTCAAGCCAGCGCATGCCCAAGCCCGTCAGAAGTCTGCCAATGACCATCTGGATGATCATTGGCAGGTCTAAACTCCACACGCCGTGTTTGGAGGAAGAAGAATGATGAGTACAACCCCAAGAACACCATCCCAACCGTGAAGCATGGAGGTGGAAACATCATTCTTTGGGGATGCTGTTCTGCAAAGGGGACAGGACGACTGCACCGTATTGAGGGGAGGATGGATGGGGCCATGTATCGAGAGAGGGAAAACCTGCAAAATCTGCAGTGTATCAAATACTTGTTCTCCCCACAGTATATACAAGATGGTTCCTAAAAGAAGAAATGTGATCTGTCAAAGTTCAGAAATGACAACATTATTTGGAGTAAATGCATGTTGTTAGCAAAGATAGAAAGGAGAAAGCCAGCAAGTATGCATTAGGCAAATCCTTACAGTACAATCCCAGCAGTTCAGAACTCTGCAGGGTTTGAAACTGTGACACCTTTTACACTGAGCCAATTAAGACAAGCTTTGATGCAGACATAAAGGTCTCCTATTGCATATTGTACCAATGCCAGTTCATTGTTGAAGCACATGCTGAACTTTGATATTCACAGTGAGCCTTTTGAAAAAGTTAATTCAATTAAAATGACTGGGTCTTCTGGAACTCACCTTACATGTTCCCTTTTATTATATCAATTACACTAAACTGAGAAAGGTCATGGAGCTGGAAGGAGGTAGGCCTAAATATGGGTAAATTATGCGAGGGTTGGAAAGTTCTTTGGTAAAAAAAAAGACCTATGTAAGAAATACTAAATCTATCCAATAATCAGTAACACTGATCCCATATTATTTTAAAGCTGACATCCATTGTTTTTACCTTTGGAATAATAAATGATAAGCAGTATGTCCACCCTGTGACTCTTTAGAAATATAACATACAATGCCTCATTTGTAAATCATTTAACCTGAGAGTAGTAACTTAACACAGATGGGCTGACTGTTATCATTGTTCAAATGAAGGATCCTGGTTTTAGCTAAATTAACTTAGATTTTCACATTTGTTGAGTACCATGCCTGCTTGACAAAATCGAACAATGCTTGGAAAATGAACCAATGCTTGCAACATAAGAGGGGACAACAAGGCATTTGAGAATGTCATCCCCAGTGTCCTGTTTTTGAAACATGAATTACTAACAAGGATTTCATTCCTAATCAACCTAAGCACACACTACTAATAAAACATGATATTATTACAGTTTTGCAAAGTCAAGGTAAAAAAATGTGTCCGTAAAGCAAGCCTGGAGAGCACTTTGCATGTCATATAAAATGTCCTACTGTGGTGAAATAAATATCACTCAGCCAATAAAGTCATTCATTCAATCACAAATGAACACAGTGTGCCTTATAACACAACTGGATTGATGCTCCAATAATTTACTGGACCAAATATATGGAGCAGTAAGCATATGGCATATCACTCTTCCTGTCTGATGGATGAACAACAGCACCCAAACCCCTATCCTGTTTCCAAACTATTACCTTTAAACATTTAACATACTTATAGGCTGGATTTGTTACAGACATCACCCTTTTTAGCAAATTAGTCTTCCTTCAATGTCTGGCTGCCCTACAAGGGGCTTGAACCACTGGTCCTCTGCTTTGCTACAAACTAGACAATCGTCCATGACATTTCAAGCCATGCTTGAGAGAGCTTACTTCACCTTAACTCTGTCACACTTGCCCCCTTAATTTGTTTTTATGTTGTATGGTTTACTCAGTCAGTGTAAAAATAATAATGGCAATATCACAGCATGTTCAAACCATTATTTAACATATAAATTAAGCTACAGTACTTAACATGCGACAATGTTACTCTAGATCATTCTAGCTAGAGAAAACAAATTAAAGACAGAGACCATAGCTGACGAACTGAGTGCAACTGCATATCCGAGTCACGGCACCACTGTTAACACGCCACTTAGCCATTAACAGTTTTTCTTTCTCCATACCTCAGGCATTCCCATGAAAAAAGCTATTTTGACATTTTTGTGAACACTTATTCAGAGCAACCTTATGCTATTTAATATACTACTCACCTTTCCAAAAGTTGGGAGGCTGCAGAAAATGGAAAACAGAATACAATGATGTGCAAAAAATGTATCCCTAAATGTAATTAAAAACAGTACAAAGACAACATATCAAATGTTGAAACTGAGATGCAGCAGATACTGAGAAATACTGAGAAAATCTGAGTATCTGCAGGATTCAGCTAGTTAAATGCATGACTTTAAGACTTTTTTAATGCCACTTCGCAGAGTCGCTGCTAGTGAACAGAAAGTACAAGGTTTTGAATGTACACGTGTAAAAAGGCGATGTACACGCTAGTGGCCTACACATCTACATTGTCATAATGCGAGATCGGAATTATAAATGAATTGATCAGGGGCTATTTTTCATTATCATTATTTTTGGTCAATTTGAGATCCAGGGCTATTCATAAAAGATCCGGGGCTATAGCCCCAGATGCCCAGGCCTAACGATGCCACTGCCACTTTCACTTTAAGACATAATACATATTATGGCAGAGGCTACCTCATCTCACTCCAATGTTGTTTAATTCCCTCCATTGTGGCCAACTTGTGTCCCTATCAAGAACATATTGGTTTACTTATCTCAATCCCAAAAGGGTTAGTGATCTTTAGCTGAGTTTTGTACTAACTAATTAACTTTAGTCATTAATTACAATTATAACAATGTCTATTGCCTAATAATTATAACAAGTATAATATTGCACCCAGATGAGATACAAATAATCAGCTTACATAGCCAACTACAATATTTAATTGTCTTTCATTTTTAGGCTATTTAATTTAGAAAAACATACAACATCTGTAAAGTAATTTGTAGACGACATACCAAACCTAGCTTCACTAGAGCATTGTTATTACTATGGTAACCGACACAAACTTAGCTGTGGTAGCTATCATGGGTACACCCCCCAGACTTTTCTCGCGGTTCAGTTGTCGCTTACCGCGAACCATCTGTAAGTGCCTGTATCCACCATTGTTAGAGCAGTAAGCCTACTGCTAATAATAACGTTACTGGCTGTACTTCATGGGTTTGTTGTCTGTGATACACCCTAACAGAACTGAGAAATGCTGGGCGTTTATTGAAGGCTTTTCACAGAATATTTGTTGTTTTTATGTTTCTCACACCATCTGGGATTCCACAGATTTAATTCCCATAGTGCCAAGTTTGAAAGACTTCTTGCAAAAATACACAGTGGGCTTCATTTTCTTTCCCTTCAACAGATTTTAACCAGAAAGCAAACTTGCTGTTGTCCAACAACTTCTGATTGAATTAGCACTAACCCATGGTACATTCAGGACGTCTAACAGCCAAGGTTTACTATGTAGCTAGTTAAATTACCTAGCTTTGTACTAGCTAGCCATCCACCTCATAAACAATGGTGTTGGGAGAAAAGCTGCCAACCGTCAAGAGTGTTTAACTGACATAAAACATTCTGATTGAAATTGTGGTTCACAAACCACACATTTTTACTTCTTCCATTACTTATCATTACAATGATTACAGAACTTAATACTTTAAGACCTTTAAAAATATGAAATATGACTATTTAAGACTTTGAGGCCTTTTATTTATAATAAGGTAAATCTGCCGACCGGAAGTTGGGGGCATTACATAATATGCGGGTTCCTGAATATTAAGTTACACCCACTGATGTTCACAATTGGTCAGTTAATATGGGGGCTCCTGAAAATTAAGTTACACCCACTGATTTTCGCCATTGGTCAATTTGGGGACATCCTGGTTTGACACACGGTTCAACTCTAGGTGTTAAGTATGGCTATTAAGTTATTACGTTGAGTGTATGTATCTATTTCCTCACTGGGAACGTGTACGCGGACTCAGAAGAGGCCCATTTTGGCATTTACCCAGGCAACAACATCCCCCAGGTTAATAGAGGAAGAAGTTGACTAACGTTCAAACTTTCTGTGTGATTTCATTCGATATCTTTGGTCAAGATATAACACAAGGTTCAAGCGGTTCAAGCACAGAAAACAAGTATTTTGTTTCAGGATAAGAAAAACTTATAACACACAACTGAAATATATTAATTTGAAGACAGTGCCTCTAAAAATAGTGTTAAATGTTTTGGTTACAGTCAAGAATTAGACACTGGTGGTTTAGAAAGCTGCTAAATGCAGTTATAATACAGACACATGCATACACACACATGCAGTCATACTCACACTGCCTGCCATGGTCAGTTTTTGTTTCAGTACCCATTGTTTGTTTATATTGTATGTGATAGAGGTCCATCATTAGGAGGTTCATGGTTGAGAATTCTGCTAATTGCAATTACAATATAGTTGAACTGAGCTCTACATGTTACGAAGTTAAACAGGACACCGTTTTGCGCAAGTGTATACAGGATTACCATTCATGCATAGATTCAACATATTACCCAAATGTGAACATGCTGTGTTAGCTACATTGTGCGGTGGACCTGTGAGCAAATACTTCAGTTTCAGTCAAACTGTTCTGAACGTCTTTTGCCAAGACCTGTGGTTTCTGCTGTGTAGATCTGACCAGTTTTCATGAAAATCATTGTGATATTTTCTCCTTTCCACCATTCCATTTAACAGAAATGTTCTAGAAAGTTGAAATTGGTAACTGGAAGTGTTTAATTGACTATATCCTGTTGCAGAAAGGTGGCAAGTTTCAATTTGCACCATGTAGAGGTCAGGTCAACATCTGTTTTACAGAAATATTAATTTTTCCGTGAGTGCCTGGAAGAAGTACATAATGTAATGACGTGTTTATACACTTTAAACATTGTTGGGAGGAAGACAGAAGTGTTACATGTCTTGGGATTGATAATCTGAGGTCTAATTTAACCCATAAATTATAAGTAGAACAGGTTCAAAGAGCACAACAGACATTATTAAATGATTTGCCAGTAAGACAAACATTTAATCATTCACTGTTTCTTTATATACTTTGTATTCAGCTTTGCCCAGAGTCTGTAGATTTTGGTTTCATCCTATCAATCAATTAAATGTATTTATAAACCCTTTTTACATCAGCAGTTGTCACAAAGTGCTTTTACAAAACACCCAGCCTGAAATCCCAAGGAGCAAGCAACAACAGTGTTGAAGCACAGTGGCTAGGAAAAACTCCCTAGGACGGGCCGAAATTTAAGACGAAACCTAGAGAGGAACCAGGCTTGGAGAGGTGACCAGTTCTCTTCTGGCTGTGCCAGGTGAACATTTTAAGAGTGCAAGTTGTAATAATTAATAAATGCATTTGGGCTGTGTCCAGAGTCTATAAAACCTAATCCATGTCAGAAACATGACCAGATAGACAAGGATGGGGGGTGGGGGGTCAGCAGACCGGCAGCTGGAATCGTCGGGTATCGTTTTGATACCAACACAGCCAGGAGAGGGGCAGCAACAAGTCTTTAGAGCCTGGTATTCAGGAAGACCTCATGTCCTCCTAAGAGTGCATTCCTTAGGTTTACAAGAATTTACAATGGAGAAGGAGAACTGACCCTACTCCCCTGGCACAATATTATAGCAAGGTAAAACCTTGGGGCTTAGACAAGGGGGTCCAGTGACACTGTGGCCCTATCTGGGGGAGGCCTCGGACAGGGCCCAACAGGCAGGAAGTCAATCCACCCACATTTCCGAGAATCAACCAAATGGACACCAACCAACCGCAACCGCCCTGAAATGAGGGCCAAGTACTGCCAGCAGTGTTCACCCCAAATGCACAACGGGCACAACGGAGAGAAAACAACAACCAGCCAGTGACTCCAGCCCGAATGGCATTGGAGAGGGCATCCCAGTGGCAATGAGAGAAAGAGTCTGCATTTCTAACCTTAATTTCACAGTAGTGGAGCTCTATGAGAGAAAGCCCTGCCTCCAGCTGTTGGTTTAGAAATTCTAGGTACAAGTAGAAGGCCTGCATCTTGCAATCTAAGGTTACGTGTAGGTATGTATGGCTGGATAATATCAGTGAGGTAAGTAGGAGAAAGTCCATGTATTGCTTTATAGTTCTAGTTTTTAGTTCTAGTCTAGGATTCTAACAGCTGTGTTCAGCACTAATTGAAGTTTATTTATTGATTTATCAGGGTAACCGGAGAGAAGAGCATTGTCATAATCTAAGGTAGAAGTGACAAAAGCATGGATTTGTATTTCTGTATCCGTTTTTGATAAAACTTTTTGCAATGTTCCGAAGATGGAAAAGACTCTTGAGATATATTTCATAAGTTCTTTAAAGGAGCGGTTAGGGTCAAGGGTAACGCAAAGTTTTCTCAGTTTTTTGGGAGACAAGCATACAGTGAACCTCGATGGTTGTAAGATCTGCCAACAAAACTCATCCCATGTTGTATGGCCAGGTGAACACCAGATGAACATTTCCACAAAACCTTCCTGTTTACTCTTGCTAAACAACTGATGTCTCTTTGTCTTGTTTGTCTATATTGTCATTTTGTCTATTTCATCCATGAATGTCTCAGTGTCTTCAAAATCATAAAGAAAACATGAATGCAAGCTTTTTGTTCTTCCTCTAGAGTTGAGGCCTCTCTGTGCATCTGCACAGCACCCTCTATTTCCTCATCCTTATGGGACTGGGAACGTGTACACGGACTCAGATGAGGCCCATATTGGCATTTACCCAGGCAACAACATCCCCCAGGTCAACAATGCATATTGGCAACTGAAATGAAAGATCACAACAATCACATAGAAGATGGCTATGAAAAAAACATTATTTTGTCTACTCTAAATAATGACAACATAGTGTAATGAAGATACAAAATAAATTGATATCGCCTGCTTGCTTATAGTGACAGGTGGATCAGTGTCATCATGCAACTTTAGCTAGTTGTCCCCTACTGTACTTGACTAGAGCTGGCTAACAAGTAGCCTACCTCATCACGTACCTAGTTATCTTGAAAAGTAGCTATAAAGGTTGTCGTGTTCTGTGTTCTGTAACTAGCAAGCTATTCAAAGAATTTCTGTAACTAGAATCTCAGATTCAAAGAAATTAGTAGATATGTGATCTCAGTGAACGCTTTACCTATCCCTAAATACACTCACCTAAAGGATTATTAGGAACACCTGTTAAATTTCTCATTAATGCAATTATCTAATCAACCAATCACATGGCAGTTGCTTCAATGCATTTGGTCAAGACAATCTCCTGAACTCCAAACTGAATGTCAGAATGGGAAAGAAAGGTGATTTAAGCAATTTTGAGCATGGCATGGTTGTTGGTGCCAGACGGGCCGGTCTGAGTATTTCACAATCTGCTCAGTAACTGGGATTTTCACGCACAACCATTTCTAGGGTTTACAAAGAATGGTGTGAAAAGGGAAAAACATCCAGTATGCGGCAGTCCTGTGGGCGAAAATGCCTTGTTGGTGCTAGAGGTCAGAGGAGAATGGACCGACTGATTCAAGCTGATAGAAGAGCAACTTTGACTGAAATAACCACTTGTTACAACCGAGGTATGCAGCAAAGCATTTGTGAAGCCACAACACGCACAAACTTGAGGCGGATGGGCTACAACAGCAGAAGACCCCACCGGGTACCACTCCTCTCCACTACAAATAGGAAAAAGAGGCTACAATTTGCACAAGCTCACCAAAATTGGACAGTTGAAGACTGAAAGAATGTTGCCTGGTCTGACGAGTCTCTATTTCTGTTGAGACATTCAGATGGTAGAGTCAGAATTTGGCGTAAACAGAATGAGAACATGGATCCATCATGCCTTGTTACCACTGTGCAGGCTGGTGGTGGTGGTGTAATGGTGTTGGGAATGTTTTCTTGGCACACTTTAGGCCAGAGGTGGGGGACTCGAGTCACATGACTTGACTCGAGTCTGACTCGAGTCACAATTTTCAGGACTTGTGACTTGCTTGATTAAAGTATGAAAATGACTTGACTTTGACTTGAGAACAAGTTACTTGAGACTTGACTTGACTTGAAGTGGAAGACTCGACAATGACTTGAACTTATAATAAACAGCAATAAAATTATTTTATATGTTGTGACATCAGCACCACTAATCAGCGTATGTGCCTTTAACGCTGCACAATTCAAACCGCGCCAAACATGGCAGACAGTAACGTTAGTCGAGTTCCACAAAATAGTATCGTTTGGATACAAGGACTTTGAACTGGACCGTGTGAATAAAAAAAGATTTGCCAGATGCTAAATATGCAAAAACGTCAAATTGAATTCGTCATTTTAAGACCCACAAGGAAAGGTAAGAAAGTAATCTCTTTATATTCAGTTTCACTAAAATCTATAACGATTAAGTTACTAATGTAATGAATTAATATTTTGTTTGTCATAATTTGGCCTTGGTTCCATATTACGTTAGTTTTTTTCTTGTTAGAAATGTGACCATTATCATTACTGAATAAGTCTGGTAAATAGATGTAAGGGAATTTGACTATAACAGTGGCATAGCCTGAATTTTAATGTTGATGGGCATCTTAAAATGAGCGGGCATGTATATTATTACACGTAAGCTATGATGTCTGTATTAAATGTGCGCATTTTCAAGTGTTTGTGGACTGCGCGTGGAAACTAAAAAGCATTGTGCTTACACAATAACAGTTAACTTTACTGCATGAAAGGCTAACATGGAGGCGCCGATGTGATTACTACCTAAACATTTCGAAGAGTTTAATTTTTTTACTCATACAGACAAGAATAATTACAGCGTAATTACATATTAGGCAGTTTTTCAGTCACAATAATTAGTTTATAAGGTTGTTATTATTAGCCCTTATTACATGGATTTGCTGAATTCCAGTGCAGAATGCGTGTTATTTCTTGATAACAGACCGTTGCCATGAAAAACAGCGCGTTGCTATGGACGCAGCAGGATTCTAACCAGAGACGGAACGGTATTTGACGTCAGAAACAGAGGACAGTGTGTGTGTTCATCTCTTTAGTACTGTGACTTGACTTGACTTGAAACTTATAAGGACTCGACTTGACTTGCTTAGGGTGAACCCTTGACTTGACTTGACTTGCTTGATTTATCTGAACTGTGACTTGAGACTTGACTCGAGACTTGATGGTTAAGACTTGAGACTTGCTTGGACTTGACCATGTGTGACTTGTCCCCATCTCTGCTTTAGGCCCCTTAGTGCCAATTGGGCATCGTTTAAATGCCACAGCCTACCTGAGCATTGTTTCTGACCATGTCCATCCCTTTATGACCACCATGTACCCATCATGTGATGGCTACTTCCAGGAGGATAATGCACCATGTCACAAAGCTCGAATAATTTCAAATTGGTTTCTTGAACATGACAATGAGTTCACTGTACTGAAATGACCCCACAGTCACCAGATCTCAACCCAATAGAGCATCTGTGGTGGAACAGGAGCTTCGTGCCCTGGATGTGCATCCCACAAATCTCCATCAACTGCAATATGCTATCCTATCAATATGGGCCAACATTTCTAAAGAATTCTTTTAGCACCTTGTTGAATCAATGACACATAGAATTAAGGCAGTTCTGAAGGCGAAAAGGGGTCAAACACAGTATTAGTATGGTGTTTTTAATAATCCTTTAGGTGAGTGTATATAGCTAGAGGTTGTCATATGGAAGCACTTACCAAAATCTTCATCATTGACCTTCTAACTCTTCCTTCATAAACGCATGCACTTAATCAAAAACACCAGACCAATGGAAAACATCAATGGGTGTAACTTAATATTCAGGAACCCCAATATTAAGTAATTTAGCTAAATTCATTTAAGACATTTTAAGGATCCGCGGACACCCTGAAAAATACATGCCCACTTTAAATTGATGCCAGCAAAATGTTTCAAAAATGTTGGGACAGGGGCATGTTTACCACTTATCACCTCTTCTTTTAACAATACTCTAACAATACTCCAGCCTACACATGGGTCAGCCTGCACATGGGAGAGGAAAGAGGTGATTTTACTTCCTAGCTCTGTGCATGTCACATCACGGTTTTCCTTAGGCCAAGCTCTATTTGATGGCCTTTGAAAGCTCCTTCGCCAGCCCTTAAGTTCCCTAAAAAGTAAATGGCGTACGCCAAGAAGCAGTAATTACCTCCACAGCTTGCAGGAGAGTTCTAATTTCCGTAGCCAACTGACTATTCCTGGAGTCGCCAGGACTCTGTGATTGATGCTTTATAAAACCTTTTTTACAGTTCTGACATTTGTCTGAAACAAGAAGATAGGAACTTTCCATCGGTTGTTACCTGCCTCTTCACCCCACCCCCTCACCAATGTCCTCCCCCGTCCTTGAGATGTGGGGAGCGTTGCCTTGATCATGAAGCTTTAGGGAAAGGGCAAGATGCCTAAAGATTAATGCTTTCCCAGGGCACATCGCAGGCGACTCTGTGGCCCTTTAATCACTATCAACAGCACATTGTAAATGCAGAGTGTGTGCCTGGGTGCTTACAAGCACAACTGTCACCAATGTCATACCCCCCCTTCCCCCCGCAGGGCAATTTTGTCCCTGCTCTCCCTTCTCTGGGTGAGCACAGAGCAGTGCCACAGTAACATAGATGAAAAGCGAGAGGAAGTAGATGACTTGTTAAAGACGCTAAATATGCATTTCCTTATCAGAAAGCTTGTTGTGGATGTATTCCTTTGAAGAAAACAGAATGGAGGTCAGGGCATTTCACCTTAAACATAATTTAATTGATTGCTCTGTTTACACCAAGAGATATAAAGCGACAGTCTCAGCCAGAGTTTAGAACCGCACTGATAACAACAGTACGCTATTAACGTAGCGTGTAGACCACACCAAGTAAAAATAAACACATCTTTACCCTACACTTATATGAGCTGCGGCTTCTGGGCAGTAGAGATGGACTGAGGGGAGCTAAAAACTGCATACTTCATTTGTAAATCAGTTATTTTGCCAATAATACTATAAATAGGTTAATCCAGCGGCCTAAGCTTTACATATCACTGCAGCAAGGGTTCAGATCTTGCTCTTTCAGGAAAAAAAAATCTTATCTATAAAGCATAAATATTAGAAAATATATTTTAAGCACTTAATTTCCATAATACACAGCATATACATATAGGCTTACATATAGTTTGACTGTAGAGTCAGGGTAACAGGAAGACGATAATTTGTCAGGCTAAGGTAGAGGTAGTGTTACTAACATTTACATACATATCATATCATTACAAGCACTAAGACCATGCCATGTCTTGATTACCCTTTGAAGCCACAAATCTGTACATAAAACTATCAACAGGTAATTCCTTCACTAGTTTGAAATAAGTCTATAAGTTGTTGCTCCAGTACGTAGTACCCATGTGCCTTGTCTGGTCAACAGACAGGAAACCACAATCATTAACTCAGACCTAAGGGAACACTTTCGGTGTGTTGAAAACACTCAATATAGTGAAGACATTTACAAGAGATCAGTTATTCAGTCCAGATCTCTACTCACTTTAACACCATTCAAGACAAAACGGCACAATGTAAATTCAGCAGCATGACATCAGGTAACAAACAACAACACAAAAATGACCAATCCCAAATGTGAATAGAACACACTTATACTTACAGAAAGAATCATGTTTGGTAGAATAGCATTTGGTTTCAACCACTAGAATACATAGCAGCACGGTCGTTTAGCTTTCCATGCACTTTGCATTTTCTATTGGTAACCTGCGAGTAAAGGTACAAAAACATGCATGTCATTGGCATGCGCCCTCCTCTGCAGTTGTAAATTCCCATTTCAGCTGTCTGTATGATTAAAAAGAAGATCAATCTATCATTTATCATGGTGCCACGTAATTACATGGTGGGTTGGGGGCAAGTCATGTAGTGCAGTGGAACAGAAGTACCAAAGTCGGGAGGGAATTCAGACTCCAAAAAGTCCTACTCTGGGCTATACTCAAGAAAAC
Source organism: Esox lucius (assembly GCF_011004845.1). Classification (NCBI taxonomy): domain Eukaryota; kingdom Metazoa; phylum Chordata; class Actinopteri; order Esociformes; family Esocidae; genus Esox; species Esox lucius. The sequence continues at coordinate 17,080,682 of NC_047576.1, forward strand.
ATTACAATAAATAACAAAACTGTTATAAGGCAGCCATAAATAGCAGTAAGAGAGAGCACCATCTGTGGTGTCTCAAGAGCTGGTGATACACTTACAAAGGTGAACATCTGCACTGCAAGTAAATCATTACAGATTCCAGAGGGTTTTTAAATTCATACAAAGCTCCATAGGTGTTGACACTACCTGGTCTTTATGATAAACTGCAGTTAATCATTCCGCTGTTATTTGTTATTTTAAATATCCGCATCTGAAAACCTGCACGTGCTTTCAACTTTTATAGACGCTAAACCAGGAAAGTATCTTATGCCAATCACCTGAATAGCCATGCGTTTACTTTGAATATTGGACATCCCCGGATTTGACATAACTGTAACGACAGTAATAGAACGAAAGGAATGGAAGGAAAGAAGCAGAGAGTGAGACACAGTAAAGGTTTGTCTTTCGTTCCCCCACTGTAAAACCCCCTGGTGATAAACTGAATTAAATTTAGATTAGCCCTCATGCTTGACCTGGCCATTTTGAAAAGCCACACAAACAGATTGCGGCTGTTTGATAAGGGATGAGGCTCCAGGGACAGATCACAGTTCAGAGATGGCAAGCCTGAGAGGCAGAAAGGAATAGAGGGAGTGGTGGTTGAGCCGCACTCTTTTCCACAGGTTGACTCTGGGGACTCACAGGGAAACCTGTTGCCAGGGTGGCAGAGGTGCCCAGCAAGGAAGGGAGGCTGGGCTTGCAACACTGTCACGCCGGAAAACACACAGATTTGTTTGCTTTACGCTCAGCTGGCTTAGACTCTATGTAATGTTCCTGGCTGTTCGCAAACTGGGTTTGGGGCACAGACACACTGTCTCTCTCACACACACACAAACATACAGACATACCCTAACAGCAAGTGAGAGAAAGACAGACATGGAAGTGCTAATACTGCAGGCTGTGAACACAGTCAAGAGACTGTCAGTGTGCACTGCACCCCAGTGCACAAAGGCTGCGCTTCCCAGAAAACATTGTGGCAACATCTGCGTTTCAGAGTCCCCTGACTCCCATTGTGCACTTCAGGAACAGAAAACACACACAGACTATAGGCCTGGTTGAAGTGTCACTATTAAGAACGCTACTGCAGGTATTACTCTCTTACATGAACAGAAAATGTGGACACTACAGTCCGCTTAAAAAAGTACAATCCTGTTATGTGTTATACCATCTATAATGTACATGAAGAGCTAATAGAAGATGACTTGTTAAAGTAATACGGTGCAAATACTTGAATTACCTTAGTTACTATTTTATATAAAACTATTACATAAACCTCCCTAACTGATACCCAGAAAATATTAGTTTTTGTGGTTAAAAGAGGGCTGCACTGGACCCTAAACATGTGCTCCATATGGTTCTTTTTTTTTCTGATCATCAGTGGTTTTGGCAGGGCTCCTAAATAGCTATAATCTCTTGGTCCACTGGGGCAGGAAGATACTTCAGTCAATGTGAGAGTGGTTGGTATGCCTACTGGTGGAAAATTAAAAATCAAACCACATAGCCATGCTAATTGTTTCCCAGACAATACAATTTATTTAGATATGAACAAATTTGTGAGTGGGTGAAATTACTTTGAACTTCTATAAATTGAAAAAAATGCAGAAGCTTGATTAAATGGTAATGTAAAAAAGGGTGAAGTAGTGTTATTCTTAAAGAGTGACATATTTCTTTATAAGACAAACAAATTAAGGTTTTAAAGCTGCATACCTGTACAAAATCCCCAACCTGAAAGACAATGGGAGCATAATAATTTAGTGAATTCATTTACATCACTGCGTCATAATTTCAGTCAAATTATGATATACTGTACTTACTTTGATGTGGCAAATCCAACTGTTGCACCCTGGATGTTTCTGGGGAAATGCTCTGTACTTTCCTATAAAGTGACATGCAACATTCCTTTCAGCGGTCATGGCTGCATTTTATGTTGAATATTACCATTTATGAGCATGGAAATGTATATTATTCAAACTTCCTCTACTGAGCTGTGAGCTATCGGTTGGATTATCCTTGGACAAACTGAAATAGTGGGCTGCACACACGTTTGTGCACTTTCACCTTTTTTTGCAATCAAAAGATCATAATCCGGGGTGTAGCGATCTAAGACACTGTTTCGTTGCGCCGAGCTAACCACCACAGTCTAGCTTCGAGCCTTGACAGTGCTGCTGGGTGACGAGTGGCTGGGAAGTCCCTTGGGCGATGGAAATTGGTCCAGGGATTACCTGGTCTTATCGTGCTCTAGGCAGGGTCGTAATGCTAGGGAGTTTTCAGGTGCATGTGCTTGCCCTCACAAATCGTGATGACATGGACTTTCTGGTTGAAATGGCAGTGTGAAAAGAAAACTCCTTGATGTGGATGACTTTCAGGAAGGCCTTAGATATCAAAATCCACTGGATAACTACTCAACTTCTACTAATGTTTCAGTTGGTCTATCAATTCAAATAAGTTATACAATTAGAAACGTTGTTCAGTTGATGTTATTACTCCCATCAACGCAAATGTTCCCTTCTCCATTTGCTGAATAAGTATTAGCAACCTGCGTCAGTCTTCTGAGGTGGAACATAAAAACACATTTCTGGTCTAGGGTGGAATCACGTGAAAAAAGGTTAAGAATAACCTACTAGTGATCTGACCCTGGAATGATTCACAACTGAAACTGTTACACCAAGGTGAATCACTGCTACATGTTACATCTTGCCCATAGTATTTGAATGGAATTTACTCGCTAAAAACTCATAAACAACTAAAACTATATTTAAATAACATCAGAGTAGATCAAAAGTAATGTTTGCCAGGAGAGGCAAACTGTAAGAAAATAAATAGTAAGCCACAATGCCAAAAGCTGTCTGTGACTGCTATAAAGGCACAACAAATGACATTGTCACCCATTTATGCAACGTAAACCTTTGAATGCCAAAGTAGGGCATGTACAGGTGTTTGGAGAAGATAAGACCCCCTGTCCCATATTTTTAAAGGCATTCCAGCTTAAAAAAGGTGAAACATATTCCTTGGTACTAGGATGCTAATCATTTCCATTTCACATAGACCTCTAGACTCAAGGCTTGCCACGTCTGGGAAAGGTCTGGAAGAGGTGCTTGTCACTTCAGAGTCAGAGCTCAGGAAAAACTATACAGAAAGAAGAGAGAAAGACTGAGCTGCTCCTGACAGACAGCAACCTGAGGATTAAAGTTAAAGGTTCTGAAACTCACAGGGGATACAACATTTGCCTATAAATGCATAGAAGTCACAGCACCCAGAAATGTATGGTTAGGCTTCTTTTGGGGTTTCTTAAGGTATTCCGTCATGGTAATGTTAAAAGGGCAAAATATTATATTCTCCTTATTAGTGGCAAAAGTATATTTATTGAGTTTGTGGTAAAGTAAGTATGATCTACTTCGCAGTCTACTAAATGAATACATTTGTAAATGAAAATATTTGGAGAATGAATATCTTTTCATTGGGGTAAATGCAACAGTTACAGTCATGCTGTTTACAACCATTCTTCAGAGGAACACTTGTAAATCAGGAAAGTAAATCAGGAAAACCTTGTAAATCAAGATGAAGAAAATATATTCTTCTATAGTATTGTTATATGTTCTTCCCCCTGGAATTGGACTTCATAAGACACTTCAGGACAAAAAAACATGCAAATTTTATTTTCTACATTGGCATGCAATGATGCAGATGGGTCAAGCGCAGAATAGTATTCCATGCTACAGCATATCACCGCTGTCTGATGAAAACCTTGTAAATACCTTCTGCACTTTCATAATTGTGTGTTAGTTAATGGAAAAAATTATTTTTTTTCATTTCCTGAAAAGCGTCTGTTTTGGAGATAAAAGGTTGTCATCAGATAGTGCCAATGTGACAGCAGTTGTGACCTGTTATAATGGAGGCCAGGGCATGCCAAAGATGAGTTTCATAACAGACCACGACCAGAGTGGAATTATATGCTTGTGAAACAAACTGCATTAGAGTCAAAACTTTGAGAATATCTTGGTTAAATATAAAAACAAATTAGACAATACATTTATGTACATTATAAAAGTACATTCAAAAATACATAAAACAAATGAATGTCACGCACATTGTCTTGGGCTTCTTGGAGTAGCCCCAGGTGTTTTGATCCAATTACAATATTATTTGATTGTTTCGGTCTGATAAGTTTCCATAACTGAAAGCATTACATGTGCGATTATAGATGTCAGCTTGTTTTGCCAGCTGACATTACGCAGCTTGGATGGTGTTATGACACTCACAACGACAGCAGACAAGTGCTTCGTTCTCACAGCGTGTTTCATTTAAATTGCACAGGGGTGTTGTTGTCGTTCCTGAACATGCACAAAAGTTGCTCAATTTGCAACTTCTTGTCGCACTAATTACTCACGCTCAGAATGTCTGTCACTCAAAACACATGCAGTGCTGTGAAGTGCAAAGCCTGTAATCTGACGTCATGAAAAGCATACTGTGTTTCAGTTATGAGACTTGTCAGTCCCCAAATCAACCATTTGTGTAAGGAAGTCCTGCTGTTTGCCTATCTCACCCTGGTAACCTTATTTCACTTTCAGGACTGATCGTTTCCCAGATGAGAAAACAATCTTTCTTGAAACAACAAATTATGAATTAACATACATTTAAGGCAAATGCCAATTGAAAAATGGCTACAGCAATTTACTATAAATCCAGGAACAATGTCACACATAAAGCTAGAAAGAAACTAGTGGGCGGAGTGGAGCTCTGACATCACAAATAATTTGTCGAAAAACTTGTTGAATTTTAGCTCCCAAAGAAAAGAATGATGCCATGCAAATACAGTCTATAAAAGGGAGGTGCTGAAATCTTACATTTTGGGATCAGCTGAAGCCAAAAAACATCCCTTAGATTAGAAAAAATATATATATTTACAGTATAGTAGTAGTTGGAAGATATTTTTGTTCTGTTTTAAAGAAACAAAAGGCACAGTCAGTGATATACTCTCTCACTCTTTCACTCGCTCTCCTATTTTCACTTTCTGAAAGACAAAGGAAACAAACACCTTTTCTGGATCATATGACATATCTACAGTGAGTCCTTCAATATTAATGGTGGAAAATGTGTCATGTGGGATTTGGGTATCCGCTGAAAGGAAATTGAGTGACATGACTCACGTTTATATTAAATAGGCTGATTTAAAAGTGAATGAAAAATCTCTCTCAAAATAGTCACCTTCTTCAAATGACAGCGGACTACTGTAAGATTGTGGCATTCACCACATTTAAATCACTGCTCTGTTACGTGTTGGCACACTCTGACTCTAAAATATTTATCACCAACATTCTAGACAGGGTCCTTTTCTATTCAACCCTTCATGAGATAACTCCGGGTTTGGGCATGAAGGTATTGTTCACTCAAGCTGAACACTTCCTGCCACAACTGAAGTACGAAATCCACAAGCACTAAATGATTAATATTAGCTCAAAGTATCAGATGGACAGTGAAGAAGCACAACACTGAAAACACAGTTTGGGATTTTGACAAAATGCACAAGAACATATCTATTTTCTGAAGTAAATGGTGTTTTTAATATCTCATAACACTTTTTTGTTGTTCAATCACTTGTAGATACAGATCTAGAGGTATAAAGAATACACAGATCAGTTTGAATACCTGATTCAACCCAAAAAAAAATGTCTGTGACCTAAACAAGTCTCTTAACTCTAATTGCTCATCTGAGTCATTCTGGATGAAAACATCTGCAAAACATTAAGAGACCACTGCACATTTTTCTTTCCTTTCCAAAAAAGTTGAAAGGGAAAGTTTTGAGTGAGGAACAGAAGCGTTACATTTCCAGTGGTCTCTTAATTTTAACCCTTCTGTCCCTCACTTAAAACCTTCCTTTTCGACTTTTTTGGAAAGGAAAGAAAAAGGTGCAGTGGTCTCTTTCCGGAGCTGTATATAGGGATGAAAAAACTATAAACTACACAAACATTGGTCAAACTCTAGAGTGGTACACTAGTCTAAGCTGATGTCTCTGGTGCACATTTACTGCTGCAGCATAGGTTTAAATCCATCCCACACTCCTCTATCTTTCTCCACTTTCCAGTTTTATAAAGCAAACTGTAAAAACATCTGTTAAATAATTGAAAGGAACATGTGTTTTCTTTTGACCCAATGATTTCACTAATTAATAACTATAATCACCTAACACACAATTATATGTGTTAGGGATGGCATCCAGAACAAGCAGTACAAAACACCAGGCCCGGATTCCAAATGCACATGTAATTACGGATGTGGTGGTAAAAGCAGACGGGGTAATTAAACAGAGAGAATCAGAGCCACTCCAGAGCTGGTCTCTGACTGTCATTCTGCTCTGCACAGTTGGTGATCAGTGGCGAAGAAAGAGCCAACATATAGATGCCTTGATGAAGCACACACATAATTTCAGGCATGTTACCCCTATGTCAATTAAATTCATCAGGCACGGAATGGACACCTCTAAGGACAATGATTGCCCTGCAGATCACAACAAAAAACTCTTAACTTGATTGAAATCAATTGAAATAGATACAGGTCTGCAAGTACCTTGTAAACTCAAGCGCAAGATGGTGGTGCCAGTCCCCTTGGATCACCTGGTACTTACGGCAGCAGAGCCACAGCAGGGCATTTACTCTGCAGCCATCTGGGTTTAGCTGAGCTGTCTTTACAGCAGGATGACAACCAGTGGATGGTGTCACTTAGAATTATGCAGGCATTACCACTGTGACAAACGGAAAATGTTCCTAAATGTTTAACACAAGCCTTTTCTTATAAAATTTCATGTGAATTGGCATGTGTAGTTTGTTGTTTTTGCCCAATCAGAATGGCATCAAACACACTTGCCTATATTCATGTTTGAGCCTCCATGTGGCACTCACTAGGATAACCTGTCAGGCTAGTCAATTGCAGATGCAATTAAAATTACATTAATAAAAGTTAAAATGAGAATCTTACATGCTACAGGACTGAAGAGATAGTCTTTCAATTTAGCTAATAATCTGAATGGGGTTGGAACCAAGAAAACGCACATTCACATTTTGTAATCTGGGTTTCAGTAGCTTTAGCTAGCATTCGCTAGATATCTTAATCTTCTCTTGGTTTGAATGAGTAAATAAAGCTATTATGTAATCAGAAGACATAATAAATATAAGCAATAAGATAAAATGCTAAACAAGCAATAAGATAACATGCTAATTAATTATTTAAAAATCCTACAATGTGATTTTCTTTTTTTAGACTCCGTCTCTCACAGTTGAAGTGTACCTATGATAAAAATTACATGCTTTGTAAATAGGAAAACCTGCTAAATCGGCAGTGCATCAAATACTTGTTCTCCTCACGGTAGTTAACTAGGACAACAGACTTGGTTGCTGTCTCTCTCCTCTACTAAAGTCACAAAGGATTTGCACCCCCCCGCTATATGATTTTCCTGCCTTTCAGACAGTTTCAGTAGAGTTGCTTAACATCTTAAATGTTGCCCTACTAATGTTAAAGATATTGTAGAATTTGGTTTTTATTATTTTTGAATGATGATTGGGATGATAGTTTAGTTAAAAACTATCCTTTTAATTTGTGAAGACAAAATGAAATAATGTTTTGGTTCTGGGATGTGCCTTAACACTAGGGATCTCACAGTTGTTTAAACATAACACCCCTGGCAGACATGGGCTGATAAACATGTCACACTGTATGTTTGGTACCTCAAACAATGAACGATTTGAGGCATCTAACCCTTTGGCATTTTGCTGAAGCGTATCACTCAGCTTGTACTGAGTGGGTCTGACAACTGTGAGGTCTCTTTAAAAAATGAGGCGCTATATGGTTAAGAATGACTTCAGCACAGAGGTGTCATGGGCTTTCTACATGTCGGATGCTGTTGCTTTCTTTTTTTGTCATTTGATCATAGGAGGTAATCAATTAGCCAACATGTTGTAGTGCCTGCTTAATAAGCGAGCCTGAGCATGAGGGCTTCAGTTGTTTCCATCATTAAAAATCTCAAAGTGCATGTGCTGTAGGAGAGCTGTCATTATGGAGATATCTGCGCTCAAGTGATAATCAGTGCTGTTCACTGTTGAGCCAATTGAACAATGTAGCTAAAATCAGATGCTGTTCTTGTTCTATATTTTTATTGGGGGAGAAAAATAATTAAAAGGCCTCTGTTTTTGGTTTCGCTTGTTACTTCAAAACTCTAATTTGAGAAATGACAGGTTACGTTTATGTAATTTAACAGAATTGTCTACAGTTTAGAGTGATTTACAGAAATTAGTGCATACATTTTCATATTTCTGAATCTAGTTTTCTATCTACTTCCATATGGCTTTATTAATATTTGAAAAGTATAGCATAATCCAAAAATCACTGTACCACATACACAGTATAGAAAGAAAATAAATATGAAGAACAGACATGCTCAGACATGAGAAATTAAAGGGGATAAACTGGGTTGTTCTAACCCTGAATGCCGATTCTCTGAAAGCTGTTGTACAAGACCAAAAATGACTATAATTTCTTGCATTGGTAACCAGTTAAATACAATGGTAAGGCGGCTCTGGGTTTGTCGTATATGCCCAATATACTACGGCTCAGGGCTGTTCCCAAGCACTCTGTGTTGTGTCGAACTGTAGGGCCCCATACTAAATAGTTAATGAAAAGCTTATCGACAGGGAGAGCTAGTAAAAATGCCTCTCACCTATACCTAAGGCCATTCTGAGACATCTACATTGTTATGAGGGATTTCCCCTTTTGAGCAAATGTAAAAAGATTATTTCTATATTGTACTTGCTACAATAGTTGGTAGTGGACGAATGGTACAGTATGAGTACAATGACAGGAGTGTAATTCTCATGTACAGTATTAAGTGCTTTCCCATGGTCAAACGTTAAACCTGTTCCTCCTCTAAGAGCAGTAATGATGTGTGAATGGCCAAGTGCCAGTTAAGCCAAAATCCCTGACCCTTTGACCTTAGCTTTGGCTTGGGGCTGGTTGCCTCCCTGCATGTGCCCAACAACGATCAGTCATGTCATGGTGGGCACCGCTGACTCTGTCGACACGCCAATAAATCTGCCAGAGAAGTTCATGAACTGTACTACAGGAAACCCTCATGAAACAAGGGAGTGGCAGGCTACGGCATGTTAACAACTGACAAAAAAAGACATAACATACCCAAATAAAAATGCAGACATCTTGCATTGCTCGAAGGGTTCCAGAACAAAGACTGCTGAGGTGGAAAACAATTGCCAGTCTCCCGAGCCATTTTTATATGCATTTTAAGTCACCTTTATGCTGTTTTTAACAAACACAGTGGGGGAAGACAAATAGAGTTTTCCTGATAAGCAATAGGCTGGATTCAAACTCATCCAGCATTACATCCGAAGCAGTGTCTTAAACCACTGAGCTAACCTAGCAGAAGTGGCTGGCGGTGAATGCATAAGACTGTCATTTGGTTTGAGCCAGTGCTAACAGACACTGGGTTAACTGGAAGCATTAACAAATAAACACACCTTTTTTTAAATGTAAACTGATAGCCTTAAATATATATTTTCAGTCTTTAGCATATTAGACCTAATTTTCCATTTACATTTAGCGTTGGGGCCTCATCCAAACATTAGTTTTGGTCAAAGTTAAATTTCTGAGATAAATTTGTCAGCTTGCTTGAAATATATACCACAGTGTCTGGAGTTGCTGGAAAAAGCAAAATAATTGCCTCAAAATGTACCCATGACATGTCTAAAGGTGCGTCAATACAAAAGCACTTCACTATTTCCACTATTACGATCACAAATGTGTATCACTCAAACTGTGTCTTCACTCAAACTGTGTCTTATCAGAACTCATTTATAAATCTGCTACACTGCTAGTCTCGTGTAAAACACGTGCAACTCTAAAATTCCACAGACCCTGGTTCTCAAGTCTGTTAGAGACTGATGCTACATTCTTGTTCTACACTATTTAATCCGTATTTTAGTATGAGTAGTCAAGCAACCTTGTGTAGACAAGTGAGATGACATGGGTACTCCATTTCATCAAGAGGGCAACAACATTGAACGTACTACAGCTGAAGTTTTCCTTAAAATCTGCAACTAGTGTTGATTGCTGATTTTATTTTGTGTGAAAAGCCCAGCTAAAATATATTAGTCTTTAAAGACGTTTTAGAACACGTTTTGGGATGCGTGTTATCACTTTTGTATATGGCTCCCCTCGTACACAACTACACAGCCAAAAAAGAAAAGAAAATTGACTTTCAAATTCACCTTCCTTTAACTGACAAATAGAAAAAGGCCTGATCAGTCTTTCCGTCTCACCAATTTCAGTAAACGCAGGCATTTAAATGTCTTGGAACTATCCCCACATATGCAGAGTCAACCACCGTCGTCTCTCGTTGAGCATATAAACAGTTTGCATGCCTTCCCAGGGATTAGTATGTGCGGATGAGTCAGATTAGGCTTCAATTGAACATGCTCTGAGTTGGAGGAACCAGGCACATTGGAAGAGCTTTGGTGTTGAAAAACATTAGGAACTCCTGCACAGCTGTATCTGTTTAAATTGACATATTTAAACACTTGCCGAAGAGGGGGATAAAAAGCGACAGACTAAAAGAGGTTTATCACATCTTTCATTGACAGGGATGAGGATGACAGGGGCCTAACATACACGCGGTCTTGAAATATCCATTTGTGTGCTGTTCCCCCGTTTCTGAGCAACTTCTCTTTTTCCTGGTTCAAACATGAACTTAACAAATCCATTATAGCCCATGGATTTTCTCCTCCTTCAGAGACGGATATTTTATTTCCTCTTGTCTGCTGGGGATATCCTAAATAAACCAGGTGATCAAACTGACAGCTGCGAAGACCAAGACGACCACCACATGTGTAGCAACTTAGCAGCAATACAGCACCAAATTTGACTAATCCACAATCTAGTATTGAACCAACAGGCCATCCCCTACCCAGATGCACCGTTTTACCCGCCTCCGTATACCCAGCCTTGAACGGAACTTCACCACATTTGATCCTTGGCAGTACGGTGGCTCAGGAAATGTGAGGTGACACAGTGTGAATTGAGTTTGGGTGTTTGACGCAGGTCTGTCTCAGTGCTCTGAGCACCCTGACATTGAGCTATGATCTGAGATGAGGAGTGGCATCCAGTGAGGTGCAGAGCAACGGAGTTACACATCCCTATCTCCAAGATGAAATATAAACGAAATAAAAATAAAAAAAAGCAGGGAAGGAATGAATGAATAAATAAGTTAGTGACGGGTAGAAAATTGAGATTTCCATTGAACGCTTATATAAAAAAATCTGTTGCCTACCACTGAGCTTATAAAAGGAAGCAATCTCGCCTTTTTGTGTTAAATGACCTGCCAAGAGCTGAGTATGTGAATAAGCAGTTTGACAGCATGACACCTGAATCTCTTTAGCTGCAGATATGGATGGTGCTGTCCTACTGATCTCTGTCAGGTGTGTTTGACAAGCCCAAATGCAGGTACCAAAGAAACACGTAGCTCAGAGGTATCAGTTCGCCTTTGTAAGTGAGCGGACACACGGTGAGGCCTGTCCTTATCAATGTCTGATGATAATAAAGAGCGTTCTCTCACGCTGGGCAGATAACAAAGAGCCTTCCCAAGCCGGCTAAGATACCAGGGTGTATAAGCGTAGCTATCCTTCCTGCTCCATTGTTACTGAAAAGACACATCTGATCACATTTCAAAAGCAAAGGTGAACACCAGAGAGCTGTTTCTGAATACAGAAGGGGGGGGAGGATTTCCAAAGGTTGGACTAAACTTGCTAGCCAGCGCTACTTTTGATGCTTATGGTGAAATGTGTGTGAAATGTATAATAAAGTCCTATTACTTGACGTTATGGAAAAAACATTCCATACTCAACAATCAGCTACAAAAAGGAACATTCTGTCAGGGGAGTACAATAACACTACACTCACTGTAATGTGACCCTCGAACGCGACCTGCATTACATAAGTATACGCACCATACGCACTACATCCCAAATTGACAGTTACTTCCCAGCTTTTATGTGAAGCACTGTAAGTGGTTTAGTTATGAGAGAGGAGAGTGAATTTGCGGTTGGAAACTAATCAGGCAGCCACCTTTGACCCTAGTGGTTGAGGAGAAAACAGCACAATCGCTTTTGTCAATCTAACAAGTGTAGACAAGGTGACCTGGGTCCTAAATAGAAATCCAGTGAGACATGCTTTCCCATGGTCTGCTCTTCACTCCCCTATGCCTCACCACTGACTGACTGTCCACATAGGAGATTAAGCCAACTGAATTAATGTGCTACCTGGGTGGAATGTCAATGTAAGGGCTCAGGGCAAGGAGGCTGATGAAAGCTTACTGTACAGGGACCTCCACGGGACAAAATGATGACAGGAAAGGAGCCACTATAATAAAATAGTCCTGAATTAAAGTATAAATTGACAGTTACAGGACAGCATTACGCAACATGCTAGAAGAAAAGATTGTCTAGAAAAACGATGCAAGGCGGTGCAAAGTGCAGACATCAATGAAAGGTGAGTCCTTCATAGACAAACAGGCCCCTTGACAGGACTACACAATTGAATGCAGTGCAAATGAATGAGTCAAACCTCTTGAACCACTCATGATACCTCCAAAATAAGAGGATGAAGAAATAGAAGCACAGCTGGCGACACAAAGAAAGAGTTGGAAAACGAAGGGTGATGAATAAAAAAAGCAAGAGAGAGAATACCAAGGATAAGTGAAAGATACATATTCAGACAGGTGTTACGGTTATTAAAATAGGTGGCTAACCCTTTATTTCCCCATCCAGGTACAGCTGATGCCACCGGGTATTTCTGTGGAAAATATCCGGTGCCAATCGGCACTTTCTCATACTTAAAAAGGGTGTAATTTATTATTAACTGCCTGGTACAAAATCTAGGCTACAGACCGCAACCATTTAGTCACATTTTGCAACCACTTTGATTTTGCTGAGAAGTTTAATTGGTTTCTTTGACGCAAGCTGCATATTCTACATGCTCTCCTCACTCCAAACCCCCAAAATGCTTCTACTGAAACCATGATTTGGTTGCTAACAGTGATGTATATTATCCTCATGATTCATGTAATAAACGTCTATGCCCTGCACCTGTTGTGCTAAGGCCTGCTACTGTGATGAATGAGCCACTCACTCTTTCTTAGCTCACGCTCCGGGTGAAAACAAAGTTTTCTGATTGTTGGCTGTAACATTATGTAATTCAGTTTGGGGGGCAAACACTGCTTTGGTGGCAAATGTTGTCATAGTTGTAGAAAATATAGTCAGTTGTATTTTGGTATAATTTATATTGCCATTTAATTGAATGCAATATAAATAAGCATTTAATTTTTAGCTTTATAACAACTAGGTCACAACCAAAATATTGTTAAAGGACTTGTTAGATTTGTTAGATTAATTCCTGGAGAGGGCATTATTTTATATTACAGTAATTTAGCCATTTAGCAGAGTCTCATCCAGAGTGAATTCCAGTTGGTGAATTCATCTTAACATGGCTAGATGGGACAACCAAAATGCAATAACAGTACATTAGTCAATCTAGTAGCTGTCAGCAAAGTCAGTTCTAAAAAGAAAAGTGCATAATTTAAAAAAAGGTGTGTCATGTATGAGTTGGTTCCACCATTGGAGTGCCAGGACAGAGAAGAAATGTGACAGGGTGGACTTGGGAGCAGCCCTCCTGTAGGTGTGGGATGGCCAAGAGAACAGAGGTGGAAAATTGAAGTGCTTGGATACTCCTTTGGGTATTACGTTTGGAGTTGGCGACTAAACTAATGTGTTTTCAGTTACTCAGGTGGTAAATTAGGCTCAAATAAATTAGAATAGGATATTAGTGCACATAAATGTAGGCACATTTATCTCAATAGAACAAATAACCGTGTTGTCACTTTAGTAATTAAATTATGTTCCGGGTGAAGAAAGACGCCTTCTGTGCATGGTTCTCTGCATGATTGTGCTCTGTCTTTACAAATCTCTAATCCTTTCTGTGAGTTGATAGTCTGGTAAGGAGCCGGCAAAATCCACTTTCCAACTTAATGAATCATTGACAGTGTCACTGTGCTATTTCATGGTATAATGTTAACAACTGACTTGCAGTTATGCAAGTAGAGAGATATTGCAATGTTTGAAAACCTCATTGATAACTGAAAGGTTGCTACATCAATTCCTGATGCCACAATATACGTAAATGTAATTCATACTTCAAAAGTTATTTATATTTATATATATTTATATATTTATTTTTCTATCCTAATCAAATCTCTAAGTGGTTGGATTTATTGTGCCATAACTGAAATGCTTGTTCCAGTTGACACAGTATAGCTAGTCTTGGTCAGTAGCAGGGATGCGAAGAGACGACCTTTTCACAGTCAATACCCATTTTAAGTACTAAACTTGGAGTAACTGCAGAAACGCAACTAGCTGGCGTTCTCTAATGTCACCCCTTGAAACGCTTGATTTGCAAAGTTTTCAGCAACCAGTTTACTAGTGGCTGTTTCAACTACAAAGTTATTCCAGACTGCACACTTTATTGTAGTTGTTGTTGAGTTCAATCAGCCTGTATTTTTCCTGTCTGCCCATCAACAATTTACGTGTTCATGGCACATTGTGAAGACAATCTGTTTTGTAGCACGGGCTCATTACATAGACTCGTTGGCACCCATACATGATCACATGTTTTTAGTATCGGACACATTTCTGATGCCAGTCTTGAATCGTTGCATCCCTAGTCTGCAGGCGTTTCACCATTTCAGTCATTTTGAATGTAGGTTGTGAGTAACACTTTTTTTTTATTGTTGTCCAATTGTCTAATTGGTATTACTTAAGACATCCCCAAATTGTTGACTTGTGTGGTCCACAAGACCATAAAAGGAAATATTATTTTGCATTAACTGAAAGCCATGAGATATATTATCAATAATTTACTCTATGCATAGTGTATGAATGTATTTTGCAGTCAGCGGGCATAAAAAATGCATAAAAACTTTTAGTTATTGAGAGCAACAACCACATCTTTTTCACATTTACATAAAATGCATGCTGGGATATATGCACATGAAACAGAATCGACTCTAATAAAGTGATAATTTAACATGTTGGGCTACCAAACTCCTAAGTGTAAAGTGATAACACTGAAAAAAGGGTAATTTGTGTAAACTGATTTTTTAACAATATGAGTGTAAAGGCTCAACAATGCTTCAATAAACCTTTGACAAAGAACTGCTTTAGAATCTAAACAAATTGTTTACATTCTAATACCCAACATTTTTATATATCTACACTGTGCAGTGTAATACAAATAAACAATTTAAAAAGTGTTGATTGAACAATGATCATGATGGTCTCCAACACACACTTTAATTATTTTTTCGTTATAACACTAAGAGTGTTAAATCCAGCAATGCTATATTTTCTGTGAGGTCAGAGTTGTTTATGCAGAAATCTCATTTCCAGATATTCTGCCAAAATTCACAGGTCTGATGGAACACCTCAACTAATATGGTCTTTGTTAGCCAATAAGAAAAGCCGTAAAATATTCCTGGAGTGATCTGCAGACCAATCATCTCCCACAACATGTTACCCAATGTGTGATGTGCACACAAGCACCAATTGCTGTCTCGCTAACACTCACTTGAATGCATAACAAGGCAGGTCTTGCTGCATTAATACATGTTCATTATGGTAAAAGTGTTTCATGCTACAGGAGACAGAAGTCTTAAAGACGTCTGTAAATATCTAACCATTGTTCTGAAAATGAGTGGTATACATCAATCAATAGGAAAGAAAGCAATTCTATCAGTGAAAAAGGTAAGCGATAAGTGAAAATGTTATTGTCATTTGCAAAGTAATTCCTTAAAAAGATGGGTTCTTATATGCATTTAAGTGGTTTTGCTCTATGCAGGCCCGGATCCATGGGGGGGGCAAGCCGGGTATTGTCCCTCCAGACAGTATCTGTGCCCCCCCAGTTCTGTTTCCTCATAAACACTCCAAATGGTATATGAATTAAAGATGCACCCTCATTCATTTCATCCTGGAGAAGGGTCTGGCTCTATGACACCCACAAGCTGACTCAGGCTAGACTGGACGTAATGTAAGTGTTTGTTGACATGATCAAATCATGGGAAAGAAATGACAATTAATGTTACCTTGCGTCACTAATCCAACTTGCTCATCAATGCTTTTTAATTAAAATGTTAAACTTAAGCATCTTATTTCTCAAATATTAGCTGCAGTTAACTCCAGTAAAGAAAGAAACTCTGAAGGTTATCTCTGGGAACAACTCTAGAATACAGGAATGTCGGCCTGGCCACCTGAGATTATGTAATGCTGGCAGGCAGGTCAACTACAATGTAAAGCTAAAGTCATTTATTCTTATTGCTAAGAAAACTGTAGCTCTAACAACTAGATAGATATAGTGTTTATGTTTTCAAAATGTAACATGAAAATCTAAATGTGACATGAATTCTCAAATAACCTCTCAGCAGTCTATGTAATTCTTCAATGGGGTAATGTCAAGAAAAAAATATTGGGCAAAAAAAAAGTGAACTTGTCAGGGGAGTACTTCACATACTATACATAAATCTGTGACAAATTATTCCATATGATATGTACCGTTACGTTAGGTTGCATTGCAATGCGCCACCAAAGCGTTTAATGCTACGAATTTGTTTAAACGCATCATAAATTACAAATGTAATTCAAACGTAACATGTTTGAAATTTGCCAAAACATATAATGTATTATGAACAGTACTAGACCTGCTACTAGGTATATTATTAATTAAAATGTTAGGTATCTTAGCACTGGTGTTAAGGTTAGGAAATAAAAATGAATAGGTTAATGTTAGGTATCACATTACTGAGGCTACAGTAGAGTAAAGTTTAGATTATGGTCCAAATAAAACACAATCACCTCTGGTTGGATTCAAACTTCCAACCATTGGAAAAAGGTTTCTGCTCATCCAAAACATCAACCTTCTACCAAAATCCCCTCTATTTAACTTTTACTGCACTCACCCTTGCCTCTAATAGAAATGTTTTACTACAATGTTACTTAATGTAATGTAACTTAATTATGTCATTTCTAACTAAATAGAAGGTATACAACAGACTGTAAAACAGACTTGACCACTGTATACATTGTACTGTCTCAAATTGACTGGTGCTCAGTGTTGGTTGTAATGTGTTTGTTAATAAAAATGAATAATGAATCTTATCACTTGTTGCAACAAGCCAGCTAGCAGCAGCACCTGTTCTTTAAATTCTACAGCTAGCCTGTGGGTTGCTTCTCTCCTCCAGCAGAGAGTGCCAGCATTTGGGAGAAAGAAAAGCGCTAGCACTGTGCTCATCTTTTTCAGCCCACCTACCTTTCTCTAATGAATGTTATTAAGCACAAAGAGGAGCTCCACTCTCCTTAGAGTCAGCCAGCCAGTAACAAACATCAAGCTTTGCATGTGGCTGGTTCACTAACAAACCCAAGCTATAGAAGAGTGGCTGTTCCTCCAGCAAATGTCCCATATTCTGAGAATAAAATACACAGATGAGGCACTGCGTTCAATGGATCGAACAGAATCCTGGAACAAACAGTGTGGCAATATAAACATTTACCTTGCAGGGCTGGGTCGGAAAGATATCCCTGTGGGTCTCCCGTTGTAAATTCCCAGTGTGTGTTTGTGTGTGTCTGTGAGTCCAGGGACAGGCAAATTTGTTTTCTAATAGGCTTCCATGTAACTGCCGTCCTCCCGACTAAGCTGTAACACTAGAATGCTTTCTAATGTACAGACATTAGCATGCGTTGCTTCTTGGCTCACCTGTACTAATCTAACCTGTTCTGCTGTTGATTGACATCACTTCCTTTTCACTGTTGTGCAGTGGAACCACCTGTTGCAGCAAGACTACTCTTTTGTTTTGTAAAGGGATCAACTTTCACTTTCTTATTAAAGAAAGATAGAAAACACCTTCACCTACATCATATGTTCATGCTGACACAGAACATTGACAGATATTTACCTGAGTACAATGGAGATGATAGTACAGATAATACAACATTTTGTCGCTCTAGGTGACAGTCCCACACTAATACAAACAGAAGGAAAATAATTTTTCACTGAACCATACTGTGCCATAGACCGTGGGTCCTATTTTTTCTAGTACCTTTTTAAAATGATTAATTTTAACCTATATTGGAATATTAATATGTATTCTCTTCAAATACTAATCAAATACTTTATACAGTGCTTCTTGGAAGTATTTGAACCCTACAGGAATGGTCATTATATTTGTATAAAATATTTAATTAAAATCATAAAATCCTTATTTAAACCCCATGTTGTAATAAAGGCACTTCAAGCAAAACAAACATACTACAAATTGTCTTTGTTTATTGTCATTTTCAAGGGTGCAAAAATATGCAAACCCCTTTATTCAATAGCTTGTGAATAGTAAATGTAAGGTATTTTGTGTAACTTTGGTGAATTATGACCCTGGTGGGTGGGGATTCCAGATTAATTTGACAGGTGGGCGGGACATCCGGTTTGCAGGGTGGGAATTCCGGTGTGCCATATGGACTTCCTGTATGACTTGTGTTAAGGCGGAACTTCTGGAATGACGTATGCATGTCCAGTGACTTTGTAATTTATGATTACATTGATGTTTTACAATGACTGCTAAGCACCCGGAAGAGTGTTATAACAGGTGCGATATGTTTGATGTTTAACAATGGGGTCTTAGGGTTCCGGAATGTTCAATTCCCAGGCAATAAATAAGTGTTATATCAGCAGCAAGATGTTTGGTGTTTAACAAATGGGGCGCCAGGGTTCAGCAATGCTATAACTCCCCGGCATTTTATGTTCCGATAAGTGCTACAACAGATGTCCTACAACCGGTGGATGTTAACCTTTCATGTTTTATGAGATGGTTGTATTTAAACCACGCAGACCCCTGTGATGGTCATTCAGTATTGCCGAATTAAGCTTACCTACACATTACAAACCATGGCGGTTTGTGCAGCTATCAGCGTTTTGGGTGAAACACCATTGAAAGCTAACAGCTTAACCGCAGTTCAGCGAGTCGGCAAGACAAAACTGATGCAGAATTTACCCTGAATCCATCAACTACACAAGGATATGTTGGCACAGCAATGGAATCTGGACGACGGTCGGATCGGTGGATACATTTTCAACCCAGAGATACCGCAGGTTGCGATTTATGAATTACACGAAAGCCAAGAGTTTAAGGCCGGTGTGACTGATCAAATGGTTTTTAATGCCGGTTTATGGAACACCTTTCGGAAAGTGATTTATTTGGGGGCAATACAAGGGATGCGTAATACGGACATCACACAGAGACTGAGTGAGAACAGGAATGAACACATGGATACATTTAATGAGGATGCTTTATGCGACGCAGTGGCGTCTTGGTGCGACAAAAGCTAAGAGTCTGTTGTCTAAGGATTGGTAACTTCAGTTGTCGTGTTTACACGTATATAAACAAATCCTATGTGGATTTAGCGATATAACGGTTGATGCACAAAGCTATGAAGAGCAATGTTGATGGTTGTAGACCTTCTAATAACCAAGACCATGTCAGTATATAGCGTTTTAATAATCTGAACAAGCAATTGTTGTCAAACGGTGTAGAATCAACGGCTCTAAACAACTTCATGTATAAAATTCTAACATTTTCAAATGTTGACAACAAAGACTAAAATTGGGCACCTCTTATGTGGTTACGTATGTAACAAATGTTTGTGTGATAAAATTGTTGAGTAATGATGCTGTGGATGTATTTCTAAATTGTGTACAGGTTTAATCAGCAGAAATCTGAATGTTTGTGTAACTTTTCTGAATTTCTGGTTTATGTATATTTATAAACTCAAATAAACATGTATTTCTACTCATTATTGCCCGAATGCTCTATGATGTCTTAACAGGCTATGAAAAGTATTTACTACGACCCGGCAAACCCTGGTGCTTATGTGGGTAGAGAGGGATTGAAAAGAGTGTACTAGGAGAAAACCGGGGAGATCCTCAGAAATGGCGAGGCAGATGACTGGCTACTCGACCAGGATACATACATGCTACACAGGCCTGTAGCTATACATTTTCAAAGAAATAGAGTTATTGTGCATGATATAAATTCACAATTTCAGATGGATTTGGTTGACATGACTGCTTATAGCATGGAAAACGATAACATGACATTTATGTTAACATGCATAGATGTATTAAGCAAATACACATGGATTCGTGTGCTGAGAAATAAAAGCGCTATTGAGGTAAAGCAAGCATTTGAAGACATATTAAAAGAAGGAAGAACACAAAAAGTCCAAACTGACAAGGGGAAGGAGTTTTTAAATTCACATTTAGAAATGTTAATTAAGAAGTACGACATAAAACATTTTGCTACAGGAAATGATGTCAAAGCGAGTATCGTTGAGAGATTTAATAAAACAATTAAATCGCAAATGTGGAGAAATTTGTTCTCACAGCTGCCAACACTCATTTCTATGTTGAGGTTATTCAAGATTTAGTTCATGGTTACAACCATAGCTACCAACGGTCTATTAAGCCTGCTGACGTTTGTGAAGAAAATGTTAGACTAGTTCTCAAGAACCTGTATGGTATAACAATAATGAGAAATGGTAAGCAAAGTTACAAGTTCCGGGTTGGGGATACTGTGAGACTCTCAAAGTTGAGAGGAGGGTTTACAAAAGGCTATGAAAAAGGGTACACAGATGAATATTTTACAATAACAGAATGCAATCCGCGGGTACCTCCTGTATATAGAATAAAAGATTACGATGGCGATGTGATAGTTAGGACATTTTATGAACAGGAATTACTGAGAATAATCATGGCTAAGGATAACACTTTTAAAATGGAAGCAGTTCTGGATGAGAAAGTACAGAAAGGGAAGAAAATGGGTCTTGTGAAATGGCTTGGTTGGCCTGAGAATTTCAAAAGCTGGATACCATCGAAAACAAGTGGTTGACCTAGAAACTGGATAACACTCCAGGATTTTCATGATCATGTAATTTACATTGACTGCAATCAGCATGGGTGACGGTGGTTCCTACTGCCCAGTAACTCGTCGAGACACGTCTATCCAAACAATTCGAGTTCGAGCAATACCACAACATTTGCCAAAGGTATAGATTTGAAAGGTGACTGGGAATTATCTTTGATAGAATTCCAATACCCGCATATGTGGAAGACTTTTACATGGGGTGAAAAAAACATTTGAACTACATGACTCGAAACACGACAAAACTTAAATATGAACTCAACACCGGTTTTTACAACGGCATAGGAAAACCAGTGGCAGAGATCAACATTTATATAAAACCACATGGTGTATGGGCGGGGTATGATGAATTTAAAAATAGAATATTTCTAAACGGCGAGCCCCATTTTAGTTTGAAATTTAGTGCAAAACTGGAAGAGATATTAGGCTTAAAACCAGGCGATCGGTGGTACACCCCATTGTACGGGCCATTCCCCACAGATATTCTGGCAGGGTTTAACACCCTATACATCTACAAAGATATAATTGATTATCAACATGTTGGTTAGGAGTCATGTCCCGCTGTTGAGAACTGTACATATTGCAGAGAAAAAGAACAAAGTTGTCACAGTGATGTACGACAAGCCACACTACGTACCTCTAAGTAAGAGTCAGTTTGATGTGATCTGTATTGAAGTAAAATCTGATCGGAATCATGTGGTTTCATTCGTAGTGGAGAAGGTGATTGCAAAATTACACTTCAGACCCCTCAAACAATCTTTTAGACTATAAGATCAGAAACTCTACGATGATCCTCAAAGGTATGTTGAATACTACACAACACAGGCCGGTAACGGTTTACCGGGGTATCATGGTAGCGCTGCAATGTATGGGGCTGATGAGGAATGTGGTCAGCACCTATCCTTGATCAAGTCAGGGAATGTACGACTTTTGATGAGGTTCAGACAACCACTACCCCACAATTCATTTGGTTGTTTATAACATTTTTGACTCCATTATCGAAGTGTCGAACCGGCGACACGTCATGGTTGACTACTTTTAGGAAAACAGTGTGGAAATGAATACCGCAGAGTTGACTGTTGTGGTGAACCAATTTTCATCTAGGACACTTTTCTATTGTGTGCTGGCATGCGACCAACTACCTAGTGGACCAGTCCGAGATGTTGCATCAATGACGATTGTTAATACACACCCAAGCAATCACCCCGGGGAGCACTGGCGGCTATTTATATAACAGATGATGGCATTGGAAGGTTATATGACAATTTTGGAAACACCCCGATTTTACACATTTTCCCAAGTCAATCAGTGCCTTTCTGTGAGAATGTGGAATACAGTTCAAAACAAGTACAGGACATGATTTCGACCACATGTGGACAACATTGTGTGTTCTTTATCTAATGACAAGAGGTCTGAGTTATAAAGATGCTGTCTTTTTATATTGATGATTTACGAGAAAATGATGCGCTAGTCTCAAAGTTTGTAGCTAAGATGTACCAGAGTAAGCGTGATAAGTAAATGCTTAATTGCATACAACATGCTCAATCTTGTGAATCATTTAATTTGTGTCATGGTTGTGGAAGAAATAAAAAAGTTAATCATGTGTATGTCAGCTTTATTATTAAAAAATAAAACCATTTGTAAAACCACATCAATGTTTACATAGTATTTTTCATACAACAATTATTCAAGGTAAAACATAGACTTTGACAATGAATCATATCTCATCTCATCTAATCTTCATCCGCTTATCCGGTATCGGGTTGCGGGGACAGCAGCTCCAACAGGGGACCCCAAACTTCCCTTTCCCGAACCACATTTGCCAGCTCTGACTTGGGGATCCCGAGGCGTTCCCAGGACAATGTCGAAATATAATCTCTGCACCTAATCCTAGGCCTACCCCGAGGTCTCCTCCCAGCTGGACATGCCTAGAACACCTCCCTAGGCAGACATCCTGGGGGCATCCTTACCAGATGCCCGAACCACCTCAACTGGCTCCTTTCGATCCAAAGGAGCAGAGGCTCTACTCCGAGTTCCTCACGGATGACTGAGCTTCTCACCCGATCTCTAAGAATCACAAATGATAAAAAAAAACATTAAATAAAAACACATTAAAATGGAAGCCATTTTGTGGGGTCCGTGGTAGGCGGTACAAAGAAAGCTGTGGTTGGTTGATAACCAGTTGCTGGGGGAGTGGCTAAATCATCCATTGTGTCGCCAGACGTTTGTTTATACAAATTGATTTTACACCATCAAACTCATTTGGAATAGTTGTAAAAGGTATGTTGAGACATACCATGGCCTCTAAAAACACCCCCCACCCCAATGGCCTTCTATGGTCAACTATTTTATTGGTTGCTGTCACACTTTTAACCAGATCCAACAGGTGCGAACCCTTGATTATCTTTCCTTTGAAAATGAATTCACCATTTGAAGTCAAATATTTAGACCTGAGCATTCTATTAAGAATATATTCAACATTCTTCCTATGCCTTGCAGGCACATTATCCAAAATGTCATCAACAAGGTTAACATTTCAGTCAACAGTTTGCCCAGTCTCAGACTCGGGTAGACTTAAAGTCAGAGTATTTGTGTCAAGCTCCCCCTGTCTCATAACAGTAAAAAATCTTTGTAAAATGGTAGAGTATCTTTTAGCTTTCTCATGTAAATCCATATCAGGCTTCAACAATATATTGTGAATCGATGAGTCCAAATCATTTTCAACAGATTGTCTTACATCAGTGCTAGTCATTTTGGATTCTCTCAGTTTTTCTAACTGATGTTGTGGCACCAGAAAGAAATTCTGAGCATGATCCATGTTGTTTAACCATGTCTCGATGCAATTAAACTGGTTAGGAATGGAACTGCAACGCTTAGTAACAGTAGTAGAAAATCTCCAGATTGATTGATGGTTTTTCTTTTCTTTACGACTTTAGTGTTCTTTCTAGACATGTATATAATTTTGGCTTTTTGTCTCTTTACTTTTCGGAGCTGCGATTTTGTTAAGGGTATATTTCCACGCCTTAGATTAAGCGTTATTTCACAAAGTGATAGAATGAGGTCAGTGGAAGCTGATTCTAAAATAACTTTTCGTTGACTTACCGGTGCCTTAAATAACATCTTCAAAAGCGGTACATTTCGACAAATGCGTTTAGACATGATCAAACTTTCTTAGGAACATACATGAGAGGCCAACCCCCTGAAAATAATCCCGTTCTCAGACGGTTGTCTTCTGGTCTTGTAGCTTTAAAGTCAATAAGTAAATAACCAAAAGGCGGATGTGTTGCGTCTTTAAAACTCTCCATGAAGAATCGAGAAAGACTGGGGTAATAGTGTGGGGCAAAAAAGTATTTAGTCAGCCACCAATTGTGCAAGTTCTCCCACTTAAAAAGATGAGAGAGGCCTGTCATTTTCATCATAGGTACACATCAACTATGAGAGACAAAATGAGAAAAAAATATCCTGAAAATCACATTGTAGGATTTTTTTATGAATTTATTGGTAAATTCCTCTGTAAAATAAGTATTTGGTCACCTACAAACAAGCAAGATTTCTGGCTCTCACAGACCTGTAACTTCTTTAAGAGGCTCCTCTGTCCTCCACTCGTTACCTGTATTAATGGCACCTGTTTGAACTTGTTATCAGTATAAAAGACACCTGTCCACAACCTCAAACAGTTACACTCCAAACTCCACTATGGCCAAGACCAAAGAGCTGTCAAAGGACACCAGAAACAAAATTGTAGACCTGCACCAGGCTGGGAAGACTGAATCTGCAATAGGTAAGCAGCTTGGTGTGAAGAAATCAACTGTGGGAGCAATTATAAGAAAATGGAAGACATACAAGACCACTGAATCTCCCTCGATCCAGGGCTCCACCCAAGATTTCACCCTGTGGGGTCAAAATGATCACAAAAATCCCAGAACCACACGAGGGGACCTAGTGAATGACCTGCAGAGAGCTGGGACCAAAGTAACAAAGGCTAATCAGTAACACACTACACCGCCAGGGACTCAAATCCTGCAGTATCAGACGTGTCTTCCTGCTTAAGCCAGTACATATCCAGGCCCGTCTGAGGTTTGCTAGAGAGCATTTTGATAGTCCAGAAAAGGATTGGGAGAATGTCATATGGTCAGATGAAACCAAAATAGAACGTTTGGTAAAAACTAAACTCGTCGTGTTTGGAGGAGAAAGAATGCTGAGTTGCATCCAAAGAAAGCCATACCTACTGTGAAGCATGGGGGTGAAAACATCATGCTTTGGGGCTGTTTTTCTGCAAAGGGACCAGGACGACTGATCCGTGTAAAGGAAAGAATGAATGGGGCCATGTATCATGAGATTTTGAGTGAAAACCTCATTCCATCAGCAAGGGCATTGAAGATGAAACGTGGCTGGGTCTTTCAGCATGACAATGATCCCAAACACACCGCCCGGGCAACGAAGGAGTGGCTTCGTAAGAAGCATTTCAAGGTACTGGAGTGGCCTAGCCAGTCACCAGATCTCAACCCCATAGAAAATCTTTGGAGGGAGTTGAAAGTCTGTGTTGCCCAGCGACAGCCCCAAAACATCACTGCTCTAGAGGAGATCTGCATGGCGGAATGGGCCAAAATACCAGCAACAGTGTGTGAAAACCTTGTGAAGACTTACAGAAAACGTTTGACCTCTGTCATTGCCAACAAAGGGTATATAACGAAGTATTGAGATTAACTTTTGTTATGGAACAAATACTTATTTTCCACCATAATTTACCAATAATTTAATTAAAGATCCTACAATGTGATTTTCTGGGTTTATTTTTCTCATATTGTCTCTCATAGTTGAAGTGTACCTATGATGTAAATTACAGGCCTCTGTCATCTTTTTGAGTGGGAGAACTTGCACAATTTGTGGCTGACTAAATACTTTTTTGCCCCACTGTATCCGTGTGCCTAAAACACTAATCTGCTGATTGTCACGTGGGTTTTTCAACAACATGAGGTCGTTTTTTTTTTTCAAGTTAATAGTTGCCTTTAATAAACATGTTTTGGACAAGGTAAATTGCACTCAGGTACGGTGGTGCGAATACTGTGTGAAAACTCTCTCCATCTCCAAACTCTCTGATGCACATTTCATTTAATCGTCAGAAATGTAAAGGTTGTTTTTCCTGAATCGGTAGCAGATTGTCATCACACACCAATGTTGGTAGACCTTCTATAAAAGTAATCTCCCTCACCTTCAACATTTCGTCATACAGCAGTTGCCAACATGAATAAACCCAGACTATATTCTGAATTTCTTTGGAGAAAACAACATCAACATTATCCAACAACATCTTCACAAAATGTTTTACCCGAGTTACTGGGGCCACTAATGACACAGCTGAATGGGTTTTGAAGTCGCGGGTCAAAACCGCTATCCATCCTAGAATGTGATTTAGTACCCGTAAGGCCTTGTACTGTAATCAGGGAGCACTACACACTTGTTGTACACAACTCTGAAACACTTAGACACTACTCGTTTTTTTCATTTTTTGTGTGGTTTTTTTCTGAATGTTCTTTTATCCCTCGCAATTGTGTCTGCATTAGCAAGGACGTGATCATCATCACCACCCTCGCCCCGTACAAAGTTATCATGCTTCATCGGTAGGAAGCAATGACTATCAATGTATCTCTGATTGAATGTGCTGTCTGTAAAAATCATGAGCTTGCTACCATTAGCAATAAGTGTAATGCCAATACCATTGTTAGCAAGGTACTGCATCAAGATGTAACCATCAAAACCTTTAGAGTTCTATAAATGTGTAGTCATTATATTTCGGTTGCCTAAACTTTTGGAAAAAAGCAGCGACACAACCATCTCCGGCTGAACACCACGTCTCGTTATCAAAGCTTATTGCGCACACTAAATTTGCAGTTTGTACACCATTCACCGGATTGGCAATTGTCTCAAAATAATAAAATATGTAGTGCACACTGGGGTGCTCGGGCTTATAGGGTTTTATGAAAAACTGATGATTCATTTCAACCGCCAGATCCAACATGTTAGCCGTGCACTTTATAGTTGGTAATACCAACATTGTAATGACAGCCGCAATCGACACAGTATTTCTTCTGGTCACACCTGCTAACCCAACAACCCACACTTTTGTGGTGTTTCAAGCGTTAATGCTGTCAATAACAAAAGTCAAAATAACATATCCGCTTACAATCCAGGCACTGCTTTGTGTTACGGGGTTGGGTATTACAATCTTCATGAAAACAGACACTACAGCTATGTTTACAGCCATGATAACACCCAGAAAACCCTTGAGATTCACGATGCCATAGAAATGGTTATCCTGTAAGTACATAAAGACGGTTCTAGTGTGGGTGGCCACGCTGTTTTGAAATTGGTAAAGTGACCATCCCGTGTTCGATGAAAGACAACAAGTTTACACCCAGTCATTTCTTCAAGCCGAACAATATCTGTGAATGTCGCATGGATTCCTCAATCTTAAAATCAATTTAAACATTCTAAAAAAGTTCAAATGTGTCATTTGTCAGCGTTTGTAATTGCAACTCAATTCAAATAAATTACTTCAAATAAAATAACTTGTACTTACAACGTAAACGGCATACTCCGAGCTTTTAACAACAGCTGACTTCTGTGGAAGCCGCAGATTTAAAATTACATCACAGCCGGGGCGCCTCCAGCAAGTCATGCCTCTTAACTTTGTCATTGGTAAAATGTCATCGTTCTTCACGTTAGCTAAAAATTAAGCTAGTTAGTTCAGATAGTTGTTAACGATTGACAACCAAATATATTAATACTTCCTCTCCGGTAGAAACGCTGTTCTCGTTAAGCTTCGTTCACACCAGACACAGCAATCTTTTGAAATGAAGTCCATTAATTTCAATTGAAAGCAATCCGCACCGCTGCGTCTAATCTACCGTACTCGGCCAGATTTGGTTGCGGTACGGCAAGTGTGTCGCATGAGTTGACATTTTCCAACTTGTGCGTTGTTTTTTTTTCGTACGGTATCAGAAACGGAAGTTGATGTACCACCGAAGAAGAGCTAATATGTAGCTTTCAATTATGGGTTTATGGGATTGCAAAAATATATTTGACAGCTCATTCATTATTTGTAGTAGCCTACCAGATCAAAGTTTGAAATGCTAAATATTTGAGCGGGACATATCCATGACCGTCCTCCTCCACAGTACCACACAAATTATTTGGGGAATACTAAACAAACATTTATTTGTACTAAATTAATTATAAATATTATTAACAGAATATCAATGTAATTTCAACAATAAACAAGCATTTCCAAAAACGCACTTTAAAAAGCACTTTTTTTTTGTGAGTTTATGTGATGTGGTTGCACCATGAAGAAGGAAATCCTGGGACGTCATATTTTCATTTCATCTATGCAATTACAAAAAATTATGAAATTAAATTGCACTAGAAAACATGTACACACAGAATAATATTCTGTAGTTGTAGTATTAAAAAATACAGCTCTGGAAAGAATTCAGAGACTGCTTTTCTTGCTCTTTTCCTCACAAAAAATGTGAAGTGGTCTCTTAATATTTTCTCAGGGCTGTATTTCTGATACTGTGTGTCAATGTATAACTTACAATTAAATTCTGTATCATAAAGCAGCGGGAGAATTTGCATTTTTGCATAAGCCTTCTTCTGCGTTGGTAGTCTTTTTAGTGAGGGCACAATGGTTTTAGCAAAAAGCTCATCCTCATCATCGGGTCTTGGTGGAATGGTAGCTTCTACCTCAATGGCAGTCAGGAGGTGCTGCTGAAATGGCGTCATGTTGGGGGTGGCTTGTCCTGTCCGATGCCTCCGTGTATGGGGTCTGGGTCTGGTAGCTTGTGAAGAGCTTATGGCTGAAGATGTGTCTTCATCAGACATGGGCTCCTCATGGACAGTAACATTTTCCAGCTCGATGTTCTCTTCTCTACTCTCATCTTCCACTCTTCTGCTCTCCTCTCCTCTTTCTTGCCCTCCTCTCTCCTCCCCTCCTCTCTCTTGTCCCCCCCTCTCCTCCCTTTCTCTTTCTTTTCCTCCTTTCTCCATCCCTCTCCTATCCACTCCATGCACCTGGCTGTCCCTGGCAGTCATGTTTCCACTTGTGGGACGTGACTAAATGACAAAATTGGCAAGAAACGCCAAGGACGGTGGCTGCTGGCTGCAGCCCCACTCCTCTTTTTCTCCTTCTCTGCTCTTTTCTCTTTTATGTATTTGTCCCTGATGTTTCTCCATTTATTCCTACAGTTGTCTTCTAATAGTGAAAAAAAAGTATTTCTCTTATGCACTTTAAATGTGTTGATTACTCATACTTACTCTAGCTCTCTACCACACCTAGCAGGTTATTAGCCTATACAACGTGGCTAGCGAGTTATGTGACAAATAAGAGCTGCTGTTGCCAGCATGGTGAGCTAGCTATAACAAATGAAGAATTTCACAACTATGCAAACCTGGCATCTTTGCTTGCATGGCTACACTTTTCCACAGCGCATTTTTAACATTTAGGTCTCGGTAAACGTCCAAGATAGTATCATATAAACAAGGGTGGCTAGACACTAGCAAAACGAGGCTCTCCTCCATCTTTGCGATACTGGAAGATGTGGAAGATTGATTGCGTTTTTTGCGTAGATTGATTGCGATGTTTGCGTTAAATTACCGTACGGTAATTTTATGCCGTGTCTGGTGTGAACGAGGCTTTAGTTCACATAATATTATTTGATCTATTAACTTCATACTCATCAGCTTACATATAAACGCTGGCTATTGTCACCCTATCGCCATTCATTTCTTCAACATTTAACAAATACAAAGTGCATAATATAGCAATCAAAAATCGGATTTCACGAGTTCCTTCAAGTCATTACGAGAATGCAACACATCTTACACGGAGGTCCCAGCATCCGCCCACAGTAACACAGACAGGTATTCTCAAACTCGCAAATACTATAGTTTGTAATCATCATTTCTACCAATGTGAAGAAAACAATCTCGTGTTGATCCCCGTTGTACAATTTCATAAGACACGTTTACAAATGTTTTGATTACCTGAAATGACATATCTTGACCTGTCAATGATTCACCGTTGTTCATGCAAATTTATACGCTACCTTCGGGTAACTTTGTAATGTTTTGCCATATAATGCAACTTAAAAGTTAATGCTCACTTAAAAAAAAACATTTTTATTACAAAAATCACCATTGCTCATAGATACCCATGTACCAAAATAATTGTTTTTATTTTTAACAATATTTTAAACCCAACTACGATACAATCAACCTAGTCATAATGTGTGGTCGGCCCAGGTCATGACTGTTCTTTCAAAATAATAGCATTGCTCATGTGATGTATACTGTAGTGTTTTGTTGGACTACAAGCCTTGTGTGAAACACAGGATGTTTTTCAACCTGCAAATACTACAGTTTATACTAGTGGTTATTATGGGACCATTACCACGGGCAGATCTGGCCCATCTCTTGTTAAAATGAAGAATGGGCTATACTTGGTAACTGCCTATGACCCCAAGAACACCATCCCCACCGTCAAACATGGAGGTGGAAACATTATGCTTTGGGGGTGTTTTTCTGCTAAGGGGACAGGACAACTTCACCATGGGCCATGTTCCATAAAATTTTGGGTGAGAACCTCCTTCCCTCAGCCAGAGCATTGAAAATGGCTCTTGGATGGATATTCCAGCATGACCCAAAACACACGGCCAAGGCAACAAAGGAATGGCTCAAAAAGAAGCACATTAAGGTCCTGGAGTGGCCTAGCCAGTCTCCAGACCTTAATCCCATAAAAATCTGTGGAGGGAGATAAAGGTTCGAGTTGCCAAACATCAGCCTCAAAACCTTAATGACTTGGAGAAGATCTGCAAAGAGGAGTGGGAGAAAATCCCTCCTGAGATGGCCAACTACAAGAAACGTCTGACCTCTGTGATTGCCAACAAGGGTTTTGCTACCAAATACTAAGTCATGTTTTGCAGAGGGGTCGAATACTTATTTCACACATTAAAATGCAAATCATTTTTAACATGCGTTTTTCTCAATTTTTTTGTTGTTATTCTGTCTCTCACTGTTCAAATAAACCTACCATTAAAATTACAGACTGATAATTTCTTTGTCAGTGGGCAAACGTACAAAATCAGTATGGGATCAAAAAACTATTTTCTTCACTGTATGTGTCCATTAATATGGTATTATATCATATGTGCCATCAAAATTGTCACAATTCCAATATGAGCCTTGGGTTTCTATGGGTCATCTACATTTCCTGCAAAGCAAATAATATCCAGAATTAATGGTGATGACCAGCTCTTCTTGTAATGAGGTATCATCGGAAGCAGTGAGGGTTTTGCAATCTCAAAAGATTAGCTAGCTAAAGATTTGCCAAGATTCTGTAAAAAGTTGTTCTACCACAGTTTTGAAAAGCCTATCTTCAAGGGTGATAACAGGACTCCTGTCAGGCTCTAGTTGTTACAAAGCCAGAGGAAATAAGTCAATTTGGCTATCCTGCTGTGTCATGAGCAATAGCAACATGGCTCTATTGAACAACGACAAACATGCATGTATCTGTCTGCCACTAATTTGATCAAGCAATCGTCAAAACACAAATGCCACAATAATTGCTATAAAACATAACCATTCATTTTAAGATCAGACATCAAGCTCAACATTCCTGGCAGGAAATGTATGAAAAACTGCTGTGTTGCATAATTACATCCGCAACACCTACATTGACATAGAGGTGGAACCAACAAAAATCTGCTGTGTCAGCTCTACTCGCCTGCGTTCTCCAGAACATTCCTTGTGTCAATGTTAAGAACATGCTTTATATCAGCGTTTCTAACTAATAAACATTTCAACCGTATAAAAAAATTATTTAGATTGCATAAAAAATAAAGAGCCACTAAAATCAAAGTTATCTTACCTTTATCTCATGATGGAAGCAGTCACATTCTTATATATGCAACAGAAAACTTTTGAGTTCCATTAAGCCCATTTCAGAGGGTGTCAGTTATGGGCAATACAAATGTTTCCATAATCTAACTATAAAGGTAAAAACAATTTTAAAAAGTGGTCCTGGTAAGAGAGGGAAAGAATCAGCAGAGTAAAATGAAAAGCAATCTATCCAGCCACATGTAAATGGCAAGCACCGGAAATTCATGGCTGAAAATGAGTCAGGTGGGCGGTACTTGCCCATTACAAATTATATTATTTATTATGGCATGTAGTATTGAAGAGGGAACCATGATCATAGTTTCTGCTTTGGAAACAGAATTATAAAGTCAATAGGTGTATGGACAAAGGGGCCCTGAGAGCCAAGGCCATTGTCGGGGGCCTTTGTTCAAATCCCCTGATGGGCGTCTTGAGGGAAAGTAAATGGGGATGTTACAGTGTGCTACTGTGGTCTCTGGTTACTGCCAAGGTTTCTAAGTGACAGGGTCTTGGCACCGGCACACTGGCTGTTTCTTAATGTTGAGATACACATGATAACAGCGTTCCTCCCCCTCCTGTTTATCCACAGTCCTGCACTGTATAATATTCATTTGAGTGAGCAAAGCCAATAGAAGCTAACAGACTATGACTGACTTCAGTGACAGCACTTGTACTACAATGAAAGATGTCACACAAGCAAACCGACCAGAGTAGGGTAATCACCATTAAGAGATCACATGAGAAAATGTCCCAGCAAGAAGGGAAAACAGCAGGTTTTGAGTCATTTAATTTTTTGAGGACAAAAGTTACAATAGGTTGGCTGTTTCAGCAGAGGCCTGTGTGGCAGTGCATAGACAACAGACCTGGCTATTACTGAGGGAGAAAGATATCTCTGCAAGAAAGACTGCTTTTTTGAGCAGTTCTAAACAGTTCTTTGTCAAAGGTTTATCTGTTCTGACCTTCTCATAAACTGTATTCCAACCATCTTCATTGGACATTTTCTCTGTAGCAAAGAGTCTTATGAATCAACACTTCAAGCAGAAATTGCTATGATTCCATAACTTTCTTCCATCCAGCGAATAGCTCATCCACTCCTGCGACTACAGCTATTCCTAATTGTGAATTACGTAAAGTTTGTAAAACCAGCTATGATCGTGTTAGGACAGAAAATGCTTCTGAATAAATTCAAGACAAAACCAACTAAATATTGGATAAGCAGTTAAATAGAAATACAAAATAAAATATTTTAAATTACTTGGTTTGCCAGTGAAGAGCAGTCCTGGTAGAACTGTAATATCTTTCCATGTATAATGAACTCCAGTAACCTCAAGCCTTTAACTGATGCCCTTCAGCATTTATTACACTTCATTCTAAAATATATATTGTTGTCAGATGAGCCTATTATAGGGGTCGCAGCAAACATGGCAATGCCTAAAAACATCCATAGGACTATAACACAAGGTCTACAGGTGATCCTAATGACGTGTTTGTGTTGGAGTTTGCACTGCAACAAAACTTTGATGTTCATTCTGTACTTATTTGCATTATAAAGACAAATGCTATACCAGTAGGTGTCTGATGCTGGGATTGTTGGAAGTTTCAACACTTTCTCATGCTATCCTCAGTTTACAGTGCTAGTCAATTCAAAGTATTTCCGTCCTGCCTCAGAAAGCAGACCAATTCAGATGACTTCACGTTGGAGTGGGTCACTGCCTTCCAGAAATCTTTATTTTCAGCCTGGGCAAGAGAAAGAAACTATGTAGAAGATCAACCTGCTAAGGTCAGGTAAATGTGAGGCCACAGACCAAACCTCGCAACAGCACTGAATTCTTTCAAGCAGTAACTATTTATAGTGTTTTAGTCTGCATCCTGTCAGAAGCATCTTACATCTAGCTAGCATGTTGACTCACTGCTTGCAGCATGTAGTGCACTGTAAATGTATCACCCTGTGGTGCTCTCCAATTAGGGTGATACTCCATGATATGATGGCATAATCGGGTGCCTCAGAGTGTTTCACATTGAGATAACATGTTCAGATCCAATTTCATATTAGTACAGAGGCTAAATATGTGGCTCACAATAATGTGATAACAAGGATATGTATCTGAGGACGAATGTGGAGCTAGGCCTTGTTTATATGGCTGTGGCCTAAGGCCCTCCAAGTCTATGCAAATACTTCCCTCGTGGAAATTGTACAGCCACTGTGTCTTGCAGGTTTTTGAAATATGCAAGCGGTTAGTGACCTTACTATAAAGCAAGTGTACTAGCCTACTGTATTGTTTTTTCATAAAATAGAGAATGTCTTGAAGGCTATATGTCATAATGCCTGAAACAAAGCCTCTTCCTTCACTGACAATGTATCTGCTGCTCCCATTTAAGTGACACCTGACCTCAGATACTAGAGCCAGTTCCTACTGCTTAAACAGTACATGGTCCAGTCAGGGAGCCAAGTTTCCATGGGTTCTGTCTAACAAAACAGTGTCTGCCCATCGCCTGCTGA
The DNA here is from genome assembly GCF_011004845.1 of Esox lucius. NCBI lineage: Eukaryota > Metazoa > Chordata > Actinopteri > Esociformes > Esocidae > Esox > Esox lucius. The sequence continues at coordinate 17,115,214 of NC_047576.1, forward strand.
GAAGCTTCACAGCAGCAGGTTTGAGTGTGTTAAAACAGCAGCCGCTGCATTAATAATTGAAGGCCTGTGCAGACAGGTGAGGTCGGCTGGGGGCTTGTCTGAATGTCAGCGCTGTGAGCTGAAATGGTCGCCTCTGGCATGGTTTCCTGCTTAACCCCTTGCTGGAGAACCACAAAGCCACTCAGAGGAGAAAACAGGCAAGGAGTCAAAACCCAGTTTGCCTATAATAATGGGTAATAATGTGTACTGTCAAACAGCTCGGAACACAGTAATTAAAAACAATGTGTATTCTAAAGGCAAACTTTAATGATGATTCAGTTGGGGAATCTGTAAATAAGATCCTGTAGACCATTTCTTAACTTCATGTGGACTATCTAAGCAGTATGCAAACCTAAACCCTAAATTGACATCCTGTTGTATCCTACACATTACAGAAATTATGGATTTATTCTTTACTTAAATATTGTTTATAACAGGATCTTATTAAAAGTGAAAAAAAGGTCTGACATGATTCATTTGGATTTCAGCATTTACATCAACAAAAGCTGCATTTTCAATAACGGCGTGAAGACTTTTGATATCCACTGCAATCCACAATACATCACATACGAGAATCCAACAGATGAAAGCCACCGTATCAAATTGTCTAGAACACAATGACTTCAAAAGCAACAAATTCAAACAGCCTTATAAGCATCCTCTGGGTCCTATTTTCAACATCAAATGACAAATGCCTTTTTTCTAACCAGAATTAATAGCAGAAAGGGAAAAGATAAATTGTAATAAGGACATTCGGTGTTGATATACTTTTTCTAATTAATTTTACACAAGTCTGGTAAGGAACTTACCAACATCTCATGTTGTTCTATAGAGACTGAACAATTTAAATAAGAACATAGGAGCAGTAGAAAAATGTGCGCAAACACACACATGCACACACACGCAACACGAAAACACACATACCCATGCATGCAGGCACACGCACACATAAAATACGAGTTTGATAAAGCAGGAGCCAAGGGAAAAAAAGAAAAGCATAAATATGCAGTGTTATCGACTCTCTTTGTAGTTCAGCTTTGACTCTGGCAACAAGGCAAAAAGCAGCCTGTCCTGTCACCTCTCAGTCCCCTTTCTCTCAGTCTTCAACTCACAACCTTCTCCTTCACACACCCCCTGCCAGTCTCTGGTGCATCAAAACCAATATAAAGAACAGCAGAATTAATTACTTCCCTGTGACTTGGCTTTATAATGAGTCTCTGAGGGAATTGAGGGATTAAAAGTGAAACGGTATCAGGTCGTAGATGCAACTGACAGCAGTTTCCTTTAGCCATACTCTTTCAACACCTCCTTCACATGAAAACCCAAAGATGAAACAAAAAACCTAGTCTATTAATCTTCTGCAAATCATTTATTTAAATGCCATGGTCCATCTGACAAAATCCTATTTATTTTATTATGATAATATGATTATGATAATATGACAAGTCAAATAAATTCTCTAGAATAAACACTTATTCTAGAGAACATGTAAAACTAAAACTTAACTAATCATAATTAGATGCATAATGTGTATGTGACAACTAATGTCCAATACAGGGATTTTAAAGCTATAGAAATGCTTTAGCACCCCAAACTAGACCTTTATTTCACTTTGAAACTAACATATTTTGTTGTTCTGGTCTACACCTGAAGTACCGTTGGCAAAATAGTGACTCTCTCAGGCTTCAGCCATTCAACCCCTTAGAAAACTAACCTTTTAACTTAAACAAGACCTACATTACTGAAATGTTCTGAAAAATTTTCATTTATTTAATTAACATTGGCCATGGTGACATTAACCAAGGCCATGGTTACAAGATAATATTGAAAATGAACAAATCATTAATCTAAGTCTGAATCAAAGAGAGTCAGTAAACATGTACATGACAGGAGAGAAAGCGAGAAAGAGAGACAGGCGGTATATTTATTACATCTGTTCTGGACCATATAGTCCTTAATATGATTTATATCTAGTGGTCTTTCTGTTTACACCTTTATTTAGAAACAGGAAGTTGAAAAATGGAAGCATCATTGTTCATTGGTTGCTCTCCAGGTAAAACACATAGTTTTCTATTCTTTGTCATCCTTGTGCTAAAGGGTCTTTAGATGGCATCATATCATCAAATCTCACATCCTCTCAAACTGGTTTCTTGAACATGACAGTGAATTCATTGAATTCAAATGGCCTCCACAGTCACCAGATCTCAATCCAATTGAGCACCTTTGGGATGTGGTCGTACAGGAGATTCACATCATGGATGTGCAGCTGACAAATCTGCAGCATGCTGCTATAATGTCAATATGGACCAAAATCTTTGAGGAATGTTTTCAGCACCTTGTTGAATCAATGCCATGAAGATTTAAGGCAGTTCTGAAGAGGAAAAAGGGCTCCAACCTGGGATTACTGTAGCAAGGTGTACCTAATGAAGTAGCCGGTGAGTGTATATTCTCACCAGTCAATTAAAGACCTTTTAGCTAATCAAGATGCCAGCCACCAAAATTATAATGACCATTTGTGATCTCCAAGTATGTCGATACTATAGGTATGAGTGACTTAGGAAAAGCAAGGAAAGCAAGTTTGTCTAGCACATTACAGGTACTGGTCATAAATTTGAATATCATCAAAAAGTTGATTTATTTCAGTAATTCCATTCAAAAAGTGAAACTTGTATAATGTATACATTCATTCCACACAGACTGATATACACTCACCTAAAGGATTATTAGGAACACCTGTTCAATTTCTCATTAATGCAATTATCTAATCAACCAATCACATGGCAGTTGCTTCAATGCATTTAGGGGTGTGGTCCTGGTCAAGACAATCTCCTGAACTCCAAACTGAATGCCAGAATGGGAAAGAAAGGTGATTTAAGCAATTTTGAGCGTGGCATGGTTGTTGGTGCCAGACGGGCCGGTCTGAGTATTTCACAATCTGCTCAGTTACTGGGATTTTCAAGCACAACCATTTCTAGGGTTTACAAAGAATGGTGTGAAAAGGGAAAAACATCCAGTATGCGGCAGTCCTGTGGGCGAAAATGCCTTGTTGATGCTAGAGGTCAGAGGAGAATGGGCCGACTGATTCCAGCTGATAGGAGAGCAACTTTGACTGAAATAACCACTCGTTACAACCAAGGTATGCAGCAAAGCATTTGTGAAGCCACAACACGCACAACCTTGAGGGGAATGGGCTACAACAGCAGAAGACCCCACCGGGTACCACTCATCTCCACTACAAATAGGAAAAAGAGGCTACAATTGAGACATTCAGATGGTAGAGTCAGAATTTGGCGTAAACAGAATGAGAACACGGATCCATCATGCCTTGTTACCACTGTGCAGGCTGGTGGTGGTGGTGTAATGGTGTGGGGGATGTTTTCTTGGCACACTTTAGGACCCTTAGTGCCAATTGGGCATCGTTTAAATGCCACGGCCTACCTGAGCATTGTTTCTGACCATGTCCATCCCTTTATGACCACCATGTACCCATCCTGTGATGGCTACTTCCAGCAGGATAATGCACCGTGTCACAAAGCTCAAATCATTTCAAATTGGTTTCTTGAACATGACAATGAGTTCACAGTACTGAAATGGCCCCCACAGTCACCAGATCTCAACCCAATAGAGCATCTTTGGGATGTGGTGGAATGGGAGCTTCGTGCCTTGAATGTGCATCCCACAAATCTCCATCAACTGCAAGATGCTATCCTATCAATATGGGCCAACATTTCTAAAGAATGCTTTCAGCACCTTGTTGAATCAATGCTACGTAGAATTAAGGCAGAAAAAAGTGTGCAAGCATTAGGGATAACCGCACCCTGGAGAGGATTGTGAAACAAAACCCATTCAAAAATGTGGGGGAGATTCATAAAGAGTGGACTGCAGCTGGAGTCAGTGCTTCAAGAACCACCACGCACAGACGTATGCAAGACATGGGTTTCAGCTGTCGCATTCTTTGTGTCAAGCCACTCTTGAACAAGACACAGCGTCAGAAGCGTCTCGCCTGGGCTAAAGACAAAAAGGACTGGACTGCTGCTGAGTTACGTTCTCTGATGAAAGTAAATTTGGCATTTCCTTTGGAAATCAAGGTCCCAGAGTCTGGAGGAAGAGAGGAGTGGCACATAATCCACATTGCTTGAATTCCAATGTAAAGTTTCCACAGTCAGTGATGGCCATATCATCTGCTGGTGTTGGTCCACTGTGTTTTCTGAGGTCCAAGGTCAACGCAGCCGTCTACCAGAAAGTTTTAGAGCACTTCATGCTTCCTGCTGCTGACTAACTTTATGGAGATGCAGATTTCATTTTCCAACAGGACTTGGCACCTGCACACAGTGCCAAAGCTACCAGTACCTGGTTTAAGGACCATGGTATCCCGGTTCTTAATTGGCCAGCAAACTCGCCTGACTTTAACCCTATAGAAAATCTATGGGGTATTGTGAAGAGGAAGATGCGATACGCCAGACCCAACAATGCAGTAGAGCTGAAGGCCACTATCAGAGCAACCTGGGCTCTCATAACACCTGAGTAGTGCCACAGACTGATCGACACCATGCCACACTGCATTGCTGCAGTAATTCAGGCAAAAGGAGCCCCAACTAAGTTTTGGGTGCTGTACATGCTCATACATTTCATGTTCATACTTTTCAGTTGGCCAACATTTCTAAAAATATTTTTTTTGTATTGGTCTTAAGTAAAAAAATAAAATTCTGAGATACTGGATTTGGGATTTTCATTAGTTGTCAGTTATAAACATCACAATTAAAAAGAAATAAACATTTGAAACATATCAGTCTGTGTGTAATGTATAAATATAATATACAAGTTTCACTTTTTGAATGTAATTACTGAAATAAATACACTTTTTGATGATATTCTAATTTTATTACCAGCACCTGTAGATACACAAAAGCAATTCAAAATTACAAATGCATGAACAACAGAAATATGAGATAGAAAATTCAGCATAAAGTGAAAGTACTAAATCAAATATTAATAAGGTAGTGATACAAACATACCAAAATGTAAAATAATGTATGTGCCATATTCCTTGTTTTATATTACCTATTATTATGATGATTATGGTTATTGTTGCTGAGGCTGTTTGTGATTGTTTTTTCTCGTGATGGCTTTATTGCGAATCATGCATTATCTTATTTTTTTACGTTGGTTAACACGGTCTCTGACCAGATGTGACTTTGATCGTAGGGATAAGACAAAGATGGCTTTATTGCGAATCAAGCATTATCTTATTTTTTTTACGTTGGTTAACACAGTCTCTGACTCGATGTGACTTTGATCGTAGGGATAAGACAAAGATAATATTGATAAATAGCAACGATGTTGGTGAAATGATCATACAATCATTTTAAGATAGAATCTGATCGTGCACACATTTCATGAATAAGGGGCATTGTCTGTTAAACCCCAAGAAGCAAACAACAGTAGTGTTGAATTTCAGTGGCTAGGAAAAACTCCTAGAGGACCCATGCTCATAGCCAATTATTGTGGAGTCATTGTGGTTCGCTTAAAAGTTTTTGTGGTCTGACCACTCCAAAGGAACTCTCCTCGAAAGAGCCCGCAAAAAGAACCAAACTGAGACCCCCCAGGAAGTGGTCTAAGTTTGGTTTGCTTAGTCCGTGGCCCGTTTTCCTTTCCTAGACCAATGTGAACACAAAGCTCTCCTGGTTCTTTGGAAAGACAACAGCATTACACCCCTTTTGACCCTTTGTGTCTACCATGGAGTGATGATAATATTGAGCAAATACCCAAAATGCACATCTGTTAAAGGTCTGAGGTACTATAAATCATGGAAATGTGAATGCTAAAAGGACTGAGTTCTCAACAGAGGGCTGGGTCCTCCTTTTTAGGAAAAGGCAGTGTGAATACCAAGAGAACTGAGTTATTTTTCCTTTTTCACCCCAGCGTTCACTTAAAAGAGGAGTGATATGAGTTCTTTTAAAGAGAACCCTAAGAGACCCAACATGGATATACTTGTGTATTCCTAACAACCACTTTCGATTAGTCATGTATTTTAGTTTATGGAAGACATTTCCTTCTCTGAAACGGGGGAGGGATAAAACACCTATTTTGTTTTTGTAGGCCAAGATGAAAGGCGAATGTCAAATGAAGGCTTGGTTTACAAAACATAACAGACTCACCCTACTCAGGTGACTTAAAAGGTTGACTTGAATTAAGGAAACCTTTCCAGTAATGATAATGTTGAAGAAAAGCTCTGGCCAGTGACTTAATGGTAAATGGTAAGCAACAATATCTTTCTTCAGAAGACAACTTGTGATTCATAGTAATGTGTTTCTATTTAAAAGATCCAGGATGATATCAGAGTCCTTCAACATCAAATTCCCCAGACATCAATGCAACTCACTTTATATTTAACTGGAAAAAATATGAACGTAGGAAAAGTCAAGCACCCTGCTTCAACGATCCATTGACCAAAAACTGAATAGATCCTATGATAAGCTACATGCAATGTAAAAGATGGCAAGGGTCACATCAACTAAAAATTTATAAATGTTTTAACCATTGCCTCAAGAGTTAAGATATTTTATGCATATTGTAGTATGTATTTATTAAAATCACAGCTGAGTAAACTGAGGTTTGCCAGACATTATGGTAAAGCTGAAACACGTGTAAGCATAGTGCTTCAGTGAATGACAAGATGTGTTTACTTCATACCTTGTTTAGGCTACTATAAGTAAACCCAGATAATTGTTTTTATTAAATATTTGTTTGTATATTTGTTTTACATTTCTACTATTCAATCTTCATTTAAACAATATTAACCATGGGTAAACCAAGTTGAACATAATTTAACTAATAAACACAAAGAAAATACACTTTGCAATAATGTATGCATTGAAAATAGGTATTATGAAGTCAACACCATAATAACAAGCAAGCAGTTCACTGGATTTCCTTTATTTTCCTCAAGCAAGTGACGTTAAATTACTGTTTATTAAAAGCAGGCAGTTTCGGTCTTCCACTGGATATTCAATCAAGAAACTTGCCTGGTTTCTTAACATTTCTTAATGAAATGTATTTTCGACTTCTGACAAGATAAACATAAAAAAATTCAGTTCAACAAAAGGTGAACATTCTGAAAGAGGTAGGTGACTTTCTATACCCACTTTATATATACAGCTCCGGAAAAAATGAAGAGACCACTGCACCTTTTTCTTTCCTTTCCAAAGAAGTTGAAAAGGAAAGTTTTGAGTGAAGAACAGAAGAGTTCAATTTGCTGTGGTCTCTTAATTTTAACCCTTCTGTTCCTCACTCAAAACTTTCCTTTTCAACTTTTTCGGAAAGGAAAGAAAAAGGTGCAGTGGTCTCTTCATTTTTTCCGGAGCTGTATATCATAAAAAGGACATCCATTCCATTTAGCTACACTCATTTATTGTAATTCACAGATCAAAAGATTGAAAGGAATATTTCACTCAAATTACAAAATTAGACATGGGTGTCCTTACCCTGCAAGCGGTCGACACAAAACATTTTTGGGAATCTGTGCATTGGTTATACTTTGATGACAATGCTTAAATAAAATGAAGGGAACATGTAATCATCACAGTATAACACCAAGTCAATTAAACTTCAGGGATATCAATCTGTCCATTTAGGAAACACAAGCGATTGTGAATCCCTGTCACCTGTTTTGGTAAAAATAAAAATGACAACAGGTGCACTGGGGAGACAACAGCAAGACAACCCCCAAAAAGGGAATGGTTTTGCCAGTGGTGGCCACAGACAACTGCTCTCTCCTTATCCTTCCTGACTGATTCTTCTCTAGTTTTGTGTTTTGCTAGTGTCCTTGCCACTACTCGTAGCATGAGGCAGTACCTGCAGCCCACTCAGGTTACACAGGTAGTCCAGCTCCTCCAGGAAGGCTATTCCTTATGTGCCATCACAAGGAGGGTTGTTGTGTCACCCAGTACAGTTTCAAGAGCATGGAGGAGATACCAGGAGACGGGCCATTAAATGAGGAGAGATGGACAAGGCTGTAGAAGGGCATCAACCCAGCAGCAGGACCGGTATCTGATTATTTTTTGTGAGGAGGAACAGGAGGAGCACTGCCAGAGCCCTACAAAATGACCTCCAGTGGCCTACTGGTGTACATGTTTCAGACCAAACTGTCAGAAACAGACTCCATGAGGGTGGCATGAGGGCCCGACGTCCTTTAGTGGGACCTGTGCTCACAGCCCAGCACCATGCAGCTCGACTGGCATTCACCAGAGAACACCAGAAGTGGCAGGTCTGCCATTGGCACCCTAATCTCTTCACAGATGATAGCAGGTTCACACAGAGCACATGTGACAGACGAGAAAGTGTCTGGAGAAACCGTGGTGAACATTATACTGCCAGAAATATCATCCAGCATGACCGGTTTGGCTGTGGGTCAGTGATGGTTTGGGGAGGCATATCCTTGGATGGTCACACAGACCTCAACATGCTAGCCGACGGTACCCTGACTGCTGTTAGGTGCCGGGGTGAAATCCTCAGGCCCATCGTCAGAATTTACGCTGTTGCAGTGGGTCCTGGGTTTCTCCTGGTGCAAAACAATGCCCGTGCTCATGTGGCCAGAGCGTGTATGCAGTTCCTGGATGATGATGGCATTGTTGCCATTGACTGGCTCTCACGTTCCCCGGACCTTGATCCATTTGTGATCCACTGGGACGTTATGTATCGGTGCATCTGCCACAGCCAAGTAGCACCACAGACTGTCCAGAAGCTCACTGATGCCATGATCTAGGTCTAGGAGACCCCCCAGGACACCATCCGCCGTCTCACCAGGAGCATGCCCAGAATTTGTTGGGAGTGCATACAGGCATGTGGGGGCCATTCACACTACTGAGTTACAATATGAGCTGCCGTGATGAAATCCACAGTGGAACAGTCTGTGATTTCAATTATTTACTTTGATTTTCACTGTAAGTTTGACTCCGGCCCTCAATCGGTTGGTCATTTTGGTTTCCATTGACCATTGTTACATAATTTTGCTCTCAACGAATTACACAATGTACGGTAAAGATTCTGACCTTTAATATATTTCCTTCATCGAGACCCAATGTGGGATTTAAATGTTCCTTTTATTATTTGAGCAGTGTAGTTGTGGCATGAAGCCCATGTTGTCCTTGGTATTTGATAGAGACTTTAACATTTACAATATAGACCAGAGCTGCACAATTTTGATAAAAACAGAATCGCAATTTCTTTGATAAATATTGCAATTAGGGTTATTTACGATTTTCAAACATGGGTGTAACAGCATAGAGAATCTCACATAAAAATAAAGATCATAGCCTACAAAATCTACTATTAAACAGAATGCAAACCGAGTTAAAGTTCAGTGTTTTATATATTACACTTATTACTTATTAAGTGCAGCCTGTGTCTAAGTATTCGTTTAACTGCTCATTTAATGCAATGGCGTTTGCAGTGTATGCTATGTTTTTGCCGTTGCCATAGCTGGTTAGGCAAAACTACTCAACTCTTGAGGTATACTTTCTCCCATATTAAGTATGTTTGCAGGCACGGACATTGAAGCCGAAACATTTAATAACCTTGGTGCCACTCACTAGCTTGAAGCAGACGTCTTCGCTAGCAGTTGCAGTGTTACCTCAAACTAACATTGAAAAACCATGAAATATTTAAACAAAATGAGTTCAGGTATTTAAGTAATCGACAAAAATACCTACAGCACCCGCAAGAAAAACAATTACGAACGTACGTTTCATGCCTTCGTCTCGCGTGAAGCGGATCTCATTCAGCTTTTTTTGGAGCTGAACATTCTTTATATTGCACATGTAAATATCGCAAATTTGGATTATAATTCAATTAATCGTGCAGCCCTAATATAGACAGCATATAAATATATATTCCGGCATTTATGCTTTATTAGATAGACAGTAGGGAAAGATATAGAATAATGGACAATCCGATCACAAACTGGTGTACACCATTCAGTGGCCTAGAGCACCGTCCCACCCCAAGCCCTACATACATACAATAGTTTTGTTTTTGAACAACATTTTTAAATGTGGAATTTCTAATGTTGTGTTAGTGTTGTCTATACAATTTCCACAGCCTACTTTGCTTTTTATAATTGTGTATTTATTTTGAGCTGTGTCATTATTTCTATAATTAGCTTGAATACTTTTGTTTATTTTGTTGAAAAATAAATCCATGTTTAAAGTAACCACCTGTCCCTTATAATTGATTTTTACATTTTTTAAAAGGTTAAAATGTTAATTATGTGGGTGCAGAATTAGTACCTAGTACTGTAGAGGGCAATCTGAAATCAATGTCTTCAGTGGTGAAACTTCAGTGGTGAAGGGCATGTCTCAGGCTGGAAACATTGAAAGTTAGGATCATTACTCTCCATCAAGTGCTGTTAACACATTCGGCTCCTCATTGCATAGCACCTTGCATGCCTCTGTTGGCTTGTCTCTGAGGCTAAGCAGGGTCGGTCGTGGTCGGTCCCTGAATTAAAGATCAGATGCTGTCAACTGCACTCTTCACTTCAAAAGATGTTATATTAACATATACATTCCAATGCCCGAGGACAATGAAGGGGATATTACCCTGGTATGGTGCCATCTTTTTGCCATATAATTAAGGTATACTGATTCTCTTTGGTCACTAACAATCCATGGCAGTGATTTTAAGAGTAGGGGTTTCAACCCCGGTGTCCGGACAAAAAACATGATGGCCATCATGGCTGCCTTAACATCAAAAGCTGTACTAAATGTATGCAATCACTGATCTATATGCATGCAGCTCCAGATACATTATTTAAATGACAAAAATGTAAAAATAAGTAAGTAGATAAGTAGCAAACTGGCTTTTAAGTGTTCAGAAACTAGACTTTAGTCAATTGTGTGTGTGTGTGTGTGTGTGTGTGTGTGTGTGTGAGAGAGAGAGAGAGTGTGTAATCCAGGTCAAACAATTCCTGTGTTGACTAGAGATCATCATAAATGTATTATTCCACCCACACAACGTTTTTTTGCCATACAATGTAATTTTAGGAGTGGTTCCCACAAGGGAATGACTATTGACAAATTGACTATTTACAGCTAAGGGGTTTGTTTAGTGTTAAAATTGGGGTTAATTTTCGGTTTAGGCATTATTTTCACCATAAAGAAAATTAAGGGGTATAGGCCTACTTAACCAATGGGAAGATTGTGTTTTTGATACAGATTTGACAGCCCTAAAACAAAAAGAAATTATAACATAAATAAAGCCTGTACCTTTAATTGCATTAAATAGTTAAACCTACTGTAGGTGATGAAACTTGAGACTTGACGGGCACAAAATCAACACCAAGGGCATTCTCAAAATTTACAAGGTTCCTATTATTATTAGCGTTATTATTAGGAGTAATAGTCTTGGGAGTAGTATTAGTAAGACAAAGGTCAGACCATGCTCGTTTGCATCAAATATTAATTAACAAATACTAAAGAGAGACTCCTATGTGATAGATGCTCCTGATTTATTTTCCGTACAGTCCAGTGAGGAGTGCAAGATGAGAGAATCACGTGCACATCGGGTACAGAATTCAATATATTTCAGTACTTTATCTTTCTCATTGTTGTTTGAACTGCACTACAACTTGGAGAAGTAGCGGCCTATATATAGAGGCACAGACATGGCCCATTCTGTTTCATGGAGGCTCCACAATATCATAACCTAAAAGCTACACTAGAGCCGCCAACCATCCGGCATTGCCACCAGCTGTTTAAAGAATGCCTCCTTTGAAATAAACTACAGCTGCTATCTTACTTGCACTGTGTAATATCTGATTCAATTCTCAATGGTTGACTAACAGTTAATTGTCCTGTGAGTGCAAATAGCACAAATCAGTTTTACTTTACAACCATCGTCTTGGGCTAGAAAGAAATATGATTGGTACAGTCGACCACCCAACCAAAATGGAAAGAAGGCAGTGCACAGGAGAGGTGAAAGTTTTTTCCAATCAATTTGAAGTCAATGTTGACACTGTCCAATGAATTATCCACAAAAACAGAAAACTACAACACCGGGTATCTAACTGTGACAGGCATATAGAAGTATCTAAGCATCGCAGGTTAACATTAAGAAATCTACATGAATCTCCTGCCATAATCAAATGTCTAAGTGCAGGAGAACTGTCAGAAAGAGATTGCACAGACTTGTCCTACATGGGAAGTCAGAAAGGAAGAAGCCTCACCTCTCAAAAGAAGATAATAAATGCATGACTGAAGTTTGCCAGACAAGACTTGGGTAAAGAACAATACTACTGGAACAACAGTATGTGTTCTGGACAGACAAGTAAAGTGGTGGAGTTGTTTGGATACAGTGCCTGATGCCATGTTTGGGGAAAACAAAACAATGTCTTTTAACTGAAGATCCTCAAAATAATTGAAAGCAACCTTTCAGGGAGTGTAATGTATAGACATAGAACATATTTCAGAAGAAAAATTCTTTACAGTAAACTCAATGTCCATGAATCAATGGTAATGTTACAGTTAAAAAACAACCCACTATAGTTTAATATCACCATCAAGTAACAGGTAATCATATATAGTATCATAATTTATACTTGGGGGTGAAACCAAAAACTAATGTCCCCTCTGATAGACACTGAGTCCTTTTGAGATCTCAGCACTTGAACCACACACAACAGCCATGAAAGGGGTAAAGGGGGGAATGTTTCCAATGTTTGTTAAATGCTATGAAATGGATTTAAACAATCATGAAAGTTACATATCCATAACAAATTCACATTCCCCATCAACCTAAAAAAACAACCAACCAATGTGGCAAATTATGGTGCATGTTTTTATTTTTTTACAGTTTTCAATTGAGATGCATTCTCTGTTAAGGGCCTCTAGACATGTTGAGCATGATGATTGACTGATGCTAGCCTATTCATTTATCCTGAAACCCTCTCTTGGTCTTATTGCCTTGAGGAAAACATATCCTATTGTGATGCTGGAGGCAAAGAATTTTCTGGCTTTGTGCATAAGTCATTATGACTGTATCACATGCACAAATATAGACCTATCCATTTATAGTGACATGCAAAATAATTCAAACCCCTGACAAAATTTTACTAAATTACAAATGCTAAATTGAAATGTCAAGGTAAAATCAATTACACTTAAAAGTTATTGTAGGATGACTGGTTTTATGTTGGGAAATATTTGTAAGAAACAAACTGAAATATGTTGCTTGAATAAGTATTTAAGCTTCCTGTTTCCACAGATGAAAGAAATTGCCCTAATGAAGAAAAGGGTACAAAATAATATCCACATTTTGAAAATCCCTTTGAGCACAGTCGAGAAATGGAAGCTCCATTTCACCAAACAGGTACTGCCAAGAAAAGGCTGTCACTCATTGCTAAAAATAACGAGATCTGTGACAGATGCCATATACAGGCCATCAATCACTTTGAAGGAGCTGGGAGTGGAGTAATGTTGCACCGGTCAGCCATATCAAGAGCTCTCCATAAAACTGGCCTGTATTGGAGATGGCAAACATTTTTGCATACCCTTGGAGAATTGGTAATATATGTACCATGTGTAAAGAAAACATGAGTGAGCAGGCAAAACAGATCTTTTATTTCTTATGGGATTCACATTCTACAGTAGGTCATAACAGAATGGCGCAATTATAAAATAAAACATGGCAACAAAGAAAAAGATGAACTGACCCCTGTTCAAAAGCCTGCATACACTTAATACTGTGTATTGCCCCCTTTAGCACCAGAGACAGTGTGCAGTCATGTAATTGTTGTCTATGAGGCCCAGAGTTCTAGCAGGTGGTATAGATGACCATTGGTCTTGGCAAAATGCCTCCAGGTCATGCAAAGTCTTTGGTCGTCTTGCATGAACTACACGTTTGCCATCTCCCCAGAGTGATGATATTAAGGTCAGGAGACTGTGATGGCAACTCCAGAACCTTCACCTTGTTGACCCCTCTTCAAACATAGCTCTTGTGGTTGTGACCATAAAGCTCTATTTTGGTCTCGTCACTCCAAATTACAGTGTCCCAGAAGCTGTCAGGCAGGTCAAGGTGTTGTCGGGCATATTGTAATCAGTATTTTGTGGCATTGGCACAGTAAAGACTTCTTTCTGGCAAGTTCGTCGTATTGTGCTCCTTAAAACAACCACATCGTCTTTTTCCAGAGCAGACTGTATTTCTCTGAGGTTACCTGTGGGTTTTTCTTCAGAGACCCCTGAATTTTCCACTTCTTCATAAGTGATTGAACAAAACTGACTGGCATTTGCAACGCTTTGGATATATTTTTATAGCCTTTTCCATGTTTATAAAGTTCCATTACCTTGTTATGCATGTCTTTTGATAGTTATTTTCTGCTCCCCATGGCTCAGTATCTAGCCTGCTCAGTGCATCCACATGAGAGCTTACAAACTCAATGACTATTTATACACAGACACTAATTGCTATTTAAAAAGCCACAGGTGTAGGTAATTCACCTTTAATTGCCATTTTCACCTGTGTGTGTCACCTTGTGTGTCTGTAACAAGGCCAAACATTCAAGGGTATGTAAACTTTTGATCAGGACCATTTGGGTGATTTCTGTTATCATGATGATTTAAAAAGGAGCCAAACAAATATGTGATAATAAATGGCTTCATATGATCACTATGCTTAAAAAAAATCCTAGTTTTAAAATCAATGGCAAAATCTCTGTATTTTAGATGGAAAAAAAAATCACAGATAAGTAAACATAAGTTGGCTACTAACAAACCGCTACTGAATAGTAATCATAATCTGCTAGATCCGGAGACAAAATCGCACTGATCTATTTTTAGACGTGCCTCTGTAATTGCTTTCCTGCTGCAAATCACAACGGAAGATCATCATCAATCTCATAATTCAAGGAAATTGTTACATGGTCTGAGCCTATTGTCTCACTGTCATTGATTTGAAAAATTCCAATGGATTTGGTTTCTAGGGCTCCAACCACATTGTTGAGGAGTGTTGGATAAAAAGCACTGGAATTGTCCTTTAGTTGCTTATATCGTCTGATATGCCGGATTTGCGAGATTCTGTTGCACAAGCAGAAAAAGAAATAGGGGAAGCATAATGACATGAACTAATTCGGGCACACCAGCAAACCTGAGGGTGTTAATGCCATTTGAAATCACACCAACCAGAGAAAATATGGAAGAACAGTGTAAAACCTGAGAGATGACCCGAGGAGCAAAATAGTTTCCTTACTCAAAGTCCTCTTATTTACTAGCATCAAGATATTTAAAATCAATGGCATTAAAAAAATTTTACTCCACACAGATATAAAACTTTCTAAAGGTCTTGGCTAAGGGAAGCACAATCAACATTCAGAAAAATGGAAAACACCACTCAAAATGTAATTACAAAAAATATATTGCCAATTAAATATATGTGAATCAAAAGTTCTACCTGGAAAACTTTCCCTCCTTGCCTACCAGCAGAAGAGACAATTTCTGTACGATCAACTAAAGATTAAATGATTGAGCCCACTGTGCTCCTTGGAACTTTCAAAGCTATAGCATTTTTAATAACCTTCCCCAGATCTATCCCTCGACATAGCCAACTCACATGTATTTCAAATTCCTAGGGTACGATGGCATTACATTAATCATATAACACAAAGTTGGCAAGAAAGCACAAACAGATTGTTACTCAGGTTATCCAAATGTTGATTCTCTAAAATCCAAAATTCACCAGTCTGTGCTGTGTTAAGTGATTGTCCTGCTATTCTGGCTTATCATACACTGCTTTCCTGGGCTGTGATGGTTTGTGCTGTGAGGATGTCATAGCCCATGCAGCCTGACTCTCCAGTCCACCCCTGTCCTTTTCACTATGCGCTCAGCTTTTACAGTATCCTCCTCACAAAGGTCTAAGTGTACACCATATTGAGAGAATGAGAGAGAGCTAGAAAGAAAAAAAAAGAAAATAAAGATCTAATATATGCCTAATAGAATAATGTGTATATGGTCCTCCTTTAAAACATTATGATCTGCTACGAGCCTGACCTTTTCAGGGATGTACAAGGACTCATCCTTTGCCTACAGCAGTAGAAAAGAGTCCCACCAGTGTTCATCTATCTGTACCTATACAAAAGTAACATTAAACTGTAATCAGTTGCTTTGTTTGATACATTAAAACATACTATAAAAAACAAAGGGATTATCTGATATAATGGGAACACTTTCACATGGTGCTTGTTTTTAGGTTATCCATCACATGGATGTGTGGTGGGTGTTGGGTAAGTCATCAGAGCAAGTGATAGTGGACAAAGAATGAAACTATTTTCTAAACAGAATCCACATTTTAACTACAATATCTTGGTTTCTTCCAGCCAATTAAGTAACACAATGTGATTATATCAACTTTTCTCTTGACATCATTAGGTAATGGGGAGATTTCCATTTGTCAGACAAATAATTAGGGGCTTCGCTGCATATAAAATAGTAAGGTTGTTCAGATTACACAACAAATCTTACATTTTCTTTAATATCATAACATTAGCTAGTTAATTTACATGGTTACTCTGACACTAGATCACAAATTCAGTTCAACAAAATGTGAACATTCTGAAAGAGGGAGGTGACTTTCTATACCCACTTTATATATAATGAAAAAAAATGAAGAGACCACTGCACCTTTTTCTTTGCTTTCCAAAAAAGATTTAAAGGAACGTTTTGAGTGGTCTCTTAATTTTAACCCTTCTGTTCCTCACTCAAAACCTTCCTTTTCAACTTTTTTGGAATGAAAAATGTGCAGTGGTCTCTTCATTTTTTCCAGAGCTGTATATGTATATACTGTATACTGTTGCCAGCGGTTTAGACATTAATGGCTGTGTGTTGAGTTATTTTGAGGGGACAGCACATTTACACTGTTATATACACACACCTAAAGGATTATTAGGAACACCATACTAATACTGTGTTTGACCCCCTTTCGCCTTCAGAACTGCCTTAATTCTACGTGGCATTGATTCAACAAGGTGCTGAAAGCATTCTTTAGAAATGTTGGCCCATATTGATAGGATAGCATCTTGCAGTTGATGGAGATTTGTGGGATGCACATCCAGGGCACGAAGCTCCCCAAAGATGCTCTATTGGGTTGAGATCTGGTGACTGTGGGGGCCATTTCAGTACTGTGAACTCATTGTCATGTTCAAGAAACCAATTTGAAATTATTCGAGCTTTGTGACATGGTGCATTATCCTGCTGGAAGTAGCCATCACATGATGGGTACATGGTGGTCATAAAGGGATGGACATGGTCGGAAACAATGCTCAAGTAAGCCGTGGCATTTAAAGGATGCCCAATTGGAACTGAGGGGCCTAAAGTGTGCCAAGAAAACATCCCCCACACCATTACACCACCACCACCACCCTGCACAGTGGTAACAAGGCATGATGGATCCATGTTCTCATTCTGTTTAGGCCAAATTCTGACTCTACCATCTGAATGTCTCAACAGAAATAGAGACTCATCAGACCAGGCAACATTCTTCCAGTCTTCAACTGTCCAATTTTGGTGAGCTCGTGCAAATTTCTTTTTCCTATTTGTAGTGGAGATGAGTGGTACCCGGTGGGGTCTTCTGCTGTTGTAGCCCATCCGCCTCAAGGTTGTGCGTGTTGTGGCTTCACAAATGCTTTGCTGCATACCTCGGTTGTAACAAGTGGTTATTTCAGTCAAAGTTGCTCTTCTATCAGCTTGAATCAGTCGGCCCATTCTCCTCTGACCTCTAGCATCAACAAGGCATTTTCGCCCACAGGACTGCCGCATACTGGATGTTTTTCCCTTTTCACACCATTCATTGTAAACCCTAGAAATGGTTGTGCGTGAAAATCCCAGTAACTGAGCAGATTGTGAAATACTCAGACCGGCCCGTCTGGCACCAACAACCATGCCACTCTCAAAATTGCTTAAATCACCTTTCTTTCCCATTCTGACATTCAGTTTGGAGTTCAGGAGATTGTCTTGACCAGGACCACACCCCTAAATGCATTGAAGCAACTGCCATGTGATTGGTTGATTAGATAATTGCATTAATGAGAAATTGAACAGGTGTTCCTAATAATCCTTTAGGTGAGTGTATGCTCACATAACTCACTACTTTACATTGTAGCAAAGTGTCATTTCTTTACATTGTAGCAAAGTGTTGTCACAAGAAAAGTTATAATCAAATATTGAAAAAAATGTGAGGGGTGTACTCACTTTTGTGAGATGCTGTATATTATTTACAGTAGGAAGCATGTAAAAACGTTATGACAAAGTTTTACCAATTATATCATTTGGAAAATGATATTATTTGGTAAAAAGGTAGATAATTATCTGTTGGTTGTTTATTGCATTACAGTGTCCTTGGGTTTTTTGAAAGGCACTTAAAATCCAAAGTATTATTGTTATTATTGAGGAATGAATTAACCTTGTCTAATAAGCTAGCTAACATACTACTCTGTTCCATTTCCAAATGAAATTGTCTGTTTATTCACGAGACATATATATTAAAAATACCCACAAGAATAGATCATTGTCTTAATCTTCACTGAATGTTTATTTTTTTTACATTGTCTAGCTTGGCACATGGATATGCCTGCTTGAAAGTGCAATTATCCATTAAGTTTGTGTGTTGTCTGTTACATGTAACACTGGGAGGACTGTCCTCTATTCCAAAACCCGGGGGAGTGCACCTGCTAGTAATTTCGCCATCCTCATGATGGTGAAATTGTATACTTAGGTATCCTTGTGAATTCTGGGAATGCTCCCTCTAACTTTATTGCTGTCCTGTTTCACCTTAGGAAGACATGAGCACTTGAACTACACCTCAGAACTACTTTGTGCAAATATCCAAAGTTCTCCTGGATGTGTTGCAGATCAGATTGCTGCTGGATGATTACTGCGGCCATTGCCCACACCCCACCCTGTCCTTGTCCAGCTGGGTATGCTGCGGACCTGGATTCTGTTAAAGGATTCTAGACAAAGCCCACTTGTATTTAATGGCCTGCTAGTCTTCTGATCATGCAAAAACATTGATGTGGCCCAAAATATTTTGTACTCTTATAATCTTCACCCAGAACAGTCAGAACAGTCACCCCTCAGAGACTCATTCCTCTCAACATCTCTTCCTAATTTTTTACACTACTAGGGAGTTTTCCAAGCTATTGTGCAGTAACTGTTGCTGCTTGCTCTTTGGGGTATCAGGCTAGGTGTATGTAAAAGCGCTTTGTGACAACATGTGAAAAGGTCTTTATAAAATATAGGCTTGAAAGTGTTTCCTGTATGTCATAGCAGTACACAGTCCTTTATTTTGATAATGTGTTATCGATTTATAAACTAATTAGTTATGCTACATGTTAATATATGTTAATATTACATATTTTGTATAGGTAAAGATGGATGGACACAAAGGTTGGATGCTTGCCTACTGCTGTAAGCAGAGCTACAGGCTGACCACATCTCTATTCCATCTTTGGTAGGTAAGGTCAGGCTTTCAGCAAACAATGTTTAGAAAGAGGACCATAAATGCACTGGCTGATTTGAACTATAAGGCATATATTAGGTCTTTACTATTTTACTCCTTAGACCAGAGGTGCCCAAAGTGGGATCACATTTACTTTGGCCTGCCAGAAGAAGATTCTACCCCAATTATGTATTTTTCAGGGGTGGTCTCAATTTAGAGATGAAGGTATAAACAATTCAGCTCCTCCATTGTTATTTTGAAAAGGTTAAGTAGATAAGCTGCTCAGCATTCTGGCATGTCTATTTGTGCCACTTGCTTAGTAGTTTAGTAATCTTACATCTCAAAATAACAAAAACAAACCACCAAAAGTAAAGAAAATAGACAAGAAACATGAGGACAGAATCTCACTTTAGTAGACCATGCAATCATTTTCTCTTGCATTTTCTCACAACTTTCTCCTCACTCAGGCTAGAGTGCGCAATAAACCCACAATAAAGTGGCCACATTTAAAACATCCCAATGCCACAAACCCACATGATGTGTAATAAACACCCTTGCACAACTGATCACTATTCTTTTGCTACGGAAACGTTTTGTTATGTAGAAGTGAGATATTACACACATGTCTTCTTAGTTCAAATCAAAAGATACATTGTCACAATAGCTGATTGGTTCAAATGCATTAAGGAACCAAATTCCACAAATTAACTTTTAACAAGGCACAGCTGTTAATTGAAATGCATTCCAGGTGACTACCTCATTAAGCTGGTTGAGAGAATGCCAAGAGTGTGCAATACTGGTATCAAGGGATCAAGGGTGGCTACTTTGAAGAATCAACAATATGAAAGGATGTTGTTTTGTTTAACATGTTATTTTATAGATTTGATGTCTTCAATCAATGTTGAAAGGAAAATACCTTTGAATGAGTAGGTATCCAAGTTTTTGACTGGTACTGTATATCTTACATCCAAAAGAACATTACTGAAAAATCTATTATTTCAGATTATTTCAGACAGTTCAGAGGCAGAAATTGGTTTAGCAGACAATGGCGCCTAGATCATGGGTATGTTTGAGAGGATCGAAACAGCAACATATCATGCATACATTCTGACTGACTCAGTAACAAATAATAGTGTTTTATGATGCAAGGTGGTTTGTATATTAGCCGGTCAGCAGTCACCTGCGGTTGTTTTGATCCGCTTGAACATGGACCACATCTTTGACATCACATTACTCAAACTCTCATCCATCGCATTGCCCTTTTGCAGGATCTGAGTGATCAGTGCAGGTGGAATCAACACACTCTGTGATACAGTGACATCAAGCAGCATCATGGCTTTAGAATGGCTCACGTATAATAAATATTTTTACTGCTCATATATCATTAACTTATACATAGATCACAGCCACCATGTGTAATCATTTATTACTACTTTATTCCAAATATATCTAATTAAGTTCCTAATAAACCAATTATTATTAATACTCTAGTAAAGTAATTCAAGGTTTTTATCTGTGGTCTATTTAAACTTTCATGTTTTGTTGGACCAGTTAAATATCTCACAAACATTTTGACCTTCCAGCAGTACATGATGCTCCTTATAATCTCAAAACAGCTCAGAATATATATCAATAGTAAAACAATAAGTACAGGAGACAGGAAAAAATAACAAATTAATAATTTTCTATTTACAAAAGACTGTGAAAAAAAGTTGTAAGGTGTCCAAGACAGGCAGTTTTTCTCAACAATTCTTATTTCTTCATTAATACTGAATTGCAATTAACGTGGAAATGCTACATTCATGTTACGGAGGGTTTGGCTGAACATTTCCTTTTATGAGGGTGAAACTCATAAAACCATATAACACATATGGAACCAGAACCTAGTTACATACTGCACCTTACCAAACAAAATATTTTATGTTACTCAGCATAGTGTCATATCACACTATTACCACAATGTGACTTTTTTGTAATACCCGTTTAATATATTTTCTTATTTTACGTTGGTATATCGAAGGGCCCATAATAAACTTAAGGAGCATTTGCTGTGATACCTATTTAACCTTTTTTGTGAGTTACACTGGGCAGTCAAAATATGAATAAATGAATGAATGGAAGTATTAATAAAGTATGACTTCACATGAGGCCCAAACAACTATGATTAAATGGTTTATTAATACTTATATTATGAATGGTCTCATTATTCATTATTAAATATTGTAAAAATGTACTTATAAAGGTTACTAACATTTAAAATTGTGGGAATAATGATTAATTATTAATTAAACTATTGATAAGCATACCTTATTTATGCAATATTTAGTGTGTGTGTATATTATGAAGTGCATCCCACCACCACCTATAAATAATGTGATCTTTGCATTTATTTGTTTATATACTGTATATTGCCTACCACTAGCAGCACTAATCCACAAAGTAAAATTCAGAGTATGTGTAAATATACTTTACTAGTTATTATAGGTGATTCTGATTAAGGAATTCCCTCTACAACTGGACCCTGTGACACATGGAACCAAGGCAGAACTTCCATAGGTTCCCTCCCCTCCCCTCCCCTGTTGTCCTCCATACCCCATTGCTGCCATCATCAGCCGTAAGGGAAAGCTGTTAGACAGTTCATTTTACACAAACTTAATGGAGCGGATGCCTATTGCTGTTTAATACGAGCACTGTCAGGGTATCTAAGCAAAAAGACTCAGCTGTCACAAGGTGACAGGTGCAGTTGAATTATTTGTCATGCTAAGCGTGATAAGGGCCTGGTGGAGTGGCGTCTGGTGATAGCACCTGTAGACTTGGCACTCCCTGCTCTTCAACTGAAATGTCACATGAATTAGAATGCAAAGCTAACCTTTGTTACAAAGATTATTGTGCCAATGTTGGCTTGTCATACAGTTCAAAATATAATGTTTTCCTGACAACCTTTCCTCTCATGCACAAAATGGCTTACAAATGTCTGCAACTAGGACTTTCCCAGGTAAATCATTAAAGAGGCACACATTGTGGAGGTACTAGTGTCTGGTATGTACTCCTATGCACAAGTTGATACCAATAAAACCAATGATTGTGCACTTTAGGAACAAGCATTTTAGTATCCAAATGCATATTAAAAACATGAATACATTATACAAATACAAAAATGACTGCATCTCATCTCTCATCTACATTGTTAAAGTCAGTGTTCAGCTACAAAATGTTTGCCATATTAGCACTGACGTAACATCCGTCAAAAAAACTCAAGGTAAGGTATCAATTACCAGTTTCTAGGAGAGTAAACAAGCCATCTACGCTTCTTGTCACTTTTGCTATAGCTATCACACAGAATCATAGCAACACATAACCTTCTGCCATTCGATATGCAAGCCAAATTTGTAAGCCAAAAGTCTATATAACATGGTAAGACCAAGGCTTTTTAACAGTTCCTGCACTCTAAAAATGCTACAGACGTGATGAAGACATTTTTCATACTATCCACTTTTTAGAAGTCAGCAAAATCCTTCCACACATTCTCCTATTTCAGAGGGACCCATACAATGTCATTAAACTGCCAGTTTAAGCAAGTGAAGCATGGAAAACATGTCCTTCTCGTCAAAACATCAAAGGATAATGCTTGCTGGCCTCTCTATCAAATTATGTGGTGATGGCACAGAAATACTCCCTTAGGGAGATTCAAGTTGTTTTATTATTCATAACAGAGTGTTCAGAAAAAAAATACCTGTACAAAAATACTGAAAATAGCCTGGTTAAAAAGCCAAACAAGGCAAGTTTCTGAATATGAAAGAAGTACATCATTAGAAGTTTTGATACTGCTACGTTTTAAGGAAAATCTTTAAACAGAAACAGAATTTTAACAAACCAATTTGATCCAAAATGCATATTGTATCTTTATCAGTCAGAAAGATGAAGTTGACATGTTATGGTTGTAACCATTTTCTTTTGACTACTGTCAAAAACATAAGAGATCATGTTTGGGCTTCTTGCACTTCATCAGAGATACATCGGATATGGGAAACTTCACTGCAAACGCATTAATGCCCACTGGATATTTGAGTGGCCACTCAGTTTATTTCTTCTTAAATGATAGGAGACATCTGTTAATTTGAATATAATATTTGTTTTACTATGTAAAAGATAAGATAATGATTAAATAATGAATTGCATCAAGTCACCCTCTGTGTTTATTCAGCAACACATAACTCCAAGTGGGTTGGTATGGGGGTAATGGAACTAACAATTCAAGTTGTGAAATTCCGTCAAAAAGGAGAATCCCCAAAAGCCTAGATGAGGCAATGCCCCCCATCACAAAGTATTTTCTGACTCTCATGGATGATGAGTTAAGCTTGTGTTCCTATGTTCTTCACCCTTGCTTTTATTCCTTTTTAGTGAATCTACAACAATGTACACTTGTCCACATTTCCCACAAAGCATCATTTATTTTGCAATAGTGGCTTCACCACCATTACAATGAAAAGCTGAGGAAATGGTAACAAATCTGTGTCATTTCTTGCAAGCAGACCTTGACTATAGAACAGGTGTTTACTTTAATGACATAGATTGGCCATCCCATCTGAGTCTGTAAATCAACTGTGCGTAATTTGGACTTGAGCCATGGTCAGACTACATGCAACGTAAAGATGAAGAAGGGGACCTTGTGGTTTAGCAGACACATTTTTGAGGAATTACTGTTTTTTTAGAGAAATATTATTTAATAAAGTCAAAAAGTATTATTAAATGGTACAGAGCTTACATGATAATAATGATAGGAGGTCCTCCAAAATAAATATTATTCGGTATTCAATTTCCAACAAGAGAAATTAATGCAGAAATATCAGCTGTACGTTTTTTTTTTTTTCTAATAACAATGATGATTCCCTGTTAAAGACCCAACACAATGAGCCCCCCTTACCAAATAATGAAAACTTATTTTAAAAGAGAAAATAATGCATACCTTAAGCTTTGCTAAATATAAATTCTAGCCACTCTGCTAAACCTCATACCAACCAAATGTGGACAATATCAACTTTTGAGTGAAAAACAATAAAGAATCACTGCTATAAGCAAAAAATAGATGCATGGTTCAGTAATTTTTCACAAAAAGATACAATCATTCAAGTACATGCCTGACGCACAACCTCAATGCTGTTGAATAAAGTGCCTGGAGTTAGAGTTGAGTCAGCCTATGAGTGTATGCCTTGCTTCAGCACAAAGTCACATAAAATCTCTTCATCCGCCATCGTAATATGTGGTGACAATACAGTAAAACACTGTCTGTGCTAAGGCCTGAAAAATGTCCAATGTTATTTATTCTAGTGCTTTAACTTTAGCCACGCTTATCTGACAATGAATCAGTTATTTCAGGATTGTAGTGTCTTTTGTGTCTTTGAAGCACATTAGCAATTATGTCTCTTTGGATAATATACAGAATGACTGGTGGCTATGGTGAACTATGGCGGTACTAAAGTACCACACAAAGGTCAACCTGACATCCAAAAATAAAATAAATCCTTTCCAAATGCAACTGAATTTCTTATTATCCTTAAAAGGAGCATTTTAACCTAAATAGATATTCTTGTGTCCTTCTACCATTTTATCAATCCACCACGTTAAAAGCCTCAGATTACTATAATTTAGTATATGGTTACATCAAAGGCTGTCAAAACATTACATAGCTGCATCTACGCCACCATGACTTCCCACATACAACACTTTCCTGTGCTAGTGATTCCAACAAAGTACCACACACTTGCATTAGCTACCTCACACATGGTTGACCAGAATTTCAGATCTTTCTGTGACCAATGTTGGCTGGCTAGTTAATCAATAGCAATTTCTTTATTAAGAAAATGTGGACAAGAACTAATGGAATTGCTTGATCTCAAACTCCTGTATATGGAAACCAAAGGTGAAACCATCAAGGTACATGTTTGAGTAAGTAAAACTCCCATGTCTCAATGCTGAACCATCATTAGATGGGTGAGTAAGTGCCACATTAAAGTTTTTGCTGAAGTCAACATGAAATAATTTAAATGTTTTGCTTACACGCCAATAATGGCAAAAAGGGGTAGGGATATTTTCAATGATGAATTGATTAGATAACAGCTTGGAGCCTGGAGTGACTGGAGATGTTGGTGCAGAAAACATTAAAACTGCATTTACTTAATAATATATTTGTTTTGAAAGCTAAAATTACATGATATTACCACAGCTGGGACAGTGTCAATGAAACACAATACGACGTCTCACAATCTTCATTATTTTAATCAATTAACAAAGTTCTATTACAATCAAAAGTAGAATTGCGTTCATCCCTCTGTGGTACTTTCAGCTTCTGACTCAGCATGGCTACGTTTATCTGACTGAACTGTGCATTATGGTATCAGTTACTGTGTGTTATTACCAGTTATGAATTTCAGGATAAAACCATGGGAGCAACCATGTATTCGGGTAGAAGTTGTTAACTGCGTATGTGCAAAAATGTTTTTCATTTTTTTATTTGCATATGCGATTGAAATTGTCACACATTAGAGTCCTGTTGTGAAGGTGTTGGAAGCCTTCATGTGTTTTGAACTCATTGAGAAATAAAGGGATAACTAGCTTTGTCAACCATAAAAAGCCCAGCCATAGACAATTTGATGGCCCAGGATGTTGGCCTTTTATCCTAACCTTTCTCTGACCAGTGTGTTCTTTTGCCCATCTTAATCCTTTCCTTGTATTGGCCTGTCTGAGATATGGCTTTTTCCTTGCAACTCTGCATAAAAGGCCAGCATCCTGGTGTTGCCTCTTCTCTGTTGACGTTGAGACTGGTGTTTCGCGGGTACTATTTAATGAAGCTGCCAGCTCAAACTAGACATTCTAATGTATTTGTCCTCCTGCTCAGTTGTGCACCAGGGCCTCCCACTCCTATTTCTATACTGGTTACAGACAGTTTGTGTTGTTCTGAGAAGAGAGTAGTACACGTTGTATGAGATCTTCAGCTTCTTGGCAATTTCACACATGGAATAGCCTTCATTTCTCAGAACAAGAATAGACTGACAAGCTTCACAAGATAGTTTATCATTTCTGGCCATTTTGAGCCTGTAATCGAACCAACAATTGGTTGATGCTTCAGATACACAACTAGTCAAAAGAAGGCAAATTTTTTGGCTTCTTTAATCTGCACAACAGTTTTCAGTTGTGCTAACATGATTGCAAAAGGGTTTCTAATGATCACATAGCCTTTTACAATTATACACTTGGATTAGCAAACACAACGTACACTTGTAACACAGGACAGATGTTTACTAATAATGGGCCTCTGTACACATTTGTAGTCATTTCCAGCTACAATACTCATTTACAACATAAAACATTTCTACACTGTAGCTCTGATCAATTTTATGTTATTTTAATGGACAGAAAATTTGCTTTTCTTTTGACCCCAAACTTTTGAACGGTAGTGTAGCTTTCAAAATGTTGCCAAAAGGTGCTCAGCATGTGGGACCTCCTTCAACACTGTTATAAAAGCATTCTGGGTGAATACCTCATAAAGCTGGGTGATAGAATGCAAACAGTG
Source organism: Esox lucius (assembly GCF_011004845.1). NCBI lineage: Eukaryota > Metazoa > Chordata > Actinopteri > Esociformes > Esocidae > Esox > Esox lucius. The sequence goes on from NC_047576.1 coordinate 17,142,299, forward strand.
TGGAAAACAGGAATCAAGGCATAAGATGGCTACATTGAGCAATCCACAATATGAAATGTATTTTGATCTGTTTAACACTTTTTTGGTTGCTACTGTATGTGATTCAATATGTTATTTCATAGTTTTGTCTTCACAATTATTTAACATTTTACAGTGTGAAAAAAACATATATCAAATAAAAATAAAGAAATACCCAGATGAGTAGATGTGTCCAAACTTTTGAAAGGAACCGTATAAACAGCTATTAATGGGGTCAACATAGCAGATTTTAATAGATCTGATGATAATTTAAATCACTTTGGTTTTGCAGTAAATTGCAACGTTAACACTATTTAGCAATGCTCAGTAAGAACGAACAGTATCCCTCAACACGAGCTCAGCCATGCTTTAAACAATATTTTGCAAACAGTGGTTCAGAGTTATACTATTAACTTACAATGAATATACACTCAAATCTAGCCTGCACATCATATTAAGAATAGCAGGCAATCTCACATAAGTCTGCAAATCCGATGATAGATGCATGGACTGTTCAATAACTTAGGTACATTTTAATGGGGAAACCTTGCTTCCCACACTCTAACCACTAAATGACTTCCACCCATCCCTCTACCAAGCCAGTGTCATGTTGTGTTTGTAACCAACGGGAATTTACCACATACGACGAAGAAAAATTTACTTTAACTGCCCTCCAACTGGAAATTACAAGTTCAAAACTCTTACATGGTGATCTCTGATGTCACCTACTAAGGACATGCTTTATCTTATATACTGGGGTTGTTTCAGACTTATTTTGGGGTGTTCGTGCGCATAACTAAAAGTTGAGTATGAGCCCTTTTATCATGATTGGTCAACCTCAGCAGTGATGAAAAGGATGGTTGTTACATCCTCATAGTTGTTTAATGGGTGAACCAAAGTGAGTGTGTATCATTTGTATACAGTAATTGCGTGTATGTGTGTATACAACAAGACAAAGGTGAAGTGTAAGACTGTGCTTTTCTTCCACTACGACGCCTTTAATTTTTTTTTTCATTCTGAAAGCATAATTATTTTCCACCATAGCATGCCTTTGAAAGTACAGCGGATATAAAAAGTCTACACACCCCTGTTAAAATGCCAGGTTTTTGTCATGTAAAAGAATGAGACAAATAAATCGTGTCAGAACTTTTTCCACTTTTAATGTGAACTATAATGTGAACAATTCAATTGGGGGAAAAATGAAAAATAAAAACCTTACAATAACCTGGTTGCATAAGTGTGCACACCCACTTAAAACTGGGGATGTGGTTCAGAATTAACCAATCACATTCAAACTCATGTTAAATAGAAGTCATTACATGCCTGCCATCATTTAAAGTGACTCTGATTAATCACAAATAAAGTTCAGCTGTTCTAATAGGATTTTCCTGACATTTTCTTAGTTGCATCCCAGAGCAAAAGCCATGGTCCACAGAGAGATTCAAAAGCATCAGAGGGATCTTATTGTTCAAAGATATCAGTCAGGAGAAGGGTACAAAATAATTTCCACAGCATTTAATATACCATGGAACACAGTGAAGACAGTCATCATCAAGTGGAGAAAATATGGCACAACAGAGACATTACCAAGAACTGGATGTCCCTCCAAAATTTATGAAATGGCGAGAAGAAAACTGGTCAGGGAGGCTTCCAAGAGGCCTACAGCAACATTAAAGGAACTGCAAGAATTTCTGGCAAGTACTGGCTGTGTGCTACATGTGACAACAATCTCCCGTATTCTTCATATGAATGGGCTATGGGGTAGGGTGGCAAGACGGAAGCCTTTTCATACAAAGAAAATCATCCAAGCCCAGTTGAAGTTTGCAAAAACAAACATCAAGTCCCCCAAAAGCATGTGGGAAAATGTGTTATGGTCTGATGAAACCAAGGTTGAACATTTTGGCCATAATTCCAAAAACAACACTGCACATCTCCCAAAGAACACCATACCCACAGAGAAGATTGATAATAGCAGCATCATGTTTTGGGGCTGTTTTTCTTCAGCTGGAACAGCTTAGTCAGGGTGGAGGGAATTATGAACTGTTCCAAATACCAGGCAATTTTGGCACAAAACCTTCAGGCATCCGTTAGAAAGCTGAAGATGAAGTTCACCTTTCAGCACGACAATGACCCAAAGCACACATCCAAATCCACAAAAGCATGGCTTCACCAGAATGGCCCAGCCAGAGCCCAGATCTGAATCCAATTGAACATCTGTGGGGTGATCTGAAGAGGGCTGTGCACAGCCCTCTTCAGAGGGCAGTCTGACAGATTTGGAGCGCTTTTACAGAGAAGAGTGGGTGAATATTGACACGTCAAGATGTGCCATGCTAATAGACTCCTACCCAAAAAGACTGAGTGCTGTAATTAAATCAAAAGGTGCTTCAACAAAGTATTAGTTTAAAGGTGTGCACACTTATGCAACCAGGTTATTGTGAGTTTACAAAAAAAATCCCCCTCAAAGATTTCCGTTTGTTTTTCAATTTAATTTTTCACGTTATAGATAACATTAAAGGTGGAAACATTTCTGACATGATTTATCTTTGTCTCATTCTTTTACATCACAAGAACCTGACATTTTAACAGGGGTGTGTAGTCTCTTTATATCCACAGTAATATCGGTAATATCGAAGGGAAGAATGTTTATACCAAGAAATTAGTCAATTATATGTATCGATGAACCATGCCCTACAGAATTCATGTTTCAACTGTCCTTTTAGTTTTCTACGTTTTCACACTGCCTACTAAACCCAGACCTTAAAACCTGTCACATTCTGCCTTGTGACAATTACTGTTGTGTAATATGTGTAGGTGGCATGCACGTTTTACAGTCTTTTTTAGATATTCCAGAGGTAGCTCTCTCATTGTGTTATGAGGTTAGTTGTGCATATAGTACATTCATTTCCTTTCATTTCTTTGTACAGAACCAACCATCTTCACTAACATCATACCTTACCATGTACATTTTAATTTACACAGCGTAGCATCATGCTTTCCACTTCTGGGTTTCCCTAGAATTGAGCAGGGTTGTCCAGGTCGGTTACTGTTACCACAGTTACTGATCAAACTACGACGATAACTAGCCATACTAGACTGCATAACAGACTTGGCTAGTCATTGTTACAGTGTATATTTTACTCACTAGTCTTACTGCTACTGCAGTGTCGCTTTTTCATATACCAACTGCCCCCCATCGAATTGTTGTAAAATAGTTTAATAAAAATGAGCTCGAACTTGGCAAGTTCATTTCTTACTAAACTATCCAGGAATATCCCCAAATGAGCAGATGTTGCTGGTGGCTGCTTCTTGTGGATTTGGATCTGCAGATTATTGAAAGACTGCTAATGCTTGTCAATATAATACACTGCTCAACACTCAACACTCAAAAAACATCGGGTCTTGATGAAGGAAATATATTAAAGATCAAAACTTTTACTGAACATTGTGTAAATCGTTGAGAACACAATGACATAATAACGGTCAATGGAAACCAAAACCACCAACCGATTAGGAGCTGGATTCAAACATACACCGAAAATCAAAGTAAACTATTGAAATCACAGCGAGTTCCAACTTGCGTGCATTTCGTCACGACAACTCATAACGTGACTCAGTAGTGTGTATGGCCCCCACGTGCCTGTATGCACTCCCAACAACATCTGGACATGCTCCTGATGGGACGGCGGATGTAAGCCTGGGGGATCTCCTCCCTGACCTGTGAGGTCCTTGATGGTCTTTGGCGTTACTTGGTGACGTTGGATTCACAACATCGGACACAAAACGTCCCAGAGGTACTCAATTGGATTCAGGTCTGTGGAACGTGAGGGCCAGTTAATGGCATCAATGCCTTCGTCATCCAGGTAATGCCTACATACTCTGGCCACATGATGCTGGGCATTGTCCTGCACCAGGAGGAACCCAGGGCCCACTGCACCGGTGTAAAGTCTGATGATGGTTCTGAGGATTTCATGCTGGTACCTAACAGCAGTCAGGGTATAGTTGGCTAGCACATGGAGGCCTGTGCGACCATTCAAGTATATTTCTCCTCAGACCATCACTTACCTTCTTCCAAACTGGTCATGCCGGATGATGTTGCAGGCAGTATAATGTTTACCATGGCATCTTCAGACACTTTCACGTCTGTCAAATGTGCTTAGTGTGAACCTGCGTTTCTGGAGCTTAGTAATTTCCGCATTGATGGAAACGTACTGTAGCATATATAGGGGATATTTATATGCCATAAATTAACATCATTGTCTGAATGGAATAACCCGTGTTAATGAATACGCCTGAAGATATTTAGTCAAGTCAAGCGAGGCCGCTTTCAATATAGCTTTCAACATACAAATTTGAATTACAAATAATATACAATATATTTGAATTGTCCTCCTCACTGACTTCACTAGTTAGCAGTAATGAAAATGACTACCCAAAAAGCACATAGATCACTGCTGTGTCTGAAAATTAATTTCACATTAACACAGGACTGTAAGAATTAAGTAATGTCTGACATTTCAGATGTGACATTATATATAAATCAAGCAGATCTGTCATACCACACACATATGGGCTCTCTACAGGTAGCCAAGATGCTTGGTGTGGTGACACCACATTCATGAACACCTGACTAGGCTTGGCTTTAGTCACAAGCTTACTGGTCTTGTTTGAGAAAAATCATTAATGCTCATCTCCACGTGGGGTTCTTTAACCATGTGATCCACATTACATTGGAGCAGCCAGATGCATACGTGCAGCCAGAAAAGCAGCAGCCTCTTTGTGTTTTCTCAACAATGTCTGGAGTCAGAAAAGCTCTGGCTGGCTTATTCAGAGGGCTCCATTCAGCGTTAAGCTATCTGCCTGTCAGACAGGAGAGGTCACAACAGGTGTCCCACACTCTCTTTTCAGGAGCACTTGGCTCACATCCATGGTTTCCTTAGTGAAGGCTATGCATCATTACCGCACTTTAAATGCTGAAACATCCAAGAGGCTGAATCTTCAAACCATTTCCCAGAAACTTCTCCCAGACTACAAACTGAAAACCTATTCTCTTCGGTGGGAGATTTTGTTTTGTGTCCATTAACAAGGTTAAGAGAGACTTATAGTGATACAAAGACCTGTATTGACCTACCTGGCTTGAGTGTCAAACATTTCAAAGCAATATTTGTTTCCCCTGAAACCTACAAAGTGTGGAATGTAGAAGTTATGATAGGTAAGTCAAGTTTCCTTTACCTTTTTATAGTTTAGATTTGAGGAAGATACTACAAGACATTTAACAATAGGGCATTTATATTTGAAATAAAACACTTTTTGTCAGTATCCATTTTAATATGAATTAATGCATACTGTACCTTACATACAATGGACATACTACATATCCATTGTAAAAGTGCTAAGAACATGACCTGTTGAACCTGAATGCCATCATATTAGTTGGAAAAAGATGCTCAAAGCTGACCTATTTCGCAAAAGCTGGTACAGTTTAAAAACAGGGTTGACAAAATATTTTCAAATTACTTGGAAAGAATATATTAAACATATAGAACTTTTCTCTATATTTCTATATTATGTTGAAGATTTGACCCTATTGTATATCAGCTGAGACATAACAAGCTCCGGAATATGGGGTGGGATTCATGTTTAGACGATCAAAGTGCTGAAACTAAAATGTATACAGTGCCTTGCAAAAGTATTCAAATCCCTGACCAATTCTAGAATTTTATTGAATTACAGATGGTATATTGACAATTTCTCCTGTTTGATATTTCAAAACACTGACACTTAAATTCTATTACCTATTTCAATGTTATATTGGGTTCATGTTGGGAAATATTGTAAAAAATTTTTTTTAAAGTTAGTATTCAACCCCCACCCATTTCGCTGCAAAAACAGGTCTTGGTAAGTCTTTTGTTAAATATATAAAAGCTTTAGACACACAGGGATTTTGGCCCATTCTTCTTGGCACATGTGCTCCAGGTTATTCAGGTTGGTTGGACAACAATTGTGGTCCGCGTTTTTCAAATATTGCCACAGATTATAAATGGGATTGTAATCAGGGCTTTTACTGAGCCACTGGAAGACATTCACCTTTTTGACACACTCCAATATGACATTGAACTTCTGGAATTTTCCTACTGAAAGGTGAATTTCCACCCAAGCTTTTTATTGCAAACTGAAACTGGTTCTCAAACAGTATTTTCCTGTATTTTGCGCTATCCATTTTCGCTTAACTTTTAACATGATGCCAAGTCCCTGCTGATAATTTTCCCTTTTGCATGATACTGCCTCCACTATATGTTTTAGTACATGGGTAGTATTAGTTTTGTGCCACACACAGCACTTTGAGTTTAGGCCAAAAATATATTTTGGTCTCATCTGACCACAAAAGCTTTTCCAACATTGCAGCTGGGTCACTCCTATGTTTTCAGATGGAACGTTTTCAGTAACAGCTTCTTTCTTGTCATCTTGACATCAAAAATTTATTTATTTTAAATTAACAATTACTATTAAAGTATAACTTATTTATTTTTAAGTAAGATTCAAAAACGTATTAAATAATCAACAAACGTTGGCCTTGAAAGAGAACGTTTTTCTCAGTGCTTAAGTCTCTGACCAAACCAAATTCATACTGACATTAGAAATCGTTAAATATCTACTTGATATACAGCTCTGGAAAGTGGTGAGGTGGTCTCTTCATTATTTCCAGAGCCGTATGTAGATAAAATAGTTTAAAGACACTGCAGTCAGAACATCGCAATAATACTAAATAGAACTTTCAGACTAGTGACAAAGGTCCAGTATTAGAGACTGAATGGAGTGAAATGTTAACTAACTAAAGTTTTTATCCACACTGCACTCCTGCTGTTATTTGTTGACTAGTGCTTGTTATTGAGATACACTAGTTGAGGTATTGCGCTCCTCATGATGATGGTGACTTTGTTATTCTTGCTAAGGTCTGACATAAGTATTAAATATTATAATTGATACTACTGAATGTGTTGAAAATGGAGATCAGAACCATTGCAACGAATCATACCAAATTGGAATCAATTTGGAATCTTATTTCAGAGCTCTTGACATGATCTTTGCACTATTACTCCAATCCCAGCCACTGAATTCTGTAGCTCCTTCTAAGCTCCTTTTACCTTTAGAATGTTTTAACATACAGTTAAAAAAAGAAATCTGAACAGATTTCATGGGCAAACCTGAATAGAAATATTTGTTCAATATTGCCATTTAACATTTAGGACTTAACGCTTAAGTTTGTTAACGCTTGACTTGTTAATCTGCATATATTTTGTTGACATCATTAATCACATTTGCAGTTCATCACATGGAAATTTCAAGAATCTTTTTTCTAATCTTTTAGAATCTCTGTTACTCTGTTAAGACAAGTGCAAAGGCCACATTTATCAAGCGCACATAGAAACAATCCTTCATTTGTAATTATGAAATCAAAAATACTCACTCAAAGAAATAGTTTAAATTTAAATAAATTAAATAAAGTAGCCTGTTGAGGAACGGTTAATGAATTCACAATACAAAAATAATGAAATCAAAACAAATTATGTTTACAATTCTGAATCACACACTTGACCACTCTACATTTGAGAAGCAGTTCCCACATTCTATCATTATGCATCGTTCTTATGCATGGTTATTGCTTTGCATAAATGTACGAACATTCTCAAGCCAACATTCATATTTATACACCAATCAGCCATAACATTATGACCACCTGCTTAATATTGTGTAGGTCCCCCATTTGCCACCAAAACAGCCCTGACCTGTCAAGGCATGGACTCCATTAGACCTCTGAAGTTGTGTTGTAATATCTGGCACCAAGATGTTAGCAGCAGATCCTTTAAGTCCTGTAAGTTGTGAGGTGGGGCCTCCATGGATCGGACCTGTTTGTCCAGCACATACAACAGATGCTCGATTTGATTGAGATCTGGGGAATATGGAGGCCAAGTCAACACCTTGAACTCGTTGTTGTGTTCCTCAAACCATTCCTGAACCATTTTAGCTTTGTGGCAGGGTTCATTAACCTGCTGAAAGAGGCCAATGCCATCAGGGAATACCGTTGCCATGAAAGGGTGCACATGTTCTGAAACGATGCTCAAGTTGTTGGTACAGTGGGGAGAACAAGTATTTGATACACTGCCAATTTTGCAGGTTTTCCTACTTACAAAGCTTGTAGAGGTCTGTCATTTTTTATCATAGGTACACTTCAACTGTGAGAGACAGAATCTAAAGCAAAAAGTCCAGAAAATCACATTGTATGGTTTTTAAATGATTAATTTGCATTTTATTGCATGACATAAGTATTTGATCATCTACCAACCAGTAAGGATTCCAGCTCTCACAGACCTGTTAGTTGTTCATTAAGAAGCCCTCCTGTTCTCCACTCATAACCTGTATTAACTGCACCTGTTTGAACTCGTTACTTGTATAAAAAACACCTGTCCACACACTCAATCAAACAGACTCCAACCTCTCCACAATGGCTAAGACCAGAGAGCTGGGTAAGGACATCAGGGATAAAATTGTAGACCTGCACAAGGCTGGGATGGACTACAGGACAATAGGCAAGCAGCTTGGTGAGAAGGCAACAACTGTTGGCACAATTATTAGAAAATGGAAGAAGTTTAAGATGACGGTCAATCTCCCTCGGTCTGGGGCTCCATGCAAGATCTCACCATGTGGGGCATCAATGATCATGAGGAAGGTGAGGGATCAGCCCAGAATTACATGGCAGGACCTGGTCAATGACCTGAAGACAACTGGGGCCACAGTCTCAAAGAAAACCATTAGTAACACACTATGCCGTCATGGATTAAAATCCTGCAGCGCAAGCAAGGTCCCACTGCTCAAACCAGCGCATGTCCAGGCCCATCTGAAGTTTGCCAATGACCATCTGTATGATCCAGAAGAAGAATGGGAGAAGGTCATGTGGTCTGATGAGACAAAATTAGATATTTTTGGTCTAAACTCCACTCGCCGTGTTTGGAGGAAGAAGAAGGATGAGTACAACCCCAAGAACACCATCCCAAACAAAGCATGGAGGTGGAAACATCATTCTTTGGGGATGCTTTTCTGCAAAGGGGACAGGACGACTGCACCGTATTGAGGGAAAGAAGGATTGGGCCATGTATCGAGAGATCTTGGCCAACAATCTCCCTCAGTAAGAGCATTGAAGATGTGTCGTGGCTGGGTCTTCCAGCATGACAATGACCCGAAACATACAGCCAGGGCAACTAAGGAGTGGCTCCGTAAGAAGCATCTCAAGGTCCTGGTGTGGCCTAGCCGTCTCCAGACCTGAACCCAATAGAAAATCTTTGGAAAGAGCTGAAAGTCCGTATTGCTCAGCGACAGGCCCAACACCTGAAAGATCTGGAGGATGTCTGTATGGAGGAGTGGGCCAAAATCCCTGCTGCAGTGTGTCAAGAACTACAGGAAATGTATGATCTCTGTAATTGCAAACAAAGGTTTCTCTACCAAATATTAAGTTCTGCTTTTCTGATGTATCAAATACTTATGTCATGCAATGTTTCATGCAAATCATACAATGTGATTTTATGGATTTTTGTTTTGGATTCCGTCACTAAAAATTACAGACTTCTACATACTTTGTAAGGGGGAAAACGTGCAAAATCGGCAGTGTATCAAATACTTGTTCTCCCCACTGTATGCTTTACAGAGATAAAGGTTGTTCGGAGAATTGGGCATTGAGGATGAGTCTCTGAAACTCCCAGTGGTTTAGAAGCACATCCACATATTTGACACAGAAAAGTCATTTTCGAACAAAGCTAGGCAGTTCTCTGACAACCCGAGGTTGCTTAGTCTGTGGATTAGGATGAGGTGGTTAATGAAGTCAAAGGCTTTGGCATGGTCAATAGAAACAACTGCACATTACTGCTTGCTGTCGATAACGGTTATTTATGTTATTTAAGAATTGTGTTGCTGATAAGCAAGGCAGAATAGAAATCACAGCATAACTGTTTTTGTCTAGTTTGTCACCTCCTTTGAACACAGGACTGAACGTTGCATCTTTTCAATCAACTGTAGGAGGATTACAGAAATGATTGAACAGGCAGATGATGGGGCTGCAATAATAGGGGCGGACAGCTTCAGAAAAAAGTGGTCCAGATCTTCAGACCCCACTAATTTGTACAAGTCCATATTTTCGAATTCCTTATGAATCTGCCCCACTCGATCTGGATTAAAGGAGAAACAGGGAATTTCGAGGGAAAGCTCTACATGAAACAAGAGCAGCATTGCTGGCAGCAGGAATAGGCATTGCAGATCTGAATGCGTGGCCAGCCATAACAAATTGCTTATTAAAGCTTTCAATATTCCTAGTTTGGTCAGACATAACAATGATTGTATCTTGCGGTAGGAAGCTGAGAGAATGTGTTTTAATTTTCCATGGACATCAGAACATTTTCGGGTTACAGTCATAGGCAGCAAGATTTGTTAGCAAAAACATACCTTAATATTCCAAATTGACTGACTGTACTTGTTTATAGTATTCCTAAATATCTGTGTCTCAGAAGGCTTTATGGAGGCTTTTACCAGTGTCAGAGTTTGTGCTGGATCACCGATCCAGTGATGAACCAGAGGCTATAGCATGTTATAATATTTTGCTAAGCCGAGCATGTTTATTAAGAATTGTGAATTGTGTTTTTTTATTTTTTATTAGGACCAATCATCATCAACAGATGATAAGGAATAAGGTTGATTTTATGCCAGAGTACATATAGGTAATGTTTTAGGAAACATTTGACCATAATTAGAGGGCATTTGACTGAGGTACTGTACCAGACACAGGCAATGATAGTGATCACTAAGGCCTTACCCGAGAACTGCATTGGTAAACTTGGCAGACATGTTTGTGAGAATATCGATAAGAGTGCTCTCATTCATAGACAGAGATTTAGAGCACTCAGCTGTAGTTGCATGAGAGAAGGGGTATTAAGCCTAGTTCAAATCACTTTATAAAATAAACTCTGAGGACAGGTCAGGGGCAATTAGTTCACCGATTGTGGTCAGGGCTGATGGGCTCTGTAACAGGCAGCCACAGTAAGAAAGTTGTTTTTAGAGAATGTGACTTTTACAAGTAAAATCTCAAACTGTTTAGTCAAAGATCACCTCTCCTATATTATTGCCAGGGATGGAAATCTCTCAGTTAGTAATATATATTCTAAAACAGATTTCTGATATGGCCAATACATCAGGTTTAAAAGTGAGTGCTAATGCAGTCAATGCATCAAGCTTAGGGTGAAAACTTTGGAAATGATAATGCATAAATCCAAGGTGTATCGGTTGCAGAAATCATCAAATGACACCTCATTAGAATTCTGCATGACAACATTGCTTAAAGAATCTACAGGGCCTGTATTTAAAAGAACATTGTGCATAATCAACAGTAGTACGATGATGAGCTAAGACTAAAAACGTTATGTGCAGGCTGGGTTATTGATGGGATTGGAGAAAGGGGCGTGATAAAAATGATATGGTTTAAAATTATGTTGTAACGTCTATGGAAAATAAGAAAAAATAAAAACTGTGAATCCCTTGTGACTTATTCAGAGGGTTTCATAAATTGGTCTGAAACAGGCTGTGCGTAGATTGTTTAAAAATTAATTAACTGACAGAACAGAGTGCTCTTACTGACGGTGTTAAATATGGTTTCCTGGGCATAACAAAGGGGGTCCCAGAGGGGAAAAATTCTTGGTCTGATTCTTTACACTGTTTACAATATTGGTTTAACCAAAAAAATAAAAAAAGAGAATAAATCATCTGTATGCATATGACACTATGGTGTATGCTATTGCCTCACGACTGAGCAGGCTATTTTGGAGCTCAATCTGCCTTTGTTGACTTGAAATTGTAGTTTGAAGAAAAGCCAATACCTATTGAATGATTTAACCAAAATACCTATTGAATGATTTAACCATGCCTTGGATGGTGCCCCTATTGATCGTGTCCCCGCTTACATTTCTAGACATCAGTAATGATGATATCCTCTCTTTCAAAATCCTGTTTATTGTAAAAGATGCATTCCGGGATTCGAGTTCTTCTAGCTTCCATTGTTAGAGCCATTGATATAATCTTACAAATTCTGTCCAGAACATTATGTCCGCAACATCACTGGTAGCTAGGTTGAATTTTCTCATTGTCATTTGTCACAACAATCCATCATTCCACTCTGTCCCAGCCTGGAATTAGCATTATTAGCATTGACCAAATTCATTAATTGAAACTGTGTAACCCAAGCAACAAAAACTGCATTGCAACTCCAAAACATCACTTTAATTTGTATTTATTTTGCCATTCACATTAGCATTAATCTCCAAGTAACTGTGCTTTAAGATGGGTGCTTTTATGGTTATTCAGAGTTAGAGGATCTTTAAATAGAAAAATGCATTTAATGATTGAGTTTTGCATATTATCTATTCTACACATTCTTCAATGGATTTTTACATAGTCAGTTTGCCGTAATAGGCTACTTCAGCAGCTGGTTGACACATTTAATATCATTTGTGCAATTAGTGATTAGAAAATATCAAGCCTTTTAGCAACTGAACCATTAATGATGCCCTCGACAGTGCTCAGCAGCCGTTAACTAATGCATATTTCCCAGTTCAAAAATGTTACATGTTCTGCATATATAGTGTAACTAAACACCATCTGTAAAGGCCGTAAACCTATTTAATACTATAACAGATACGCAAGTTGATGCCCTTCTCGTAAATTGTTTTGTTAGAATGCAATGTTGGAAATGCAGTATTTAATATATGACAAAATGTAAGTCTTTTGTATATTTAACTGAAATTACTTACAGTTGTTAGGAATTCAAAACAAAGCAGTGTAAGATCCTTATATTTTACATGGAACTCTCTATTGAGATTGATTTTTTTAGTCCTAGACTAGACTTATCTGTGTCTTCAAATGTATAAAGTGAATATCAAACTCCCCAAACTGTACCCTGATTATGCAGAATTGCATTTCATACACTGAAACCTGATGGCACAACTAAAAGCACAAGGGTCATACCACATGGTGTAATTGTTACCCAAATTTAACTGCAGTACCTTCTTTCTGATACCTGGCTATCTTACCAAAATATAACCCACAGACAACACCCCAAAGTAGCTGAATATGTTAAATTGGGCTTTTTGGCCCATGGTGTAAATAAGGTTAAAGAGACATAATATAATTTGTACATTAAACTTATCAATAGCCATGCAGTTACAAAACATTTTCTAAATCAGTGGTTTGAAACCTGAATGCCATAGCTGAAATGTATGGCATATGAGACAAAATACTAAGCGTACAAAACAATCCTGTTTAATTGCATTGGTTACGAGTTCAATATAGCAATAAGGCACCTCGGGACTTAGGTAAATTGCCAAGTTACCACTGCTAAAGGGTGTATCCGGCACTCCTCAGTCAGTTATGCCTTAGAACAGCCATATGTATAGTGTACTGGCCAGACCATCATTGAATAAATATAAGCCCAAAAATAAATAGCCTAGTACTACAAAATTGTGCATATTACATACATATCTTGGTTTAGGTTACATAAGGTGGGTTCAGCTGAAATAGTAGGGAGAAATATATTTCTTCCATGGTGTGGTACGTCTTTGTGATAATGATGACTTTTTCCAAGTGTTTTACTTAGCTCAATGTAAATGTTTACCGGTTGCAAGTTCACATTTCAATCAGAAGGTTGTATCATATGAAGTACCTAACCAGATTGATAATGTAACAGTACGAAATGCATAAAACATGGAAGAGGCAGGTGCAGAGAATAGAAAAGCAAAATTCATTAATTATTGTAGACTTTAAGCATAGAATGGCTATTGTAAGCCAAAAGCAAAAAACAGTAGGCACATAACTATACATATAACTGTAACCACAATTCTACAAACCCCCTTAATATGGTGAGGCACCACAAAGAAACATGGCGATTTGTAAAATATTCTTCAAATCTACAGTATAATTAGCATGTCAAAGCTAAATGTGAAATTTAACCGTGAGATCTCAATCAAACATTAATAGTAAGCAATAAATTTAAAGATATCATATTTGGCAATACAGGCATACTTTAATGTAATATTCAGATGAATGGACAAAGCAATATACCAAGAAATCGGAAACGCATGCTGCAACAATTCAAACATGCCAAAACTCACTGGTGAAACCTGCTATCATGTGCCAAGTAGGTACCGATATAGCCATTCAAAATGTTTCATTATCGTCACGGTGACAACAATGCACCATGTTCCGTTGTGTCATCAAAACCAGAATTCTCTGTGATCCATTGTTAACCCACAAGAAAAAAAGAGAGCGATGTTTCTTTAATTTTCTGCCTTCGTTGGCTGCTGTGGATCCCACGGCAAACGTGGCAAGGGTTAAAAACTGTACCATGCTCTCTCTACTATCAGCATGCCACGCCATTTTACCAGTGCTTTATATTCCTTCCTATCTTTTTTACCCACATCAGAAGCAACTTCCTGTTAGCTAGAAAAGGCATTCAAAGCGAGTTAAAGAAACAGAGAAAAACATTACAGCCACATTAGTGAAGGGTCATTGTCTGGGGCTTACCGTGGTTGAGACGGAAAGGCCCCGAACCCGTCAAAAACTATCGACCACGTCCGGGAGCAGGACCTGCAAGAAAAGAGAACAACAAAGACAGTTTGTGACGAAGCTGAGACGCAGCAGTCTTGGAAGAGTGAAATCAATTGTGACATTTTTCATTTATTTGTAAATGCCTCTTTGGCGGTGCACTCACTTGAAACGACAGTTTAGCTCTTACGGAATAAGCGAGGTGATGGTAAAATAGAAGAATCCTGACAGTTGCTTTAATGAGATGCTGCATTAGGGCCACTCTCTTACACTTTCCTCTCGCCCAGGAGCACACCCTTCACTTCCAATCTCACACCCAAGTCATTTGGAAATTGTTAACCCTGAAAAAGACTACACTAACCCTCATTTAAACCGTATGGCTGAAACTGTCTTTGGTGGTTTATATTGTCAGAACTACATTTAATCATTCAAATGTCTAAATATTAAATGATAGTGCTTTTCCAACCCGATTGAAAAAACAAATAGCAAATTGCATTATACTGGCTCTCCATTTTTCATAACTTTGTGGTTGACTCTTATATTGTCTGATATTGTATTTCAAATTATCCACACTGCTTAGCTGTAAGTTGGTTGAAAGTGGTACAGTTGGTATGGTTCCTCTGAAATGCTAAATTTTTTCATGGTATCAGGATTCATGGCACCCCATAATCAGTGCTTAAAGTTGTAAAGTATCCATTATTGTTATCAAAACTATCATTTTACATTTAATAAGGATCCAAGTATGTACAGGTAACAGACTAAATAAAGGAAAATAATAGTACAGTCTTGTACTGAAGTTATAACCATGTGTTTTTTAATATCCTGTGAAATCATACTTGGAATGTTTCCCCAAACATTTAACCATGACACGGTAGCTGCTAAGATAATAAAACATTGTTGTTTGGTTTTCCTATTGGCTGCCAGTACCTGTCCCTTCACATTCTGCGCTGGAATGTGAATTATTTAATGTTATTTGTCAACCTGGAACTTATTAAAATAAGCATTTTGGATGTTTGGGACAGTACCTATACTGTACCCTAATTTGGTACACATCACTTATTTCATCTTGTCTAAAAAGAACCTAGCATTATCTCAGATTAATTTAAGTGTGCAGAAGGTCCTGGGGTGAGGGTTATGCACTGCTCTCTGTTTTGATTGTTTGTCACTCTTATTTAAAATTCTAAACCAATTAATTATTTGCATGATGATACTTTTCAGCTGAAGAGACTTTAGATATGGGTTGTGGCTATAACTTTGGTTAGTTAAAAAGCAATCACAGAATAGGAATATTTTAAATTTAAATCATAGCAGACTATTATGTCACAACAGTGCATCTTTTTGAAAAAAGATGTTAGACACTCAAAATATGCTTTCAACAGTTGAATGAATATATCCAACTAAAGTTTTGTCACATAGTGCTTTCAGAGTTAAATAAATAATAGAAACTAACCTTAGATTGAGGGACTGCACTGTATATAAGCTATTAAGTGAGTTATGTATTTAATGTAAGTCAACATAATTTCTTTGCCCGGTATCACGTCTCCTTCAAGCCACTCTATATCTATAATAACCAGACATTATCTATATTAAGCACTAAGGAGTAGAGTGTACAAATCTAGGTAGAGGTGTTATTCAATGGCAGAGCATGGACATAATATGTTTGATTACTGAAACCTTTGGAAACTGTGGTAACTAATTCTATTCAACTTTTAATTATTTTGACTGTCAAACTTTTAACAGTCTAACTTTTGGTAGGTAACACAATGTCAACTTAAAACCCCTTGCAATTAACGTTCATGTCTGAATTACTCAGCACTAATTAATCTCTCTTAGCGGTCTACCCAAAGACAAAAAAACAAAACAAAAGAGAAGACGCATACCCATCTCTCCCACCCCAATCCTCCCTGTGAAAGTCTATGTTCACCTTCACAAGATAATGGGGGATCATTTATAAAAATATATCCCACCCACCATTCCCCAATGTAATGTCCAAAGTAGTAGTTTACCTCACCTTCTCTAAAAACATATATGTTCCTGATCCACCTTCGTTTTGACACTTTTTGAGAGCAATATATTCTCTTGCCGACAAGCTAATGGTTTTGAGCACATTTGTAAAAAAAAGAAAAATGATGTAGACTAATTTTCCACACCGATGCAAAGACAAAAAAATCCTACATCCTCACCACTAAAATAATTAAATATTTTTAATACATGCCTACAACAGGGATTTTACAAGCCCAAGGCCAAACCTATAGTTGCCAAACCCTGATACAGAACATGAGATATTTGACAGTCAAGTATTCCAATAGGAGAAGAGAAGCTGAAGAATCTTATCAAATTGGTTTATGGTCTCTCAACATTATTATTTCTCAATTTAAAAATAATATTTCTGTATACATACAGCTCTGGAAAAATTTTAAAGAAAAAATATATATACGCTTTCTTTCCTTTCCAAAAAAGTCAAAAAAGAAACTTTTGAGTGAGGAACAGAAGGGTTAAAATTAATATACCACTGCAAATTGAACGCTTCTGTTTCTCACTCAAAACTTTCCTTTTCAACCTTTTTTGGAAAGGAAAGAAAAAGGTGCAGTGGTCCAGATTTTTTCCGGAGCTGCATTGTTGTTTTGGTTATGCAATATGTTCAGCATCTCTACAATTCCAATGATATCAGCGGTCTAATGGAGTCTCAAGCACTCAAGACCTGTAATTTCTTAAATGAATTGATGCTGGGATCAATCAATGCTCTATTTTCGAAAGTACATTTTGACCTAACATGCAATTTAGAATATCAAATCTGAAACAGCATGGAGTTCCTACTTTTCAACATTAAAATCACTGACATTTTACCACATACTTTTTTAGTCCCAGCTGGGACAAAAATTTTAAAAAAACAAGTGGTATTGAATAAGCACACCAGGTTCAAACTGGTTTGAAATGCTCTATTATGCGAAAAAGAAAACTTTGCAGCAACATACGCTCAGCCCTCATGCTCTAACGAAGCAGAAACAGCACAAGCAGGTACACTACTATTGACAGTGCTGTCAGCATTAGAAACAGGCTCAGACAGTAAGACTTCAAGCTGCTGTAAACTCCGGGAAGGGACAACGTGGTATAACGTGGTATAGTACCTCCTCTTGCACTCCATTGGCATTCCCAATCCAAACCACAATAAAAAATCAATTGTACTAATATGTCCTATGCTCCGTTTCAGTAAACTGCACCACTGAAGATGAAGAAAGTGTTGGAAGCAGGTGTCTGTCCCCACACTGTCTACACCAGGTCTGTCCATCCCTGTTCTCTCCAGCACTAGTTCATTACACCCGATTCCAATAATTATGTGAAACTTGGGTTGGAGATATGACTCAAAGAAGGGTATATCCAGGAAAAGGGTTTGGCCGCCCTGCTTACAGTGTGTACCTACAGTTTGCACATGAAGGATGGCCAGTGCATGTGAGGGACAAGCAGGCACATTTTGCCCATTCTAACTTTCTTAATGGGAAGATATCTGCAGTCTTGAGGACTTCGCACAGTCATTCCAAGTGGCCTTTGTGTGTGTGTTCCATCTCGGATATCGACCTATAGTGGACAAGCATCAACCACCACATCATAACCCAAAAATTGTGCTGCATGGCCGTACTGCCCCTGGGAGCACAGCTGGATATATGTGGCGAGATGCATCAGCACAGATGTATCACCACAATTTCCCTTTCCCATAAGTGTTTTCTACTGGTGGGGGTGGATCCCAACTCTAAGTACACATAAGTAGCCCCTGTCACAAGAATCACACTTTAGCATGTTGGCCAGACTGGACATGCCATTTACCCCGTTTAGAATACTGTATGCAGCTTACTTGTGTCTAGCTCAAACAGTTTGGGCTCTACAGACAATTTTGTAACTACTGGCTTTCCAGAAGCTCTAACTTTGCCCTGCATTTCCAGAGACCTATTGATTTCAATAATGGATTACACTGGAAGATTCAAAATAGCCTTTTTGACAGACACAGGCAAATAAAGCAGGTCTTTACAATACACACACAGATATATTCATTACAGAATGCTATATCATACGTAGTTTTAAAACATTTGTTTTAAGATTGTGATAACATGGACCATTACTATTTCAATCTCTGTTTTAGGGCTCATATTTTGAATATGACCTCATATCCAAAGATATGACATATCAAATAAAAAAATGTAGACTAATGACAATTTCAGTCTGCAGTGCATCATATGATCAGTCAAAAGCACACCACTGGTCACTGTAAAATATTACACTTTCAAATACAGCATTTATGTCACATTTGCAATAAGGACAATTTACCCCCAAAAAGCTACAGAGTTTAAGGAAAGAAAATCAGCTTGTATAAAACCCACAGCCTAAAACATCAAATAAATTTTTGTTACCCAGTACAGCAGAGAGGCATCTCAAATAAAAAAATTAATTATAAAGCAGAACTGGAGTATCATAGAAAGTGACCCTGCGTTAGGTGACGTTTTTATTATCCTCCAACCTCTTGTTATGGAGCCAGGGAGGTTATTTTTCTTTTTTGATTAAACTGAGTATATACTTTATCTATTGGAGGATTTCAGTCCACTCGCGCTAATTTGTGGTCATAAACTTACCTGTCACTGATATGAACCTATGCACCCCGAGGAAGATCTGTGAGCAGCAACCCATAGCTGAGTTTCTGTCTTTTTCCATTCAATATGCGCTAAGGTAATGGCTTGATGTTTTTAAACAGCTCCAACACGGTCGTTATAAGCTGTACCCTGTTCTCTCACAAGCAGTGCTCTTTGTTGTCACACACTGTAAAACCTAATAAGTTCAGAATACTCAAGACTTGTGTGGAAACTGATTAAATCAAAATATTTAAGTAAACTAACTTAATTTTAAGACTTGTTCCCAGTGCATGTTGGACTCCGGCAGGGCTGCCCTTTGGCGCCGGTTCTGTTCGTAATTTTTATGGACAGAATTTTTAGGCGCAGCCAGGGGCCGGAGGGTGTCAGGTTTGGGGACCACACAATTTCGTCTCTGCTCTTTGCGGATGATGTTGTCGTGTTGGCCCCTTCTAACCAGGACCTTCAGCATGCACTGGGACGGTTTGCAGCCGAGTGTGAAGTGGTGGGGATGAAAATCAGTACCTCCAAATCCGAGGCCATGGTCCTCAGTCGGAAAAGGGTGGCTTGCCCACTTCAGGTTGGTGGAGAGTGCCTGCCTCAAGAGGAGGAGTTTAAGTATTTAGGGGTCTTGTTCACGAGTGAGGGAAGGATGGAATGGGAGATTGACAGACGGATCGGTGCAGCTTCTGCATTAATGCAGTCGATGTATCGGTCTGTCGTGGTGAAGAAAGAGCTGAGCCACAAGGCAAAGCTCTCGATTTACCGGTCAATCTACGTTCCTATTCTCACCTATGGTCATGAGCTTTGGGTCATGACCGAAAGGACAAGATCCCGGATACAGGCGGCCGAAATGAGCTTTCTCCGCAGGGTGGCTGGGCGATCACCTCAGAGATAGAGTGAGAAGCTCGGTCACCCGGGAGGAGCTCAGAGTAGAGCCGCTGCTCCTCTCCACATCGAGAGGGGTCAGCTGAGGTGGCTTGGGCATCTGTTTCGGATGCCTCCGGAACGCCTTCCTGGAAGGTGTTCCGTGTCCCGTCCCACCGGGAGGAGACCCCGGGGAAGACCTAGGACACGCTGGAGGGACTATGTCTCCTGGCTGGCCTGGGAACGCCTCGGTGTCCCCCCGGAAGAGCTAAAGGAAGTGTCTGGGGAGAGGGAAGTCTGGGCATCCCTGCTTAGACTGCTGCCCCCGCGACCCGGCCCCGGATAAGCGGAAGATGATGGATGGATGGATGGATGGAACTTAATTTTAATAAAAATTACAATTTATGGAACGTAATAGTTAAGATTAAAAAAAAATATATTTCAACTTTACTGTACATAAAAATTTAGAAGAAAATTATTTTCCAATATCCATTGCCCTTCCAAGTGAACTCTAGATTTAACATCCATGACTGTATTTGTTAATTGACAGAAACAAGGTTATTGAACACTTTTATTCTCCTCTAAGGTTTATTGACTCTTATGAAATAGTAAACTGTGAATACATAACCATATCCCATAAATTCTTATTTTGAATTGCAACTCCCCTATAGCTCATGGACTAGTCATTTCAAATTTCCTCAAAATACACTGTGCTGTATTTTGACAAGTTGCCAGAAAGCCCTGGTTAAAGAAACTTTCAAGAAATCCCCAGGTTTCCAAAAATGAAATAACTGCTTCCCCTGATATTTCTGGAAAACCATTTACAAAGCTACCCACAAGGCACTGGCTTGCAAAGGAATGCAAAATTCCTGTTGAAATCCAGCACTTTTTGACAGGAATATTTGTTATATAATTGTTACAATCATTTCAGTAGTGGGTGCAAAATATGTTTGACTAAATGATTGGATTACTTTAGACAAATGTATGGGTTTGATGTGTTTTGTAGCTAAGATGAATAAATCATTCAATGCCCATGCAAAAAAAGGATAATAAAACAATTCCAAGATCTCAACCTGAGGCAGAGCATGCTGGGAACATTTTCATTTTAAACTTTATTTAGTAAAAGTCAGTATAACATGAACATTTTAAGTAATTGGGAAAATGTCTCTAACTTTGAGTTACCCTTAGTAACTCAAAGCAGTGCTCCTGATTTGTTGCATGTTGCATCATAAAATGTTTGGAAGATTCAAGATACATCATCACAGGGTAATAATGAAAATGAATGTAATTGCTTACAATTACATTTACTCAGTTTGTCTCAGCCCCAAGGTCTTACGCTGCTATAATATTGTGCTGGGGGAGTAGGGTCAGTTCTCCTTCTCCACAATAAATCCTTGTAGATGTAAGGCATTTTCTAAATTTACCCTGTCTCCTTCCGTTTTAAAACTGTGCTGACACCTCCCCCTCCCCTGTGTTGTCCCTGTCCTTGCTCCAAACCTGGACTAAGTTTAAATAGACTCTGGACTCAGCCCACATGCATTTATTAATTATTACAATTTGTACTCTTAATATGTTCACCCAGCACAGCCAGAAGAGGACTGGTCACCCCTCTGAGCCTGGGTCCTCTAGGTTTCTTCCTAAATTTCGGCCTTCTTAGGGAGTTTTTCCTAGCCACGGAAATGTAACACTACTGTTGTTTGCTCTTTGGGGTTTAAGGCTGGGTGTTTTGTAAAAGCACTTTGTGACAACTGCTGATGTAAAAAGGGTGTTAAAAATACATTTGATTGATTGATTGATTGATATATTTTAACCTGAGTCTTGATCAACTTGTGAATGGTGTATAGTAGCGGTTCTACATTTTTGTAAATATCTTTTATTATCAGATTTAAAAAATCAACACACTCTTCTCTTCCTCATGGTAAAATGAAGTCTGAATGGTCAAATGAAGTCTGAATAAAGTATAGTAATAGCAGCACCCTACAAAATGTGTAGAATCTTTAATATTTTCTTTCTCAGGGCTTAAGAGCCCCAGGGCCCCAAAATAAAAACTAAAAACAACCTATCCGATTTGGGTTGTCTGGCACATGAGTCAGAGTCCCGCTTTTTGGACAAGACAAGCACTCAACTCCAGATAGTCCAGCTAACACCAGTGTTAAGGTTTTCTAGACTTCTGAGTCTCAAAAGGACTGCATCATGTTGTTGGCACAACGCATCAATAATGAAGCAGGCTGTCCTTTTTCACGATTTCTCCTTCACCCAAAAACGCCCACATGGTTACACACACAGCCCTCAAGCATCAACCCTTCAGTGCAAGTGTGGGAATTTCAGATCTCAATAACATGAATTGTGAACCAAAGAGGAAAAAATAAGTGAGGCATCCCACTCACACTTTTCTGGTTTATTCTCTGTAGTTAATAAACTAAGATCTGACCCATCTGCATGCTATTGCACTGGTGTCTACAGAAACTGCAACAGTTTTCTGTAATAGTAAACAGACTGGAGAACCAGTAAATGTTTACCCATTTATATTAGAATACTGCATTTACAACTGGACCATGCCATTCAGATTGGGTCAGAGGTCAAAGAATAGTAAAAATAACAAAATGTTTGTGTTTACGGCTAAACTGTTTTGAGTGTCACTGTACTTCTTTCAATGGTTTATTCCTCCCAACATTAAAAGGACCCCATGTTGTTTTGTTTGCTTCTGTTTATACAAACATTTTGCAACTATCAAAGAAATAATTTGTCGGTGAAATGAATACACCCCGGATGTCCATTTATGTGACTGTGCTAACGGCAACATGTATGTAATAGACAGCCAATGTTAGACTGTAGCCCTGGAGGTCGATCAATCTGCAGTATGTATAACACAGGCCAATTCAGGGACAAATTGGGGTGACTTATATACTGTATAGAGCAGCTGCTACCAGTTGCCTGAAATGATGGCAAGAGTGAAGTATACTATATGACCAACAGTACACTATATAGCCAAAGGTACAGTATCTCACAAAACATTTTTGCAAATATTTGATTATATCTTTTCATGTGTCAACACTGAAGAAATGCCACTTCGCTAATGTAAAGTAGTGAGTGTACAGCTTGTATAATTGTACATTTACTGTCCCCTCAAAATAACACAACACACAGCATTAATGTCTAAACCGCTGGCAACAAGTGGGTACAGCCCTAAGTGAAAATGTCCTGTATGTGAACTGTATGTGAACACCCACACTTATTATTGAGTTAATGTGTTTCAGCCACACTCATTGCTCACAGGTGCACGAAATCCAGCATATAGTCATGAAATCTCCATAGACAAATATTGTCAGTGCAATGGGTCATACTGAAAAGCTCAGATGACTTCAAAAGTGGCACTGTCATAGGATGCCCCCTTTGCCACAAGTCAGTTTGTGAAATTTCTTCCCTGGTCAACTGCTATATTTGTGAAGCGGAAGCGTCTAGGAGCAACAACAGTTCAGTCACGAAGTAATAGAACAAGCAAACTCACAAAGCATGGCCGTTGAGTGCTTAAGCTCATAAAAATCACCTATCATCTGTTGCATCACTCACCTCAGAAAAGCAAAATCAGCACAAGAACTGTGCTTTGGGAGCTTCGCTAAAATGGTATCCATGCCCGAGCAACTGTACTAAAGAATGCTGTTCCAGAATTGGTCTGGCTTTTTTAAATGTTTTTTGGCCAAGTCTAATCTGGCCTTTCTATTCTTGAGGCTTGAATGGTTTGCACCTTGTGATCAACCCTCTGTATTTGGTCTCGTGAAGTATTCTCTTTATGGTAGACTTGGATGATGATATGCCTCCTGGAGATTGTTCTTCACTTGGCTGGATGTTGTGAAGCGGTTTTTCTTTACCATGGAAAGGATTCTACGATCATCCACCACAGTTGTCTTCCCCGGATGTCCAGGCCATTTTATGTTGCAGAGCTCACCAGTGTGTTGTTTTTTTCTCAGAATGTACCAAACCGTTGATTTGGCCACTCCTAATTTTGCTACTATCTCAGATGGATTTTGGTTTTTTGCAGCCTAATGATGGCCTGTTTCATTTGCACTGAGAGTTCCTTTGACCACATGTGGTGGGTTCACAGAAACAGCTTCCAAATGCAAATGCCACTCCTGGAATCAACTCCAGACCTTTTACCTGCTTAATTCATGAAAAAATAACAAAGGAAATGCCCACACCATTCCATGAAACAGCTTTTGAGTCAATTGTCCAAATACTTTTGGTCCCTTGCAAAATAGTGGGCAACATATTAAAGAGCTGTAAATCCTAAACCCTTCCTCTAAATTGGACTTTAAGCCAATATTCACTATTTAACTGTATCTTGAATATATCTTGGTAAACAGCCAAAATAACAAAACTTGTGTCAGTGTCCAATTATTTCTAGACCTAATTGTATGTGGAAAGTATGACAGTTTTGCTAGTGTCCTTGTCACAATTGGTATCATGAGGCGGTACCTGCAGCCCATTCAGGTTGCACAGATAGTCCAACTCCTCCAGGATGGCACATCCATACAAGCCGTTGCAAGAAGGCTGGTGCAGTGGGCCCTGGGTTCCTCCTGTTGCAGGACAATGCCCAGCTTCATGTCGCCAGAGTGTGTAGGCAGTTCCTGCATGATGAAAGCATTGATGCCATTGCCCTCACGTTCCCCAGACCTGAATCCAATTGAAAGGCTCTGGGACAATATGCATTGATGTCGCCAAACAGAGTCACAGAATGTCCAGGAGCTCACTGATTCCCTGAGCCAGGTCTGGGAGGAGAGAGATCCCCCAGGGCACCATCCACCGTCTCAACAGGAGCATTTCCAGAATTTGTCGGGAGTGCATACAGGCATGTAGGGACCATACACACTACTGAGTCACTGAGTTGCCATGATGAAATTCACGCAAGTTGGAACAGCCTGTGATTTCAATTGTTTACTTAGAGTTTCTGTGAATTTTAATCCAGCCCTCAATCATTTGGCAAATTTGGTTACAATTGACCGTTGTTACATAATTTTTGTTCTCAACAAATTACACAATGTGACCTGATGTGAGATTTAAGTGTTCCCTTAATTTTTTGGCGCACTGTATTTACACATCCAGAGAGCCTAATTACTCAAAAAAAGGGTTTTCCTTTAGGCTCCAGTAACAGGATTTGGTTTAAATGAACCTGATTGTGTATGCTGAACTAAACCTACTCCCACACAGCCTCAGTGAGAACAATTTCCAATACTGAACCATGATTCGTTCATATCAGGTCAATCAACACTTGTTAATAAATGGTTACGAAAGGGATAACCAGATCGAGTTTTCAGGAATATTATGCCCATCTTGACTGTAAAATCGGAATAAATAAATAAATAGTTGTGTCATTTATACCTTGCAGTAAATATTAGTCAACTCAAGTGACCTTGGTTGCAGCCATTTAAATGAAACAGCGTTTATCATTTAGTGTATGTGAGATATTCATTTGACATTTAGGTGTTTATTAGACACTTTTATCCAGAGTGACTTACAGTCATTGCATTCATTTTCAGATAGCTAGACACCCAAATTTTTCAGTTGTGGTCTGTTTTTCCTCCCAACAGAAGTTAATCAGCATGTCTGTTTCAGTAGGAAAAGTGAAGTGCAATCTGTGGTGTTGGGGTGCTGGGGTGTGGGGTACACAGTGTTGTTTTGAATCATGGATTTGAGAGCTAATGGTTGTAACAAACAGCAGTACAGGCTACCTGTGTGTTTTGCTTAGTGAAGCACGCTGTTTAGTCTTGGCCACATGAAAAGAAATGCAATGATGAACGTTGTACCTGGTGGACTAAAGACCCAGAAAACGTCAACTGTCAGCCACTCTGTTCTTTAAGATACAGTTATGCTCATACATTTGTATACCCAGAAAATGTGAACTTTTGGCGCTGATTTTGAAAATATGACTGATCATGCAAAACAACAGTCTTTTATTTAAGGATAGTGATCATAAGAAGCTATTTATTACCACATAGTTGTTTGGCTCCTTTTTAAATCATAATGATAACAGAAATCACATAAATGGCCCTGATCAAATGTTTACATACCCTTGAATGTTTGGCCTAGTTACAGACACACAAGTTGACACACACAGGTGAAAATGGCAATTAAAGCTTAATTTCCCAAACCTGTGGCTTTTAAAATTGCAATTAGTGTCTGTGTATAAATAGTCAATGGGTTTGTTAGCTCTCATGGGATGCACTGAGCAGGCTAGATACTGAGCCATGGGGAGCAGATTTTTTTTTTTCTAAAGACCTGCGTAACAAGGTTATGGAACTTTATAAAGATAGAAAATGATATAAAAAGATATCCAAAGCCTTGCAAATGCCAGGCAGTAGTTTTCAAACACTTATTAAGAAGTGGAAAATTCGGGGGTTCTCTTGATACCAAGTCAAGGTCTGATTTCAGCCAAAACTGCCAGAAGAATTGTTCGGGATACAAAGAAAAATCCACAGGGAACCTCAGGAAAAATACAGGCTGCTCTGGAAAAAGACAGTGTGGTTGTTTCAAGGAGCACAGTACGACGATAATTGATCAGAAATTAGCTGCATGGTCAAGTTGCCAAAAAGAAGCCTTTACTGCGCCAATGCAACAAAAAAGCCTGGCAGCTTCTGGCACACTGTAATTTGGAGTGACGAGAGCCAAAATAGAGCTTAAGCGCTATGTTTGGAGAGTGGTCAACAAGGCCCATAGTGAAAAAAAAAGACTTGTTTTGCCTGCTCACTCGTGTTTTCTTTACAAATGGTACATATATTACCAATTCTCCAAGGGTATGCAAACTTTTGAGCACAACTGTACTCACTCATGTGGTACAGTATAATTTGTTTTCAGCTGTATTGTTTGTTTGTGCTGTTAATCTGCTGTCATAGTATCAGGTAGAAGCCAGCTTCACTGTTGGAGTGCCAGTGGAGGCAAACTTATATATGTTTGAGCGAGAGCAGACATCCCTTAGGGGTGGGATGGCCGAGAGACTAGCAGTAACGGAATGGAGAGCTCATGTTTTTTCAATGGATGCAAACTTTGATATGAAGCCAGTGGACTGTGTAGGAGAGTAAGCTGATACAGGAAAATTTGGGAAGTTTGAACAGCAGGCATGCTGCAGCATTTTGAACATGATACAGTAGTTCTGAAGATGTCACAAGCGATTAGCCCTCCCAACAGAGGTGCAGTAGTTCAGACTGCATGTGATGTCTGATGATCAGCATAAGCCTGCTTTTATCTGTGTGTGGAAACTGAACGCTACGGATGTCTAGGTTCTGGCTGATCTCATGTGAGCTGTCTGGAGTTGATTGTAGTAATCCTTTTTTACAGATTTGACAATTAATTCACAACTAATCATTCACAATAACTTGCACCTTATTCCGCTCCCCTGCTCTATTATGTCTCATCTAATATTCTTTTACACATGCCTATTATCTTATATCTTTCTTATGCTCCTTTTGCTGGTAATTAAATGTAACTTGAGTGAATATTTTGTTCATATCTGATGAGCTACCTCAGCCGTTATGTTATGTCTCTTGGATCGCTTGGGGGTTAATACATGGTTTTTGTAGACGCACATCTTAGGTGACATTTCTGAATGCACATTTACACTCACCTAAAGGATTATTAGGAACACCATACTAATACTGTGTTTGACCCCCTTTCGCCTTCAGAACTGCCTTAATTCTACGTGGGACAGATTCAACAAGGTGCTGAAAGCATTCTTTAGAAATGTTGACCCATATTGATAGGATAGCATCTTGCAGTTGATGAAGATTTGTGGGATGCACATCCAGGGCATGAAGCTCTCGTTCCACCACATCCCAAAGTTGCTCTATTGGGTAGAGATCTGGTGACTGTGGGGGCCATTTCATTACAGTGAACTCATTGTCATGTTCAAGAAACCAATTTGAAATGATTCGAGCTTTGTGACATGGTGCATTATCCTGCTGGAAGTAGCCATCAGAGGATGGGTACATGGTGGTCATAAAGGGATGGACATGGTCAGAAACTATGCTCAGGTAGGCCGTGGCATTTAAACGATGCCCAATTGGCACTAAGGGGCCTAAAGTGTGCCAAGAAAACATCCCCCACACCATTACACCACCACCACCAGCCTGCACAGTGGTAACAAGGCATGGATGACCATGTTCTCATTCTGTTTACGAAAAATTCTGATTCTACCATCTGAATGTCTCAACAGAAATCGAGACTCATCAGACCAGGCAACATTCTTCCAGTCTCAACTGTTCCAATTTTTGGTGAGCTTGTGCAAATTGTAGCCTCTTTTTCCTATTTGTAGAGATGAGTGGTAGATGAGTGGTAGATGAGTGGTACCCGGTGGGGTCTTCTGCTGTTGTAGCTCATCCGCCTCAAGGTTGCGCGTGTTGTGGCTTCACAAATGCTTTGCTGCATACCTCGGTTGTAACAAGTGGTTATTTCAGTCAAAGTTGCTCTTCTATCAGCTTGAATCAGTCGGCCCATTCTCCTCTGACCTCTAGCATCAACAAGGCATTTTCGCCCACAGGACTGCCACATACTGGATGTTTTTCCCTTTTCACACCATTCTTTGTAAACCCTAGAAATGGTTGTGCGTGAAAATCCCAGTAACTGAGCAGATTGTGAAATACTCAGACCGGCTTGTCTGGCACCAGCAACCATGCCACGCTCAAAATTGCTTAAATTAACTTTCTTTCCCATTCTGACATTCAGTTTTGAGTTCAGGAGATTGTCTTGACCAGGACCACACCCCTAAATGCATTGAAGCAACTGCCATGTGATTGATTGATTAGATAATTGCATTAATGAGAAATTGAACAGGTGTTCCTAATAATCCTTTAGGTGAGTGTATATCTTAATTTTGCTTTTAGAAATGAGCCAGCCAATTAAGAGACGCAGGGTCCTTAGCCATCTGTAATCTGTCCTATATTCATAAAAGAAACTCACCGGAAAAATTACCGTCATATCAAGCTTAAATTAATAAATGTAGAAATGTGGCCAAAATATTTGTGAGGTGTGGCAATTCCCCTCCAATAAGAGACTACAATGAATAGAAATTGGCACTCTTGTCGTAACAGCTAACGATGATAATAATGTCTACAACCCAAACATAGATACTCTCACTTTTTTCAGGAAAGTCATAGCCCTAGCACCAGATATATGTTAAACTAATCTGGTTAGCGATGGAGAGCTGAATTGTGTGGTAGACGAGTGACTGGATTGATCCTTCACCTGCAGTGCTCCAACCTTTAGAAAATATTTATATAGTGAGATGAGAAATATTTTGCGTTATATTTAACTTTTACCCTGTTTTTTTCCACTCCAATATCATGATAATACTTTTGTGATTAAGGCCATGCTTCATTGCAGTAACTCCTAGAGGATTCACCAACAGTTGTTGTCTGGATAAAGTATTTCTTCCAAAGGACATCCAATCCTATTCTGGTTCTTAGCACAATGTTCGCTCAACGTGGAAGTCTACACCAGAAACCTTACATGCTGAGAAAAAAATTAAACCTCCATCCTTCTACCTCAGTTTACCTCACAGGCATCTGATGTCAAAAGGAGTCGCTAGAGCATGAAAAGGCAAGACAACCAATTTTGATTACTACACCCCAAACCCTGAACGTCCTGGGAACACTGGGGTGAACCACAAGCAGAATTATAATATTTACTCACATGAAAAATGTATTTGACATACCTTTGGGGACTCTAAATATTCCTTTCTAAATGAAAACTTCCTGCTCAATGCCAAATTACAGACCTACTCCTATAAACTGAAAGTATCATGATACTGTAATCTAGAATCACAGCATACTTCCCTTTTCCCTGAAACATTAAGCCAAATGAGAGTGAGGTGGATTTAACCTTAGCTCCTCATGGAGCCACAGAGTTGAGGTTTATTTGAAACTAATGACTCAGACTTCTGTTGAGGTGGAGTGAACCCCCTGACTCGTATCAACACTGTATCCAAGGGTTTATTTTGGTGTTGCACGTGAACTGGCCATCCCCCATTCTGATGTGGAATTCAAACAGATACCAAATGGTTACTGGTTTCAGTGCTTGGATAAGGAAACTACACTCTCCTGTCCCTCTTCTTCCCTCACTCTTTCTCTCTCTACCATAGACTTTGGGTTTAGAGCCTTTAAGGCTGTGCATATGTTCTCTGCCTATCACTTTGATTCATGTTCAGATAATACTTAATTAACTGAGCATGTATCTACATGTTAAGTAAGCTATGAATTATAAGGACCATTCTCAGTCTTTCTTGCCCACGTCACTTGTTAGTTGTACTCCTTTACTTCCAATAGCTACAATAGATAATGCTGAAATAGACTTCTTTCACAGTCCCTATATGGCGTTCATGAATGAATACTCATCATCATCATCATCATCTTCCCGCTTATCCGGGGGCGGGTCGCGGGTGGCAGCAGTCTAAGCAAGATTGCCCAGACATCCCTCTCCCTAGACACTTCCTCCAGCTCTTCTGGGGGGACACAGAGGTGTTCCCAGGCCAGCCGGGAGACATAGTCCCTCCAGTCCCTCCAGCGTGTCCCAGGAAGGCGTTCCGGAGGCATCCGAAACAGATGCCCAAGCCACCTCAGCTGACCCCTCTCGAAGTGGAGGAGCAGCGGCTCTACTCTGAGCTCCTCCCTGGTGAGGAGCTCAGAGTGGATAGCCCAGCCACCCTGCGGAGAAAGCTCATTTCGGCCGCCTGTATCCGGAATCTTGTCCTTTCGTTCTTGACCCAAAGCTCAATTTAAATACTTACTTGAGAAATTATTGTTCTACTACAACAACACAGCGTTATAGGCATGCAGAAAGAAAGTAACCATATTGATCAGGGTCATATCTGTGATTGGGGAACTAATTTGTCTACCCAAAGACATTTTTGACAGATTGTTGTACGTGGGTGGTTGAAATGTAAGACTAAAAACTTTAGTTTGTTATTATTTTTTTACTTAAAATATTAGTCATGAAAATTATTGAGTTGTGTATACTGACTCTTAGATTTCCAAAAATATGTGTGTCTTTAAGATTTGTATTGGAATCTGAATTTATTGACCAATTTGTTTTATTAGTGCCTAAAATGTCATATGGTGTGAAATGAAAGTTATGGCATAGTAAAATGAAAATGGGGTATACCTTTCTGAAGATACTCACTTCATCATTACTTTCTTGAGATCCAGCATTTCCTTGTGAAAATTTATTACATTTTGCATTATTTTTATTAATCATCGCACAGTCAGCTTTCAATCTGTCAGTATATTTTGGATTAATTCTGACAAACCATGTTATTATCTAACAAAATACTTGTGTCTCTTGCTGATAGTATTCTTACGTATTGCATTTTGATTTGTATCACCAATCTTTTTTTGGTCAGCATTCTGAAGGTCACACCAAATCATATTGTGGCACATCATAGGATGAACAACACCTCATTACAATTTGTCATTGCAAAAACTTGTATTATATGCATTTAACATTCAAACAAAAACTGTTTAAGAAAAATTACAAAAAGGTGATTTTTTCGTATAGCACTTGGTTATGGGACACCAGGAATAAGTGAATAATCATATTTTCTAGAGAGGAACACACTAATAAAGAATAGTATCACAAGTTAATTGCTTACAGTAAGTCTGCTGAATATAAACTACAGCTAAGAATTGTTTACTCATAACTACCCCTAAGTTGTCATATAAACAAGGTTAGGTTAGTAATGAATAAGTATGACAAATGGTGTAGGTACAGTCTATTCAATGTCAGCTAAAATAATCAGGCTACTTTGACTGTGAGAGGTCAGTTAGAACAATAAATAATAATAACACCCAGATTAGCAGAGTGTTCAAGGCCGGCCAGCTATAAAACTAGGCTTCAGCCTTGTTTAATTGCTTTCATGTGATGAGAGACAAAACAAAGTATTAAAAAGGACAAAACATACATTAATTTTATTAAATACAAGAATGCATTGTTAGCTCAAAATAATAATTTTCTGTGGGTAGAATTATTATTAATGCATTTTTATACAGTCATATGGGTGACGAATGGACCATATGAAGTGACAAGCAAAACCTGTCATACAATATGATATAGTGTGATAGTACATGAGGTTTCATGCACTTAGCACAAGATTGGGATTTGTGGTTATGTGCTAGGCATCCTAGCAGCAATCACCACTGCAACATGTTAACAGATTTCTAAGTCATTTATCTTTGGCCAGTTTATGTAAAAAGCATCATACACTAAAAGACACTGGGAAATAGTACAGAAGAGGGAGTGCCAAATATATTGATTATTAAAAAAAGAGACAACTCACATTGTAACCTTCCATGCTGTTACTGAGGTGTTTTCAGTACTTCCAAGGTCTACAAACAACTTCCCAAGGGTCTACAAACAACCATATGATATCCATTTCTGGGACAAAATCATTTTGATCAGAGCTAAATCCAAATATTATGCCTGGAATTTGAAAATATCACTCACAACTAGACATCTGTGTTATCATTCTAACTTTATTGAGCAGAGTTGCATTTATTTCCTTAGTTTATTTCAAGTTTAAACTTTGTGAAACGTGCTTGGGACAATCACCACCATATGACGCTATTTCATGTTGGTTGAAAATCTTTGAAAGTGAGTGATGAATTCAGCATCAGAATCAAAATCAGAAAGAGTTTTTATTGCAAAGTAAGTTTCACAAAAACTAGGAATTGTTCTTGTCTGTAGTGCAGATATTTTGTAATAAAATAAATAAAAACAGATGAGAATAGTGGCATGAGCATAAAAACAGTAGGGACTGAGCATTAATAAATATGTAAGGTGCAAGAATGTCCAGTTGAAGGTTGTGTGTGTATGTAGGTAGAGGTAATAGATTTGTCCAGTTGAGGTTGTGTGTATATGTGGGGAGGTGTCATATAAGTCAATGGCAGGTAGAAGTGCACCATCACTAGTCTTTGGCAAGTTGAACTTTTCAGCTGCTGCAGGAAATACTTCCTCTTGCTGAGCTTTCTTGTATGGGAGGTAATGTTCAGCTCCACTTGAGGTCCTGGGCGATGATGGTGCCCAGAAAGCAAAAGGGACTGGGAGTTGACTGGGAAACCACCCAGGATGATGGGGGGGGGGGGGGTGTTCTCCTGAAGTCCACGGTCATCTCCACTGTCTTTAGGGCATTGAGTTCCAAGTTGTTCTGACTGCACCAGGACACCAGGTGGGTCAAATCTCCCACTGTAGGTGGACTCATTTCTTGTCTGGCCCTGTTGCATTTCCGGGGTTCTGTATCTTGCATAGTCTGTTAACATCCCCCTCCAGGACTGAAAGTTACGTTGTAGTGGCAGGGGTGGGGATGATTGGGATGGCGTGATTGTGAATGGGCCCTGATGGTGGGGGTTGGTAAGTTGTCAGGACAGCCTTTTTGTCTTTCAAATCTGCAGTAGAACTCATTCAGGTTGTTGACAAGTTGCAGGTCATTAATGGAGTGGGGGGATATAGGCTTGTAGTTGGGGGGATATAGATAATCTGTTCGGAGGCCTTTCCAAACAGAAGCAGAGTTGTTGAGTCAAGAATTGTTGTTTTATTTTCTCTACACACAGGCTTGGCTTCTTTCACAGCCTTTCCAAAGCTGTATTTAGCCTCTCTGTACCTATCTCTCTCCCTGCTCCTGAACGCCCCTTCCTTTTCCAAATGCAGCCGTCTGAGTTTGGCAGTGAACCAGGTTTTGTCATTGTTGTAGCTCACCCTGATCCGTATTGGTATGCAGCTGTCCTCACAGAAGCTGATGGATGTATGATAGCAGTGATCCAAAGTGTTTGCCTTTCTGGTCTGGATCTTTAATAAACTGTTGATATTTCAGGAGTTTGTGCCTTAGGTTACCGTTGTTGAAGTCGCTGAGAACAATAACTAAGGAGTGTGAGTAAGACTGCTCTGTCTGGAGAAAACGCTTCGGCCTGCTGCCACTGTGTCTCGTGCGCGTTGGCTGACGGTGGAATGTAAACACCGAGCAGGATAAATGATGAGACTTCCCTTGGGCTGTAGAAAATTATTCCAGGTCAGGTGAACAGTACTGTAGTATGACCGTCACATCGTTGCCCCAGCCGCTGTAAATGTAGAAAACCACATTCCCTCCTCCCTTTCGTTTTGCCCGAGAGTTCTCTAATGATCACCCGGAAGATAGAAAAACGGGGGCATTGCAGCACTGAGTCCGGTATGGATCCAAAACGGCCATGTTTCAGTGAAACACAAGGCGGAATAAAAGGAGAGCTCTGTTCTTCCCCAACAGCAAGTGAAGTCCGTCCAGTTTACTGCTGAATGATCGCACGTTGGCAACGAATATGCCAAGTAGCCACGGCGCCTCAAGCGTTCCACCGACCTGGAGCATTTACCCTCGCCGGAAGCATTTCACTGCCTTGACAAAATGCAGATGTAGCTCGACCAGAATGCTACAGTAATTCAACGGATGTTATGAGACAATACGGGAATAAAAACCACAGGAGTGTTTCCCCTGATGTTTATGAGCTCCTCTCTTGAGAAAACTGCATGAATGTTCATTACTGTTCACAAAAAGCTGCATGTTGTGAACAATATACAAATGTTTTTGACAAATTGATGTTTACTGATTTGTGTTTGATGCACGAAACCACAAAAAGACCATGTCAAGCAACTACCCATATATCCACTGTATATTTTCAAAGCAGACCCTATAACTGAAATAAATAATTTAGATGTCCTAAATGCTGATATCTCTATGGCAAGAAATACGCAAAACCATCCAAACCTAAAAAGTGGACACACCCCTGCGTCTGAATGGATGCAATTGCCACCTCCTCTAGTAGCACTAATTTCATTAAAAGTTGTCATTCACAGCAACGATCAGGAAATAATTAGGGTTAACTGCCTAGCCTAATGACAAAGCAATGCTTGTTTTTTTACGTTGCTGGCCTCCAGGATTTTATTACCAATCTTCAGAAACTGGTTCAGATGTTCAAACCACAAGGCCACCTGCTGCCCCTGAGGGTGGAAGGTCTCAGACTGATTATAATGTACATAAGGACACCAGTGTTGATCACAAGAGTTATTTATGCTACTTGGAATATTTAATGAAAATCTGCTTCAAAGCATTTTTACCAAATCAAAAACCAGAAATTGCGCTAATCTGGCGGCAATAGGCAGATGTTTTCTTATCATACATGACTCTAAAAATGCTTTTCAACACAGTCATTACCACACATTGTGAAATTATTCAGGAAGCCACTGTGAAACTGAGAAAGCTGTAACTTCTTCTGTCCAGACTGATATACAACTGCATAACCTCTCAAGAACAATGGGCTGTCATTGTAGGATGAGACAGACATTACACACGACAAGATTGAAGCTATTTTGAAGGCAATGCTCAATATGCAAGGCGAATATAAAAGGTTTTCTCTGCTCCGTTGACCTCAAAGTACCTTCAAACACATGCATTTGTGATGCTACGCACATGTCCTTAACCTGTTTTGGCTGACAACTGCAATTTTAATAGCAACTATACCGTTTCCTCTCCTAAATGACATAGGCTGCTTTGCTACATGAATCCTAACAAAAGTATTGAAGAAGGTTCAGTTTTTTGAGGAAAACAAGGACAAGAAAACATGAATATAAACTATACAAGATAATTGAGGCTTCACTGGTTATGACAAAAAAACGGACACTACTTCCCACTGTCCAAGAACCTGAAGACAAATAAGCTAGACATCCACCTGTCTACACATGAACCTTTGGGTGATACTATAACCTTAATTCCCTGAGGGAGGAAACAAGGAAACTACACAATTAGGGGAGCACAAAATAATTCAATCATGCCTTTTAATAGGTATTGAGTCAGCCAGGAACCCCGCCTTCCAGGTTTAAATACCCAGTTCACACCAGATCACACTAATTTCAGGCCCACCTTCACAACACTCAACTTGAGGCCTTAGGAAAACCTATTGTACAGGGAAAGTATATGAAAGGAAATAGAGCTCTCATACTCATATGCTCCACCATGTATCTTTATTAAAAATGTGCAGACAACGTTTGATCTATAGTGACATTGCTCAGGTCCTGACAAAAGATCCCTATAGATCGGGCACTATTTCCTTTCATATTAAGCTTTTTTTTTGGGTCCTGCACACCCATGAAAGATATGTTTTAAGGATCTAGTAGATTATCCACATAAGTACAACCACATACGAACGTTGTATTTCTTTGACAGAAGTAACCTATGTAACAAATGATACTGAAAGGATTTACTTACCTTATTACAAAAAATTCTTTTTTGTAAGATTTTACAAAAAAGAAATTTCATAGTGTTTGAAAAATAGGCACAACTAGCTTCAATTGATGGTACTGCCCCTTCGGCTAAATCTTTTTCATATAGCCATTCTTGTAACTGTCTATCATTTTCTTCCATAGACAGGGAGGAATGTTTACCCACTCTCCTTTAAAGTACAGCTTCAAGTGTCATGTTTGAGGGCTTTCTTGCATGCACAGCCTGCTTTTAGTATCCTCCACACCATTTCGATAGGATTAAGATCTGGGCTTTGACCTGGTTATTCCATAGCCTTCTATTTCATATTTTTGAGCCATTCTATTGTAGCTGTGCTTGTGTTTTCATTGCAAGATCCATGTTTGGTTCAGATTAAACTTTTTGACAGACGACCTTACTCACCTCACCCCGTGGCTGGAAACGAGCCCCAAAACATAATGCCAACAAGCTTTGTGGTTGGTATGAGGTTTTTCTGTTCAAAGACAATGTTTCACTTTAGACAAACAGGTCATCTGACATTGCAGCCAAACAACACCACCTTGACTCATCTGTCCAGACCACATAGTTCCAGTAGTTTTGGTCTTTATCTGGGTGTTGACAGGCAAATGTTAGTAATTTCAAGTTATTCATTTTTACAGAGGTGAGTGACATGTGTGAAGTTGGCCCCCCTGCTCAACGCAAAATGTTGGCAAAATAGGCTCAATCATTTGTGCACCATTTGTGCTGGTTTGTGCCATTACGATCTTTGTTTGTGCTGCTTTCATTTTATTGATATTAAAGAATATTTTTTAGGTCATTCTCTTTATAGGTCACTCAGCCCCCCAACATGCTCCAAATTCAACCAAAATAGACATGTTTGTTTGTGCTTCGTTTCTGCCAGTTTGTGCTGTTAAAATTTTAGTTTGTGCTGATTTGGTATTTTATATATTAAACATTTAATTACAGGTGATGACATCACTCAACCCCCACCATGCTCCCAATTGAGTCAAAATAGTCTAATCCTCTTGCTGTCATTTTTAGATATTAAATAAAATTGTATAGGTCATTCTGAGGTCACTCAGCCCCCCAACATGCTCCAAATTCAAACATAATAGACGAAAGTGGAAAGTGAGTAAAGCCAAAAAGCTATCAAGTAGAAAAGTAGGTTGTGTTGCAGCAAAACGTTTAATGGCACAAATGAAGCACAAACAAATGAGACTATTTTGTCTGAATTTTGAGTATGTTGGGGGGGCTGAGTAACCTCAGAATGACCAGTGAAATATTCCTTAATATTAAAAAAATTATACCAGCACAAACGAACATGACAGACCCGCACAAACGGAGCATAAACGATTGAGGAAACTATTGAGCATGTTGGATGGCTGGTGACGTCTTCGTCTACAATAATGTCTAATACAGTTCCAGAAAGAAATAAGAAACCACTGCACCTTTTTCTTTCCTTTCCAAAAAAGTTGAAAAGGAAAGTTTTGAGTGAGGAACAGAAGCATTTAATTTGCAGTGGTCTCTTAACCCTTCTGTTCCTCACTCAAAACCTTCCTTTTCGACATTTTTGGAAAGGAAAGAAAAAGGTGCAGTGATCTATTAGATAAATAGAACTATAGATAAAACACCGAAGCTGCACAAATTAAACTTTTACTAGCACAAACGGAGTACAAACAAACAAGACTATTTTGGTTGAATTTGGAGTATGTTGGGGGGCTGAGTGACATCATCCCCTATAATTAAATGTCTTATTTTTAAAACACAGACGCAGCACAAACAAAACATTAAAGGCACAAACTGGCACAAATGGCACACAAACAAACAGGACAGTTTTGGTTGAATTCGGAGCATGCTGGGGAGCTGAGTGACCTCCAAATGACCTTTACAATTTTATTTAATACCTAAAAACAATACCAGCACAAACAAACATTTCAAAAACAAACCAGCACAAATTAATTAGCCTATTTTGACTCAATTTGGAGCATGGTGGGGGGCTGAGTGACATCATCACCCATAATTAAATGTCTAACATATAAAATACCGAAGCAGCACAAGCAAACATTTTAACAGCACAAACCAGCACAAACAAGACAATTTTGATAGCAATGATAATGATAGCAGCACAAATGAAAATTTTAACAGCACAAACGATTAAGCCTATTTTGGCTGCAACCAAGCTTCTAATTGACTTTTCCCCTATTAGAGGAAAATTCACCCACTATACAGGTATTCATTATAAAGAAATAAAATAAATACATGATAAAGCAAATTCACAAACATTTATGAGGTAGGAATTTTTCATAAAACCCCAAACTGCTGTTCCACAATAATGTAACATTAATCACCATTTGACAATAACTTTTCATAAACACTAATGAAATAATTATAACATCATAAACAATTACATACAAGTTGGCATATCTGGAGAAGTAGTATTTAATGTGGTACTCTTGGCAAATTATTTGAATGTTACATTCCAAAGAGCTGACAGACTTTAAATTCAAGAACAATAAAAACCTTTATACCATTTCTCTACCCAGACTTGCTCAGTCTTTTCATGTCCTGGCATGTTAGGCCTGCCGTGCCAGTAAGATACAACATGCATAATAAGAAGCATAAGTGTTTTCAATACCTAATGATGGCAAAAAATTATTCATTCATATTTTATATAATGATAAACAAGCACATGTAATGACACTTTTAAAGTATACATGCTAAACTTAACCATAGTTCATTTGACAGTACATGCAAATATATCCAAGCGACGCATAGGGTGGTGGTTTTGTAGAATGACCTGAATGGTTTGAAAGTTATTCTTGTGTATAAACAGAAGAAAACTCCAGGGTGTGTACTTTTCCACATGACTGTACCTACACAGGAGGACCAGGTTACAGCAGCCATCTCCAAGGACTATGCAAAATACAAAGGCTGCCTACAAACCCACTTTTGCTTAAAAGACAGCGATCTGCAGCAACATATCAAGGACACTATCCCAAAAAAAATTGGTCCAAAGAAGACAGTCGATGTGGCGATGGCCCAAGCTGGTCTCAGCACAGAGCTGTTCCCACTGTGAAGCATGGTGCTGGCTCACTGATGTTTTGGGGGTGTGTGAGCTCGAAAGGAATGGGCAATCTTCTGAAAATGTATGGCAAGATGAATGTAGCATGTTATCAGAAAATACTGGCAGACTATTTGCATTAATCTGCATGAAAGCTGTGCATGGGATGCTCCTGGACTTTCCAGCACGACAATGACCCTAAGCACAAGGCCAAGTTGACCCTCCAGCGGTTACAGCAGAAAAAGTTGAAGGTTCTGGAGTGGCTATCACAGTCTCCTGATTAATATCATGATGCCACTCTGGGGAGATTTTTTTCTTTGTTGCCATGTTTGGTTTTATGATTATGCCATTCTGTTATGACTTACAGTTGAATGTGAATCCCATAAGAAATAAAGGACATGTGTTTTGGCTGCTCACTCAAATTCTCTTTACAAATGGTACAAATATTACCAATTCTCCAAGGGTATGCAAACTTTTGAGCACAACTGTATATTCAATTAAATATAGGGATAAATTATTTGCTTATCAATGCATTCTGTTTTTATTAGCATTTTACACAGCATCCCAACTTTTTTGGAATCAGGGTTGTAGTTGTACTGATTAAAAGTGACACTTTGCAGCCACCAGCTAGACACATGACTACAGTTCGCATTGAATTGTGGGTGATAGCAACCCAGCAAGTGAGCAAAGTGGTTCACTTGTCCCCTGAAGTTAAATCAATGGCAGAGGGAACAGCTTTTGTTAACTGGAGTGGCATTTCAGATGGCAATTAAAAGTGCATCCGATTTTGGTGGGGATTCCCATTGAAGGAAACTGGCTAGGGCAAGTGCTTGGGGGCTGTTTACTTTGTATTTTGGAGTCCACCATACTTTGTACTAGGTCACAGAAATACCATAAGCAGGAAAAAACATAGTAATGTTGTTCATAGTGCAGGTGCTGTAAGTGCAGGCACTGTTGGCCCTTACTGATGGCCACAACATGGGAACACACATGGGAACTAGAAGGATGTCCACAAAATACATCAAAATTGTTGCTTTGCACTAGAAGTCACTCATTGTCAATGAAGCAATCCGAAAAGGTAAGTTTCCAATGTGATGCTGCATTACAGTGAATTTGGTGTAAAGCATGCGTTCAATATTTTTTACTTATGCGTGGTTTTACAGTTGCGGTGGTCCAATGGAAGTTCAAGTACCCAATGAAAGGAATACATGGCAACGGGTGGCACAGAGCATGACCATAGCCAACTAATAAAGAAGTGGCAGGTTTATCAAATGTTATATTATTTACAATGTCAAATCTACATTGTTGATGCTAAATTTGATAATCTGCTAAATAAAAATATTCAAGTGGCTACAACAGCCTACCTAACAAACTCAAAACAAATTAAATAGATAGCTGACGGTTTTTGTTAGCTAGCATTGTATCAAACTACTGTACAATGCAAACCATTCTGCTCTAACTTAGGTGAATCACCAGCACCTATTTTCCACAATTATAGTATCTCGTTCAACTGCACAGATTTAACTGTAGTAGCAATCCTGCTCCAAAAAAGTGTTTTTTTAACCAGAGATACACTCACCTAAAGGATTATTAGGAACACCATACTAATACTGTGTTTGACCCCCTTTCGCCTTCAGAACTGCCGTAATTCTACGTGGCATTGATTCAACAAGGTGCTGAAAGCATTCTTTAGAAATGTTGGCCCATATTGATAGGATAGCATCTTGCAGTTGATGGAGATTTGTGGGATGCACATCCAGGGCACGAAGCTCCCGTTCCACCACATCCCAAAGATGCTCTATTGGGTTGAGATCTGGTGACTGTGGGGGCCATTTCAGTACAGTGAACTCATTGTCATGTTCAAGAAACCAATTTGAAATGATTCGAGCTTTGTGACATGGTGCATTATCCTGCTGGAAGTAGCCATCACAGGATGGGTACATGGTGGTCATAAAGGGATGGACATGGTCAGAAACAATGCTCAGGTAGGCCGTGGCATTTCAACGATGCCCAATTGGCACTAAGGGGCCTAAAGTGTGCCAAGAAAACATCCCCCACACCATTACACCACCACCACCAGCCTGCACAGTGGTAACAAGGCATGATGGATCCATGTTCTCATTCTGTTTACGCCAAATTCTGACTCTACCATCTGAATGTCTCAACAGAAATCGAGGCTCATCAGACCAGGCAACATTCTTCCAGTCTTCAACTGTCCAATTTTGATGAGCTTGTGCAAATTGTAGCCTCTTTTTCCTATTTGTAGTGGAGATGAGTGGTACCCGGTGGGGTCTTCTGCTGTTGTAGCCCATCCGCCTCAAGGTTGTGCGTGTTGTGGCTTCACAAATGCTTTGCTGCATACCTCGGTTGTAACAAGTGGTTATTTCAGTCAGAAGTTGCTCTTCTATCAGCTTGAATCAGTCGGCCCATTCTCCTCTGACCTCTAGTATCAACAAGGCATTTTCGCCCACAGGACTGCCGCATACTGGATGTTTTTCCCTTTTCACACCATTCTTTGTAAACCCTAGAAATGGTTGTGCGTGAAAATCCCAGTAACTCAGCAGATTGTGAAATACTCAGACTGGCCCGTCTGGCACCAACAACCATGCCACGCTCAAAATTGCTTAAATCACCTTTCTTTCCCATTCTGACATTCAGTTTGGAGTTCAGGAGATTGTCTTGACCAGGACCACACCCCTAAATGCATTGAAGCAACTGCCATGTGATTGGTTGATTAGATAATTGCATTAATGAGAAATTGAACAGGTGTTTCTAATAATCCTTTAGGTGAGTGTATATATCAGTGTCACGATGGTGTTGTGGTGGAAAGGAGGAACCATGCGCAGGCAGAGTGGCAGTTGATGTTGTAACTTTAATGGAAAATAACACCTAACAAAAACTGAATCAAAAATAAAAACTTAAAGAAACCAAAACACTCACCACATACACTAGACAAGGAACAATGACCAACAAATGAGGGGAGCAGAAGAGCAACATTTAAACACATACTGATGACTTAATTGGGACCTGGTTTGAGTGACAATTGGAGACAAGACAAATGAAGGAGTCCGGGGTGAGTTCATGAACCATGGGAAACCGGGAAAAGCGGGAGATGACGGTGCTGTCCGTCACCTCACCGCCACAATCGGCCACAATTATTGGTCATTGGTCTTCTTGATCACTAAGTAATGTTCACATGTGCTTAGATGCTTAACATAGCTTATTTATATAATGACTACTAAAAAGTCATTATTTTTTTATTCAGGAAATGGCTACTGCTGAATTTTCAAGAACTACAACCAGAAAAGATTCACTCAGTATAACCAAACTGCGGTCTTAGAAGGAACAATAATGCATTCAGTGTAACGGCAGCTAGCTAAGGGAAGATGACAGCAAAATCACCAAATAAAACCTGATCAAAATCTGTAGATGTATGTCGCTTTTGTGGTGAACCATATCAATCTTTGAGAAACAAACATAAACTTTTCCTAGGTAAATAGTTGTTATTGTGACCGGACTAAACACTAGCTTGACAAGATATAATAGGACCGGTAACACTGAATGATGGGTTTTCTAACACGGTATGTAGCTCCTGTCGCAATCTTCGGCTAAAACATAAAAGTGCAAATGAGGTAGTCATCTCACTGTTCTTTCGTTACAAAGAAACTGCAAACCAAACTACTTGCAATGCTTCACATTCTATAGCTAATGAAGTTCTTGAGGTTTGGACAAAGGCTAGCACTCTGACAAGGCTGAAGAAACATGTTGTTGACAAAGAGTGTTTGTACAGAAAATGAGAAGCTGAAGAAAAACAGGGAGAAAAATGTCTGAGGAATATCTGAGGAATAAAGAGCATGTTATGTTTGGTAGCAATCTCTAAAACTAATTGAATCTCCACAAAAATGTTATCACAATTATACCAAAATATATCAAATGCAAGGCTTATTTCAAATTCGAATAAATATTTTTTACATGCCACTAAGGACCGCCCTATTGGAGGTGTGGCCTCGTGAAAGGTCCTAGAACAGGATGACAAACAGTTCTGTAGGAGACGACTGTGCAGCAAAAAAGGGCAAGAAAGAAAAAAACATGCCTGGAAAGATGGCTCAAGAACAGGTATTGACAGATGCCGATAGAGCCTGTAAAGTTCAAGTTCACCATACAAATCATTGATAGAGTCAAAGAAGGTATCCAAAGGCGACTTCTAACTCAAGTTACATCAAGTGGTCTACTTCAGACAGCCTTTCAAAAGCTCTCAGCAAATGTTTGCAGACCACTGACAGCAGAGCAACAAATGGCATTTGGTAATGTGAGCATAGGAGCCTTGCTGTGCAGTGGAAGTGACTGAAAT
Organism: Esox lucius; assembly: GCF_011004845.1. Classification (NCBI taxonomy): domain Eukaryota; kingdom Metazoa; phylum Chordata; class Actinopteri; order Esociformes; family Esocidae; genus Esox; species Esox lucius. The sequence goes on from NC_047576.1 coordinate 17,186,098, forward strand.
ATTTAGTTTTGGAGGAATACATGACTAAGAGATTGGAGGATGGACAATAAGGAGAGGTTGTACGTAGATGTTAAAAACATGTGCCTCATTCAATGTCTACTGTAGTGCAAACAGACACCGGCTAACTGACTGTCTGATGCATGCCATATCCTGGGTCTTGAATTCAAGTTTACGTTCACCCTTTCAGTCATGAAGGGAGGTTATGACTGAAGTTTCTCTTCCATGCCACAAGACAACAATAGAGGCCTTCATGTTGATTACCATTGAAAAGGAAATCCTAATCGCCCTGGACACTGCAATGGTGATCAATAAATTTGAGAAAAGCGTGATAATGAAAAACCTGCTGCTCCAATGAAAATGCCAGGACATATTTAAGCAATAAAGGTTGTGGTGTATGGCCAATATATCGCAGCTAAGAGCAGTTGTTATGCACAACACATCGCGGAGTGCCTGGACCCAGCACATAGCAGTGATATATTGGCCATATACCACAAACCCTCTAGATGCCTAATTGCTACTATGAACTGGTTTCCAACACATCTTGAGCCGTAAAAAAGGATGTGATGTCATACCCGTTGTATACGTCTCGTATCTCTCACTAAATATTCCAATATATCGTCTCTGTTATACATTATGCTTCAGGTGATAGGATATGGATAAATATGTAAGATTGTTTGTACAACTAGCATAAATACAAGCAAGAATTACCAGTACACATCTGCAGTTAATGTTTCAAATAATATTTTTCTACTCAATTTATCTGAGTTCCAGAGATATTCCCCATTTAAACTTACTAGTAAGGGAAGACAAATAGATAATTCATGTTATTTTTTAGATGCAGGATTCCACACAGTGCTCCTTTAAATAAAGATCTATGACTGATTGTGTTCTCTCTCTTACAGGCTGCCATCTTTTAAAGTTGTTCAGACATCTTTTGAATCCTGTGCAAGTTTTTCCCGGGAAAAACAGTCCCATATTTCAGTCCGTTTTGATGGGTCCTGACTTATTTTATAAATAAATATTTTTCTCACGTATTTTCACTTGGTCCTCTTTTCTGATAGGTCCGACCTACTGCCCATTAAAATGTGACAGGTTATTAGATTTGCCACACCTGTCAGTTGTAAAGTTCCGTTTTTTTATACAGTCTAACCATAATCACATTTAATTCTGCCAAGCCCACACACCTGTGCGTGTGAAATCCCAACTCGTTTTAAAAACCATGAAGGCAATGTTATTTGTTCAGGTACATTTTTTATTAAATCGCACAGCTTTCTATTACACATTTTTTAAAGACAAGCGGACTCTGAGGAAGACTGCCTCGAAAATTTATTAAGCATAATAAAATTAGCAAAAGTGATTAGGCATAATTCTGTTACATTATTACAGTTGTTGCTGTGTACACCTGAAACCTATGCTGTGATAATTATTCAGAGCACAATGTATTAATGTCATCCGGAGTGCAAACGGTCTTTGGTTGTTGTTTCAATCCAATTAATTAATCTGTCACATTATGCAATAGTTTTTTCAAGTATACCTTTTACCGTGGCAACTGTTCATCGTAGCCTTTTTCAGAGAAACGCATAATGTGTTGATCTGAGTGAAATGCTCTTTTGTTGCTTCAGTTTTGAAATAAATGTTTTGAAATAAATGAATACATAAATAAATGTTTAGAAAAATATATTTATGCATAGAAATATAATAATAAATATATTAATCAAATATTAATTTCCAATGTATATAATTCCTTGATCATTCATTTCTGTTTTTATGAATTTTTTAAATTCATTTTCATTATCATATATTTCTGTATATATTTATTTCTGTATTTATTTATTTCCATATTCCTTTATGTATTTATTTATTTCCATCTTATTTTATTTTATGCGTGTATTTATTTCTGTATTTCCTTGTCCTTAAGCTAATGAGGGAGCAGGACTAACAGTCAGACATAGCAATCAAGCCCAGAGCAGCAGATTGAATCCGTCCATGCAGACGGTGAGTGCTGTTTTACAGTAGATCCTTGGCGCATCCCCATGTTTCCAATCACTATTCCTCGCACATGCATTGTTTAAGCATAGGTGACATGATTAAGGTATCGAAAAACCGAGAGCAGTTTTCGGAAAACACTATCATTTTCGCGAAGTGAATAGGCTACGAGACCGGCTCGTCTTTGCGGGTCTGTCCCAGGAGTCCTTGCATTGAAATTGGTTCATTTCAGTGCCAGTGTATAGGACCAGATAGCGTCTGCCTCTTTTTTTTTTGGGGGGGGGGGGGGGGGGTGATGTCTGACTGTCCCGTATTTCACCCTATTGAATCTGGTCACCCTAAGTATAAGCATAATTCAGGGTAATCTTTATGTGTGAGTGAAGTAAACTCTGAATGTCTGGTTCAGTATCACTCTTCCAAACAAGATACTGAAACAGTATGGCTCTTACTCATTTCTCTCAGGCAAGGTCAAAGTAGTCTTGCCTCCAGTCTTTATGAATGCCTATCAGCTTAAAGCTTTTGCCTGCTTTCCTCTGCGGCAACATGATGGCAGCATCCAATTCTATTTCCACAGAAGACCCATGTAAATGAACCCCCTGCATGCACTCACAATTCTGAGGTGCAGCCGTTACAATAATGATATAAAGGTTGTAGGCCTTATCATCCACATGAAATGGCAGATGTTACAAACGGCAGATGTTAATAAGAAAGATAAGCACATTGTGGACAACTATTTGGAGTCACTATCCCATTATAATTAAAAAAAAACATGTTATGTTCTATTCCTCAAGTTAAGTTCAATATTTTGATTGGCATTGGCCTGGCATTAATGCTGTAAATACAGGATTACATCAAATTAGATAATTGTAAGCAAATTCATTTCCACTGAAGTGTCTGAGAGCAAAGATTCTCCATAGAATTTGCTAACTAATACCAGAAAATGTGTATTGCCTAGCCAGTCTCGTACCTTTCCATGGTCAGAGTTCAGTGTTACCTTAATCAACATAGGACACTAAGGACATTTAAAGTGTCTGGATTCAGTCAGAATAACCATATGTTTAAAAGTATACAGTATTAATTAATTCCGTCAATTAAAACAGCAAACGTGGGTGAGAGACAAAAACCTTAAGCATGGCACCATTAGGGGGAAACATTGAATAGAGGGAATTGTAACGTGGATCATATAATGAGGATTGCGACAATGTCCATGGTGCTCATATTGGTAATCACATAATCTTGATTAAGCTATTCATTATAAAATATGTTGTTAATTAATAGCTGATAATTTCAGTACACTTACTGACCAGATAAAATCTGATGTTGATTTTAATATTATGCTTCCAGTGAAGTCAATAATGGAACAGACTGTTAAGTACTCCGGGTAAATTGATATTGTAAAGTGTATATTGTAACCACAGTGCACCATCTACTCTTTCATACTGACGCTGTATCATGCATGAACAGAATTAAGGTTATTTCTGATTGGCTTGATGTGTTCAATTCAAAATGCTTGATTCCAAAAGGATTGATTGAAATGTCAAAGTAAGATTACAACCTTCATGTAGATTTATGACATTACATACATTTCAAACATTTCATAGTTACCATACTATGAAATGTCATTCAGACAAATGCCGTTTCCCATTTATTATCCTTCTTCAGATGTCCATCAGCTCTGATTGAGTGCAACAACACGCTCCTCTACCTTTCCCTGAGCGGCAGCCCATCAGGCAGTTGGGCCTCCTTGCCATGTTCAATATCCATCTCCTAATGGATCTCTTCCATTACCCTCTTTTCCCCCGACACCAATAACCTTACGATCACAACTGACAGTTGCACATGTGCATTCACATAGGAGAACTGTGCCGCCAAACTGTGCACAGTCCTCACACTGATGTTTGTTGAGGGCCCAGCATTGAATGCAGATGTTATTTGAGGCAATGTTGCACGCCTATCGTGTAAAACGATTCTTGCCAGCCGATGCAGGTCACGTTCTCCCACAGTTTTTTACGGCCACACTGCTGTCGTAAGTTAGATGTGTTGCCACAATTCTTGCATTAAGGGTCCTTGAAATGGTAGTACGTGAAAATCCATACTTCTGCTCTACCTCCAGAATGCTATGTCCCGTCTATTAAACCACGCTCCAACTATTAAACCGCGTTGAAAATCGCTTAAATCGTGATAACTTCCCACTCTCACGGCAGAAACAGCTCTAGATGCTTCTATAGATGTCTATCGCTTTATATATCCACTGGCAGACACAACTGTGCATGGTTAGTGTTGCTATGTATTTTCTATGGGCTTGTCTGTCCAGTTTTTCTGGCTTTTCAGTGTATATTTAGGCCTATATCCATACATTTTAATGCACATTATCTCATAAAGAAAGAAATATGACAAAATTAGATTTACAATATTAGTCTAAATATTTTAACACGCTTGAGCCCTTTTTCCTTTGGTCAAACAGAGGTGATGCGACAAATAAGCGACTGAAATGCGTGTGATTTAAATAATAATCTTGCGAAATTAGGCTAGATTACGGTGCATTGCAAAACAATTATTAACTAGTTTCAAAAGTAGCCTAGTGAAATTTAGAAGTAAACAAGTTTCTGTAAATGATCTGCGCCTATAACTTTCCACAGAGCTGTCAAGCACTTTACTTTATGGAAACAAACATACACCAATCAGCCATAACATTATGACCACTGACAGGTGACGTGAATAACACTGACAATCTCGTTATAGTGGCACCTGTCAGTGGGTGGGCTATATTAGGTACCAAGTTAATATTCTGTCCTCAAAGTTTATGTGTTAGAAGCAGGAAAAATGGGCACGCGTAAGGACCTGAGCGACTTTGACAAGGGCCAAATTGTGATAGCTAGACGACTGGGTCAGAGCATCTCCAAAACTACAGCCCTTATGTTCCTGGTTTGCAGTGGTCAGTACTTATCAAAAGTGGTCTAAGGAAGGAAAAGCCGTGAACCAGAGACTGGGTCATGGGCGGACAAGGCTCACAGATACATGTGGGGAGTAAAAGCTGGCCTGTGTGGTCCGATCCAACAGACGAGCTACCGTAGCTCAAATTGCTGAAAAATGTATGCTGGTACTGATAGAAAGGTGTCAGAACACACAGTGAATTGCAGTTTGTTATACATGGGGCTGCGTAGCCAGAGACCAGTCAGGGTGCCCATGCTGACCCCATTACACTGCCGAAAGCGCCTACAAATGGGCACATAAGCATCAGAACTGGACCACGGATCAATGGAAGAAGGTGCCCTGGTCTGATGAATCACGTTTTCTTTTACATCACGTGGATGGCCAGGTGCATGTGTGTCACTTACCTAGAGAACACATGGCACCAGGATGCACTATGGGAAGGAGGCAAGCCGGCGGAGGCAGTGTTATGCTTTGAGCAATGTTCTGCTGGGAGACCTTGGGTCCTGCCATTCATGTGGATGTTACTTTGACATGTACCACCCACCTGAGCACTGTTGAAGACCATGTGCACCCTTTCATGGCAACAGGGTGCACATCAGGTATTCCCTGATGGCATTGGCCTCTTTCAGCAGGATAATGCACCCTGCCACAAAGAAAAATGATTCAGGAATGGTTTGAGGAACACAACAACGAGTTCAAGGTGTTGACTTGGCCTCCAAATTCCCCAGATCTCAATCCAACCGATCATCTGTGGGATGTGCTGGACAAATAGATCCAGTGGGATGTGCTGGACAAATAGATCCGATCCATGGAGGCCCCACCTCGCAACTTATAGGGCTTAAAGGATCTGCGTTTTGGTGCCAGATATCGCATCACACCTACTGAGGTCAAGTGGAATCGATGCCCAGACAGCTCAGGGCTGATTTGGTGGCAAAAGAGGGACCTACACCATATTAGGCAGGCGGTCATAATTTTATGGCTGATCGTTGTAATTTGCAATGTATTTGTTGAGACGTTTCTAATATTGAATAAGGGATTTTGAGGCCAGATTGGAAACATGATTTTGGAATCAAAATATTGGGCAACAAGATCGTAATAATAATTGCCATCTGCCTCAAATGCAATCAGGCAATTATCTAATACTCTAAAAATATTTTATTTACTAATTAAGAAGTTTAAAATTGTTGGAACATAGCATTTTTGTTTTATTTCTGTTTAAATGTAGACTAATATATTGCTATTTAAAACATATGTCCGGTAGCTGTTCTATATGGCCGGAATTCTGGAATTTTAACATCCATATTGTGACGCCCTCTGCATCTACCTCCTCATAGTCCGGGCCAGGCTTTCTCTCTCTCCTGTCTGTCCATGTATATGGGGATCTCCCCCACTGCCCCTCAAGTCTCCACACCTGCTATTCATTCCATCATCAGCCTGCCTGTAGATACCCTGGTTTCTGTCCATCCGGAGCAAGATCGTTGTTATTCACTACTAGGTGGTAACGTTCACGGCCACTCCAAACCATAGTTTGAGCACCCAGTTTAGTTGTTCCTTCCTATTAACCCTGTTTATTCCCCGTTACCAAGATCCACCTTACCCAGCCTCCAAACACCTCCACCTGCCTGCCTGTCAGCCACCTGCATCACCTGATTGACCTACATCAATCTTAAGCCTTGCCCACATTCATGTAGTAACAAAACCATATGTATGTTCTAAATCAGAGGAGGGCAAACTTTTTGGCTCAGGTGCTACATCAGGATTTTGAAATGAAATGGAGGGACACATTTGTTTTGTAATTTGTTAATCATGAATGATTGGTAGGCCAGAAAAGGGCAATAATTAAAACACGTACACAGTAGATCCATTACAATGTCTAAATAATTTACATTCAGATGTATACAAATGGGCTGGTGAGTTATGTTTTATTTCCCCTCAAAACTATTTTATTAAGTACCGCGGGCCTGATGGAATTGCCTCATTCAGGCCGCAGGCCTTAATTTGTCCACTACTGGTCTAAGTCATTGCTTAGCTGCTGGCACTCATTTTTAGATCAGAAGCAGTTGCTCTCTTAGATTATGAGCCACTGGCCAGCAGACATATTACCCACCAATGAGCTCATTGAGAGTTTTCACGTGATGTCACGGCATATGAGAACGCCCACTTGGTGGGCAAAACAAACACTTCTTCCAGTGCCCTCCATCGACAACTTTTACTAGTTATACATCAAAATGACAGATATTTGCAGTTTCATTGGATGCGCTAACCGCATATATATTGTATTTGCAATCTTATTTACATGTAATCATTGTAATGAACAGAATTGAGGAGTAAAGGGTTACAGAATTACAAAAAAACAGTAACTGTAATCCGTTACGTTACCGACAAAAATATTGTAATCTGTTGCTAGTCTTGTGAGGCAGAAGAACCGCCCTCTCCGTTCGTGTGAGCTGTGTGTGTATGTATGAAAGAAATACATCTGTTTTCTCCAAAAAAAAACTATAATTTGTATCCCCCAATATATCACTGTAAGCATAACTATGTAATTTCAATAATATTAATATGACGAAAGCACATGTGCAGATTATCCACACTTATAATAGCGTGTTTTTAAATTTTCTAAAGTTTGCGACCCCCCCCCCCCCCCCCCCGCCCTTTGCCTAGCAGTGGTTTGATCCACTGCCCCCCAGCCCTCAGCACTGGCACATCGTACAGGTACAGTGCATGGGTGGGAATCTGTCCCATACACTGTGCCAGTCGGTCGTTAGTGGTTGACTTTCAGTAAGTAGGTCAAACGAAGGAAATGTTAGACATTTCTTTACTTCTCCCCACTCAATACAATAAAACACATTTATAACAATCACCAGCCTTCATTTTCGCTGCATTGAATTACAGGTCACACTTTGTTAGCTTGCGGTTAGCTGACATTTGCTAGCAAGCCACAGAATCATCAACCACTGTTTTGTGGCTGTTTGAATTCGAGTCAATGAGAGAAGCTTGCAATTTATGTAGTGTTGCTTAGCGGTCAAGGTGACAGTGTTTGTGTCAACCGTCTGAAAGGCACTAAATGCACGTAGCTATTGTGAAGTTAATCTAGTAAGCTTGTTGTGTGTTGGTAGGGTTTACATTCACAATATGAAGATGTAATGCACATCTTCGATCACATTTGCAGATGAAGGCAAGAGAGCTAGATTCCCAACAGTTCCCAACAGATTCCTTACATTTATTAGTGAGGTACAGTATTAGGAAGCATCTTACCCAAACTATTTTTGGGGGGCAATGCCCCCATGCCTCCGGGTCTGTGCACATGATTAAAGGAATTATACATAAAAGGCAACAATACATAACATAATACAATAGTACAGTACATATAATACATAGAGGACAGGAGTAAAATGGAAAACACTTAAGACAACTGAAATGATAAATACATAATATAAGACAACTAAAATGATAATATCCAGATCAAAGTAAGAAAAATGTAATAAAAGTAAAACCAACAACTGATTAAAACACAGTAAGAGAATGTTAATAATAAGTAAAGAGTGGACTTGACAAAAACCAAGGGACAACCTCAGACTGAACTAAAAGCAAGAGAAAAAAGGTGGGTCTTTAAATTTGATGTAAAGTGGTCAATGGTGGAATGGGACTTTATGTGGGATGGGTGACTATTCCAGAGCATGGGAACAGCAACAGAAAAACCTAGGCTACCCCATCCTTCCTAGAGAATTGGTTCTTGCTTCTTTGAAATATACCAAATAGTTTATTTTGAAAGATCAAACTTCTTGCCCATTTCTGTGATCTAATGTTTTTATCCTTAATATAATTGATGCAACTGTTCTTTATACTTATTGACTCTATTTCCATTACATTCATGTTGAGAGTAGCAGAAGACTGAAATTGATGCATAAAAACCACAAATTGGTACATAAAACTTGCAGGCAGTAAAGGCAGTAAAATATTGTAGCGACCCTGTGTTCAAGTTCTAAGTTGGTCAGTTATGCTTCATTAGGGGGCGAGGCCTGACAGTTAGGTGGGATGTCCCGCAGTGAGGAGGGCATCTCTGGTGGGCTTGGGGACAGCAGGGGCGGGTCCAGGGGTCTCAGGCCATAGCTTATATAAGGTGAGGTTTTGGGAAGCTCTCGCTCTCTTGTGGCTCCACTCCTGTGTGTGATAGAGAACCGTGACATGTGTACTTGTCTTAGCTAGCTACAGATCTAGGAGAGTTTGTCAAGAGCCTGTGTGTTAACAGGTATTGTTGGGCGTAGACAGTGGCCACACAGCTGTTTTGTTAGGGTTAATCAATTCTACCTGGCATTCTTTACCTCTGACTCCGACTCCTGATTTAGCATCCCGGCCAGGGGTGTTACAATATGTTTCTGACACTCAAAAACGAATCGGGGAGGACCACCAGTCCCCCCAACTTTTGTGTCCCCCAGGCTTGGCAAGGTGTCCCTTATTTTTCCACTTGGAAGGTGGCAAGCCTAAGAAGAATAGAGCAAATAGCTGACTGCGCTTTAGAACTTTTGCTTGCTTGCTAGTGACATTAGCTAGCAAGCTAAACTTACAGGCATGCTCCGACAGCCTGAGGCAGTGGCATCTTGTGGTTAGTAATATGGAAGACTTTATTAGCAATGAATCAGGCAAGCTACTTTTGTTCCTAAGGACAAAATTAAATAACCGCAAAATTTCAGCGTTTTCATAGCAGTTCATCTTAATTGTTACGCAAAATAGCTTGCGCCATCCTCTTGAGGATAAGGAAATTATGCCTAGTCAAAAGCATATTATGCATATGCGACTGTCAAGGTGGTGCCAGTGTTGGGTTGTGATTGCTGCCATAGATCCTTCAACAAAGTACTGACTGAAGTTTTTGAAAACTTTTCTATTTCTGCTGAAGAATTGAGCAATGGCAAGTGAGTCTGCCAAAGCTATTTCATTTCATGGCATAAGAACGTACTTTTTTCTTTCATTCATGAATTACATTAATACAATAACCTCACGCTAACTGGGCTTGCTTCAAACAAAAAACCTAACTAGCTGATGGATTTATACCTAAATGTTATGTTGTACAGTGGGGAGAACAAGTATTTGAGTATTTGCAGGTGTCATGGTACAGTGAGCAGCAGTGCCATGGTTCCATACACCTTCAGTTCCAAACACCACACGAACGCATCCCAGACTTGTTGTGTCACATGTCTTCAATTATCGTTGATAACACCAGGTCCCCGTTTGCTAATTTGTATGTGTTTAAATGTTTCCCCTCTGCTCCCCACAGTGTGGATCATTGATGTTGTCATGTTTGATGTTGTGTGTTGCTGTTATATGTAAGTCTTTAATACCTTTATGTAAATCGTTTTGCTGCTGAATTCAGCCATTTACTTTCGTTGTGCTCAGTGTTTTGTTTAATTAAAGATTCAACACCGACTACTCCTGCCTGCACCTGGTTCCTTGCTCTCGCAACACCAACATTCATTACAGCAGGTTTTCCCACATACAAAGCATGTAGAAGTCTAATTTTTATCATAGGTACTCTTCAAATGTTAGTGACGGAATATCAAAAGAAAATCACATTGTATGATTTTTTAGTAATTAATTAGCATTTTATTGCATGACATAAGTATCTGATACATCAGAAAAGCAGAACTTAATATTTGGTACAGAAACCTTGGTTTGCAATTACAGAGATCATACGTTTCCTGTAGTTCTTGACCAGGTTTCCTGTAGTTCTTGACTCCTCCATACAGACCTTCTCCAGATCCTTCAGGTTTTGGGGCTGTCGCTGGGCAATATGGACTTCCAACTCCTTCCAAAGATTTTCTATTCGCTAGGCCACTCCAGGACCTTGAGATGCTTCTTACGGAGCCACTCCATAGTTGCCCTGGCTGTGTGTTTCGGGTCGTTGTCATGCTGGAAGACCCAGCCACGACCCATCATCAATGCTCTTACTGAACGGAGGAGGTTGTTGGCCAAGATCTCGCGATACATGGCCCCATCCATCCTCCCCTCAATGTGGTGTAGTTGTCCTGTCCCCTTTGCAGAAAAGCAACCCCAAAGAATGATGTTTCCACCTCCATGCTTCACGGTTGGGATGGTGTTCTTGGGGTTGTACTCATCCTCCTTCTTCCTCCAAACACGGCGAGTGGAGTTTTGACCAAAAAGCTAAATTTTTGTCTCATCAGACCACATGACCTTCTCCCATTCCTCTTCTGGTTCATCCAGATGATTATTGGCAAACTTCAGATGGGCCTGGACATGCACTGGCTTGAGTAGGGGGGCCTTGAATGTGCTGCAGGATTTTAATCCATGACGGCGTAGTGTGTTACTAATGGTTTTCTTTGAGACGGTGGTCCCAGCGAGGTGAGGTCTTGCATGGAGCCCCAAACCGAGGGAGATTCACCGTCATCTTGAACTTCTTCCATTTTCTAATAATTGTGCCAACAGTTGTTGCCTTCTCACCAAGGTCTACAATTGTATCCCTGATGTCCTTACACAGCTCTCTGGTCTTGGCCATTGTGGAGAGGTTGGCGTCTGTTTGATTGAGTGTGTGGACAGGTGTCTTTTATACAGGTAACGAGTTCAAACAGGTGCAGTTCATACATGTAATGAGTTGAGAACAGGAGAGCTTCTTAAAGAAAAACTAACAGGTCTGTGACAGCTGGAATTCTTACTGGTTGGTAGGTGATCAAATACTTATGTCATGCAATAAAATGCAAATTAATTCTTAAAAAATCATACAATGTGATTTTCTGGATTTTTATTTTAGATTACATCTCTCACATTTGAAGTGTACCTATAATATAAATTACAGACCTCTACATCCTTTTTAAGTAGGAAATCCTGCAAAATCGGCAGTGTATCAAATACTCGTTCTCCCCACTGTATAAGCAATTGATAATGCCTTCCTACATCGCAAAATTCATACCTACAGTAGGGCAATTGCTATATAAAATGTAAAAAATTATGAAAAAAAGGGTACCATATAAACATTCTGCCCCTATTTTTCAGGGAAGACAATTTAAATCCTATCTGAAATGGGTATTATTGTCAAAATGGAAGCATGGTGCATTGCAATTAATGTGAACATCAATGGGGCTAAAAGATGGGCTTTTGACACTGACATAATCAGCTTTAGCACGATCACAGATTTTGACCAAAGCTCTTATAAATATATGAAACAAAACGCACATTTCCAATTTCCTGTCTGCAGCCCATGAGATATAAAAGAACATACTCTAACACAGGCCACCTCAATAAACATCTCCCCAGTACATAATGAATCCTCTTTTATCCTCCTCCACCTCTACATCCTCCACTCTGTCTTTCAGCTGTTATCAAACCCAAGGCTTTTGAGCTATGTTTTTGTTGAGAATTACATCATTTTGGGGACTGAGGAAGTTGTAAGAGGTTATCCATGCTACATTTTCTAATGAAAGACTCACTAAACTCTCAGTTTACACAGTGGTCTGACGGGACACATTCTGATCTTAGATTGCGGGCTTTTCCTTTTGCTTTCTGTCAATTTACTCTGGTCACTATAACAGAATAAAAAGCCAGACTCATTCTTGCTGAACTAATGGATTTTCAGCAATGCTACATTTTACGTTGAGCATGTAGGCCTGCAGTGCCCAATTTTTATATCATAGCATTTCCCATACTATAAACTTGGAGGACAAAGGTAGAGAAGGACGTAAAGGAGAGGAAACGGGGGATGAGAAGGACAGACTACACAGATCACAACAAAATGTCCTGAGAGGCTGTTCATCTTCTGGTGCAGCCTGGAACACGTATAATGAGTTGTACAGTGAAGGGAACATTGTGTCTGAGGGTGTCTGAGAATACTGCCTGACTGTAAATAACTTCCCCAAGCTCAGTCCTCTTGTCTTTCTATGACATGGCAAGACTTGTTGGTTTAAGCCAAGACATTATCCTGTTTCTTATTACACAAACATTCTCATTTTTCGTTTCTTACCAGACAGACTGAATGTTTAATCTAGAAATACAGCACATGTCTCACATTGTAATACATGTTCAAAAAGTAATGCATTGTTCACATACATTTTGTTGTGATCTGTGTAGTCTGTCCTTCTCATCCCCCGTTTCCTCTCCTTTACGTCCTTCTCTACCTTTGTCCTCCAAGTTTATAGTATGGGAAATGCTATGATCGTGCTAAGGTTATTTTCTTCTCTCTTGTAAAAATATTTTTGACCAATACTTGATCCAACTTATCTCAATTGATGATTATAATACATGATAAAAATACATTTGTAATTTCATCATGCTAGCATCTAGGATTAAAATATTCCCTTTTTTAAGTGACCATTACACCAAATTATTATTGTGTAGCCTTTGGATCAGAGCTTGGCAGTTTGACTCGTATTTTCTGCATGTAAATAATCCTTCTGTTAATATTGACAACAACTTTGCAGAATAATTCCTAGAAACAATCTCTAGTACTAGGAATATGCATCTCTATTTCAAATGTATTACAGTTAAGCAAAAGCAGTAGGCTAAATCAAAGTATATCTCAGCAATAGTCAATATAAACATCAGATGTAACATACATGTATCAGATATTACATAAATGAAACCATTCACTGTGACTATATGACAAATTATATGAATCTCAAATCTTTACTTGTTTACTCATTTATTTTTACTAATTTGAGGGTATTTCCATCCATATTGGATGAAACATTTAGAAAAAACATAATGTTTTGTACACAGACCCCCAATTTAAGGGGACCAAATGTATTTGGACAATTGGTTTCCCAGCTGTTTCTTAATAGGCAGGTGTGTTTATTTGCATCATTAGTGCATGCAAAAGAGAGCTGTCAGTGTCTTGATTCAAAAATGTGCTTTTGCTTTTTGAGTAGATTCCTAGTGTCTGAAAACACATGGTCCACAGAAGTTTCAATGCAACTCAAGCTGGCCATCACAACACAGAAACAAAAGAATAAATCTGAATAACAACAACAGACATGCCAAAATTAACTATATAGTACATAAACAAGACAGACAGCAAAGGTTAGTTCAGCAAAGGCAAATTACCAGGTAGACCAAGGATTGCCTCTACAGTGGATGGCAAAATAATAATGACCATAATGAAGTACAAAATCAACAAAGAACTGTCCAACAGATCAGGAACACCATTCATGGGGTAGGCTTGGATGTGTCAGCCACTGCTATTGACAGAAAACTTCACCAGCTGAAATAGACTGCAAAGACACTAGTTAGAAGTGCAAAGACACTAGTTAGCCTAAAAAAATAAGCTAGCCAAAAAAAACACAAAAAATAACCTGAGGGTTCTGGAAAAGGTATGGTGGACATTTGAGACAAATATTAACATGTAATCCTACCAAATGGATGGAAAGAGGAAGGTATGGAGAACAAAAAAGGAGCTGGCAAACCTACAGGTACTAATTTGTGAAATAAGGTGGAGGCTGTGTTGTTTTGGACATGTATGGCTGCTGCCGGAAGGGGCTCACTTGTCTTCACTGATAATGTAATTGCTGCTAAAGCAAAGTGTTTTTTGGGGCTGAAAAGTGGAATGTTCTTAACTGGCCAAGTCAATTGCCCAAACTACAAGCATTTCACTTGCTGAAGAAAAGACTGTAGGTAAGAATTCTTAGAAACAAACAGGAACTGAAGATGTCTGCAGTATAGGACTGACAGAGCTGTACCAGGGAAGGTACACAGCATCTGCAGATGTCTATTGGTCACAGACTTTAAGAAGTCATTGCATGGCAAGGAATTGCAACCAAGTACTTAATATGACAAATACAGGTGCTGGTCATAACATTTTAATATAATCAAAAAGTTGATTTATTTCAGTAATTCCATTCAAAAAGTGAAACTTGTATAATGTATACATTCATTTCACACAGACTGATATATTTCAAGTGTTTATTTCTTTTAATTTTGATGATTATAACTGACAACTAATGAAAATCCCAAATTCAGTATCTCATAAAAATTGAATATTACTAAAGACCAATACAAAAAAAAGCTTTTTAGAAATATTGGCCAACTGAAAAGTATGAACATGAAAAGTATGAGCATGTACAGCACTCAATACTTAGTTGGGGCTCCTTTCGCCTGAATTACTGCAGCAATGCGGTGTGGCATGGAGTCGATCAGTCTGTGGCACTGCTCAGGTGTTATGAGAGCCCAGGTTGCTCTGATAGAGGCCTTCAGCTCTTCTGCATTGTTGGGTCTGGCGTATCGCATCTTCCTCTTCACAATACCCCATAGATTTTCTATAGGGTTAAGGTCAGGTGAGTTTGCTGGCCAATTAAGAACAGGGATACCATGGTCCTTAAACCAGGTACTAGTAGCTTTGGCACTGTGTGCAGGTGCCAAGTCCTGTTGGAAAATGAAATCTGCTTCTCCATAAAGTTGGTCAGCAGCAGGAAGCATGAAGTGCTCTAAAACTTCCTGGTAGACGGCTGCGTTGACCTTGGACCTCAGAAAACACAGTGGACCAACACCAGCAGATGACATGGCACCCCAAACCATCCTTGACTGTGGAAACTTTACACTGGACTTCAAGCAACGTGGATTCTGTGCCTCTTCTCTCTTCCTCCAGACTCTGGGACCTTGATTTCCAAAGGAAATGCTAAATTTACTTTAATCAGAGAACATAACTTTGGACCACTCAGCAGCAGTCCAGTCCTTTTTGTCTTTAGCCCAGGCAAGACGCTTCTGACGCTGTGTCTTGTTCAAGAGTGGCTTGACACAAGGAATGTGACAGCTGAAACCCATGTCTTGCATACGTCTGTGCGTGGTGGTTCTTGAAGCACTGACTCCAGCTGCAGTCCACTCTTTATGAATCTCCCCCATATTTTTGAATGTTTTTTTTTTCATGTGGTTATCCCTATTGCTTGTACACTTTTTTCTACCACATCTTTTCCTTCCCTTCGCCTCTCTATTAATGTGCTTGGACATAGAGCTCTGTGAACAGCCAGCCTCTTTAGCAATTACCTTTTGTGTCTTGCCCTCCTTGTGCAAGGTGCCAATGATCGTCTTTTGGACAGCTGTCAAGTCAGCAGTCTTCCCCATAATTGTGTAGCCTACGGAACTAGACTGAGAGACCATTTAAAGGCCTTTGCAGGTGTTTTGAGTTAATTAGCTGATTAGAGTGTGGCACCAGGTGTCTTCAATATTGAAACTTTTCAAAATATTCAAAAATTTTCTGAGATACTGAATTTGGGGTTTTCATTAGTTGTCAGTTATAATCATCAAAATTAAAAGAAATGAACACTTGAAATATATCAGTCTGTGTGGAATGAATGTATACGTTATACAAGTTTCACTTTTTGAATGGAATTACTGATATAAATCAACTTTTTGATGATACTCTAATTTTATGACCAGTACCTGTAGATGCGAGTGAGTGGGTTTATAATACCAGAATTTATACTGGTTTGATCAAACCAGTATATGTGCAACATAACGCACATATACATTATTACGTAGTTATGCATCCCCACTGGATGCTGACCAAGTAACAAAACTGTTCACTTCAGCTAAAATTTCAAGCAACACTCTTGACCCAATGCCCACCACCGGTTAAAGCCTGTCTTCTCATCCTCTGCCATCAAATGGAAAACATCATAAATGAATCTCTTGCCTCTGGCGTGGTACCATCCAGTTTTCAAACGGCATCCCCACTCTTAAAAAGCCAGACTCAGACCCAGACAACCCTAACAACTATTGTCCAATCTCCAACCTTCCATTCCTCAGTAAAATCCTGGAAAGAGCAGTGGTTGCCCAGCTTCACCATCATATGTCCCACCATGAGATATTTGACCCCTTCCAATCTGGTTTCAGGACCCACCACAGCACTGAAACCGCCCTTATCAAACTGACTACTGACCTCCTGCTTGCTGCTGACAATGGCCTCATCACCATCCTCATCCTCCTTGACCTATCTGCAGCTTTTGATACAGTATCCCATACTATTCTTCTCCACCGCCTCTCTGAACTCATTGGCCTCAGTGGCACAGCACTGTCCTGGTTTCGGTCCTATCTCACTGACCGAAAACAATTCATCACCCTAAATGGCTCCAACTCTGATTCTGCACCCACCAACCATGGCGTGCCCCAGGGCTCTGTGCTTGGTCCTCTGCTCTTCACCATTTACATGTTGGTCATATTATCCGTAAACATGGACTTAATTTCCACTGCTACGCTGATGACACCCAGCTTTATCTCAGCACAAACCCCTCCTCCCAGCTTCCACCCATACAACTTGTCAACTGCCTGCAGGAACTCAAATTATGGATGACCACAAACCTACTCAAACTCAACAGTAACAAGACAGAACTCATGGTGTTGGCTCCTGCACCACTGCTCAGGAAAGTTGGAGACCTGGCCCTGGTTGTGGATGGTTGCTCCATTTCCCTGTCACCGGAGGTGCGCAACTTGGGTGTCATCCTGGACTCCACTCTCTCCTTCCGGTCCCACATCAACAAAATCACCAAGTCTGCCTTCTACCACCTCAGAAATATTTCACGACTCCGGCCTTCACTCACATTCCTTAACCGAGACACTCATCCATGCATTTTAACCTCCCATCTGGATTACTGCAATGGTGTCCTGTCCGGACTGTCCACCAAGACCCTCAGCAGACTGTAGTATGTCCAGAACTCTGCTGCCAGGGTTCTAACCCACACAAAGCCCTGGCAGCTTATTACTCCCATTTTCAAACAGCTCCACTGGCTGCCAGTCAAGTCTTGCATTACCTTTAAGATCCTCCTGCTTACCTACAAATCTCTCCATGGACTTTCACCTAAATACCTCACAGAACGACTCCACCCCTACACACAGTCACGTTCCTTGCGGTCCTCTGACAAAGACCTACTGGACACCGCCCGTACCAGGTTGCAGACTTTTGGAGACAGGGCTTTCTCTTCCAATGCTCCAAAACTGTGGAACAGTCTACCACTCCACATCCGCTCTGCCCCATCCTTGTCCACATTCAAAAAGCACCTTAAAACATTTCTTTTCAATAAGTCCTTTGATCCCTAACCCCCAAGTCCCCCCTCCCCCCTCATTTGTTAAGTGACCTTGGGGATAATGGAAGTCGCTATGTAAGTATAAGTTATTATTATTATTATTATAACTAGTTGTATGTGTGCAACATAACTAGTTGTACATGTGGGAAGGTAGCCTGGCTGGCTACCTTCGCAAATGTACAACTAGTTATATGGTTAAATTGGCAATTGTCATGTGTGATTTTGTTTTTATATTATAAAAATGCATACAGTATATAGCCTAACGTATAGCCTAATAATTATAACAAGGACAATATTGCACACAGATGAGATTTGCAAATTATCTGCTTACCTAGACAGCTACATTATTTAAAATGAACAATGAAAAATACAATTTGCTTGGTGTTCATTTTTATTTACACTGCTCCAAAAATGTTGTGAACAGTGAAATCACACATGGGGTCTCGATGAACAATACTTATTCAAGTTCAAAATCTTTACAACAACTGAGGTCTGGATTCAAACGCACGATAGCAGTCATGGTACCGTTGGCTAGCACATGGAGGTCTGTGCGACCCTCCAAGGATATGCCTCTCCAGACCATCACTGACCCACCGCTTAACCAGTTATGTCAGATGATGTTTCAGGTAGCATAACATTCCCCACGGCATCTCCAGACTCTTTCACCTGGGCTCAGTGTGAACCTGCTCTCATCTCTGAAGAGAACGGGGCGCCAATGGGGGACCTGCCACTTCTGGTGTTCTCTGGCGATTGCCTCAGAAACATGCACACCAGTAGGCTGCTGAAGGTCATTTTGTAGGGCTTTGGCAGTGCTTCGCCTGTTCCTCCTTGCACAAAGGAACAGATACTGGTCCTGCTGCTGGAATGATGCCCTTCTATGGTCCAGTCCAGCTCTCCTTGTGTAACAGCCCAACTTCTGGTATCTTCTCCATGCTCTTGAGACTGTACTGAGAGAAACAGCAAACCTGTATTGGCTGCAGATACTGCCTCATGCTACCAGTAGTGACAAGGACACTAGCAAAACACAAAACCAGATAAGAATCAGTCAGGAAGGATAAGGAGAGAGCAATTATCTGTGGCCACCACCAACAATACTATTTCCTTTGTGGAAGGTGTCTTGCTGTTGCCTCTCCAGTGCACCTGTTGTCACTTTCATGTGCGCCAAAACAGGTGGCATTGATTCACAATCGCTTATGCTTCCTAACTAGACAGATTGATATCCCTGAAGTTTAATTTACTTGTTATACTGTGATGATTATAAGTTCCCTTAATTTTTTTGAGCAGTGTAATTTACAAAAACATAAAAGATCTGTTAAGTTATTTCTGGACGACATACCGCACCTAGCTTTGCCAGAGCATTGTTGTTACTATGGTAAGCCGTGATGGTTGAACTAGGAAGATTTTTCTTGTGGGTTCACTGTGCTTACCGCAACCCGTCTGCAAGTGTCTTAACGAGAAAGAAACCAGGCCCCGTAAGCTTTGAGGAACCGATTGGAAGCGGGTGGGGGGCTTGTTTTATATGGGCGGAGCTTCCCTGGG
Source organism: Esox lucius (assembly GCF_011004845.1). Classification (NCBI taxonomy): domain Eukaryota; kingdom Metazoa; phylum Chordata; class Actinopteri; order Esociformes; family Esocidae; genus Esox; species Esox lucius. The sequence goes on from NC_047576.1 coordinate 17,205,570, forward strand.
CGGCTCTTCCCTGCTGCAGGCCACAGACAGACTCTTCTCGTTCTAAAAGGAAATTGGTGACCCTACATTCCCACTATGATCGCAAATCAAATACAAATAAATCTAAATAAATCAAATACACAGTACAGCAACGTCTAAATCATAGCTACGTGGACACTGTTATCTATATGCATCTTTTCTACATTAATACCATGTTCCTGCAATAAAATCGAAGCGTTGATTAATAACTAGCAGTATACAAACTGCACAAATGCAATCTTTCTCTATACAACCCCATCTGTAAATCGACCGAACCGAACCCATTTTACCCGCACACTGTCATTAATTTCGAGAAACCAAGTCACCTGGCAACACTGGTAGGTAGTGGATTGTTAATAAGCGGCTCTCCCTCTTGGAGAGGTCAGCAAATGATAAATTCCTCTTTTAATGTTAAAAGTTCTGATATTAGAAAGATAGCATGGGTTACATGTGTCATTGTCATTGGTACAATAACTCCGATAGCAATCATTAATTGGTATGGTAAACCGGTGGCGCTCAGTAGGCATCAAGAACTGCGCGCTAGCGTGATTACAAATTATTTTATTGATCTCCTGCCAGCGGCAGACACTTTTACAGTGACAAGTAACCTATCAGTTACATGTCATTATTTTCCCACACCACAGCCACTGTCCCCCCAGCTCTTAAACTGCCACTCCAGCTGCATGTGAGAAGCAATTAATTGTTTTTTCCCCAGCTCCTGCTGCCACTAATTACCCTGATGAGCCAAAACATTATGACCATCTGCCTAATATGCTGTTGGTCCTCCACATGCTGCCAAAACAGCACCAACCTGCCAAGGCATGGACCCTCCATGATACCTGAAGGTGTCCTATTGTATTTGGCACCAAGGCATTAACAGCAGATCCTTCAGATCCTGTAAGTTGCGAGATGGAGCCGCTGTGGATCAGACTTGTTGGTCCAACACATCCCACAGATGGTTGATTCAGGTGTGCTAGCTCTGGGATACATCTAATAGATGGAATGGCTGGGGGGTCCCCAAGAGAGGGTTGAAGACCTATGCTCTATTGGATTGTGATCTGAGGATTTTGGAGGCCAGGGCAACACCTTGAACTCTTCATCATGTTCCTCAAACCATTCCCGAACTATGTGTGTAGTGTGACAGTGTGCATTGTCCTGCTGGAATTCCATTGTCATGAAGGGGTGTACCAGGTCTGAAACAATGTTTAGGTAGGTGGCATGTATGAAATTGACATCCACATGAATGTCCGGACCCAGGGTTTCCCAGCAGGACATTGCCCAGGGCATCACATTCAACTCCATTGGCTTGTCGTCTACCCACAGTGCATCCTGGAGCCTTCACTTCCCCAGGGAAACGTTGCATACATACAAGGCTGTCTATGTAATGTAAAACATTTTATTAGAACAGACGACCTTCTTCCACTGCTCCAAGGTCCAGTTCCAACACTCGCGTGTCCCTTGTAGCTGCTTTTGACAGTGTTTTGGCTCATCAGTTTATATTTTAGTATTATTTAACATATCCTTTTTGAAAAGCTTTGTGTGAAGAGAAAGATCAAATCAATGAATTCTATTAAAATTAACAATGTTTAATTTACAAGCTTTACAAATAAGTATATGTGACATTGCAACCCAAGTGAACACTAAGTGACAAATATAAAGTAAATTAAATCTGGATAAAACGCCACAGACCCTGTTTGAAACACACTGAAAAAGCATCAGAGAAGAATAATTGCAGTGCAGTAGCAGAATTATAATTATAACAAAAGATGACATAACTTGGCATTGTTCCAGTAGACTTACTCAACACCAATACATAAAAAATTGCCTACATAATTCATTTTAATCCCATCCAGATTAAAATGTATAATTAAGCATTATCATCAGCTGGCTATAATGCCATGTCGACTGACTGCACCAACAGTGCATACCGGTAGTAGGGAGGGAGGGCGGCTGATCGGTAACTTTTCTCCAACATCGTAGACTGCAGAGATGGATTGAATGCTTGGTGGGTTGCTGCCTTTTGTCTTGCTGAGCTAATGTCTAACAGCTTAATTCCTGTAGGTGTTTTATTAAATCTTAAACAGATATGGTTGCCAACGCTTGCATGAGCCTACTTCTCTAGTTATATAGCCTACTTGGCCAATTAAGATGTCGAAAGCAGAAACTGATAGGTTCATAACTATTATTTTATCAAAACAGTCAAACACCCAGTTTTAATTGTGAGCGACACAGGCCGCAATAGTTCTAACATTTTTCAATAAAAGGAATCCAGTCCACCCTACCACACCTCCATGCCTGTCAGAAATACAATATTTAAATATAGATCGCTTATATGATCAAGACACATGCCAACAAAGATGCATAAATCTCAAAACATCACAGCGAGAAAAATTACTTCCCTTGGTTTCAGTTTGTAAATACCATATCATACTCTTTTTACCTGGCAGCCTAAGGGTGGTGGGGTGCCATTGCTCTCTTTCAGATCATTTTCTCAGTGAGATATTTCAGACACTACCAAATTTACATTTGGCTGATAGACAGATGCTGGAATAATATATTTGACAATATGAAGAAAACATCAAGACTTGTCAAGTTCATGCCATAAAAAGTCAACATTTGTAAAAGTAGAATTTGTCTTTCCTTTGCCACCCATTTAACAATTTCAAAACTAAACATGTACACAAGCGTGTGCATGCAAATCAAATGCCTGTCCAACTTATTATTTCTGCAAAAATGCTTGGTGTATTGTCAAACCAAGATTTAGCTGTTGGATCAGTGGCTGGCTTTGAACAATCGGGATGTGCTCAGAGACTTGATGTGGACTTTCAAAGCAGTGGATCCCTGGCCTGTTACGAATGCCTCCTATACACCAAGAAAAAAAACATTTAGTTACATTTCAATTGCAAATGGCGTTGTACAACGAAAAAAAAGTGTATAACATTCAGTAATATATAAACTTACGGTGAAGTATAGTCTTTAGAAACATCCCAGAAACAGTATTTACCCTGTCCGGGTTGTAGAAATGGCAAGAATGACAGAATCTAAGGTAGCATACGCCACACTGCTGACTTCAGGTCCATGACATCATTCACAGCCAGAAACCTAAGATATAAATACAATGTTTTCAAAATGACTCTTCACATACTCCCCTCCTCCAGACCATATAATCTATGAAAGACTGTAAAGGCCATGTTAGATTTTAGGCCATGTGAAGTTTACATGATATATTCACCAACCACTTTATTAGGTAGTCACCTGCTTGTTAATGAAAACAGCCACAAAATACACCATGTGGCTGCAATGCAATATGTGAAGCATGCACATTGCACACATGGTAAAGGTTGAATTGTTTGACCCAACATGAGAATAGGGTAGATGCATGATTTAAGTGATTAAGCATGGTATGATTGTTCCAGCATCTCAGAAACACCTGACCTCATGGGATCTTCACCACACAGTCTCTAGAGTTTACAGAGAATGGTGAGACAAAAAGAACAGTTGTGTGGATGAAAACACCTTCATTTTGGAGGTCAGATGAAAATGGCCACACATGGTCAAATAACCACTCTTTACAACAGTGGACTGCAGAAAGGCATTTCTGAACGCACCTTGTGTTGAACCTTGAAGCAGAAGGGTCCTCAAATGGCGTCCTATCTGACATGACATAGGTATACCAAATGAAGACCCAACAACAGGAAGAAAGTTGAATGTCTCTTTCCCTTCCATAGTGAAGGCTAAATAAAAATGTATTTTCAGCAAATTTACAAATCCCTCTTTGAGCTCATGTCCTGGCTCAATCTAGTCTTAAGTAGCTCCAGATCTTGCAACCTATAGGACAAATAAAATAAAGAGCAGTTAATCACCGCCACATTTTAGTCCTTTAGGAAACAAATCCAGCATAGTGAGTGCATATATTTTGTACTGACCCCTGTGGGAAAAAAGAACAACACTGACATTGCAAGCCGGATGCTCTTCCATCCCATTACTGTTAAATTGAAAACTGAGTATAGACTCCATGAAAGTGTCTAGTTTCTGCATTGGATATACATGTAGTCACAGACCATGTCTAAACCAGATTGAAATAAAGTGCATACTATAAAAAAAAGAAAAATCGTTAGGCAGTCATCTAAGTTAAGGTATTGTACTACTGTATGTACCTCCATTCACCTGCTACTTAAATGATATTCAACATCATGTGCCTTGAAATTCCTCTTCCTCTTTGTGGGTTTTGGGAGGGCCTTAAGGGTCATGGTACACCAGAAAAAGAAACAGGCAAGCCTGAATCAGCCAGCCCACAATTAGAAATGATGTTTCCCAGTTGTCCTCACTGGATTTGAACCTGGGGTCTCTCAAATGAGAGGTTTTGTCTTCAACCACTACACCACAGAGCTACATGTTGGCTGTGTGTTGGTATAGCGTCTTGTCATTAGATCATTTTGTCACATATTAACATCACGCCAAGTTTGAATATTTAACTTTCACTGTTAAGCAGTGTGTTAAACTGACTAACATTTCTTATTACATTGACCTCCACCACAAATAGCATCTATGAGCTAATGGCTTTTTGCCACAGGCCATTTTAACAGCTACTTAGCCAGTAATAGGCTTACTTATTAGTATCTACTAACTTACTAATCGGAATAGTCATAAGAATTGAGCAGATGCTAGCGAGACTGAATATGTACTTTTTAGTCTATTCCAAATAAATCTTAATACATAATTTGTCTGGACTATGATGAGGCTAAAACACAGGATCTCTGGGTTCATAGTCCACATCTCTAACCACTAGGCTGTTTAACAAGGTCACTCAGTGTCTCTTCTTGGCCGGCTCCGCTCACATGGTCCGGCAAAGAAGAAAGACAAGCAAATCAGCTTTGTGAATCCCTTCCCTTCCCTAACCTTTCCATTTCATTCTCTTTTTTAGGAATTTCTTCAGATCTCACCTGTTGTGTAGACATTTCAGGAGTAAAGGCATAATATTTAATTCATACAATTTTAAGTAAATTCTAATTTCTTTGACATTCATTATTATTTAAAATGTGTAGGGCAGATGCTTAGTGCTTAATTTATTTCCAGATTTGTAATTGATTATCTCCAAAATAACATCCTCATGGCAGGCAATCTTTAGCAGGTCGAATAAAAGATTGTTGAAATTACTTGATGCTTTCAAATGAACAAATGACTATAGCTTGGATAGCTATTTTCATTTGTTTGTATAGGTTGGAAAGCTGGCGTATCTCCCATGAGGTATGAACCAATTAATTCAGTGGCAAACGTCAGTCCCCTTCCTTATGACACATACCAATAGCTGTGAGCATAGGGATGGTGGAAAATAGCAAGCAAGCAGAATTTTTTTGTTATCTGGGAAAGTGTGTTAAGTATGACAATAGGAGTGCTAGTTCTATCCAGTAACTGGAACCAGGCTGTTCTGCTGTATTGGAAATGTATGTCTGGATTAGACTTTGTTTAAGTGGAAAGCAGCTGGGTATTTTTGCATTGCTCATCTCATAACCAAGAGCATGGTTATGCATTATTTGCTTTCCTAATTCAATGTTGGTTCCGTGACTCTGATCTCTGTGGTCTGTAAAGACGTCAAATCGAAAACAAAAAAATCTGACTAGTCAAAACATTTCATGATTTCACCTGGTATTGTTAAAATTGTGTTGTTTGAAACCATTTAGATATTGTTAGATCTCGACATGGTTACAAACAGCCATGTCCTAGCATCAGCTCATATGGACTGATTCTAATCTACATTTATGTCATAAAACTGAGTCCTTCAAAAATCTATACCAAACCAGAAGCTTAATATGTGGAACATATTCTGCTCAATGGCCAACATTTTCTATATATCCCTTATGACTTATCATGTGAAGTGCCCCCAGTCTGTCTCACTTGATTTGATACCATCCACAGGAGTAGCTAAAATGTTATTTAGTGATATCCCAGGTATCCTCTGTCAGAGCAATCTTCTTCTAAAGCTTGTCAACACTGTAAATGACCTCCTCATGCAGTGAAGGATTTTAAAGAATGTGAGCATGTATCTTCGCTCCAAACTTATTTTAGCGGCCCCTTCAACACTCATCGATGTGATCAACACTTACTTTAATGTAACACATTTCAGTTCTTTGCTGCCAGTGACTGGTATGAAATCTACAGGCTGGAGAGCTCCTTCAAAACTAAACAAGCTGAAATCCAATCAATGCAACTGCTGAGTTCATCGAACCTATTTGTATAATGTCTCACTGTATTTAGTTTATTTGCATGCTCACTGTTTTAAGCAATAAGGAATGAGGGGTGTGGCTATATTGCCAATATAGCATTACTAAAAGCAGTTTATAGGCACGATGCATCACAGACTGTGGTATATTCACAATGTACAACAAAGCCCTGAGATGCTTTATTGCTATTATAAACAAGTTGCCAACACGAATAGTGTCACAATTTTATAGTTTACATTTTCCCAAGAGTTCATGCAAAGTTAAATGCTGATGAAGATGACACAGGCCAGGAGCGCAATATGAAAGGACTTTGCTCCTATTGATCACGAGGCCAATCCCACATGCCTGGCAGTTAGCTGAACATGCCCAAACACACATTCACCTGCATTTGCACACCAATGGCAGAGACGAAATACATGATTATGGTGACTAAATCAATGTACTGTGCTCTATATATATCATAGTAAACATATATTTTTGATCAATGGTTGTGAGGTTAAAAAGACAATTTGAGTTTGGTACCTAAAGCCTTGTTCATCAAGTACGTACACTCACATATGTGAGTAAACGTGTGCTATAATTTCTACCCAAAGAGTGGGATTCATGAATATTTGCTTGAAAATGTCTGTAAATTTACACAAAGCAAAAAAACATGCATAAGAACAATGCCAAGGGGTGCGATGAGGGAACTCCTTGTAAAAAGTAGACTTCTTAATGTTGAAAATATATTTATTTATCTAAATTTCTATTTCATGTCGTTTGACCAATTCGTTAATTTGTAGTAATAATAATGCAAAGTAAAGTCCCTTGTTAAATATAGACCTGTAAAACCATTGTTGAATTATAATAACAGACTGAGATAATGGGAAATCGGTCCTCCAATGGAAGATTACACATACTCTACATTCCAGAGAGCTAATTTTTTGAGACAGATGGGGCCGTCTTGCAGAAATGATAGTTACTCAGCAGACATCGTTTTGGTGTAAAATAAACCTTAAACAGATTCACAGAGACATATTTACAGAGATATATAGATAATAAATGAGGCCATTGCTTCTAGAACGGCTGAGGTGATTAAAGCCCGCAAAACAAAGTTTCATTCACTTTCATACACTCTATTGCTCAACAGGTTGGAGTCAAGAGAAGTTTGTTCATTTACATTTATGGGTTCTTTAAAATGATTGGAGACAATTACAGCACCAAGAACCAGTGAGAGACACCATGATCATTTGATAAATCACATTATTTCTGTTGGTACAAGCTTTCTCAATTCCATTTGTAAGTACTAATTTAGGATTGTTTCTAAGCACACTTGATAAATGATTCAGGTCAAGTAAATCTGTTAAATACATAGCAGCTATAACTTCCTGTCAAGTTTACTCACACAGGCCTTGCATACTCTAGACTTTTACTTTACAAGGTAAATTAAGGCAAGGCAAGTTTATTTCTATAGCACATTTCATACACAGGGCATTTCAAACTGTTTACTTTAGAAAAAATAATACAACCCTGTTTCCAAGAGAGTTGGGATGCTGCGGAAAATGTAAATAAAAACAGGATGTAATTATTTGCAAATAATTTCTTCCTATATTTAATAGAAAATAGTACACAGACAACATATCAAATACTGAAATTAAGAAATGTTATTGTTTTTGGATAACTACATGCCCATTTTGAATTTGACACCAGCAACATGCTTAAAAAAGTTGGGATAGAGGCATGTTAACCACTGTTGCATCACCATTTCTTTTAACAACACTCTGTAAGCGTTTGGGAATTGAGACCAATTGCTGTAGTTTTCCCCATTTTTGCTTTATATAGGATTTCAGCTGCTCGACAGTTCGGAGTCTTTGTCAAATATTTTGTTTCATAATGTTTTCAATGGTTTTAGCACCCAGACACTTACTAAGGAGCCATGCTGTTGTAATAAGTGCAGAATGTGGTTTGGGATTGTCCTGCTAAGATAAGCAAGGCCTTCCCTGAAAAAGACATTGTCTGGGTGGCAGCATATGTTGCACCAAAGCCTGTATATATTGTTCAGCATTAATGGTGTCTTCACAGATGTACAAGTCACCCATGCCATGTGCACTAATGCACCCCCATACCATCACGGATGCTGGTTTGTAAACTCTGCGGTGATAACAATCCGAATGACGTGGCGTCCTCTTTGGCCCAGATGACGCGGTGTCCATGATTCCCAAAAGACCATAGGAAACTTTTCCAATTTGTCTCAGTCCATCTTAAATGAGCTTGGGCCCAGAGAAGGTGAAAGAGTTTCTGGATCTTGTTTATATCTGGTTTCATCTTTGCATGGTAGAGTTTTAACTTGCATTTGTGGATGCAGTGACGTACTGTGTTCACAGACAATGGGTTTTGGAAGTGTTCCTGAGCCCATGCAGGATGTCCACTACAGTGTCATGTATGTTTTTAATGCAGTGTAGTCTGAGGGCACAAAGATCATGGCCATCTATTATTGGTTTTCGGCCTTGTCCCTTGCGTACAGAGATTTCTCCAGATTCTCTGAATATTTTAATGATATTATGAACCGTAAATAATGAGATCCCCAAGCTCTTTGCAATTTTACGTTGAGAAACGTTATTCTTAAATGTTTGCACTATTTCCCCCATGCAGTCTTTCACAAAGTGGTGAATCCCTCCCCATCCTCACTTGTGACAGAACCATCCTATCTGGATTGATTTTTTAATATCCAATCATGTATCTGACCGGTTGGCAAGTAGCCTAATTAGTTGAAAGATGTTCCAACAAGTTTGTTTTTAGCATTACACAACTTTTCCAGTCTTTTGTTGCCCCTGTCCCAGCTTTTTTTTAAATATGACAAAGGAGACCCCGAACTGTCGAGCAACTGAAATCCTATATAAAGCAAAAATGGGAAAACATTTCACTTTCAAAACTGCAGCAATTTGTCTCAATTCCCAAACACTTACAGAGTGTTGTTAAAAGTGGCGATGCAACAGTGGTTAACATGCCTCTATCCCAACTTTTTTAAGCATGTTGCTGGTGTCAAATTCAAAATGGGCATGTAGTTATCCAAAAACAATAACATTTCTTAGTTTCAGTATTTGATATGTTGTCTTTGTACTCTTTTCTATTAAATATAAAGAGAAATTATTTGCACATAATTGCATCTTGTTTTTATTTGTATTTTACGCAGCATACCAACTTCTTTGGAAACAAGGTTTAAGAAATAACAGACAAAAATGTAGCATAAAAGACAAAGCGGACAAAAAAAGATTCATGAAAGATTAATAATGGGCCAAAGAAAATAAAGCTTTTTAGCCTAGATTTAAAAGGGATCAATGTTGGAGCAGGTATAACATTTTCTTGCAGTTTGTTCCAGCTCTGTGCAGCATGATGACTAAACACTGCCTCACCAGCCTTTGTCCTTACACTCGGAATGGTTAGCAGACCAGACCCTGATGACCTGAGGGGTCTAGACGGTACATATTGAGATGTAACGTGGGCCTGAAGCATTCAGTGATTTATAGGCAAGTTGTAGTATCTTAAAATGTATTCTGAGATACAGGGAGCCAGTGCAGAGACCTATAAATTAGTGTATTGTGTTGAGCTTTCTTTGTTTTTGTTGGAAGTCGAGCAGCAGCATTCTGAATGAGCTGCAATTTTCTGCTGGCTTTTTAGAGAGACTTGAAAACAAGCTGTTACAGTAGTCCAACCAACTGTAAAAAAAAGGGTGGACACGTTTTTCAACTACTTGTCTGGACATGAATTATTGTACTCTAGCTATGTTTTTAAGGTGATAATAGGGTGATTGTGTTATTAATTTTATGTGGCTATTGAAATTCAGATCAGAATCGATAATTACACAAATATTTTTTACTTGGATTTTATTCTTAACGGACAGTGTGTCACGGTAGTTAACTGACTGTCAGTCTCTTGTTTTTGGCACCAAAGACAATTATTTCAGTTTAATCTTTATTTAGTTGCAGAAAGTCCTGGCACATCCAAACACTGATTTGTTGAAGGCACTGGTAGAGTGAATCTATGGGACCATAGTGGGCTACCACCGTAAATGCCCTAATGGGAACTTAATTGAGTTACACCATTTATTGTCCCGTCCACCATGCTTCAAGTTCATACTAAGATCTGTTAATTTTATGATAGAAAACTGCACAAACCTGCAGTGCCAAAGAAAATCTCATGGAGTGTTCAAGATCTGTTGGACTGTTAGTTGTTTTTCTTCAACATTGAAAGTATTCTTTAGTGATCCACAAAAGTGGTCTGACTATTGTGGATAACTATAATAAGACCACTATTAGGTTGTTTGCTTTTTCTATGTGTATCAATGTGTACCTGTGTACATGTAATGTAGGTCTACCAAACAATTGATTTTGGCATGCTTCTAATTACCGTATCTTGATTTATTTGTCTCATGGTGGCGGAATGATTTACATTGGCACTTTTTTATATTTGGTCCTCCTGTTGTCAGACACCAGGAACAGACTAATTTTCCCTCCCAATTTCATTATGAGGACCTCATTCTCCATCCAGCAGTAATGAGTGAGCTTGTAGGCACCCAATCTAACATAATTAGTCACCAGAGCTCGACGAGACAAGGCAATCCTGACTTCTTACCCATCCACACGGACTCACTGCCCTCTGTGTGATGAGGATTTACACTTTTGTCAAGCTGTACTGCGAGGCAGCACCAGAACACAGGAGGACAATAGTCTGAGCAGGTTAAAAAATACAATAATATTTATTAATGATTTTAAAAATGCTCATGGATGTCCACACACAAACTTAATTCACTGAAGTCAAACATAAGCCTTACCATTACATATAAAATGGTTCGGATTAAAGGAGGCTTTTAACTTTATTTTGAACCTTCTAAAGAGAACAAACCACAAGTAATGCAAATAACATTGTCTATTGACAGAGTCAGTTGCACTGGCTCACACAGAAGTGGATGATATGCTGTTGACTCTACATTGTTAATGAGCCATTTAAACAGAAATGTGACGCCAGCTAGTTTCCCACAGTCAATCAACTCTGGAATATACATCAGAACTAGTATAGGTAAACTCTTCTGTCCGGTTACCCCGACGCTCAGAGAATTTTGCACTTCTGACAGGATTTTTGATCTAATTCACAAAATATGCTACTACACTGTACTGTAGGTAGAACAAAGTTATGCAACAGTTTTATTTATAAAACATTGCTTAAGGACATAGCAATTATCTAATGTTATAAAAGGCTTGCAAGAAATGGCCCAGGGATAAGAAAGCAGATAGATCAAACAGGGCTGAGGAAATGAAAGACTGGTTATCAGAGGCAAAAGTGTTTGATGTTGTGAATTACTCCATAATAGGAAATGGCAAACCCTTATCAAAGAGGATTTGAGCTGCTCTTTGACAGGAGCATCTGTGCCCTTGGTCAAAACCACGTGGGGTAAACAGCTCTGTGTTTATCCTGTTCTCAGTCCCAAGGCTGAATCCCTTGTCTGCTCGCAAATGTCGAAGTAATGCAGTGATTGGTTTTGGTAATTGGTTTTTAATCATTGCCAGCAAGTATAAATGTCACCATTTCCAAAGTGGACGAGTCTCGATTGATTTCCGATTAGCATGAAAGGAAATGCCAAGTATTCAACAACAAAAAATTCTAATGTAAAATAAAACAGGGGTATATACCAGAAAAACACAGCAGTGTACATCAAGTTAATTAGCTTCCATCTCTGTCACTTAAAACGAGTGAAACGGTCTTACCCAAAGAATCCATCATTAGTCCTCGTTGACTGCTTTAAAAGGCCAGTTGAAAAAACATAAGTCACACAAAGAGCGCAAAAGAAATAAAGCATGGGAATAATACTACAGAATATGACACTACCCTCCATCATTGTGTAGTGTGAATACAAATATAAAAAAAAAAAACACAGGGCAAAGTGTTAAGGGTGCAATAGAGAAAGTGGTGCTTCCATGACAATTGAGGTATCAAACAGGTCAACTTTTTTAATCGTCCAGGTTGGATTTGTATGAATACATTTTGGCCATAATACATCTTTACGGATCAACATTGATGTAAGTCTGATACTCAAGCCATTGAAGGTCTAGTGCGGGGGTGTCAAACCGGTTCCATGGAGGGCCGAGTGTCTTCAGGTTTTTGGTTTTTTCCTTTAAATTGGTTCCCAGTTCAGACCTTTACTAACCAGGCCTAAACTAACCAATTAGTGACCTAATTAATCAAGTACAAGGTGAGAGCGAAAACCTGCAGACACTCGGCCCTTCGTGGAACCGGTTTGACACCCTGTAGTGATTGTATTTGTCACCTTGCATGATATGTTATAAAATGCAGCAGCTGAAATTATGGGATACCACTATCATTGTATTATTAAGCTAAATAGAGCGTTATACACAGAAATAAATAACAGATATTGCACCCACTGGTTCATTATAAATGCAAAAAACATGGCTGTGGATTCTAGGTGTTTTGTCTAAATTAGCTCAACACTGGCATTTTGTGGAACGTATGTATAATTTACTAGTTCACAATAACAAACATAAAGAGGTATTTTCTTAATTCAAATCAGCAAAAAAATATTTTTGACATCCTTTTCTTACAGAATGTCCATACTTTGCCCACCCTGCTGCACTTGATAGTTCCCCACATGAAACATGTAAGGAAGCACACCATTACAGCAATGGAAATTGCTTCTCTGTGTTCAATAATGACATTTCAAGTTCATCAAATTTGCAGCAAGCAAGGTGGAGTAAGAAAAGTATGGGTTTAAGTACAGTATGCCGGAAAATACTTTTTTACCTTTTCCCAAGCAGGTAGCAAATGAGAAACCATTTCCTGGTACATTTAATATTACATTATAATTTGAATGGATATTATATATTGGGCTTCTGTTACTTCACAAAGAAATACAAGGTATGTAAAAAAAAATAATAATGAAATTGTCACACGCAATAGCTAAATGTCTTCTGTGTAACTAATGTGAAAACAGTTTAAGTGTTTGTTTGTGTTTTGGTTTGTACATAACCCTTGAAAAGATTAATTGTTTTTTACATATTATTGGTTGAATTCAGTTGGCTGTTTAGCCATGCAAGAGTCCAATTTCCGAGGTTTTAAATCTAGGATACATCAACATGAAGCCCTATAGTCCTAGCGAAGAAGCCCAGCGGTGTGTGACAGACCACTTGATGTTCAGTCAAGCATTATTTAACTGTGTGTCTAGAATTGAATCAAATCAGACTATTGAACAAACATAATGGGTAAATAAAGAGTTGCAGCAATGCTAATTCAGCTTATTAAAATCATTTATTGTGCTCCAGAAGAGTAATTACTATATAACCAGAAAGAAAGACAAGTGACAAATAATCTACAATACAACTGTCATACCCACTCACATAGCGCCCTTTTCAGAGACATTTTGAAAGAGCAAAAACCCTTTTACAGATCTTAAAACTCTTCATGAATCTCAGTGATGCTGTGTGGCAATTTTTTTCTTCTACTTTTTTACAAAATGGCACTCATTGCATTACATTCATTCACAATGCTTGGCCCCCCTCTGTCCAGGCCTGGTTAACATGTCAGACCTGAGTCACATAGTCACGTTATAGTTTCAGGTACAACCCTTCTCTCTCTCACCTTCTTGAAGTCCTGCATGCAAATTTAGAGGGAGGAGCCCTCACTAGTTCTCTTTCACCATGGGCTCATTAAACCTTAACAGCACTCTGAGGGAGCATGGTGGAGAGAGAGTACAGCGAGCAGCAACTATCCATATTCATATGGCTATTAACTGAATAGAAAAGGTGGAGAGTGAGGGATTTTTTTTTCGGCGGGGAGTGGTCTCATTTTTAAGTGTTTACAGTCCCCCCTAGTACGGTACGCAGTGCCGAAGCTGTTTAGGACAGACTCTGTGTCAGAGGTCTTCTGTGCCTCAGAAGCAGCATTCGGTTCTCTGCCCGCATTTCTTAAACCCCAGTCATTTATCATGTGTGCTAGAGTAAGTGCTTTTTTAGCCTCTCCTGCCAAATCTCCAATGTTGGCATCCATTATCACTTGATCGTTTATCCGTAGTGCAATTACACGTTTAATTCGCTGGGCGGTTCTCTCCCTCCATGTGTCATTTATCGGTGAGTTGCCTTATTAAGAGGTCACACCACTGCATTATAGCCTGGTGAAACTGCTTCGGTGTTAGTTTTGGGCCATGCGATGTGTCATTACAATTCATCTTTACCTCCTCCAGTAAAGTATCCCTTGTCGACATATTGTTTGGCAGGGTTATGTTAATACTTTGCATTACTTTAGTGCAACAAAATGTAAAGGATTCAGAGGGAGTGAATCATCCAGGCCTTTTCTGAAAGGAAAATTAACTTGTTCTCTAAATGCTTGATGTCTTATGGGTCCTGTAAATGTTTTCAACACTCTCTGCTTGATTGCAGCAGCCCTTTTGTCTGTTTAGAGATAACTATTTTCCCCTCAACAGCTTCCTGTAAGCAAGTATGTCTGGTTTGAATTTGGGTGACACTGTTACTCCCCTGGCTTGAGCTAACTGGCAGAGGGAAGGTTCACTCTGGCAATGAGATGGAACAACCACTCACTAAGGGCAGTCTAGGGGTTAACGGGGCCGTCATGGTAACATGCCCACAGGCTTGTACAATGTGACAAAAAGGCGTGTTTCGTGAGTAAACCATGCTATGGAACGGCGAGAGCTTAAAGTCCAAATCTGAGACAATACAGCAGAGCAACTTCAGTAGAAAATTAAGGAGAAAACAAAACCAGAACTGAAGCTGACGGCAATTACTCTGTAAGAGACTAGGGTGTTAGCTGGCTGGTTCTGAGCAGTTCTACTGCAGTGAGGGAGAATCTGACTGATCACTGTTCACTCACTGGGAGAGCCCCTGCTCTCCTGTTTTCTCTCTCCCTCTCTCTCTGCTCTCCACCTGCTGTTAGGTTGCAGGCACAACACGATGAGAGGATCCCCTAATCCACGATGTCAGCTGAGGGCCTCCTCGCTTCAATTACACATTTATACGCATGAATCTTTAAACAGCGTTACGGAACATACTTTATGAAAGCATAATAGGAAGCAAGAAAATCTAGGCAGTCAAGTGGTTTCAACTGTTCCCTTTCCCTCACCTTCCTTCTTCATAGCCTTGGGCACGCTTTGTGTTCAGGGATCATTCATACGAAAAAAAAAAATACAACAAAATGAATAAACAGTGCAGATAATTACTTTTATATGACAAAGTGGCATTGGACTACTCAAGAGCAGTGATGAGAAACCCAATATGTATAATAGCAAAGAACATTGATCCAAACTAAAAGAGTACAATGAAAGGTCCCTCCATTCGGGGTCCCAAACTGCGAGTGATTCGCCGCTATCAAAAAGTTGTACCAACACACATTGTACAAAACTAGTCCTCATACCCATGTTTCACTCAAGCTATTGTGTACGTACTGTAATTACCATAAGCCCACCCACCCCATGGCTATCCCCAAGTACGAACCATTGCCTTCACCCATATAACATTTCCCAAAATCCGGTGGTTTGTTAGCCAATCTGTAGTGTTCCTTCAAACTAATCCAATGGGGATGAAAAATATTCTTAATTATGACTTAATCAGCAGAACAGCCATCAAGCAGATAAATTGTCATGCGCGTCGTGCTAAAAATATCCAGTATCCTTTGTCCTCCAGCTCTCGGTATAGACAGCACTTGTGTGATGAAGCTGTATCTGCCAGAAAGCCAGTGGATCCCTCCTATTTTGTTCTGCTGGCAGATTTGCGGTATTGACGCCCAAGAAGGACTTAAACAGCATTGGTGCTTTGTGTACATATCTAGATATGTAAATAGATTCTATACAATAAAACTGTTCCCCAAAAATAAATTGATGAAAAGATTCCAAGACATTTGGAAATTGTCTACATTGTGCATATTCTTTAAGAGTTTTTCCCCTTTCTCCAGATAGTTTTTTGTCATATCTTACATTGCCTCTACTTGTAGAGGAATACATGCCTAAATTGGTTGGGCAGCATCTCCTCTTGGCTCTAGAAAGAGTAATCTACAGTTAGATGCCTCAGGAAAACAATATGTTTTCTTTCATTTACAAAGCGGCCCTACTACTCCTCTGAGGGTTCGTTGAGGTTTCTCTCTTTTCCAAGATAACAGGATCAAGCAATCATTTAGAAAAATTCAGAAGGTGATATCTGCAGCTGGAAAAGTTGACAGTGTTTTGTTGCGATACCAGAAATAAAAAGTATCCTTCCCTTTGTTTATTTTTATGTATTTTTTCATTTCAAATATTTTTGTACTTTTATCTCATATCTTCTTTTATAGAAAATGAAATCCTTCTCCCGTCCCAGCAAAATCGCTATATTCCCTTCATATATTCACAGGAGTAGAAGTAATTCCACATCCGTTTTGAATTCGGGCTGGGTGTGAGCACTGGCGCGTGCTGCGTGTTTCAGCGGCCGTTTGGCTATACCCTGGTGGTGGAGTGTGAGTGTGGGTGGGGCAAGGTGTGAGGCAGGGTGTTGTTCTGTCCACTACTGGGGAAGGTGTTGAAGTTATGCAAGGACGGAAGGCCCTGCATGGTGTTGGGGATCATGGTGATGGTGTTGGGGGTCATGAGGGGGATGTCGTCGGGAGAGCGGCGCATGGCCAGCGTGTAGTCCGGCGGGCAGGAAGTTCTCAGGACCACCTCGTGCGGGTGCATGGCGTCGCATTCGTGGTCCAGGTCTGTGTGCTTCATCTGCAGGGACATGATCTCCTCCTCCTGTGTGTGCGCCAGGTCGTTGGCCGTGTTGCGCTGGGGGCTGCAGCGCCGGTGCACGTCATGCCGCCGCTTGTCCTTCTTGTAGTAGAGGGCGGCAAAGGCCAAGATGTTGAGGAAGAGCAGCGAGGCGCCCACGGCGATGGTGACACTCAACTCAGTGGAGTAGTCCCTCTGGTCCACCAGGAAGGGCTGGTTTTGACTATCCTGCGTCTCGGTGGGGAATGGCGTGGGGTTAGGCTTCTTGGTGTTGACCGGGATCTTCTTTGGCGTCCTGGGGGTGACATCTGGCGGAGGGACCTTGGTGGTGGTGGAGATGATCTGGGTGACCTCGTTCAGGCTGTGGAGGTGGGGAACCAGCTCCAGCCAGAGGTTGACTTTGTTGGCCCGGTAGTGTTCCTTGACACGGGGCTTCAGGCCGATGTGGAGGTATAGCTGGTCCTTCTGGTTGTAGCGCGTCCACGCCACCTCCTCAAAGCGGTTGGGCTTAGTATGGATGAACTTGGTGTCCTGGGGGACTGGCTGGTTGGGGTCACTGCAAGGGAAGAAGGAGCTTTAGTATGAGCACCACAACTACATGAAAAATGGAGGCTCATTCCAGCCAAACGAACACTATTGTCGGGGAATGCTATACAGAGCCAGTCAGAACACATCATAAACAGGTTTAACCATGCAAAATGAAGGCATAAATCTCAGAAGTGCTCTGTGTTATATGTCAATTTACAGTTCTATATGTAGATCATTTGTAACCTTATGGTCCCTTCAGGCTCTTTGGCTGCAGAGGGAAAGCCTTGGTAGCCCATTATGCTCCAAAAAACAATTACTTCCATGATTACATGCTTAAAGGCAAAAAAATATATTTAAATTTTGTCCTCTCCAGGCAACTGTCATTTGCCATTAATTAACAGCATGTCTTTGAATGTGGGATGAGCCAATGATATGCACTGATAAGCTGTCCAAGCTTTAAAAAACAAAAAAATGAACACAAATGATATTCAAACACACACACATAACAGCTTAAACTATCTCTCTGTACTACTCGTACCCAGTTTTGGCGAAATTTGTCCAGTAGGTCATCACCACAGCGCTGAGCATGACGTCATTCTTGGAGAAGTTACACGGGAACAGCTCTGTGGGGCCAATCATGGGCAGGCCAAACACATAGGGAATCTCATCACCGTGGGCTGCGTCAGCCCAGGGGGGCACCTGCTCCGTCTGGCAGTGATGGTAGAAGGCATAAAAGTATGTTGGCGATCCAAAGCTGGAGTGGAGGTCTGCTGTAGCCACGGCTGGAGCCACCCACTGGTGGTCAGTGAACAGGGCCAGTAAAGTCTTCCTCCTGGTTTCTGGGTTGTGCCTGTCAGCCCAGTCTGTGTACATGAACTTGATGGTCTCCCTCAGAATGTCCTTGCCCTCTGGGTAACCATACAGGTCGTCCACAAAGCTGGATACGGCGTAGTCAAAATCGTTGGCCTGGACGCCGTTCTCATTGTCTACGATGAGCTCCACGAACTTTAAGCCCTCACCTTGGTTGACACCCAGCATGATGTCATAGTTCAGGAACTCGCCCTGCTCCATAAGAATCTGGGGGTCGTCGGGGATCACGTCACCGTCAATAACAGGACCGAATGCAATGTGATACCGTGCAGGCTGGATGTCTTGGTCCACCAGCTCCTTATAGTGCTTCTTCTGCAGACATTCCACCAGCTCCACAGTGTCCGGCGTGTTGCAGCCCACCTTCTTGGCCAACATGCGAGCGTACTTAGCAGGCTGGAAACTGACAGCCCAGCTGGACAACGCAGTGCCGCTCTGCGCTATAGCTCTCTGAAAGAGCCCTGCAGAGAGCGACAAGATACAAGAGCACGACAGTCAGACAAAGCCTTAAAGAACCACAATGCATCACACTCACTCCCATGACATGCCGATCAAGAGGAACTACCACTGAATTCAAGTCATCACTAAAAATATCAAAACCTAACAGGAGGTTGTTCACACACATCAAAATACTGTTTTTTTATTTATTTCACTGAACAAAAGCTTTTTTAATGCTATTGATGTAGCTACAGTTTCACAATTGCTGACAACAGATTTAACACTCCTGACAACCTTGAAAATGTAAAGCTGCATTTATCTGGCTTAATTTATTGTACCATTCCTGCCTGAGCAGAAGGAAACATTTTGTGGTTTGCCTCGAAAGACGTCTGCAATGTCAACAGAGATTAGTGCCTTACAAACTGAAAGACTGCTATTTCAGGGCTTGTCCACCGAGGTTAGTAAACAAACATGTGACCAAATAGTATATACATTCCACTATGCATAGGGATGATATTGATAAAACATACTACTCTTTTTGGATTATCCTGATTCAACTACCCAATTGGCTAATTATTAAAAAATGTCTTCATGCTTTTGTCACACATGGTTCTCTTTGCTCATTAAAACTTGCTGTCATATAATCTGATAAAACACAAACCCACACAAACATGCGAACACACACACCACCACACCTCATACATGCCAGGTGGGAAGACCCCATTTAATGCACCAAGATAAGGGTTTGGATGGAGAGAGAGGTACAGGGAGATAACTAGTCTGTGTTACTATGACAACAGACAGTCTCCTCAGCACTGAGGAAACCGCAGTAGGTGTCCATTTTATTATCTAATTCATGCTTTTGCTCAATTCATCTCTTTATCATTCTAATTAGTGAAAGAAAAACAATTGAATTATGTAACACTCAAATACGATGACATAGAATCTCTCCATCAATCCAACCCACAGATTTGGAACATTAAAGAGAAGATAGAAATGAGGCGCATTCAGATAGCGGTGCATTGAGATGCCCTTAGGTGATGAACTCATGTGCACAGTAACATTTTAACATCTCCCATCAGCTATGTGTATCTCTACATGCATTTTAGGAACTGTGACAAAGTTGTTCGAGCAGGGCCCTCAGAGACCCTGTGATGAGGACTCAGAGGAATACATGGGAAACTATCATCGCTGTAGAAAAAATTACAATGTCAAATAATTTGTTTATGTGTAGGTGCTGTTGTTCACCTGCAATGGCGGTGGTGGATTAGATTTGTCATACTGTGTGGATTTGTCATACTGTGTGTGTTTTTGTAGGATGAACATGAATACTTTTTAGTGAATTCAATCCTCATCTCTGTAGACTACATGATTACAGGTAGCGACCCCCCAACATGGTAACATTTGCTGGGCCTTCCTTGGGATCGTGAATTACGAAGTGAAGGGGGGTGCACTTCAAATAAAGTGAGGTATTCTGGTTCATTGAATGTGTGGTGTTCTGAATGTGTGGAATAACATCAGAGCCTATGTGGTCAGTGCTTTAGTTAAATGTAACCTTCTCCTTAGGACAGTAAACCTTCAGGCGGTTTACACAATATAATGTCTTAGAAAATATGGGCTAAATTCAAATGCCAGCCTTATCCAACTGAAAGGTTGGAGGGAAAAGAATCAGGAAGCAGCAATGTCTATATAATAGTTTCTTGTGGTTGTGAGGTTAAGTGTCATAAGAAACATCGGTGAGGACTATATACGTGCAAACAAGTCTAAGAGGAGGGAGAGAAAAAGAGAGAGTACAGAATCAAACACATCTTTATATAACCATACCAGAACGGCAATGCAAGACAACATGAACTCAAAATCACACAGCAGTGAAATAAGCATGCGACATGGAAAATGTTCAAAAATTGCAACCTCTGCATTATACCTTTGGTTGAATTGCTCCAACGGTTACCTTCTGAATAATGAGACAGGGTCAAGAGGTTGACACAGGAGGCGCCAGCCCCTGATCCAAAAACAGTTATTCGTAAAGGGTCACCGCCAAAGAAAGCAATGTTCTCGCTAGTCCAGCGCAGGGCTTGGATCAGATCAAGAAGCCCGTAATTTCCCTTGGCAGCTTGGTCCCCTGTGCTTAAGAAACCTAGAAGACAGAGAGAACAAAACAGAGAAGAGATTAATAACCCGGGATGTCTCTCAGAGCATGAAGTGGTACACAGTTATGCAATGTTCATATGCAAACGTCTCTACAAATTTAGGCCTACACCCATTGTACATACCCTATTTTACATTTTGGAATGTAGTTTAAACATTATAAGGAAATAAACCTAAGTGAGAGAGCCATTTTCTAAATCCCTTTTCTGTTTTTTCATCGTGTTTGATGATTAAACATCTTGGTTCTACCTGGAATTGACTTACAGCATTCACATGGGCACAGCACACATCCAACAAGCTTGTGTGCATTTAATACTTTTAGCAATAAAACAGGAGTTATTACTCCAGCGAGTCAATCTAAGGGATGCTACGCTAAATATATTTCTGGAAATCCAATTTTGAGGCCGACAGATTTAAATCCATACCACATGAAAAATACAATATGGATAAAATAATAAAATGCACTCATGGATTAGATAACATAACATGCAGGCTGTCCCAGCCACAGACCTGCATAGGGAAACTCTTTAAGAATGTATCATATGGAGTCATTAAATGCCACATAGGCTAGGCCTAAGTCATAAATAGCTAATGCTATAAAATACCCAGCCAATTAGCAAAAAAAATTAACAAGTACATGCACCATGCAGTATGTTACCATATGAACACATCAGTGTTTTAGAAAAGTACTGCATTCAAACATTGTGATTTATATTTTTGGAGACATAAGTAACATATAATGTTTTATATATGACACTCAGGATTAATAAATCATTTAGAGTATTGCTTTTTGTTACATCAAGACCCTATTCTATTGCAGTGTCTTGATTATACTGCATTACATCTTATAAACCAGGACCCTTTGGACCCTGAATATTAATGAACTTAACACTGTGGTATATGTCAGCTGTATAGCACAAGGGGGTGTGGTATATATCAGCAGTATAGCACAAGGGGGTGTGGTATATTTCAGCAGTATGGCACAAGGGAGGGTGGTATAAGGCAATGTCAATGTATGACAATTAAGCGCTGTTCATAGGCACAGGGAGTGCCTGGATACAGCACGTAGTAGTGGCATATTGGCAATATATCACAAACCCCTGAGAGGACATATTACTTCTAAACCAGTTACCGATGCAATTAGAGCAGTAACAAGTGATGTGATGTCATACTTGTGGTATATGGTCTATATATGGTCATATACCACAGCTAAGTGCTGTTCTTAGGCATGATGCATAACAGGCACGAGTATAAGCCGTTCACCTCACTTAAAGCAGTAAAAAGGGATGTCATACCCATGGTATGAGGTTTCATATGAACTGGGGTGATTTGAATACTGAATGCTGATTAGCTGAGAGCCATTTAAAAACCCTAAATGCTTTGGTAACCGGTATTAAAAACACAATAAGGCATCTTGGGTGTTTTTTTCCGTGATGAGTTGTCTTGAAGAACAGCTCTTAGATGTGGTATACTGGCCATATATCACACCCACTCATGCTGTACATCTACCATGGCTATCAACCAATCAGCATTCAGCCACCCGGTTTACAAGAGACCTTATACCAAAGAATAATAAAAGGGAATTCTAACTCCTCCACCTGCATAAAGTACAATAGGTACTAGCTGTATGCAATCATTAATTTAAGCAAGTCACTCAGGATGAGACTGTCAACTACATGACTAAAACATAAATATGGCCAATATCCCACGGCTAAAGTCTGTATCCAAGCACTCTGCATTGTGTCGAGCATAAGGACAGCATTTAGCTGTGTTATAATGGCCATATGTCATACCCCCTAATGCCTTATTGCTTAAATAACCTATTTCTGTGCATGCAATATTAATGCATTATTTTGTTATGGGTGCAGAGATTAGTTTAGAAAATACACAGAAACATATCACCAGTTTAGTTACTTTTTTCAGTCTCACCTGAGGCAATGTCGGGCAATAGCTACGCTCTATCACTTCAATAAGTCCTCTGAGTGTTGTGATAGCAGAAAGAGACGGTACATTTAAAGGATTGAGGAATCATCATTCTTCCCTGCTGCTTTATTTCTGTCCTATCCCACATGGTTCTGTCTAATTAGGGACTTGCAGGACTGTGGATCAGTGTGGACCCATATATAAAAGATGGTGTCAGTGAAATATAACTGATTAAGTCCATGCATCCCAAAGGAGCAACAGTGGAGCCATTCAATGCCAGTCCTTATTCCCCTCACACTCAGATTTCCATGCTAAAAGGTCCATTACCTGGAAAATCACCTCAGGAGTACTTTCCCCTATAGCCCTGAGACATATTTCCTTGTATGGATCCCTTTCTATTAACTACTTCCTCTTTCTTATTGGATTTCATGTTGCTCAGAGTCACCTATAGAACTACACAGAGATGCCTAGGTTGTTATGATAAAATGACTAAATAGAGAAATTCTGCAGTATGAAAACGCAATCTCGGGCTCAGAACCATTCTCTCCTGCAGAAAGTGCATGCAAAGCATTGGGACCTGCAGTTTGGCCGACTTTCTAATGGACCTTTTCCATTCCATTCCAATTTATTTATTTATTTGTGTTCCTACATCAAAGACAATTTCCTGGAAGCAATAGTAATCTACAAGAGCGTGTTTAATGGATTCAGTTTAGCTGGGTTAGGATGGGGCAAGAATAAAAAAAGACATGTGGGCTAGAAAATGATTAGCAATGAAACGATGGGTCTTGCCACTGGTGGGGCCTGCCAATAACAATAGACAGCAGATCAGACTTATGTAAATGTATCCCAATGTCCACACGGAACACAACACTGTTCATGACAAGGAGCAAGGCCACCAGTGAGATGACGCAGATTTATGACAGTAGCTCAAGATCGAGGCACAAACTGCATTGAAACGTACTGGCTTAAAAATGTACAGCAACAGATCAAGCCAACGCCAGAGTGAAAATCCCTGAAAGTCATAGTAGGGACACCGTTTGCTTGTCGACCTCTTGTCTATTCTTCTCTCTGGTCTAACCCAAAAGAGGATTCTGTGAACTGTTCAACTTCGCATTAAAGAAACAATCCACAACAATCCCCAAGACTATGGCTTGGTGTTATGCTCTGTCTCTTTGGGGTAACTCACGGCCATCACATGATGTGTATACAATAATACTAATAACAACGTTAATACTGTAATATTATTAATACCAATACCTATGACAATGAGCAAGGTATGCAGTAGCAAACAACCCGCGGATGGAAACGCTGAACGAAAAAGGTGGAGGCTGGAGTGGTGGGTGGGTTTAGACAACAAGCAGAGCAGCGGACAGAGTACCCGGATTGACTTATAAATAAACCACCATATTAGATAAGGAATTTTTGTGACTGTGGTAGGAACAATCCTGACGTCAGCTGATGCTTCACTGCGCTAATGCCCACTCAGGTTATGCACTTCATTGCTTTGTGAATGAGTAAGCTAAGGTGAATGAACCAGAGAGAGAGGAGTCTCAATTCAATAATCCATATTAGAATGACTAAAATTGCTCTACAAATTGCATACTCTTAGATGGCGTGTTTTTACAAAACATGGAGAATTCTGTTTGGTGCAATCTCTCTGATTCCTCTTTCATATTGCTCTATGCAAGATTCCACAGTCAGGGCTTTGGACAGGGTCAATTCCATTTCAATTCAGGAACTACAGTACACCAAAATTCTTACTGTAATTCTCCTCAGTGATTTTCAATGAGAAAAAAATGCAATTTGAATAGTCTGACTTAAACTGACGAGAATGTAAATGGAACTGACCCCAACCCTGGTTACAATGTGTCTGGGGTTGGCTTTCATACGACCACAACGGAACTAAGAGAAAAGGCCGGCTATCTGCACCGATAAGCATTTGTTTTACAATCATATTCTGTAGCTGATAATCCACTCCACTGTCTTATGACTGTCAAAAGAGATAAAATAAATCCATCCATAACCGTCACACATAAACTACATAGTACTAAAAAACAAACCATTAGAGAAGGACCGTAACCTCATGGAAAGTAATTCATAATGAAAATAAAAGTTCTGGGTTGTCTGCCTCCCCGCTAATTGAAAAATCTAGAGCTTGTGTCAAAAACAAAAAAATGTTTTACTATGGAAGCTGCAGGGATATAACAAATAAGACAATTTGGTCCTAACTAGAAATTCTGATTGTGGGAAGAGTTCTTTGTATCTAATGACACAACACACACTACAGTAAGAGATCCACAGAAAACTGTGGGCCCAAATGTCATGTACAGTACTTTGATCATTTCATCTCTAAACACCAGCAAAAAGCAAAAAGGGCAAATTGATTTCCACTTTGGCTGGAGAGACAGAACGTGAATAAAGAGAAGGAAGAGGAAGACAATACAAGGCCTGATATAAAGGAAAAAGCTGTCTGAGACATTGTTTTTCAGTTCTTTCAAGGTAAAATTATTGGCATTTGACTGAATATTCTTGGTTTAAAAGTGCACCATTGTCCCACAAAGAGCACACTTGTGAATTACTTAATTAATTTCTCTAAATATGATTCCAGAATAGTCATTTTGTCTGTGGTGGAACTCTCCATCAAATTGTTACTTTTCTATGATGACATAATATAATTTTATTATAATAATATGAAACAAAATTCCAGTACTCTATTCAATTTCCACAGTATGGTGATATCAATACTTAAGTGTAAATGTTAGCAGTCCATCATTTTGAAGACAGAACAACAGTCACTACAGTACATCACCCAATTGAAATTGCAAAGCTGCTCCAAAAACACGCTCTTTTTTAAAAGTGGTTCAACAATGTCTAAAATTGAAATGGATGATAATGTAATAGTTGTTCCTCTTGAACACTATTTAGATTATGAGAGGGTGCCTCAGGTGGTTGGTGATTGAACTGTGTGGCGATATCCACATTTATCCCAAAGATTCCCCTGGTGGCCCCTCCTCTGTGCCCGTCCCTCCCTTGGTGGCCCCTCCTCTGTGCCACTCCCTCCCTTGGTGGCCCCTCCTTTGTGCCACTCCCTCCCTTGGTGGCCCCTCCTCTGTGCCCTTCCCTCCCTTAGTGGCCCCTCCTCTGTGCCCCTCTCTCCCTTGGCCCTCTCCATTTCCCTAGAAACCTGTCCACTCTGACGCTGAGGTTAACAAAAGTAAACCTACTCATTATCCTGCCGGTTTGTGACTTGACAGTCAACTGTTGCCCCAGGCAAAATACATGTGCGTTTGTGCACATCCACACGCACGCGCACACACACACACGCGCAGGCTCGCTCACACACTCACACACACACACACACACACACACACAATAATTTCCATCTTTTCAATGCACCATAAAAAGAGAGAAATCAACAGAAATTCAACGCTGCACTTTCCCTCATAACTACTTTCCCACATTTGTTTTGTCTTCTTATGTATTCACATTTTGGTATCTATTTGTATGCCAGTTTGGGTAGTGGGGCTAGTGTCTGACTGAATATGAATGGTAATATATTTTTTAATAACATGGAAAGGGGATGATTTTCACAGGCAAAATGGATGCACATTCAGTACATGGTTTGAGTGTATTAGCATATGAAAAGCCATTCTGAATGCAATCCAAACACAGGCAGAATTATCTTCCGAGGGTAAATGAGAGCGATGAAAGTTAAATGTACATTTCAATAATGAGGAAGATAACGTACAACGTAGAGTGAACATGCTGCATTATTCTGCATACATTAGCCATGTTGGATTGTTATCATGCTAACGTCCCTGTCATATCCCATTTCTGTAGACAGTGTGAGTCAAATGAACTTGGGTGAGGCTCTCTGTTTGCTGATGTGAATGAACACATCACAACTCCACGCTGGCCTTCCGCTCTATCACTCGCTCCATATTTCAATAAATGTAACTGGTAAGAAAACACATAGACTGGTTCAGATACTTGAAAACAATTCCTTCTATGTATTACCTTCAATTCTCCCAACCAAGCGTTAATGTATTCACATACAGAACCGTGTGTGTGTGTTTGTGTATGTGTTTGCTGTTGGTGGGGTTTGGTGGATCAGCTATACTTTAATTATATTCAGTCCCAGTTGAGGTGCACAGAGGAGACTAATGAAAGCTAATGCAAACACTTGCACTGCACTTATTCCACTTGGCTAACTTTGGTTAATGGATGCACAGGATCCAACAGAATGGAAAACAGAGGCGCTTGGGCAAGCCTGCATAGGCTGTAGCTATACAGTATCCATGTTTTCTTCTACCACAGACAAGAATAAAGCGAGGAACCAATCAACTACGGCAAGAGGATCAATATGTCTCTCTATCAGTCTAGTTTTTTTTTGGCCACAAACAGAATCAGTGACTACATACCATTTCTTGCTGAATTCTGGGCTTTATAAAATATTTGTACAAGAAGCCAAGTGACTGTAACACAGTGCAACAGGCCATAATGCAGCCCATCACAGTGCAAGATATCTTTCAATTACTATAAATATTTTATGGTAAATGCTGAATGTTGCGCCTTCGAGAGAGAGGGCATATTTCAAATTCCAATATTCTATGACACCCATTTAACAGTGTATGTCGAGCAAAAGGAGCCAAAACACGCATGCTGTACAAACATGGCAATTTCTCTCTCCCTGGGTTACTTGCTAAGGCAAATCAAATTACTCTGTCAGCCTCACATGAAGTAATGTACACGCATCGCTATGCATAAACACGTGTTAATTTGTGTTCAGTACTCACCCTGCAACCCACCCTTAAACAAATTCCTAACCAAGGCCATCGACTCAGTCTCGTTACTGGGTTTCTTGAGCTGCTGAGCCATATCCATGGGATGATAAGTAGTGTTAGTTATCCATCTAGCTAGGGCCCAGTCAATCTGGGCCGAATGCAGTGCAGCACTGTTAATGGGAGAACTAATGACAGCTTTGCTTTTGATCAGTGTGTGATTAAGCTGTTTCACAGGCCACAAAGGCATTGTTTATTTTGTCTATAATTAGTAGGTCTAGACTGGATTCTAATTCAGTGCCGGAGAAGAGAAATAAAAAGATGGTTGAAGAGGAAGTTTTCATCCATTCGAAACAGGTCCCATTTCTGGTATATTATTAGACGGCTCCTTCTGCGGTTGTTACATTAGAGTGATGTCATCAGGGAGAGACCTCACTCTGACTCAGCAAAATCTCAATCTTACAGAAGAATAAGCCTGGAGCTATCGCTTTCTACTTACTTTAATTGTAAAGTTAGAAAGAATCTACAGTAAGTGTTGTAAGATATATCATTTTTCTCTAAATGGGAGTAAGCAGTTAACTTTCAAACTTTCAACCGTATCGACATACAATAACAGCTACTTATGTACAACCCCATTTCCAAAAAAGTTGGGACACTGTGTAAAATGTAAATAAAAACAGAATGCAAATATGTGAAAATCATTTAAACACTATACTCAAATGAAAAAGGTACAAAGACAACACATCAAATGTTGAAACTGAAATGTTTTTTTTTTTTTTTTTTTTTTAAATTTTTTTTTTTTTTTTTATTGAAGCTGCAGGATATAAATACACATTTGGTCATATAGTACAGATTTTGATCTTGTCATGCAACATCGTCTTTTTTCCCCAGAACTAAATGAACCCCCCCTCCCTCCAACCACAATAAAAAAGAAAAGATTAAACTAAAATAAACTGGTAGCAATAGCAAACTGGGGGAGTGTCACAGGTATTCTCATTTACACAAAGTCCGATCTTATTGGCCTAATAAATTCCAAGAAATCCTTCCACAACCTCTCAAACTTATCCATTTGAAATCTAACAGTGTACGTAAGCTTTTCCATAATGTATATATCATGCATCACATCAACCCAATTTTCCTTTCTTGGCACCTCTACCTTTAGCCACTTCCTAGTAATTCCTTTTTTCCCTGCTAGTACCATAATTTTAAACAATTTACAATTCAGAGTTTTTTTGCCTTGCATATTAAGTCTTCCCAAATAAAATGTATCAAAATTGAACGGGAGATTAATCCGTAATATCTTGTCCATACATTGTTTGAGTTCCCTCCAATATTTCTCCACCAAAGGACAACTCCAGAAAATATGAACATAATTTGCATTCTGTTCCCCACATTCCCGCCAACAGCTTGTATCCCGATATTTTGTTTGAGCTGGAGTTCTAAAATATCTCACTAAATTTTTCCACCCATGTTCCCTCCAAGTTAAAGATGATGTCACTCTCCAAATTTGTTGAGTGAGATCCTCCCATTCTTCATCCATCAATTTTATATTTGCTTCATTTTCCCATTTTTGTTTTATGTAGTGTGTATTGTCTCCTTTTAATGTTACTAACCCTGAATATATCTTCGAAATTAGTTTCTTATTTAGTTTAGATTGGTACGCAGAAATAAAAAGTTTAATAATGTTTAACTCAACCTCAAAATTTTCATTTTTTATATCATGCTCTAAATAATGCCTCATTTGCAAAAATCTATAAAAATCTTGATTTACCAAACCATATTGTTTCTTGATTTCTTCAAAACTTTTACACTTTTTATTTTCTAATAGTTCCCAAAACATATGAGGGCCTTGTTCCCAATTTTTAAATCTATTATCTCTTTTATTCGGGGAAAAATCTGTATCATATCCTATCCACCTTAGCAGCTTATTTTTGCGTGTCAAGTTATTCTTTGTAACAATTTCAAACCACACTTTAAGTGAAATGTCAATCCATGGATTGGGTATATTTTCTGATTGGTGCCTGAGTTTGTTATCCCCGATAAAGGCCTGTATTGGAGCTTCCGTTGTCATTTTCAGTTCAATTTCTTTCCACCTAGCAGAGTAGGAGGGATTACATAAGTTTAACAAAGGCTTTATTTGCGCTGCCTGATAATAACTTTTTAAGCACGGGAGAGTTAGCCCCCCCTTCGCCTTAGACAGTTGTAATGTTTTATATCTTATTCTAGGTTGTTTTCCTTGCCAGATATATCTTGAAATAATTTTATTCCATTCTATAATTTCCTTGTCCAGTATCTCCACTGGTAGATTCTGGAATAGATATAACATTCTGGGAAGAACATTGGTTTTGATCACCTCTACTCTAGTTGTAAGAGTCATAAAGGGGATTAAATTCCACCTTGCAATATCTTCTTTAATTTTGGATATTAGCGGGTCGTAGTTTGCTGATTTCAATTGGCCAATTTCTTTTGTTAAATTTACTCCTAGATATTTAATTGATTTTAAATCCCACTTAATTTTATAATTTTCTTTAACAGCTTCAGCGGGGCTATAATTAAAAGTGAGGACTTGTGTTTTCTGTACGTTTATTTTGTATCCGGACATCTGACCAAACTTTGCAAATTCTGACATGAGTGCTGGCATGGACGTATCAGGATTAGACAAGAATATTAGAACATCATCTGCGAAAAGTGCAAGCTTCTGACATGTACCCTTTATCTCTATGCCTTGTATTTGTGCTTTTTGCTTTATGGATTGGCTAAGTGGTTCTAAAAAAATTGCGAAGAGAAGGGGACTAGCCGAACAACCCTGCCTACATCCGCGCTTTAATAAAATAGAACTGGATAAACTACCATTAATCTTAATCCTAGCCGTTGGTTCAGTATACAAGGCTTGTATTGTCCTAATTATTATTTCATGGAAGTTAAATTTTTCTAACACACTGTAAAGGAAATCCCACCTGACAGAATCAAACGCTTTCTCCGCGTCCATTCCCATAATCATTGCTTCAGTATGGTTTTCTTTAATATGCTGCAACACATGTAAGGCTCTTCTTATGTTATCTTGCGTTTGTCTTTCTTTAATAAATCCTGTCTGGTCCAGCTGAATAATACCCGGTAAGATGTTTTCAATACGCCTAGCTAATATAGCAGTGAAAAGTCTATAGTCCTGATTCAGGACACTAATAGGTCTATAACTGGAACAGTCCAATTCATCCTTGCCCTCTTTAGGGATTACTGAAATTATAGCTTCCCGCCATGAATATGGTATTTCCCCCTTCTTTAATACCCAGTTAAATGTTTTTCCTAACATTGGGATTAATGATTCCCTGAACAACTTGTACCATTCTGCAGAATATCCATCTGCTCCCGGAGACTTATTCACTTTGAGTTTAGAAATAGCAGATCGTATTTCCTGATCTGTAATCTCTGATATCAGGCATGAATTTTGTTCGTCCGTTACCTTTGGCAATGAAAGTGTATCTAAAAAGCCTTCCATATCTGCTTTATTGTCAATGAATGGTTGGTCGTAAAGTTGTTTATAATATAGTTCAAAACATTTTTGTATATCTTCTGTCTTATGTTTTATTGTTTTATTGTGAAAATCCCTAATTTTGTATATATTACTTCTAGCCTCCTGCTTTCTTAACTTATATGCCAGTAATTTTGTTGATTTACTACCTGCTTCATAATACTGTTGTTTTGTGAACATTAATTTTTTTTGTATATCTGCTGAGTAAATATCATTTATCTCAGCTTTTTTCTTCCTAATTTCCTGATAAATTGTGTCACTCGGCCTTTCTTTATGTTCCTTTTCTAATTTCTGTAGGTCCAACTGTAATGCAACAAGATTTTTTTGTCTCAATTTTTTTAAATAAGCAGATTTGGCTATTATTTTCCCTCTTAACACTGCCTTACACGCATCCCATAGTACTGGTGGGGACACTTCCCCATTATCGTTCTCCTCTAAATATCTTTGAATTTCCAATTTTAGTTCTTCTTTAATGTCTCCTTTTAATATACTGGTATTAAGTCTCCATAACGTCGTTCTTTTTTTAGATGTCAAAGTAAAAGTTGCATAAACCGGACTATGATCAGATAAGTCAGCCACCCCTATCTCACAATTCCCCACCATATGTCTATCTTTATTGTACATTAGGATGTAATCAATTCTTGAATATGTTTTGTGTGGAGATGAGTAAAAAGTGTAGTCTTTGGTTGTAGGATTCAGTTCCCTCCATACGTCCATGATACCTAATTGCCCCATCATATCTCTAATTTTATTTGGAATCACATTCTTTTTTACTTCCCTCCCTGTGGTATCTAATAGAGGGTCCAGCCTTTGGTTCAAATCCCCTCCAGCTATTAACACCCCTTCCCCCTCTGATGCCATCAAATCAAACATTTTTCTATAAAAGGACCAATCTGATCCAGGGGGTGCATATATATTCAGAAGACTGATTAATACTCCCTCTACTCGTCCTTTAACCCAGACATATCTTCCCTCTTTATCACTTACCACTGACTGTTTTTGAAATGGGATTTGATTTGATATTAAAATCGCTACCCCTCTCCTGTGACCTGATTCATATGAAGCAGCATATACCTGGTTATAACCATTCCGCTTTAATTTTTCATGTTCCTTTTCTGTCAGGTGGGTTTCCTGCAGGAAAACTATCCCCGCCCTGTCTCTCTTC
Organism: Esox lucius; assembly: GCF_011004845.1. Classification (NCBI taxonomy): domain Eukaryota; kingdom Metazoa; phylum Chordata; class Actinopteri; order Esociformes; family Esocidae; genus Esox; species Esox lucius. The sequence goes on from NC_047576.1 coordinate 17,237,923, forward strand.
ATTTTACTTAGAATTTTACTTCTTTTAATTGGGTTGAGAACACCATTTACATTGTATGAAATTACTTTTATTACGTTTTTTTGTATAGCCATATTTTAGGTCTAATTGTTTTTATTACAGTCACCAATCCACCCCCTATGCTACCATATAAACCCACAACCATGAGCCTAACAGAACCAGCTCTAGAACAATTTTTCCCCAAATCCCAAAACAAAAACACAAGGACTTCCAATGTTAAGGTCATTCTCTCGACCTCAACTGAGCCTAGAAAAGACTCGGAGGGATAGCCTCTGGCCCTAACGGCCAGGGGGCCCTCGTTACAACCCAAATCTAACAAAAAGTGCATACCGTAACGACAGTTCGAAGAATACAGTTCCGACAATTGTACCTTAATTTGAGGGAATTATTTTTCTATCTCTCGCCTTGAAAATAAAATTAATAAATAAAATAAAAGAAGTCCTGGAAACAGCTGGAAATCCCTGGATCAGTCGTTTGCCTCCGGCGTCCTTCTAAAAGCCTGCAGTCTCTGCTTATATCCCGATCTAGCGTCCGCTTGTCTTCCGTCGTTCGCGCCTCGGTCACGGCGCCACGTCAATCGCTTAATCCTCTCCATCACGTCCTCAGTGGACTGCACGACCTTCACCTGATAGCCCCTGTCAGCCATGTCCTTCGTCGCCTCCTCCGCTGAATCATATGTGCGCGTCCCGTCAACATAAAATACTCGGAGACGTGCTGGAAATGGTGTTTGGAAGCGAATCTTCTTATCCCTGAGCACTTTCTTTGCCTCAGCGTATTTTTTCCGCTGTTTCAGGATCTCCGGTGCATAATCATGGTCTATAATTATCTTCTTGCCTTCATACTCAAATCCCTTTTTCTGCCACGCCGTCCTCACGATTACTTCCTTGCATCTGTAACTTCGAAACTTCACCACTACTGATCTCGGTGGTGCGTCTTTTGGGGGCAACGCACCTAACGACCGGTGAGCTCGTTCAATGGTGAGTTCAAGGGACGGCGGCAATTCGAGTTTTTCTCTCAGGAGGGTCTCGATGAAAGCAACCATTGACTGAGCCCCTTCTTCCGCTCCTTCTTTTAAGCCGTGAATCCTGATGTTGTCCCTTCTCAATCTGCCCTCCTGATCCGTCAGTTTAGCTGCAACTTGATTTTGTAACTCTAAAAGTTCCAAAGTGGCGTCCTCGATATTTTGAATCCGGTCTTCTGATTCCGTTATGCGCCGCTCTGCCTCATCCATCCTGTTATCTATTTTTTGAATGTCCTCCCGAATTATTCTGAGGCTTTCCACGTTCTCACTGCGAAAATCTCTGATTTCTTGCAGCACAATGTCCAGAGTTGTCATATTATTAGATGAATTATGCCGAACCAACGTTAGCTCGTCTGCTTTACTCGTAGCTTTGCTAGCATCGTCCTCGGCTAACGTTGGCCTCGTTGCTATTCCTGACTGGTTTTCTACGTCTCCCATATTTCCAGTATTGTTTCCAGTCTTCCTCGCTTTCCCTCTTGTCATGATCCTCCCCCCCCCTTCCTTTGATACACTAATTTTGATGTTTCTAATCTGAGACGAGGGGTATTTTTAAACTTCAATCGGAGAGCTGGTACTCTATGCTGCCGCCATTACCGACGCCAAACCGGAAGTCGAAACTGAAATGTTTTATTCTTCCTTGAAAAATATATGCCCAATTTGAATTTGATGCCAGCAACACGTTTCAGAAAAGTTGGGACAGAGAAAACAAAACACTGGAAAAGTTGTGTAATGCAAAAAAGAACCTGGTAGAAAATGTTACAACTAATTAGGTCAATTGGCAACAGGACAGTAACATGATTGGGAATAAAAAGAGCATCCCAGAGAGGATCAGTCCTTCAGAAGTAAAGATGGGGAGGGGTTCACCACTCTGTGAAAGACTGTGTGTGCAAATAGTGCAACAGTTTAAGAATAACATTTCTCAACATAAAATTGCAAAGTGTTTGGGGATCTCATCATCTACGGTACATAATATTATTAAAAGATTCTGAGAATCTGGAGAAACCTCTGTACGCAGGGGACAAGGCTGATATTAGATGGCCATGATCTTCAGGCCCTCAGGCGGCACTACATTAAAAACAGACATGATTCTGTAGTGGAAATCACTGCATGGCACAGGTAGACTTCTGAAAACCATTGACTGTGAACACAGTTTGTCACCAAGCAAAGACACCAGATATAAACAAGATCTAGAAACGCCACCTTGTTCTCTGGACCCAAGCTTATTCATAATGGACTGAGGTGAAGTGGAAAACTGCCCTGTGATCTGACAAATACATTTTTAAAATTATTTTTGGATACGTTTTTGAAAACCCTGTAACACTAATTGTATCATATTTGCTACATGAGTTTCTGAGACCTCTACGTCGTCATGCAATTATCTGTGAAAAAGTTTGCCAGTGGAAACGTTTAAAAAAAATTTAACTTGTCGATTAGTGGCACCCATTAATTAACCACTGTGGTTGAAAATGTTTTCAAAATCTTTGAAAACAATGGGAAATTACACTATCACCCCACAGTTCAAAAGCCAAAATCCAAGTACTTTATGCGGGTGCACTAGTGCACATGGCATGGGTGAATTGCACATCTGTGAAGGTACCATTAATGCTGAACAATATATACAGGTTTTGGAGCAACATACGCTGACATCCAGACAAAGTCTTTTTCTGGAAAGGCCTTGCTTTTTTCAGTAAGATAATGCCAAACCACATTATGCACATATTACAACAGCATGGTACAAAGTGTCTGAGTGCTAAACTGGCCTGCCTGCAGTCCAAACCTGCCACCCATTGAAAACATTTGGCGCATTATGAAACGAAAAACACGACCAACTGAACTGTTGCTGAGCAGCTGCAATCCTATATCAAGCATGAATGGGAAAACATTTCACTTTCAAAACCACAGAAATTGGTCTCCTCATTTCCCAAATGCTTACGGAATGGAGACGCAACACAGAATAAATATGCCCCTGTCATAACTTTTTTGAAACATGTTTCTGGCATCAAATTCAAAATGGGCATATGTTTTCCAAAAAACACATTTCTCAATTTCAAATTTAGATATTTTATACTATTTACAATTAAATATAGGAATTAAAAGATTTGCACATCATTGCATTCAGTTCTTATATGCATTTTACGTATTTTAAGAAATGGGATTGTATAATGTCAGGGGTCCGCTGGTAACAAAGATGTTTATCGATCAACCTAACCGCCAAACAAAACAGCTCCCCTTGCCGAAACTGCAGCAACAAAATTGTGGCCATGGCTTGACGTTTTAATTATGCCATGTCCTTGCATGTCTGTCATTTTGCCATTGCTTGACGTTTTAATTGCCCAATGTGGTGGCGTTTCTTTTGCCGTCACTCAACTATGTCCAAGTGAAACTGTCATTTTGCCATTACTTGACGTTTTAATTACGCCATGCAGTGGTGTTTCTATGCTGTCCATCACATTTTGCAATAGGGAAACCTACAGCACATGCACTGAGGTTAGGATTAAGGTTAGGGGTAGGGTTAAAACAGAAACAATTTGACAGTTAACGTTAGGTATTTTTGTCTGAATGGTTAAGTTGGAAACATTTTGAGGTGATGTTAGCAGCTTAAATGTCCATTCAGCATCCCCTAGCAAACTATGAGCCTACTTGAAAGTAATAGGCCCTCATGTTGCCCCTAGTGGAAAGTATAGCTTATGTGTTTCGCCAGGTCCAAGCCTAATCTAGTACCTGCAGAATCAGCAGGTCATGATGATTGACCGGGATCAAAATAGATTCTATTTGATGATTAAAATGTCTATGGGAATAACGGCTTGCATTATGTGAAACAAGCGCAGGATGTGAAACAAGGACAAAACTCACATTACATAGCACTGTCAAAGAGATTGTTCCCGAAAGTAACATTCAATCAAAGCCCAGAGACAAACCTGAAAAATAGAGTATGCGCGTCTGCAGAATTTATCTCCCATCTCAATGGAGGTTTATGCGTAAGCATCAGTGCATAGAATCTGTACAACATACATGCATCCCCCAAAAACTGGATCCCTGCTCTCTTTGAAATGTGCGTCTCAGTAGCAACACATTCTGAGCCTGATCTGAATTGTTAACCAGTTCCCTTTCTTAGGAAAAGAACAACATTTGCATACAGATAACAGGTCTCCACAGACTTACACATAGAGGCGAAAGAGGAGAGAGGGATGAAGAAGGGAGAGATGGAGGGAGCGAAAGATAGAAAAGTGTGATAGGGAGAAGGAAGACAGAGCAGAGAAGGAGAGCAAGGAGACAGAGAGAGGGAGAGCAAAGAGAGAGGGGGGAAACAAGAGGGGGAGGAAGAGAGAGGGAAAGAAATTGGATATAGAGAGAGAAAGAGAAGAGAGAGTGGGAGGCTATTGGAAGGAGTAAGAGAGTATGAAGGGAGAATACAGAAATCTCTGCATAATAAGCAAGCTTTATTTTAGCATAATAAAACCACACATATACAAAAACTAGAGTTCACTACAAAACATATTCCAAAGCCTCTGTTTAATGTAAGTGGACCAGTGGTGGTTAAGATGGTGGACAGGCAAGAGGTGGAAGGATGACCTGGAAACAGATCGACTGTCAACAGAGGACAGGCTGATATTAGAGACTTCACATGGGTAATGATCCCGGGGATGTCTGGGCGTCGCAGACATCACAGTGTCCGTCCCTGAGGAGAGCAAAGAGGCACTCCAGAAACCCTGGGAGTGAATGGAAGAAACCTGCAGGCTCCCGGCAAGGTGTCCCTAATGAGCCAAGGCAGAGCAGGAAATGATGTTGCGGTGCCTTCTCCCTCCAGTCATAAACAGCATGGCTGAAAATGTCACCAGGACAGCAGCATGGAGAGGCATCGGTGTGGGATTATAGTGAGGTTGGCAGGTCGGCATATGAAGGCAGTTCAAAGACGTGTTTGAAAGGTAATTCTGGATTGCGTACAAGGATGTCTTCCTGTCTACACAGACTTTCACTTAGTAAAGATTGTCTAGGCCATATGTCTTTCGTTTTGGTCTCCTGCACTGTTGATTTACATGGTCACTTGAGGCATTAGCCACAATGCCCTTTTCTGGCAAGAGACTTAGCGCCGTGACTAGTTTATCATGTTGAAATAGCAGATGCTGTAGTGTAGACAGACAATGGGCGCCATATTTCCTGACATGTAGCCAAGTAGCATGGAGGAAATGCGTCTCTGCCAAATAAGGAAATATCTCCGCAACAGAGTTTGAACAATGATTAAGGTAAAACCAGCAACACATCTGTTTTGGTTTTACAAAGCTCTCACCTGATACAACGAAAGGAACATTTGGTTGCATCCAATATTTACATGAGAATATTCTCGACAATGGACTAGAAATGTGTGCATCAATCTGCAACTGCCTGAGAGACATCAGAACATTTTCATTAGGTTATAGCTTAGTTCTCCATGTCTTTTTCCCAAGACCCAAGGTGACTAACAATTGGAGGCATTGAAAGAGAATCTATCCCACTTGGCATGACTGAGCAAATCTCCGCAGCTAGTCGCCTACACATTTGAGGAAAGATGCCAGAACAGAAAAACGGAACCAGCTTGTATCTGTTTGTCACCCCAGAGAGCCTACGTGACAAAGGCATGCACGTTTTTGCAACTAGTCTACTATGCTTTTCCCCTCAAAGTGAACAGTCGCAGCACTGCATTTAACTGTTGTTCACTACCCAGCTGGATGAAGCTACTAGAGTGAGGCGCCCGAGTCCCAAATGGCAGCCTATTACCCACTTTAGTTGTAGGTTCAGACTGAAACCAATGCAAGAAAGGTATTTCACTAAAATGATTCTTCCATAACTGGTGGCACAGTTATCGGAAACAGGGATGGCAAGGGGGAAGAAAAAGGGACGGAGAGGAATGTAGAGAGAGCGGTGTGACACTGCAAGTTAGCTAAAGTTCAATTTAAAGTCTAAAATCGAACATTTGCAATCCTGCTAAAATACACCAAATGAACTGTAGTCTGAAGTCCGTCCGTCCATCCGTCTGCCTGTATGAGGTCCGTTGGGGAGGAAATGAGAGGAGAAACCAGATGTAAGAGACAGGCAGGTAAGGGAGGTGAGCCAACGATACTGAGTGCAGTCTCAACGTCCGGAGGAGCTAACTGTGTTTGACAGCTGTGCCTGCCAGGGCCTACAACTGACATGGCACCTCCCAGTGGGAGGGGAAACTGTCTCTAAGCCACAGCAACCCCTGCAACACCACCAGACACCTGTTACTGTATTCACTAAGACCACCTTCTCTCTCCCCTTAGCTGACATCCTCTCATCTCTCTCTCTCCCTCTCCGTCTCACGAAATGTCACTGCCTCTTTGCGCTGCCTGTTTTCTCAGATACACACGCACAAACATCATTCATCGATCCGTTCCCCCCACTAATAACCAATAATGCTCTTCGTTATTCAACACTCTCGCTAAGCCCATTGACTGCCGCTGACTCACTCAATCCCGCTGTTGGCCTTACCTAGGATGCACTGCTTTCTCCAAGTTGTTTATTTTGTCAACAGCAAGGCACAGTTTTTTTCATGCGAGCTGCACTGAAAGTGTAACAGAGGCCTGGAAAGATTTTACTCAGATGAACACATAAATGTTATAGGACACAGCTATTTCTAGCACTGTCTGATATGCTTCATCAAGCATTTATTGCATCCCTTAGAACTAAACATTATCGTAAATTAAGCGACACATCGCATGAATTAAGCATGCTCCACCTTGCCTCTGTTTTAAGTTTGTTTCATTAATTTATTTCCTTGTGATCCTCTTGAAACATACATGAACTGAACCAATGCTGTTTGATTGCATTAGCAGGGCGAAGCTGAGATGGATCCTTGGTTGCTGTGCATCAACCATCAATGGGGCCCACCTCAAAGACAAGCGGGCCCACCACAAAGTTGAGTAGGCTTCCCAAAGAAATCCTAAATATTGCAAGCTATCAAAGATTTAAACAGAGAAGGAGCCTCTCTTCTGGGACTGGCTGGCTGTCAAACCTGTCTTGGTATTTGAGATGCACAAACAGCTTGCACTGCAGCAGCACGGTGAATGACGACTCACAAACCTACAAGAACAGCAGGTCTCTGTCTGCTTTCGGATTCTCTCAAAGTATTCAAACAGTGCAGCTAAAAAAAAAGCTAATTACAGTAAAACATACCCTAATATTTTGACAGTGGCAGATCATGTCACCCGTTCATTCTGGATGGTCAAATACTACTGTGGCAAGGTGGCAAAAAAGGAACCAGCAAAGCTACTGCTGGCTCAAAACAAAGTGGATCACATAGCCTTTACCTGCACTGGCAGAACTAGCATTAGCTTCTCATCCTTGGTTGAGAGTTATATTTGTATATTCTGCGTATTTTACCATTGCACTTTCTTCAAATTCACAAGTTGAAGTGACCAATGTATTTGTTCTCCACAATTCAGTATTTTAGGTTTAATATTACAGAACCTTTATTTTTGATTCAGGACCATATATATATATTTATTTTTTATTTTTAAATAAACAGCAATGAAATTGACATAATTATCAATACCTTAGGCTAAATATTTGGTAGCACCATCTTCAGCCAAAATAGCAAGCACTTCCTATAGCCATGGATGAGTTTCTTGTACCTCTGTATTGTCAGATTGAATAAAACTGCTATTTACAGATCTCTCTTTCAGTGGGATTTAAATCTCTGGCCATTTCAGAACAGTTCAATGTTTTGTTCTGGGTGCTTTTGAAGTGTGTTTGGGGTCATTGTCCTGCTTGAAGACCCATGAGAGCCCCCTTTGAAGGAAACCCAGGAGACATGCGGTCGACAATGTGCTCTAAAATGCCTTAATATTCTCCTAATTTTATGATGCCATGCACATGTTGAAAGCACCTAGTTCAAGGCATCCAAACATCCCTGAACCTCCTCTATGTTTGAGGTGTTCTTTTTTAGGGCTTCATTGTGTTTTCTGTAAACAAAGAGATGGCACGCTTTACCAAAAAGCTCTAATTTGGTCTCATCTATCCACAGAATATAAGAGATATTGTAGGTGGTTGCCCAAGACAATCTCCTAATACTTCCTGACTGATTCTTCTCTTGTTTTGCCAATGTCCTTGTCACTACTGGTAGCATGAGGTGTATGCAGCCCAATCAGGTTGCACAGGCAGTCCAGCTCCTCCTGGATGGAACATCCATTAGTGCCGTCGCAAGAAGGTTTGCTGTTCCACCCATTACAGTCTCAAGAGCATAGAGGAGATACCCGGAGGTGGGCCGTTACACCTGGAGAGATGGAGAGGGCCGTAGAAGGGCATCAACCCAGCAGCAGGACCAGTATCTGCTCCTTTATGCAAGGAGGAACAGGAGGAGCACTGCTAGAGCATTACAAAATGACCACCAATGGCTTACTGGTGTGCATGTTTCTGACCGAACTGTCAGAAACAGACTCCATGAAGGTGGCATGAGGGCCTAACATCCTCTAGTGGGACCTGTGCTCGCAGTCCAACACAGTGCAGCTCGATTGGCATTCGCCAAAGAACGCCATTGGCACCCAGTTCTCTTCACAGATGAGAGCAGGTTTGCACTGAGCAGATGTGACAGATGTGAAAGAGTCTGGAGACACCATGGTGAACGTTATGCTGCCAGCAACATCATCCAGCATGACCAGTTTGGTGGTGCATCAGTAATGGTCTGGGTAGGCATATCCTTGGAGGGTCACACAGACCTCCACGTGCTTGCCAAAAGTACCCTGACTGCTGTCAGGTACCGGAATGACCCATCATGAGACCTTACACTGGTGCAGTATTTTCTATTGGGTTCAGATCTGGAGACTGGCTAGGCCACACCAGGACCTTGAGATGCTTCTTACGGAGCCACTCCTTAGTTGCCCTGGCTGTGTGTTTCGGTTCGTTGTCATGCTGGAAGACCCAGCCATGACCCATCTTCAATGCTCTTACTAAGGGAAGGAGGTTGTTGGCCAAGATCTCACGATACATGGCCCCATCCATCCTCCCCTCAATACGGTGCAGTCGTCCTGTCCCCTTTGCAGAAAAGCATACCCAAAGAATGATGTTTCCACCTCCATGCTTCACAGTTGGGATGGTGTTCTTGGGGTTGTACTCATCCTTCTTCCTCCTCCAAACACGGCGAGCTGAGTTTAGACCAAAAAGCTCTATTTTTGTCTCATCAGACCACATGACCTTCTCCCATTCCTCCTCTGGATCATCCAGATGGTCATTGGCAAACTTCAGATGGGCCTGGACATGCGCTGGCTTGAGCAGGGGGACCTTGCGTGCGCTGCAGGATTTTAATCCATGACGGTGTAGTGTGTTACTAATGATTTTCTTTGAGACTGTGGTCCCAGCTCTCTTCAGGTCATTGACCAGGTCCTGCCGTGTAGTTCTGGGCTGATCCCTTACCTTCCTCATGATCATTGATGCCCCACGAGGTGAGATCTTGCATGGAGCCCCAGACCGAGTTAGATTGACCGTCATCTTGAACCTCTTCCATTTTCTAATAATTGAGTCAACAGTTGTTGCCTTCTCACCAAGCTGCTCGCCTATTGTCCTGTAGCCCACCCCAGCCTTGTGCAGGTCTACAATTTTATCCCTGATGTCCTTACACAGCTCTCTGGTCTTGGCCAGTGTGGAGAGGTTGGAGTCTGTTTGACTGAGTGTGTGGACAGGTGTCTTTTATACAGGTAACAAGTTCAAACAGGTGCAGTTAATACAGGTAATGAGTGAAGAACATGAGGGCTTCTTAAAGAAAAACTAACAGGCCTGTGAGAGCCGGAATTCTTACTGGTTGGTAGGTGATCAAATACTTATGTCATGCAATAAAATGCAAATTAATTCTTAAAAAAATCATACAATGTTATTTTCTGGATTTTCGTTTTAGATTCCGTCTCTCAAAGTTGAAGTGTACCTATGATAAAAATTACAGACCTCTACATGCTTTGTAAGTAGGAAAACCTGCAAAATCGGCAGTGTATCAAATACTTGTTCTCCCCACTGTACATTATGAGTTGCAGTGACGAAATTCACGCAAGTTGGAACAGCCTATGATGTCAACTGTTTACTTAGATTTTTTGTGTGAGTTTGAATCTAGCCTTCAATCAGTTGGTGATTTTAGATTCCATTGACTGTTGTTACATCATTTTGTTCTCAACAAATACACAATGTCGAGTAAAGACTTGGATCTTTAATATATTTCCTTCACCATGACCTCATGTGTGATTTAAGTGTGTTTTTTTTTTTAGCTGGTTTTACATTTGAACAGTTTTCCTGATGTTGAATTATTTGAATGATGTGCAAGGGTTCCAATGCTTTTGGCCATGCGTCTAGTTGTATTTTACATGATGTTTCACTCCTCATTCAGCAGGAGCTGATGGGGATCCAAAAGAACACAGGAAAGATACAGCTTTCAGTAAGAAATTATTGCTTAGAGCAGTCAAACACAAAAGGTTGTAATCACACCTCAATTTCAGAGATGTTTTTTTATTCTATTTTACTGAAACAATGGTTGGTTCTTAGTGTGGAGCAGCTGCAACGAGTCATAATGTCATGGTTCCTGTAAAGCGCTTGCTTAAAAAGCCCTGGGTGGAGTGTGTTTATAACTTGCCCTTTTCTACTCCACCATTATCTATTGTTACCCTTTTTCTATTGCCGTCACTTCAGAGCTCCAGAAGTTAGCCGGGGAAGACTTCTCAGATAAAATGCTTCGGGAATAAGCATTATGAAGTGTGGCTTTCAATTGATCTCTTCAGCAGGGAACATGTCTCATATCAATAACAATCAGAGCCGGGCTGCTATGGGTTAGACAGACAGACAAACAGAGTGTGTGCAGCAGGACTAGCTGCCATTTTCCTTTTTCTAAATTGAAGCCCTGTACCCAGTATCAATGATGCACTTGATTTAAGTGCCCTCAGACAGATAGATATTCAACCGCAACCAGGAACTATTGATATCTGGATACTGAGCAATAGCAGTGATTTTCCATGTCTACCTACATCCTGCTCCCAAGGACTGACTTTAAACGGTTTAACCTTCACAGCTCTTAATCCATTACACTGCATCGACATTAAAAAGATCACAATAAACCCAGAAAGTTCCTCCCCGTATCCAATGGCGGTGCAACTAAAACCAGTGGCGTCAACGGAGGCAACAGGCAATGGGCGGACCAGGGAGCCAGCTGATATTACCAGGGAGGATCGTAAAGTGAGCCATTAGCTTGACTGTTAGATCCAGCTCATGGCTTTCATTGAGCGTGACAGGATCTTTGTAGGAATGAGAATGCTGACAGACAGACAGCAGCACGTCCGAGCTGTTGTGTGGCTGCAGGCCTGGCTTCCATTTTCCTTTTCTTAAATCGGCCCTGTACCCTGTATCAATGATGCACTTGCTTTAAGTGCCCACGGGGGACTCTTAACCAAACCACAACTGCTGAGTGTGTGTTTGTGGGTACATGTGTGTGTATGTGCTTGTGTGTGTGTATGTGTGTGTGTGTGGGCATTCAAGTGTGGCATTTCTGCAGACCTCTGATGGGGAGCGTTCTTCTTCTGTAGGTACACTGGGCTAGGTTGTGATGAGTGTGTTTTTGTGTTTGTCCACACACCCATGAATGAACTCTCACATACTCGATTAGTCATTGAAAAGAATTCTGGGGAGGAATAAAAAGCAACCTGCAGAAGAAATATGGGCGGCGGCGTGCAGCCCGTTGAAATGTCCCCCAAAATGTTTTTTATGTGAATTTCAATGACCGTCTCAAACAACCCGTAATGACAGGATGTGTATGACTCGTTGCTTTAACAACTCCCTTCAGTGTGCCGTTCACAGGAAAGTAGCGCCATTACAGTCTAAATGTCCACACAGAGGAGAGAAACACCTGGCGCTGTAGGCAAACATCCCCAACCAAACCTCGGAAACAATGCAGCAGACCACCATCAGAGCCAGCCTGTGATGGAACACTTTGATGAAGGAGCCACGCACCAGGCTAGATTCCTCACAGACATCTGGGACTGGGATAAACTCGGTTTCCGCCGGCTAATTCCCTCATTCCCTTTCCCAATACAGCGGGAATGCAGTGACACTTTCTGGGCGAGTCTGCGAGGGTGCAAATTGACGATGTCTCAGAGGGATGACCCAGGAGTCCAGCGTAATGTCCGCAGGGTGGTATAGGTGACAGGGACACACCCAGCACAGGGCCGAAAACACACTTGGCATATACCATCCCTGGGTCCCCTTGTCTGAACTCTCCTCTAATTAGTGCTGCGATTTAAGAGAAAGACGTCGACAGCATCATTTTAACTCACTTCCCCATTAAGCTCTGTAAGATCCAATTCTCCAAGCGTGTATGGAGAATTAAGCCTGAGTAAAAGCACACATCTGCACTGTAATGGGTGAAGGGGCTTTCAGTGAGCTTACATTCGTATTCATATGAAATAGGATTGGGAACTGGCCGGCTCCCTATTCCCATCCACAACAAGGCGATTTGCGATTAGTAGGAAAAGAGAGAGGAAGAAACATTGAGAGAACGTCCTAATTGCATTATCCGTTGGATCATTAGGAGAAAATTGCATTTCTCCATCTAGGGCCTCTGAAAGGAGAGAAACCACACCTGTCTAATAACCTGAAGAATTCATCTGTTGACTCCAATGGGTTTTTCCACTAATCTACTCCGGTAATATCATTCCTGGCTTTGTCCTGATCTTGGGGGAGCTGAAACTATTTAATTGATGGTAGAAAACAAAAGCACAACAGAAAAAAGAAAAACTAAAAACATAAAGTAATGATTTATGCAGAGGTCTGGTTAATGACAACATCTGTAGAGATACGGCTTTGCTTCTTCTGTCTGTACTGGTGCATTAAGCCGGCTTCCAACAATCTGTTGTGCTGAATCCTGTACAAATCAAGCCGTAGACATCATATTGACCCACATAAGGGCCATAGAGCTCAACACTTATTTATTACCTCTGTATTCATTTCCTGCTGCCTGTTTGTTCATCTTGTACACTCCATTTTTCATCTCACTTGGTCATTACAGAAATCTATATGGCTCTGCTGTAATATGCTATGCATCACTCCTAATTGGGCAGATAAAGATAATGAAATCCACTCCATTAGGAGCAACTCCTATTGGTTTTTACTGTTGGTATGGTTACCAGTCAGACTATATGGTAGCATTCAATTCATGAGATGCTGCTTGAAAACATGTGTCTCTCACACTTTGAGCCCCCTCACAGATGAAAGCTTATATTGTAAATCTGACAGTGTTTTCTCTATCCATCAAATGTCTTTAGAATACAACAAAAGAGCCAAAAGACATCTGTGTATTCAGATAAGACACCAGAAATGGCAAAATTTAGCTTTTAAAAGGTTTGAGATTGCTATTGAAAACACTTTTAGACCAAATGAAGTAAGAACCAAATAATGGAGTCTAGTTGACATGGACATTTTCTGAAATTCTGTGACGCAGAAGCAATGCTTTGAATCTCATTTTAGGGGTTAGGCATAACAATGCTGTTATTTGACAGGCTTGAGCTTTGGATGCATCGATTTGAAGTGAAAAGGAAAACTTGCCTACACTCTGGGGGTATATAGGACTGTGAGCATTGCTTTTCAAAAGAGAATTTATTTTAAACCCTGAAATCAATTTTAGGGTAAACAATGCCAATGCTCGCATCGAAAACCTTTGTCATTTCTGTTTTATGATACAGAGAAGTGGCAATATCCAGCATCGTGGTAAAATAGAAAATATAACATCTGCTGATCAATCCCGTGTGCAGTGATTGACCTACAAAAGAAATAAAACATTAAATTATACATGCTTGCTATTTCATAAGAAGCAGACATGGCAGTTTGAAACCTATTGAGAGCTCCAACCCTTACAGAAAGTAAAAAAAAACACCTTAAAGAATACTTCTTCTGACATAAACCCAATCAACCCTCCTGTGAAATCTCAATTCCTTTAACAGACAAAAAAGGTACAGATTTGTCATGTGTGATGTTGAGGAGAGCTTTAAGCAGATCTTTATCACGTGTGCAATGCAGGTAATTGTGACTTCTTTCTCCCTGGAGAGGAATTCTCCTTCCCAATCCCGTTATGCAAATAAATCTGCCCAAAGTGGCTTCACACTGTCTGTTTATGATGAGGTTGACATGCTAGAAAACTAATCACAGCCCAGACATCTGGAGTGAACAGACATGTACGGTACAACTTGAGGATGACAGCTCTCTGACAGACGGCTCCAGCTTTGCCACATGCATACCGTACGCACACTCGGGCATGCGCTCGTGCATTCTCACTTTGCACACTAACACAGAATGCGACCCATGGCATGCAACACCTCAACCCTGTCTGGAGACTGACACAAAAGCTCCGACAAGTACACACACATTTTCGTTTATGTAAAGACACTCAAGCAGGCGGACATGCAACTACACACAGCCCTAAGTGAAGTGTTGACATTTTAAATGCCCCTATTCTCCTCCCCTCATCCATTATGCCACAGAATGTGACCAGATCTTCTCTGACAGCTTAATGTCATTGTTGAGATTTCCTCAAATGTACAGGTCCTCTGAAATATACAGCTTTCCAGTTGTAGTCCCTGACCTTTTGTACCTTTTTACACTGCTTGTGTCCTTGTAGTATACACAAAGAGTGATTGTAATACATACAAAGAGTAATTGTGTCCTTGAAGTGCACACTAAGTGTCCTTGTAACACACACTAACGTTTATAGTCTGCATCACGGACCTCTCTGACAGGCGCATTACAACACTTCGTCTGACATAATCCTGCAGCAACACTACCCCGGAATGAGAAACAGGCTTCAAAACCTACGACCTTTATGGAAAAGTACCATAACAGAATATGAAAACTGGATATTTAAAATCACGCCCGTATTCGCTGTGTTCTGAGGTGACGATCCATTGATTCTTTGTGGGCCAATATTCCCCTTCTAATGATCCCCCAGAATCTTATCTTAAACCAGTCGGTATGAAGGGACTTTTATCCACAACAAGCCCTATGTGCCACCTAGTGGAATGGTGGACGTGTGTTGATGCTGAAATCTGGTGATTTATGACCCTGTGTCAGAGGGGAGAGAGGCGGAAAAAGACTGTAACTAGTGATTTGGCAGGTTAAGGGTTTGCTTTAGCAAGGAACATTAAAAACATGTGTACAAGGTTTCGAAATGATGGAACTACAAAGATTATTATGATTAATAATTCAAATGAGGGCTACTGTAGTTCCTTCTACTAAACACAGACTTGTATACTGATCGAAATGTTTTGGGAAACTTTTGGTATCGTATGAATATAATGATTAAACGGGTTTCTTAGTTTGCAAATCGAAAAGTCAGTTAGGAGTTTTGAAAAGGATATAGGAATCAAAGTACTGATCAGTGTTTCCCAGAGGACTCTGATAGCATTTACGAGAGATGCATTGATTTTTCATTTAGACAAGGATTTTAGAATAGGCTTATTCTGAACATGTCGTTGCACAGACATGCTGATATACGCCAGCATCACATTAGAATTTAAGCTTGCATTGCCCTAGCTAGTGCAAAAGATAGAGCATTTAGCAAGCCAGATAACTAGCATTTAGCATAATTAGGCACATGCCAGCTCACGTTTTGCAGACAGCAAGATACAAAAGATATGAAGGAGAAAACATGGATTAATATCTTGAAGAAACGTTGAAAGCGGCATAACAGTTGTTTTGGAGAAGTCTGTTACGTGCTAGAGAAACAGGCACAGCACGGAGGAATAATCTGTGTGCTGTCTGCATGTGTTGAGTGACATGGGCGGACAAGCAAGGCTTGGTGTGTGTTACCCGGGCCCTGGCAGCCGCAGGAGCAATTGAAAGGACTCCCGGAGGCAGTGTAGAGAAGAGTGTTGCACTGAAATATTGTTACATATTAAATGTTTTATTGCACGGTGCTCCCAAAATAAAACTCTGAAATAAAAGTTGCATATACAACCAAATTGGTCGCACTTTGGTACTCTGTATGCGGAGACGCCGGCTGAGAGAGGACTAAGTTAAGGAATGTCAGATGAAGTTGGTATGGCCGCCGATAGTGAACTGTCTTCACAAAATGTAAGGTATGGGTAATCGGTTAAGATTAATTGTGTGGGCATTGACATTTCTGGATATGCAACACAATGTAACTGCAAATACATTTTTTGGCATTTAAACTGCCAAAATCCCAAACTATCCCTTCACAATACACAGCGTCTACAAACTACAAAACAAAAGTTGCAGAGCAACTGAGACAAAATAAAATCTATATTTCCTTGTTCATAAATTATCATCTGCTATATAGGGGGTTCGTTCTGGCTTTGTGTGCATTGGGGTTTTGAAATCCAGCTCTACAGACGTGTCCGTAGGTCTCAACATGACCCCTGTTTGCTGTAGCCCCAGCCTCATCCATCAAAACCAGACAGATCCCAGTGGCACCAAGGACAATGGCGCCTCGATGCGTCCCCTTTCACTGTAATAGTAATAGCCTGCAATTTACAGCTTACATGCTGAGAATTCTATGGCATCACATGTCGCATAAATACCAACGTAGACAAGCGGGCGGAGCCGCAGCGACGTGTCTGGAGAGGGGACTTAGCCCAGCTGAGTATGGAGCGTTGCATGAGGAAGGGTTGATTGCAGGGCTAATTACATACACGCACGGGTCAACCTTTATCTGACCCCCAAAACCGGACAGTCTCAGGCCCCCTATAGTTCGTCAGCAGCTCTGTCCCCAAGTAAATATAATCAGGGGATCAAACAAGCCTGTGCAAAGTGAGGCTGTTTCTGCAGAAACCCTGCTGGGAACGACCTGTGTGCGAATCAACAAAATCAAAGAGCGTCCGGCAGCTGAACACACTGGACACGTTAATAAAACATCAACGCAGCCCCGGCAGCATCTCTGAACATTATTGCTAGGCATGATGTGAAGCCCTGTTTCGGCAGAACACTCAGAGGAGCGAGCGCCATTTCCTATGGGAATCAATCACCAGCCACCACTAGCTCAAATAGGAACAAATCCCAAATGGTGATGAAGTGATCCTTTCATGTTTTATTAAAACACTGGCAGTGTTTTCTCATTCCTGGGTATATTTATGGTCAATTGGGCTCGAGAAAAAACCCTCGTAGGCTCCTGTGGTGAAAAATGTCCACCAACAGAGAGATCATGACTATAAATTGAAGCCGACTTATATAGATGACTGTTATTTCTTCTCTCAACTTAAATGATGGCGTGGGCTTGTCGAGAAAAAAGCTCAGAATTGTAGATTATGTGGAATGACACTGATCCACATGCATGGAGCGCTTTGACCCAAGCACATGAAAAGATACTGTGCCATCGATTCATTATAAATCGTCTTGGCAGAGAACAGAAATAAATGAATAGATCATCGCTCGCTGTGTCTTGTGCGTTTTGCAAGGCTCCCTCTACAGAAAGGTTAATTGGGTGGGGTACAGTCAGCTCTGAGTCAGACAGGATGGGTGATTTGGAACGGCTGTGACATTCCAGCCTGTTCCCCAGCACAGCCACAGCTTGTGCCTCGCTCGTCAACGGATTGAGGGGGAGGTAGGGAAGGAGGGAGAGGAGAGGGGCAGGAGAAAAAGAGCGTCCGAAAGGAAGAAGGTGGGAGAACATCGGCGAGAGAGGGAGTAGAGAGAGCAACAGATTGGGAGAAACAAGAGGAAGGCTGAGACCGAGGGGGCAGAGATGTGATAAGGGAGGAGGAGGTTTGGGCAGGGAGGAGTTGTGGCTGGCTGGTGGGGGTGGGGGGGGCAGAGCTCTCACGATTTTAGAAGGGGACGAGTTAAAAGCCTAGCAGTCCAGTCTGGGGTGGTTAACATGACGGGAACGCGATCCGGCCCGAGACCCACTGCCTCAAACTGCCAGCTTGAATGCGTTGTCATTTTCTCCATTATTCAGTACTGCGGAATCAGAATAAGAAGAGCTGGAAAGCTTATGGTCGCCAACCTGGAACCAATGTGATTTGGAAAATAATAATAAGGAATTGCTTTCGAAGTGACAGTTAATGTGGCCCAAGCCTCCGTAACATGTTTCACGCAATGCAATACTGTATGCATGGAAGGGAATCATTGGCTGCTAGTTTGTCCGTCTGTGATGTGCGCGCGGGCTGTGTTCATACCCTATGCCTTCATGCCAGTGTTAAGTCAGAAATTGCAAGGCCTTTTAACTTTCTAAGGAAAGAGCTGTCTCACAAGCTGTCCCTGGTCGACATTAAACAAATTGTCAGGAAATACACCCTCCCCTTTAGTGCCGGGAGCACACACCCACACCTCCCAAATAATACCACCCCCTTTATATGAGAAGGTCAAGTGCACCCTCCATAGTCGCACACATATGCAGGGGGAGTCATAAATTACAGCCAGGGAGAGAGCTCCACAATCAGCCAATTAACTCAGCCTCCAGAAAGGCCAATGTAATTTCATGTCCATAGTGCTGCACAGAGTCATTACTGCAGATCCTGCTTGCCTTTCCTTCCCAGGCTTCCTCCAGTCTGCACACACACACACACACACACACACACACACACACACACACACACACACACACACGATGCTCAGACAGAGCAGGGAGCACAGTCCACATCTTAATGCCCACGCCATTTCTATTTCTCTCTTCACTTTCTCCCTCTTTCCTTCTCAATGCCCTTCTTTAATACTCCTCTCCTCTTCTAATCATGCTGAGTATAGGCTGAAAGAAGACAGGTGCTTAATTAAATGCTGAAGAAATAGAAAGACTATGCACGAGGCTTTCTCCGTTCCACTGAGCCTCCCCTACACTCTCTCCTCATAATTGCCATTTCTTATGTGTAAGTGTACCATCAATGCATTAAGAATCACAAGAACAGACTTTCCATTCTGAGCAAATTTTCAAGTGAAAGAGCAGAAAATCAAAGGGAATTAAAGCCCCCATGCGGTCTTTGTAATTGTATTTAGAGAGCATTACTGTCTGTCTAATAAATCACTGTATGTGCTTATTTAATTGAAAAAAAGTTAAATATATTTTTCATCCACCTGAGCCTCCCTTGGCCCTTGAAATTTGAACGTATTTAAGGAGACAACCCTGATTGGTGAATGGAATGGAACCCACCACCTCACCCCCCCATAAAAGGCATGGGCCTATTATGAATGTGGAAACAATGTCAATGGAATGCAGACTATGGGGAATGGAAGGACAATGTTACTGTCAAAAACTATGTTGGTGATTCTCTCAAAATCTTCACTTTAAAGAGACTTTAAATCAAAATCTTTACAGTGATTTAGATTTTGTTAAAAGATACTGACTTTTTAATTTGTTTACAGCCATTTTTCTCAACAACTGAAAACTATCATTACCACAACAACATAATACATAATACAACAACATAAAATGGATAACTCCTTTAAAAAAAAAAAATTTGGTTCTAGCACACCAGTGCTCCCCTTCCCCAAACAGCATGCTGCACACTTGATCTTGAATGGTCTTCTTATTGGTGTGTAGATATCTAAAACAGATTGAGGTAACTTTTGGACAAGATGAGACCACTTTTTAAAAACTGTATTTTCGGAGGAGTTTGGCAAATTAACATTGGTGATCATGTGACCAGAGTGCACCTTTAACACTGTGACTATCTGAAAGGGATACTATATTGTTAATACGAATATTTACCAAGGTAACATTTTCTGATTGACTTGAAAGCCATTAAAATGGGGCCAGTAGGTTCTGATGTTAAAAAGCAGTAATGCTGTAATGAGCATTTGTATTGTCGAAATGAAAAAACCTAGCGAAAAAATGCTAAATATAGTTATTATGACTCATCAGATATGATTTCATAGTTAAATACTTTAATATTGAAAGAATTTTGTTTCATTGTCACTATTCTTTCACATTGTTAATACAATAACAGTAATGAGAATCAACAGTGTTGGGAACAAGGGGGGTAGAAAGAAATACTGTTTGTTAGTGCAACAAAGTAAAGAGGGTATATTACCTTGTGTCATTTTTGAACTTCTCTTTTTATTGATGCGATCATGGGAAACAACATCAATTACAAAATCCTTGTACGAGAGTGCAAACAAAATTACAAAGATGATACATTTCTGAATGGACACAATATATTTTCTTTATTGTATTTATATTTTAATATTAGATTTTGAAATGCATCCATCAACTGTTTCGAATAAGAAACAGAATGCTGTATGTTAAAAATATATTTTTTTATGTTAAATTTCATATAAAATAACATTTTAATCTGGACACATTGTGTAAAATAATTTGAGAAACTTTGAAGGGTCCCACCTTATATAAAGATTTGAAATTTGATATGGTTTGTTCTTATCCATATGGGAGTGTGGTAACAATACCAAGATCAAAAGACCTATCCAATACCCTCAGAGGAAAAACGATTGATGCCTATGAGCCTGGGAGGGATTACAAAGCCATTTCCAAGGAATTTGAACAAAATCATTCCTCTGTCAGACAAATCTTCTACAAATGGAGAAAATTCCAGACCACCAGCAATCTACATAAGACAGGTCATGCCACCAAATTCAGCCCAAGAGCTGACCTGACAACTGCTCACTGAAGTCTCTGAGCTCAAGGGATCAACAGGCCAACATTGGCACAATCAATGTTGAAGTGCATGCATCAACTGTCAGAAAGAGACTACACAAACTTCGCCTACAAGGGAGGTCAAAAAGGAAGAGGCCTCTGCTCTCAAAAAAAGTACCAAGACAAGAATAATATTTGCCATAAACAGCTGGGTAAAGACCAAAACTACTAGAACAATATGGTCTGGACAAATGAATGAGTTGATAGGCTGCAATGCCATGGCTGGTGAAAACAAAAGACTGCCTTGGAACAGAAGAACCTAAAACCAACCGTAAAGCAAATAAGCTGTGGCATTATACTTTGGGGCGGCTTTGCTTCCTGTATAATTTGCCATCATTGAGTCAACCATGAACCAGAGAATTCTTGAGGCCGTCTTTCAAAAAGCGCAAATCAAATGCATATACAGTTGTGCTCAAAAGTTTGCATACCCTTGAAGAATTGAAAATGTATGTACCATGTGTAAAGAAAACATGAGTGAACAGGTAAAATATGTATTTTATTTCTTATGGAATTCATATTCAACTGTAGGTCATAACAGAATGGCACAATCATAAAACAAAACATGGCAACAAAGAAAAATATGAACTGACCCCTGTTCAAAAGTCTGCATATCCTTAGTTCTTAATACTGTGCATTGCCCCCTTTAGCATCAATAACAGCGTGCAGTCTTTTGTAATAGTTGTCTGTGAGGCCCTGAATTCTTGCAGGTGGTCCATTGTTCTTGGCAAAATGCCTCCAGGTCATGCAAAGTCTTTGGTCATCTTGCATGAACCGCACATTTGAGATCTCCCCAGAGTGGCTCAATGATATTAAGGTCAGGATACTCTGATGGCCACTCCAGAACCTTCACCTTTTTCTGCTGTAACCATTGGAGGGTCAACTTGGCCTTGTGCTTAGGATCATTGTCGTGCTGGAAAGTCCAAGAGTGAACCATGCGCAGCTTTCGTGCAGAAGAATGCAAATTGCCTGCCAGTATTTTCTGATAACTTGCTGCATTCATCTTGCCATACATTTTCAAGATTCCCCCGTGTCATTACAGCTCACACACCTCTAAAACATCAGTGAGCCACCACCATGTTTCACGGCGGGGATGGTATTCTGTTCACTATTGGCCTTGTTGACTCCTCTCCAAACATAGCGCTTATGGTTGTGACCATGAAGCTTTATTTTGAAGCTGTGAGGCATGTCAAGGTGTTGTTGGGCATACTGTAACCAGGCTTTTTTGTGGCATTGGCAGTAAAGGCTTTTTTCTAGCAACTTGACCATGCAGCATATTTTAGTTCAAGTATCGTGGTATTGTGCTCCGTGAAACAACCAAACCATCTTTTTCCAGAGCAGCCTGTATTTCTCCTGAGGATTTTCTTTGTATCCCGAACAATTCTTCTGGCAGTTTTGGCTGACAACTTTCTTGGTCTACCTGACCTTGCCTTGGTATCAAGAGATCCAGAATTTTCCACCTCTTAATAAGTGATTGAACAGTACTGACTGGCATTTGCAAGGCTTTGGATATCTTTTTATATCCTTTTCCATCTTTATAAAGTTCCATTACCTTGTTACGCAGGTCTTTTGACAGTTATTTTCTGCGCCCCATGGCTCAGTATCTAGCCTGCTCAGTGCATCCACATGAAAGCTAACAAACTCATTGACTATTTATACACAGACACTAATTGCAATTTAAAAAACCACAGGTGTGGGAAATTAAGCTTTAATTGCCATTTTTACCTGTGTGTGTCACCTTGTGTCTGCAACAAGGCCAAACATTCAAGGGTATAATAAACTTTTGCTCTGGGCCATTTGGGTGATTTGTGTTACCATTATGATTTAAACAGAGCCAAACAACTATGTAATAATAAATGGCTTCATATGATCCCTATCCTTAAATAAAAGACAGTTTTTTGCATGATCAGTCATATTTTCAAAATCAGTGCCATAATTTCAAAATTTCTGCCAGGGTATGCAAACTTATGAGCACAACTGTAGTAAGTACATAATAGAATGAATACTAAAAACATGAATATACATAATAAAAATGAACAATAACATATTGTGAGGTAATTGATATCTTGTCAGCTGATCAGAAGAAATGTCATAAAGACATTTGAGGACAGTGGGCAAGTTGAAAACAGAAAACACAGGACTACTTGAAAACATTACGCAACAATCTAGTAAAGCAAATTACTTCATCATTACGACAGAAAATACTGGTTTGTATTAAAAACAATATATTTTTCTTAGTTGTCATTGTGTTAATATGTCTTTATGTTAACTGCAATGTTATACATTCCAAAAAAATTATGAGTTACTGTTTAGGGGAAATGGCTTTGATTGCCAGCTCTAGCCATTTGGGGTCCCTAAGCAAAAATTGATTTGGGGCCCCCTCTTTTGTATTGGCAGTCGGAGGTCCTAAGCGACCACTTATGTTGCTTATGCCTGGAGCAGGCCTTTTTAGAGTGGCCTAAGACTTTTGGACCGTACTGTAGGTGCACCAGATAATTTCCATTCAGAATGAAATTGGTTGCATACTGTACACAGTCGGGAAAATTACACTAGCAAAAGAAACTAATATGTCAAAATGAATTCAAATAATAATTAAATCAAATAACAATATCAATAATTTAAATGGTGATCCATGTGTTTAATTTTGAGTTAGATGAATGCAAGAGATCATAAGAATGACAATGGTGTACATGAGTGACATGCCAGGATATTGAACAACTATTTCATTGGACTACTTGATTACATATTACATTCAGTATTTTCCCATGCACAGTTTGACACTACGAATTAACCTGCCCCATAAGAAGCTGAAATACCAGACTTCAGAGAAAAACAAAAACAATATTGAGAAAGTCCTGAATTGTATACAATTAACCAACCCGTCATTTTAAGGATTGAATTAAGTATTACATTATCTTAGACATCAATTGCACACATGGTCCAACAAACACTTTACTTCCACTTCATGCCAGGGGAGCATAGGCTTAACTGCCTTGCTCAAGGGTGGAATTATTTTTATCTTGTTGGGTCTAGCAATCTCTGGGTCTCTGGCCCAATTCTCCTAGGGTCACTGAAATGCACATTTGCTTATGAGGCAATACCACTGAAATGGATAAACCATGCCACACGTACAGAGATGATGCCATGTTTAAAGGTACAAATTATTATTACTTATGACTTATGTGGATTATTTGGTTATTTTCTCTGGCAGTAATTTTTTTTTTTTCGTTTGTAACACTAATCCTATTCAAATCAAAGGATGGATGTGTAAAATAGCTTACCACTTACAATATATGTATATGATTTCAACATGATGCACAAAGAAATGCTAACATTGGTCCCGTTACTTGATTCGGGGCGCATGTGCAGTTAGCAGTTGAAAATAGCGGCAGCTGGTGCCAAACAAACTAAACCAATGATCGCTGTCATACCTTCTACATTGATTGCTTACAGTGTATGGAAACCAATTAGTCCTTTTGCAATTTGAGTGAACTACCCCTGAATAATAACGTGATTACACCATTAGACCAAACCGGATTACAGACAGTTTGCCATCGCATTGCTCATGCATTTTTTACAGTGGGTCCGTCTCACACTAAATAAGACAGTGATGAATAGTTTCACACAGTTTGCCAGCAAAAAGGGGAAAAGAAACACTGCTTTGAGTCTTCCGCTTCAACAGAGTGCCAGTTGTTCAGAAATTTTCCTTCAGCACTAAGGGGGGAAATCAGTGCTTGTGCATGGTAGGCATTCAGAGGGATCCTAAGTTTGTGGAGAGATTATTTCACATTTTAAGACTTTCTAGATTTGTGTAAAATAGAGCATTAAGATTCGTACTGTAGCTGTATTTCAATAGGTTCAGCTTGACTATGAATAGGGTTCACTTGTGCTTCTATGCCAAAACCCTTGGCCTGCCTTACAGCTAACTGGGAGAGATACTGTATGCCTGTTTGTGATTCCCACTTAGTTGTTACTCTGACACTATAATAAGGCTAACCAAATTTTGAGCTTAACCTTACATAAATAGTGACATAGAAATATTGCAATACAATGCACTAAATGTGGTATAAAAAAGGAAGTCACAAATAAAATGTAAATGACTAGTTGGCAAAATGGTACACAATCTATGGATTGCATTTAAAAAGTGGTAAAGAGCAACATAGTGCTCTCTCCTCATGAAAACCGGTCTGCTTCAATAGAGCTTGACTTCTTATTTAAGTGAAATGTATTACTAAACAAAACAACAAAGTGTTTTGCCTGCATCAGCCAGTCCCTTTCTTT
Source organism: Esox lucius (assembly GCF_011004845.1). Lineage (NCBI taxonomy): Eukaryota > Metazoa > Chordata > Actinopteri > Esociformes > Esocidae > Esox > Esox lucius. The sequence goes on from NC_047576.1 coordinate 17,262,852, forward strand.
AATCTCCATGTACACTACATCCATCTAGTTATTCACAGACAGTGAGTTTGATAAGGACCCATAGTTCTCTGGTAACACTCTATCCCCCATGTTCCACAGCCCAGCCAGGCATTTCATATACTTTTAATGTAAGCCATTTTGATCGTGTTCAGTATCTGATCTTGGAAACAACATTTACATTTACTATCAACTCTGTGGTTGGGGTGAACACGTCCTGATGGCTCTTACCTTGGTCCTAAAACGAAGCAGAACTTCAAAATCAACACAAGTTTTTATGAGTTAGCATTGATGATCATGTACGTATATCCAAATCGATAAATTGTTGTGTTGCCAACAAGAAGTAGGCTTATATATCTGCTTTAAACTGGCATCTTCATAACGCTTAAAAAAAAACGAAATAAAACTCACAATGCAGAAACGTGAATTATTACTTAGGAGCAACTAAGGAGAAAGTGCAGACAGAAAATGCAACTATCTGGATATTTACTGTCATTTCTCCATATCTTTGGATTCACCCCTGGTGGAGCAGCCAAGCAGATCTGTGTTTGGGCCTTATTTTCTCTTTAGTGCAGCCCATATCTGCCCATCAATAATTCCGTAAGATGCCTCCATAATTCCACAAGAGGAACTCTCTCCTGTTTTATTTCCTTTTAGAGCTCATTTCAATCATACCCAGATTGCAGTATTGATGCAGAAGCAATTTTTCCCCATGGTCAATTTAACTCACAGACTGGTTTTGGGTTCTGCATAAAAACTAGAACTACTACTACCAGCCCTAAAATGCGTTCATTTTTCAGATGTAGATGTTTGTGGGCATAGGATGAATATTGTAAATAAAGAGACAGGTTTGAATGAATCACAGCCTCCAGTTGGTTCCTCAGTACGGGCCTAAATGTTAGATTAATTACCCATGTGACATTTCTATGAAGGGGGCATGCCCACTTTAGTAGATTTTCTTGTTTGTTTGTTGGAAAGTCATACCATGAATCAAACATTTGTGCAGTTGCTCACAGAGCTGAAAATGAACGACGAAGTTCTCATTAGCCACAGTTGGAAGAAAATCTGCTTTTTGGGGAGTTCAGCACTATCTGTCACCAACAAGGTCTAATGGGTCCAACCACTACTCACTCTCACACTCTCTTTCCTCAACCTGACCTCACCTTTCACAGTTGGATGATCATTTTCAACCGCAAAGCATTATCTACTAAGTTAAGCATCACTTTTTCCTCTCAGTCTGCATTTTCTGGTGGGAAAACCCCTGCATTTGACGGTCTTCATAGAAGACAAAATCCTGTAAGAAGATTCTGTGAAACCCCACCCCAATTCGGCTCCTACTGCTCCTCATAGTGAGCTCAAAGAAAGGCAAGATGGCATGCCGCGTCCTCGTGCTTTGGGAGGTGTACGTTCTGGCTGTCTGAAACATTAAGCACACCGCTGGCTTGGATGCAGAGAGAGTCATCCGCGTGGCCAATTGGGTGCGTTGTGATGCCCGGCCAGCTCATGTTGAGAGAGATGTCTGCGTGTCCAATTGGGGGTGTTGTGATAGCGGGCCAGCTCTTAGGGCCACTGAGTGATGTCCCATGCTGGGAAAGGTAGCTCCAGGATAAAAAAAAAAACACCATGAAGAAAGAGGATTAGGGTTTCTGAAAAGCAGTTGTAACAGCAAAAATCCACCGTAAACAAAACGGCTGGCATTTGGCTGGAAGCAACCAACTACACCGCAGGTTTCTCCATTAAAGCAACATTTTCTCATGACCGGAGGTGACATAGAAGTGTTTAATAGGGGGGTGGTAAACAGTGTTTACGCTTCGGTCACATTATACAATACATTACTCAGATTTCCTTTCAGAGTCCAAGCAACTTGAAACGTGGGGTACCACGGCTGGGAAACAAACAGAAGCTTCCCCGTGGAGTCTTATCCTGCCGCTTGTGAAATTATTCCTAATTGCATGTGCATCATCCGACTCCTGTAAACTTTACACACACAAGGCTAGAATACATGATACCATAACGAACTCAAACCACAGTACACGGAAAGGGAAGCTATATGGCTCTAAAACAGTGTGGACCTTTTTGAAGTGAGGAAGAACATATCAAAAGTGCTCTCAAGTAACTTTTCTTCAAAGAAATTCCAGATAGTGTTTGAATTTGCAGGAATGAAAGAGAGTCGTAGGCTGGAGAGTCATAGTTACCATATTCCTGATGGAGACATGCAGACGTGGAAACCGTTGTTTTTTGAAATTGTCAGAAGGTTAACAAAGTGATAAAAAATGCAATACACATACTGTATTACTGAAGCGATTTGCATCAATATGTAATTGGGTATCAATTAGCATTATATTTCTATGCCAGCAGGCCTGTTGAGAATAGCTGTGTGCTTTTCTGACATCAAAACCTTAATATATCAGTCTGTTGAAGTGTTCTAGCTAAGAGAGACTGAACAATGACACAACTCTGAGGGCATTTAATGTGTAAAATAATGACATCAGCACCACTGAGAGATCTCGGCCACCCCAACCCCCCCCCCCCCCCAAAAAAGCTATTTTAAAACCAGAAAGGGGCGGGGACGTGTTCTCATGCCAGAGAAAGCCTGGGGTAACGTTTAATATTTCAACACGGAATGTAGGAGAGCTGGCCAGGCAGGTTAAAAGCACAGGTGTTGGCAGTGTAGCCATCAGAGTTTTTCTGGACCACGGCCAGATATATCCATGGAAAGTGCATTGGCACACATCGTAGCAGTAAAAGACAAGCAAAAAGTCCAGGCAAGCCTGACCTGTGCTCATTTAATAATGATGCTCAGTAGAGAACGTGGTTGATATAAGCTTTTACTGTGGCTATTAATCATGCATAACAGTAGCAGCAGTCACACCACTGGTGTCTCAGACACAGGCATTCCCTCTGTCGTAGAAATGTCACTTCATGCAGCTTTTGGTATTTTGGGGGAAATGAAGCAGTCTCTGGGGAAGAAAAACGCATTCATATTGTAAATATCAACCTTTCTTTAGAAGCTGCTCAGCCCTGTCACTAAATATAGGAGTCCAACAAAGCCATGGAAATGTGACTTTTTTCTCTTTGAGTGGGTCGTGTGCTGCCTTGCCCTATGTTAAAACACGTCAATATACTTGACTTGAAACAACACGAGAGAAAACCTGTAGAAGCATATGGGGTCTACTCTTGGTTTTACAGTAGCTAAGGGTTGCTCTTGACCTAAAAAGGCCTTGCAGGATATCCTAATTTTACAAGATGCTATGCTGATCCAAGGTGATTCCAGGCTGGGAGGTATATCAGTAGTGTGAGTCCTCAGTTTGTTGGTTGAACATGCACCAATCCCAGACGGCATTAGTGGCCCCTGCCAGGCTTGGGTTCTGTGGCTTCGTGGTTAAAGAGCACCATGTTGAGCCACTTTCAGGTCAAAACCTCCCACCCAAGTCCCAACCCAATGACCTTCTGTGCGTGTGCCGTATTCCCACTGCGCCCCCTGCTTTGCTTCGCTTTGTGAAATCAGGACAGTCAGGAGAGCTATGAGATCACTTCGCCCAGGGGACTGTTCGTGCCGATACACCAAAGCGGCTATGACAACGCCTCAGCAGTCCCTGTGATGTGGTGGGAGGCAACAAATGTAGGTGGCTTGTGCTAATGTCCTCCGCCTCACCGACGGGGCATCATTTCATCCTCACACGTGATGAGAGTGTGCAAGTGGCTGAGTTGATGAGGGTATGTTAGCCGGTGAGGAAGAAAAAGTGTCACTCCTTTATTTCTCTTTTTTTGCCTCACTAGTTAATCTGTGTTCAGAAGTGGTCCTCTAGGGAGACCTGGGAGCTTTTCTGTGAGGCACAGGCAGCCACAAATCACTTTAACCGTATCTGAACTCGAAGGCCTCCCTCTCCCCTTGTCGCGAGGAATCTAACAGAACTTAAAGGCCGACATACCGTATGGCTTCCTGCTGCATCACACGCCAGGCACACCAGCCAAGGGCAGGCAGGCTGTCGTCCCGGACCAAATGTTGATTTTCAACACGGAGGCTGAGTTTGTCTTGACAAACTCTCCCTGTGGATACCCTTCAAGAGGAGAGTAGGCTGAAGTCTTCAGAGTTTATGGAATTGTACCAGGGGCAGTGAACCTCCAGCTGGTAACAGACGGCTATGCATGCCTGCCGGGGGATTGTTTCTTTGCATTGGTCGGTGTGGGGGGGTTGGGGGGGTTGATAAAGAGGTTTCATTGTCTGTCAGCATGCCTTCTGGTGTGGGAGCTTCATCCACTGCTGGCTATCTCTGGCTTCTCATTACCACTTCAGTCCTGCGGGCCATCCCGGGTCTGGCAGCGCAGCGCGGCGGCCGCTTCATTAGCGGTTAGCAGGGCTGGCTGGCAGGGAGAGTGTGAGGCTGAGTTCCGGGTTGGGGATGCAGCGATGCGATAGGCTTCCCCTCTCCTCTTCCCCCTGCCCCGTGGACTCTAATAGACTATTGATTTTCCATCCACCGACGGATCAGACTCCACTTTTACCGTTCACTCATGATATTAGCTGTCCATTAACTCCAGGCTCCAAGGCCTAACAGCTTGTCAGCACATTGCCGGCCCCCCTCACACACAGCCCTCCAAATCCTGCGTTCCTTTCTCCAATCAACTGATTACTGTGGGACTCCAGCATTAGCCAGCCTGCGTAACCCCCCCAAACTCTAATCAGATGTCTTTGAACCTAAGACAGGAGCGGCTACAGTCAGTAGCATTGATTCACTCACCTGCAACGAACTGCATTACCTTTTTTTAAAGGGGCTAAAACCATAGGGGAAGAGAATAAGGCTGCTAGAGGCAAAGAAGAACATTTGAAAAGAAAGGCTCTCAAAATGGCAATTTCTTTCAGCAGTTAGGAGTTCATTACATTGCATTTAGAAGATCCAAATCTGCCGACTAATTGTGTCTTCCTCCTTGGCTCCCTTCGGCAATGATTCTGATCATAATAGAGATGGAATATTCCCCTTGCTGGTTCCTTAGAACTGCAGATCACGGTCTTTACCGTTTAATTAAAGATTTGCGTTTACAAGTCTTCCTGTATATATTGTGACTGTAATAATACAAGTATTAATATTTAAATAAAACTCTCATAAGACGGTAATGTGCCAAACTATGTTCATGTGCCAAAACGTCATCCTAGCATTATGAAGTCTATGTCATTACCCACGCGAAAGCAGGCCCAGTTGAGGGATCTTTCCAGGCATATTTTTCCTATATTTGATGGTTGCAAAGTCCACTTGATATTTACACCTCCCTAGTTTGATTGTTTCAGTCTCACTTGTATCCAATTTGTTTTTACAATTAATGTAACAACCAAGGAAATGTTATGATTGAAATGAACTCAATGGAAATTAAAACGTATTTGTTGCATTTATAAAAAACGACTTGGTAAAGAGTATAATGAATTCACAGTTACCTTTAAAGAACATTTTAACCCTTCTGTTCCTCACTCAAAACTTTCCTTTTCAACCTTTTTGGAAAGGAAAGAAAAAGGTGCAGTGGTCTCTTCATGTTTTACGGTGCTGTAAATCTGTTTAAAAATTAGATGAAAAAAAGTCACAAAATTTGACTATAGTGATTTATAGTAATTTCTAATCTCATTTAGCTTTTAATTTCCTTCTTTTTGCACATGCATTAACTGATCCAAGAAAACAAAAAAAGTTACAAAAACAATAATGAAGGCAGAGTTGAAACAGAGCAGGTATGTCCTGGCACTGCAATGTCCGTCTCCCTCGTTTGGAGCATGGACACCAGTTACATGTCGTTATTGCCCTCATCTGTTCCTGATCACCTTTACTATTCAAGTGCCTTCTTTCCTCTTGTGTCTTGTCGGTTCATGTTTCTGTTTTTATGTTCTGTTACGTTTTGGTTCTTGTCGATAAAGTCCTCCGTTCTTGCTGGGCCTGTGTCCTGCCTCCATGAACAATGATACAGCAGGTGACTACAGGAAGGCCCAGACAAAGCACATTTTTCAATGTTACACCCCTAAACAACACCCATAATTTCCTGTTATAAGAGCATATAGGTCCAATCTTAAAAATATCTAATTTAAATGTAATAACAGAATTACTTCCCATCCCAAATGATTAATCAGTGAATTCACAGTGCCAGTAAAATGTTTTATCTGCTATAATCCAGTTGATATCTGATAGACGTAAATATCTCAAAGTTGAAACTATCTCCATTCCTTCTTTTAATGTTGCATGTATTAGAAATGTTTTAAGAACCTTTAAAAAAATTCAATAGGCATCACTAATTTCATAGTTCCAAATGCAGTTGCCACATAAATGTTTTACATTTAACATCAATTAATAATGTGTATCCATTGACTGTTAAATAATATAATGTATAAATGCCTCATGAGCTTAGTTCAACTGTCGTACCATATCAGAACTCTGTTTGAAAATAAAGTAAATGTGAACTAAGTCTATATAGTCTAAAATCTAAACTTGGTTAAAACTCTAACTTCAGTTCCATGGTCTGTCCTTGCATTCATAGTTCTGTTTATAAATATGAGAATGGATCCATTTTCCAACTCTGTCCCTTAACTTTGCAACGAATCAAGCCAGGCAAAAAGCTTTGTAAATGTTTCACTGCTGAATGCCACTATAAATGTATAATATTCCTTGAAAATCCTGGAGAAACCCCTTCACTTTCGACTTGCCCTGCCCGCCCGTAAGGTGGGAGTGACAGCATGCCTTAATGCTCTCTACAGATGATGACGTCGGTCTGTCAACCGGGGCATACATCAAAGTATTGCACCAGCTGTGGCTACAGACATTTGTTCACCTTGTTATGCTTGAAAAAGTTCAACTAAGGTCTAGCTTGCTTGTGAGGCATTGGTCTCTCTGCAATTATCTGCTTTAGTAAGGTGTTTCAAAAGCGCAACCATGACAGATCCTCCTAAAACTCAGAGAGGCTACCGCTCATCTGTCTGTCAGTGAAACATAGCCAGGGTTAGAGTGACATCTTCAGAGGTCTTTCTCCTATAGACCACAAAGTACAGTACAAATCCCACCTCAGTATGGCAAGCTGTTCCCCGGGCCTGTGATGCCTCTGTCTCATCCCCAGTGCTCCGCACAGTCAGTATGTCTCACATGCCTCTGGGCTGGTGAGCATACCTCTTCGTGTGTCAGATTACCCAGAAACCCACAGTAGCCGTCACAACAGCCAACCAGCCGCGGGGACAAAGCGGCACTGCGGAGGGTGTGGTGTCCGACTAAAACCAGAGAGTGTCTTACTAAAACCAGAGAGTGTCTTACTAAAACCAGAGAGTGTCTTACTAAAACCAGAGTGTCTTACTAAAACCAGAGAGTGTCTTACTAAAACCAGAGTGTGTCTTACTAAAACCAGAGAGTGTCTTACTAAAACCAGAGAGTGTCTTACTAAAACCAGAGAGTGTCTTACTAAAACCAGAGTGTCTTACTAAAACCAGAAAGTGTCTGTCTTTGGTGTCAGTGATTACTGTGGGTTGCTAACATACACATGTTTACATTTTAGTCAATTAGCAGACACTCATATCCAGAGAGAATAACAGTTTGTGCATAAAGATACAGGATGACCACACAACCAAGGGAATGTATGTTTTAATCAATGAAGTAGATATCGCCAAAGTCAAAAAAGAAAATAAACAAATATATTTTAAAAAGTACATAATTAAACCAGGGCCAGTGTCAAATGCTTCAGAATTTTTCATAGTCCTCCATGACTGCGGAACTTGGATTCACATAGTGGTTGTTCTTCTTTTCTAGTGCACTGTGGATTGTTCTGATGAATGATACGCGACAGACAGGACATACAGATGACTGAATGTGCCAATGACAAGAGGGAAGATGCTGGAGGGATTTTCCGCCACTTTGCTAACATGAGGTAGCAGTCATGGCCATGCCACATCTTTTTATGTGTTGCTGACAACACCTTAGTACAACACTCTCCACTTCCAACCCGTTAATCAGACCTTCAGAATACAACCTGCAGAGAAATGCTTCAAATAGGCCCTTTAAGCCAAAAAAATTTAACCAATTCACATTAACTTGAAGGAAAGTCTTCCATACGACATATATATTATATATTAAAATCTGATATTTGTAATCATTCAGATGTAGTATCGGCTCATTCTGGAAATGGAGTCAGGAGGTAAGTGTTGGCGATACTCCAACTCAAAAACTACCAGTGATTGTTACTTATACCTGGCTGAGCTTCGTCTATTTCAAGCATGAGTTGTCAAACCTGATCAAATATAATACCAAAACAGTACAGTAATGATATTCTTAAAATCAACACATATTTTTCGAGTTGTATGAAAAGATACCGGCCCGAAATGGAGGAGAAAGAGGAGACGGATAGAGGAGAAAGTGTCAGAACAGGGGATTAAACCGCTGCCATCAGGGCCATGTATGGTCTGCCGCTGGACCTGCCCCTGGCACCTAATGATGTTCTTTGAGGAGCAGAAATAAAGCAACATGTAATGGCATGAATGATATATGTATTTCTACCTGATCTTGACATGAGCGTGAAGGCAACAATTCGGAACTGATTTCCCTCCAGATAAAGATGCTGCAGTACCATTGAAACTCTACAATGCCAGAAGCTTCTGAAAATCCATTTTTATTTTTTATCTCAGAGAGCAATTGATGTCGCTCTTGCTGTTCAGAAAGGTATCTCAGTCGGACCTGCAGATGTCATGTACACGCCTGAGGAGGGTTATCGATTTCTCTGGATGCCTTTCAGGGCCCAGACGTTTTTCTGACCACAGCTGTCACATAGAATGACCCCGCTTCAACTGCGCTTTTTGGCACAGCTTAACCTAATCCAAATAGCATGACAGAGGCACACTGAGCACCCCCTCTGAGTTTGTCTGTGGCAGACAGCAAAACACATCATGTCAACCGCCCAAACATCTGTCTGAAACAGGCAACTTAATAAAATCAAAATGCTATAGATTTCTCAAAGAGCAGAACTACTGCCAGGAGAATAGGTTTTGTTAGAGCTCCTTCATCCAAAACACAACAATTGCTTTATCCGCTCCTCCCAAAGACATCCAGAAAATTTTGGTTGGATAGTTTGGGATGAACAAACCCAAAAATGATTAGAGGTTATTGTTAGCTTCATTTAGATGGATGCACAACTAAATTGGGCCACCTGCAGGTGCAGATGCACGCAGCAGACATCCATTACAGGCGAGGCAATTGGAGACACACGCAGCAGATATCCATTATAGCACGACAGGAAATCTTAGTCTACCAAGACATCCGCTAACAGCTCATTATCATCAGCATACTATTCAAGATCAGTCATAATCGATTCTGGACCATAATATCATTGGCCAACTCAATGTACTTTTCGACTATCCAATCCAAAAATAGCATCTTTCTTTTGGTACCTGTCTGTGTTATTTGGCATACACGTCTGAGTGAATTGACCGTTAGGGAATCATTTCAGAAGCCGCCAGCTCCGAGGAGAACCATCACCACTGTGATCTTTAATCCAGCCAGGCAGTTTAGAGGCTGCCATGCAGGTACAAAACTGCAATATCACCTGCGGTTCAATGTTTATTTCAAGTAATGATCTACCTATTGATTTTTCAAGAACATCATTTGTAGATGCCTCTTTAGATTAATACCACTAATAATAAATGGTTTGCTTTACTCAAATCCCATTTGAGAAATTGTAAAACAATGTACAGCTTCAACATATGTTTAAAGCTATTGATCTTATGAAGTTTGGTGTTGGAAGGACTAGAGTCACAATCTTTTCTCCTTTTGTCTCCTATAGTTTCAAAAGGTGGGGGAGACTAGTGAAAGTCTATCATTCCAGCTGAAGCACTGTTAAAATGTCCTGTTCCAATCCAAGTAAATGATATCCAGATGAACATAGTTGAGAAGAAACTAAACACTAAACTGGTGAATTATTGGAAACTTGCCCATTTCTAACAAGCATGGGACTGCACCAAGAATTTCATTACACCTCTGTAATTACCATCATTACCACCAGTTAAGTGTTTTACTTTGAGTTGATACTACAATACTTACACTGTGTAATTATACTTATACTTACAGTATAATTACACATATACTGTACTTGTACAAACTGTTATTAGAACCACTTAAAATGATGTTTTACAGAAAACTCTTGAACTCCATAAACACCTACAAAGCCCTTCAAAGATCAGCTGGTTGCATTGTTGGGCTAAGAACAGAGGGAAACAATAGCATTATAAGAATATTTGTTGTTCTTTGTACTAAACATTCAGAGGATGCAGCAGAACAAAAGTGAAACGTAAGTCATGTAGGAGACACTCTTATCTAGATGGCCTTAAAGTATTGAATGCCTACATTTTCATCCTGGCCCTCCATGGGAATCAAACCCACAACCCTGGGAATGTGCCATGCTCAACCAACAGAGCTACATGGGACTGTATTCGCACTTGAGTTCAGTTCTCTCTGGCAGCGATTCAACATGGTCCAGCAAAAGAGACTCTCAGCAGCCTGGCTCGGCTCCTCTTTGCCCGTGACTTTTAGCCATTACAGGCCATGTTGTCACTTCTTTATTAGGACCTTGAAAGGAACGGAGCAGTCAGGAGATGGGCCATCGCACAGGAGGCTCGGTCTCACGCCAAGCCTAATTAGTTCCAACTTCAGAGGGCCGGCGTGGGAGGAAGGGGACAGCCCCCCCCCCGCTTAAAAAATAAAACGGATGAAAGGGAAAGACCCGCGGGACGGGAGCCACAAAACAAAAACCCCAATCTGTCCAGAGCATCTCTACCTGCACAGGGGAGGAGAGGTGTGTGGAGAGAGGCCGGCGGCGCAGGAGTGGCCAATGAGGCAGGCTCGCACACAGACAGACACATGCCAAAGCCTTTCCAATTTTCCACACACAGGCTAGGAAAGCAGAAGGTAACGGAAAGGTGGTGGAACTGGCCTGCTAAAAGGATCAGGGGGGACATGCCAGAGTTGGCAGAGCAACTTCCTTCCCTTGCCTGAAAATGTAATAAAGATTGAACAAACTGGTTGAAATACCTCCCCATCTCATGCCATCCATTTGTTAGTTAAGACTCTTCTGAGAGGAACCGACTACAGGTGAATTTATACTTGATGCGTGGTCACCGCTTGTGCATGGCTTGTGTACATTTGGTACGGTTTGAGGGGGTTTGTGCTTCGACGGGGTATTTGGGCAGATCGGTACAGCATTCCTTTCCCTCAGCGTGAAGCAACTGTTTACCGGATCAGCGTCCCCCATGGAGAATACCAGGTGAAATCCAATGAATGCTACACTAACAAGACCTGGTGGAAGCATCCATATTATCCGCCCCTCCCCTAAGACGCTCCCACATGGAGACAGCGGATCTTAACATGTGGTATATTTAAAGCTGCTACAATCCACTCAGATCTGTCTCATCCCCAAGGTGCGCGGGTTACTTACCATGAGATGTGCTCCCTCTTTTCATCATCTGTTCCTAATAACATAATCCACCTTTTTCAACCTTGTGAGCACGCACAGCGCCACCAAGACCCACACAATATCACAAAGTGAATGGATGAGGGGACATATTCCTGCTGAAATGTTTCTGCTACCTCCCCTGCTCCTTGTACCCTGATATGTGTGAGGCGCGCATAGTAGGTGGCCGAGTAACAAAAAAAGGAGCCTCTGTAACCCCCCCCCCCCCCCTCAGCTCTTCTCCCAGGCCTTTTCATAGTGAACAAAAAAAAAAATGCAATTTATGGCAGGAATCAGAATGTTTGCGGCTCAGCACTCTGGCTGGAGAGATGGGGTTATCACCTCCATCTAGACGCTGGTGGGGGATGCAATAAAATCATACCACAACAGGACCTAGGCAATGAGATTTGCAGGACAGTTGTAAATGTTCAATAGCTTTTTTTCCCCCATCCTATGCAAGGGCACTCTGGCATTTAATGTTGTTTTTAAGTCATCACTGTATGTCTACGAGATCACTGCATGTGTTTATTTAATGACAAAAACATCTTCTAGCGTTTATTTACTCGAGCATTCTTTGGTCCATGAAATTATCCTTCCTGATTGTTTCGCTTTCTGTTCCGGAGCCACAGACCCTTTTCCGATGAACAGTCATTAGTGTGTTACAATCGTATCAACTTTGTGACACAATAAAAAGGAATTAAATTCCAGGCAAGCAGTTACACACAAAGAGCATCATTTGAAAGTTCTAATTTTGAGATCAACTTTTGAACTGCACTGGCCTTTGACTGGACATGCTAAATAGCATGTAGTCCGATTTGGAATGCTGCACAAAAGCCACACAACATTGATACAATAAACAAATCAACAAAATATCATATTTAATTTGAACTATTACTCTGAAAGCATTAGGCCAATTGCATAACCTTATTCAGAGGGGTAAATAAACACTGATCAGACTAACTGCGTTGGCGCACTAAAGTGTTTATATCAGTAAATCTGCATAAACAGGGCGAAAAAGATGTGTACTCTACTTTCAATAGAGAGGGCAGAGCCAAGCAGGGAGCTCACAGCCAGACACAATGAGAGGAACACAGAGAACCGGAGCGCTCAGCCAAACATGGCCATTAAGGGAATTCAGCCCATCGGCGTGTCCAACTGATTCAGAAGCAGAGCAGATCAACCCAGGGAATCTTAGCTAGCTGAAGCATGCAGGGCTCAGGATGGGATAATCACAAACAACTGTACCAACAAGGAAAAAAAAACAGGGATTTATCGTGGATGTACGTATATGAGTAGTGGTGGATCAGAGCCAACATCTGTTTTGTCTACGTGCGTTGTACTGTATTATACAATAAACTAAGGAGGTGAGGACATGGAAGCCGACAACACTGACCTGCAGTATAAATGACCATTAGACAGATATTACAATGCTTCTCCACCTTTGCCTAACTGAACTTTTCCACTGAATTGTTGTTCAGACAGAAAACGCCACGTATTAGTTAAACCATTTATTGGAGAACAATGCACAACAATATAATAACAAGTCGAGGCATTAGGTTCTGCCCCTCCGGGCAACTCACTGGTATCACACGATTGTTCGCACAATACCACAACTAACAACATCAACACCATAATATAATTAATGTCAATCCCCACAAGCAATGAGCAAGGTTGCAGTACTGATCCACCCCATGAAAAGGAAACACAGTACCAAACAGGTGGAGGCGGGCGGTGGGTGGGTTCGCACCCCGCGTTCCAGTAAGACCAGCACCCATCAGACTGAGTGAGTAACCTGATGATTAAATAGTCAGTACGAAATCTGATATTGTGATTGGAGCGATCTCTGAAATCAGCTGATACATGACTGGCCAATGACCAGGGTTTCATGCACTTCGCTAAATATACAGGTCGAGACTCCTTCCACTGCAGTGATGTCAAAATGGGGTGTGTGCTGTTTAAAACCAGGCCACAATTGACTGTATCAACTCAAACCGTGGCCAAGCCAATGAGGAGCTTTTAGGATGTCGCTTTACCCATTCAACACGTTGCAAACTTTTTGGCAATCTAAAAGGTCGTGTCAGAGGTGTTCAAATACAAACTACTTGTGGAGGAGTAACTAACCTACATGGGTACGGCATAGCTTTTGGCTGGCACAAGGAGTTTGGGTAGCCAGACAACCTCTATATAGTGCTGGGGGGGGGAATCGTTATTGAAACACTAAAACAGTGACAACAAAATGTCACCACCCAAACTACTGTTCAGTTGCCAATCTCTGTTGACACGCCGAGAAAGTGAGAATGAAAAGCAACAAAAGGATTCTATATTAAGAAATGATTTATGCAACACCCAAAGAATAAAGAAATGTGATTGTGCTCAGTCTTACAAAGGCTGTCGGAGAAATGTATTTTCGCCTACTTTCCAGACAGTAATTTCCTTAGGCTCATTTGTTCCAGACTTCTGTAACTTGAATGGCAGCGCAGTTCTTCCTATAGAAGGATGTGTTTCATACACTGTTGTGCTGAAATTGCAGCCAATCGTCTTCTATCAATCAGGGCAAATCTAAGGTTTAAACTAACATGAATGGAATTGATTATCACTGGATACACCCTGTTCCGATGGCACTCACATTATGACATCTCACATTTCAGTGAACGCCACCCTTTCTCAGTCCCCCCTCCAGTTCCGTGCTGATGTATTGGACGCTCAAATGGGCCATTGGTCTGGGCATACGTCTGTGTCAATGGCCCGTTTTCGTTACAGCGATACGCCGGAGAGGTAAAGTGCTCAAAGATCAGAATCGAAATAAACAGCCCAGCATATAGGTATTGAGCCATCTGTCATAGGAAGTGGACGAGGTCCTGTGCATCATTCCATTCTAAAGAGTGGACTTAATCTCAATAAAAGGGCTGCTGTGCTGGTGCTTTTGAAAGAGGATGAATATGGAAATTCATTCGGGAAATAGGTCCCTTTTTTTATGGGTTTTCCAGGATGACACAAACGGTCTCAGCATCCCCCTATCTCAGCCTAATGAATCAGGCATGAGGAACGCAGCACTACATCTTAGAAATGCCAATGCATAAATAATGCAGGGGATCGGCCCTTCCTGTGCTGCCGTAGATCTGGAGAACGCACGTGGCACAAAATGGATGGTGTTGTGTCGTAACAAGGTCTCGCAGTCATAAAAAGCTTTCAGACAAATGCCATTCCGTCCTTTATAATAAATGATGTGATCCTGAGAAACAAGGCAGAGTGTGGCAACACAAATAGAGTAATGAATGGGGCCGATGTGTGCCGTGGCCTCTCCGTGGCGAGCCCATCCGACTTTGAATAATCACAGCAACGCATCGTCCCCCAGTCCAAAGTTAACAGGAATTATTTGGCAATGATACCTTGTTTTATTTCTTTCTTTCAAGACGGCCCGTGGCTCCGCACACCTCTGAGAGAGGGAGTGCCACGGTGAGCGTTTTCTTATTCAGCCCAAAGTGATGATTTTCCTCTGATTCATGGGGAGCCATTTCCTCCTCTCTTCATCTTTCCCCTTCAGCCTTTATCTTTTCCCTCTGTCTATTCTTTCTAAGTCTCTGCCTCTCTCTTTTTGGCCATCTCTCACGTCCCCTCCCTCTCCCATTCTTCTCTCTGCATCCGTCTCTCTTCTTCTATCTGGTCTGACACCTTTAGCCTCAGGGACGGAGAGACAAACAGCCAGCCAGACAGCCTGCTGCCTATGATTCCTGTCAGTTCGCTGTGGGGCGCACTGTAAATACCTGCCTCCCTCTTTCTCTGTTTTTCTGTTGTTGTTGTTGATGATTGGTTTGTATCCTCTCTTTCTACATTCGCATTTTTTATTGTTCTCATACTTTCCATCATTCTCGGTCTGTCCATTGATACCTACTGTAGCGGAAGGGAAAACTGAAAATACATTTGTGTGTCTTTAGCATCCAGCCCCATTGTAATGTTATATGTATGGCTGAGATGGCAAAAGAGAGGATGTGGGTGAGAAATAAGTGACATGATTAAGGGAATTCAAGTAGTCTCTGGCCAGTTATTTTTCTAATAACATACACAGGACCACTTCCTGTCCAATGACGTGAGGCAGTTTAGCTTGGTAACGGAACAACGCAAAGTCTAAGTTAATTGTCAGTCGGGATCGCAAATCTATTGTAAGATGACGATTTGGGGGAAATATTAGTACAACTCATCCTAATGATGTCAAGGGTAAGCATGGATTGGGAGCGGGGCTGAGAGACTTGACCAGCAGGATGAATAGAGAGGAATACATCTCCTGCCTATAATCCTTACAGTACAGCATTCACACAAGCACAACATTTTAGAAACTCCCATGAGAGTGTCTTCTGTTCATCAGTTTCATATGCTGAAGAACATGGACTTCCACTGAACCAACAATGGTGCTATTGATCTGAGTTTGTGACATGACAGCGTTGAATTTTTGGCAGGGTATTAATAATGAAGCCAGGGTCATTGCGTGTATTACCATTCAGGCTCTTGTGAATCTCGAAACAATTTAGTACTACTTAACTTAATGTGATCGACTGAATTCTATATCCAATAGTCACAACTGAAATGCATTGTTTTAGTTTCTATTGTGTTGTCGTTGGCAGTTATACATGGTCATTATAATACAATGACAGTGATGCTGAATGCTGCCCACACTGGTATTAAATACTGTTTGGATAATGCATGTAAGCCTCAATGTCTAATGCATTTAAGCCTTTATGATTTTGAATCCATTTTGAAGCGTCAGATGACTTCCTGAATGTCGTGGAATAATGTATTTACAAGTATGAATGAATCGGGAGGACATAAGACTGCAGTCTAAAATCATGAATCCTGATGGAGAATGATGTTGTTCGTTTTACTAATGAAGGCAAAAAAAAAAAAGCACAGAACTGCAGAATGCCCTCGACTCATTGCCATAATGGGATGTGCAGCGACGGAGGTTTCATTTTCTTCTGGCGATTTATTCAGACAATTTTGTCAACATGTACAAGTGCAAATCCCTCAGCATGATTGGTTTCTAGTAGGCAAAGAGCTTCCTTAGCTCCGACTCAGAGTCCATTGTCTCTCTCAGCAGCTATCCCTCAGACGGATTAGAGGAAAAGCAGAGTCTCAGCCAATTAAACAAAGGGGACTGGGACAGAGGCATGAAACACATCACAGAATGGATCCGGCGCATGCACAAAACTCACAAACCGTTTCCCAAACAGACCCCTGGGTGCCAAGACAAAAGCAAAGGGGCAAGTGAGAGGAGCTATGAGCTCTAAACAGAACACAGCCCTGGGTATGTCAACAGCCCAGGGCCAAGCCTCTGAGGCCCTGCCTCCGGCCGTACCGAGGCCCAATAGATCACCAGCACGGGCCACCAGGCCTGAATAATATACAACATACGATATAGCTGCAGTCCAGGCAAGCTCAAACAATCGCAGCTCTTTTGTTAGGATTCAATCCAGTATTTTAGGTTGTATGGGCCTTACTTGAGACATCACGTTTGAACTTGATGGAGAGCAATTGAAACAATCATTGGTGAGACCTTTCGCTTTCCGTTGCCACCAATACATGCAAAATAGTTATTTTCACCAGGTTTAGCAAGGATCCGGCGGTAGACAAAATCCCAGGGGACCTGGTCATTATTCTGTAGAGAACAGCTTTCTATCAACACCTCTAATTGATATCTCAATTGCATTCCAGCCTCCCTCCCAACATCTATGGCCCCAGCTCTGCTTGACCTTTAGCCACGAAACTTTACAAATCGCACTTACAGATGCATCGCACACTGCAGTGGAAGATAAATTAATAAGTAAAGAGGAGCAAGGTTGAGGCAGAACTGAAGACATACACTCACTGACATAAACACAATGGAAACACCGCATCCAGGCTAGAGTCTGGCACCAAAAAAAAATCGAACCAACACTTGGCAGGGAGATAGAAGTGTGAACGAGACAGACTCCCATTTTCTAGTCAGATTGGTATTCTCCTGGGCATGGAGGCTAAGCGGTTCCCCCCGCTGAGAAATGATTGTGGTTTTTTTCTACGAAAGGCTTGTATGTAGATGTTGACATTGCAGCCAGGAAGCAAGGGCAAAGGGACTGGGTCTGGAGTGGGGCTGATAATTCTGTTAGCGCGGACGCAGGCCCCTTTGCATTCAACCTGGTGCCCTTCAATTATCCCTCCGCGCCGGCCAAGTCCTTGAAGATCGAAAGGCCCTTCGGTGGTGAGGCAAAAAGAAACAATGCACAAAGACAGCCACTTCTAGAGGAAAGCATTCTTTGTCTTACCATTCTGCTTATCATAATCAATGTCTCCCCACTCAGTTGTGGACTAATATTAAACAATAGTCAGACTGGTAAGTTGATCAAAGCGTTAATATAGTTTTCTCTGCTCGAAGGTCAGCCAGAGTGTCCAAAGACTAGAAAAAGGAACTATTTAGAGTGTGTAATTCCTTAGTGTGAATTCAATTTAGTTCCAATTAAAGCTTCCATTTGCTGCTATTCTTGTTGGGCTTTGTTGAGAATAGTGTTTATCTTTGCTGGTAGAGTGGACCTCACTAGTGAAAAGGGCCTCATGCTTTACATGTTGTAACAGAAGGAGAAAAAAATGAGAACTGGAGACAATGACAAATGTATCATATTCCTGTGGCTCAATACTAACATGATCGCAAGACCAGCCATGGAAGGCTATCAATATTATCACTCGTCTGCCCATTATTACCATTTAGTGTGCTCTTGTAATATTGATAAACAGTAATTAGTCCTTTCTAACAGAATGACAGCGGCTCTGAGTGGGGGCCTTCAGTCTCTGGAGAGTTCAGAATGGAACCTCAGAGCAACCGATGAGTGCCAAAATGAAATCAAATGGCGACAGGGGAGTCATCATCCATCAGAAACAGCCGCATTACCTCAACACGTTGTCGGTGACACATAAAAGACTCAAAAGACTCCGCTCCCCATTCGACGCAAATCGGCGATGTTTGATGGCCTGTTTGGCAGTCCTATGTAGCGGACACACTGCGTGAGAAATGGAATGCAATTACAACATGTCAGGCGCCTTTGATGTGCACCTCTTCAGATTGTTTGATGAGCTTTCATATTCAGATTGGAGCCTTCAAGAAGTAAACAAAGTCTGTTCGGAATACATTGTATGTGTTTCAAGACGCACAGGCACAGCCCAGAATTTCTAAGAGGGGAAGAGTATGAGCTCGTTAGTAGAGCTACTGTAACATACAAATAATGCAGCTAAGCTAATTTTCTCATGAATTATCAACTGGGTTCATGAACTCTATATTCGGATGGAACCCAGTCCCAGCCTGAAATCTGATGTAGCATTGGTTTTTCCACCCACAACACATTCATATGCCCCCTTAACCTCCCACACACCCTCCCAAGACAGAGGAGGGGGTCATGGCTTGTCATGGATGACTATGTATTCTGTGAGAGAGCGATCACTCTGATTATTGTAATTAACATGGAAAAAGCAAACAAGCATGCATTACAATGCCCCTGACTGGCCACTAGACCATACGAGGAAGAAGCGGCACAAAGAAACACGTCTGTTTCCCAAGACACCGATAGAAGTTATCGCTCTCCCAAGAGGATTCCAGCATTACCAGATTAATTGAGTAACTTATTAAAATTCATTGGATGAACGGAGTGACTTTGTATGGTTACAGGTCCAAAGGTCACTTGAGATTATTTAAACGCCCTTCACCTTTATGAAGACATTTTCTGACAGAAGTGTCCGAAACAAAGAAAACACAGCCTGACAATGTGACGTAAGGCATCAATTACACCGGAGTGCAGCAGTGACACATTCATCTCCCCCCTAAAGAAAAGTGGTTGAACAGATTACTGTAAGTGTATTCCATCAGCATCCGTGATAGCGCAGTGTGAAGGAACAAAAGCGAGGGAAACACGTCAGGCAACCCACACAAGCAGCCTTCACACTTAGATTACATATTGGTTTAATAAGCCTGCGCTGAGTGTTTAAAACACAAAAAAATGTACGAGAGACCATTCCATACCGTAGCTTATCATGCACACATGTCCCATAACCTGTGTGGTCCTACACCATGCTACCGTCAAAGTAGCGCAAGGCCTTCGCGAGAAAGCTGCATCATAGTCCACTTCCTCCTCCGCCTCTCCCCACACAACAGAGCAAACATGTGTCTAACTGTTGGGCTGATGTAAAAGAGGGGCTCTCTGGTTAAAGTGTTAATTACACTTGTGTTCCAGTAGTTGAGAGGGTGACTTGAGTTTCTGTTCCAGAGAAAAATCACATTATTCAACTAATTAATAACTTAATTAAAGTCTCTCACATGTCAGGCCTGGTTGATTACATAATTATTTAAAGTAATTGGAGAGTTATTTAATGGCACCTTGAGAGGAGATAGAGGTGAGCCACACTGTGATTCACAGACACAAATTGCTCGTCTGATGCATGCCTTCATTCCCGCTTTATCCCGTCTGCTCTGGGTTTCGCTTTGTATCACAAATGAGAGAGAGAGAGAGACCGAGAGAAAGAGAGAGGGACAAATTGTGCAATACTCAGAGTGCAAACGAGAGACAGAAGTAAAGTGAGCGAGAGACCATGTCTATCACATGGCTGGTGGAGAAACAGAGTGAGAGAAACTGATAGAAACAAAGAGAGTGAAGGAGAAAAAAAAGGCAGAGACAGAGAGTGAGATATGAGAAGAGGTTCACTAGGCTTTACAGATGTGATCATATTTTCACTTGGCAGATTCGGGAATGGAATCACAATGCATACCATTGTGTATGGGGAAGTGTGGGTGGCAAACACTCAGTTCCATTTACTTTAATAACAGTAAATCATTCCAGAATTCACAGGTATCCTCTCCATATGGACTTCTAAGGCACATTTCATAAACACAACCATTTGGTACCTGTCTGTCCGTAAGTCCTGCTCCAGATTATTATAGGATGAGTTGTACAGTGCTTTATCTGTCCTGGGAATGATTAACTGCAGACAATGTTAATAAAATTAGCCAGACAAGTCGTTTAATTCTCTTTGGGCCTATTAAACTCTCTGCCGATTCTCAATTCACTAAATTTCTTTCAATAGATTTTTCTGGGTAATAGAATTTTCAATAAATCCTATGACTAAAATGAACCGAGTTGAAAAGAGGGAAATGCCCACATTGGCCATGGCCATTATAAATCATGTGTACAGGCTTCTTTTGTTTTTCAATTGAAGTGTGTGTGATTGTGTTCCCAGTCCTGGTTAAATATGGTTACAGAAGTGGGATGCAAGTGTGATTATGATTAGGGTGAGATTCATTGTACCATAACACATCCACGGACATTTAAAAGTAGCTCAGGCATTAAAATTAGCATTTGTGTAGGCGCGTGCAGTTAGGCTGCTAATGCAAAATTAATCCTTCACAAATGTTTATGGACCTTTCCAGACCCAGTTATTGTGATATGTTTCTTTATTTTAGACAGTTATTTCATATCATGTTTGAATAAATAAGCACAGATTGCTTCTGTGAGGAATTGCTCATTGAGTGTGAGGGTTGAAAGAAAGAGGACGCTTGACTAAACATGCCTAATCTTGAATAACTGAAAAATAATGCAACTTCATTGGATTGGAACTATTGACAGAGGTTTTGAGAAACAAATTCTCAAGGAAATGAAATTGCTGTTCATAGTCTCATATTGAAATTCTTGGGTGAAACATTTTAAATTAGAAATCAAATCATCTGTACAAATGTTGTGGTTTGAGTACTGGAAATAACGCCAAAAGAAAGTGGCCTTGGATAATAATTTTGTATAAAAGTCCACTAGAAAAACTCAAATTGGATGAAATGAAAGGAAAGAGAACATTGTCCTAATGAAATGTATTTCTGAGGCCACCGTCATTGTTCAAAGATTCGCACATTCTAGACCTCAGATTGGCTAAAGAATCCAGCAAGGCTGAAATAATGTGTGAGGCAAAACTCTTATCAGTCAATTTGAAATCATTTCTTGCTAAAGTATGTGCAATTACCAGCGGCTTTGCTTTCCCTGGACCTCACAATGTGGGTCACAACTTTCAACACACAGCTAGGTTAGCATGGATACCATCAGTTAATAATAGGTTGCTTTAAGGGAATGACTTATTCATGTTTTATAAAGATGAGAGAGAGAGAGAGAGAGTAGTAATACAGTTACTTTTCTCAAAGGGTCTGGCTGAAAATCAAATATTTCGATAATACCTGGAAACCTACAGTAGCATATCACTAGGTGTCCTAGGGAATGGCAAAGACATTCCGAATGAATGTGAGGTACCTAGATGGAGGATTTAAAAAAAGAAAACTGTGATCTACTCTAGTGCTTCCTTTGCCACTCTTCAACACAAATCACATATCCAAGTGTTCACAAGCCCATCCATGCCTCCTAAAACCAGCCATGGATTTCCATTAAGTAGATGTGTCCGCTACCAGCACGGTGTGCAAACATTTTTCTTCACTTCCTTCGACCAAGCTTTAAGAGGTCATTCCACCCGTCCGAACATTGCAGAGGGAATATGAGAACGCTAATAAATAACAAGATGGCTCAGTTGAGCCACGTCAGGCGAAGCCCCCACTTACTTATCAACATAATATTGCCAGCTTATCGCCCACTCTCCCCCACACTCCAGCTAGGCTCTATTTTCCTCAGATAACGGTCCAACAAGCAACACGTATGGCAAATAGATGAATATGTAGTGGCAAAAGCAGGAGCTATCACTGGCCGCCCACCCTCCCACCACCCCAGCTGTTTCCCTGACTCTAAAAGCAAGATCATTCATTAACTTTGACGTCTACTGTAGAGCACTACGAAGATCACATTCGTAGCCAAGGCAAACGCAACGCGTCGGACAGTGACGGGCTTCACCCTGTGAGAGATCGCGCCGTGACGCAACACATCTCCATCAGATGACGTGAAAACCGAGAATATGTGTGCCTCCACAGAGATTTGTGTCAGGCCCGGGCCTATTCAGAGAGCAGGCTATCTGTCACATGGTGTCCGTTGTCAGAATGGCAATAAGCATCCCTCACATCTACAAAGATCCGGGTAGAATCCTGGGGAGTGATCGGTTATATGGACCTGGCAGCACAATAACCACATCATATTCATGAATCTTTCCTGTAGGTGAACAGACCTTCTGTGGAGCGAGCAAGAGAAATAAAATCTGGTGTAAACTTGTAACCTTAGAAACAGTTCCCTTGGAAACAAGAGGGGAAAGTGGAAGTGCAAGTTGTGTGAAGAACGAATAGATGAGGAACACAAGATAATGCAGTTAACTTTGATGACAGTAAATTAAAAAAGTATATGTAAAATTGTAGCAGACACATTGTGAAAATAATATTTGGAACAAAGGCACATGCTAAAATGGCAGAGAATGCCATCATATAATCATAAAAGCATTGTCTCTTCAGAACTGACAGTGAAAATGGTAAAAGCAAGTTCAAGCAAACACGCCCACAGACAAACATGCACATAAACAATGTAAAATAAAGAACAAAAACGAATAGGAATCACTTTGTCATATTCTGCTATTCTGTCCAAAAAAGGAAAATATAAATATTCCCCTCTTAAAATAGACAAGCTAAAATGACAACTGTATCCCTCTCCAAGTAAGATAGAAAAGGAAAATACCTTGTTAAGTTGTTGATTAATATCCGTAGTCAGAGCAGTGTCATGTTGATGAACATTCTCTCTTAACTAGATTATTTTTAGCATGGCACGTGTAAACAATGCCCTACCATCTATGCCCTTTGGCACCCATCCATCCAGAGTTTTGTTGGAGAGTGAGAAGCAACTTTCAGGAAGAGACACATGAAGTCCACTCTTCGGGTTCATTACACACATTGGCCACCACAACGTTAATATACACTACCTCATATGTTTGTGTCTGTGTGCAGCAACAGAGACAGCGAGAGAAAGAGAGAGAGAGGCTGAGTTCTGGCTTTAAAATGTTTTCCATGTTTACCCATCCCTACTCTCATAAAAAAAATTGCTAACATCAGAAGCCAAAATGCCAAAAATATTATTTTTTGGCCACCAAATTTAATTGGCTTTTATTGCTGCAATGAATGAATGCACGATGCAAATGTGCATGAATAAGTTACTAGATAAACCCATTCACAGTCTAAGAGCTGGGAGTTGTTTCTCTAATTTCCATTTCAAATTGAAACGACATGAATGCACATAATTTGTGTTCAGCACCATCTTAGAGAAGGGTTAATATACCAGATAACCGTCGACCCCTCCTCACCAAACATGATTTCACTTTGGAGGATTGTCTCAAGAAGCATACAAAAGAATTCTAGGATCAGAAAATAAAGAGTTTGTAAACTCTACCGATTGGTTGCAAAGATCAGATAATCAAGAAGTAATATTCAACACTTGAAACACTGAGACAAATACACATACATTACCGTTTGATGTTTGATGTCACTTATAAATGTCCTTGTTGTTGAAAGCACCAAATGTTGTTGTTAATATCACCACATTTTTCAGAAAGAGTGTAGAAATGTTTTGTGTTGCAAATGACTATTGTAGCTAGAAACTGCAGATTTGTTATGGAATATGTACATACAGTGGATATAAAAAGTCTACACACCCCTGTTAAAATTCCAGGTTTTTGTGATGTAAAAGATGTAAAAGAATGAAACAAAGATAAATCATGTCAGAACTTTGACCACTCTCAATGTGACCTATAATGTGAACAATTCAATTGAAAAACAAACTGAAATCTTCGAGGGGGTAAAATGAAAAATAAAAAAACCTTATAATAACCGGGTTGCATAAGTGTACACACTGTTATAACTGGGGATGTGGCTGTGTTCAGAATTAACCATCAGATTCAAACTCATGTTAAATAGAAGTAATTACACACCTGCCATCATTTAAAGGGACTCTGATTCATCACAAATTAAGTTCAGCTGTTCTAGTAGGATTTTCCTGACATTTTCTTAGTTGCATCTCAGAGCAAAAGCCATGGTCTGCAGAGAGCTTCCAAAGCATCAGAGGTATCTAATTGTTGAAAGATATCAGTCAGGAGAAGGGTACCAAATAATTTCCGAAGCATTAGATATACCATGGAACACAGTGAAGACAGTTATCATCAAGTGGAGAAAATATGACACCACAGAGACATTACCAAGAACTGGACCTCCCTCCAGAAGTTATTAAAATAACTGGCCAGGGAGGCTTCCAAGAGGCCTACAGCAACATTAAAGGAACTGCAGGAATTTTTGGCAAGTACTGGCTTTGTGCTACATGTGACAACAATCTCCCGTATTCTTCATATGAATGGGCTATGGGGTAGAGTGGAAAGAAGGAAGCCTTTTCTTAAAAAGAAAAACATTCAAGGCCCGGCTGAAGTTTGCAAAAACAGACATTGAGTCCTCTCAAAAGCAGGTGGGAAAATGTGTTATGGTCTGATGAAACCAAGGTTGAACTTCCTGGACATAATTCCAAAATGTACTTTTGGCGCAAAAACAACACTGCACATCACCCAAAGAACACCATTCTCACTTTGAAGATTGGTGATGGCAGCATAATGCTTTGGGGCTGTTTTTCTTCAGCTGGAACCGGGGCCTTAGTAAGGATGGAGAGAATTATGAACAGTTCCAAATACCAGGCAATTCTGGCACAGAACCTTCAGGCATCCGTTAAAAAGCTGAAGATGAAGAGGAAGTTCTCCTTTCAGCACGACAATGACCCAAAGCACACATCCAAATCCACAAAAGCATGGCTTCATGCAAAGAAGAGTGGGCAAATATTAGTCAAGATGTGCCATGCTAATAGACTCCTACCCCAAAAGACTGATTGCTGTAATAAAATCAAAAGGTGCTTCAACAAAGTATTAGTTTAAGTGTGTGCACACTTATGCAACCAGGTTATTGTGAGTTTTAATTTTTTAATTTTTTTCCCTCAAAGAATTCAGTCTGTTTTTCAATTGAATTGTTCATGTTATAGGTCACATTAAAGGTGGAAAACATTCTGACATGATTTATCTATCTTACATCACAAGAACCTGGCATTTTAACAGGGGTGTGTAGACTTTTTATATCCACTGTAGGCGCACAGAGGCCCATTATCAGCAACCATCAGTCCTGTGATCCAAAGGCACGTTGTGTTTGCTAATCCAAGTTTATAATTTTAGAAGGTTTATTGATCATTAGAAAACCTTTTTGCAATTATGTTAGCATAGCTGAAAACTGTTGTGCTGATTAAAGAAGCAATAAAACTGGCCTTTAGTTGAGTATCTGCAGCATCAGCAATTATGGCTTCGATTACAGCCTCAAAATGGCAAAAAAAAAAGAACCTTTTTCTGAAATTCCTCAGTCTATTCTAGTCCTGAGGAATTAAAGCAATAGCATGTGATACATTGTCAAAAAACTGAAGATCTCGTATAACGCTGGGTACTACTCCCTTCACAGAACAGTGCAAGGCCCCGACGCACAACTGAGCAAATACATTAGAGTGTCATCATTTAACAGTACCTGCAAAACACCAGTCTCAAAATCAACAGTGAAAAGGCTCCAGGACGTTGACCTTCTCGGCAAAGTTGCAAAGAAAGCCATATCTCAGACTGGCTAATAAAAAGAAAAGACTAAGATGGGCAAAAGAACACACTGGACAGAGGAAGATTGGAAAAAAGTGTAATGGACAGATAAATTAAATTTTGAGGTGTTAGGATCACAAAGAAGAACATTGTGAGATGCAGACCAAATGCAAACATGCAGGAGTAGAGCTTGAGACCATCTGTCAGGCATGGTGGAGGCAATGTGATGGCCTGGGGAATGCTTTGGTGGTGGTAAAGTGTGAGATTTGTACAGGGTAAAAGGGATCTTGAAGAAGAAAGGCAATCACTCCATTTTGCAATACCATGCCATACCCTGTGGATGACGCTTGACTGGACCCAGTTTCCTACTACAACAGGACAATGACCCAAAGCACAGTTGCAAACTATGGAAGAACAATTTAAGGAAGAAGTATTCTGTGTGGCAAACACAATCAACGGATCTCAACCCTATTGAGCTGTTGTGAGAGGGACCTGACTGTATACATAAGAAGTGACAAACAAGCAAATCCAAATTGTGGGAGGTGGTTCAGGAAGCATGGGGTGAAATCTCTTCAGATTACCTAAACAAATTGACAGCTAGAATTCCAAAGGTCTGCAAGGCTGTAATCACTGCAAAGGGAGGATTCTTTGACGAAAAACCAGTTTGAAGGACACAATTATTATTTCAATTAAACAATGTCAATTAATATATTTTTTTATTCATTTTGTGATATTTCATATTCAAACTCATTTCATGTATGTTTTCATGTAAGAAAAGGACATTTATTAATCCCACTGACATTGCTGCTGATACTGCTTCCATATGTCAGATAGGTGCACAAACATCAGTGGCAAACTATTAATTAGAAGACAAACTTGTGCTATCTAGAGTGAAAAAGCTCCCTTACATACCTTTTCTCCATATACCGCAACAAAAAAGGGCATTGAAATCTTTTGAATTAATGGTTCACCACAGACATCAATGAGTGGCCACTTCATTTACACATCCATCTAGGGGGCGGAGCATGGGAGCTCTATTACTGCTGCAGATAATCAGGCGTTCAGAAAGCTGCCTGGCTGACTGTGTCTTGTGGGCTGTCACGCATTGTTTTGTGTGTAATCTGTGCTTTCAGCCACCTCCTCTTGTCAGTCCAGAGCCTTGGCCTAATCAAGCACCCATTTTGCTGTGGTGGCCCTGTAGGTCTCCTGTCAAGACATTGACAGTGGCACAGAGAGAGGCAGCCAGTGACTGCGCCATGCACCACACACCGCCATGCACTGCCTTTCTCTCTGACAGAAACATAGCCTTGATAGATCTCTAAAGAGTCCCCAGGAAATCTGCTCTCTCTCTCCCTCCCCATATTCCCCTCCCTGTCTTTCTCTTCATCTGTCTCCACCTCCCTCAATGCACAGCTGTCACTCATCTTTTTCCATCTCTCTCTTTCTGGAGCCTCTCTGTTGTTTTCCCCTGCTCCATCCTTCTCTCCGTTGCACTCTTTCCACAGCTGTCTGAAGGGACCAAGCCCAACTCTCAGTGTTGTTATTTCAGAAAAGGCACTCATTCTCCTCCAGCTCGATTATGGCTAAGGCAGAGAGTGTGGCGCGTGTTGTGTGGTGGCCCTGGCCTACATTTTACAGCTCATTTAAAAAGACAAGCTGCATAAAATATAGAGTTACATTCCACAGATCCATTATCGTAAACCTCAACGCCTCCCTCCCCACCACACAAAGAGCACCAACAGATTTACACTGACAAGCATGTAGCAATGTCAAACACAAATAACTGCACTAAACCTGATTTCTGCCTGTTTCTGGGAGCTGGTAATCACCATAATTTATTCTCAATTAGATCCCTCCCTCGAAGACAGTGTGAATGTGTTCCTCCACCCCTCATTTCATTCAAGGTGGCCTTCTACTTCACCTCTGCTAATGGCTAAGTCAACTGCCGTCTGTCGCCCCTCCACACGTTTATTCTTTTTTCCCCTTTCTCCATTGCTCTCTTCCCTTTTCTAAGAAGACTGTTGCTCCACCAGGTCCCCAGAAACACCCTTTTCACAGCCCAATCCCATCACCACACCTATATTTCTACTTCCATGTTCCACCTCTGCTTCTGTCCATACACAATGACCCATCTGGGATAACGAACGAACATAGCATGTTTTAACGTGACTCATTTCATTTGGAGACAGGTGAGAACCGTTCTCAAGAGGACGAGGGTGGAAGGGATTGATTTTTCGCTGACATTTTCCTCTGAACTTGTCATACATATAAAAAAAGCATGGCTAATATACCACCATACTTCAGTTCAGTTTCTTAGCAACAGTATTTTTCTCAGGCCAACTACTAGAGACAAAATCTGATCTCATATAAAACTGTTTGCTGAGACCACAGTACTATATAGTACATTTTGTATTTAGTTAATGTCAAGGAGGGTCTTGTGAAGCTTCGTAGGTAAAGCCTGGTTTTCGCAATTAATTGCAAATGTAGGTAAGTATCCCATGGTGAACCAGTACAAAAAAGTCTATAAAATTTTTAAGTAAGTGGCTCTGGATAAGAGCATCGACTAAATTACTTTAATGTAAATTTCACAACAATCCTAATCATAATGAAAAACCAACCAGACATGCTTATATTGTATACATTACACATTAGGGCTTAAATATTGTGTTTTCACCTTAGAGAAGCTTGGGTTTGCAAATTACTTTTACTGTAAGGACTCAGAACTACTTAAACTAAATCAGTGTTGGCATTCTACTATTTTGTATGTCTGGCCATTTGAGGACCATGCAGCGTGGTGGTTTGACATTTATTTTATTGCTTTTTCAAAGTATTTCAAACATCCTCTTTCATTAGTATTTTAATGGTTGAATATCAGGTTTAGACAGTCCCATTTAGGAGTAGCTGAAGTAAAGCTACAATAGCAATCAGTTCAATAGTGACCTATCTCATTTTAGGGTCTTTCCTTCAGGGTAGGACAGAGAATGAATGACTTTTCATTTTCTGACTTTCATTCTCTGAAAGTTTTTTCAACAAAATTCCTTTAATGCAAGGAAAAGCAGATCATTTCGCAATTGTCATAAATGATTTTACTAAATCTTACCTCAGGGCAAACAATTTCTTATACATTTTTTATACAAACTCAATCAGTATTCAGTCTGGCAGAGATTATGATTCTAATAATGTGATGTGCAAAACCACTGAAAATATATACATTTACTACTAATGGAGTTGTGGTAGATGCTGTTTACTAAATAAATCGAAGTGGTCAGACCAGAGTCTTGTTACAGCAGGTAGAATAAAGCAGGGAATCTTTTCCCCAACCTGCCTCCAACAATTCATCGCAGCATTCATATTCCTGAATTCTTTCTAACGTGCCTATTCCATCCTAGTACCAGGATGCTACTTTAAAGTACAATCCCATTTCCAAAAAAGCTGAGACACTGCATAAGATGCAAATAAACACAGAATGCAATGATGTGCAAATAATTTATCCCTATATGTAATTATAGTACAAAGACAACACAAATGTTGAAACTGAAAAATCCTATTATTTTTGAAAAAAGACATGATCATTTTGAATATCATGCCAGTAACATTTCAAAAAAGTTGGGACAAGGACATGTTTACCACTGTGTTGCATCACCTCTTCTTTTAACAACAATCTGTAAGCGTTTGGGAAATGAGTAGACCAATTGCTGTAGTGTTGAAAGTAGAATGTATTCCCATGTTTGCTTGATATAGGATTTCAGCTGCTCAACATTTCAGAGTCTCCTTTGTCGTATCTTTTATTCATAATGGGTGACAGGTCTGGACTGCAGGCAGGTCAGTTTAGCACTCAGACTCATACTATGGTGCCATGCTGTTGTAATACATGCGGAATGTTGTTTGTTTAGTCGCTTGATTTTAACCCTTCTGTTCCTCACTCAAAACTTTCCTTTTCAACTTTTTTGGAAATGAAAGAAAAAGTGGTCTCTTAATTTTTTCCAGAGCTGTATAATGTTCAGCATTAATGGTGTCTTCAGATGTGCAAGCTACCCATAGCGTGTGTACTAATGCACCCCCATGCCATCACAGATGCTGGCTTTTGAACTGTGTGCTGATGACAGCTAGATGGTCCCTCTCCTCTTTAGCCCAGAGGACATGGCATCCATGATTCCCCAAAATAAGTTCAATTTTGATTTGTCAGAACACAGGACAGTTTTCCATCTCACTTCAGTCCATCAAAAATGAGCTCGGGTCCAGAGAAGGCGGCGGCAGATTTGTTTTTAGCCCTTCTGCTTTTGTCCCAACACTGCTCTTTCAACCAGGAAGTACATGTCAGTGTACTCTAACTCATCTGACAACCTCATTTAGCTCTTTTAGGACCCAAACTTGGGCACAATAAAAACCAGGAATATCGCGATAATGATGTCTCATTGCTCCCCAGGCAATGCTGTCCAATTTGCATCACCTATTAGCCTTACCAACGACTCGCCAGATAGGGGCTCAATCAAACTCAAACTTAGACTGTGGTGGTCAGCTTGGTGTTAAAAAAGACAGACCACTATACCCCCTGGGAGACCCGTTAGGGAAGATTGCACTGTGTAAACCATTACATCTTGCCAGCACAAACATACATGGCCCATATTTGATAAAACAGGGATCAATTCGGTCTTACTGCCTCCAACAAATTGTGTTATATCATGAGGGATTTTATTAGCCTGCTAAAACTTCAGATCATTAACACTTCAGGAAAAGAGGAGGAAATTGAAACACTGCTTGAAACACTTTTAGAATTCTAATGGGAAAAATCCCCACCATCTTCATCTTTCTGCAGTCAGGGTTTGCTTTAAATTGAACTCCTGGAAACTACATTTAGCAAGATTAAATACCAGTTGGAATTAAAATATTACTTTGTACATATTTCAAGTTGAGTTGTGATGGAAGATGGCTGCCTTTCTTTTGACTCATTGGGATAAACATACTTATTATGCCCATACACCCTTTAAGCCCACTACCATTATTTGATTGATATTTTTTGGGGATGTTTAATGTCCCTACCAATATTAATGTTGGTTACATCATGTAACTTTTTGATTTCAAACAAATCAGATTTGCCAGAGGCACCCTCCCGTGAAGGCAGGGCTTCCAAGAGACCAGCGATTGCAGAACAAAGAGGTAGGGTAAGGATTCTATGGTTTGAGAATAGCCTGAAGGTAGGGAGGGGCAGTTTTTCTTGCTGCCCCGCGGGAAAGAACCAGGGTCTTATAGTGGATGCCACCTTTAACTGGTAACCAGCTGTGTCACTCTTTGTGAGAACAGACACATGACAATCTTCACCTGACCCTTCCCTTGCCAGTCAGATGACCCAAATCAACAAACCAAGTTTATTTTTCGGTGACTTTGAAGTAACCAGAAAGAAATTGAATAGTAATGTGGATTCCTTTTTAATTAGCACGACAGATACGACAGGTACGCGGCCCCTACCTTAGTGGCTTCTGAATGAAACAGCTGAGCTGAACTGAGTCTACACAGGACACTGTTGCAGATGACATCGTTTTTGAGGGATCTAATGTACGAGCCGAGAAAGATTCAGGGCCCGGGAATAAGAGCCGAACATGAAGACCCGTTTCTATTCTCCTCCAGAAACAGCAGAGTGCAATGCCTTCGTGAAGGGCAACCGTGAATAATGCATTCCATTCATTGTTGTAATAACTTGCCCACTCCCACCCTGCCCTTCACTCCACCTGCCTCAATCTGTCTTTAGTGAGGTGAAGAAAAAAAGACACCTTGTGGCCCTAAAACAAGGTCACTGAAATGAACACTCTTAAGCACATTAGCTACATTTTAAACAATACGCCCCCGCCCCCTGCCCCCCCCCCCCTTTTTTTGCATTAGCTTAGTGTGCTCCGCAATAAACACTGCAATTAAAATATGCATGAATCATCCATTGCAAGCTGCCATTAACGGTTGCCTATGTTACAGTATAGCTCCTAAACATCAGCCAATCTGGGTTTTGCAACTTAGAGACGGAAGACGACTGCCAAATGTGTTTCAGGGATGCCGCTGGACCCTACTCCCTCTACTGGCCAAGGAAAATCACTGCAAGACCTCAAAATAAATCTCCCACCCACACACACACACAATATTCCCCAGCCACTGTTTACTGAGCCAAGGGATGGTCGGGGTTGTGTTTTCTATTAAGTCTAATCAGGCGAAAAGGTGCTGAATCACAGTTTTTTTTTGTGTTGAAAATAAAGTGTTTCTTTTCTCCTGTGAATTACTTTGACAGCAGCTGACTTGCGGTGGAGTGTTCTTAAGTTGTCTCCATGGAGTCTCAGCAGGAAAGAAGTCTATGTGCGATATTATTTTAAGCGGAGTAAACCTAAACAGCCAATCACAATTCCATGGCCGTTCGCCATAATGAAGGTGCCCAGACATCAGCTCTTTAAATGTTTTGACATTTAAGCCACAATACACTCCCTTGGCGGGAGGTGAGGATGATCATTTGCGTACGGAAGTGCTGGCTAATTTTCTTTCGGGAAAACAAAGCGCAGTTTGGGGAGGGGTGAGGACGCTTCTAATGGGGGCCCCACAGATGCCAGATAATATACCCCAGGACCTCCCACAAAGCAAACGAGACAAACAGAGGCTCATTCTCCTTCCACAGCTGCCACCGCTACAGAGCTTTGCTTAAAGTGACACACACAGAGACCCACATGCACATAGAAATTCATCAAGGACACTGTTGCACAGTCATACGTAAACATGTACGATACGTGTGTTATAAAACATACGGACACCTACTATATCTATTGTACATAAATAGCGAGGCAGCTAAATAACGATGTCAGCTAGTGTAGTCTTTGTGATATAGGAAAACAAACGCACTTTTTAAACAGTATGCTGGACACTGATGGAAAATCAGGGGATCTAAGGTCAGTTTGTGTTCGTTTATGTGTGTTTTAATGAGGGGGCCAGATTCACCCTTGGTCCCCTGTTGGACTGGAACCTCAGCTGTTGATGCTACTCGGCAGACCCATCAAGGCTCAGTCCCTGGGCTCTGGCCCAGAGACACATGCTCATACAAGGTCAACGCTCACTGCCTCACTGCCGTGCTCCCACCCCCGCCTCGCCCTGGATGGACCTTACATGTCAGATTCACTCTCCACTATCCATCATATAGGCTATTCCAATAAAGGCTGTGAGTACAGTCAATTAAAATTCCCTCGCAAATGTTTGTCATTTGGGGTTTTCTTACTTCCAGTGAGTTATGTTAGTCAATTGTTTAAAAAAAAAAAATCGATTACAAAACAAACTGTCAGAAAAGGAATTTGAACTCTGAATTTAAATGGGGTTTTTCGTTTTCGATTTCATTTTTT
The DNA here is from genome assembly GCF_011004845.1 of Esox lucius. Taxonomy (NCBI): domain Eukaryota; kingdom Metazoa; phylum Chordata; class Actinopteri; order Esociformes; family Esocidae; genus Esox; species Esox lucius. The sequence continues at coordinate 17,296,229 of NC_047576.1, forward strand.
TTGCCCGTTACCAATGCGATTAAAGTTGTACTAAGGGAGAAAATTCTCGGCCCAACCTGTTTGACAAATTTCAACCATGTTCATCATGGCCAAAAAGCTTTTTTTTTTTCATTAAGGTTGACTTTGTGGCCGTGGAACTGAGGGGAAACAGTTGCTCATGCACACAAGGGCAAAAATCGACCTCCCAGTTAAAGCACCTCCATCTCCTAATCCTGGTTTGTCCAAATAACTCATTAAAAAAGTAAATAATGCTGTAATCACACAATTCTGTATTCACTGGCTGATTTCTCTTGATGATCTGGATTGTATTTGGCTGATCCCTTCTGATTAGTCCAACTGGGTCTTCAGGCAACTAAGAACGGATCATCAGGAGGGATCAGCCAAATTATCAGTCCAAAATTGATAACTTGTACATAGAGATGACCTTGGCAGATTTGTCTGTGCTGTAATAGATGCTATACTACGGTGGCCACATTTCCAAAACCCCAAACCGGGACACTTGTGTAACCGCATGTTAATGCACGCGCACATGTATGAAAGGGGTATAATTCAGGGTTCTGGCAGGGAAACAATTTACCTGCTTTCATCTCCTACTAATCTGCGTTCAGAGATAGTTGCATTAGTGAATTTCTAACCAGTATCAGCACATTGAAATTTCATTGGAAAAGCTAGCAAGCTTCCAGACACAACTAGCTAGCATAGGATCACAGGACTATCTCTAACTTTGTTCACACCGGATTCAGAGACACAGAAATTGAATCGGTGAGTTAATCTCTCAGAGAGTTGAATAGAGGCATGAAACCAGATCTACTTCAAGACAGTTTGGGGAAAATGTTTGTAAATGACTTCTGGTGCTATTAGTTCTATTCGAATTAAAAAGATTGGTGGCCTTGTTGAGTGTTGTGTTTGGGGAAGATGAATATGAGGGTAACTTTTTTGCTTGTGCCTTCATCCTATTATTTTTGCTTAATTTTAATGTATATATGTAGCGTCTGGAGGCGGGAGAGGAAGTGAGCCTTTATCCTACTGTATTAGATGGAACTTTAACTAATGGTGATAGGAAGCCCAATTTATTCAAAGTTCAGGAAATGTCAAGATAATTTCTAATATGCATACATTCAAATTTTCCAAAGTCACTTGCACTGCTTGCACTTTGAAGTATGCAGTGTAGGGGGCAAATTCACTAAGGTGATAGACTGAGAGATCTGCCAATTAAAATCAGAGGTAGTCTGCTCCTGTCACAGGCTTCCATATTAGGTTCCATTCTGAGGCACTGTGAAACCAGACAATTTGACACAGAGAGACGGCAGGTGGACGAGATTACCATGGGCCATAAACAACTTTCAACGAGGCCGTGCAATATTTTAAATCTAAGTTATCGCCGAGAGCAGGTGGAACTGATTGAAAAGAAATGATGAAACTGGAGAAACACCATCTGCAGTACCTCAGTCAAGACATTGGCTCGAAAGATTGAATACAGATTATCGAATCGGGACCAGAATAAATCACTTTCATCAACCTCTCAAAGCCCACCCGGGACACAAAGAGAATAAAATAATGCTTTTAAATTAACCCTGGTTTGGCACGATCGTGTTTCTGCCCTTGTCACTACCTCCCCCTGACAGTCACGACTGCCTGTTGTTGCGGAGGCATGGGCTAGTAAACACCAGGTCGGAGCAGGCGTCACCGGGCCTCGTGACGAGATACCCACAGGCTCTCACAATTAGTCCCACACTTGTGTCTGAAGCAGGTATGGTAATTGTTGGAGGGCTTGACAGACATCTTAATGAGATAACGAGAGAGGAGAATTAAAGCGTCGCCCGTGATAGGAAGGGACAGCCAGGTACACGAACACAGAGCAAGCTGCTGTGCATGTTTACCTCTGAAATGAGCAGTCAGGGACGAAGATGTGCCTCAGTGTAGCTCAGCTGGTAAGATCACTGACTACTGTAACACCGGGGTGGTTGGTTCGATTTTCACAGGAGCCGGTACGAAAAGTATGAAAAATGGCAAGGCAGGATCCAGAACATGTGAAGCTGAGGGACATGGGTTACATAGGTCCAGGTTGGTGGTTTTGTGGCCAAGAACTCCTTTAGTTCCTTAGTTCCACTCCATTTCCCATCAAGCCTGGTGTCAGTGTTGCAAGTGTTACATTGTCTATCACATTTGCTGGGTCACATGCTTTATGACCCAGATGTGTTCTGGTCCAATAGCTGCCACGGCCTCACTTCAACTTTACTGACTGCGAGCATTGTTGAGTCTGCGAGATCATGCTTTAGTTGACCAGGAGCTCTCTTCTCTAAATAAGAATGTTAAGGAAAATACTGAGCCAGGGGGCAGCAATTTCTAAAAGAGACTTCTACAGATTGAGCAGAGATGAAAATACAAGGAGTCCCTTGCTCAAGCTGTTATCCTATTATGTTTTTTTTCTTCCCTTTTCGCCCTAAAACTCAGAGGGATGTAAACGGATAACATGTTAAGAGGGTCCTGGAGTAAACTAGGGCTCCCTGTACTCCACAGAACATTCACACCATAAGACAAACATGATGTTTTTGTCCTACAGTTGGTATTTTAATTAATCAAATTCACTATCCAAGACATATGTATCATCAACACATGAAAAGCACGACCATTTTCAGTATTGCTAAACAGTGTAAATCAGCCTCAACAGTACTGTGCCAATGATTCCCGTGAGAATGCCATTTTCCCTGCCAACACTGGAATGGTTAGACAGAGTATTACTAAATCCTCAGGGGACAAAAAATATTTAGTGCATATTATTCCATTCACCCTGTGATAAGACACACAAATATGACAAGGTGTAAGGCAGAATCAGGGAAAACATTTTCTCCTCACAAAACCCAGATGATGCTTAAAAAACTGAATACATTTGTATATATCCCGTAAAGTGTGCCATTATGAATTTCCTCAGGGGGAGAGGTGATGACCTAATACAGAGAGAAAGTCATTCAGCCATTTTGTCATCTCTCTCCCCTGCTAATGTCCACTCACAGAGCACAAACCAAAACCACCCCGGCAATCCATTTTTGATAGCTCGACCAGGGCATCGAAAATCCTCATTTTAAATGTAATCTCTCAGAAACAAAAGCGAGAGGCTGTATCATTTTAATCATAAAAATGCATATTCCAATATTTTCTAGATGTTTCCAAAGCCCGATCCTACTTTTCCCCAGTAAGAAATAATGAGGCTATTCGATTGTAGTGTCCCCTAAAGCAGAGCAGACGATTCAATGCCATCAACAAGCCCACACATTCACGTACCCTAGCTAAAACTTAATATCATTAGCATATTTGCATATCTGTAGGGTTGCGGCTGATGCATTGTGTTCAATACTGCTGAATACAGTCCCTGTCGGTGCAGCTCTGATCATAGCATCGATCATGATTTATTGTGGAAACCATATTCTTCATGGAGATGGATGCAGCACTCCTGGTATTTTAATTTATCATTTTCTGTGGCTGACCCACTTATTAATAACCAGTGGAGAGAAACAGGAAGGAGAAAGGCAGGAAGTATAGAGGAAGAGAGACTGAGAGGGAAGCAGGGAGGGAGCATGGTTAAAGAATAGAAGGAATCTTTTATAACCGCTCCCCACGTCCGCTGACAACAAGGGAAGTGCTGTGATAAAAATGAAACAATGACTTTCTTCCTTATCCCTATTGATGCAGTTATATGGTACAGTATGTGCATTCTTCATTCCTATATTGATTTCTGGCCTCACTTTTTGTCTCCCCTTCATCAGATGATGAAACAAACAATGTATCTGGACTGTTGTGTTTTCAGTAAGTGCATTATTTTTCTACCCCTGAACAGAGATTGGATTTCGTTGTTCGTCATGGCGTTATTACTGGTATTCCAATCTGCAGAGGCAAAAGGCAGGTTAAAACTAAAAGATATATAACATTAAACACTAAAGTGTTCCGTATACAAACACAAAGCATTCTACAGCCTCCAACAGTCAAACTTTAACTAGAAAGATTTTCCGCCATGACAATTTCAAGGTTAAGGACATCAACTTCTCTTTCAAATTAAGGGAAGGTGGTTTAGGAAGAAATAAAAAACAATAGGTGAAATGGAAAGTATAAAATAATCTATTAATATTTTACAGATTACCGACACTATACTTCACAGGGCTCCAGACTAACAATTTCTTTTTCAGTTGTTGGCAACAGCACATTGGTCAAACCACCAAACAATGATCTTATATAATAGAGTAAAATACATATTAGGAAATTCAGTTTATTTCTATATAAAAATGCAAGCCTCTTATTTAGAAGAAGGGCTATTGCTGATATGTTTCAGACTTATAAAAATGTGGTTTAAATTAAGTACATGTATAACTACTAGAAAAACAAAAAAGAGCATTTGCAACTACAATATGTCAAGTTGCAGCTTCAACACGAATAGATTGAAGTGTTTTGCTTGAGAGCTGCAAGGGTTTTGCACTGACATCACCTCACTGACTGGTTTCTCCTACCTCACGACCTGCACATAGTTTATTTAGCATACTGTAACGTTTGACAGGCAGTGTTCTGAACCTGCAAACTTTCAGGCAGTGTTCTGAACCTGCAAACTTTCAGGCAGTGTTCTGAACCTGCAAACCTTCGGACAGTGTTCTGAACCTGCAAATTGTCGGACAGACTACCAACTGCTCCAGATAGAGATATCCCTTTTGGAGGGGCAAGTAGCGGCCTTACCAAGGTCGCTACAATACGTTGGATGGCATGATAAACTGTAGACATGTTGAACTATGACAAACTTTCATCCTTGCTCGGTTTGCGCTATCATTCTGGCTCTTTTGACACTTCATTTCGAAAATGTTAATTGCATATTGCTGGCGGCCTGTTTCGCACGCCAACAGGAGGCTGTTTACAATCCCTCATAAGGAGTACGGGTAAGTGACGGGCATTTGGAGTCTTTTTGGTTCTCCTGTTAAAAATGCTTAAAAGTAACCCCATAACAATGAAAAACTGCAAATCAACAACGTAAAGGTAGAAAATGTAGGCAATTATTTAAAAAAATTGTGAAACATATGCACGTTCAAATATCTAACCAGTCCAAATTATTTGATCACCTTGCAGAATTATATGAATGTATGCTTGTTATGTTTAGATTACTTACCGAATTGCTGATTTCTTACAACGTTATGGGCAAATAACCGTGGTTTAAAAACATAAGGTAATCAAGGAGCCAAATGAATGTCTCCAATATTCATAACAAAATATTATTTCGCGAATGACCCATCAAAGTTATTAGTTGTTGAAGGTCAGGCTGGTGCAACCAATTAAAATATTATCCCGAAAAGCCATGAAAAAAGGTTACAGTCTGGAGTCCTGAGTATAAAAATATGGAATACTTTTGGCTTAATTATGCATATTTAACTTGAGTCCCCTCTGGCCAGTAACAATGTATTACAATTGAAATTGTAAAAAACAGGTTCTCTAAAACAGACTGGACAGTCATTAAGTAAGACCATACAACTAAACCGAGTAGATGTTGCAAAGTTTTAACAACTGATCTTTTTTCTACACAGGAAGTTCACAAAGATGTAAAACGTGTTTTCACAGGCACAGAATAATTAAACATTTAACAGCTAGTTTCTCAGACCATTCAATAATTCCAAAGATAAAACAAAAATCATCAAAAAGATAATGTCCAATATTCTTTTGACGGTAGGGGTTCTCAATTTATGAGCCATTTCCCTGGACCGCCTCCTAGGTTGAGTAATTGATATGCCAAATGGAGAAGGGATCTTAATGTCACCACCAAACCTCATTATAAGATAGGAGCAAGTTAGAAACCGGGATTCTGGGAAAAGAAAAGGACACTCCTTTATTGTCTCCCCACAGTTAAAAAGGTGAAAAGTATGAATGAAGTACTACGTCACATGTAGAATAAAAATTCAACTGGCTTAAAATAGCAGCAGCAATTCATTCAAGATATAGAAGCTAGCAAGGCTGGTCAACATCTTAAAAGGATGACCAATTGACTTCATTATTCCAGTATGGATTCCATCAGATTGTTGCTCTGTAGCTCACTTGGTAGAACATGGCGGATGCAAAACCAGGGTTGTATGTTTGATTTCTGGGGGGGGGGGGGGGCAGCAGTATGAGGAATAAAAACGCAGGAAAATATATTCCCTCACTACTGTAAGTCACACTGGAAGAGAGTCTCTGCTGAATGACTGAAATATAAATCAAATAGTACATTATCATACTAATGTAGAGGATAAGCTATCCCTCCCGCAAGGGGTGCCTACTAAGCAACTCTGTGAACGAGGCTTGCCTAATTGCTTTGTCACTGATAGGGTTTTAAGTATTCCGTAGAGCTCAGAGCTCTTACAGAAACACACCTTGGTAACACTGATCCACTCCGATCAGCTATGGCAGAGGTACGCCTTTGCCAATGGCAGCGTCTCCCATTGTGCCGAATCTGAGATCCGCAATCCTCACGGCACTTGGCTCTCTGCCTTCAAAAACTCAACTTAATGTAATGGCTCTTGCTCATCCACGCTGTTTGGCTTCTTTGGTTGTTGTCCAGTGGTACCAGAGTCAGACGTTATTTATTTTCTGCTACCCAACTTATTACCCCCAATTAATGCTACCGCGACTCACACCTGTGTTCTGGTGATGGGGGAAAACACTTGGCGAAGCCTGCCATCATCTCCCTTGTCCGGGAGAGACATTGAACCCCACCACCTCCAGGAATTTCATATTAGGTCTGGAGTGAAAATTAATGGGAATATCCAAAGATAATTAAGGGTTAACCTCAAGCCATTTGTGTTCCACAGAAATTAGAGAAGGTGCACTTCAACCCCCATCGTGTTGTTCATCTATTTTGGAGACACTGCTTTACCTCACAGCGCTGGCATCCTTAGCGATGTCATTTCCCCTTAAATTAACTGCCGTGTGAATGCACTGCTGCTGGGGATGGTAGGCAGCGAATTATAACACCCGTTCACTGTAAAAAGTCCCTTTTGCAATTTAATTTCAGGAAAAAACACAGTCTTTGTTTCCTCCTCCCCTACCCAACACCTAATCTTGAATATGTTTGGGGACAGCTTGTCCGGAAGCATTTAGCAAGCAGATTTTTCGTGACGATATTCAGGGACCCTTTTCTTGCGACCTAGCGTGCGGCTTCTTCAACTTCATATCTATGGAATATGATTAGCGGTTCTGTCAGTCAGTCACACAAAGATGCCATGGAGCCAATTTGAGCATATCTGGGCCCGGCTCCTTGTTTCCTGCAGACAAAGGCGTTTGTCTCTTTGATAAGGGCTCTTGTGCTAAGCAGGTTTAAAATGCTTTTTTTTCTAGTTGTGTGTTTTTCCCTGTTTGAGTGAAATGTCGTATACTACACAGATGCACACTGCCATTCTGCCCCCTCTAATTGGACTGCCCCCCGAAAAAAAATATATATATACATAGTTGGACTTTCAATGACAAGAGGAAGCAACTTGACAAAGGTCATGGCAAACTAACACAGAGGGCAAAAAAAAAAATCTCATGGAAGAAACGACAACTGTAAACAGTTACGGCTGAAACAGTATGTTCAGCAGTGTGGAGTCTCTTTTTATTTATCAAGGTGAAGTCCTCAGAACAAATTTGCTTCAAAAAAGAACTATCTGTAATTTATGTAAAATCCCATCAAAATATCCACAGAAACAAATAAAAGCACCTAAACAAAAAGCCCCTAATAAAGGAAGGCTCAAATAGTGTTTCCAAGGCCAACAACATGCCTGTGGCTGTATCCAGGCTGTTTCTAGGTACTGTGAAACTACCAGCAGAGTAACACTGGTGCGATAGCAGGAAACAAGCCAGGTCAATAAACTCCTCCCCATCCATCCATCCATCCATCATAGCCTAAAGGAGGAGTCATAAACCATCTGCTAATTGTAGGCTTTGATAAGATCCCACTCTGTTCCTGTCTATTTTCCTTGCTCTTCAGTGCCTTTTGGGTCTTTCTGCTGGCTACCCAAAGCTACTAAGGTAATACAGTAGCAGCCAAGGTGGTCCACGGGGCTTTGGTGAGTTGGATTGGCAGTTGTTGAGCAGAGTAGGCCTTTCCTGAATGGACATGCAAAAAGTGATTAATGCTGGGCCAGTGTAAACCCAGATTACAGCGCTGGCTTAAGCTGCCTGTCATGCAGACTAACCCAATTAAAGCATCATATTACATCCAGAGCACCACACAGGCCTCAGAGGCTGCTACCCTGTCCTTTCCCCTCATGCAGGCTAACAGCATCAACACTAACATGACAAAGGAGATCTGAAAGGAGCCATCAATTCAAGGATAAAAGTTCATTCCATGGATTATCCCTGTACCTGGAAACATATCGACGAGATGGGCGTTTGTTTTCAAATATCAAGGGGTGAAAGATGTCTGAATATTAATAGTGTGATTATCTGAACCAAAGGTAAGCCATGCAGTGAAGGACACTTGGCTGTGGAGTCGAGTTATGACCAAAAAAGGATTGAGGTAAGCAGAGAACCACAATGAATTAGGCTTAAGCATAGTTTGGCCTCTCAGTGAACCAAAAAAGTGTGTGTTCTATTTTCCGCAGTGTCTGACTTTCAACGGTAATGAAAATGAGTTTTAAATAGATGTTCTAATTTCCGTTAAATAACTTCAACCTTTTTTAATAACCTGGATCTTCATGCCATATTTATGCTAAATGTGCCGTTTGCCTTATGGTTATGCAAGGGTTGAGTTAGAGGAATGATTGGAAAACATGTTCAGGTGATATGACATATGAATCCAATATGACTGAATCCCTATCCCATTTACCAATTGGTTTATTTAGGATAAAGGAACTTTTTTAAATGCATCTTGTCCAAATAATTAGCCCATTTTACCATTCTTTGAAAATGAAGTCTAGGATCAATCCAACCCAGCATAACAAGTCAAACATAACAAATCTGATAGAGTATTTATCACTTCCACCATTTAGCCGCGTCAATGTTTGAGAGCTTCCCTCTTAAAGAGCATTATCGCTGAAGTGGCCAGATTCACAAGAGATCAAGTCTTTATACCCTGCAGGCAAAGAAACAAAAACAAAAAAAAATAACACCACCACTACGACTGCTCAGAGAGTCTCATTTAGTGAAACCTAGTATGCAAACACCAAATGAATAATTCTCTTTGAGCCGCCTCCACACCCCATAGGAGGCTCCAAGCTTTTGAAGAAAGAGACCATTTGGACTATGCTGTGAACTCCAGTCATGTTCTGCTTTAGGTTAAAATGGGTTCTAAGCTCATTACATGGCACCAAAACAAGTGGCTGAAGCAAATGTCTGTGTACACACCTGTTCTCAGGAGGAGGGCTGTTTGCTCTCGACATGCGCTCTAGGCTGTGTTAATACAAGGGGAAAATTCTGAAGCAGTGCTAAATTAGTATACCTCTATATGCTACTCTGCCAACTTCATCCTTAAATTATTCCTAAGGTATTTCGTAGGGCAATTTCTGTCTGCAGTGTAGCGATTTGGCCAAAGCTTTGGGATCCTAGCCAGAACTCAGCAAAAAGCTAAATAAAACGACAGCTCCCCAACACAATCCTAACACATCAGAGTGAATCTACACAACAACAGGAAGAGAAAGGCGAAAAAGCAGACAGTAGACAAATATTAGCAGGCATTGACACTTCCCCCACCACCTCTCAATGCCTGCATGCAGGGATGGAGCCGCTCAGTTACAGAAGCCAGGACCAAACCAAACCAAATGAGCAGACACAATCGCACCAGGGCTGTCTCCTGTGTGCCAGAGATCCTGCAAAAAAAAAATATATATATAGTGTCTGGAAATGTTGCTGCTTCACCGGTTTTAAACTAACCCATGGACAGGGGGACATGGAGCCTCTAAGCAAGTGTAGGGCACCAAGCCAGTTTTTCACAAAGAGAAAGTGTTGCGCGCTGCCCCGCGCTCTGATTTAAATTCATCTGCCGCTGACACCCAGGCGAACATGCACAACATGAGAGACTGTAAACACAGCATCCTATTGAAACGTTCAGTTAAGGAGACGTGTGGGCGATTTCCTCAGCAATCACAACAAATAAGGAAACAAAGACATAATATTTTTCATAGCAACTGACTCCACTCGTGTTTGGGAAAATGTCAGTATCCATCCTATTTTTTCCTCCTCCTTGCTGGTGGAAACAGAGGAGCCCCTCTCTTAAGACGACAGTCACTCAGAACTAGTCAACAGAAACTGCCTGGGATCATGTGATTCCCAAGAACTCCCGTTGCCTTAGCAACAGGACTATGATAAATTAGTATGTCAGCGCTAAGCATTCGGCTGAGAGAGCTGTCCTGCTTTTAGCTTTGAATGCTTTTTCTACTCAAATCTCAAGCTAATTTCTTTAATCCAAGTTATTTGTTCAGATCGGTGAAACCTCACATTGTAGAGAGGGAGAGCATCCGCATGTTACTTCCCCTGTAAGAGCACGTGCGCACTGGAAGATACTGAATTGAGGAGGTTCTACTTGCTCGCAGGCGTTTGGGGTTATTTCCAACAGGTTTCCATTTAGATCAAAACATTGGCCACTGACCAAAGGATTCATGTCTGTTCTTTGTCAAGAGGGCTCGGACTGTCCATCATTCCGTCCACGTGTGTGTGTGTGTGTGTGTGTGTGTGTGTGTCTGAGTGAGTGAGAGAGGTGCTGAATACTGTGAACACAGGGCTAATTCCTTCTGTTGACCCTCTAAGAATGAACTTCCATTCCCCCGTTTTTGTCAAATGAACTGGAGGGATAGTAAATATTGGTGCTGGGGTCGCGAGCCAGATGGCCGGCTTGTAAACAAGTCAGGTCCCTTGGAACTGTGCTGACGCAGGTGGATTCCACTTTTGAAGTCATATCCTTCTCATAGTTATATTAGCTATAATATTATATATAGAGAAAAAGTCATTATACTACCCACACCAACATATGAACCTGGAGAGACAACTGCTTTGATTGAAAAGACAATATAAACAGGACGTAATGCAATCCTCCTAGACTGCGCCCACACAACGCACCATTTGTTGGTACAACAATATCCTTGTTGTCTGACAACAACGGGCGACAAAGATAGTCTTGTCATCTGCTGTTACCACTACAGTGCTCTGAATTTCATCAAAATTCTTCTAAAGTCAAGGCGCCATGCCAATGACAAAACCAGGCATAAAATATTGTAAAACAGGTGATACATGCACGGGTACGTAACTGCCATTCTCTTAAAGACATACTCACCTTTAGTTAAGTGCTATGACTTCACTGTTAAAGCCCTTAGAGCACGACGAGTGCATAACCTTAATTAACATATTACATTGTGCAGGGGGAAGGACTGAATGAGCCACAGCCCGCTGCCCAGAGGCCTAACTGGGATCTATTTTAAACAAAAGCAACCACATAAAGCCTTTCTCCCCGACCTCCCACGTCTCCTATCGATTACCGCGTGTTTATTACCCGGGCAGAGAGAACAAGCGACGGATGGAAAATAACGAGGGGCCCTGCTTTTAATAAACAACGCGATGAGGCACAGTACCGCTCCATTAATTCCTGGAGCATGGAGTGCAGTGAAGCCAGGCGGGGGTTCTAAATCCCACCAGGCCCCGGGCGGCGAGCCCCGGCCTTAAACCCGCTTCTATCTATCTTGTTTCCCTCCAGCTGTCAACACAGGTCCTGACTGCACCGATGCACCCCACAGACCCTCTTTAAACACCTTTAAACACATTTAAAGGACAAGCTTGGACGGGCCGGAATTGCAGAAGAATATTGGCTCATAGATGGTTAGGGATGACCAGATGACAGTGGATTTCACATAAAAACATTGCTTGTTGTAGGATTTGGTTATATGCAGGGAAAATATTTTCTACTTTCTTCTTGAGCTAGACCGGTTTCTTGTGAAATTTGGATGGACAACTTCAGGATTTGATTAATAAAAAACAGTCTATACCTTCCAACCGCCTTAAAGTCAAACAATACATGATTGGAAATAACATTTTAGTACACTTAAAAATATACTCCAGATTTATTTGAAATATATTTGAAATAAAATAGGAGTATATTGTAAGTGTTCAAAAATGCTTTTTCCAATCACGTGTCATAAGTATACTCAAGTATTAAATAAGTCGATCCATTTTACACATTTCATTTTTTTGCTTGCGAATCTGGACTAGCCAATAACTAAATAACAACTAGAAACAAATGATCAACCATAAAGGGCCTAGCACCATTGGAGGGGGGTGGCATCTTGCCCTAATAATACTAACTTAACATATTACTTTAATTTGATGATATCAACAACTTTTTCTAAATAACAAAATGTGATAAACTTACCTAAAAATAATTTTGATATATATATATTTTTTTTATAAAACAAAATATATGTTTTGTGTCTCAAGTATATTGATAGCCATTTTTAGTTTTTTCAATAATAGTTAGTGTCCTTTCGGGATCTGTCTCTCACTTCCCTCAGCCTTAAGGACATCTCGGGCCAAGTGCCTGCATACATCCACTGATTCATCGAGAAGGGTCACAGCTACTGTGTCGGATGAAGGACCTGACGCCTTTAAAAGATTTCCTAATCCACAGACCTGTGAATGAGCACACCCAGACATGTGGACGCCCACACTTACAGGCACTGGTAGCCTGCACTAGCGCGCTCACAGTGCTAAGCGAAAGGCCTTGGCACAATAAATAACTGAGGCAAATTACGTCCCTGTCCGCCCCACCCTGCCTGCACTTCCCCTTGGCCTACTTGTAGCCTATACTGGTAACTAATGACACACACAGGGAATGAGGGAAACACTGTCTTCTTCCCTCTCTTTTTCTATCCATCTCTCTGGTGGCTATGCTTCTGCTCTCCATCTGACATAACACTGGCTCTCTCTCACACATTCTCTCTTCCGCTCTCGCTATATCTCTCTGGTGGCATTCTTTTTCTCTCTCTTTTTATTTCTCTATTTGGTGGCTCTCTGTCTACTTCCCTCTTTCCTTTGTGTATCTCTCTCTCTCACACACAGCCAAGTGGAGAGATGAGTGATGAACCCCAGCCCTCTGTTCTCCCAGCGCCGCTTTGCTAATTCATCACTGATCACGGCGACACGCACGTCAACACTGCTGATCTTCAGCCTCTGCCCACCAAGGGCTCTGTACACCACGGCCCCGGCAACCACGCCGCGCTTTGACAGAGGGAATTACACAATGAGATTCGTGACAAGCCAAGTTCATGCAGAGCCACTGTGGAACACTGGGTCTGTGGGCCCAGAAAGGGCAATAAGAGAGCCAGCTTGCTCCCTGTAAACAGTATTCTATGGTTCAGCTAGGATATGTATGTTATACGCATATTGTTACTATTAGAGCACAAGGAGCACTGGGACGAAAGCGTCTTTTTTTGTTTAGTCCTCAAGTCCGAATTATGACTGTCAGAGTCAGATCATGTGGAGGGCAGTTGCAAAGATATTGCATGTGACTGTGGTCTGTATCATCATATCAGGCTATCAAGATATCTATTATCCATCCGAAATGCCTGTTACCCCCCAAAAATGCTCTACACCTTGATTTGTAATCATACTGCGGTATATAATCATTCAAATCTTAGATTTACAAGATGTATAAAACTGTTTCCATTTAAATAGGCCACATTTGTGTATTTCGTCCTTTGTCCAGGTCTAAATACTGGAGATGGGGGGCGGTTGTACGATTGTAAACTGTCTTAATATCGTGCCGCACAGCAGGTTTAATGCTGGGTTGTTAACTCATCGGCCGCTTCCATTCATCAACACAATGAGTCAATAACATTAATTGCAGCGTGCAACTGGTGCATGATGGGACGGCAAGTGAAGGGTCATAAACTGTAAATCTGCTGTTGTTGTTTTTTATCTCTCTTCCTCCGGGACAACAATAACACTGAGGAGCCTCCGGTCACAGATTATCTTATCGGCAGGCAGTCGGCCATGTCTGTGTAAAAACTGTTTAAGCATCTTCCTAACAATCAGTCCCTGAACTCACCCTCTCTATCGTGTTTCATGGCCCCAAGGCTACATCGGAGTCTGTTGCTTTTTGTCAAATGTATCTACCTGGATTTTGCCAATCGGATAGGATTAAACTCATGCAAATAGAATGAATAGAACAGACAAATCCTTTACTTAAATGGGGCCTCCTGTTCTTTTCATCCTATTTCTATACATTTAATCCTATCCGATAGGCGAAAGCTAGATAGATAACTTTGAGGGGGAAAAAAGTATTCTGACTCAGGGTTGGAGAGATTTTCCCCTTTAAAGGGCCAGTCTCCTCAATAAGGACACCTTGCAGGCTGGTAATGGCATATCTGTTTAGGCAGGATTCATTTAGCATATTCATTCAGATGGGATTTTATCAACTCTCCTTTGAACAGAGAGGGTACGGATAAAAGGGGATGTGCTAATGGCCAAACAGGCCGAGCTCTATCTGGCAACGCATGGAGGGTAAATGTTCCGACATGACAAGCAGTGCCCCAGTGTGCTGAAATGATCGACTTCCAGTCCTCAGGAACAGTCAGAGGTCTCCAATTCCATTAGTAACTAAAGGCAACATTGGCAATGCCTGTTGCAACACTGGCCACATAGAGAGCCTATGTGTTCTTTGTTAGCCTTCTAGAGGTAACATTGGCGCATGACCTGCGGGTTTATTAGCACAAGGCCCTTTCTGACGGTAGGCTAATGGCAGGGTAGTTGTACATTTTAAACACATACGAGCAGAGGAAGGACAGCTATTATAGGTGCACTATGGCCTCAAAGGGGGCCCAACCATACCTGTGGGCAAAATGTCTCATTCACAGACGCTTTTACCATTCACTCAGCTGGAAGTACAATAAATTCCTAAATTGCCACTTCCCAATGGAAAGGACCGTGATGTATTTTGTTGGGCTTTTATGAGAAAAGGGGGAGAGCTGAATAGGATTCTAGTGGTGGTTTTTGGGGTTGTGTCACAATAAAGTTCTCATTTTCTTTATTGTGCAGGTGACAAATTGAACATTGAGACAAAAGCTTGGCTCTCAGTATTGAAAGGTAACAATTATTTCGAAATCACTTGGGGTTGGGGGTGAATGCTTAATCTATTCACAGAGCAAATGGACCCCATGGGTCCTCCACTTTACCTTTAGTCGAACAAATGTTCATAGAATCCAATTGATTCAACCCATTTTAGTGACTCATGCTTCAACAGTCCCTTTGAAACATTTTCGGACTGGCATGTTTTAGAATTTATCTTTATAGCTGAATATTGTACAAAGTAGAAAAACGATATCTGTCTTCAGTGTGGACCACTTGCAACATCATTTACAGTAAGAGCGTCAAAAAAATGGCGTCTGTGGATAAAACAACCGTAACGTCGAACCTGTGGTGGTATAAGAACAAAAACGGGACTTAATGAAGATGGATCCCGCTGCTTCCCTGTGGCTGAAGGCACTTTAATTAGAAGCCTGGCTTAAACACCCTGCACCTCCCTACAGGGGTAAGGCTGAGCTTGGGTAGGAAATTCACACCAACACTCATGTCTATACCATCATCTCCTAGTCTATCTGAGATCATCCTGATAAAAGGCCCTTAAGGCGATACTCTGGGATATGTTCAGAAAAGGCCAGTTTAATACCCTGAACCTAAACCAATAAAAGTGTGAGTATAAATGCAAACAAACCGTCAGCCTCGGTAATATGAAAGCATCAGGTCAAATGACCTATTCTAAATGTAAAACTCTTATTGAGGAGCCACAGAACAGCAAACATGAATTTCCAGTGGCAGTACCACGATGAGAATATCACTGTTCATGTGGAAATCATCAAGGAGTTATTAGGCACACACAGTGACATGCCAAAACTGTACCACATTCAACTGCTAGCATGACAATGAAATCAATAAGAACAGCAGCCAGTGCACAGGGAAGCAGGATGAGGTTTCCTGAAAACAACATCAACTACAGGAGGCCAATTGATTTCCATCTCAGCTTAAAACAGCCTTGTAGAACAGTTTATTTTCATGGGACACCATGCTGATGAACATGGCTGCATTGTGGTGTGTGAACCCTAAACATATTGTGTACAATGCTAATTCAAGCAGTATAATGCCAGACATTTTTCTTCATTGTCATTCTTAGACCCAATGAAGGTGATCTACTGTCTCAAGTGCCTAACTCTCTTCACGGACCTCAGGGGAAATCAATAATTCAAGATCAAATTGTTATTTCAATCAAGTCAAATATTACACAATGAATAAGACCTTTCAGTTTAGTTCCAAGAAATCCAACCAGCACGTTAACCCTGGCAGATGTGTGCCCATTCCTTTCACTCACATCTTTCTCCTCAGTCCTCATCACCGTGCCTGTGGTTTTGTCGACTGACATGCTCCCGGGCTTTGATTATTAAAGGAGCATTCTCTTCATACTGATAGAATAATCTAACTAAAACCATAACGGTCAAGCTTGTTCTTTCAGCAAATCATTCCAGGTGGATAAAGGGAGCTCGGCCTGAGAAGGCCAACGGCAATGATTTCAGAGTGAGGAATGAGGAGGCCTAGCCGACTCCTGGGAAATCGAAAAATCCTTGATTATTTTGCGCAGATCAATCTGCAAGTAAATCCAGTCCACGTAAACAATGCTCTGCACCGCACAAGTGAACAGAGAGCGATGTGGGGGGGTTTCTTTGTGACAGGCAACAGAAGAGATTCAATCAATGTTTTCACGCAGTCATGTTGCGGTGAATAATATGCCTTACAACCATATTGGATGGCAGATAATGAAACACAATGTTTGTAGCACAATTTGAGTCAAATTTACTTAGCTCTTGTACAAGGTCAAATGTTCAGCTGGAGCTGGTCCATTCAAGGCAACTATTCGGGGCAAATAAATAAAAAATGATTATCTTTAAAACTATTATTGATCAGCGTTGCACCGATGTTAGAACAGCCCGATTAAAGAATTTCAATGGGATTAGGATCTGGGCTTTGCCCTTCCATGATCCACCATTTCTTCTATTAGAGACATTGGGTGGTAGCTTTGTTGGTGTATTTAGGAAAGATTGCCTCAAAATCTTCTCAAGAATTCCCTGGAAAATTTTGAATCCATGGTTGACTCAATGATGGCAAGTTGCTTAGGCACTGAGACCCAAACCACAACATAAGTGAGTTCCTTGGTGCTTTACGGTTTGTATCGTTTTTGCAAATATGGAATCTGGCAGTGCGCCCAAACAACTCCACCTTTCATCTCTACAGAGCGTTCTTCAGTCAGGTGTTGTATTTTTCTGTGTGTAAATTGTTGAATTGGGTTACCTACTGTATGTCAATGACTGTGGTTAGAGTTTAGCTCAAATACCCATGAGTATGTAAAAAAGAAGACAACTTTCTTCCCTATTATCATCTGGTACAGTATAGCCGAGGTCTCTACAACATCAACCAAGGTCTATACAACTTAAACCATGCTCTCTAAAACGGGGTGTACATGCTTTTTTACATAACTGTACAGCAAGCCAATGATGTAAATACAGCAAGCCAATGAAGTGGACATGTCTAAAACTGTATTCCATATTAAATACTCTGAACCTTATGTTCAACCTTACTCACTTTAGAAATTCAAGGGTTTTTTGCAAAAAATTAAGGCTCCAAAAAAAGTATTTAAACATAAATCTCAGACATGGAGAACATTATTATGTTAAAATAAGTATTCACAGTATTCTGTCGTAGCGCTTCTTTTCTCTGAGTGAATCGCAACGGAAAATAACTACACTGAACAAAACTATAAACGCAACAAACAGCTGTTGCATAACCTAAGAATTTCTGCACAAATTGTAAAAAAACATCTGAGGGAAGCTCATCTGCATGCTTGTCGTCCTCATCAGGGTCTCAACCTGACTGCAGTTCGTTGTTGTAACCGACTTTGAGTGGGCAAAGGCTCACATTCGATGGCGTCTGGCACTTTGGAGAGGTGTTCTATTCACGGATTAATCCCGGTTTTCACTGTACAGGGCAGATGGCAGACAGCGTGTGTGGCGTTGTGTGGGTGAGCGGTTTGCTGATGTCAACTTTGTGGATCGAGTGGCCCATGGTGGCGGTGGGGTTATGGTATGGGCAGGCGTGTGTTATGGACAACGAACACAGGTGCCTTTTATTGATGGCATTTCGAATGCACAGAGATACCGTGACGAGATCCTGAGGCCCATTGTTGTGCCATTCATCCACGACCATCACCTCATGTTGCAGTATCATAATGCACGGCCCCATGTTGCATGGATCTGTACACAATTCCTGGAAGCTGAAAACATCCCAGTTCTTGCATGGGCAGCATACTCACCGGACATGTCACCCATTGAGCATGTTTGGGATGCTCTGGATCGGCGTATATGACAGCGTGTTCCAGGTCCTGCCAATATCCAGAAACTTCGCACAGCCATTGAAGAGGAGTGGACCAACATGCACTGCGTGAGGCAAATGGTGGTCACACCAGATAGTGACTGGTTTACGGACCCCCCCGGACCCACCCAATACAGTGAAACTGCACATTTTAGAGTGGCCTTTTATTGTGGCCAGCCTAAGGCACACCTGTGCAATAATCATGCTGTCTAAACAGCATCTTGATATGCCACACCTGTGAGGTGGATGGATTATCTTGGCAAAGGAGAAGTGCTCACTAACACAGATTTAGACAGATTTGTGAACAATATTTGAGAGAAATAGCCCTTTTGTGTACATAGAGAAAGTCTTAGATCTTTGAGCTCAGCTCTTGATAAATGGGGGCAAAAACAAAAGTGTTACGTTTATCATTTTGTTCAGTGTAAGAATCTAGCTTGATTAAATGGGTACATCTGATGTTGCACTAACCATCGTTGTCTGGAGTAGGCCTAAACACCACAAATTGCGGCTGTATGCCATTCCCAAAAGCACCCACTCTGGCTCTTCAAGATCTGAGTACACCAAACAAACAGGATTGGCACAAATAGCTAGGGCTTTCGGTTATGCACATCTGTGTTGTGCTGTGGCCAGTTGCAAATTTCCATTACAATTTGCTGATGCATTGGACAATCCTAGCATTGGACTCCCACTCTGATCTACTCTAATAGCTTTCGTTTGAGTGGCACAAGTACAGCGATGGGAGCTTATCGGACCCGCATCAACGTTAATATAGTGGATGACTGCCTGGAATTTGGGGCAGTTCCCTGTGAAGGATTCCACACGGCAGATTAACCCAGCCAGGATTAACCATCATTATAAAACTGGCGACTGGATGAGTACCCTTCCAAGCAGCAATGTATTGGCCTTCACAGGCAAACTTTGCTTGATAACGGTTCCTTGTTACTGTAGAGCCTCCATAAGAATATTCTCATTTTCATTATGCTGTCCCATGTTTCTTGTGTTTATTCCAAAACACAAGGCAACCTACTGCTGTCACATTGCTTAATATAAGTTTAGCGGTCTGTCAGTCCTATCACAAAAGACCTATCAGTCCTATTTACTTTAAAGCCTCCTTTTTAGTCTACTGGAGAGCAGATGGGTTGACAGATAAATTGGGAATATCTCCATTGCACTCATTAAAGTCAAAATCAATTGTACACTTTTGCATTAGGCCGAAAAATTATTGTTGTGCCTTACAGCTTAAGAAAACGTACAAATACTGTGGCTTTAGCATTAGTATATAAGTTGCTACAATAAATAGAGTCATTAACCAGAGCACAATTCCACCATTAAAATCACCTTGCACAGATGCAGAACCGATTCCCAGTTCTTCAGCAAGAAATGTAAAAGGATTAATCAAGTTTATGCAAATTAGAATTGAAACTAAACATTTTATTCTGATTGTTGTTGTTCTGATCCTATGCACTTGCAAAAATTTTTCTTTATGTTGTCTTTTGTGTTTTACTATTGTATTTATGCTGCTTTCTTGAATCTGAAATAAAGAAAAAATTAAACAATTGAAAAGATTTCAACCACCGACTATCATGACAATTATAAAACTCAGACGTAAATAACAAAACATTCACAGATAAACAGATACACTGGATTTAACAACTACATTTTTACTTAAGGTTCATTATAAGGATCTGGTGGAAAACACGCGTTGAGTTAACTTGTGTCTTGCTATGTTAGTAACTAAAATAAAATGACTGTTATTGACCAATCAAAATTCACATGGGTGTGGACATATATAAATCTTAATTAGTATCAAGGTTCATCATCATTGAATTAAGGCCACAATGACTGTAACGTTAATTGGAACTGCCCAAAAACATCCTTGTCCCAGTATATCAATTGAGTTGATGTTTCCGCACAATAGCCAAGCATCAGCAACACAAAAATAAAACCCAGCCTATTTCTTCTGCTCAACGCTGTAAACGCTGTCATTTATAACAACACAAAGTAATTCCCCTGTCTCGTTTTTCCAGTGCAATGCTGAACAATTTGACGAGCCAATGTATTTTCAAACATAACCTGTGAGTTCCGGGAACCTGCTGAGGTTCTTTTCTACCTAATAATTAACTGCACCCACCTTGTGTACCAGGTCTAAATCAGTCCCTGATTAGGGAACTAAGGACACGAAAATGCAGTGGGACTGCTTTGAATATGCTCCAGCGATTTGAATATAATGTCCCTTCAAGACGATAAACTCACCTTCAGAGCGATAGCCTAATCTGTTTCTGAAAATATTCCTGATGCTTTTCACACTACACAAAAGGGGAATTTGTCACTGCAGCCTGTCGCAGAGCGTCAGGGGTAAAAAAAGAGGGAGAGAGGGTTTCCAATTCCTCGTCTTGTAGGGCTTAGTGAGCACTAGTGTCATCCCCCAGGTGACTCCATCCAGCAGACAACTGTGATCCCCAGTTGGTAAGAGAGACCCAGGGACTATTAGAAGCATTACACATAAAGGTCCCTCTTCAGAAGCTTTAGTGGCACAGGGATCTAGCATAACACCCATTTGTCATCTGTCATAGGGAATTTACGTTCACGTGTCATGTGTAGAAGGTTACACAAGTTAAAGTCAGGCTAAACGACATCACGAGGGCTGTTGAAAAGACTGCCTGTGCATCCAACAAAGAAGACGATGGCACAGGAAAGGACGTGCCGCGACAGCCTACGCGTGTCAGAGCGTTTCGATAGCTATGGTAGCTTCATTTACTGTAGCGTTTTAGGAAACAGAACGAGCTAAGAGGCTCATTGACTGGAGTGTTATCTCCTCATAACACTAATCCTGTTTTGCTGGAAACAAGGGGACACAAACGCCTTTTCTTCTACTGTATCATTTAGTACAGGGTCATGTTTGCAAACACACGCAACAAAAGGGGATTTGAGACACACACCGTCTGTTTTAGTGAACAGCATGCACGGAGAATGGTTCATGAACGGAGATCCTAGTGCTGCTCTTGGAACGAGGTGGCATCCCTGTATGAGGGGGCTATATATTTAGCATTTGCCTCTTCAATGAAGTCGAATGAGGATAAGCGGTCGCAAGAAAGGCCACGGCGCGCGGTGCAACACACAGAACAATGCACGGTAGACCATACACACTCAGACACCACCACGCACACATCCATGTGAGCACACAGACACACACAGACACACACACGTACCCACCCAGGCGGCTCCCAGACAGGCGGCTCCAGGGGTCTGTGGTTGGAGCAGAGCACTACCATGACTTTGCCGAAAGGGAGAGAAGGATCTAACAGAGGTGTTGGTTGGGTGTTGGTGGGGGTAACGGCTTAGCTGAGGAAATTAATGAGCTGAAACCTGGTGTCTCTCATTCTATGTCCCACTCTTTCTCCCTTTTACTCTCCACCGCTATGTCTCTTTATCTCTCTCCCTCTCTCTCTCCCTTTTTTTCCATTGTTCTTTCTCTTCATCTCTCCCTCTCTCTGTCTCGTTTTTCTCTCTGTCTCTCTGAGAGTGGCAATAGCTTTAAATGATGCACCGGAGCCTTTTATCTCCTGAAGATTAGCTCGTTTACAGATGAAGGAGTATTTCCGCCCATTCCCCTCATCGGGGTGGATATGATTTGGTCAGATCAGGTGTGCATATCCTTGGAAAAAGCAATGCTGGAGCTAAGTAGGATGGCGCAAAGCAGGGTACCAGCGCCTCCTGTAGAGAGAGAGATTTAACCCCTATAGGACAATGGCTGCATCATCCCTGGACCTGGAATAGCACATAATTCCCACGCTACAGGAAGAGCATAAATAATACAAATTAAACAGCACAGAGTGGTAGTAATGTCTAATTTAATATAGAAATAGCTGATTTTGTTGTGAAAACCATTTAGAAATCCATTAAAGAGATGCATCAAGATAATTTGTGTTTGCTACAGAATAAAAGTAAAATGTAGTAAGCAGGACTATAGTAAATTATGATATACATGTATTTATATAAAGTGAGGGAAAAAAGTATTTGATCCCTTGCTGATTTTTTACATTTGCCCACTGACAAAGAAATTATCAGTTTATAATTTCAGTGGTATGTTTATTTGAAAAGTGAGACAGAATAACAACAAAGAAATCCAGAAAAACGCATGTCAACATTCTTATAAATTGATTTGCATTTTAATGAGGGAAATAAGTATTTGATCCCCTCTCAATCAGAAAGATGTCTGGCTCCCAGGTGTCTTTTATACAGGTAACGAGCTGAGATTAGGAACACAGTCTTAAAGGGAGTGCTCCTAATCTCAGCTTGTTACCTGTATAAAATACACCTGTCCACAGAAGCAATCAATCAGATTCCAAACTCTCCACCATGGCCAAGACCAAAGAACTGTCCAAGGAAGATTTTAGACCTATACAAGGCTGGAATGGGCTGCAAGACCATCGCTAAAAAGGTAACAACAGTTGGTGCAATTATTCGCAAATGGAAGAAACACAAATGAACTGTCAATCTTCATCGGTCTGGGGCTCCATGGAAGATCTCACCTTGTGGAGTTGCAATGATCATGAGAATAGTGAGGAATTAACGAAAACCTACACAGGAAGATCTTGTCAATGATCTCAAGGCAGCTGGGACCATAGTCACCAAGAAAACATTTGGTAACACACTACGCCGTGAAGGACTGAAATCCTGCAGCGCCCACAATGTCCCCCTGCTCGAGAAAGCACATGTACAGGTCAGTCTGAAGTTTGCCAATGAACATCTAAATGATTCAGAGAAGAACTTGGAGAAAATATTGTGGTTAGATGACACCAAAATCGAGCTCTTTGGCTCTTTTACATCATGTGGACAGCCGATCTGTGCACCATTTACCTGGGGAAGAGATGGCACCAGGATGCATTGTGGAAGATGACAAGCAAGTGGAGAGACTGTGATGCTCACAGCAATGTTCTGCTGGGAATCTCTGGGTTCAGGCATGTGGATGTCAATTTGACACGTGCCACCTACTGTACCTAACATCGCAGACCAGGTAAACCCCTTAATGACAATGGTATTGCAGCGCAGTGGCCTCTTTCATCAGGAATATGCACCCTGCTAAACTGCACACATTGTTCAGAAATGGTTTAAGGAACATGAAGAGATCAAGATGTTGCCCTGGCCCCCAAATTCCCTAGATCTCAGAAGGCCCCGGTGCACAACTGAGCAGGAGGATAAGCACATCAGAGGGTCAAGTTTGAGAAACAGACGCCTCACAGGTCCTTAACTGGCAGCGTCAATGAATAGTCTAAGATTAAATGAAATTATTAAGATGCACAAAAGAACACATACATTGGACAGAGGAAGATTGGAATACAGTTTGAGGTGTTCAGATCACAAACAACATTTGTGAGACGCAGACCAAATGAAAAGAGGCTGGAGGAGTGCTTGACGCCATCGGTCAAACATGGTGGGGGCAATGTGATGGTCTGGGGGTGCTTTGGTGGTGGTAAAGTGTGAGATATGTACAGGCTAAAAGGGATCTTGAGGAAAGGAAGGCTATCACTCCATTTTGCAACCCCATGCCATACCTTGTGAATGGCACTTGATTCTTAAAACGAAAGCAAATTTTGAAGGACACAATTATTTTTTCAATAAAAAAATCAGTCCTTCTTACCTTGTCAATGTCCTATTTATTTCTGCAATAATTCATATTCAAACTAATTTCATGTATGTTTTCATGGAAAACAAGGACATTTCAAAGTGACCCCAAACTTTTGAATGGTAGTGCATTTAATTTTATATAACAGGATAGCCATAGTTTATTAGTCTGTATACCATGGGTAACACATCATGCTACGTTTTACTGCTCTAATTGTTGGTCATCGTTTTTTTAAAAGCAAAACAACATCACAGGGGTTTGGCAATATACCACGGCTATGTGCTGTGTCCAGTGCCTCTGCAATGCACTGTGCCACAGAACAGCCATAGCCCGTCGTACACTCACCTAAAGGATAATTAGGAACACCATACTAATACTGTGTTTGACCCCCTTTCGCCTTCAGAACTGCCTTAATTCTACGTGGCATTGATTCAACAAGGTGCTAAAAGCATTCTTCAGAAATGTTGGCCCATATTGATAGGATAGCATCTTGCAGTTGATGGAAATTTGTGGGATGCACATCCAGGGCACGAAGCTCCCGTTCCACCACATCCCAAAGATGCTCTATTGGGTTGAGATCTGGTGACTGTGGGGGCCATTTCAGTACAGTGAACTCATTGTCATGTTCAAGAAACCAATTTTAAATGATTCGAGCTTTGTGACATGGTGCATTATCCTGCTGGAAGTAGCCATCACAGGATGGGTACATGGTGGTCATAAAGGGATGGACATGGTCAGAAACAATGCTCAGGTAGGCCGTGGCATTTAAACCATGCCCAATTGGCCTAAAGTGTGCCAAGAAAACATCCCCCACACCATTACACCACCACCACCAGCCTGCACAGTGGTAACAAGGGATGATGGATCCATGTTCTCATTCTGTTTATGCCAAATTCTGACTCTGAATGTCTCAACAGAAATCGTGACTCATCAGACCAGGCAACATTCTTAATTTTGGTGAACTTGTGCAAATTGTAGCCTCTTTTTCCTATTTGTAGTGGAGATGAGTGGTACCCGGTGGGGTCTTCTGCTGTTGTAGCCCATCCGCCTCAAGATTGTGCGTGTTGTAGCTTCACAAATGCTTTGCTGCATACCTCGGTTGTAACGAGTGGTAATTTCAGTCAAAGTTGCTCTTCTATCAGCTAGAATCAGTCGGCCCATTCTCCTCTGACCTCTAGCATCAACAAGGCATTTTCGCCCACAGGACTGTCGCATACTGGATGTTTTTCCCTTTTTACACCATTCTTTGTAAACCCTAGAAATGGTTGTGCGTGAAAATCCCAGTAACTGAGCAGATTGTGAACTATTCAAACCGGCCCGTCTGGCACCAACAACCATGCCACGCTCAAAATTGCTTAAATCACCTTTCTTTCCCATTCTGACATTCAGTTTGGAATTCAGGAGATTGTCATGACCAGGACCACACCCCTAAATGCATTGAAGCAACTGCCATGTGATTGGTTGATTAGATAATTGCATTAATGAGAAATTGAACAGGTGTTCCTAATAATCCTTTAGGTGAGTGTATATCGACTATAAACCATACCCCCTTACACCTTATTACTTACATATGCTACATAATATATATATGACATATTAAAAACACTATCCCTCAATCGTATAGTGTTCCCTCTTTTAATATAGTATTTCTACCTTAAAGTAGAGAATTTGGTCATGTGGGGAGGTTTCAAAAGTATATGTTTCATTATCTTAACATCCAGAGAACACAGTAACTGGGGAGGTTTTCCGACTTTGACACTTTTTTAGATGACCTTTTAAACATTGGGGACGGTAGTTATGTATGTCATAAAAGCAGAGCTTGGCTGTTGACACGTCTGGCTGCAGTACAGATGCTGTAATAGATTCAGAGACATCAGGAGGATTTGTTTCCCTGATTTGGTTGAGGGAAATCCAAAAGCATACACTGTCAACTGGAACAAGGGAACTCAGGGGGAGGAAAAACATCTCCATGAAGGCTCAATCCTGTTCAACTGCAATATGTTCCAAATAGACATTTGACACGGGGTCAGGCAACCTCTAGTAATTCAGGCAACCATTCATGACCGATAACTGCCCAAGCATCTTCTACTCTCATGGAGCAAACATTTACCAAAGATGCACAGCATTCTTGTCTTAGAAAAACAATATCCTCTGCACCTTGTAACAAATGTGTGAATGTCGCTCAGTTATAAAGGGGAAAAGATTTGGGGTTATACTTCAAATTAAACTAAAGATGAAAAACACGGGATGCTCTGGGGAACAGTGGGAGGACGGCTAGCAGAAATATCCAGAACATTCCAAATAGCAGCAATCAATCTGATGTAAAAATACAGTTAGCCCACCAACATACTAGCCAATACTTCCAGGCTTGTGTTTTTATAGATTGTCATAAATATTGTCCTGCCTTGTGAACTTCGATTGACCTCTAGGTGCATACCAGTCAATATTCCCCCGGTGTGGAATCATTGAAGCTGTTAAAACAGGACCAATCACTGTTCCTTCTCTTCCCGCCTCTCTCTTTAATCATTCCACAGGCACATACTACACCAAGATGAAAGTGGCAGTTTACAGTTCACCCTGTCTGATGCCTATTGGCTAGCAAAGTTTCCCAGCTCGTCTGGACTATTGTTCAGTGCCAAGGAGGCGGAGGGCACCTGGGTGGAGCTTTGAGAGAGGGAGGTGTCGTAGTGGGTCAGTCCCTGGCCAATAAACAACGGGACTGAAGTAAAGATGTTGTAGAGAGCTTGGTGACCCTGCCTGTACTGTACCAGACGATGATAGGCAAGAAACACAGGAGTCTTAATCAAAGTGAGTGGGCCTGTCGTCAACGTGCTCCCCCTAACACTCAGGCCCCTCCTGACGTGAAGGGCATGCAGATTAATAGCACAGCTGACATCCCTCTCTAACCTTCTGGGTGTGCCGGTGATACCGACAAGCAGGTATGAAGGAACCCATCCCCTCGGTGGTACAGGATGGGGTCACCAGCTTCACAACAGCCTGTTCCGTTCGGTATCAGTTTAGGATTAACTGCACATACTCAACCACGCTGGTGAAGAAGCGCTCTCGCTGGTGATTATTCAGATCACAAAAAATAGCTTCCACTGGATAGGAGCACATAAACACGCACAAGAAAACACACGCCGAACGCACACTCAGGTATTCATTTATGCAGCAACTCTGTGAGAGGGTGGACAGCTCTAGCGTGGCTGTGGTCTTGAGACCCTGTTGTGATGCCTCCTGGGAGCCAGGCAGTTCAAAGACCTCTGGATGGAGCTGACAGCCAGGTACTGGAGGTGTGAGCATACAAGTGCTGTTCTGAACACTCCCAGAATGACAATTAGCATGGGCTTGGATCAATGTCATTCACCTACGTGTTCGAAAGCCTTCATACCCACCTGGCTGACCCAAGCCCTCCCATAGAATACTGTTGCGCGTCATACATTTGCCATTAAGCACAATTTGCCACCTTTTCGAGTCAGGGATTCAAACTAGTGATCTTTTGGCTACTGGCCGTGTACTCTAACCGCTAGGTCACCTGCCACAAATATATTATTAAACGTAAATTTAGCAGATTGCTGTTGAGAAAGAAGCAACAACTGTCGCTACTCTGCTGTGAGAGAAACTGTTCAATGTTTGCTTCCCAGTGAAATGATTCCTCTGCGGGAAAAACAACGGAGCGCAGTGATTTAGTGGGGCTGCCTGGAGACTTTCGTCTCTTCAACCCACAAGCAACCAGCTTCTATCTCTCATACAGAGGGCTGCGGTGAATGTTAAACAGACAGACAATTAAAAGGTATCTGCTTGTTTGCCGTTGAGGGGGTCCAGACCAACAGGTTTAATGAAAGTATCCTCCCCACCCACCTAATGAGCAGTACCTGCTGCCTCCTCCATCTCCCCTCCACACTTAACTGTCTTCATTTGTAGGCCAGAAGACTGACAAATAAATGTTATGGGTCAATCGCTGGTGCTCCTTTAAGTGACTGGCTTATGCTGGTTGTCATCAACATTTGACTAAACCCTCAATCGGTTTCCTTTGGCCTAACCCGGGGTTAAAACCGTCCGGGGCCATGGTTAGGCAGTATAACGGTCTGCCGCTGCTTAATGCTACTATACACCTTGTCACTGAATGAGGCCATTTCTATGATTTGCGGAGTGAAGCCCGTATTTAAGGAAACAACACGGTGAAGTGAGAAAACACGTGAGCCGTATCGTAAAGCTAGGACGGCCGGAACGTCTCGCAATGAAAATCAATCTGGGCACGCTCCAATCGCCTGGCCCTGGGAACCCGAGCCGGAGCCAGGAGCAGCCAGCAGCTCACCTCAGCGGTCTGTGTGACTGTGTTAGGCGGCGGGGCCGAGAGACTGTCGCTACTTTAAACAGCAGCGGGCGGACACGCCTCGATCAACCTAACGCACCCTGGTCCACCCATGAACTTCATCGGGATCCGTGGCTCACTTCGCATATTGTACCTCAGCCCGTTGGGAATTCAACAGGTGTACCCTGGGTAAGGGTCAATGATGACGTTTGCGCCAGAGTTGAAAAAAGGCAGAATTCATCCCATTAGGATAACAGTGTACGCATTTATGTATTTCAGCCCAGATGAAAGCAGTGCCTAAAAGGCGTCAGTCACTTTGTGTGATGCCATCTGGGCAGTGGCGGTATACTAGGTCAGCGCCACACTGTAGCAGAGCGCACGGCAACACAATTGGATTTCGCCAGTGTGTCAACAACAGGAGCCCTCTGAGCAAACTGGGCGATCTGTCTTGTACTGAGAGTGATGTCTGGGAGAGGGGGCTATCTCTCCTTACCCAAACCGCCCACTCCAGGGCCCTGTCACACTGTAACCGGATTCAGCCAGCGACAATGAGGTAACTCAGTGGCTATACCCGAGAGAGTGGGAGTTAGGGCGAGAGCGGGGGGGAGATAATGGAGGGGGAGAAGGAGCTGAGAGAGGCAGGAGAGAGATGGAAAAAGGAAGAGGATGAGAGAGGGAGAGACACAGGGTGGGAGGTTTATGAGGGAGAGGAGTTGAGGGAGAGAGGGAGGGGAAGAAAGAGGACAAGAGAGGTATAAACAGGAAGGGAGAGAGAAGGATGGAGAAAGGGAGCAGAGATGGAGGGAGAAAGGGAGCAGAGATGGAGGGAGAAAGGGAGCAGAGATGGAGGGAGAAAGGGAGCAGAGATGGAGGGAGAAAGGGAGCAGAGATGGAGGGAGAAAGGGAGCAGAGATGGAGGGACAAGGGGAGCAGAGATGGAGGGAGAAGGGGAGCAGAGATGGAGGGAGAAAGGGAGCAGAGATGGAGGGAGAAAGGGAGCAGAGATGGAGGGAGAAGGGGAGCAGAGATGGAGGGAAAAGGGGAGCAGAGATGGAGGGAGAAAGGGAGCAGAGATGGAAGTGAGGGAGGAACGCCATCTGAGGCAGTGTTCTTCTAATCCGCCGGGAACATTTGTCACTATCACAGAAAAAGTCTGGATTCAGGGAAAATTGACATTTTCTAGACAACTTTGGAAGAAAAACACACATTTTTGATAAGCGGCAGCATGCTGTGTAATCATAATGGGAAAATAATTAGCACGCACAATTACACTAAGTAATAGAAAATGCACAGCGCTAAG
The DNA here is from genome assembly GCF_011004845.1 of Esox lucius. Taxonomy (NCBI): domain Eukaryota; kingdom Metazoa; phylum Chordata; class Actinopteri; order Esociformes; family Esocidae; genus Esox; species Esox lucius. The sequence continues at coordinate 17,325,848 of NC_047576.1, forward strand.
CTTCAATGGTGGTGGAGGGAGATGGATCACTGTGTGTGTTTATTTAATGAAAATAACAAAAAAAAATTCTATTATGTATTTTCCTGAGCCTCCTTCGGCCCTTGAAAAGCAGAGTTGGAAGCGTGTTGGCGTTAGGAGTTTTTGGTTGCAGATATTTACACAAAAAGCCATGACCATATGATGGTGTGGAGCCCACCCCCTTAACCTAATGGACAGTTATTAGTTTAATATAATCATATCACATTTGTGATGTGTAATCTCATTTGAAAAAGGTGAAATTCCAGGAATTGTTTTCAAGTAACCATCAGACAATCTCAGCAAACACACAAACAATTGTATAACTTCAAAGCACTATGCAATTAATAATGCTTGTAGGTTGCTCTGGATTGAAGCATTAGCTAAATGATTAAAATGTAAATGCTTTTGACTGCATTGGGACCATAAGGTAAATACAAATGTACATTTAGAGGATAGGTTGGAGAAGCTTATCTTGACTCTGATGAGGTATGACGGCCTAGTCACCACGTGTTGTAGGTTTGTGAGATAGTAGTGGTATTTACAATACGTTGGGGAGTTAGATATGACATTAAAGGTTTGCAATATTATTCCCATTACACAAAACAAACAATCAGTTTTCACAGCCGTGACAAGGACAGGGTAAAAGAAAGAGACAGACCTTGATGATTTAACAAAGAAGCATCCGGAAAGCACAGAGGAGAGTCCAGCCCTTCTAACAGTGTGCTATTAAGACTCAGTGAAATCAAGCAACTGCCACGCCACTTTGACGTTCAGTAAACCCATGGCTTATAAAAACATAGGGCGGATAGTAAACTAGGGCCCTTTTATGGGACGGCCCACGACGCCATGCAGTTCACTATAAATAATTCCATTACAAATTGGAAATATATGATCTCTCATAACGGTGGGCGTTTTACCTAGTGTTTTTAAAGTGGTGGACCTGCTAAAGAGAATCAAGTCTGTTCATCAGCAGTCATGAAAGGGAGAGAAAAAGAGAGAGAGAGAGAGAGAGAGAGAGAGAGAGGGAGAGAGAAAGAGAGAGGGAGAGAGAAAGAGAGAGGGAGAGAGAAAGGAAAATGGACTAGAGCCATCCGTCAAGTAGTGTCAAGCAATCTAGGTTGGTTACATTTGTATTGATTTACTCAGGAAAAGGTCCTCAAATAATTGCAAGAACAATCTATACAAGTCAAGAGGACAAATTTAGAGTGTCCTCCCACCCCTTCCCCCCCAGCTCGGTGCACTACAGCCAACTTAGGGAGACATTAATGGGCACGCTGGCGTCGAGGGCAGAGAGGCAGCCCCATAAAGACTTGAGCAGTACTACAGCCCTCGCAAACATTACGGAAGCCAAATGAACCGAGGTACTGGGCGGAAAAAGCCAGGCATACGTAGCTCGGGCTGGCCCCTGTGCATCACTAAGCCCCTCAATGCACGGACTAATCAAATGAGTGGATGTGATTTCACCATAAAAAGACAGACCCCTCTCTCTATCAGCCGGATTATAGAAGCCATATGAGTCCAGCTCATTCACCCAAATCAGATCAGTATCATTTCAGAGAAGGGTGGTGAGACTGTCTCCAGTGGACTTCTCCACAGAGAGTCTGGCTGACTTCTGGTGCCTTTGAGACACATCACCAACCCCTTTGCGCCGTCCAGTTGGCCAGTCAAATGGTCAGCCTATTAGTTAGTGGAGAGGGAGATAGGGAGAAATAAACAGGAGAGAAGAGAGTGGTCTTCTCTGATGGGCCCTGTCTGCTGGTGAATATAATGATTCTACTCCCTGAAACCAGACAGCTTGCCCATTTCTGCCAAAACTAAATTAAAAGTGTGATGCAGGACTACACTGCTGGGAGATTACGGAGCGCAGGGGGTGGTGGGCACGGCCTCCACTGCTCATCTGTTCCAGTTCCTCTAATGCAGTGCGCTGTTTACCCAGGCTTTGGAGATATTCCCCCAGAATGAGCCCCAGCACTCACCTGTCACTCATGTCCCCACCCAACCACCCCTTCGTCCGCCACCCCGCCCTCACAGTCCCCCCCATAAAAAAAAACATCTTCCAGCCCAGGCCCTTAACTCTGTGATGTGTCTGGCGGGGGAAAATGACACAGCCACCTCTTGGCTAGTCAGAAAGCCTGAAAGCCCTCCTACTCTTGCCCTTGCTGATTATCCCCTCGTGTAGGACAAAATACCCCCTCCTCCAGGACTCGGGATGAGTTTAATGTTCCCTGTACAGCCCCTTCCCCTCCACCATGTCCGCCCTGACACGGGCTCTTGCCAAATATGATGGATGTGCTGTTTATAATAGACCGATCCAGGGCTATCACGTCTTCATGAGCCCTGAGCTCACACACAGTACATCTGCCCCGAAACATAGCAGCCAGCATCTACATTTTTCCTTTTTTCTGTTATTGGTGCAGGCCTCCCGCTTGTGTGTACTCATAATGTTCACGTGATGCTAGCATAATGTTGGCAGTATTTTAGCGTATTGCTAACTAACTGTGCCCTAGAATATTGCTAGCATTACATGTTTTGATATCGTAATATTAGCATGTTATCTTAATGATAGTGTTATTTTAGGGGTATGTTAGTATAATGACAGCGTCAGGTTAGCAATACAGCAGTATGTTAGTGAAGGTTGCAGCTATTCAAAAAGCAAGAATAAAGGCTAGTTAGTCAGGCACTGACATCAGATGGTGAAAATTGGATGTTACATTATATTGGTTTAGACTAATGATCTCTGGTGATAGTCAAAAGCACAGCAGGCTCTGATGAGGGTGACGTCTATGCATTAATGAAGAAATCCAATGTTGACCATGCCTCCTTGTTCCCAGAAAATGAATGGGTATAAAATTAAATCCATCCGGGAATAATTGCAGCACATCTCTCCTCAGATCCCCTCCCCAACAAGGAGTCTGTTGTGAGTGCCAGGAAAGCTTGGAGAACCAGGCTGAACAGATTCCGCTGGAACACAGCACTGACGGACAATATTCTAATTAGCCATGCACTCATGACATATATCCGTCTGCTAAATATAGGTTGAACAGCATGAATTAGGTGGACTGTGCATGGAACAGCAAAGAGCTCCAAGAGGTTTTATCTGTGTTGTCCTCAGCCTCAGATATTCAACATTAGATTTTTCTGACAATTTTTCTTCGCGTTATGACATTTTATGCAATCTCTTGGAAAAAAGAGAAAAGGGTCAGTCCGCTCTATGCCCATAAACAGCCTGTTTTAATCCATCCAAACACTCTTTTCTATGCCACCCTAATCCTTTTGACTGACCAGTAGAACTATAACCCGACAGTTATTTCATCGGAAATATGCCTCCTCAACGACTAAGCCTTTTCATGGCTCACAGGGAATCCATTTTAGAACTGTGTGCTATGCTATGCCATAACGCCCTGGACATGTGTACTCCACTTTAACTGACGCATCCATTCTCCAGGAGTGTTTTTTCAAGAAATGGGATGTTAAAGGCTTGAAAGGAGTCTCCATATGCTGCTGTTTCTGACTGAGAGTCTAACTAATAGTGTTAATAACGCTGATGAGACGAATTAAACACGTAGTCGGAGAAGAAACACTTAAATTACGGCCTCTGACTAATGTGCATTAGTGCTAGAAAAAACATGATTGGCGCTCCTTCAGCCTTTTCGTGGCAGGCCCATGGTGAAGCACAGCACATCCGAGACAGGAAGATGAAATTGAAAGCCAGTCATCTGTTTAAATATCCACGTTATTGTCAGTCGCTAATGAAAACAATCTTTCATTGTTCAATTTGAATAGGCAAAATTGCATTTAAAAATACCTCAACCACAAGAGCCTGACTGATGTGAGAGAGAGAGGAGTGGGAGAGGAGGGGATTGAGAGCGAGACTGCTTGAGACTGCTTGATTCCCCCTCTGCCATCTTGTTAGTGCATTGCCGCTGAGCTCTTGGAAAATTCCAAGACTGGAATACATTTTCTGCTCAATGGAAAGCAATATACTCTGTTGTGGTATATGGCTCCATCTTCTCTTGTCTCAGTTTTAACCACACAACTAAATGAGGAAACGCATTGTCCTTCCACATCAGGTATCAGCTGTTAGCCCCGACCCCATCCTAATTGTTTTCTTTCTTTTTTCTTTTTTACAGATTATACATATTTTCTATTTTCAAAAGATGGAATTTACTTAATCACACCTGCTCACGTTGGCAATGCACAGTAGACATTTGACAAAAATGGTGTCCTATTTCCCAATCCTATTCCAGTCAGTCACCCAGTGCAATAGTAATTTTTCTACCATGGTGTAACAATCCAACTCCAAAGCCACACGTCAGTGTAAAATCAATCATCGCCGAGCCCTGGCAATCACTTTTCAGGCACAGCGGTACTTCACTCCTCGGCTCTTTTACTGTATCCGTGGTAACGTTATAAGGACTGTACCAGCTGCCATTACGGCCAATCCATTTGAGTCAATCGGTTGGTAAGTCAGTCCGTCCGTTAGTCCGCCTGTCCTCGGCATGCTCCAGGAAATTCATAAAGCAGCGGATGTCAGGAGAAGACAGGACAGAAGAACAACGCAAACAGTTTCATCAACTACTTCTGTTTACATCAGCCGTTGTCACCCAGTTGTTATGGACAACCACTACCATTACTGGACTCACTATGGTCAACGAAACAAGTCATCACCCCTCTTACCCACTGGGATCTACAACTCCGGAAAAAAACAAGAGACCACTGCATCTTTTTCTTTCCTTTCCAAAAAAGTTGAAAGGAAAGTTTTGAGTGAGGAACAGAAGCGTTCAATTCGCAGTGGTCTCTTAATTTTAACCCTTCTGTTCCTCACTCAAAACCTTCCTTTTCAACTTTTTTGGAAAGGAAGGAAAAAGGTGCAGTGGTTTCTTTTTTTTTTTTTTCAGAGCTGTATTTGAGTTGGTGGTTCTGGTTCTCATTATCAACATGTCTTATCTGAGGGATGCTAACACAGCTGCTCATGTATTTACAGTTAAGTGACTCTGTAAACATTTATTCAGAGCGGACTGAAGTTGTGAGTCAATACATTGCGATGCGCATCCTCATTGGGATTCGAACTCACAACTCTGGCATTGCAAGCACTATGCTTTCGCCAGGTGCTCTAGCAGTAGTGGTGAATGCAAGTAAATCTACTGTCTTAAACCTTCCAATTTAGTAGAATGACTACGAGCCTTTGGAGGATAAATGCCAATGAAGTCGCCAGTGGTGGGTGGATGAGCTTCATGACATTAAGCGAGGAGACATATGGAAAAGTTTCAGGTAATTGGATTAGTGTGAATAATACAACTCCTCATTTGCAATGTGTTAAATGGTATAAATCACTGCGATAAACATCCCACTCAGTCCTGTCTGTTCGACTTAGGGAACAACCGTGGCAGCTGCTACTCACCACCACCCCCAACACACACACATTAACACAAATGAAAACACACACACATATAAGGTCTGCCTGAGAGGAGGTGTTTTTGGAGTAGCACTTCTACGTCCCACAGCACACTCTGAGATCATTGGTGTGACAGAACATCAGAGCAGTCACAGAGGTGGAAACGAATACTAAAATATTTTCTCAAATGCAGCCTCAAACAGCAAACAAAATCTTTTGCACCAGGCCTGATGGGCGGTTCAAGGGAAACCCCAGAGAGGTCTCCATGCCACAGCCACCGGTGCTGAGAGACGTCTCCATATCCCTTCATTGACGGAAGAAACCCTAACCAGTGCCTTGTCTACAGATGGTCAACCTTAAATTTTAATGTCCGTCCCATCACACCCTCGTTTTCAACTGGTTTGCACTCGTAAAGAGATGCTATTTTTGGCTCTTAAGTGAATATTTATGAGTTTAACAAACCTTGCTGCGAACTGCGAAAGTGATCACCGCCAACACAGCAGCCGGCATGAGGATCATTTCCGGCTCTGCGAGATTCTTTTCTTTGGCAGAGTTGAGCGACGTTGCTGGCCTGGAGCATTTTCCTGTCTCCCAGCGCTGGGAAGTGGCCTGGGAGAACCGCTTAAATCTGCGGAGTTCGTCTGGAGACCATTCAACATCTGTCCGGGCCTATAGCGCTGCATCCGTCTCGGATACACACACAAAGGCACATGCACGGAGAGACACACGCAGGAGTTAACACACTAATGGTGACAGTTACAGACACACGTGCCCACACACACACACACACGCACGCACAAAAAGAATGACAACTGAGTCGAGTAAAAGCGTGTGAACACGCTTTTCCCGGCTCCAAATCTTCCCAGCAGCCCCACTATATGTCTCTAAGTGTGTCTAACCTGTTGACATCTCCTCAGCATCTGGAGCGGAACCTGTTATCAGTCTTCAGGACAGGGGACCTCATTACAACCTGTCTGCTCAAACACCTTGTGTCACCGCCTCACTACACATGGTCTCCCTCGCCCTTCAAAAAAAAAAACACTGCACAAACAACGTGTACCAAGCCACGGGGCAGTCTGCTCCCTTCAGGCGTAATCCACGGCGCTTTGGTAAGGGGCGAGGAGAGCGTGGCGTGTTAGGAAACACAAACAGTCTTCCGCGTGCGTCACTGTGGAGAAGCAATCATTTTGGATGGGGCAGTGTTGGTCCAGAGTGGAAAAGCTGTGCCTGCAGCCCTTAAAAAGGGTGGTTGGTAAACATATGGTAATGTGCGTCTTGGCAGATCTCTGTGTTCACATTTCGATCCTGACTCACCCCCCGAAACCCATAGAGCCAGCTTCCCTTATGGCTCCCCAGTGACAGGCGCTTCATCAGAACACCGGACCTAGGGCCTTAATACAAAGAAACGTCACTCTTTAAACACGCCCCCAGCATCCCTCTAGCCCCGCCTGCTTGTCACCCTCCTCAGCATTTAGCCCGGTGGGCAGTACGGACTGATCTCTCATTGCACTGTGTGCAGGGCCATGTAGGGAGAGGAGAACTCGGTCAGTTCCATCGAGGGCATCCACCGGGAACGCCCAACATACCGAATATGTAAGCCATATGTGGGTGATGGGGCATAACAGAGGGCCCACTTCCAATGACCGCCCTCGGCCACGTCCTAGTTAAACCACAACCAGAGATGAAGGGGCGGATGTAGAGTGTGATAATAAAGAATAAGAAAGAGAAAGAAGGAGGGAGAATTAGGGAGAAGAGAAAGAGGAGGAAAAAAAGAAAAGAGACAGGAGGGAAAGAGGCAGACAGAGCGGAAGAGAGAGAAAACAATGGTAATGAAGACAGATGTTGATAATGCATGCACTGCTGTGACGCTTCCTAGTGGTGTACGAGAGGAACAAAATTAATAACAATTACCTAGATTAATATCAATGATTAAATGTTTTATTAATGACTATTACACTAATTAGAAATCAGCAGGACTCACTAAAATGCTGTTTGCATTTTCTACATGCAAATCAAGCTGTGATGACATCTCATGTTCACCTCCAAAATGAATCACAGCCTGTCAACCTAGGCAACATGGTTTCCATCCTCCTGGCACAAGGAGGGTGCTTGGCTTGTTACACTATTCACACAGTGTGGATACAGAGCTTGATCACTACTCCTTTTATGCTCCATATTGTGTTGGTTCTTCTACAAGGACATTACATGTAAACACAGATTTTCTTTATAACATAATGTACCTATCAAAGAAAAGACCAATACCACACACATTACAGTACTCTGAGCTAATTAAAAATGACTGGGCCAAAGCCAAAGGCTTTTGAAAAGGAGTTGACATGACTAAAATGACACGTAACGTTCAGGCCTGACTTTTTTGCCTCCATACTGTTATGTCAGTCACCGACAAAAACGTTAGATGGCTAGGTAGGTTGTACGGTAGTCTACCCAGATATCTAAAGTTTATAGAAATCATGAGAAATTGAGCATACTACAGGACACATGGTCACGTCGTGGCGGGCCAGCCGGGCCAGTGGAATCCAACTCTCTCCCTCTTTAAGAGCCCATACACCGGTATGTTGTTATTGCCCTCACCTGTGAGCCTCATCACTGTCCCCATTTAAGATCCTCCTTCCCCAGTGTATCTTGTCAGTCATTGCTGGTTCCTTGGTTTTTCCCGGTTTTGTTACTTTTTATTAAAAGTCATCCGTTCTGCCGGAGTCCTCCCTACTGCTTCAATGTTCCGCACTTGTCCAGGAGGCCTGCCATTATTGATTTTGTTCCCTCTCACTCAGACATCATATGAACATGCCATTAGTTATGGCAAGTAGCTGAAAGATTGCACTTTTGATTACTTTCTTATTTTTCCTGCCATGGCAAAAAAAATGAAGTTCATTGGGAGATCCAAGTATATTCGAAAAAATCTAATTACTAATGACTGAAAGACCAGTAAAACTTTGTTTGAAGCCAATCCTGAAATAATAATGGCAATGCGTGTCTGTTACTAGGAATTAGTCAGTCACCTCATTATCATCATCAACATCATCACTGACATCACCACAGACAGCTGTAAAACGTGAGCTTCCGTCTTTAGGGAAGCATGGGCTATTGTATACTGACATAAGTTAAACCAAACCGCAGTAAGCCTCTATGCAATCTCTGGCCTCAAGCTCAGGCCTGTGGTTTCAAGATATCAATCTTCTAGGGCAGAGTTTCACCTCTAACTAACCACATTTGTGGACAATTTACAGCAGCAGATCTCCAGTAAAACCCACCAATAAATGGATCTGGGGGGTTGTTGGGCTGTGGGCCTTCAGGTGGCCAGGCCCAAGATAAATTGCTGTAAGGTATTGCAGCATCTGGTAATCTTAATCCCCAATAATCAAGGCCAGCAGAGTCAAGGTGGAGTTAGAGTACAGAGACATTGGGCCCAGGGCTGTAGAAAAAAAACATGCAACTGATATTTCTCTAGCTCTGTGAGCTTACCCTGGTCCCATTACTAAGTCTCTCGCAGGCTATAGTCACGATGAGAGACTAAGGGCTTGTTACAAGCACAGAATCTCACCTGCTTGTTCAAGGAGCTTTACACCCCAACTGGTTAAAAAGTCCTCCAGTTATCAACAAGTTAGGTAACATATACAATTCACAAGATTGACAGAAAAGCCTGGAGGGAGTGCGATGTGACCTGCGCCCGTGAGATTACAAGCAGACGGAGATGCCAGTCTGACGAAGCCTCCCCTGAGCATCTCTTCAGATAAGTGACCATTCCACGAGCGGGCAGGCATGAGGTCATGATTAGGACAGCAAAGATTCGACATTCTTCCTCCCCATTTACCATCAGCTGTAAGAATGGGGGCCAGACGGGAAACTCTCTCTCTCTCTCTCTCTCTCTCTCTCTCTCTCTCTGTCTCCCTCTGTCTCTCTCTCTCTCTCTCTGTCTGTCCCCTCCGCAAGATCGAGATTCTCTGACCTCTAAAAATATTCCAACACCCGCCCAGCCAATCAGCATCCAAAGCCATGGCAGCGGGGCAGACAGATGCTCCCACCGACCTCGAGCCAAGAGTTGACAGGAGAGTGGGGTTTATTCAAGCAAGGCAGAAAAAAAAGAATAGCTTTGCTGTAACAAAGAGAAAGACACCTCTGGGCTGTGTCAAATTACTGGAGGAGATATGAATAATTCATCTGCAAAAAAAAAAAAAAGAATACACTGGATCAAATGTTGAGTAGGGATTACAGCGAGGGAAGGCGGTTAGTGTACGGTCTATAAAAACCTCTGAAAAGGGGCACTGAGAGGTTTGCTCTCTTGCTACATGTGTACATATGAAAATAGGGTGCCCCTCCCTTTGAGCTAAGAGGTTTTTGGCGCTTTGATCTTCCAGCACCCCTCGTTTCCAAGGTGTTAAACATGTCCATCTGTTTTCCAGGGAGCAAACCCACAGCAGCCCGGTGCCCCGCTCCCAGCCCAGGCCCAGAAAGCACCTTGATCATTCGCTCTGGCAGTTGGTTTCCACAGAAATGCCCAGAAGCCAGGCGAGCTAATCCCTGTGGCAAAGATGGATGTGTCAGTCGGCATCCATCCATCCCCCCCCCGCTGCCCGTCAGCTCGCAGTATCTCCTATCTGCGAGCAAAATGAATGCCGCAGCGGGCTGGACGAGGGTGGTCAGCTTGACAGGAACGCCAGCAGCCATCGCCGTGATAACTCCCGAGGCTTTGGCTGTAAATTGTAGGAGCTTCACATGAGATGGAGCCACAATGCAATTTTCCCCGGCACTCCAGATGCAGTAAATAAAGGCGTGAGTTGGTGGGGGTGGTGGAGTGTACAGTCAGATAACCTCCCGGTGAAACTGGACCAATACTCACAGCAGGCCCGGTGAGATCTGGAGAGGATTACGACACTAGAGTGACAAAGAGGAACAAAGCCACACTCATCCCTGTGTGTCACTCCAGTGTAACGGCGCATGCTGAAGGAGAACTTAAGTGTGGCTCTTTTGGTTCTGACTATGCCGTCCCCGAGGTGGACCTTGCGTTTCGGGGCGGGCATTCCTCTGAGAGGATCTGGCTAACAAACGCAAGGTGGGGACGGATTTCGAAGACGGAAACACCAGCCGCTTATGGTGCCGAGACGGACATCTGCTCGTCTCTAACAGTCGGCACGGAAACTCTGCTGCGTCTTGCAAGCTGAGGACACATGCCCCCCAATCCTGCCACATCCTTCAGCAACAGTCCTTTGCTACCTCTACAAAACCACTTAGTAGCACGAGGACAATTCACAACAGATTATGGGGACGAACAGAAGTGACCAGATTAGAGAGTAGGTTACATATCTGCTGTGTTCTAAGGTGACGCAGTTGGATGAACACGCTTTATATACAGTAAACAATAGCCACATAATGAGCAGCGCTGTAGTATGTCGAAAATATGGCCATCGACAACGACCGCTGGATTATTACAAATGAATCAACGCACTCAAATTAAGCATCTCCCAAGACACACTGCTCAGAGACTGGTGTCAGACAGTTCCTGTGTCCTCTCTGAGATCCTTATCCAAGCTGAGAGTCACCAGTCAGAGAGTGGTGCCAGCAGCTAACAGGAACTTGCGGGCCAGCCGTGAAGGAACAGACAGCAAAGAGAGGCCGGCTAATGAAACAAACTAGCCAGGGTATTTGTTTCAGGGAGAAAAAATTAATAAGCATGAAAAATAATAATCCCCTACACTGGGCCACATGCAAGGCTTTTTTCCCTTTTTTAACAGCCGCCCAATTACTTCAGGGAGAACAAAAGGCAGCAGTGAAGACTGTTGAAATTGGTTGAAAATGGGGAGAATGCAGCTCGCTCCAAGCAAACACCTCAGATGCAATTAAAACCACGCTGGCTACATCAGCTCCCTGTCTGCTGCGCCTCCTGCTAGGGCAGAGTAGTGGAACCTGGCCTCCTTACCTGGTTAATGCCAAGATAGTGGATGTGGGCTCACTTTTCTCAATTGTCATAACTCCTGTCAGGGCATCAACGGATGTTATAAAGAAAAAAATGGTTCTGATAAAGTGAGTCAAGAAGTTGACCTATCCTGATTTAGACATAAAGTTACTGATTTCTTTAATGGCATCAGCTTAACCTTTTAGTCATCTTTTCAGGCAATGACACCTTTGGTTTTAGAGGGAATTCACGATTCAACAATAGAGAATGATGGATTGGACCGGCACATTGTGTTTGATTAAGGATGCCAACACTACAGTGTGCGCAGCTCTGTTTTAAATAGATCTAACGTGGGTTGAAGCGAGGCCAGAATGTGGTTTTATATAGGAGGGTATGATGAGTATGACTCGGCCCATGAATTCAGAACCATTCAGATAATGACGCGCCGACAGCAATGTGTGCTAAATTCCATTAAGGCGTCCTACAGAGCCTGACCCATCTGCACAACCGGACGGGCGGGCAGGCAGCGAAGCTGGCAGTAGCCTCTGGTCAAATCCCCACCCATGCTAAGCACAAACTGCTAAATAAAGCTCACGTCAGCCACTCCGCCTATCTAGGGTTCCTAATGACTTTGCGTGCCTCGCCTGGTGAAATGAAAACAAATCATCAGGTGGCCAGTGTGTCATAAACGTCGGCCTGGCCTCCAACAGGTGCAAAAACATCGTCTGGATCATTAGCTGGTTGAGAAAAGTGCCATGTAGCATTTGCTCTTTCTTTCACTCTCTCTTTCGTCTCTCTCTCTCTCTCTCTCTCTCTCTCGTGTTTTTTCCAGTCCTCCTTTTTAGCTTTCCTCTAATTGTCAGGTTAATTAGGAGGACTGGCAGTGCTGGTTAAATAGCTGCTCCTTGTCTCCCACACCCAAGCAGCCGCAAGCTGAAGGTGCCACGTTGACAGGGCCATTCAGTTACGCCCAATGGTACATAACACGCAGCCTTCACTACAAAGAAGGCCATAGAGGCCAAGGCATTTCTGGGCCTTGTTAGACAAGCACCTTGATTGGCTGGTCACACGAGCTGAGAGCTGGCTTGTCACACTGCCTGCTCGTGTGAGGTTACCCGGCTCTCATCACACTCCGCAGAGCATGAGTGGTTTGATCCACTTTTTCCTACTGCTAGAGGGATGAATAAACACTGTGGAAAATGTCAACAAGACTAGTGATGATGCTGAAAAGGTGTGTAGATACACATGCTTCCCGTTCTCTTATAGCGTCTTACCCAACAGAACAACCAGCATTAGTGAAAACACAGACTCACCACTTACCTGATCATCACCAAAAATAGTGATTTTCACATCATCACTACTGAAGTTACAAACCTCCAGAGGAACCTAGTTTGATTTTGGGAGGCGTTCAGGTAGGTGCCAAATTGTTCATAGCAAAACAAAACTTTCTAATATTCACAATTTGTACAAATTAAGAGTGGTTATGAAGAGAAATCAATTTGGAAATAGTCGTTTGTTGGGGACAAAGGCTGGGACTCATGCTGGGAGCTGGTCATAAAGTATTAACCGTTATAATTATCCTCCATATTTAGTATAATCTTAAATCTTCTGCCTCCAAGCTAGTTTTGCTCTGACACATATGCTGGTGTGAGTGAAAGGGATGTTGCCACAGAGTTGTGTGGGGCTCCTAAGCCTTGATGCTCTAAGTAGGGGTAAATCAGAATATAAAGGTCAAATTAAAACAAGTGAAGCTCTAATCTCATTGAGGCTGAAATCATGGTACCTTCATTTCATGTCGTTTCACACTGTTTTGGAAAATAGATAGCACTGACGGCAGCTATTGTGTATACGTAGGCAGCAAGTGTTGGCGGATTAGCGATAAGGGAAAAAAGCTAAGAAAGCTTACCTAATACTCCGAGCCGGTAGTTCACGGTGATGACGATAACATTGCCGTAACTTGCCAAGATGCTGCCGTCAAACATATTCCCAGTGCCTTCCATGTAGGATCCCCCATGGATGAACACCATCACGGGCTTGGGGCTGCCACTTTCACGGATGTCTGCAAGGAGGGGAGAGAAATCATTAAAGGACAAATTAAAGCCGACAGCAGGAGATGCTATCTGAATTGTGGACGCTTTGCTATTCTCATTTGTGGCACGTTGACATTGCTTTGAGAAAATTTCTGCTTTGCGCGTCAGACTGCTCATTTCCTACATGACATGTATGACACGTTCCTGGTGATTGAAAATTCTTTATTAATGCCTTTTTTTTTGCTTTCAGGAAATTTGATGGACTCTTTTTAATTTTGCTTGTATTTTCGGGCCAATAAACTGTCAGAATTGAATAACAGCAGATATATTTAAACTGACATTTCAATATTTGTGGCACAGGTAGCTAGTTTTATCCTTAATTTTTTAATCAAATGAACAAGACTGATCCAAAATATTTCCCAATAAACACTGAAGAAAACTTTTGTAATTCTATTTTAGCTATCCAACGTTTTTATTTCAACAATGTGTTGTGCTCACTGCTTACTGAACTTCATAATGATATCAGCTCAATTGATTCTTTGCAGTCTTTTCAAGGGAGGACATCTAGTTTGGGGCGCTGGTTTAGAATTAAATAGGGGATATGGATGAAGGAAAAAAGCGTACAATTACTTTCATCTTCCACAAAGGAAGACAGGCTTTTCATCTCGGGTGAAAAATATCTACATACAGTACATGTTCAATATTTTATTGATGTTTGGTGTTGAGGGAATCACTTGCAGGAGGTCTCAGTGCTGAGGAAAGTAATTAAATAGTGAAGGAAATAGGATAGAATCTTCCAGATTTTTGTCTCTAAAACGAGGCCGTATTTGCCCATCTGTGTTCTTTTAGTTGATTTTCTTTCTCCAACTCTCTTTGCTCTCTTTCATTGTCAGTGAAAATGAAGGCTCCTAGAGAGGTAGAGAGAGAGAGAGGAGCCGAGTACCTCTCATCTTCTCAGTAGGCAATGCACCATAACTCCTATATTATTGATTAGGACGGAGCAGCAGCTGTGTGTGTGTGTGTCGGTGGACTCATAGTCCTATGCATGCGTGTTTGTGTGTGTGAAAGCATACATTGGTTTCTGAAGAGTAGAGAGAGATAAAATAGAGGGAGAACGAGCGAGACATCCGGAGGGCAAATCTAGATAATTTTTTTTGAAATGGGCCCTCAGAATCCTAAGATCTTTCATTTGAGTTGGTGAATTAATTGAATCACAGAGGGGCTAGGTTCCTGCAAGTGTGTAAAATAGCGCAGCAATGAGCCGGGAGAGTAATGCGTTATCTCTCCAGATGCAAAAATAATAGTAAGGTAAATTATGACATCCGTTAAGGAAGCCAGAACTGAAGATTAGCTGGAAAGAATGTGTGTTAGTGTGTGTCAATACACGCGTGCATGAGTTTTATACATCCGTCACCCGCCTCTAACTCTTGGGCGGATACCAGCAGAAGATTTAACTGACGCACATCTGGCCAGAGAATGGAATGGCCGAGTACGTTCTGTCTGGTTGCCTGTTACATCCTTCATGTCGTTCACTGTCCTGTATGCCTTTTGCCATTTTTATCACTTCATCTTCGTCAGAAACAAAAAAGGCAACATTCAATTTCCTTTGGACGCACTTCAGTCTTCTCTGACAAAAAAAGAATGCACTCTAAGGAATAGAAGTCAGGGAATCTTGTGGGCTGGTGTAATGGAGTTAACAACGTAAACTGGCGTCCATTTTACTGGATTGATGAAGACCCTGAGATTGATTCCACTGGCTCCTCAGAATAGGAGGAAATATTCTTAGCTATGTAGTCTAAACTGGGCCCACTAATCACAGGTTGGTGCATCCCAGGTGGAAACCATAGTGTGTAAGGTTCAGCCTAGCTGGAGGTAAATGGAGGTATGTGAAGACAGGTGCTCGCATCAGAGAGGACTAGCTGTAGAAGCACTGCACTCCATCCTTCCAATGCCAGCCTACATCAGGATGACCTTACAAACAAGATATGAACAGAAAGCTTCTCACAATTCTCCTGGGCTGAATCTTCTGTCCAGAGAATTTGGCAAGGTTTTAGAACGACCGCCATGTTAGCTCACAGTACATTGTGTAGGTGTAACAATGGGAGAGCGCCACTTATAATTCCCTATGAAATGACCATCTGTAAAAGTGCAAAAAAAGTGCAGAAAACATCAATAGATGTTTTTGATTGGTTAGCATTCGGGATAATGCACATCCAGTAGGTATTGCGTTGTGCTGTGGATACATTGCATATTTGTATGACCAGAAGGCAGTATGCTGTTGTTAGTCTTGCTTTGGTTTGTTTTTTATTCTATATCTCTGTCCTGTCCAGAGATTAGATGTCCAAAGATCAACTCCAGTGAGACGGCAAGCCGAGTGGTCCTTGGGACACTTCATTCACATATAAGAGTGTGTTGGTTCTGCCAGTATATTGTCTTTTGTTTTAAAGATTTGAATTTGTCTGGCCTGGATTCTTCATCAAGTGAATAGGCCTACTTCAGTGGCTTGGTGGGATTTTGCTGTGTATTTGTGCTGCTAATCTTTTGATGTGTGTTTTCAGGAAATCGCAAGTTGCTTCAGATCAAAGACAGCTGCTGCGGTCCTAGTTTAGTTTCCTGTAATTGGTGCTTATTTCACCAGTTAATACAGAAGATGTGCATTATTTAATCTGTGTTCTATCTAAAGTAGGAAATTCACCTTCTCACTTTCCCTGTGAATAACTTCATTTTGAGGTTACTTGTGTTCTTCCTAAAGGCTTTTACATTTCTGCAAGGAGCCCATTTAATATTTGCCTTGATCGCTGTGCCACAGTGAAGTTGAATTGGTGTAAAATAATGATGAATATGCCTCGTTAAGAAGGAACTTTGTGATCAATACATTGCAGGTCACTGCCCACATCGATCCAGGAACATCCATACATGTTGCAAAGGAAACTTTTTTTAAACACAACTGAAGGTGACTGGTGTTAGTATTGATCAGGGTATCCAATTCCCCAGGGTTGGAATAGCACTATCTTTTGTTTAAGAGCATTTAAAAATCATGCAAAAATGTGTTACAGTTTGATTGAAGTGTTAATAGTTACTAGTCTCTTTTAGGTGGGATGCAACATGTAAAAATACAAATAAAAAAATCAAAATAATTCAAGCAAAAGCCTACATTAGATTATAATAGGTTATGTACGTTGGAATGACGGGAGACATTAAACATACTCTCTTAAAACATCAAGCAAAAAAGACAAAAACTACGAAGAAAAAAAAATCTTCACGTTCAAAAAAGGACAAGAAATGTAAGAAAAACAAAGAAGAAAAAATTGGAGGGTTCCTTGTCATGCAAATCAGTTTGGCATCAAAAAATACCTTCATCCTCCGCCCCGTCATTATCACCTAAATCATCATCATTGTGTTTCTTTGTAAGGGGACCTAGGATCAAAAATGGAGAAGATGGAGGAAACAGAGAATACAAGAATGCAAACCTTAAAAACGCTCAAAAGAGAAAGAAATATTAGGTTATTTTCCCTGTGAAAAATCTGACTGAAAGAGAAACTGAAACAGAGACTGAAACAATTACTCAAAACAATTTGATACATAGACTGCGGTATATGTGGAGCTTGGAAGTTACAAAGTACTGACAGAACAAGAAGGGTCTTCAAGTTCAAAATAGGACCCTTTTTCTCAAAAAGATTCAAGAATGTGGTAAAAGGGAAAGGGTGTTGTCAGATCAAAGCTCTGTCATGTCATTCTCACACCTCTTTCCCCTATCTTCATAATCATATTTGTTAACTGTATATGATTACCCACAAGGAGCCAAAAACAATATTCTCTGCATAATTTTGACTCAACGTGTAAGGTTTGTGTAACCTTGTGTTCCAGTATATGTTGCCAACGCCTGTAAATGTCAATGGAGAGTAAACGCTAAAAGAGAATACGCAAGATTGAATCATCAGTGGACTAAAGAAATATTTCAGCCTCCTGAAGTAAAGAGGATTTATGCTAAATGAAACCTACATAAATGGAGTTCATTTCACTGCATGATCACAGAGCCAAAATGTAAACTAGGAAAAAGCAAATGTATTAGTTCTAAGTAGCTCCAAACACACACAGAGGTTAGTTGCTTAAGTCTCAATAGCAAAATAATGTAGCAGAAAATAGCTCAGAAACGGCAGCAGAGTAAACGAAAATGAGCAATTCTTCACAAAACCCAGATAAAAACAACCTTGATTTAAGGATATTAACCACCTTGAATCTATAGAATGGTTGTTAGGAGGAAGGATTGTTGTCATATTTCACAGTGGATTTTTTTTTCTCAAAGTTGGCAAATTACCTGTTGATCTTAAACTTAGACTTGCATGTGTTGGTGACCCAAAATCCAGCACCAATTGAACAGTATAATATCTTATTGTTATGTTTATGATTTTCTAACTTAATAAATTCAATTTGAAATCAAAATACCACTCTTACAGAGCATCTGGTTAAGCTTTATATGACAAAGGATTGTTTGCTTTTCAGCAACTATAGTCACACATAATTTTTTTTACATAGCCTTAAAGTTGGTCTGGGTAAGACCAAAATGTCCTAAATATGATGACTTGGATTAAGTATTTCTCAATCATTCTTAGATACAAATGTCAAACATATGTCAACAATCCACCATACAATGTGTGAAAATCCATCAAATCACGATCTGGGTTTTATTTAGCCACAGCACATATCATATGCCGAAGCATTCGACTAAACCACAGACAGTGACACACGGACAAGCAGACAGACCCACAGAGAGACAGACAGGTACACAGACAGATAGAAGGGCGGGGCACACACACACACCGGCACACAGACACACGCGCTCAAACGCACACAATTGCAAGGCTGACGTAGCGCTGGTCGATCCAAATGCAGGCATATATTAAGGGTCAAGAATGCGAAAACAAAGACAAGCACATGCAAAAGTGAAACACAGTACAGCCAATGAAAGCATTTACACACAGGTGCACGCACGCGCGTTCCGCACACACACACACACACGCACCCCACTCCAACTCATTCTGCTTATCATTCTGCTTTAACGCGACAAAACTGGACAGGGGATCCTAAAATAGGTACCAATGAGAAAGTAATCGGACGTGACATGGAAATGAAGTTTCCTGTTCATTCTACTTAAAAAGTACAGCCATCTATTTTCCTGATGTCTTGATAGTCAGAATTCCTGATAGTCAGAATTCTAGAGCAGTAGACAAGGGAATGACACGCCTTTAATTTGCAGCAACGTTCTGCAGAAGAAAAAAGGAGGTCATTCAACAATGGAGAACATTTGACCGTGTTAACATCACATTTTCACCCAGCAGGCTTGGTGAGACCAATTTTGTGACACACAAGGCAAAAAAACAAACAGTCAACTGTCACAGTAAGGTACACTGTAGTCAGAACACATGAAACCATTCTGTTGTCCCCGGCCTGTATGGTAACTGAATTAAGATGCTGAAGTAGTGTCATACCGTGATATGACAGTGAATGTTGGATCACAAGTCAGGACAACAGCATTGGCAGCTTGCATCCGGCATCACATGTCACTACTAAACTTTCAAGTGACAGAAGGCCAGACAACACACAATGACCTCTTAACCCCCTGGAACCCTCTGGAACCTCAACACTTGTGTGTCACACCTGGATCCACCACACTGATTAGGGAAGCTCTCCTATTTTTTCACTACCTTTCTCTCCTAGGACTCTGTGCCTGCAACCATGTAGTGGCAGGCTTGAACAACGATTTGATAAAACAGTAAAGAGCATCTAGGCGCGACCAAACAGTCCGGTTGATTTAATTTCTGATGACCGATTTCTCAACCAAAGTCGTGTGTTGACAATCAGCAGAGAAGACGCATCCGTATCCACACAATTTCTATCCATTTAAACAGACGTACAGATAAGATGAACTTTCGTAAGGGCCAACAAATACATTAGCTAATTAGAAAATGAGGAGCATGTGCACGGACCGAAATGAATCAGTTCTGATTTGGTGTCCATTCTCCATGGATCAGCCTGGCCAAACCATCATGATTCCTGTAGGGACCGTGTCTACTCTGCCACAGTGCCAGTTTAGCTGGGGCCTGCTGCAGTGATGAACGGTCCACTCTCACTGCCTCTTCCCATAAGCTCCAGAGAGAAATATCCATTCTGATTGTATAACATTTTAAAATGCAATTACAGGTAAAATACCGCATTGTCCCTATGGAAGAGAGTCGGGTCTCAGCTTTCTGTAGGTATAGTAAAATCAAGATAACTGACGTATAACAACTATAAATCTTTATAAGCTCAATATAAACTATTTTACAAACAAGATCATTATAATGGCTTTGACGTACAGAACAGACACATCAAAACTAGTGCATATACGGTAGGTCTATGGGCATTGTAACAAGGCCTCTGTTAAATACATTCAAACTATGTAGGATGTTCATTGCCTATCCATCTTTATTCCCAAAAACAGTGAATCGGTCAATTTGTGTGACCATTCAAAATATATGACCACATTAACTATACAGCTGACATAGGTGAGGTTGCCAGATTTTATTCAAATTTGGATAGGCTGTTGCTCAGCATATATCGAACTCTCTCTGAATGTAGTGTGTTAGCCAATTTGCTGAGCAAACATTTAATTGATGGGACATATTTCTTTTTCAGAAGAAATAAGATTTTTGGGGGGTTGAAATGAGACTGAGTTAATTAGTTCGTGGGGCTTGGGTCCTCTGTCAGGAAGTTTCAAAGAAGTC
Organism: Esox lucius; assembly: GCF_011004845.1. Taxonomy (NCBI): domain Eukaryota; kingdom Metazoa; phylum Chordata; class Actinopteri; order Esociformes; family Esocidae; genus Esox; species Esox lucius. The sequence goes on from NC_047576.1 coordinate 17,345,966, forward strand.
CGAAAGAATCTGCAAGATTCCAGACCAGATTTTGCCCAGGTTAGAGCACAGGGATGCAGTGGAGCAACGTGGCCTCTGCAGTATTATACACATCACACAACAGAGATCGATTTGAAAAGATACTATGCCATTTGGTTTTGGATTAGTGTACTCTGACAAAAATCTTGTATTGTATAAGACAATGTCTATAGATGATTGAACAGCTATCCTACCAGTCAGCTATGAAGACCTAATACCTCCTCCTAATAAGATCCGCCCTCCTTACCTCGCTGTTTGTCGGACTGCCAAACTGTATTTCTTCATAGCTGTCTGCCCCACCACCCCATCCCCATTCTCTGTCTGTCTCCCTAGTGATGCTGTCACACAGTGAGATGATAGATTGATTTATTACTGCAGCCTAACTCTTACACACCAGTTCCAAATTAATTTCCATATCCCTCTTTCTGGCGATATTGATTTCTGTTCATCTCTGACTGATAAAGTGCAACTTCACGCTTCAGTACTCTGTAATGCAGAGAAGCAGGTGGGCCAGTCCAGTGTGGTGCAGGCAGCAGATTCTGTGGCCCCGGGCCCTTCACTCTTTACTACACTAAGAACCCTGAGGGTCCAGCAAGATAAGGTAATTAATGCTTAGAGCTCAATCGATCTCACATTATGCACACAGGCATCTGTTGTGACATATTAGTCAAGGATCTTTCGTCCATCCCAATGGAAACAAACCGACTCAGTCAATCATAGAAAGATAAGGTATTTTGGCATGTTTAAAGTGCCGATAAAAAGTCCACACTCCCTTGAACATGTTTAGCTTTTGGTTGCCAGGGCTTTAAAGTGTAATTCATTTAAATAAGGATCTTCTCAATCATCTACATATCCTACTCAACATACTTTAATTTGTTATTGTGAAAAGAAGTTACATACACACTATTACAAAATAGAAAACAGAAAAAAAAAATATTAGGTATGTCCCCCTTGTAATAACAATCCTAAATTAGTTCAGGTAATGAATCACCTTCAAAATCACACCCAAAGAGAATTGCCCCCCACCTGTGTAAAACTGTAGAGATTCAAAGCCGTTTCTGTAGGTTCCCTTTATTGGGTAGTAAATTGCAAAGCAAACACTCAACGATGAGTACCAAGGAGCTTTCAGGAAAACTCAGGGACAAAGTTGTGAAAAGATACAGATCAGTGGAAGGGTGTAAAAACATTTGAAAGACCTTGAAAATCCCATGGGGCATGGTGCAGATGATTAAAAAGTAGGGAAAGGTGTATGGCACCACCAAGACTTTGCCTAGATCAGGCGTCTCTCCAAACTTCAATAACCAAGCAAGTAGGAAACTGGTCAGAGAGGCTACTCACAGGAAATTGCAACTGTGACAGAGCTCCTGGCTTTTATGGTGAAGACCGTTCAAAGTGTGCATGTGTCAACAGGCCCTTCACAAATCTGGCCTATATGTCAGGGTGGGAGGAAGGAAGCCATTATTGAAGCTTACCTGGAGTAAATGTCCTTGAGTTGCCCATACAGAGCCACAAACTAAATCAAATTAAACCTGTGTGGTATGAAGATTGATGTCCATTGAGTTGGCTGAGCTTGGACAGTTTTGAGAAGTCCAATATTGCTAAATCTATGTGCGCAAAGTTGGTAAAGAGCACTGCAGACACACTACTAGGTGTAATTAATGCTAAAAGTGCTTCCACCAAGTGTAACATCACCAGACTATGTGTTTTTAGTGTTTTTTTCATAATTAAGTTTTATTTCACAAAGAAAAGAAAATCTCCCCTTCAAAGTATGGCGAACGGTGTGTTGATAAATAGAAAAAATCATCCTTTAATCTAAGGAAAAGTTCAAGAGGGTGTAGAATTTCAAATGGCACTATATATCACATCCCTTGATAAATTTGTGTATGTGGTGAACTATACAGTATACAGTGAAATATTCCAGACCATGCAGTTGGAGCCATAAAAGTTTGATTAAGAGCAGAATACACAAGAACCCATCTTTTATATGTAGTCCTGCAATACAATTGATTCCCTCATGCCAGCTGCCCTCGGGACATATATAGCACAGAATACATGTCAATACAACCCAATGCAGGGCTCACAGCTCTGTGGATATCATTGATGCACGACTCAGAACCAGGTGTTATTCAGAAACATGATGCTATGGATTATATCCACTCATGTAATGTGCAGTTGTTACAATGACATCCTGTTCTCCCAGTGATTACACGAACATTCTCAAACAACATAGTAACCTCCACCTGCATTCATCATCAAGTTATATGCTAAGCCAGATATTCATACATATCCTACTTTGTAGTCACTTGGCAAACCCTGAAAAATTTGAAAAAGGCAATCAAGTCACATGATCATCCATCAGAATTCTCTAGAAGGCATGACCGTTATTTGGAATAGGATTGCGATTGATGGTGATACAGCTGCTCTCAAAAGTATTTTTCCTACTTGGACTTTTCCAAATGCTACTGTGTTATGACATGAAATTAAAAAGGATTTAATTAGGAGGTTTTGCCTATCATCAACACAAAAATTCCCATAATGTCAAAGTGAAAAATAAATAAATTACAAATACAAAAAAGAAAATAATTGATTGCATAAATGTTCACCCCCTTTAGTCAATAACTTGTAGAGGAACTTTTTTGTTAATAAAAAAATTTCCTCAGTTCCTCAGTACAGTAGATTAATCTATTGGTTTTTAAGCCACTCCAGTTGTGGCTTGGAAAGTATATTTGGGGTTATTGTCCTGCTGGAATTTGAGTCTTCTCCCAAGTTCCATGTCAGGATTTCTCTGTACTCATCACAAGATTTGATCCAGGCCCTGACTCATATCATGATGCTGCCACCCCCACGCTTTACGGCAGGAAAGTTGTTCTCCGGATGATGTGCGATGTTAGGTTTGCACCAATCATAGTGATTATCATTGACAACAAAAAACTCTATTTTGGTGTCATCAGACCATAATATCTTCTTTCACTTGATCTCACAGTCTCCCACATGCCTTTTGGCAAACTTTAGTCCCAGTTTGGTGTAAGTTGTTTTCTTTTTGCCACTCTCCCAAAGCCACTTTGTGAAGCCCCCAGGCTATTGTTGCAGTTTGCAGTGACCCTACTTTGGAAGACTAGAACTCCTTTAGAGTTGCCATAGACCACATGGTAGCCTTCCTGATGAGTGCCCTTTTTGCCTCACATTTTTTAAGTAAGTCCAGTTCTAGACAAATTCACAATTGTGCCCTATTCTCTCTATTTCATAATAATGGACTTTCCTGTGCTCCCGAGGATATTCAAAGCCTTGGAATCTAATATCCTCTATCATATAAATATGTTCTTCCGGATTGGCTTTTAATGTTCCTTCTTCTTTTTAATGTATATTATTTTTGGAATTTTAGAAACTAACTCCCAGAGATGGGTGTAATCAACCCAAAATCATTTGAAACACCTTAATGGGTTAATTGCACAGATGAACTCTTGCACAGATGAATTATTTGGACATTGAACTAATTATGTGACCTCTAAAGACAGTTGGTTTCACCACTGCTCATTCAGGTCTGCCATAGTATTGGGGGGAATAGTCATGCAATCAATTATTTTCTGTTTTTATTCAGATTACATTTTTCACTATGATATTATTTAGATTTTGTTTAGATCAGTGGCAAAACTCTTGATCAAATTTTGATTTCATGTTCTAACAAAATAAAATGTGGAAAAGTCCAAGGGTGAGCTGTCTTTTAAACAATTTTGAGAACTGTGTGTTTTTGTGACCTGACTGCAAAATATCCACATACTACAAAAGTGTGTCTGTCTGTTGGCCTGTCTCACTGCTCATCTGCCTTCTTGTCTGTTTGTCCTTGGAAACTACCCACGGCATATGGATCTAAAAGCCTCAGCAACAGTCCTGACTTCCCCTGAGTTCTAAGCCAATCTGTCACAGTGTCGTAACAGACACCCTACTTCCGGTCAGGCCAGATCGGGAGAGGGAAACAGCATACTCAAGCCTCGCAGAAAGGTAACACATTGCATGCTGCTATAACGTGTGAAATCTAAAGCACAAGACGAGGGTGAGAGGCTAGGAGGACGTTTTTGTGTTTTCAACAGATCCTTACGAAATATTCCTGGATGTCACTATTATAAGGCTGCTGAAATTCTAAATAATAATAATGACAATAATTGTAAAACACAAGTCAATCCGGTTAGTCTCAGCTGTTTAACTGTTATTCCACTGACACATGGATATCTTCCCCGATGTTCTGTTCGCCGTCTTCCAAACAGCGATTGGTGAAAGTATCCAAGAGGCCTAGACCTACAGTACTGCACCAGGGCACAGTGTGAGATCTGCCATCGAACATGTCTTTCTTCAATAAGAATGAGTAACCTTGCCAGCATTAATATTTCAGCAGGTTACATGAATGTACTTGTACTATGTACAATGTTTTATCTTCTAATAAATGCAGACTCATGCATCCACCTTTATATACACGTATATATTCTGATTTATTTGACAAACACACAGCAAACTATGTCACTGTGTAAAACTTTAACATCAGACGCAAACTGTAACAACAGGAGACTCATGAATATTTGATTTCCGTAACACGGCTGACATTCTAATGACCGAAGACTAGGGTCTCTGGACCCAGCAAGGAAATGGTCTGACGCTGGGTTTCAAATATCAGTAGAGAATGTCAGCAAAAAGATGGCTTATTTTCTTGGAAGCGCCCCCCCCTGGGGAGAGCGGAGAGGACCTGGGGATCCAAATGTCACGGCGCCTTTGGATTGTGAAGGTGCTGCTGCTCATTAGAGCCAGCCACTGACAGGATTTAAAGGCAGGTAACATCGCTGCGCGCGCGTGTGCGCGAATAGAAGGGGATTTCATTAGGAGCTGTCAGAATGATAACGGGGACATAGGAAATGACACACCAGGTAATGAGCACCCTTCCTGTTGAAGGGAAGTTGACAGGGGAGGGGGTCAGCGACTCAGTGCGAGAAGAGCATAGCAAGATAAATCATCTAAAGGAGCAAGCCCTGTAACAGCTCTGTTATTGGCCAGTCTGGGCAGGACATTTCAGGGCCTGATCATTTGATCATGAGTAGTGGCACCTCCATTCGATACACACGCCAGTAAGCACACAGAGGGAAAAGATTTAGTGTGACCAATTACCAAGCAGAAAAAGTTATTGATCCAATTAAAAGTGCAGGTACAGACAATGCAAATGCAAGTGGAATCACAAGTTGGGGTATTGGCAATTCCAGCATGAATAGTTCTCGCCACTCCTCAATGTGTTACCATTCTTGTTGATTATAAAGTCCCACTCTGCGGTCACTGTTCTTCAATCTCGTAGAACACAAACATTGTCAAGTCGTTGCCTTTCTGTACCAGGCATACAAAAGCTACTGTAGTAAATTGTTTTGCAAATCTATAAATACATTTTTTTTTGATGTGGGAAGTCAGTCCACAGCCTTTTGAAACAAGTTGTTTTACACTCTACTCACTATTCTTCGCTTTTTTAAATTCAAAACAGCTTGAAGTTTCCTCACTCAACATCTTTGCAGTTTTTAAAAGAATACACATCATTTTCCACAAATTGTAACAGAATGCATCTGTTTGTTCTCACTTTGATACATCAAAAAGGCTCAAGAATCAAGCATGGAGAGGGCTGTGGTTGCGTTCACCCTAAGGTTTACCATGTGAAATCTGCCGTAGATACAGAGATCAAACAAGCAACCAGACAGACACTGAGCTAATACCCCATCAATCTAACAAGTCTAAGAGGAGCTGCCACACACATAAAACAAACCTCATGAGTCAAATCATTTATTAAATATAAATATCACTTTCTGTATGATCTACGTATTCTTTTTGTATCTGTCATTGCCAGGAATGCAGCCTGCTGAAATTGGTTTGGTTTCTCTGCTCTCAACTGGGCCTTTTATGCCACAGCTGAAAGGAGATTCTCAGGGATTCTACTTAAAGATGTTTAAGTCTGTTCAAATGATGTTTCCGCACTATGAGGTTGAAATAACACTCCTTGTGTTACACTTTTCATCTAAGAGCTCTTTGAAAGAAATGCCAATCAGGTCTGTGTATAAAATTCTTCAGCCCACATGATCAGACCGGTCAAATGAAATTAGTTCAAATGAAACTCAGGTGAATTTGTTTTTTAAAATACCTTTTCTGCAGTTATTTTTTAATTTCATTTTCCAGATTTCCATCACATATAACCTGTAATTCCTCAACATTTGAGTAATATTGTTTTTCTTACATTTTGCTTTTATTAAAAAGCAGTATTTCATTCTAGGAATGTGTGTGGGTACGCAAACCGGTGCGGGTGTGAAACATTGATAAATAAAATATTTACATTAGTAAATATATGAGTGCAGCTAGTTCAGCCAGAATACCCGAGTGGGCATTGGCTCAGCGATGCATAAGCTGTTGTCAGAATCATGCCTACCACAGTCTCATCTGATATGGCGGTCTATTTAAGTTGGTCAGGGTACTCACTCTGTCTGCTACTCTGCTGGTCGTCTTGCATGCGGATGCTAAACCCACCCACCACCCCAGCCTCCACCTGATTGCTTTTGTTTCCTTCTGTGCAGGGATTGGTACTGTGTACATTGCTCATTGCCATTGGTAGTGTTCAAATAATATTAGTGTTAATGCTGTTAGTAGTGTTGTATGTACCATCTTGTGATGGCAATTAGTTACTCCAAAGGAACAGAACCTAACGCCAAGAGTGTATTGTTCTATAATAATGGTTTAAACAAAGAAGGTGGTGTGTCCTGTCTGAACTGATCAGCCTGCGCATCCTTATCTAGACTTTAAATTGACTGATTCAAACGCCTCATGAGATTCATTTCTAGTTTCTGCCGGACCATGGAAGCGGAGACGGCTAAGAAGAGCAAATGACTCTGACTGACTGATTGACTGAGTGCCTGACTGACTATCCCTTGTTAAATAGCGTAGCGCTTAGAGAAGCGGACTTGTGCACTATAGGTCCCGAGTTCGTATCTCCTCGCAGGCCAAGTGAAGTACCCATTTTGAAACTTTGCTGGTTAAAACTGAAACTGTATACGGTCATATTGCGACTGTTTCTGGCATGGGATAGTTCATCTTCAATCTCGCTAGAAATTGCTAAATTCTTATGATTATTCCTAGGAAGTTAGTAGATACTAGTAAGCTTATTTAACACAATCCTCAGTGGAGTCTAGTGATTGCTAAAACAAAGTGGTTAAAGACAGTGCCTCTCATATGGAAGACCTACGTTCAAATCTATTGAGAGCAATGACATTAATTATTTCCGGTAGATTCCACGATTCTCTCATCTTTTCACTTGATGAAAAACATATTTATCGTCGCCTTTATTGTTTTGCCATGAAAGAAAAAAATACTGTCGCAAACGCAATAGAAACATTAGTCAGTTTAACTGTATCAGTGTCATTCATGAATGGACAATTAAGTATTAAAACGGCCAGTGGCAAAAGAGGATTTGTTCAGGATAGACACAAGGCTATACTGACACCCAGCAACTGCATAGCTCAGTGTTGTAGTGGTTAACGACATAAACGTTCTATTGCGGGCCGTCTGAACTAGGCTTGCCTGGTTTCTTGTTTTTTCAAGTGTTAATTCCTCAACTTAAAGAATTATAGAAAACTTTTACATAACAATATAAGGAAATGTCCATATATCTACAGTAACAAATTGAACAATGGTGTTTCACTACATTTTCACACCATCAATTATTTTGGGTGCATTCAAAAGTACATCCTCAAAATTCAGAATGTCTTTTGGTCAATAGAAGGTGCAGCAGCTTTTGTTGTCAAATGGAAAACCTGCAGCTTCCCTCTTTTTTATTAATGTCACTAAGACACGATTGTCTCTCCTCAGTCGAACAAAATCTAAACTGTTCATATAATTTCTGTGAGAACACAAACACGGAATACTGTAGGACATCACTGAGCAATCTAAATCTCTTTTTAAAAAGTGTAAAATATACCCCCCCAAAAAACAATACATATGTGTATGTCGGTTGAATGCCCAGAGGCAAGAGTTGGTTTGAATGTGCTGTTGCTGTAATTCTACTTAGTTCCACAAGGTCATAGCAAATTAGGGATATCCCATTGAAACTTTGTCAAGAAATAGAATATGTAACAGTAGTGGGTTGTCTTCAAAACGTCACTATATGCCTACATCGTGCCACCTGTTAACTATCCAGTTCACTGCCCCTGCCCCATGACTCTGTCGGTTGAAACCCAAGATGCAGTTGAACAATGCACCCACTGCAGAACAACACACGGCAGCATGTTGATAAGACGGACGCACTCCGTCTCTAGACTCAGGCTGAGTTGTACTCTGACAGGAGTGGGACAGCCAGGATTCATCAGGGTTCTAGTTCAATCTCCAAAACCCGACACAGAGCATGCCTGTGAGACCAGGCCCTGGTGAGGGGAAGCACGGCAGGAGGAAAAACCCCTGCACCGACGGGACAGCAAACGGGCTCATTTGACAACGTATTCTATTTTCAAATCATTTTAATTTCAAAGCACTGCATTACCATGCAGCGGGAAGGGAAGAGAGGACTGCAGTGCGTTACTCTGCCGTCAACATCCCTCAGCCCAGGCTCTTCTCTTCTTTCCTCTCAAACAGCACATCAGCAGAATTAAGCATCGTTTCCCAGTAAAAAATAAAATAATGAATTCTGTCTTTTTGCAGTGTGTCTTCTGATGCCTTTGTTATGGACCTACAAATTACACATTTAGCTGTTAATCAATGTTTCTCTCCTAAAGAACCTGCATACATCCCACTCTAACTCACGGAATGCCAATCCTAATAGTTTCCAAGGGAAACCGTTTTGGGTTATGTGTTTAGGCCATATCCTTAGTAATGTTTAGAGATCATGGGGGAAAACAGTGAACATATTAAGCAAAGTATATATTTTTTTACATTACAGTGATAGGTGATGTAAAGATGCTAATCGTTATCATAGTCCTAAGTAGAAATGTGATAATCAGACATCGGTCACACCTGTTTCTGTCTTTTCCTGAATCTGTTAGAAATAAACCATTATGTGAAACAGACTACACCTCTGTCAATGGACTCCTGCTTACAGTTATAATGCTGTAATCACAGCCAAGTGCTGCAGACTAACATCCACCAAATGTGTGTGCATTACCTGTTGAGAGCAGTGGCCAACTGGCAACAAAAAGAACAGCTCCACAACATGGCCGCCACCTTGTCTTTCATAGTAATGTCAGGCTGAATAATGGATGGCTCCTCCAATTTCCCCCTTAATGTTCTCCAGGAGAAAGAGGTTGTGTGTCTATCATCCCAAGCACCTTGTTCAATCCTGTCTCATCAATGCTACGTTTAAATTCTGTCATCCACTTAAAACGAACGGCACTTTCCGGAAGAGGAGAAGATGAATAACAATGGAGCAAAGGTTAAAAGTGAACATTACATCTTGCCAAGGAGACAAAGGCATCGGTAGAACCAAAGCATCAATACCCAATGAAGATTATTTTGATGTTAATACAATTGCAGCCTTTAAAATATATATATATATATATATATATATATATATAAAGGCTAAAGTAGAAATTGAGAAATAGCATCTTAAGAGCGATAAGATGAAGAGATTTTACTTATAAGGGAGTAAAAAAAGATTTATTTTGAATTTGGATTTTCTCCAATGTTCTTATCTTCTGTTTCGGTTTCGGTTTATCAGTGAAATGTACACGAAAACAACACAACAGCAATCCCCTGATGTGCTGCAGTACAACAATAGATAGGCACAGAGGAGAAGCACTCGCTTCTTTGAAAAATGTATGTATGAACGTATGCTAATTCACCATCAAAGCCTTGTTTTTCTGCAGTTTTACACTCGCAAGGAGGACAACTATTTCCATTACGAATCCCCCATCTATTAACTCATCTATACACCTATCCACTGCCCACCTATCTAACTGTGAACCTTCTCTTTCATCAAACCCAAACATAAGTTGGTTTAGTTAAGTGGAAAGGAATCTTCACCAAACTACCACTGCCATAGTCAGGCCAAATTTTCAGTATTCTCAATCCCTGTGGCCAGCTGTCAGATGCACAGGGATTGAGGCAGTGGTAGCTACTGCACTGCCAAAATATTCACCAAACAACCACTGTCAGAACACTTCCTGTGTATCCCGCGGTGTCCGCCTATGGTCAAAATGTAGCAAACAGCATAGCGCCGAATCAATTTCCTCCATTTGCAGATCACTCAATTACATCAGCAGCACCCAAGCCTGTCTAATTAATCTCCTCCTTCCCTGTTTTAAAGTTAATGAGCACATCTCTGCAGCATTGCATCCAGACTGAACCACGCAGCCTCTCATTTGGCCGGACTGGTACAGTATTGGCTGGCTCCACTGATTGGACGAATGGGGAAACACTGAAAAAACAACATTGTGATGAATCATCCTAGATTTGTAATTAAATCAACAAAAGTCTGATTATATACGGGAAACCAATGTGAATGTACAGGACTACGAATAATCTACAGGTTACCTATATTAGGTATGGACGTACCAAAATGTTTTGATACAACTTTAACAATTTGACATGTTAAGGTTACTCACCTGAATAACATGCCTGACTGACATCTAGCAGTGACACTGCTAACCGTTGATAATGCTATAACACTGCCGCCATCTTGTCTGAATGCCAGAACATTCCAAATCTTCCAACTCTACATTATGCCACAAGCCATGTATGAATTATACGTTAAGCATGCATCAAAGTGCATTTAGTATACATACAATATATCTAGCGAAATCAAGGCAAGGAATAACTTATGCCCATACGGACATTCGTCCCCAGTTAGGAGCTTTGTACTGGGGATTAATGGAAGGGGCTTAGTGCTACATGCGAAAATTGACATCTGCATAGACGTAGGCCTATTGCACAGTGAATCGAGAACACTTCGACTGTGGGAAAAGCGTGTCATTCTTATCAGATCTACATACGGAGGGGCACACTGGTAAAAATAGCTACGACACTGAACCGCTTGCCAGCTCCAAATTCATTTCAAATCCATTTGCTGTTTGCCTTGAAACTGTATAAATATGTACCAGGGCAGTCCCTGCACAGACAAAACCTACTCTGTGGAGAATGATAAAGGAGTTGGCATGAAAACAGACGGCAGAGGGGGGTGAAAGAGATACGGGCTCACAGGGGGATGGAGGTATAGACATTGGGGGAGAGAGAGGCCGAGATACACAGATATAGCGGATAGAATGGGAGGAAGAGAGAAAGAGAGAGGCAGAGGACTGACGAAAGGGGGTTATAAAAGCAACGTGGGGTCCTAGCGTAAATGTTCTTTTAAACGCTGAGAACCCTGTGCACTCATTGGAGAATTATCAGGGTAAACGCCCACATATCACGACTCGAGGGAGGGGTAATGAACTAGTAAATTAGTCTCAGAAAGCTTTAATTAGTATCCAAGTATGAAGCCAACCCATTTATCCGCTATCCCCCCTCTGCTTTTTTTTGATGACTTGAAAAGCACAGGCCAATATAAGACAAAAGGAAAATGGATATGGATTTTCTCACGCAAGTGACCAACTGAGATGAATAAGTAGTTCATCACACAAAAATATAGAATTCTTCCCACGGAGGCATCGACCTGTTCTATAGATACATTAAAAAGCTGGCAGGAAATCGTTGAGCATACGGTCGGCTATGGATCACACGGAAGACGGTGACCGATTGATCATCTCTCGGTGTGCGATGCAATATACTGGAGAACCTGGCCAGTCCCCAGTCCCAGTCCCACAGAACCCAGAACAAGCATGGAGTCGGAGAGCATCACAACATTGCAGTATCATAAACCAACCACAAAATGATGACCTATCCAAACCAAAAGATGTTTTTTCGCGATAAAGCAGGAAGAAGGCCTGACGTTTTAGACATTTAAAAGCATGTATTTACACGGCAGACAGCTTGATAAGCAGGGGTTTATTCTGTTCTTCTCCCCAAGGAGGAGAATCAAACTGACTACAGACTCTCCCTGCAGACATGCCCGTAGAGAAGACAGGGATGACAGAGCATTCCTCAGAAGAAACACAGACAGTCTGAAGGAAGAAAAGTTGTTATTTGTGGGTTCCTCTAGTTGAACAAACAGGGAAACATGTAATGCAAAGAGTGGATCTTACAACATGTAGAGCCATTTTAACCTTAACTGTCTGTGCTATTTTAAAATTGGCATGCTAGCCCAGGAGAAGGAGAGAAATGGAGGGGATGCCGGGCAGAAGGATAGAAGGCAGCATATGTTAGATTGAAACTGAGTGCTTTGGCAAATACATACAGATGTAGGATCTTAATTTGAGACACTTTGCTAAAGCGAGAAAATAATCCTGCAGCAATAGGAAATGTGAATTTGTGATTAGAATTTGAATTAATGAAAACATTTTTTGTTAGGGCAAATCAGGTCTGAAAGTGTAAATTACACACATTAGAAGCCTCATTGAACCCATAATAAGCTACAAGTCTGCCTTTCCTGCAGTGGAAAAATCCTGCATCAACAGGATGATCTAATTAAGATATGAGATCTGTAGAGTATGTACCTAGTACTTAAACACTTGGCTCATCTTAGTCCATTGAAGAAGTCAGTGGGAAGGAAGTGGCAAAGATTGAACCAATTTCCACAGAATATCAGGGGACTTTTGACATGGCTGGCGTACATATTTTATTCCCCTGCTATTTCAAACACTCATTACTTTCACACCTCCTACTCAGTGCTACAGGTAAGCTCGGAGTTGCCATGGCAGCCTCCAGCTACAGCCCCCACACTTTGGTACTTAAAGGGTAGGTAGTATAGATTTTACTCACCAACATAGCGTTAGAGACTTAGTAATTTATTTGTTGTAACAATCTGGTTACCTCCAAAAGTAGTTATGTTTTAGGGTTTTGAAAATGAATGAACTGATTTTCATGTCTTTAGAAATACCCACAATCTATTGTGAACGTCATATGGAGAACTCATCTAGGCCTAGTCTAGGGTCGCTATCCCTGGCAGTGACCCCACTCTCCAATGGGGTCCCTGGGGGTGACTGAAAATGCAAAAAACGATCAATACATTTTCATTTCACAACAACAAACAACAGGACAAATATAAGCCTGCTAAGGTTAGCCGCTAGCAATGAACTGTGCAGTTGTGTAATTACTTCAACATACTCGGAGACTTTGCTTCTAGATTACTGGAATTGACCTTCCCTGACATTCTCAGAATTTTGGGATGAGGGAAATCGATTTTGTTTCTGTGCTTTATTCCACATGTTTCTTTCAATACAATGCTGCTGGATTGGATTCAGTATAATTATCATTACGCAAACGTTAATGATCAAGATAGAAATGTTAGCTGGCGACACAAGCAAGTGAAAGATGGAGAAATGCCAGCTAGCTAGCTTTACCACTCTGTGTTATTACTGTGTGATTAAGTTTCCCTAATAAATGCTTTCAGTCTGAGACTGTGAATATAAATGTAATGTTTTGATTTATAATTAATCTTAATCTTTGTCAAATCAAAGCTTTGCTGTTTGCATTCTCTCAACTGTCTTCATGAAGTAGTCACCTGGAAAAAATAAAAATAAAATGTGCCTTGTTAAAAATTGGTTTGAGCCTATCTGTTGTATTCTGACCAGGAAGGGTTGGTATTCTGCACAGAAGACCATCATTATGTCAGCACTGTAGTAGACCATATTATGGCAAAAACAGGCAAATAGAAACAACCGTACATCACTACAATTTTTTTTTTATACAAGCACATAGAGCACTAAGCAGATTCAAGGGCAGTGCTAACATGAGCCCACGCCCCCTGGAAGATGAATGCCAAAATAACACCCTGACAGCGAAGTTGGGTTTAAACACCTGGAGTTGAAACAAGAAAAGGAACAAGGCAAGCCTAGTTCAGGCGGCCCATGATTAGAAAGGATGAATGTTGTTGCCCTAGCTGGATTAGAAAATGGGCCTCCTGTGTGAGAGGCTGTCTTTAACCACTACACCACAAAGCTATATGTACGCTGTGTGTCGGTATAGTGTCTTGACTTTAGAAAGTAACATCACGCCAAGTTCAAATATTTCGCTAGACACCATTGAGCATTGGGTTGAACTGACTAACATTTCTTATTAAATTTACTTCCACCACAAATAGCATATATGAACTGTATGGTTTTTGCCACTTGCCATTATAACAGCTCATTTGCCAGTAATAGGCTTACTAGTCTCTACTAACTTACTACTTGGAATTGTCATAAGAACTGAGCAATCGCTAGCGAGACTGAAGATGGACTTTACACTGCCAGAGCTATTTCATTTCATGGCACAACAACGTTTTATTTTCTTTCATTCTTGAATTACATTGATACAATAACTATCAATATACACTCACCTAAAGGATTATTAGGAATACCATACTAATACTGTGTTTGACCCCCTTTCGCCTTCAGAACTGCCTTAATTCTACGTGGCATTGATTCAACAAGGTGCTGAAAGCGTTGTTTAAAAATGTTGGCCCATATTGATAGGATAGCATCTTGCAGTTGATGGAGATTTGTAGGATGCACATCCAAGGCACGAAGCTCCTGTTCCACCACATCCCAAATATGCTCTATTGGGTTGAGATCTGGTGACTGTGGGGGCCATTTCAGTACAGTGAACTCATTGTCATGTTCAAGAAACCAATTTTGAAATGATTCGAGCTTTGTGACATGGTGCATTATCCTGCTGGAAGTAGCCATCAGAGGATTGGTACATGGTGGTCATAAAGGGATGGACATGGTCAGAAACAATGCTCAGGTAGGCCGTGGCATTTAAACCATGCCCAATTGGCACTAAGGGGCCTAAAGTGTGCCAAGAAAACATCCCCCACACCATTACACCACCACCACCAGCCTGCACAGTGGTAACAAGGCTTGATGAATCCATGTTCTCATTCTGTTTACGCCAAATTCTGACTCTACCATCTGAATGTCTCAACAGAAATCGAGACTCATCAGACCAGGCAACATTCATCCAGTCTTCTACTGTCCAATTATGGTGAGCTCGTGCAAATTGTAGCCTCTTTTTCCTATTTGTAGTGGAGATGAGTGGTACCCGGTGGGGTCTTCGGCTGTTGTAGCCCATCCGCCTCAAGGTTGTGTGTGTTGTGGCTTCACAAATGCTTTGCTGCATACCTCGGTTGTAACAAGTGGTTATTTCAGTCAAAGTTGCTCTTCTATCAGCTTGAATCAGTCGGCCCATTCTCCTCTGACCTCTAGCATCAACAAGGCATTTTCTGAGAAATTGAACAGGTGTTCCTAATAATTCCTAATAATCCTTTGTATTAAGGTTGTAATTTAATAAAATCTTAATTTAACAGGTAATATTAAAATGTGTAGTTACAAAAAATAACTCAGTTAATGGCATTGTTTCATACAGGATTCTATCCTAGCGGCAGGGGCACCAACTGTTCTGAGGATCCAGTACTTACTTTTTTCTTCTTCATTGAATTGTATTTACAACAATAAAATGTTGCCCTAAGATCGACAGGAGGAATTAAAACAGCTGTTATACCTTAAGGCAGGGCCTCAAACGAAACTTTTGGTTGACACTATAATGAATGAAGTTCATTATAGGATGCAGTTATATTTTTCCAAATAATAATAATAATGTATTCCAAGTAACAAATAAGTAACAAGTAGCAAACTATATTGGGCTTGCTTTAATGCTCTCAAAGTAGTTTTTGGCCAATACATTGGTACAGCAAACTTTGATCAATCATACGTTTTTAAAGTATGAAACGTCTTTGAAGGCTGATATCCATGTTTTTGAAAAGTAGCAAAAAATCCTGTTGCTATGGTTACTCCGGTTCCAGTATCTTGAGTCATATTATTTTTTTTTTATTATGATAGCTGAGAATTAGAGGAATATATAAAATACTCAAGTTTTTGTCTACCTTGTGGGAGAAGTGGGTTAAATGGCAGCTGTTTGGGAAATACTGCTAAAAACAGATTGCTATGGTTACTGCGGTTGCAATTCCAATTTGACAAAATATATTTTCATATTTTTTTCAGATTCATGTAGCTGAAAATAGAGCTACATTAAGGTAAATCCTGGTGCTATGGTTACTCTGGTTACAGTATCTGAAGTTTGGAAAGAGATATTTATGTTATTTATTTTATTTAAATAGCTAAGAAGTAGATGAAGATATGAAACAATGCAAACAAAATCGAATCATATCCTGACAGAATGCTACTGTATCCCCAGGTATATATGGGTAATATACATGGTACCGCCGTTTATATTATGACATATACATTTTATCATAGTGTAAACGGCTGTACCATGACTAACAGATCTAACTTTTAGCCTCTCATTTGCAAAGTGGTCATAATTGCAGATATTTGTAAAAAGCTGTGTGATTTTTTGTTAAAATACTTTTTGTCTCTCTTGCTGGTAAAGTGGGTTAAATGGCAGCTATTTGTGAAATATTGCTATGGTTATTGCGTTTGCAATATCTCAAGTTTGGCTAAAGTAATTTTGGTAATTGTTTCAGATTTGTGAAGCCGAGAAGTGGACACAGAGAGGAAACACTCTAATTTTCAGTCTCATTACAAACTAGTTAAAATTTTAGATATTTGTAAAAAGCTGTCTTATATTTTGTTAATTTTGTTAATTAAATTTTTTCAAAATAATCTTATTCTTAAAAATAAATCAGATTACAATAGCTGAGAATGTGAGGACACTCACAATCTTTTACATTTTTCTCTAAGTAGTTTAAAAATATATAAAAGCAGGTGGTTTACGACTGTGACTTTCCAAAAAGTCATTCAAATGTTGGAGTCAAAACTTGACCCAGGCTATTGTACACATCACATTTGAACCTGGAACCCCTTCCATTTAAAGTTAGCCTTAATTTTAGTGATTAACAATACTGAGACGGGCCTCCAAATGGGAATACAACCCATTCAAAAATGTGCCAGATGTGCGCCTCGCTTGTCAAGGAATCTATCTCATAGCAGTAGCTATGGAGGCGGGACAGACCGAGCATGGCACATCAAAACCCCAAATGTATGTAAGATGAATGCAAATGATAACAAAGAGTTGAACTGCACGCTTGCACTTCGGCCAAAAGATACAATTGTTTTTGCAGTGGAGATTCAGCAGTAGTGAACTACCACTTCAATACAGTAGTGCAGGAAACAATACATAGCAGAACACGCAAATGTGTAATAAAATCAGTAGTTACATATGTGGAATAACATTCAAGATATCAAAAACATATCAAGAAGATATGTATATTCACAGTAATGGTTCCAAGTTCCAAACAACTTTATTACCATAGTTACATGGTATTAGCTACTACAGTATGTTGTCACTGAAGTTATTACTGCAATGGTTATATTATAATTAGGGCAACTTAATATAGTGTTACCAAGTAACATAGAGGCTTTGAGGTGCAGCTTCAGGGGATATGAGCTGTAGCGCATACCGACTACGCCTCCCTGCCTGGCATCATCTAAACCACTGCTGACAGCCTACAATCCCTTTACATCCCTAAACAGGCTGGAGAGGGACACACAATGCATCCACAACCCAAAACAACAGCGCCAGATATGAGGCTCTAAACCTCCTATGACAACGCGAAACATCAAGGCCATATGGTATACAAGACAAGCTGACAAACTGGCCTCTGGCAGTTGAGGGGACCACCAAGCTGAAACAATAGCATGGAAGCCAGGTTAGAACATACTGCTAGCCAAGGGATGGGGGGGTCTCTTCAAACACAGTCCACACTACCAGAGACAAAAAGAAACAAAACAAACAAACAAACAAACAAAATTGTAACAGCCAGTTCAGGAAACCTCTCTTGCTATTTTGATCTGTTTATCATGGTAATTCATTAAACAAAAATCAAGCGAGGCTAACAAGGCTTCCTTTATGACAGACAATTCTGACTCAAATTTCCAATTATCTTGGATGAGAAGGAGTTCTCCTGTGAGTGTGCTTCATGGTACTCCATGACCTCCCCTCAAATTGAACCGCTGAATCTTAAGCAAATGAATGTAGACGGTCTCCCATCGGACCTGAAGGGCCATGTCAAAGTTATTCAACGTCTGCCTTGCATTCATGTGGAGTCTAGCTTTCAGAGGAAGCATTTCCATTCTTCCTCTGTAGGCAGAATAAGAAGCAGCTACCAACGTTTTTTCTTTAGCTCTGACATTGTAAATACATGGTATCAGATAACATATATTGCATAACTTCTAATAATTATGTGTTTTAATTTTTCTTAATTAAAAACTTACCACTGGTATTTTATTAATTCATTTAAAAATGATACAGCATCCTATCCATCCTATCTGCTCCCTCCTGTATCACAACTGTAGAACATCTGGAGGAACCACAACACCTACACCATTGTCCACAGCAAAATGGGTACCTATAGTTCAATAGTGAGGTTTCCATAGTGGACCCAACTGATTCAAACTCAAATCCTGATCTAAACTCAAATGCTCAGATAAGGCCATCTTCTCCAGTAATTTTGATTTTAGTTATATTCTCTAGCAATACAACTCTCAGTTTGACTAAGGTGTCACCCTGATACTACGACACAACAGCTGTTGCTTGGATAAGAGATTATTCAATCATTTGGTTTCCTTGCAACATAATCTGCACAGTCCAGGCTGTTCAACACTCGATTTGCTGAGCATTCTTTTTGTAGTGATTATATGTTGTATATCAGAATAAAAAATTCAAAACTTTGGTCAAGACCCACTATGACTACTTTCAATGGTTCACCAGTCATTCACAATATACTAATATGTAGTAGTACTTGACACATATTCCTGGAATACTAGAAGTTCTGAGTGTCCATCTTTTATTAGCTTTAACACTATGGACTGGTACATTAGCACACCGTTTTTCATTATGATTGAGGGACATGCCGTACATACAAAACCTGTTGGCCTACTAAAACACAGCCAGGAGGAGTTTCTTCCACAGCTTCCCTTAAAAACTTTTACCATGCGGTCTCACGAGGGTCTTGAACCTACCTATCTATAGCTTATCTTGGGAAATTAGCCATAAAATGTACATTTTACCTGCAAGTTATTATATTTGCCTACTAATTACGTTCCTTCAAATCTCCCAACAGTACAGTTGACAAGTCCAATTGCATCCTGACGTTTTCTGCAGCAGATTACTATAATTTGTCGGATTTTGATGTTCAATTTTATTTATTTCTCATCTGTTTTAAATTAGTAAACTGCTGTGATGCATTTTAGAACCAAGATGCCCTATGATAAATAGTTTTGACCAGTAACATATCTTATTTTTCAAAAAATTACTTTGACCAGATCACCACAGGATGTACAATTTATTTACCAATTGCTTCAAAACAGGCTTTGCATATGACAAATAAATTCTCTCATCTGGATTTGAGGCTGCAATTTAAAAATGCAGTGATTTAGCTAGATATGATATGATAACAGAGAGAAAGAACAGACTATTATATTAGCTAATGTTCATTTGAATGTTGAAAGGTTATTGCAAGTTAAAAATAGGGAGAAAATAACCAACTGGAGCCCTTTAGGCAAAAGGTTTTGTTATTTTTCTTGTTATTACATAATAAGCCTATTTTGCCTTAACTTGTTTAGCTTTCCCAACAAATGTAATATCTTCGTAGCACATCTGGAATTATTCTCCTGGGTAATACAGAATAAATATGAAGATGGTTGATTTGTTGCTGCATTATAATGAAAAACACAGTGAAGAAAGGGGCCTATTTTCTTTACAGGTCATACACAAGAAACACAGAGTGACCATCAACAGCAAGAAATCACCCAACCTAGTATTATTGTAGAGTGCATCGTCATCATGTTTGTGACAGGTGCTTGCCATATCGGGCTTCCTGGTGTGTAAGACAGGTCATGTAGAACAAGCAGTCAGGACTTTGCGCACCCCGCCCCACCCATATTCTCTTAATGAAGATCTGATATTCACAGGAGGAATGGAGAGGAGAGAAAGCCGTTCGTCCCCTGCATCCAAATGTTCAGATTGTGTGCTTAAACATCAATTACGGATGAGCTTAGCCTTGATTAATCCAATCCCTTCACGAGCAGGACCAAAGACAAGAGATATCAACTCAAAATGAGCCTGAGATTCCCATTAAACTCCAATCTCCCAGCCCCAATCATTTTCTTTTCAGCACAGCTCACAGCAACTTCTCAAAAGCTCCCTCCTTGAATTATAATACATTGCAGCCCACTCTAACAGTAATTCAAATTTTAGTAAGAAGTATATTAAGGCTTCATCCACACTATTAAGCATTCTAAGTAAGTGCCTAATGTTATTCAGCTTTTTATATTGCAAGTCTGCAACTAAAATTGGAAGTCTCTGATAAAACAAATTATGCAAAATGATAATCAATTAAAAGCAATTCCAGAAAGAAAACAATAGTCCTTTGCCTAGCCCCATGAAAAAGGGCTGGAAAAGTAGAGCCACTGCTTCAGCGGTGAAGTACCTACAAATCAGGTATTGAACAAGGCGTCTTCTTCTCAGAGAACAATTAGGCCCATGCTGACAATTTTTATAAAAAGACAAGACGTACAATGAGAGACATTGACCCTGGGAACTCTTGCACCCTCTGCTCGTCTAATAGTAGATGATCTTGTCACTCAGGGAGGACGTGCATATGGCCAAAATCACGTAATAAGGGCTCCGGACTCAGTCGTCACGGCAACAGAGCAGTGGGTAAATCGCTGTAGCAATGGCCCCAAGACGTGATGTGCATGGGAATGCAGGGATCCACTGAGGCTTCCACCATCTGTGGGAGAACGGCTCCGTCGAGAGACTGGTGCGCGCTCCCGTGGCTTTGTGCACACTTACACTCAACAGTAAGCAGTGGCTGAGAGGGAACTAATAATTCCTTCTGCAAACCCATGGCATGCTGACCCTGATGTCTTGAATAAGTCCTTCAAAACCCGGAGGACAAACCACTTCTTTGCTTAGATATGACTTCCGAAAAGGCAGATGGTCTAGTTAACTAATTAATTTCAAGGTCATAATGTTAAAACATAGCCAGGATTACTTTTAGTGATTCACCTGTCACTTCCATCAAAATGGTTCTTCTCAATAAACAGTAATATATTTCTTTCCAGGATACACTCGTTTTTTCCCTTTTCCCTGAATTGCATTCTTCTTTTCAACATCTGTAGAAGTACTTGAGACATATTCTTGGAATACTACAGGTAGGCTCTTGATCATCTTTTATTAGCTATAACACTGTGGGCAGGTACAATACCACAAGGTCTTTTTTCCCTTCATGAATAAGGAGCATACAATACTGACAAAACCTGGCGACCTACAAAAACATAGCCAGGAGTATCTTCCACCCACACCTTGCCTTAATAATTTGACACAAGGCGTTTCCAAGCACTCCAATCCAATCGGACACTGTTACCTATAATCATAGCTTTAGGTTAGTCTAAACACAAAACCTTTAAGATCAAAGCAGAGTCTAAATTATTGATCCATGACCATTTCCCAAATACCAGTGCTTCACATTGCCCATATCCTACCTTAATGTCTTTCTCTGGATCTGTAGCACAGACAGGAAAGCTGATACAGCTGTAGCTGCATTAAACCAGGGCACAGCAGCACCCTGTTAACAACTGGTAGCTTTCTGATTCTGTGTAAGTGAATGAGGCGAAGGTCACCCTCTTTGGTTCAAATACACTCCCGTACCGGCAGAAAGATTCTTATTGCATGTGGCTGCCTTTCATATGTCTCTGTCATACTTTAAGAATGGGGGTGATGACGGCAATGTGCATACTCTGCAAAAACGAGATTAGACTGGTGGGGAAAAAGACAACGCCCTTCCCTTGGGTTTAGGTTAGCCTTTTGTTCTCCCACCCCATGGATCTAGGTACATCTTGGCCCTGCTTTGAGATGGAGGGGCATGACATGGTTTGAAGATTAAACCTTTGAATCATCATGCAAGATACTACACCTGGTACCGTGCTGATGTCAACACTTCCTTAGCTCTGAAGAAACGAGTCCCATTCCTTAACAACTCTGGCTTTTTAACTTTTTTTTACACCTACATGGGTGTTTCTGTCTTTGGACACAACGGTTTCTGACGCAGAACATTCTGGCAAAACAGGCGGCAATGCAAACAATACAGTGGGGAGAATTATTTGATACACTGCTGATTTTGCAGGTTTTTCCACCTAAAAAAATCCAGAAAATCACATTGTATGATATGTAAGTAATTAATTTGCATTTTATTGCATGACATAAATATTTATTACATCAGAAAAGCAGAACTTAATATTTGGTACAGAAATCTTTGTTTGCATTTACAGAGATCATACGTTTCCTGTAGTTCTTGACCAGGTTTGCACATACTACAGCAGGGATTTTGGCCCACTCCTCCATACAGACCTTCTCCAGATCCTTCAGGTTTCGGGGCTGTTTCTGGGCAATACAGACTTTCAGCTCCCTCCAAATATTTTCTATTGGGTTCAGGTCTGGAGACTGGCTAGGCCACTCCAGGACCTTGAGATGCTTCTTACGGAGCCACTCCTTAGTTGCCCTGGCTGTGTGTTTCGGGTCGTTGTCATGCTGGAAGACCCAGCCACGACCCATCTTCAATGCTCTTACTGAGGGAAGGAGGTTGTTGGCCAAGATCTCGCAATGCATGGCCCCATCCATCCTCCCCTCAATACGGTGCAGTCGTCCTGTCCCCTTTGCAGAAAAGCATCCCCAAAGAATGATGTTTCCACCTCCATGCTTCACAGTTGGGATGGTGTTCTTGGGGTTGTACTCATCCTTCTTCTTTCTCCAAACACAGAGAGTGGAGTTTAGACCAAAAAGCAAAATGTTTGTCTCATCAGACTACATGACCTTCTCCCATTCCTCCTCTGGATCATCCAGATGGTCATTGGCAAACTTCAGACAGGCCTGGACATGCGCTGGCTTGAGCTGGGGGACCTTGCATGGGCTGCAGGATTTTAATCCATGACAGCATAGTGTGTTACTAATGGTTTTCTTTGAGACTGTGCTCCCAGCTCTCTTCAGGTCACTGACCAGGTCCTGCCGTGTAGTTCTGGGCTGATCCCTCACCTTCCTCATGATCATTGATGCCCCACGAGGTGAGATCTTGCATGGAGCCCCAGACCGAGGGAGATTGACAGTCATCTTGAACTTCTTCCATTTTCTAATAATTGTGCCAACAGTTGTTGCCTTCTCACCAAGTTGCTTGCCTATTGTCCTGTAGCCCATCCCAGCCTTGTGCAGGTCTACAATTTCATCCCTGATGTCCTTACACAGCTCTCTGGTCTTGGCCATTGTGGAGAGGTTGGAGTCTGTTTGATTGAGTGTGTGGACAGGTGTCTTTTATACAGGTAACAAGTTCAAACAGATTCAGTTAATACAGGTAATGAGTGGAGAACAGGAGGGCTTCTTAAAGAAAAACTAACTGGTCTGTGAGAGCCGGAATTCTTACTGGTTGGTAGGTGGTCACATACTTATGTCATGCAATAAAATGCAAATAAATTATTTAAAGATCATACAATGTGATTTTCTGAATTTTTGTTACAGACCTCTACTTGCTTTGTAAGTAGGAAAACCTGCAAAATCGGCGGTGTATCAAATTCTTGTTCTCCCCACTGTACGTCTCAAACATACACCAGAGTACTGTTTTCAATTATATTTCAATTATATTTCAGTGTAGTGTTTCTATAACTATATTCACTTAAAGGAAAAGGCTTCTGACATTCAAATTGGGATAGGAAAGCCATGTGAAACAACATTGGTTAGGTCATTTTTGCTTGAATGGTTCAAGTTTTGTGCTTAATTAATGCTAACAAATGCAAATAACGCTAATTCAGACATTTAAGTTGGGATTGCCTAAAAATGTGAATCAAAATGTATTTGGTCTCTTCAGCTTGAATGGTTCATTTGACTAAGAATTAATTGACACTAATTATGATTATTACAATGACTAATTAATAAAAAATGTAGGAACACGTGAAACAAAGTTTGGTTCAGTCTCTCTACATGAACTGTTCAAGAGATAGCAGTAGAATTTGAATTGATGCCAATTAGGTTAAGTAATATAGTAAAAGTCAATAAAAGTTTAACAATTGGATAGCCAGGCCATGCGAAACAATGTTGGATTGTCTGTCTAGCTTGAACGATCCATGAGATACACTTTCATGGAAAATTAATACTATTTATGCTAATTGCGTAAATGTATATTTTCATACTTGATAAACGTTTAAGAATTTTAAGTCAGGATAGCCAACACATGTGAAGCAAATTGTTTGGTTTCTCTTTCATATACAGTAAAAAATATATTGTTAATGGGTTAATGAATGTTAATTATGCAAATTACGTTACTAACAAAGTCATAGTTGATACCTGTTTAAGAGTTCTATGTTTAAATAGCCGAAAAAAGTGCAACCAACTGGGTTTTGTCTCTCTAGCTTACCAGGTTGCAGAAAATTTAAGTAATTAAAGTCAATGGATGTATTAAACATGTAATTAAAGTAAAATTATTTAAAAGTTTAAAACATATAAAAAGTTGAATAGAAGCAAATCAATCTGGACCACACATTTCCAAGTTTGAATAAAAAGATGTATGCCAAAGACTGAATCTGGAACTTCTTGCTACGCAAGCCCCAGTTATAAGACTTGCCTTTGGCAAGAAACCTAAAAACCCAGGAATTTCACACTTTCTCGAGTCCCTGACATGGCTCAGAGCACACAGCCAGGGTAACATAGGAAAATACAACACTGTTTCCAAAAAAGTTGGGACGCTGTGTAAAATGTTAAGAAAAAGATGGACTGAGGCAAAGTGAAAAACCGTCCTGTGGTCTGACAAATCATAATTTGAAATTATTTTGGGGAATCATGTACGTTGCATCCTCTGGGCTAAAGAGGAGAGGGACCATCCAGCTGGTTATCAGCACACAGCTTGAAAGCCAACATCTGTGATGGTATGGGGGTGCATTAGTGCACATGGCATGGGTGACTTGCATATCTGTGAAGATACCATTAATGCTGAAAAATATAACAGGTTTTGGAGCAACATATGCTGCCATCCAGACAACATCTTTTTCAGGGAAGGCCTTGCTTATTTCAGCAAGACAATGCCAAACCACATTCAGCACATATTACAACAGCATGGCTCCAGAGTAAAAGTGCCTGGATTGCTAAATTGGCCTGGCTGCAGTCCAGACCTGTCACCCATTTAAAACAATTGGCACATTATGAAATGAAAAATACAACAAAGGAGACCCTGAACTGTGGAGCAAATGAAATCCAATAACAAGCAAGAATGGGAAAACATTTAACTTTCAAAACTACAACAACTGGTCATCTCAGTTCCCAAACGTTTACAGAATATTGTTAAAAGAAGAGATGATGCAAGACAGTGGTAAACATGCCCCTGTCCCAACTTTTTTGAAATGTGTTGCTGGTATCAAATTCAAAATGGGCATAATTGTTCCAAAAACAATCAAATTTCTCAGTTTCAACATTTGATATGTTGTCTTTGTACTATTTTCAATTAAATATAGGGATAAATGATTTGCACATCATTGCATTATTTCTTATTTGCATTTTACACAGCATCACAACTTTTTGGGAAACAGGGTTGTATAACGGGAACTGAATTTCAAGCAAATTCAAAACTAAAATCCTAAAAAGTGATAAATATGTACAATTTAGATTTGCGTCTTTAAAGTGGCATTTCCTAGCCCTCTGACAGAGCATATCAGAGCTTTTCCGTTAAAGTTAACCATTACTGAGTGGAACCAGTTTTCTGTGTCACATCTAATTAAAAGTCTGCTTATTCAAGTTGGTTGGGATCAAATAATTATTGGAGAAAAGCACAAACTATTTGTAAAGTATAAACAATCATTCTCATGATTGCTTCATTAGCTGACTAAGATGCCACATTCTGTTTTTTTAAGTTTTAAATCATCAGGCAAGTGAATCCGTCAATACCCTAATTAATTACATCAATTAGCTGAGCAGACGTGAAAAATGGGGACACAGACAATCTCTTGAGAAAGGCTCAATGCTTGCAATCAATTTTATTCAAGCAGTGTAGTGTAACTTGATGTCTCCAGACTGTCTGAATCCACATCCAGAGTCAATGACCTCCGAGTTAGAGTCCTTGCTAACTCTCACACAGGACGAAAAGACAGGCTTAGCAGCAGTTATTAGCCCAAAGTAACCTAATTAAATCTGCCACAGGCTTGCTGCTAAACAAAATTCAAAAGGGCATCGAGTGAATATGTGTCGTTGTTTATGCCTCTACTCTTCAGCCATCTGACCAATGTCACACCTGCAAACATCTGGGTATCTAAATATTCAATGAATATTAGATAAAACAGACCACTTATTGCATCCACATTTTTATATCACTGCCCACCTAAATTCTTGCACCACCTTCAAAAAACATGTCCAGAAGACCCCATGAGATTCCCAGCTTCTATAAACAAGAAAATTGAGCAATTTGGCTTCAGACGGTAGTGTAGTCATGCCGGTAGAGACATGAAAGACTGCTCTGATGTATAACTGATAAGCCCTTTGGAGATCCGCTAAATAGGATGGAGATGAAAACGCAGTGTGTTAAGCCTCCCACTTACATGGTCTAAAGGGCTCAGCTCAGAACGCCCAGCTCCAGCTCTCTGCCCAGGCTAGGGCGACTCAAATTATTACAGAAGAGACCTAGGCAAGGGCATGGAGGCCAGGGGGACACGCATTACCACTCACACAATCCAGCAGGTGAATTTAAGGAGGGGGGAATAGACTAAGCATTTGGAGTCATTAACTAAACACAGTTTGCTGGTATTTGCACTGAGCTTCAGCTCTAGATGAAATGGCGCAGTTGGAGTAATTGCCTGGCTGGGGGATCGATTTATCAACTACCTGGTAGCTGGCAGCATACAAAGATAAACAGCAACACTTCTATTGTTGGAGTAATGGGGTATGTGTGTGTGTGTTGGGGGGGGGGGGGTCAATACTAGAGCCAAAGAGACCTGTTGACAAAATTGCATCAGAGATACATTACTTTCAAGTGTAAACTGATGAAAATGTCTATTGTCGCTTATCTCCTTCAGAGGTAACATGAAACAGTTTTCCGCCATATACTCTCAGGTGTCTAGAATAGTGAGGTCTAAAGATGTCTAGCTCAATGCATATGGAAGTGGAATGAGCGCTGCATATAAAGTCTGGTTGTTTAGGTCTTCCAGCTCCTTAAAAAAAAAAGAAAATAAAGAAAAACGTTGTCACTTGCAAGCAGCTATAAGTGTTTCACACTGGCACCGAAACCATTTTATCACCATTTTAGCACGACAAAGTGCACCAGCAAGCACAGCACACAGCACATGGTGCACGACAAAGTGCACCATGTGAGCTACCAGGTAAATGGCACTGTCAGTGACTTTCTACACCTTCTAGAGCAGCAGTCCAGCAAAAGTTATTCATACGCAAAGTATCTCATTGCTAGTGTGAATTAAAACATTTTCCTTTATATTAATGTTATTTAAATTAAAAAGTTCTCACAACAACTGTTGTGGTCTAAATAGGCTGTAAGGAGAAAGCATGGATCATTTCTATGAGTTGATAATTGCTGTGTACTCCATTCTCTCTAGGCGTGCCAGGATTGTAGGGACCCTTCTCAGGGGGGAGACCGTTAATGTGGTAGTTTGTTAAGTAGAACAACCTTATTTTGTCAGTCAATCCAACTCCACAGAGTGTGGGAGGATCAATTTGATGATGGTTAGACCTGCAGTTAGAAAAAGAATTAGCCGGGCAAATCATACAGCACAATTGAGAAATCCATGAAAAGCATTAAATTACCAGAAAATGCAAAACAAACAGGAATCCCACCTCTTATTTAAGACATTATATACATAGTTGACATCAGTCCTTAGATCTTAAATGTCTTCATTCAGAACCAATAGTCATTTGAAATCAGCAAGGCTCCACCCACAAGCTAAATTACTGGAAAATTGCATGTCATACAGCAGGTTGAGACCAAGAGCATAACGGTGCTTCAGACACAGTGATAATAATCCATTGGTTTGAAAGGGACGAGGAGGGGGACGGATGAGCTACAAATGCTTAAGTCGTACTAATTGCTCTTTAGAATAGGAGCTGATAAAACCGTGTGGGCTGTCTGCAACCACAAAAAGGCTGGTTTGAGTAACACTATAAAACCTAATTATGCTTCACAAAAGCAGCCCGTTCCATTTGGAATAAAAAAAGAGAACCCAGAGCAACAACGCCAGTGCCATTAACAATTAGTCTCTACCGCAGCTAATTAGACAGGCAAGATAAAAAAAAATACAGCCTCTAAATTTAAACTGAGGACCCCTTATATTCTCCATACCTTCTCTGAAGCTCAATACTCACAGCTAATAGCATCTAAAGATCCCTAGCATCAAAAGGCAACTCGCTGCTGAACACAGGGGGATAACATTTCAGGGATTTAGTTTCCCTTTCCATAATGACAATAAACTCTTGTAATTAAACGAGCAGGTTAGACAATGGCCAGCTCCCCTGAGACTGAATGCTTCTCATGGGACAGAAGTGCATAGCAGTATTGAAAATCCATGACCAAAGGATATCTTTTTAAAATAAAAAGAAATCAGGTGATAGACTGCGCCGAGCTTTCAACAAAAGCTCCCTAGATCTGGCATGGGATTCTGGGTAGTAGGTTTGACATGAATCTATGGGGCCCTTGTTCACCATTAAGAGTATTTGCTAGAGAACAGAAAAGTAATCTCAAAACAGTTATGATGATAATGATCAGTAAACGAACAATTAAATTTTTAGGGGAACATTAAAATTGACAAGACTATGTCACCTCCTCTTGTGTATTCTTTGCAGATATGGATGAAGAATAAATGTAAAGTACTTCAGTCTCCACACTGTAACAGTAATTAAATCATTATCATCTACCCAAGTGTGTTGGTAGTGGAGGACAGGGCAGGAGTACTGCACCTGGGTCCTCAGGGCACAACTTCCTTATGTTTAAACAATATGATAGCATGTACCATGTCAAAAATAGAAACAGCAGCAGTTTTATAGCTCATCTTATGCCACTGGTCACATTTTGTAATGAGACTGAGAGACAATTTTGCCATTATAATGCACATTTCCTGCAATTCTCCATATTAAAGCTAATACAATTTTTCTGTTTTAAAGCTAATTTCCTTAAATTCTACACATTCTGAATGCTATTTGGGCCCTGCTTAGCAAATAATAAAACCCAAATCTTGCAGTAGGCTACTTGTAAAGACCAACAGATAGATTGGAGACTTAGACACTTACTACACTATCCCTATCCAAATACAGAGCCCAATAAATACTGAAGTTTGAACAATCACAAGTTGATACCAGCTAGCTATAAAACAGGACTCCTCCTGACCAGCCACACACTTCAAACCCGTTCTATCAAGCTCTTTGCCTGCCAGTGGTTCTGGTGGCCAGATTGTTCCCCCTAACACTGCAGCTCCCATCCAACTCCTCCAGATTGTTTTCACCTAATTTATTGCAGAGGGCACAGGGTATTACATCGGCTTCTGGCAATAAAACATGTGCTGATGATGTCATCATTCGATGTTGGGGCCGTTGACGATGTCCCTGTGAACTCCTCAAGTCCCTCCATTTGTCAACCACAAATTATCTGCTACAAACATTCGAGGCTGGCCCTAGCCTTTCAGGAGCCCTAAGCAAGATTTAGTGTTCTAAACATTTTGGCAGAATGTTAAAGCACATTTTCGGCATTTCTACTTCAATTTATTTCACGACTTATGGAATTTGAATATCTGAATAAGAATGACTAACAAAATGAACAATGCATCACTGGAGGTTAGGACAGCTGTCCATGTGTCCATTGAGCCTGGTATATAAATATAATAAAAAAACACTGTTAGTTGACAATTCTAACTGTGTGTGACTGATAGTAAAATAACGAGAATTGCTTTCTGGGGGTCCAGGTCTCCACTTTGCAGGCTATATCCACCCTAACAATGGTCCCATCAAATGTGGTGTTAGGCATTATAAAAGGACAGACCCGCTGGTTCGGTTATTGGATCATGAAATGTTTAGCCCTTTTTGGGTTTGAACTCTTATACAGAGCAACATACATTCTACATTTTCTTCAATACTATACTTTTTTTTTCAACCTAGCTCCTCATTGGTATAGAGACCACAACCCTGCACTGCAAGGGCCATGCTCGAATGATTGAGGTAGACGGTACCCCTGTTAAGCTGTATTACTAACCAACTGGGAAGTTAATAATAAATTACAACACACCCCAACAGGTATGTGCTGGTGGAACACTTGTCAATCATCCATAAACCATGACTTTGGATGTCCCCTACTAGGGGAATAACATTAACAACGCTTTTGGCAGTTAAATCCCCCAATAAAATATGAATTATAATAAAGTAATCAATCAAAATTGTTTTTGAAATCTTTGTTGTGTTTACAGGCGTCATACTGTAGCTGTACTTTTGAGTTAATGGCTGATGCAGCACGTTGGCCACTAGCCAATCAGCATTCCTCAACAAGTTCTTCAAATGCAGATAGTTCTCCCCTTTACAGGGCTGTAAACAAAAAAGCTTTAGCTACTACTGGTTTTCCTGAGACACTTCCTTGTTTTATAATGCCTTTCTCAGGATAAATTGCTAATTGCAAAGTGGGGTGGGCCCCTCAAAATTCCCAGAAGATATTCTGCACTAAAATCTCTCATCCAAATACCTGCTGCTGCAACAACCACATCTGTCTTATGTGATTTCCAATCAATCAGAGCAGTGTAGTTAATCACTATGGTGTTAAATGCAAGAAATCCAAGCAAAATAAAACACTCCTGTCTGCTCACTGGGGGGTTTACTAGTCAAATCCCTCACCCTTAGGCAATTCTGTTCTTAAGGCCTTAGAAAAGGAAACATGCTGACCCAAATGAACTCTTGCAATCTAGTCTCTGAAGTATTAGATTCTAAGCTGCAAATTTGCACCCAAATACATTAATCACTAGCTTGATCTATATGACTTAAATAACTATCTTGACTGTGCCTGTTTTCATTTAAATTAAATCCTCCATATCTGCTGCATTCTGCATACAACACGCAACCATGAGTCTATATGACTGTATTACCACTGAAAAGTTAGGAGTTGGAAACTTATGAACACGTTTTTACAGTCACCTCCAAAGTGAACGGCACCCTTGATAAAGATGAGCAGTTACATAAAGGCAGAAGGTACAGGAGTATTCAGTCCAAAACAAACAGGCTACGGGACAGCTTCTTCTCACAGGCTGTAAGGCTGCTCATCTCAGGAACCTCTTCTTCCCTTCCATTCATAGTCCATGCACACCCGTCACTTCATATCATGCACATCTGCCACTTATATCATGCACACCTATCACTTTTACATTGCACTATAGTTGTATAGTTGTATAGTTGTTATTGTTGATTTCTGTTTTTGTATATTGTTATTACTGATTGATTGTGTTATCTTATTATTTTAAATTATAATTACTGTTACTTTTTAACTTTTAACTGCACTGTCGGGGAGTAGGAAAACCAAGCCTTTCATTGCTGTAACTTGTTATTGCAAATGACAAATAAACCTTTTGATCTTTGAACTTTAATAAATAATTCCTTATTACAGTGTAATTACACATCTTCTAACAACATAACACGCACTGTAATTAACTGTAATAATTCATAGTTACATAGTTAATAATTCATAGTTCAATATACAACCAACATCTAACTGGCGCAATTCAAGACTAATTTCAGAGGTGTAAAAATTACTACTTGTTGCAACCACGCTTGTTACAAATGCTTGGAACCTTTTTCGGCCTACAAAAACATCTGATTGACACAGCACAGAAAGTGTCTGAAGTACGTTCCCCAGGCCAAAGTCAAAGCTTTAATATCAACGCATGGAAGATATGTAACTGAATGGAAACGAACAGGAGGTTTGTATGTACTGTGTTGTATTTGTTCATTATACTGTTCCAAGTGCTGCACTGGCCTGCTATTCTCATCTCTCCCCAGCATGGGTCATGTGCAAGAGAAAGGTGCAACATGTCATCGGTCAGTTTAGAAGTAACTATCTACTGATAGAAATACTCTTTCTGGGCCTAACCACTTAAGTGAATGTTTGCTCATTTCACATACAAATCATGTGCTATAGGTAGGGTACGCATTAGAGGAGAAAAGAGGAAAACAGTACAGTAAAGTAAATTGTTCTGATTTGAAACTGAAACTTTAGAAAAAGGCCTGTGTGTATATGACTTTTTTTTTTTAAATCAAAAAATTTGCCTCTAACCAAAACCTGTGTTGATGTGACTCCAAGACGCATTTCTTTCAGGACTCTCACGTCTGTGGCATGAGACAGCTGAGTTATGTCCACACCTTGGTGTCCTTATAGTAAAACGACCCTGCTTGTATATAGGAGCGCAAATAATGTGCTATATTAGGCAAACTGAAAATAAATAAAAAAACGGACCATCCAAAGAACAGGGGCTAGAACAAAAAGGCAGTGGCTATTTACATCATTTAAAAAATATATTATTTCTAATAATTTCTCTATGATAATTGGCCTACAATGCCTCTCCCAAATGTAACAGTTGCATATGAAAATGTTCTATTTAGAATAAAATACACCTAGGTTAACCTATTTTAAATTAGGCCATCATCACTTACTCACTGTCAAACCTTTATTATAGCCTAACTAATTATTCAACTTTGAAACGTTGCCGCTTCGTGCCAGCTATTTGATTGATGATTTCCAATCAGTTTCAAGGGATTGTGCATTTCAATCGTTTTTTTCATGAATTGCATTTACATTTTAGTCATTTAGAAGATGCTCTTATCCAGAGCAACTTACACTAGCGACTGCATCCATTCTCATACTTTTGTAATTTATTCATTCATGATTGAACGATGTAAGAGAACTACTGTATCATTTCATTTGAGAGAAGAAAGTGTTAAGAAGCTCCACTAACACCTGCAATCCGTTTCCATCATGGATTAGTGGTGTACTTTATTGAGTTCTTAGTATGATATATATATACACATATATATATTTATATACATATGCATGCATTTATTGACCTGCTTGTCTTTCACGTGGCCCAAAAAACATTCACGTAGCCCAAAAGGTATAATCTTCACCCAGCACCGTCAGAAGAGTCCGCCTGACCGCCCCTCAGAGTCTGGTTCCTCTCCTAATTTTGGACCCTCCTAGGGAGTTTTTCCTAGCCAAAGTCCATTACCTCTTGCTGAATTGGTGTTTCAGGATGGGTATCTGCAAAAGCACTTTGTGACAACTGTTGGTGTAAAAAATAATTTTATAAAATAAATGTGATTGATTGATTTATAGGAGATCGTCAAACAATAGGACCAGAGAGCCACAACCTTCTATTTAGATTTACATGGGCTACAGATAGAGGCTGCAATTATTGTGGTAAGTAGGGGGCTGACATTTAAGGGCTGTGACACCCGCAGTTAACTACAAAAGATTATGCGATTAAAAGCAATTAATAATTTCAATCGTTTCACAGCACTATTTCATACATAGATCCACTGTAGCGTGGAACCTAAGACCAATCATCAGCACCAACCCAGCATGTGAGTAAGGGCCAGTCAGGTACAACCTGTGGCACCTATCGGGATAATTATCTCCCACAGTCCTCTGCAAAATAGGTGTTTGAGGAGGCCAGTCTAGAAGAGACCGAACCACCGTTGTTTCAAAGGGTTAAGCAAGCAGAACAAGACACTCACAGGCTGGAGCTGCCCCCCCCCCACTGCCTTCTGTTTAGATAAGCTTTCATTTGTGCCACAAGTGTTAAGCACCTGTAGTGGACTACTGTACACTGCTCAAAAAGATTAAGGGAACATGTAATCATCACAGTATAACACCAAGTCAGTTTAACTACAGGGAAATTAATCTGGAAGCATAAGCGATTTTGAATCAATGTCACCTGTTTTAGTGCAAATGAAAGTGACAACAGGGGCACTGGAGAGGCAACAGCAAGACAACCCCCCAAAAGGGAATGTTTTTACAGGTGGTGGCAATAGACAATTGGTAATTCCTTATCCTTCCTGACCGATTCTTCTCTAGTTTTGTGTTTTGCTACTGTCCTTGTCACCCGTTCAGTTTGCACAAGTAGTCCAGCTCCTTCAGGATGGCACATCCATGCGTGCCGTTGCAAGAAGGTTTGCTGTGTTTCCCAGTACAGTCTCAAGAGCATGGAGGAGATACCAGGAGATGAGCTGAAACACAAGGAGAGCTAAACAGAGCAGTAGAACGGCATCAACCCAGCAGCAGGACTTATGTCTGCTCCTTTATGGTGAGGAGGAACAGGAGGAGCAATGCTAGAGCCCTACAAAATGAAAGGCTCTGTGAGGGTGGCATGAAGGCCTGACGTCCCCTAGTGGGACCTGTGGTCACAGCCCAGCACCGTGCAGCTCGACTGGCATTCGCCAGAGAACACCAGAATTGGCAGGTCCGCCGTTCGTGCCCCGTTCTCTTTACAGATGAGGGCAGTTTCACACTGAGCACATGTGACAGACGTGAAAGAGTCTGGAGACGCTGTGGCGAACGTTACGCTGCCTGCAACATCATCCGGCATGAACGGTTTGGTGGTGGGTCAGTGATGGTCTGGGGAGGCATACCCTTGAATGGTCACACAGACCTCCACGTGCTAGCCAACGGTACCCTAACTGCTGTCAGGCATCTAGATGAAATCCTCAGACCCATTGTCAGACCTTACCCTGGTGCAGTGGGCCCTGGGTTCCTCTTTGTGCAGGACAATGCCGGGCCTCATATGGCCAGAGTGTGTAGACTGGTGTGTTGACTGGCCCTCACGTTCCCCAGACCTGAATCCAATTGAGAACCTCTGGGACGTTATGTATCGGTGGATCCGACGCCACCAAGTAGCACCACAGACTGTGCAGGAGATGGTTCAATCGGATGGTGATTTTGGTTTCCATTAACCGTTGTTACTTCATTTTGTTCTCAACGAATTACACAATGTACAATAACGTTTTTGATCTTTAATATATTACGTTCATCGAGACCCGATGTGTGATTCAAGTGCTCCCTTAATGCTTTTGTGCAGTGTATTACAACAGGCTCTCCCCTGTTGATTATGTAAAGCCTCTGTTGACTGTATTTTTCGCAGTCACCCATTTCTTCAGGTTTATACATTGTGGCACTGTTTTGTGTTAACGGGAAGATGCTCTTTCTACAACCTCAGTACATTCTATGGCGCTCATCCTACCCTTTTTTATTTTGCTGAATAAAACTTTGCTTTCATATCTTCCTTAACTGTGCTCAATGTGTTGAAAGAGGAAATAGCTAATATAAATGAAAGTAAAGATCACATGAACATTTATAGAAGGAAATCACCGAAATATATGATATCACTGTTTTGTTCTCTGGATCCTAAGCCATTTTCAGGAATAAAATTTTGTCAAACATCCTGATTCCAGATGTCTAAGATGCATGTATGTTCTGCATAGCCTATTTCTATCTGATCATTACAAAACGTTTGGTCTTGCTGAATGTGCCCCAGTTTTCTTCATGACCTGCATTGTAAATAAATCCCACCTATTTTTGTACCTGATTGAGTGCCTCAACTGTTGCTGGATAACACCAACAAAATAGGCTGCTAGGTCCTCAGAGGGCCTCAAAAGAAATATCTGGAGTCCTGCTTTGATGCCTCTATTTCTCTGCTTTATTCTACACAACCAATCTCTCATCTATGGGTCTATGTGTGTTGGTGAGGGTACTGTGGTAGAGATTCTTCTTTACAACAGTATTATTCAGCACACACCTAACAAGGTCATAGCTAATTTGGTGTGAACCTATGATGTGTGGAAAGGCTTGGACACAAAGGCAAATATAAATAGGTGATCGTTCAAGTCATGTTAGCACTTTACTTAACCGGAAAGGAGACTAGCTGTGAGAACGAATCTCTCAGCGGGCAATGAAAATGTAAATTCTGTTGTCCCATCTCCTGTAAGTCACTAAGAGAGTCTATTAAATTATGCTAATGTAAATATCTATCAAAACATTTATTTTACATTAATCCCTTCACACAAAAACATCCCCACTAACCTTTAATAGTGATTCCTTTAAAATGACTAGTACTATAAATGGGTGAAGAGGGTCACCGGTTTGACGATAAAGCCGATGTGAGGACCCACTTGATCACTAAAATGCTCGTGCAGGAGGAAAATTGGAGGAGCTCTCGGGTGCGGATGCGTCACTGAAAAACACGTTGAGGGTGACATTCCACAGACCGAGAAACAGTCCCGGCAGGACGTGTGGTAATGAAGGGCAATGAGGTCTGAAGATCCTCATTATCCACACCTAGGTGAGGCCAACTAAGAATGGCAGAACGGGAGGCAAAGATAAGACCAGTGAAAGGAACAAATGGCTCCCAGAATAGAATAGCGGCTGAAGAGAGGGCGTTCAGGCAGCCAGTACAGTATGTCAGATATCTTCAGTCCTCCATTGTGTGAGGCTACGGCTGGCATGTCACAGCGTTTACCCTGGTCCCTGAATCAGGGTGTCTCTGTAGAGCGCTCCTGACAAGCGGAGGTAATTAATAACTGTCAACACCACCTCCATGTCTCTCTCCCTTTGTCACAGTAACAAAAAAAAAACGACTAATTGACTCTTGACTAAGATGATCGCCATAGATCAGCTAATTAATGTATTCCTGTTCTAAAGTCATTAAAAGTGTCTCGACCTAGCAACGAAGACCTAGTGACTGGGACCTTCTGTTCAAGCATCAAAACACCTTTAATTACAGGCAGCCAGGTTGGACTTCGGGAAAACAAAATGCAACCTGGTTTTGGATGGAGCGCTGTGACCTGAAATACCTCACATATCCATTCATTGGCTGGTGATCATAACATAAACCACAGTTTGGGTGGAAATAAAAAGGGTATAAAACACCTGTTGATGTTAAGTATGAGCACAGTCAATGTCAGTTATAACTAATTGATTCCATGTTGTTTTTATGAACAGACAGAACTGTAGCCAGTACTGTCACTTTAACCTAGTTTAAAGCATAATTCTGTCAAATGGACAGAAAAATTCAAGTCGCAACAGTGAGTTAGTCTGCATAGGGAAAGATTAGCACAGGCATGCTAATGCCATCAGATTACCATGAGAAAGAGATCAATCCTGCTTAGAAATTCTAACTTCTGATTCAATTAATATCCCCTCCATTTGGTTTATTTTAGGCCGTTTAATTCCTTACAAACATGCACGGCAGGGCTTAATACGTCGCTTCCTACATCACTGAATTCAATTATGCCCCTTTCATCACACAATTACTGTTTCCGTGAATACACAGCTGTTGCAAATGCGGATGCTGCTTCCAATAGGCCATCACAAACTATGTGGGAAAAGCCTCCCTCTGCCTGAAGCCTCTTTTCAGGATGTTTTTAAAATTCTATATTTAAATCGCCAAAATGTGAAAATCCTTCCAACTGACATCTCAGTGGATATAAAAATACATCTCAACTGAACTTGTACCTGAAGGATTACCAATAGCTTTCCTCTAAGAAACCCCCAAATAGGGAAACAGAGGACTACACACACAAGGCAGGCTGGTGTGACGCTAAAGAAGCTAAGGCGTCCCCATCCCCGTCGCCCCCCCGTCCCTGTCCCTCAAACCCTGGAACCAGCTTAAGATGGAGCAGAAATATAATAGATAATTTGGCCAGTAAACGGCAGGTATTATGGGGGCCATCTTCACTCTGAGGCATATGATTTCGAAAGACACTAAGGTAATAGCTTTGCAAATTTCCTCTGCCATTTGACAACGGCTTGCCGCACTGAAATGTGGGGGAAAAGGTCACAAGTCAATGACTATCCATCACAACATCAATCTCCCTTTATTCTCCTCTCAAGTCTTAAATACCAAACATCTGAGGGAAATCACTGTTTCACTTCCCCTGCGCAGAATCTCCAATCTGGCAGGTCAGGCTGAAGGGGCCCGATGCTGGGCCAGATGTGTCAGACGTCACCCCGGAGTTCATGCATTCCTTTCAAGCTTGTTGCTCTCAACAAAAGGGAAGTGCTTGCCCTGGTGGTCTCATGTGTGTGGCTCAGACCCAGGGGAAAGGAAAATAGGAGAGGAAGGGGACGTCATAGGGGCTTTCTAGAAGTCTCTGGCTGCCCCTAGAGGCTACTGATGTGCCACTGTGCAAAACGAATACAGTTCTGAAAACATAATGTGCTAAATCTAATTATGGTCAGCCCTAATACAATCTACTGCACTGACTGTATAGATGACAACAGAAAGTATTTCGCTATTCTGCTATCTCCTATTTATTGACAGTACCATGAGTAAGTATTGAAAAAAAATGTTTTTAACACAATGTTGATGATTCACTGGTTTTATTCTATGGTACTTGTGTTAAGTATTGGTCCACCAAATATGTTCCAATACTTTTACAACCAAAATTATTGGAACATATTAAGCACTCATATTTAATCTTGACTACGTCAAAATGATGACATTACAAACACGTTGGCAATAATTCGTTGTTGAGTAGTGTTTTAGGAAATGTGGTACCTAATAGAAAAATTATGGTAAATGATTTATGGAATTTGGAAACAATGTTTTTGCAAATCGGATTAGCCCATGTTTTAGAAATATGTTTCTACATTAAATCATAATTGTGGATAATCCTGGATCAATCGGGAATACTAATGAGTGAGAAAGTTACAGAGGCACAAATACCATACCCTTAAGACATGCTGACTTCCAGTAAGGGGGAGGTGTATCTATGCCTTAACTTATAATATAATTTAGCATTCACATATTAAGGAACACAACTATATAAAACCCAACCAAACAGAAAACATACAGAAAAAAGTAATTGCGTGGAAGGAACGTAGGAACAAATTCTAGTACAAAATTCTATTAACCTGTTCTATTACACAAGGTGCCCTGAAACACAGCTGAAAGGGGTTCAGCGCCTTTTCTAGAAAATGAACCTGCAACAACAGAAAATACAGATTATTAAGCAGATTATAAGGATTTAAATTTTTTACACAATTCCCTCTAAAAGTGGAAACTTTACAAGCCTTTTAAAGCTGAAATGCACTACAAGTTTTCTTACAACAGGATGATCTAATGAGGATCATGTATCTTTAACTGGACTGGCCAATGTCTAAAACTGTCCTTAGCTGTGCCGTAATACCAAACAGCAGATATAGCCCAGAGCTGTGGGGCGAGTGGGCGAGGAAGGGAACCTTCTTTCTGACACCCCAGTGCCTGTCTCTCATGCTGGGCTGGCAGCCTGACTGTCCTTCAAAAGGTCTCAGTTCCCATTAATCACCAGCTTCTGTTCTCCCCTGGGATCATTAGAGACCACAATGATTTATCGTCCACCCTTTTATTGTGTCAAAAACATATTTCGTCTAAACACTAAAAGGCCACTGCCTGTAGGTTATTAAGTCTGTCAAATCATCATTAGATTTTAAAAAGAGGTCAGTTTTTTTGCCAAGTGCAGAAATAGAGGAGGGGTGGAATACAGGCACATTGGCAGTGCAGAGGGACCCAGTCATGGCTTTGGTGTCTCATTCTTACAGGACCACATGATCCCAACAAATTGGCTCCTGTGAAAGGGTCTGAGAACAAGGCCTGATCAACGACTGGCTCAAGGAAGATGGCAGTGGCAGATATCAGAGGAGTGCGGTGCACTGGGATGTAGACAGGCTGCGCTTTATCATTTTAGAACCGGAGGAAACAAGCTGGCCACCATAAATTCAGAGGGCTTAAGAGGAAGGCCGGAAATATAACGATTTGAAAAGAAACAGCATTTCACCCCATTTCTTTGGAACACTTTTTATCTCCCTGACACACCTGGAAATGCTTTCGGAAGTCGAAAGCCACGAATCAGTCAGGTGCAAATGTGCCTTTGATATGTGGGAACGTTTGTTAAACGTCCTTTCTGACATCCTAAGGTTTCCATCTTCATTCTCATTATTGAGACATCAAAAGATGAGAGCACTGTGACAGGTGTCATAAGAGAGGACGATGACAATTTGCAATTCCTGCATCCTGTGTTACCTTGCATTAGGAACTGTTGCTCCAAGCCAGAGATACGTTGGGGAAGATGGTAAACTTCAATGGAATCCCTAATAATGCACACTGGCTTTGTTACCTGTACTTTGTCAATGGACTGTGTGCATTGAGGGTTATTCTAGGACATGGAGTACAAAGCTTCAAGAACTAAATGGTAGTTAAAGTAGCACTCGCTCAAAAACCCCAAAATAGGAGGCTACAAAAAGAGAATTACAATGCAATTGTTATTAATTAATTTTAGACATGCAACTTGTTCTTTTGAATATTGTTTGGTTTTTTCCTAAGTAACAATACAAATTTTTGAACTGACCCTGATGTTCTCTTTTGTATTTTGTGATGATTAGCTTGGTATGACACAGCATGACAGCCTGAATACAAAGGGTTAACAGTCTGCTGGGAGGTAGCATTATACATTCCTTCATTATTTGTCTACTGGGATTCAAATCGAATCATTTTCTGTAATATCTCAGTGCAAGCTGCCTCACATACAATAGCATAATGCTCCTGCTCTGTTACAGCATGGCGTTGAAAGACGATGAGCAGTAAGTGCCCAGTGACATCAAACTCAGTTTGAGCTGTTTAAAGGTCCTCCCTATCAACAGAAATAACAATTAACCCAACTTCCTGGCATAATGGTGCTCCAGAATCACAAACAAAGAACCGTGAATACAATTAAACAGAGGCCTCTGTGTCTGTGGCCAGATAGAAACATTTAAACAGCGGAACAAATGGGCCAAGTTACAGTGGACCGCCATCAAGCACATTAAGAGTCAAAGCCAGACTGACGGCCTGTGATTACTCAAACGTCAGGGACCAGTGGAAGGCCAGTGCGAGTAACAATCATGTTATTTCAAATCTGGGGTCTGCTGTGGCTCTGGCGTCTTGAGATGCTGACCTGATTTTCAGCCTGATTTTTCTAGTCTTCTCTAAGGAGGTGGAGAATTAGCAAGCTTGTCATGTGA
Source organism: Esox lucius (assembly GCF_011004845.1). Classification (NCBI taxonomy): domain Eukaryota; kingdom Metazoa; phylum Chordata; class Actinopteri; order Esociformes; family Esocidae; genus Esox; species Esox lucius. Next base: position 17,387,100 of record NC_047576.1, read on the forward strand.
CTTTCTAAATACCACGCCCCAGGTTAATCAGAACCAACAAAAATCCTGAAGGCTACAGAGGCTAAATCCCTGCTGGCTATTTGGGTAACATGCCGTATTTATAACACCACCCTCCAAGTCATAAATCCCCCGAAAAAGAAATGACATGGAAAATATGCTCCTTACGTTTGTTATAGTCTCCCACAAAAATTATGTGGCCCCTTTGAATGGAGTGTTTGCCAAGTCTGAATGTTGTTGCTCTATTTCTCTGTGGTTTGGGCTTGGGTTTGTGTTGACCTTCGGTCCACGCGCTAAGGCTTTTCCATTCAGCTCTTTATGGAGCAACGCTGGAGGGAGACGGCAAACGTGACCCTGACCATTGCTTGTCCAATACTATTGGTATTCTTCTCAGTGACCCTGAGTAAAACTGAATTTAGTGCTCTGGGAAAATGAACCCTGATGGCATGCCTGCAGTACCAGGGTCCTGTGCTGCCTGCAAGAGACAGACAAATTATTCAAGCTGAATTCATTGAGAAGATCCTGCTGTTTTAAAGGTTATGCTACAATTACTCTAGCTACAGGGTGGCAGAAAGCGGCATGTTGGATAGATATACCTCATGTAAGAGCATACAAATGTATGATTTACTTACACAGAAGGGCTCCACAGAAAAATTCCTATGTCATACCACAAAAACATAACTAAAGTATATGAAATATCACACACAATCTGTTAGATATTTGTTTAAACACTGAAGCTAACAAGGACACAGTTACCTTACCATTAACCACCACCTGTGAACCAATACAATTGTTGTCACATTTTCTGGATAAAAGCCCCACTGTTAAAGATCATATATATAATACATTTTTGTGCTGTATTTGAAAGATTGAGAAGAGAGTTTGCTGAAATAGCAGTAGGCTGGATTTGGCAGCAGTACGTGCACTGCCGGCAGAAGCTTAGACCGCGGGCTAGGCCACGCATTCATTATATTTTGAACATATTCATGAATAACTATTTTTATTAACATCGTTTTATACAAGGTCATGTAGCTAATATGACTAATTCAAATTTCAAGACATTGCTATAAAGTATATGCTGTTAAAATCTTTTTGTCACAAAGTGACAACACAATAGGATCTTTTAATGATGCTATCCTAGCTCAACACGCTGTGTTCTGCTTTATGAAATTATTGATGTCAGACATTAACTTATTGGGGCTTAGATCTTTTACACACAGACACTGGTAAGCTCAGCTGCGGCAAACCCCCACAAACACTAAAGAGAAAACAAAGCACCACATCAAGCTCGGGGTGCGATATGAGTGCAATGATCCAACGTTAATCTCAGAAAAACATGAGGAAAGTCTGACTCAAAATGGTTCTCCATCTATAGTATATAGAATAGATTACTGACTCAATAAAGTGATGGAAAGTTAGACTCTGATGTCTGCTTTTAACTTTGCACTGACGTGCTTTAAAACCTCTGGGAGCACACTAAGGGGAATAAAACTCTAACAAGTTTCCACTTCAAGTGGATTCAATATGCGCTTGTATGGCACCCAGCAGCGGTAGGATGCCTCTAAGTTTGTTGATCAAATGTTGAGCAAACTCACAACCCTATCGTGGCTGGTGACCATAGAACTTACAGTTGAATCAACCTCAGTGCCATTTAGTTAGGAAAACTCTCAAACCTCTCACAGCGTGTTGCCAAACAATTGTACGTTGAGTCAACCTCCATGTTAGCCAGCAAACTGGGGTTTAATACCTAGTTGAATGCAGCCAGAGTTAGGAAATGAAAAAAACGTACATTTTAATCACCTGCTGCAACACGCGTAGAAAATGACTGCGACAAATACTGAGACAACTTAAATCAATGATATTCGAGCAGCCGTCTCAGTAACGGTTTGGGCTTATTTAGTAAAGATATGTTATGTATGCTTGGGTAGCACTTTATGGTCAATTAAGTCTCTTAGTTATTTGCTAAAGACGTTGTTTGTCATTGCCTTTTGCTAGTCATACTCACTTGGTGAGTCTTGACAGGGAACCTGCGCAGACCCAGTTGATATTTACAGTTTTGAAACCCAAGAATGAAACTCTTATTTTCCCCTTTGGATTTGGCTGACAATATCTCAAGATGTTTTGGTCTAATGCATAGTACTGTAGAAATAATATGTTATTTTGAGTTGCCAAACTCTGACAAACAAAACATTTCATTTTCCCCCTATTTTATCAGTGTCTACTTGCTGAATAGATATTAACAGAGATTCTGTTTCTTTGCCAGTGGGTCCAGCAGGTCCCATCAATCAAGAACTCTTAAAAATGCCTGCTTTTATCATGGTGAAATCTCAAAGGGAGAAGTATATCTAACGTAGGAGGATGCCATCATTTTGTAATTTTAAAACAGAATAAAGAAATTTGATTTGTAAAGTGTCTTGTTACATCTCCATACTTTCGCTGCAGTTGGACAGAAAATATAATTTTATTTGAATTGTCCATTGTGGCCACGTACGAATGTGCTGTGAGCAGACTGCATAGTTGACACAGAATAATCACAGCGGTGTGATACTGACAGTGCCCGTACCTCCCTCTCCCCCTCCCTCTTCGCCGCTACCTGGCTGCCACCGGGATTGATGGCCCAGCCTGGCCATTAATATTCAAGGTGAACTCCTCATAGTTTCAACTGCTTGTGGAACCTGCTCTGCACACCCGGACCTCAAGGCTCTGGCTGATTTCTCCCAGTCTGCCGGTTTACTGACCATCGTTTAATGTACTTCACCGCCCCTCAATTATTCATCACCTTTGCCTTTACCTGTCAGACCAGAACGTCGCCTGGCCACTAGACGAGGAGAGGCCACCCACCTGAATGCATGTAACCCTCTCACCTGTGTGATTAAACGATCCCCCCCTCCTCCTGCTTTAACGACAGCCACTGTCGCCAACCGAGGGACGGATGACATGGCGAGCTGATGAATCAGTTGCGGGGGGGGGGGGGGGGTGCGACGACTCACTGCAGCCCATTTCCTGGTAGTCAATATGCTTAATGACGGGAGTGATGAGTTATTGACGGCTGTTGTCTAATTAGAGGCACAGAGGTGTCTATTGCAGCCTTGGCACTGACAGCAGGCACAAAGAGGACCATCGATTTCACTGTGTATCTAGACACTTTAGGGGGAGCGTGCGTGTGCGCGCGCGTGTACTGTATATGAGTGTATAAGAGCAGGCTGGACTGGGAAGCCAGTGGAATGCTATCCCTTTGACTGGCAGAAGCCTTAAATTCCAATTAGTCACACTTCCGCGGATTGGTGAAACTAATTACTGGCTTTAACTCCAGGCCAATAATGAAATGTTTGGTGGAGAGTGGAAGCACGGGAGACCTGGGAGCTGGGCAATTTGTGCCTTGGTCTCTGATGCATTCAAGTCCCCCTCGTACCATTCTCGACTACTCCTGATTTTATTTTGGAATGAAACCTTAAAACAGGTGGACACAGGGTGAAAGTACTTAATGATTTCCAATCCCCATGGATTTCTCTTTAATACGCATCTCAAAGCTGCCCGGGCAACTGCTGGGGTTAAACATTTATTAATGGCACCCTCTGGTATGGCGCACCTTTAGTAGAAGGTGGCTCCTGGCTAAATGATTTATGGACAACCGCATGTGCAAATTACATCGTATTACTCCTTATTCCAGCACTAACCTCTCTGTCATTTAAACGTATTAGTTATGGGGGACCGTAAATATTACAAACGAGTGTCTACATGAGAGTGAAAGTGTGCCAATGACCTTTCTCCCACTCATATGTGACTACGGTAAACAGGCAGGCAGTACATGAGAGATGGATTATGAGCTGGGAACTAGGGGAAGCAGCTGGAAGATAAACTTGGAGCCTAGTGATCAACCTTCTGGGTCAGTTGCTCTGCCTGGTTCCCATTGTCAAGTCAAGGTGAAGCCTGCATTTACTTAGATTCCCCGGCCCGGTAGCCATCTGCAACAGCTTGTCGCTCCGACCCGCTCTCTTTCCCTCGCCCCCTCCCAATACGTCGCCAGGTTCAATAGTTGTCACTTACTTTATGAGAAAATGCACTGTGCTCAGCCGGGAACAGGGCCAAGTGCAGCACACAGTCTGTTTCCTCTGACGCTCCACGATTTAGCATAAACCGTAATTAAAGTGACTTGGCACTCGGCTAAAACCAAATTTAATATTCCCGATCACAAGAATGGTTGCACAGTTGGTAGCCAGAAAAAAAAACCCTGATGCTCTGGACCTGTTATGTAAATACTCATCCTGACAGCGATTAAATGGGTTCAAACTGATGTACAACTATCAATGGCAAATGGTTAATGTACAATGACAAACTTCTGGACTATAATGCAGATACAAAAAACACTCTGCTCTGTCAGGCACAGGACAGGATACCCTGAGGTTATGGTCCCAGATATCCATGATACACAGCCTGTATAACACCTATTCATTAAAAGGTTCCCTGTGGGGTTTTATCAGTCACCGGAACAACAAACAAGCCGTTTATCAATCCTACATCATCCTGAAATCTAGGTTGCTGCACCCTCACAGGATTGATCAGAGGTCGCCATTAGCAGTGGTGTTCCGTCTCCAAGACTTCTCACACACATGTCCTTTGGCAATTAGTGGATTTGAAGTCAAGAAAGATGAAGTTTAAACAGCTTTCCAATGTAGTTAAACAAAAGAGCCAAATGAGGCACGCACAGCAGCTCTGCACAGAAGTGTGGCCTGGCCCTTTAAAATGGGCCGCAGTGAATTGGCGTTTCAGAATTTATCACAGCTGCCACCGACCATGTCGGTCCAAACATTATATCACCAGCGGTCTCTCTCTCTCTCTCTATTTCTCTCCCTCTCCTCCACTGCAGCAGTGAACATCCGGGACTGAGACACTGTTCTATTCTTAAAGAGACACTATTCTATTCTTAAAGAGACACTACTCTATTCTTAAAGAGACACTACTCTATTCTTAAAGAGACACTACTCTATTCTTAAAGAAACACTACTCTATTCAATCCGGCTCCAGAGTTCCGAGGAACAGGCCATCAGATGACACTTTTTTATGAGTGAGTCCAGTAGATATGCATAAACCTGAACAGAAGTGCAGTGTTTGTGTCTCTCTATGTCACTGTACTATACAGTCGGGATACTGTTTGCTAGAAGGAAAACAAACTAAATGTAGAAATGATTTCCCTCTCTACTCATTGCAATGCCATTGTTAAATGTTGTCCAACATCATGGGAGTAACTGGCCCAATTGCATTACATGGTGTAGCAGCATTTTGGAAAAGCCCGTCTGTGAATATGAAATTGAAACTATGGTAAAAAGCTGTTACTTCTCAGGCAGCAATATCTACATTATTCCAATGTCATATTTTTAATAACCGTGATAGCTTGCGATGCATTTTTACACTGCAGCAAAACATCATTTTTGAGAAACAAATGGTACAGAAAGCAACATTAGCTCTGTTGTTGTCAATTTATCTGTTTAATGAGTATAAAGCCTACAGTCAGATAAAAGCGTCCAAAATAAGTTATTGGGCTATCCCTGTCACATTTTAAGAGCTCTTTGGGTTGTAAGTATTACCATTTTGGGGGGTCATAACCCCCCTCCCCCCAAATCTACAGTTTTTCTGTTTCTGTGTAGAACAGTTTTGGATTTCATCTGGAAAGTTCAGATGATGTTGGAATGCTACTATCACAATATCTGATATGCTGATGGAGTTACCAACATGCAGGTGCAAATCCATCCATCACCCCTGTCTCCACCTGTTTGGTTTTGTGTTCCTTTGTGGGGGATCGCTGCTGCATACCTTGCTCATTGCTATGGGGCCTGATATGTTGTATATTATGAGGTTTTTGTTAGTACTATAATGATGTCTGGGCAGTGAGTTACCCTACAGGGGCAGAACCTAATGCCAAGACATTGTATGTACATTGTTGTGCATTGTTCTCCAATAAACGGTTAAACTAATACATGGTGTTTTCTGGAGTGTTGGGGAAAAACCAACAGTCCAGAAGAATGGGCAGTATAGGAATAATTAAACATTCATATATATTATTTTTATACATTAATTATATAGTACCTGATAACAGTTTGGTAGATGAAGATCTAACCATCCAGCTGCACCAGTAGTTTATCTTTCTTTTTAACAGAAAAGTTGACTGGCCAATGCAATTGGAAGAGAAGGAGCAAGGGTTTTTACTGGTTTATTGGTACTTGGCAGTGTTTTCACTGAATAGTATGAACTGTATAATCATAGTAAGGATGTGACAAATGGATACAGTTCCCTAATGTTTTAATCGGTTTTTCATTTAAACCAAAAAAATTCATCATAATAATTACAACATAGCTTGTTATTGTTCAATCAAAATCAAAAACTTCACTAAACGTAATCCACATTAAAGCACTATTAGGAGATATCTGGCTAATAATTTGATGATGATCCTCAGATAATTTACAACGTATAACGTACGCACTCATTCCCCACTGTAGCTAAACTATCCAAGAGTTACTAATACAGATTTTTTCGTTTCACCTATAGCATTGTGGAATTAGCTGTCACGTCCTGGCTTTGCATGCTTGCCGTGCCAGTTAATCCAATGCCCTCTCCATCCGGCATTGTTACATTAGCAAGGAATTTGTAACTTTTTATAGTGATTGGGACCATTTAGTTGTAATCTATAAAAACATTTTTTTAAAAGAGTCTGTGCTACGATTAGAAGAAAAAAGAAAAAAAAACTTTCTAATTTAATTCATTAATCCCACAATGAACTTCAGAACACTTTAGATAAGGTCAGTTTTGTTTAGGCTCACAGTGGCTCAGCCGATAACCGTACATTTGTCAACATATTTGCTTCAATTAAAGCAGCCATATGTAACATTTTTACTACTAGCATGAATACATCCATAACAGACAAGAAGACATGTACGCTAAATGTTTTAAGCTGATGTTTCTAAAACTCTACAAAATTGCTGCCTGTGATGGAGATATTCCCCATTGTAAATTTGCCAGTCCGTTTCAGTTTGCATTGACTTGGTGGTATCCTCATACTCGCTTTAGACACACTGTACTATCATACTACTGACTTAAAGTCAATTTGTCAAATAGATATTTCACAGTTATTAAAATGGCAAGGAATATTAAGCTTACACAAAACACAGACCTTATTTGAAGCAGATGTAAAAATCCACTATGGCTGAAATGTATGGTATAAGAAAGCAAAAATACACTTTCTTTTTAGTTTTGCAGCAAGGTTTTATTGGGATGAAGACTCATAATATTTCAGTCAATGAGCATGGGACCTGATGTGAAAGTTCGGCGGTTATATAACTTTTGCAGAATCTGGACAGTATGGGACAAATATTTGCAGGACGGGAATAAAAATGTATTCCTTTCATTCCAGTGTCAGCATCTACCTGAAACCTCAGTAGATCTACCTGGAATCAGAAGATTCAACCAGGAACCAAAAACATATCTACCTGGAATTAAAAACATGTTTACCACACAGTTTATGCCTGGAGTGCAACTGACACCTCAAAATCAATCAGTTGAATATTAACATATTTCATTTCATCCTCAATGATTGTCTAGAGTTCATCTCCTGAGCAGTCCATCAACTAGCACAGTATTGAACACTGTGGTGGCTAAAACCTTTATGTGCAAATAACAAACCCTGCAATCCTCAGAGAATACAATCCGCCATGAATAACATTGAGAGCATTCTCACTGTCCACCAAGCTCTAATTCCTTCAGTCAAAGACTGATTTTTATTCCACCCACTGAATTTTACAAAAAAATGCTGAGCCCACCACTGAACACTTCAGTTCAAATTGAATACACTTAGCACAAACTACAGGTGATTTTCACAATCACAACTGGAATAATTCACCTCTGATTTCCTGAGAGAACATGGCTGTGTGGGTGTGTACAGAAAAGTCTGCAACTACACAATTACCAGCACAAACCACATACAAAAACAGGTCTGCTTCTTCCTCTCCGACAGAGTGACTGGAACACCTGATACCACCAATATTTCCAGTGCCACACCTACTGTACAGTATGCACACTTATATATATATACACACACACAAAAATACAATCATATACACATTTACCCACCCATAATGGCCTGCAACAGGTGTCCCGTGTCCCAAAACCGGCCTGGCAGCAATTTCCTTTGGTCTCCCAGATATATATTTTTTATTATATGTTTGGACTGTAAAATCATCCAGACTCACCATGTCACCATATATTTTTAAAAACGTCTAGACCGAAGTATAGTAATTATATAATCAATGTACAACATTCTTACTTTCTGGGCTTAGGCTCAGTCAATCTGCAGAACACATATTGTCAATAATGATTAAAATGTGTTCCAAGCCCCACAACCCCGGAAATCTGCGGTGACATAAATCATCCGGCAGCTATATCTAGTCGCCAACCTCTACCACAGAGCTTCACCCCTCATGAACAAAGTAACACCACACCTCTATAAACAGACAGAACTTTAGCCCAGGCTTTTCTCCAGAGAGACGGGAGAAGGCTGGAACGGTACTGGAGCTGTAAAAACTATTCCTGCCTTCGTGCGAGGGGCCTGCTACTCCCACAGGAATCCCCCTTCAACCAGTAGAAAACTGGGACGAGGCCTCAAAAATGGAAGAAGGGTGTGAGTGAGGAGGAAGGGTTTTCATTGTACTACTGACAAACTGGGTGTTAAGGCATATAGAGCCATTAGACTCAAATTCAAATTAACCCTTGTCAGACTGTAGCCAGACACTGCCACGGGAAACTGTCAATATCTGTGTAGCTTACCAACCACCCAGTGACCAATCCTATTGCCAAAGAATCTGCCATCATCCTCTTGACATTAACTGCACTTGGGTTCAGTTATGTACCGACCGGCAGGCCTACTTAAAGGATTATTTCCAGTGAATGCTGTTTGTTATTATGACAACTGAACCGTAGTCCGTAGCAACCATGCTCATGCCTATTACAGAGCTGGTAGAAAGAACTTCTTTTCAGCTTCACGACTTTCCACATGAACACAGATTTATTCTAAATGAGCTTCTTTGTAAGGTCAATGTCGATGCCAATTCAGAAAACAACCTTACCAATATTTTAGTGGATGGGGAGTCAGCTTAGCAGAGCCCTCAGTGTGGGTGCCACACTTTGAGTGGATGAGGAGTATAGCCTGTGTTTGTCTTATTCTGACAGATGAGAGCTGGCATATCCTAATGTTGCATAATACTGTAGTACATCACGTCATAATACTTCTTCAATGGATCAACAGATGCTGCCATTAAAAAGGATCTTTGAACTGAAATAACACCAAACGCTCCGTTTTAAATGGGATTTTCTTTTATATTCCTATATTCTGAAGCAGAACTTTGAATTCATTCTATCCACGACTGAAAAGATCTACATTATCAAGGTGGCAAATCACAAAAAAGAATCAATGAGTCTGACTGAGTAAATCTCATGCGTTGAAATCCTGTTAACAATGTGGGCTTTATTTATGACAGTTAGCCTGCTAACAAATGTATAAAAGATACTAAAGGCACAAAACATGAGTCTTCATTGCCTTACTGCTGTCACTGAGGGATAGTCATTATCTTGATTCTGTGTGCTTCCACAGTGACCCCAAATACTGGCTGAGTAGATAATTGCAGTGGCAAAGTGCTGTGTGATCAGTGCCAAAAAATGTCTCAGACATGTCAGCGTGTTGCAACTGGTGGACTCCAAAACATCCTCACATCTCCACGACACTGCTACATTAGTGTAGCACTAGAATAAATAGCACTACCGCTTTAAAAAAGCTGTGTCATTTCAGGGGAGAAGAAAACGTAACACAGTAACACATTCAGTGCACTTTTTGCATCATAAATTGACCATTGACAGGAGAAAACATTAAGAAACTGGCATCAGACACTTTTTTCATCTGCACTTCATGTGATGTCTGTCATAGTCTTTCTGTGTTCTGTATGTGTGCGTGTGTGTACAAAAAAATACAATAATGTGTCTGACTGGCAGAAGGAGAGGTCAAACGGTATGAAATCAGAGGGGCCGTGTTATGATAGGATTAGTTTGTGAACTTCAGTTGAGTATCTGCACCCCTTAAAGAGATTGGAGCAATATTTTTACAGAAACACTACACATTCATGATTAATTCTAGTGTATCTGTTTAGCATGGAGGCCAGCTAGTGACATGGAATTCCTGAGACGATGTGGAAGGTAGAACACTGTTGGAGCGTAATATCCCAGGACTCAGATCTGCGTAGGGCGGGGTTAAAGAGGGATTGCCCTGCCCCCGTGTGTCTTATTACTCAGCGGAGAGGAGAGAGAGCAGAGAGGCTGTTTAATGAGCGCCTCCTGCCTGCCAGGGGTGGGGGGGTGGATTAATGCTACACGCCTTATCAAGGGCAGTGTCACCGGCCCAGAGAAGGAGGCAATGCACAATGCAGCCAGCAGAACAGAGAATGAACGAGAGAGAGGGAGGGAGAGAGGGGAGGAGTGGGGAGGGAGCCCGGAGGACATTATCTTGATGAAGCTATGATCGATACGGCCAGAGCAAGCCAATGGAACAGAGATACCATCCCTTTTAATTGAGATTAGACTCCGTGGGGTTCACCGCGCGCCCATCTAATTTAAGAGTGTCCGTCATCTCTCCACAGTTAACTTCTCACACACGTCATCAATTACAGGACACTCTGACCTGGGACCTGGCAGCCAATCGGAGGGGCCCCACCTCCTCTCCTTTCAGCTGAGTGTCACCCTGGGCAATGGGAGACTCCTCTCTCCAGTGGGCCCCATGCAGTTGGGCACTTTTCTGGAATACTCTTCCCTCCTCTGAATTCTCTGTTATTAATTCCAGTGCATACATACCTCCCGGTCTACATATTTTCTTGCCCGGTTTCCTGGCACATTCCTTGGATATTCTTTTGACTGTAAAATGAATAGAAGAACTAAAAAATAACATGGAGCTCCCGTTAAGCACAGTTGGAGCATGCAACACAACTATCTGACTGCCAGGGAAGGACAAAGAATGTGTTAACAGAGAGAGAGAGAGAGAGAGAGAGAGTTGCGCTTACTGGCTCAAGTACATCAATCAATTGCTTAGTCAATCGATATTCATCATTTACATGAGCTTCCTCGTTGATGAGCCCTATTCATTGTGCTACACACAATGGACAGATGATGAGGGTGAAAGGGGGAAGAGCCGAGGGGGGGGGGGGGTCGGGGTCTCACCTGGATGGACGTGCTGTGGTGGAAAGGGAGGGGTTGTGCGTGTGGTGGGAGGAATTGGGAAACTGATGAACAGCCACACGCTCGTCAGCCCACACACGCTCAGTCAGTCGCTCAGTTACTCACTCACACAAACCACACAACAACTACACACACCCATACACAGAGGCGCACACACGAAGAGCAAAAACACAGGCGCGCGCGCACGCACACACACACACATTCACACACACAAAAGCAATGTCATGCATATAATAAACATGCAGAGATCATGCTCACTCGGCTGCCAGCACAGAAAAACAGACAGGAATACATTTCAAAATGGCTGGTTGCTCTGTGTGTGTTTTCCCTCTCTTTTGGCATCACTGTCAACTCACCATCCTCTGTGGGGACGTATATGTTTAAGAAAAGGCAGTCCTCGCTCTGGTCCTGTACGTAAGAAGACACTATCTCCAGGCTGTTAGTAAACCACACAGGCAGCATGACGTCCGGCAGTCGACCCTCCACGATGGTCTGCGGGCAGACCGGGGCGAACTGCGTGGCGTTGCGGACCTCCGGCCACGAGATGGGCGGCTCCGGGGGCTGAAAGCGCCTCTCGCCGGTGGGGGGTGCGGCATAGGGCACGCCCAGGAACTGAACGACGGGTCCCAGGATCTCGTTATTGAGCTCCTTCTTGACACCCCGCAGTTTGCCGTAGACCGTGGCGACAACGGGGTCGCTCTCGTCCAGTTTCTGCGAGGCCGTGACCAGGGCCTGCTGGGCAAGGCTCAGTATCCAGAGCAGGAAGGTGAGGTCCAGGCCCAAACCTACGCCCAGCCGCGGCTGCATGGCCCTCCAGGCGGGGTGCAGCCTCAGACGGCCGGGCCTCTGAGGGGGCATGCTCCCTTTGCCTCACCAGCAGAAACACACTCGAACCGGGCTTCACGGCAAACACAGCGCTAGCAGCAACAATCCACTTTAGATCCGCTTACAGGCAAGGCGTACAATCAAAGGCAAAGTATCGGGCCTCCCAAACGTGCAGCTGTCAAAACCTTCAAAGGCTCTTCGCATTGGCAAGTACTCCCCATTGATTTCACAGCGGCGGAGGCGACATCTTCACTTGCCGCTATTCGTCAGGCCACGTTGTATTGACAATCCTGTTTTCCATCTCGGTGATGCAGGGAGGGCAGCCATTTGCAGCAGGTCTTCCACAGATAAATCAACTCCAGTTGAGGCGTGGGTCTATATCCTGAGGAAACAAAATAAAAAAATAATTAATTAGTGCTGAGGTGGAATGGAACCAATATGAACAGAGAAGGATTTTATTGGATGTACAGTCTGGCTTTGTTGCCGTCAAGCAGAGCACAGGGGAATTGTGGGTTTGCTTAGTGACATCTCATCAATCATGTACAAGCAGATGGACTGAATGACTACAGGTATTAGTTAAGGGATCTCGCCACCCTCTCCAGATCTGGGAAGTAAGATTAAGAAGATCATGTTTCACAGAGCGAAAGAAACAAACTTAACAATATCTTTCATCAAAGCCCAAGCAGATGCACCCATACACTATAACACAGTATCGGATTTGAAATGTGGTGAGAAAATGGAAACATCTCTGTGAACACCCACATCCTTACAACTAAAGCACACGTAAATATGTTTAAATCCATAGGGAAAACACACACAGGTGAACAGCGTAGTGCATTCGCAAACCGAAACATTGAGGTAAAGCTTCTAATAGCAGATTAAGTTACCAGTTCCAAATGTATCGAAGGAGAAAGTCATTTAAACCTTCAATGCCGTGTGATATGTAACTCATATCTTTCAAAGCTATATTTGGACGGCGCAAAACAGGACCAAGTCTTAATGGAGAATGAGAGGTTGTTTTGTAACTGGAGGCAACTGGCTCCCTCCGTCCCAGCGGAGCCAGTGACAGGCGGATTCAGATCAGCCATTCATTTAGTCCGGCAAATGAACTCAGCGCCAGATCTCCCACCCGCAACACAAAGCGGGTTTATGTTCTACCACAATGGAACACTTGTCCTCAATATTACTGTACTGGGTCCACCACACACAGACCCCCAGACACGGGCAGCATCGGAGCAGACACATTCACTCAGGCACGACATCCAGGAAACAACATCCGGAGTGAAGACCAAGGTTCGGTGAAACCATGTAGTGAGACTTTCAAATGAGTCGCCCACGGGTGGTAGGTTGACACCACTAGGAGATGAAATGATCTCACAGCCCAAAAACACAAGACACTAAGCACACCCTAAGGTTGGACATTTTTAAACAGCAGTTCTTAAAATACACTGTGGCTGTGGGCGTGCTGAAAGAAGCACTTAGGCGGGTTGAGCCAACTCAATGTTTAATGGTATTCCTATACAACTAAGTATACTTAGGTGTGTGTTTGTGTGTGTGTGATAATACAAGTCACAGATTTGTAGCTTACCACACTAAATGTAAATAAAAGGGTCTGGGTTGGAGGAGTTTAGCAGGCCCCTTCCATCCTATTCACTGGACATTAGTCTTCCTTTTGTCCAGGGGTAATATTTGTAGACATTTCTATTTTGTCCATCACCAAACACATTCAATATTGGCATCACTTTCTAATCGACCCTCTCACCCAAACCGTATTTCAAAACAAATTGCATATATTGACAGAAACGTACAAATGATATGCATCCAAACACATGCAAACCAGCGGGTGCTCTGGAATAATTAGGCAAATATATAAACAGAGGAATGAAATGGAAAAACTTCCAGCATTGATTGTGTACTGTATAGTTAATGAGGCTATAAAAGTACTGTGAGGTTTTTACAACAGGGCTGCTAAGAAAAACTGCACATGGGCCTTGCCGCAAGCCTTTGTTATCTCTCATCCACCAGCCAAATATTTAGACTGCAGACAGGCAAATAAAAAACCAAAGCTTTGGCTCTGATCTGAATACATTTTTTTCAGAGTCCAGGAGGGGCGAGGTTTGGCCGGAGCCATGATAGCTGGCTGGTCATCGGAGAGATCAGGATTTCGTCCTATTGTTGTACTGCACGGTGCGCGCGTAGTGAGGGAGATTAGGTGAGAGAGTGTGTACACAGAGAATGAGATCAGATTTTGGCCCTTTAATCTCTACCACAATCAAACTCAAACAGGCCTATGCAGAGAGGAGTTTATCAAGGTCTCCACCGCAGCTAAATCTCTCTGGGGTAATAATGTATCTGTCCAATGGAATATTTCCGTGTTTTCCTTCGAGACAACACTAAATGTTACATTTTCCTTACCTTTTTCCTAAAATGGTGACAGAAAGATGGTTGCCACTTTTCCTTTCTATTTTCCATGCTTTCTGTGTGTGATTAAACTCCTCCAGGTGTTGAGAACTAATTTCACACGTGACCAGGATATCCATTTAACAAATCCTTTGAAAATCCCCTGCTTAAGAACCTTAGCACAATAAGCTCATCCAATCAAGCAGAAAGAGGTGCTCAATGATATCCCCCTTTTGCAATATATTTTGCATGTGTAGTCACTTGAAAGTTTGTTTCCCTGTTCATTTGTAGTTTCTCATACTACATGGGGAGATGGGCATTGCTTAAACCCAGCCCATGGGAACTTCTCCCCTGCGTGAACTGAAACGCTAACTCATTCGGCGAGCCAGGTTTCAGTGCAGAAATTACAAACCTCAAAACGGGAAACAGTGATATGATTTAATAATATATATGAAATATCATACTACATCAAAATATCTAGAACTATGCATTTATTCCATTATCGACAATCAATACCTGATGCATCACAAAACGCCGTGCCCACATTCTTTATTATCCCATTAATATACTGATGGGTCTATAGTTTGCCGAAATATCCCGGTAAAGCATTGACATACACAGCCGAAGGGGAGATGGTATAGGAAGAACATTTAATGAGGTTCAGCCAAGTTTTCCGCGTAGAAGCCACTGGAAGGTCCTCGATTATATAGAGCCGCCCTCCAGAAAACAAACGGCCTATTATTTGAGACTAACCTGTCAAAAGCAGAGAACATAGGAGCACAGAAGAGAGTTATGGCTGTAGTCGGTCAACAGACTAAACCTTCCATCACTGCGTGGTTTACTTCCCTGCGAGCTTTTCACTGACCTTAATGATCTCAATTTCACCTCCAATAAGGCTTTTGGGGAGAATTTATAGTGGGCTGCTTATGACTATTTCAGTGGATATGCTTAGCCAGCAGGTGCACCTTGGCCAGAGTGTGATTTCGGGGGGATTTGCAGCGAGAAAGAGGGACGTCGCCGCGAATTAAGAACACAAGTCGGAACTCTCCCCGACGCTCATTAAATATTGAGTGCCATTTGTGACTGTGCCCATTGTATTGCCAGCCTTCAGTAAAATGTGTCATTCAGGTTGTGAGGAAGACTAGATTTGACTGCAGCGGGTCCACCAAGGCCCAACTTCAAGCTGGAGGGAATCACAGGGCTGGGGTTATTAAACACTAATGAATCAAGGCCAGTATTCAGGCATGCATGCAAAGAAATCCGCTAACTAAATCCATAAAAAAGATGGAGAAGCAATTATGATCATATTACAAATTAGCACCACCCGCTATGCGTGCAGTGCCTCTAATAAAAATGATAGAATGCTGATACAGATAACCGCGCAGTTTTCCATTGGTAGCAGACTTAGTAGTAGAGTCAGAAAAACTGGTATCGAACGTTTCGGTTTTCAATCATTACTACCATCTTAATTATGGCTAATGATAGTTAACAAATTCCACGATTTACTCAATTACTGCTTAATTCCTTCTGACTGTAGCTGGTTCTAGTGGGCTGTCATGTCGCATCAACTCTGATGGCCCCCAGCTTAGCGGTAACGGAAACATGGAGGAATTAAACTGTAACAGTGAGCCGTGAGCCTTTCACACTGCACGCACACACACACGCAAGCATGCATGCAAGCACACATGCACACACACACACACAGAGACACACACACATACACACACATGCATATGCATGCATATAATGCAGGGACCTCAAGACGCGTCTGCATCCAGTGGCGGAGCATGACGACATGGATGACTCGACTCTGCATTATTCAACATGTCCTATTCCCAGCGTGGGCAGCAAGCCCTGGCCAAGTCCTGCATCAGCCTACACTCTTAACAGCCCCCTAACCCTCCCCCCTACCCTTCACTCCCTAACCCTCCCCCCTACCCTTCACTCCCTAACCCTCCCCCCTACCCTTCACTCCCTAACCCTCCCCCCTACCCTTCACTCCCTAACCCCTCCCTCTTACCCTTCACTCCCTAACCCCTCCCTCCTACCCTTCACTCCCTAACCCCTCCCTCCTACCCTTCACTCCCTAACCCCTCCCCTTCACTCCCTAACCCTCCCCCTACCCTTAACTCCCTAACCCTCCCCCTACCCTTAACTCCCTAACCCTCCCCCTACCCTTAACTCACTAACCCTCCCTCCTACCCTTCACTCCCTAACCCCTCCCTCCTACCCTTAACTCCCTAACCCTCCCCCTACCCTTCACTCCCTAACCCTCCCCCCTACCCTTCACTCCCTAACCCTCCCCCCTACCCTTCACTCCCTAACCCCTCCCTCCTACCCTTCACTCCCTAACCCTCCCTCCTACCCTTCACTCCCTAACCCTCCCTCCTACCCTTCACTCCCTAACCCTCCCTCCTACCCTTCACTCCCTAACCCCTCCCCCTTACCCCTTCACTCCCTAACCCTCCTCCCTACCCTTCACTCCCTAACCCTCCCCCCTACCCTTAACTCCCTAACCCTCCCCCTACCCTTCACTCCCTAACCCTCCCCCCTACCCTTCACTCCCTAACCCTCCCCCCTACCCTTAACTCCCTAACCCCTCCCTCCTACCCTTCACTCCCTAACCCTCCCTCTTACCCTTCACTCCCTAACCCCTCCCCCCTACCCTTCACTCCCTAACCCTCCCCCCTACCCTTCACTCCCTAACCCTCCCCCTACCCTTCACTCCCTAACCCCTCCCTCTTACCCTTCACTCCCTAACCCCTCCCTCCTACCCTTCACTCCCTAACCCCTCCCTCCTACCCTTCACTCCCTAACCCTCCCCTACCCTTCACCTAACCCTCCCCCTACCCTTCACTCCCTAACCCTCCCCCTACCCTTAACTCACTAACCCTCCCTCCTACCCTTCACTCCCTAACCCCTCCCTCCTACCCTTAACTCCCTAACCCTCCCCCTACCCTTCACTCCCTAACCCTCCCCCCTACCCTTCACTCCCTAACCCTCCCCCCTACCCTTAACTCCCTAACCCCTCCCTCCTACCCTTCACTCCCTAACCCTCCCTCCTACCCTTCACTCCCTAACCCCTCCCCCCTACCCCTTCACTCCCTAACCCTCCTCCCTACCCTTCACTCCCTAACCCTCCCCCCTACCCTTAACTCCCTAACCCCTCCCTCCTACCCTTCACTCCCTAACCCTCCCCCCTACCCTTAACTCCCTAACCCCTCACTCCTACCCTTCACTCCCTAACCCCTCCCTCCTACCCTTCACTCCCTAACCCTCCCCCTACCCTTCACTCCCTAACCCTCCCCCTACCCTTCACTCCCTAACCCTCCCCCCTACCCTTCACTCCCTAACCCCTCCCTCCTACCCTTAACTCCCTAACCCCTCCCTCCTACCCTTCACTCCCTAATCCTCCCTCCTACCCTGCACTCCCTAACCCTCCCTCCTACCCTTCACTCCCTAACCCTCCCCCCTACCCATCACTCCCTAACCTTCCCTTCTACCCTTCACTCTGACAGCTTCACCGCAGTTCTACTTGAAATAAATTATCTTAAAAACAAAATAAGATATCTGAAGTTCATTTTACGTGGGTGACATGATGAACAAAAGAGCAAAATGTAAAAAGCCCAGCAAAACTATGCTAGGGAATAAAAGCGCGATACACATTGATGATGTGATGAACTGAGAAAAACCGAGCAGGCAAGGGGGCAATGATCAGCCTTGTATTTTGCATACGTTTTCATAATTTGAATGCGGCATGGCTGAATGGTTGCGAGGGCGTCATTTCATTCATTTTTTATTTGGTTTGGATTACCTGGTTTCCGTCTTTGTGACTTCTTGCCAGGGGTCAGAAATGAAGCACCGGGTTGGCGTGGAACAGCGCAAGAGCTTCCTGCCTGCTCCCTGCGCTCAGTGAGAAACCCGACCTCCTACTCTCTCAGTGCCAGTCAGGAGGATGCGTGGGGAAAATCATTATCATACATTTGGAAAATGATAAACTCTGCTACTAGATTACATATATTTTTTCCCACCAATGTGAGTGAAACCGAGCTGGTTCTTCCCAAGCTCTGCTCTCCTGAGGCATGCGGGTCTTTCGTCTTCACTTCAGCCCGCCCTCAGGATCCAGGTTGCCTCCTCAAATCGGTTTACATCAAAGCAATAATTAGTCAGTTAGTTACTGCAGAGCTAGGGGACTGTGATGCCCTCAAGGGCCGAGCCTGTGAGCTGGGGAGAGTAAACACGGAACCTGCTCTAAGCTAGTCTCCCCTGGCGAGACCCAAACTTGAGTTTGGTATCTAAATGGGCACAGACAGGGGGCAAAACTTTCTCCACAAAATATAAATGTGGCAAAACTTTAGTGGAGGGACTGGTAGTGCTCTAAATTCTCATGTTTATCCAATATAGTTCCACTTTGCTCCAGTCTGGTTTAAAAGCAACCACCCTGACTGGAAAGACAAGTGCTTATGTTCATAAACGTTGCCCAAATGGGCTGACCTGGGAGAGCGTGAGCGCTGCTCTGGCTATCTCACCTTTAGAGCTGCAGGACTCTGATCGATCGCCTGAGATCTCTGTTTCACTTCAGCAGCTGCTCAAAGGTGGAAAGTGCCAAGAGGAGCCCGGATGCAAGACGGCAAGCATAAACTTCACCCCTCCCAGGAACAAGGAAGTCCATTACGGGTGTTTAGGCTTTCTCTTGCACTCTGTCTCTGGCATATTATATACTGCGTTACATTTCTGTATAGTTTTTATTGTTGTTTCCCAGGAAATAGAGAGGAAATGTATGAAAGCACTGAGTGCCCTCTAAGGTGAGAACCTGAGTCATCAGACACAAGGGGACGGCTAGGACCCACAAGTACCTCTGCAGACTCATTAGATTGAAACACACACACACGCACACAAACACACTTCAGACTTGATTAATGCCCCATTTTCTAGAGCCTTATATGCTCCCTGTCAGAACTGAGGCTCTTGTGGCATGTGTTTCCAACCTCAAATCAACCTCAAACACCAAAACACCACAAATGACCAGTAAACTAAGCTCTCAAGCTGACAAGAGGAGAGCATCAGCCACTTGAGTTGAAGAAACACTGTTGGGGCTGAATAACTGACAAATTGTCTAAAATGGCTAGGTTACATGAACAACAACCTTCCCAAACACCATCCATACTATAGACCACTCACCAAGTCCTTTTCAGAGAGGCCATTTTGTACAGGTGTTTGAAAACAGACTAAATATTGTATGCAGATAGATCCAAAACAGTCCCAATTAAACAACACTTCCATATTAGAACGTTATTTGTCAATTTCAACAAAATATTCAAGTGATTTGGCTTACACATTTAACCCTACCTCCCTGATAGTTAACTATCTTTCTGAAGGACTGAACAAAATATTTGTTTCACCTTGTCAGCCCAGAGATTCATTCAAGCAGGGTTTTTGGTAACTGGTCAGATGATCTCGCTGCTTGACTACATGCTGCCCCTAAACTGACTGTATCACAGCAAAAGATAGTCTTGATAAATACTGAAATCACACAACATCCCATCAGTTCTTCACAGAATTTTCCTGTTAATCCTTCTAGTGTTTTAGTACAACTACACAAAATCACATTAGGGGTGTGCTGACTACATTTCCATTAGCTGGCTGAATTATCCTTTAAAATAAATTAAAAGCCATACTTGCTGTGATTATGTGCCAAAAAGTTCTGAACAAGCTGTTAAGGGACAATATCACAAAATAAATAATTCAAGGGCTATTATAAAAACAATAAAAAATCTGATTATGATAGTACTGTTTGTAAATGACACTATTTCAATGTAAATGGTTCCATAATAAGCACCTAAATGTAAAGATAATAAGAGCATTTCAAAATTGGTGTCAAATGAAAGCAAAGTTTGCGTGAAATGAAAGTCCATGAGCTGGCATTTCCTCGTCTTTAGCTGAGGTGTCTTAAAAGGCCAGCTTGAAAAACCATGATTGAAATCTAAGACACAAAGTGTATGTAAATACCACAATCGATTGCGTTTCCCAATTGTGTGTTTTTGCTGTGACATACAGTGACCTCCACTAATTTGGCATCCTTGGTGAATATGAGTGAAACATATTTGCTCATATTTACCAAGAACAAAAAGTATAGTTGATCAAAGGCAGACAGGTGATCTGCTGGTACTTGATGGAGTCCTTGATACCATGTATCCTGACAAGTTGAAGAAAAACAGTTCAACAACATACTTTTCACAATGACAATCTCTCTGTCTACGTCAAACCCACCTCTGGTGTTTGTTATTAAAAAGCTCTACTTCATTCTCATCTGACTATAGAACCCAGTCCCGCTGAAAGTTCCAGTAAGGTTTAGCAAACTGTAGGCACTTGAGTTTGTTGTTTGATGCAAAGACATTTTTATGGCAATCCTCCCAAACAATGCGGTTATTTTGGTGCCGTCTGATCAGAGTTTTGGAGACTTTCTGACCCCGCAACCCAACTAACGTCTGCAATTCTCCAGCACTGATCCTTGGAGATTCTTTGACCACTCAAACAATCCTCCTCGCTATGTGGGGTCAATATAGACACACATCCTCTTCCAGGCAGATTGTTAACATCTCAAGGCGCTTTAAACTTAATTATTGCCCTGAAAGTAGAAATGGGCATTTTCAGTTGTAGACCCATTTTCTTACAGGCATACTGATTTGTGCACCTCAACAATGTTGTCTCACATCATTACTGTATTATCTGGTGTTTTCCATTGTGATGACTATAGGAATTTGGCCTGTGCTTCTCCTCATATTTATACCCTAGTGAAACAGGAAGTCATGGCTTACCACTTATCTGTTCCCAATCGCTGAGTGTTTTTACAAATAGCAACAAATGTTTAAAAATGGAAGTGAAACAGGAAGTGACAATAGTGTCAGACCACAGTTTGGACAACCACTACCTACCTTCCTTCAACTGTTCAGCTAATAATTCTGATGAGTCAGAACATCAGCTCCTTCTATCAATCCTGTTCACTCCATCTACTTTCACTGTCCCTCTCTCTTCCTCCATCTTTTACGGACACCTCCCTTTGGCACAGCTCTCTATTTACTGTGACCAGTGAATTTAACCACTGAGCGATGATCGACAACAGATGTCAATGGCTGTCAATGGACATCCAGGAAGGTTGAAAAGTAGTTGAAATTCAGTCTTCAATCTCAAAAACAATCATAGATGTCTATCTTTCATAAGGTTGGACATTTCAATAAAATACTATAGACTAGAACACAAAATTCTGTACATATAGAGTATAGATTATACTGTACAGCAGATATTAGTAGATATACAGTAAAGTAGAATATAGGTCAGTATAGCACAGTCAAGATGAGTAAAGTATAGTAAAGTTCTGTATACATCAGTGAAGTGCAGTAGAGATTATAGCAGCAAGGTAGAAAACAATAACTGTGTACAATGAAGTACAGATTCATACAGTACAGCACCATCGTATAAATCAGTAAAATACAGTACTCTACTATGGTATTTAAACTCTTGAACATAGACTTCTACGATTGGTCGGGGTAGATCAGGGATCCATAATGTGATAATGTTAAAGTCAATCTGTTATCTGATGTTAATCCTCTTACAGATGCTGTAAATCAATAACCACTTTTTACTCAATATATCTTATCATTGCTGACAGCACATTTTTCTGCAGACATCTCTGAAATGTAATTCAAATTAGATATGTAACAGAGATTTTGGAAAACTTTGTCACAAAAAAACTGAGGAAGATATTACAGTCATTCTGCCATGAAACTTTATATTTGCACTGCTCAAGATAGTGTTTTAGATTTTTATTTTTTTATGAAAGTTGTTGAAAGTAGTTCTTCTGCATGGTTTTATGTTTTTTTAAGGTGTCATATGTACTATTTTTACTTGAACTACTAGCATAATGTAATGTACAAGTTATTACTGCAAAAAAAAATCCCTTGGAGTCCCTTAGATGTTACACTTTTAAACATTTTTGCCATTACATCTAGAGGTATGCAGTCTCCTCATACTTGCTTTCAAGTACTATACCCGAAACCTGGACTAGGGGATAGTACTGTTTTTCGCAGTAATATCCACCCAGCCTAAACCACCTTGGACTTGTTAGTACTGTCATTCAGTAAGGGAAGTCAAATTATTGTTTAATTTCAGTCTTGTAAACGTCAGAGGCACAATTCCCACACAATGCCCATTTAAATGGCTACCTTAAAATCCCTCTTAAAAAAAGCTGATGTTCTGTTTTCAGACCCAAATAATGTTGACTTACGCTATATAGTTATTTGTGAAAAACACTTTAATTTTATCTATAACAGACCCTTTTAGAAATGCCATGGTGTATGACATAATACCCCAGAGGAGAATGAGCTAGCCAATCAGAGGTCTAGAAAAGGATGAGTTGGCCAATCAACAGTCTTCTCACGTTCAGATTTTTAAAGACCAACATATGTCTTCACAATTCTGTTGATGGGGTAGCCCACAGCTTTCAAAGACAGAAAAGCTAATTTTTAACATAATTATCCCTTTTTTGGAAAGACAAGCATATATGTATATTTTAAGTAATTATAGGTCATATGAAATCAGAAAAATCGGCCAGTTTTAACGTTTTTAAACAACTGTTTTTCCAAGTATGGCAATGTTTATAACGGTAAAATATATTTTCTTAACAATGACATGCAACTGTACATTCTTTTTTAAAGAAAGCTTAATCGTCTACTTTATTACTTTTTGCAACAGAGAAATAATAATAATGTATTGTGAGACCTGAAGTCTACATATTATAGAGTAAAATGCCAACGGAGTTCATTGATGAATTAGCATCCACTGTGCTGTAGTGTACCATGATCCACTGAAAAACGTTCCACAAATTTCAAATCTAAGTTTTGCATGACTTAGTCCAGTCATATAACTAAAAAATAACGAACCTGAAACACCAGAAATGCAGAAGTGAAACTTTCCATTATTTATGAACTAGCTCCCTCCAATGTACAGAGAGGGTAGCTGAGTTAGATGCTGCCTTGAGCTAGAGGAAAGTAGGAGGAACCTTTCAGGCTGGCTTGACAATAGATCAGTTGTCTGAAAAATAAATCCTATTAAAACAACTCCCCTTTTAAGTGGCGCAAAAACAAAACCCACACATTAACAATAGCCTAGGCATTAGGCGTCATAGCATCCCTTAGTCGTTTGGACTTCCCGAAACATCAAAAGGTTCTGTCATGGTCTCCTGAACGTCTCCTGTTTGCTGGGTCCAACCCTCAATTAAGTGAGTTGAGTCACGGTCATATCTTTATTAGTTGCAGTCAGGGATCACACAAATCAATAGGCCTAATAGATGTTGTTTTGTGTTTGTGTCCATGTGTTACAATAGAGCTATCATAAGACGGCATGTTTGGAATCATATTCAACTGTGTCATTGACTCTAATATGTTGTTGGACTCGATTGGATACCTCATTTTATGAGCTTTTACAGGACTCAAATTAAATGTGTCTACAACCACACAACAAGCGGTGTTCACGTCTGAAACACTAATAACCGCACCACGCCAGTGCGCACTGTAGAGCCTATTGGAAACATGGCATCGTTTGCAAACATAGCAATGGAAGTCAATGACTAATATCTTAGAAGATCACGGAATGATAACGGGGTGAGTTTATCCTCCGTATCAAACATGCTTTAAATATCCAAATTGTAGATAATGTCATTAACGAATATTTGCCAAAGCCAAATACAATAATCCAGTCAGCCTTTTACTGCCATGACTAGTCTTGTCTGTGGGCTATGAATTGAGCTCACACAAATACTGCATTTATCCAGTTTTCTTGTGCCCTGGCTGTAGGCTACTTATACCCCTTTATCGTCTATGCTAATAACCAATAGTGTGGAACTTTTCCATAAAATGTCGCCTAGACAATTTACCACAATGCATTCAGTTCCATAGAAAACAATGTTTTTACACATTGTGTAAGAGTTAAGCGTATATTTAGTCGTCTCTGAAAATAGCCAACCAATGGAAATGAATGAAGGCAAAGACATTCTGACTCAACATGAAGTATATAATTAATATTTCAATTTAGGCGGATGAAAATATATTGTTCTATATAAACAGAGAAGGATGTTCAAGTACAATTCGTTGAGCAATGAATTAATAGTTCTTAATTTCATTGAATAAGGTTAGGTCTCTCCAGAGGACTGCAGGTGGTATAGCCTATTAAAATGGATGGTGATTTGGACCTAAGCACCTATTGGCAACTGGCATCAGCACAACTGACCATTACGAAAGTAGATTAATCACATTTTCATATTAAATATGAGGGCACGTGATTGTATGAGCTTCTAAAAGAGAGACTTTCACTAGAGAACAGGACAAGAGCATACGTGCTAAACATAGCCAAATATGCTCTTATCGTTTAGCAGAATAGCCATCATGCCAGAATCCTAATTTGAAATTCGTTATAACTCCATAGGCTATAACATACAATATGCAAGTCTAGAACTTGTTTTCCCCTCTTTCCCAATATCGTAATAACATCGACTTGAAATGCCTGCATTTTAAAGCGACATTTGCTAAAAGTATCCGTCACAAAAACTGACCATATAACATGTTTGAACCTTCATACATTTCAATATGTATACTTACCATCAGTCTTGATCTCCACCAATATTCAGGCAAATTCCCTCAGTGGCATGTCCCGTTATTTCAGAGTGGATTGCTCTTTAACTCCCGCAAAATCCGAGGCAAAAGCCTTGCCAGAAAAATATGACTTTTCACTTTAAAAGGTTATAAACTCGCCTCTTCATACTTCGTCATAATTCGGTCCAAGACAAACTAAAGGATCCCCCTTAGCAGAAATTGTGTTTTAAATCCAAAATGTTTTCCTTCATCAAAGACGACCATTTGCCAAAGATCTTACGCATCCTTATTTATCCTAACGACATGAATAAGAAACAACTAAAATATTTTCTATGCGCTCCTCACGATTCAAGATGCACTTGCTTGCTAAAATGCCGAGGTCTCCTCACGTCCCTGATGGAGAGGATGAGGTGATCGAAAAATGGAACCGAGACACACCTAGTGGCCCAGGAAGGAACTTCAATAGGACTGATACATATTTTTAAAGAGACATGGGATGTTAGTTTCCCCTACATGTCTGCAACTAAACTTCCTAATTTTTACGCAATCACATTAAAGCTTACCATATTGTTTTGAGACTTTTTCTGTGTGGTCATTTCTGTAGTAGCTATTATTCCCAGATTGAATCACTTTACTAAGGTCACTGCTGTTCCATAACACTCCTTGGTACTTGTTGAAGGCATTTTATTTACACGATTACTTTTCAAGTGCAATTATGAGCACCTTATTGAATATGAGCACTTCAGAAAACAGTAATATTTATTTAGGCTATGGAAAGGGCTTTCAATTCCATTGAGACAAAGCCAATGGCTCTACTTGTAAGGTGCTTCTTCAAGCACTTTAAAAATGATACTTGTGGCATATGCAGAAGGAATACAATTACTGTAGAACTCCCAATGTATACAATTTCAGACACAATGACAACGTTTCGACATGCTGAAAGATAGCAGGGATCACTGAATGCAGATAATGTATTACGACTAAATAGCAACTGTGTCAATCCAATTGCAAGAAATGTTCTCTGTAGTTCAGCTGGTAGAGCATGGCACTTGCAGCACCAGGGATGTGGGTTCAGGTCTCACAGGAGGCCAGTACCAGAAAGTACTGCAATGAAAATGTCATAGAGCCATTCCTATGAAGTCTATTGTGCAAACACAAACTGGTTGACATTTAATTACCCTTAAAGATGTGTAGAAATGCTGTAATTACACCAATAACAACAATTTATTAACAAGTGGTATTACAGAAGATCAAACAATGGTGATTAGCATGCTTTGTCCTTAACTGCACCCAGAAAGCATCAAAATCATGATTGACTACTTCTCTTGTGTGTTGACAATTCCTAACCATTTGTGTTGTATATGTGCATACACTTCAAACAGACATGCATAGCCCACCTGACACACCACAATGGATTTCTTCACTGTACCCAAATCAAAAACGGATTTCATGCATTGCACGTCCCACGAGGGCCCAGTATGAAAATGTTTGCATACTATTGTAAGTTGCACCAGATAAAGGCCTCTGTTAAATTACTTAAATCTAATGTCATTGGGGAATGATCTGCCACAAAAGGTTACTAGGGCTAAAAGTACAATGTGTTTAGCTTAAAAAAAAAGATTACAAAATATATTATTGCATAACAGCGCTTCCTAAAGCAAAAAAACAAACAAACTGTAATGTAAATAAGAATGGGTACTTTATATGCAATATTGACAGTTAATAATAAGTTGGTGTCTTTCCATTATATTGCTTTTTTTAATTTTTACATTTGGAGATTTATTGAATGTAATATAACCAATAGTACATAGTCTTGTCTACCAGTTGTACTTTTGTCATTTGTTTGAGGTTTTATGTGGACCCCAGGAAGAGTAGCTGCTGCATGTGGAATGGCTAATGGGGATCGTAATAAACTGAAACTGTAGTACCCAATTACTGTAGTAATTAATTATCACAGATATCTTGAAGCGGTGCTGTCCTTTTGTTGACAGTCATCAGTCTGCCAGGGGAACCCGGGACTGATGTTTAAGCACAAAACACCTCAAAAAGCACTTGAACAGAACTTTTGATTGTGATAAATGCAATGACAGACAGCAAGTATGCTACAGCTGATGTGTCAACTGGGTCGTTTTAGTGATACAGACCACATACTGAAAACTGGAAATGCTTCTTAACTATAACGTTTAAACCTATGAACCACACCCTTTCAGTCCACTATTGCCAATAAGGTTGAAACCTATGAACCACACCCTTTCAGTCCACTATTGCCAATAAGGTTGAAACCTATGAACCACACCCTTTCAGTCTACTATTGCCAATAAGGTATTGTAAATCTCGAAGATTTGTTATGTCAAAAAGGCCACTGCTTTGCTAGCTACTCATATGCTGTGGCAACCTGTTGCTTTCACCTAATTAACTTAATTAATAAAATCTGGGTATTAATTAAGGTATTGGTTTAATATTTAAATAATGCATAATACTTGTTACCCATTTCAATGAGCTGAAACATTTGAAAGGAAAGATATTGCCTTCAGCTAACTGAGTCTTCCTAGTTACGTTTCATTGTGTCTTATATCATTTCATTAATATTGTATATTTTAATTGACATGCTCCATTTTTATCACAGACAAACGGATAACCCACGGAAAGTTTTAATGCGTGTTTCACGTTAATGCACTTTGGTCATTAGCAGTGCAATGCTGCCCTGACCTCAGCCATGATTTATTCTACCCAGTAAATCTAAAAGCAGTTTTTTCCCGGGTCTATACGCTGATGAAAGCTCAGATGAAACCTTCACATTCCATGTGGACCTTGGAGTCTAATATCTGTTAAGAGACACAAACAATGTCAATTACAGTGACCTATTTCTCATCAGTGGATGTGTTCACACTTCAACACCTGAGTGCAACACGTTCCCTTCATAAGACGCACACACGGTTCTGTATAGCACCACGGCATCCCTCCCGTCCACACTGCATGTCACGGCCAACCAGATGATTTACCAGATGGAGTGGCTAATGGCAGACACTTGAAATTTACTCGCTGGTTAGTCATTCACTCTGCCATTCTCTCCACCCAAGTACAATGGGCCAAGCTGGAGAGTGGTCCTCTCTGGAATCGCACGAAGCGCCGCCGGCTTGTTCACGTCAGCCTGAGCTGTCACTCTGATGTTGGTCGGTTTTAGCACACTGTGTGGAACAAGCGGCTAGACAGATGTTTGGGGAGGCACAGAGGAGGATGGGCAGCAAGGCAGCGGGGTTGGGTAGAGGCAGGGGAGGCAGGCCTGGGTACACTGCCACGTGGCTTAGTAGCCCCAAGGGGAGAGACGAGAGACCGGCGGCGAGCAAATGCTGGTGTAATAACCAGGCTCCGCTCAGGGGGACTCTGAGGATGTGGCTGCCCACGCACAGCTCTGACTAGTTGTCTCTGTGCACCCCCCCCCCACCCCTCCATCTCTGACCTGTTCTTCTCAGCATTCTTGTTCTCCTCTTTCTCCTCCTGTTTTTCAATCCACAGAGTTACCCTTCAAGCAAAAACGTGTATGTACATTTGAAAAGAGCAGCAAAAAAAAAAAAGGCCACGTGATTCTCTCCCACACAACACCGTCACATGACTGCCTGCCAATACTATATGTGTTAAGGATATCAAACACCACTTCCCCCTGATTCAGCAATTTCTGGTAGGGCATTTTACATTTCATACACTATAGGCTCTTGTCCACACTGACCTACAGAAGCATCCAGTGTTACAGACCTTGCTCATGGGGACAACAACAGATTGTCCGTTCTGGGTTTCAAACCTGTAACCTAATGCTCACTGACCAAATAATCTGCCGCCCTCCTCTTTGCTTGCACATGTGAATGCCCTCATTAACAAGGTTCCAGGGGTTTGAGCCACCTAAAGGGTACATTTGAACAAACCGGTGAGTCAACATTATGTTCTAAAGTCTACATACATTGCTACAAATCATAGCGAAGATTTGAACCCACCCATTCACACCTGCTTCCAGATGGTTCCGGATTCTTCCGGATGCTTCAAGAGATAATAGTTACATGGTATAATCTGTCTGCCGATTAGGTCAACAGCATAGAGACTGCAACCATGCCACAATTAGTAAATGGGTCGGGTTTAAATCCATAGCAAAATTAATGGAAAAGAAAAAATGCCTCCATTCCTGATTGCTCACAGCGCGTGTCAGAAAGTACTGTCAGTCACAATCAGTTCCTCAGGTACTCTGGTAAAATGGCAGTGTGGTGTGTTTCCTACTCACTGGCTGCTCAAACACGTCTGCTCATTCTATTCTGTAAAACAAAGTAAACCCATTTATATCAGTCTCCCCAAATGAAATTACAACTGCCATGTTGTACTTGGTCAACCAAAACGAGAACAATAGCGTGAGACGATCTGCAACGTCTACTACTGAGCTGCATGCTGCAACAGAACTCTGGGTATATGACTACTTCCAGTGTGCGGTATATCAATTGAACATTAGCTACAGAACCTAGTAACATAGTAAAGGTGTTTCTGTACCAGACCGTTCTTGAACAGACTGCCATACTTGGTCATTTGGCATTCGCCATTGAGGTCATATTGCCCAATACAATTGGTTCAGTAACAGAAATGCTGCTGGCTCGAATCCCAGAGTATAAAGGTAAACAAAAGTGGTTGATGTGCCCTTGAGCAAGGCATTCAACCCTAATTATCAC
Organism: Esox lucius; assembly: GCF_011004845.1. Lineage (NCBI taxonomy): Eukaryota > Metazoa > Chordata > Actinopteri > Esociformes > Esocidae > Esox > Esox lucius. The sequence goes on from NC_047576.1 coordinate 17,416,939, forward strand.
TGTAGGCCCTGGATAAGAGCTAAATTACTCAGATGTAAATGAATGTCTTTCTCCCTTCATCTCTAGCCAGATATGGTTAGAGGCAGACATGTTCTGGCAAAGTGACTCATTGACGTTAGAGCGAATCGTCTGTCAAATTTACATCTGATGCCAGCGGGACCAGCAGCCAATTGTTGCAGGAGTGGAAGAGCAATCATCTGATATCATCAAACTGTAATGAATCTGTATGCAAGAGTGAAATTAAAGGCATCTTACAGAGCAATTTCACCACCAAAGCACAGCAATTCTCTCATTGGCTCTGTAAATACAGAAAGACCACAAGTACAGAAACACATTTTTTTGGGCACTTTTTAAAAGGGGACAAATGCATTGCAAACTAAACTTTGAAAAGCATTATAAGGCTAAACCATCAAAGTTACAGGACCTGTTTCCATCATTGGAAAATATTTACAAGCACAACCATTGTCCATTATACAATCTCAACTGTGACTCAGTGGGTCGATCAGTGTTTCGTCCCAGCCAGACGACCTAGCGCTGTGCACGGATGTTCAGCACCTCAGAGAGACACCGAATATTCTGGACCAGCCATGCACGCGCGGAAAGAACACAAGGAGAGCCTGGAATACTCTGGACGGTGGGTGAGCTCCGACGGGGCACCCCAACCTCTGATTAGAACTAATCAGGTGGCTATAAAGGGGGGGGGGGGGAATAGACAAGCCAAGTCTAAACAGGCGTGGTGTTTTTCTTCTCTGTTCGTAGACGGTGACTATTAAATCTGCTCCTGTCCGCCTACGTGAGAGCCCCAAGGCAGAGTGATCGTCAGCTTTCCAGCCAGAAGCCGTTTTCATTCTGAATTTGCTCCATTTGAGTTCTGTTTTATGTTAATAACTGCCTTTGGGCACCTCACCAATTCACTCGTGTTTGTACTCTGTGCTCCTCACTCGCTACAACTAGTCGCTGATTTAAAACATATTTTCTGCAAGTCTACAAATTGTACCATGGATTAGAGAGAGCATTTTAGTTTCAAAGGTAATTTCCATGTGTTAATCTGATATCTTTATTTTAGAATGTTCTTCTGTGGTTTGAGTGACTCAAACATTACAACAAAATCAAGGATTTTAAAAGCATTACCCAGGTGGTTGATTTGGACAAGTTATAAACAGCTGTCCAAGGTCTACAATAACTTATACGACAGGAGGAAAACTGCTGAAAAAAAATATTAAGGGGGGGGCTTGACAACCCACAGTTCAGAACCGTTGATTTATAATATTTTAGGAGTTTGTCCTCCCGTTGCGTCGTATGGGTGTTTGTCTGTGCCCAACGTCAGGTAGAGTGAAATGGGATTCATTGGTCGTGCAGGATCTCTCTTTCCGTCACTGAGTGCAGAGCTGAGAGACTGTGGATCTGCGGTATCTGAGAGCCCTTTCCAATTACATCAGGACGGGGAAGGGGCTGGGGCTGCCTGGCACATATTGACTGCCCACTAAATCTTGTTTATACTGTGCCATGGGGTCAACAAGTGTGACTGCTGCAGCCCACTACTGGCAAAACAGATTGCAGTGGGACGGGGAAGGAAGGCGCTAGCTTCCAGCCTCCACCCAGGCCTGCTCTGTCCGGAGATATCTATGGTGCTGAAACATCAGTCAGTCCTTCGCCCTGTCTGAGGAACACACTGACAGACTCAGAAACTCTGAGATACTCACAGAATGTGCCTACAAGGATTTATGTTCCCACAATAGATGCCAGGAGTGCCTACAAAGGAGGAGGGCAAGGGCAAAACTCTGAATCTATCAGATCAGTTCAAGCAAGGTTAATTGTAGGGAAATGATTATGATGTACACAAGGCCGGTTTAGTGGCGACCTCATTCCTCAGATCAAAGCAGTCCCAGTCTGAATAAGAAAATAAAGGAAATTCATTTCTAAAGATTTTTATGTGAGACAGTTTTATTTTATCTGGGACAGCCAAGGATATATTAGCCCCTTGACCTCCCATTTCCTCTTGCCTGTGAGTCTCAGGAGTTTGGTCTGGCCATTAAGCTGGCCAAACTGTGCTGCTAAACATAGCAGGACGTCCTGCACTGTGGATGTGGTGATACATTAGTGCACAGAGAACTTGCACTTTCCTGAGTTGATAAAAAAAAAAAGCAGTTGCCAAAATCTGAGGGGTTGCAAGACAACTGTTTCTTACTGGATGCAAGGTCAAGCAGGTTTGGGTGCTTCAGAATTCTGTACAAACTCCCCACCCCTCCCCCAACATACTGCCTGACATTAAGATCACGTTCAGTGTCCTTGTGGGGCAGGGGTAAACTGTCTTTGCTAGACACCTTTTGCTCATTTGTATTCCAAAACATGCACGACGCCACCTTGATCAGGCTGCATCATGATGCTTTGGCTTTCCGTCTACTTTGATGTTTAAAAAAAACAAAAACTCTTACTTAGTTTTTGACATCGGAGGAAAGAGTGCTCAGACAATAAACTCTCAGAAACCAGCTCACACTCTTCCCCCCTCAAAGGTTGTCTCAGAACACCTCAGTCTTTCCTCTGTCTTGCTTAGGGAAAACCTTGGGAAAAGCATGGCTGAATTTGTCAACCCCAATGAACCCGTGAGCTCTCCCGAGCGGCATAATATGTTTAAACTAAGTGAGGAAAAAAAAACAGCCATGAGATTGAATAACCCGAAAGTTTGAAATGAACCTAAATGGATTTTTACACGGAGAATGGAGCCTTTTAGGCTGAAATTCCTGCATGTGTTGTGATATTTGATAGATACCTTACATATTCCATTCTTCATAATTTCATGTGTGGAGGGAAGTCTGTCTTTTTTCATTCGATTTTAAGCTCTTCATTGATGTAAATGGTCGTGGCATGGGAAGATTGTGAGCCCTCTGAAAAATGTAAAATGCTTTTAACAACACACAATTGTATAATTTACATTTATGTCTGTAATGGAACTTTATCTTGTTTGATTCCTTAGTAATGGAGATAAAGACACTACATTACAGAAGGATTACTGACTGCACATAAAAAGTTTATCCTTGAGAGACTGTCTGAGAATAATATTAAATTGTGTTTTTTTTCTCCATTAGGTTTCACCTCCATTCCAACACCCAATACAGTTTTAGGGCCTTGAGGCATTAGTTCATATAAAGAGTGGGGACCTCATATAAAACCTATGCCTGAGGGATATTTTGCTTCTTGAAAGGGTGACTACAATACAATATAGTGTTCGTACACACAGCCAAGTGTATTTATTTTAAATCAATATCTCCAGTATTCATAGTAGCAGTGTGTCAGTAAGCTGCTGTAGTAATATGAAAATGGGAGATGACAGTTGAAAGGAGGATATGAGTGCTTGGGGGTTCAAGAGGTAACTGCACGAGGGCTGGGGGGTTGTGGGGGCGCAAGGGGATTTTGTGGGGTGGTTGGGGAATGTGAATTCTCACACCATTACAAAGACAGCCATCTCATTTAACACTGGCCTTTTTTAAAGAAATACATCTGTATCACAGAATTACCCACAATGCACGAGTTCGGCTATGGTAGTAGGGAAAATCGATAGCAGAGGGCTGTTATGGAGAGTGTTACAGAGGTAGAGTAAACACTGTGGGGCAGTAGGTGCACAACTAGCAGATAGAAGGACTTTTCCTGTAACCACTTTCTGAGAGAATAGAATGTATAGAACAGCTGTGTTTCGGTGGTGGGTGACGCTGGGTGGGGGGTGGGGGTGGGGGGGGGGTCTGTGTTGCACATAGTTAATTCAACATTCATCATCATTCTACTAGAGTTCGGGGGTGGGGGGGGGGGGCCCTCTACGCTGGTGTCAGCAGCCGCCGCGGACCGATACAGCGACAGAGAGGCAGTTTTATGACCAGTAACCACGGGCCCTGCGTGAGCTGCACAGTAAAATAAAGCCCATTGTGAAGACACAATTACTTATAGAAATTAAAAAGCCATACCAAAATGTGAAAATGGTCTCATGGTGGTTTTCAGAGAAAGTGGTTCCATTTCCAAGACTTTCCCTCCTTCCTACCTAAGCCTCTCTCCATCCCTCCCTCCTGAACATTCTTGGTAAATCTCTGCCGGTCCTTCATGATTAAATCTGAAATGGGAGCTGAATACCCTCCATTCCAAAGATAATTAATATGAACTCCCTCACCATATCGGCAGACCTTCGTTAAAGACCTCAAAGAGGCTCGACTGTTGATTATGTCAAACGCCCTCTTCTACAGAAACAGGTCATCAAGCAAGGTGAGTAAAACAATATTGCAAAAAAAAAAAATATATATATATATATACAATATTGTAGGATAGACATATAAAACTGTGCTGGGTCATTGTGAATTCAGAAAGGATGTGTTTGTGTGTGTGTGTCACCAATACAGATGTTCTGTCAGGGGATTGGACCTTACAAGGCACATTGAGGCAACAGCAGTGCCATTACACATCAACCCATATGCTGTGTGTTTATCATACTTGTATAGCTTGGCTCAGAGAATTTCATTTATCAGTCCTGCATTATTTAGTTCTGTCACTGCAACTCCACAAGGTATTTTAAACATGGAATACATTAAGGATGAAGAACGCCGCGCCGATTCATGAACATGAATATTCCTCCACTTTAATAAGCATATTGCAGCTGCCCCTAGAATAATTATCTGAGCACCAATTTCCAAATAACTGTACTAAGAGTTAAAATAATCTGCTCTTAAATCATGCTGACGGCAGCTGTTTTTGCTTAGAGACCCAGTACAGTATGCACATTATGAGCCTGTTCTTGGCCAATACATTATTACTATGTGCAAGAGGACATCTGTATGGATGAAATATTACTGGAAACTGTCTTCCACGCATTTTACCTTCTGGAAGTGAATTCCACTCTCAAAAGAAATGAGAGTATAGAGACTACAATGCAAAGCTACTATTGTTTTATGACCTATGACCTGAGAGCATTTTCGGTTACTATTTTTTTACATCACCATTTGACTTAGAGCTGGATTCGGTAGTTTAACTGACGACAAAGCATTCTCCCCGTACCTTTTTCAGTGAAAAGCTGCGGTATGAGTCTAGATAAAAGTAAAAACTCAAAATGTTAACTCTGACATCAACAGACAGACCTACAAATGCAAGGACTAAGGATGTTGTAAACAAATGTACTTTGAATTATGTTTTAAGGCTGTAGAGTTAGTTAAACTTTATTTGAGTTGAGAAAGCTGATATTTTTGAAATTGGAAATAAAATATTGTATTGTTGAGCTTGTCAAGTAAGGTCTGATTAAAAGTAAATAACTATTCTGTAAAGGTGCAGTATATTATGTTAAAAAAAGGTCTGGTCTAGTATCAGGCCAATAGAAAAGTAAATGCGTTGGCGTGTGAAAGCCATCAGTATGACGATTATATTTCACTCCCAGTCTTCTCAACAAACAAATCACATACCCTAGGATCTACATCTCAATATTCTCATGACTTCTTCCGCTCAAGAGTGTATTTCTTGATAGTCACAAATGACAGGCTATGTATCATGCTGGCGCCTTAAAAGAGACCCGTTTAATAACCATCCACTACTAAATAATGCAAATACTAAGAAGCTATGGCGAACAGGATTAGAAATCCGATGCATCACAGAGTCAGAGTGGGGAACGTCTGCCCTATTTACATGACATGTGACTGCCCTAATTCTCATGGTAAGAGGAAGTCTCGGCACGCGTAACAACGAGATAATTCTCACCAGCCATCTCTGCTGCGCTGCGCCACCTGTCAACAGCGGATTCGCGCCGAGGGACTATGACGGTGCAGAATGAATGAATAATTATGACACACAAAAAAAAAAACGTCCGTCTTACATGAGGGAGTCGTATGCGCTTTCATATGTTAGAAAGCTAGAAGCTCTCCGTTTCTGTGGCCGAGCACTAGTTTAATCAGTGAGCCGTGAGCACAAGCCTCAAGACCCAGATGTGCTGAATACAAAAGGGCAAGTCAATTGCAGCTTCTAGCCAAGCAAATTGTTTGTTGTTTTATTTACCCCTAAGTTGCTTAAGAAACATGTTGAGCAAGAAAATACACTTTCAAAGAATAAACAGAAAAATACCTCATCACTGCCTTGACATTTTTTTTTAAATATAAGATCTGGAAAAAGGAGAATGGATATGAAAGGGTGCAGCAAATGCTGTACTGATAAGGTGAATATATGCGCCACCATAATTAGTCAACCACTATGTGAGTCACATGGCTGAGCAACAGAACCAGAACCTCTACACTAGACACATAGATAAGAGAGAATTGGGCTGAATGAGTTCCCAGTTGGGAAGAACTGCCAATGGTTCACAACTTATTTTTGCTTTAAGACCCAAAATGAGCCCATTTGGTATTCCACCATCCCAAGTCCTCCCATGTCACCCTCTCCGCAACCCACTACAAGACATTGGTGCTTGCCTACAGAGCAGCATGTGGAACTGTCCATCCCTGTTTTCAGGCTATTCACAAACCTTACATGCCTACACAATATCTACCTGCTACCTCTGGTCTCTTGGACGTTACACCCCTACAGGAGGACAGCTTGTAATGATCATAGTGATTAAAGTTAGTTTAATGTATGTACATTACAGTCTGGGCATTGTCTGTCTGTTAGAAATACATGTAAATTGCTTCAGAATGAACGCAGCATTACATTTGTATTGTCACTGACTTGCTCGACACTCACCTCATACCTGTATGAGAGTCATGGAAGGAATAGAATTAATGTCGAAGTGGCATCCCCTTCTGCGAGAGTAGAGAACCTTCAGAATCACTCAGTTTTGACAGCATTGTTAGCTTTTCCTCACATAGAATGTTAATGTTGTTGTTTCTATGAAAAATGACGAGGTGATTTAGTATTCACCCTGATAGTGAATATATAAACACTAGTTACTTTTGCATGTACATTAGCAGATTTTAATGTATTCATTTATAGGTAATACAACACATACATTTATAATATTTAAGATTTCTATTCACTGTCCATATTCCCATTTCTACATTATTTGAAATAGCTTCTAGTCACTATGGTTATGTATATTTGTTATTTTCTTTTATTATTTTTTATTTATATATTTCTTAATTACTATGTGCCGTGTCACAAGAATTTAATTGTTCAGAATTTGGCATGTTATTCGGTGCACTTGAAAAACAAAAGACTTTGACTTTGAGTAGACTAAGTGAAAGACACGGACTCTCCTAACTTACTGTAGACTGAAAGGCACGTGGTTACCACCAATAATGTTGTATAGTATTCCACCAAGTAGGCTACTATTCATTATTCCTGTACACTTCTATCCTATTTGAATAAAAAAAAAAAAGAGAAGGTTAGCTACTGATGGTGACAGGGCTGTATCTTTAGATTTTTGTCTGTCCGGGGGTGACCTACTCACCGTCGGTAAACAACGGTAAACTGGTCATTTCCACTGACATTGTGAACCCCCCGGGGCATCGACATTACATACCGCTCAGTCATCACAATAAACACAACTTTTTGGCACGTATCAAGCGTATGACCTATGACCGGTGAATATCCTTAGTCAGGAGTGAGACTCTGACTTCACTAACTTCAGCTGTCTACATTCTAGCCATGGCTGTCTGTGTAGGTGTGTCTGTGTGTGCGTATGTGTGTGCGTGGGTAGAATAGTCAGTTGGTTGTCAGTCATCTTGACCGTGGTAATGATGAGATGCGGGAATCGTCTGATGGGGGGGGGGTCATCGGAGGCTGATTCCGTAAATGAGTCGTTTTTCTGTATATTTCTAATTATAAAGTCTATGACTTGGTATTTGATAGAGCAGAAAGTATAAACTGAGCTGTGGTGGATAAGGTAGCTAGCAGGCTCTGTAGCACATTAATTCAAGCAGCTCTTTAACTTAATTGCCAGCAGCGCTTATTGCAATGTTGTGTTGCACTGCGTTGTTTGTGACTTGGAGCCTATAAACTCCCCGAGATAAGGTTGACACCTTTGGTGGTGTAAAGAATTTACATTAACAACAATAATGATGGAATACTAAGCAGTCTGTACACTAAACAATCAAATTGTTATTGATTATTGTATTGCATATTATTGCACCCCTGTCGTTTGCCTGCTTAACCTTTCACTTAAAATGTCTGTAAATCCTAGAGATTGGGAAGCTATACATTATGAATTGTAATGTATATGCTAGGTGTCTAAGTGTCTCTTTTAGGCCAGTGTTTCCCAATCCTGGTCCTGGTGACTCCGAGGGGTGCATGTTTTTGCCCTGGCACTCACACACCGGAATGTTGCCATAACACTTACAGACTTGATTGACATAATCAACCTATCACCAAGTCATTCATTTGAGTTGGGTGTGTGAGTGCTATGGCAAAAACAAAAACGTGCACCCCTTGGGGTCCCCAGGACCAAGGTTGGGAAACACCGTTTAAGGCTACACAGGCGACACAACCTACCCTCCTACCCACTCCCTTTATATCTGTCGCTGTCAGCCCCTAACATTTTCCATTATTTAGAGCGGTTAATTACCTGTTATGGAAGTTACACACTCTGCTAAGTATGTTACAGAGTCTGAGATATATGCACTGCGATAATGCAGACTTGATCAAAATATATCATGACACTAAGATGTGCCATTCAAGAGTCCCCCATTACTGTTTGTCAGTTGTATGGAATGTATGTTGGAGTATCGTTAAAAACAATTCAATAAACATAATCTGAAATCGGTTTGCACGCAAATGATAATTCTAGCTAATTCCTTCTCTCTCCAATGTGGATGCAAAGCTTACTGGAAACAGCGCTTTATTTGTGATATCCAGTCATTTCCATCAGACAAAGAAATTTAGGTTTGTATAGATTTTTTCCGCACAAAGCAGCAAAAGAGATAACTGCCAGCTTTCCCTTTGTGTCTTCTCCAGCCATGCTTAAATGCCATTATGCGAATCTTCAGGAACAAAAGTGTCCCAAATCTTAGAGGGATCTGTATTCAGCCGCATTTTCACTCTCTAGTCATTTAAAGAATCATGGATAATAACAACGACTACACCCAGAACTGATTCACAATCATTACTCCGTCTCTGATCACTGTGATTTTGTAAGCCAAGCTTGTATCTAATGTCTAGAGCACATTTCTATGTCTGTATTTCTGTGTCACACAGCATGTGTGAATCCACAATTAATAACATGAATCATTGTGGCCTTGGCTGGTCCAGTGGTCTAATCCACTGCCTCCAGTGCTCATGTACTGCTGCATCATAGATTGGAAACCGTCCGACTCTCCCGTCTTTCCCCACTGTCTCAATCTAGCATAAATGTCTGAAAAAGCATATTTAAAAAGATAACCCGAAAGAGCCAGTGGGATCTACGTTCTTACAGTGACATAGACAAACAGCTCTGTGGTCCGCTATGACTCCAGTGACCATTTGTTCAACTCCCGACCCAATCAGTGGCCAGCGGACATGACCACCTATATGACTATGAGGAGACCTGCCTTGCAAACACGGGGGGGGTGGGGGGGGTGGTCGAACTTTATATTGCCGTTGTTTTACTGTAGCCGCACGTCATTGTTTGTGCAGCAGTAATGGTGGCCGAAGGGGCTCCCATTAGGAGAGCCTGCATAAGAGTTGAAGACCACTCACTCGGCTCGCAGCGCGCATAAATGACTCAGGACCTGGTTCATTGAAACACTGGGATAAAATAACATATTGCCAACGAGCTGCGCTGTCAATTACTGTCAGAGTGGGAATAGATGAAGGATGGGATCAGTGCCATTTATGACTTGTGAAGCCAATATGTCAAGGTGGGCAGAAATTCATTCATTAGCAACAGCGGCAGGAACAGTTTAATGGAAGCCCCGCCCCACGCCTGGCTTTCTCAGCTGTGCTCCTGTTCTCTCGGCTGGAAAGCGTTCATCCCGTAAGAGGGCCGTACTCAGCGGCATGCATTTTTAACAAGGGGGGGGGGGGGGGGGGCTGCGTAAGCGAGCGCAGGAATGCATGATTTATGCCCGCCATTTCCAGGCTGGCTGCCTCCTCCTCTCGAGGCCTGAGTGGTGCAGCTCCATTAGCGACGAACAGACCTGGCTTCGGCCGAGGAGAGGAGGGGCGGGGGAGGACGCACAACGGCACATACTGGGGTTCATATCGCAACACGCGGAGAGGGAACTGGGAGTCCCACACACACAAGCCCACTTCGATCCGCCACTGAGGTGAGGATGTGGGCACCCTCACACTGCCTCCATCTCAGCACGAGCATGTGGGGACCTGGGATGAAGCCATGACTGATATATGGTCGCCCTCTTCCGTTAACCAGTGTTGGTCCCCTAAGCAATGGGCGGGGGGGGGGGGGGGCTGCAGTGGTTATGTGAGCAACTGCCTGGTTCCTCAGCCAGCACAGGTCCCTGGGCCCTTCTCTGCCTGCATGTCCCTTCATGCCCTGCCCATTCCTCTCAGACAGAGGCTTAGCGGGACCCAGCTCAGTGTTTCAGTCCTGCAATGGGAGAATTAAGGAAGTGAGAGTACGTCCTTACTGTTCTTACAGGCAGAGACAGAGCCATGGATGCATCCTCCATTTCACATTTTTTGCCACCCATTCATTTGACATATACATTGAAGAGAGGGCTCTTATCCAGAGGTTTGAGAGGGCATACATTTTAACACTTTTTTTTGCGTCAAACAACAATGGGGATCGGCCCCCCAACTGCGAGGTAACCAGTGCAATGCTTTTACTAAGTGAGCTATAGTGGAATTAAATTGTCCCAAAGAAGCTTCACAGTCTAAAATCAGCAGGAGAAGCATCAGGTTTCCATCTCCAAGATCTCTTTCTATGAACACACATACATTCACATTCCGACAGCTACAGTCCATTCACATTCATTGGCACTAGACTGAGGAATATCGATCCACACCATGAAACCTTAAAAAGACTATTGCAAAAATGAGCAGTGTTTTTTTCCTCCATCTCCAGCTTTATTTGCCCACTTCTTATCCACCTGCTAGTTTATAGAGCGAACGCTATATTAATGTCTATTAATTCCATTGTATGAAGTCCTGCTGTCCTAGCACGCCTACAATCTTTGGAGTACATTCAAAGGCGCACATCCTATACAACGCCCTACACCTGTTCTGGCATCCTTCTTCCTCTAGCTCAATCGTACTGACCCTCTCTGACAACAAAATAATGAGGTTTTGATATTTAAAGACATTTAAGTGGGATTCTGGGAGTCGTGGAGTTCCCTCCAGCGAAATATGGATTTGGTTTAGGCGCTCAACAGTTTGGGCTTCATTTCAGACATCAGGCTGTGGCAATCGAATAACCTCCGCCTCTGTACGGAAACCAATCCCTTTCCTGACAACGACATCTTCTGTTCGTCGCTATATCCCACCCCCTTGACTGAAGACAGACTGAATTGCATTAAACGAACGTTAAACTTGCAAACCTGAGGCAAATCTTCATAGGTTATGCAAATATGTCAAGCAGAGACAGAAAGCATCTACAGTTTATAGCTGGGGGACATTGAGGATTGGACAATATCAACTCAGATTTTTACACGGATGATGTGTCATGAATTCCGAATTAAGGAATGTAGGCCCAGGGCTTGTCACAAAAAAGACAGGGGTTATAATCCATTCACATGGTGCCGGACCGGTTTCAAATCCCAACAAAACTTCAGTCAAGGATATGAAACGCTGGCCGACTGCTAATGACAGATTTTCTCAGATTAATGCTAGAAATACTCACTTCCTGTAAAGGCAGTCACAGAGGATCTGTTGCATAATGAGGCTCTTTGATGTGAGAGCCAGAGATCAGTGAGTTTCTCAGAAGAGGAGTTTTTTTTTCCTTTTCTACTGTCCCGTCCTCTATCGAGCTTGTCTGATTTAAGCCGAGTGAGACGGCGTGTGCTAACATAGCTTTAGCTCCTCTCGTCTCAGGCGTACTGAGGATCCCCTCCTTCCTGACCTCTGACATTTGTCACAAGGTGGTGGCTGGAGTTACATTTCTTCTGGCATCGTGCCCAAGAGACCTTTAGCTTTAATGCATACTAATCATTCAACGACATCAACCTACTAAGAAAAACTTTTCTATATAAATATGTTAAATGCCAATAATAAGAGTACCCAAACTGTAAGGATGTCTTCAATATTATTGTAAAACGTTTGATTTAAAAAAAAAAATTTTTTCTTACTATACACACAAAATGTCAAAGTGGAAGACTAACACTATTATACCTCGAAAATTTATATGGACTTCGCAATATCTGCACATTATTATTACTGAATATGCATATCTCAAAGTCTTTCAAACTGGGGATCATGGCTAGAGAGCAATTCTCAAGACTAGCTATATAGCCGAACATTTTAAGGCGCCCACGGGTGGCTCATCTCTGCCCCGTTGTAACATAATTCCATCCCGGATTAGAAATTCTACCTCTAGTTTAAGTTAGCGAGTTAACCGCAAAAAGGCTGATGCAGTTTGCTAACATTTTCACAAATGGAGAAATAAAAATGTGTTGCATGTCATAGAACCCCAGGATGAAGACCGACAGAATGCTTGAAAATGCCTGCATTAAGGTAGGGCAAAACAATTAATCTTGTTGCAAAGGTAGTGTTAGGTTCTGTTTGGTTCCTTTTAGTTTTGTGCTTCTGTTTTTGTACGTAGCCTGTTTTGTTTGGTTTTTGTCTTTTGTTTCTGAACGTGCCCTGTCCCTTTTGTTCCGATTGTTTTCATCTGTTTGTCGTTTAGTTTTCGTTAGCTCCCTATAGTTTGCCCTCTTCTGTTAGCCCTTTGTCAGTCATTGTTGTAGGCTTCGTTTATGTCCGTCCATGCCACCAGTCTTTACCTGCCGTTTCTTGTTTTTTGATTGCCTCCTTTCCCTCATTAAAAGCCTTTTCTTTGCACTTCTTGCCCGCGCTTGAGTCCAGCTGAACTCGATCGTTACAGGTGGAGTCTAGTTCCAAAATGAATGTCATGCAACGACTTCACTATTTCAAACTTTTATTTTTAATTTAGACAATCTAAAAAGGGATCAATTATCTGATGTATTATCTCGGTAAAAATGTAGATGTACAAATGTTTGCTTCCCTTATTTCAGTTTGATCTATGACAATGTGACCTAGCACACTCTACTGTGTAAAGATAACTGTCAGTCGAACTTGGAAGAGGTTTTTTCCATTAATTGACATTGCCATGCTTTTGGGTGATAACATTTAAAATAAAACCCGTACCTTAACCAAAAGTTGAGTGAAAAGAGCATTTAAAATAAAACCCATACCTTAATCAAAGGTTGAGTGAAAATAATATCAGAAGAAAAGACAAATCCAAAGATGAACAATCAGATTTGCCACTTCAAGGTCAAATATATAATACTTTGACCACAATAATGAAATAGAGTTATATTGTTGTATAACATCATAGGTATGCTTTGGCAATCATCTTTCATGTTGATTTACTGTGTTTTTAGTAGCATATTTTTGACCTTGTGTTGTAGGTTATTGTCTGGCTGAAAGCTGAATTCCTTTACCAGTACCTGGAGTAAATAAGACATGTAATATCTATGATTTTTCATGTGCTTAGCTCCAGCCCCTATATTTATTTCTTGAAGAATTTACCCAGTCCATTTATCCTTTGACAAGCATACCCATAACATGATGTAGCAGCCACCATGCTTGAGTATAACGGGGTAGTTACTCAGTGATTGTGTGGATTTGCTCCAAACATAAGGCTTTGCATCTAACAGCCAAGGAGTGTATTTCCTTGTTCAAGCCTTTACTATGCCACTTCGAGGGGCCGGGAGTCCCATGGGGCAGTGCCTGTGTGGTTAAAAGCAACATCTACCGCATAACAATTAACTGAACGCACCTTCAAATATATATAATGTCTGATTTGTTGTTGTTTCCCTTCTACCACTGCCCTATGAGGCATTTTCGAATGGCTCCATGCTCTTTAAGGTTGAATGTGTCCTCAAAAAATCAATACTTGACTGAGGGAATGTGAAGATGAGACAGAAGGAGAGGGTAGGTATTCATCAGAGTAATGCCAACACAAATTATTTCAGACAGACCAAGTCCAAGTCCATCAATTATCATATAATTTGTTTTAAGGTGGCAGACACTTATGCAGTTACAACATTTTAGCTATGCAAATTGGATTCATTTTGTAAAATTGTGTATTCGGTTTCACCTTATTATCAATGACAGATGCTAAATTTAGCACAGTGGTCCCATTTTTGGGAGCTTTAAAGCTCTACCAGTATGTTGCACCAGGTAGCATTTTTATGAGAACTTGTAAAATCAGTGAATATGCCCAGTCTACCCCGATTATTCAGAACTTAAGCACCTGGAACTGAATCTGCCTGTATGTTAGTGTTACTTCTTCAAAAGTGTTCATGGTCTGGGCTTGGACTCTCTGGGTTAAGGGTTCAAATTCCCGTTGGGGCCAAAACCAAAGGTATGAAGTACATACGCCCTTCTAACTGTAATTCGCTGTGGACAGGAGCATCAACTAAATGGCATGTAAATGATTTGGAAATGTCAGAACTATTTGCCGCCTGAAAGTAACACATGCCACAATAAGTATTCCACCGGATGTCCTACTCGTTTTGGTTCCAAAGCTGAGCCTCGATCGGCTATATGAGAATGTGGATGACCTGCCAAGAACTACCGTTAAAAATGTAAATCCTCTGCTACTATCAACTGAAAACACACCGCACCTGCTCACAAAAAAAAGCAAGCCTCTTCTTGAACTCAACAATAGGTCTGGACAAGAGCAAATAATCTCATTATTGGCTGAGCACTTCCTGGTTCATTCCTGGCATACCTGCAATTCATCAAACCCTTTGATGAAGGGAGAGAAAAAAACTAATAAACAAACCAACTTGGCTCCAGTAGGTGCTCCTGTGATATTTCTTAAAGCTCTCATTAGAAATTCATAACTTGACACCTAACAAAAAAAATTAACTAGAGACAGCCTAAATGCAATTTACATGCCTTCATTAATAAGATTGCTTCGTTCTGCGTTTGCTGAAGCAAACACTGGGCAGGGCACATTGAACTAAAGACACAGTGTATCGCAGCCCTGTGTAACATCTGCTAACAAGGCGAAGCACCATCAAGCTGGCAGCTGGGCCTCCTACAGGCCTCCTATAGGCCTCCTGAATCACTAGAAGCAGACATCAAAGTGCTCTGTCTGCCTATCGGTCTGTTTCTGTCTGCCCCTGCATGGACTCAAGCTGGCCAGGCCAAAGTATTCGGCAGGCCCCTGCTAGAACTGTAACGGCTTTACTGAATCATTGTTCAGCCTGAGGGAACTTATCGGTGGCCTCTGTAATCACTGGAGCATGGCTATTCACGTTTACATACTTTGTTGTTGAATGCTGCCTCTGGAGAATGTTCAATCTTGCTGTTAATGGATCTTAATGCAGCTTTCGACACTATAGACCACAAGATTTTAATTGACAGACTTAGAAATTGGGTTGGGATCTCAGGGATTGCACTAGATTGGTTCAAGTCGTATCTGTCAAATACAGCATTTGGAGTGTCCATTAACAATTATATGTCTTCCTCTGTGCCTCTCATATGTTGGGTTCCACAGGGTTCCATCCTGGGGCCAATCCTGTTTTCTCTGTATATACTTCCATTAGGTAGTATAATTCAGCAGCATGAGATTTATTTTAATTGTTATGCAGATAATTTGCAGTTGTATTTGTCGGTTAAGCCAGTTGTGTGTTCTGCATAACTGCCTGGAAAACGTTACAAACTGGATGTCCAATCATTTTCTTCAGTTTAACACTGATAATTTTAATTATTGGCCCCCCATCTATTTCGGATTAACTTTGGTTGGCTCTAGGATTAATAGCAAAAAATATTGCGCCTCTGGCCAGAAATTTGGGAATCCAGACTTAGAATTTGAATATAACAAAAACTGGTACAGTCATGCTTTTACCAACTTAGAAATATTGCCAAAATAAGATCAGTTTTAACTTTTGAGGACACCTAGAAAATTATATATGCTTCTATTTCATCTCGCCTAGACTACTGTAACGCTTTGTTTATATGCCTTAACTTCTTACAAGGACTAAATCAAGGTCTCATATAACCCCAGTGTTGGCAGGTCTACATTGGTTACCTGTGTTCAGAGCAGATAAAAAAATTCTACTTATCACTGTTAAGGCACTACATGGTCTGGCACCTGATTATAGTAGTGACATGCTAAACCCATACTGCACTGTTAGACCTCTCAGATCAGCTGAAAAAGGACTACTGGCTGTCCTGGAGTCTAGACTGAAAACTGAAGGGAACCAAGGCCTTTGCTATATGGGCCCCTAGACTCTGCTACAGCCTACCACAGAATGTCAGAGATGTCTTTTTTATAAGATGGCTTTAAGGAATATTTTATAATTGTGATTTTATATGTTGTTTATTCTTTTTACCTTTTACCTTTTTAAATAATATATATGTTTTTATATATTTTTTTATTCTTATTTTAATGTATTTCTGTTTTTTTATTGTGTGTAAAGCACTTTGTGTAATCGTACTAGAAAAACACAATACAAATAAAGTTATTATTATTATTATCATTATACCTCAGATTTGACTTGAGAACTATATAGGGCCAGGAAAAGTAGACTCCATATCTGGCTATTGATTCTTTTCCATATAACGTACACACCACCTCCTCCCACATCAACACACAATCCCACAACCATCAGTAAGTTAAAATGTCCAGCCAAATCCTTACGTTTTTTAATTTAACGGACGTCCTCTTCCAGAGCAACTAAGTTGCATACAATTACATATTTTCTGGTATTGGCCCCTTGTGGGAATTGAACCCACAACTCTGGCAGTAAAAGCATAATTTGCTTATGAAAAGAGTTACAGTGCACCATTTCATTAATTCTGTTAAACAATTACGTTTACGGCAACAGTCTCAGCTAGGTCAGGTTGCAACTCCCACTAGTCCCCTTCAAAAGGTACACAGCGAGCTCATAAAATATTTGATGAACAGTCAGTGTTTGTTTGGTCCTTCATAGACCAATTCAGGTCTGTCCATTGCTGTTACCAATGAATTCTCTTCTGAGCCTGCTATATTCTATTGATTGGTCATGTTTGTTTACGACAAAGTTAACCCTAGAGAGAACTTTTGGGGGTAATAACCCATTCACTAGCCTCTTGAGTGCGCAAGCGATGTCAGGGCCCACGGCCTTGACCAGCGACCTTATGGATTCTGCGGTTGGCAGCTTTTAGAAGGGAGCCAGAGTAGCCCAGAATATGATGCAAAGCTTGGCTGTAGCACATGAATCAATAACTAAAAGAGTTCTCTCTTCACACATGATATTTCCATCAGCTATGTCGTAGAGGGCAACTTGAAAGTGGTTTATAGCATGTAGCGTTTAACCTCCAGTGAGCAATAGGGCAGTGGGGTGTACAGTGGCATTTAGTAACTATTTCAGGGTACACTGGCATGTTTTGGAAAGCATCCAGACGCAATAAACCTTTGCAACAACCGTGGAACTCAGAACAACTGTCTGCACGTGTTCCTACCTGGTCTCTTGAAAAAACAACTCCCTGCTGCTGTAGTTGCAACAACCGTGGAACTCAGAACAACTGTCTGCACGTGTTCCTACCTGGTCTCTTGAAAAAACAACTCCCTGCTGCTGTAGTTGCAACAACAGAATGACTGTGCAGCATCATGTATCGACCACTTTGTCATGACTTGTCAGGCTGACAAGTCATGACAAAGGCCAAATTAGGATTAAGGCCATATATGGGGTTAAAACAGATAAAACATAATGGTTTAATGCAGTTTAAAGAAAGTTTGAAACTAGCTGAAAGATTGTCCACCATCCCAATCCATCCCAATAGCAAAGTCCAGTGGTCTAAGCTGCTGCCTCTGGTGCACTTGTTCGGCTGCAGCGTGGGTTTGAATCCAAGCAACTGGTCTTTAGGCAATAATAATCTTTCACCACTTTCCTGTCCAATAAACAATGAAGAGCCAGAAAAAACAAGAACTTAAAAAATATATAAAGTAAGACATTTGGTTTTGATTCACTAGCTGACCTTCTTATCCAAACGTATTAGTGACTACATTCATTTTAGTACCTATTACTTTTTTTATTCTTTTTCTGTTATAGCGGGGACAATTGGGATGCATGAGCCAGTTGGATGCTGGGGATGATTAGGAGGCTATGGGGGCTAAATTGGAAATGTAGCCAGGACATCGGGGTTTAACATTCCAACTATTAGAATATGTGCCATGAGATCTTTAGTGATCACAGACAGTCAGTACACAGGTTTTAACATCCTTCTGAAAAACAGCACACTATGTAGGGCAATGTTTCCTTCCCTCACATAACTCAGAGTACATGGCATAGTTTATATGTTTCACCACATCCAAACGTAAACTGGTAACAGAAAGAAATGCAGAGATCAACCCATCACACAAACATAAACTGATCCCCTGTCCTTGCATAAATGTACACAGTAAATAAAGAGCATCCGTGCTCCAGAGGGAGCCCCATGCACAGCATATACAGTACTTTAACATGACACCAATGACCCAGTCTCACAGAATCTCTGTCCCTCAGGTCCTATGTGGGTTGACAGTGGATATTCATTAAAGTCCATTCTGAGAGCCGGGACCCGTCAAGCCTTTTACCGGAGTTCATCTCTCTGTCTGCTACCAGCCACAGGGCTACAATCCTGTAGGAGCTCTATGCTTCATTATTAACAAATCACAATACAAATGGGTAAACTTCAGGTCCTAATTCTAATGCCAAATCCTGGAGCCATTTAGATGTGTATATTTAACAAGCGAGAAAAAGCTACTCGGATTGTTTAACTCTAGTGTGTGCACTTTGTACGCTCTCCATTGGGCCAGCAGGCAACACACATGGAGAGCAGTCTGACTCAGATAAGCCACTCGAAAGACATGACGGTTTTATGAGTCGTGACACAGCGCCACTTGATATGAGATTTATTATTGTACTTTCGGTGCCTCACAAAATGCATAGCAGTCTCCTCATGCAGCAATCAAGGAATTCTCATGTGTTGAGGGATCTGTTGAGGAACGATTTAGGCCTGATCCTCAGCCAGTGCTCATGTGTTGAGGGATCTGTTGAGGAACGATTTAGGCCTGATCCTCAGCCAATGCTCATGTGTTGAGGGATCTGGTGAGGAACGATTTAGGCCTGATCCTCAGCCAATGCTCATGTGTTGAGGGATCTGGTGAGGAACGATTTACGCCTGATCCTCAGCGACCATGAGGTACGTATATATTTCATACTTGTCACAAAGACAGCATCTTAATCATTTTCAGTTTTGTCCAATGCCAGCCTGCTTAGTTAGCTGCCCGCTTAAGGTCTGTGTCAGCTCCAATGACAAAATCAACCAGTAGGACAGGGCATTATTGCTTCCCATAATGCAATTGTCGCCTTGCTTAAGATTAATTGTCAGCAAGTTTAAGCAGTGTTTCCGAGGCTCAGGTCGGCTGCTGCTCAGCCGCGTTAGTGGTACATTTGGCATAGTTCCAGGATGATTCTTTGAAAAGGCAAGTCAACCACGGGCCAACATTAAACGGAGAGCCCCCGACAGATGATATCATCACAAGCTGGGAACCAAATATTGCCCCAGCCATACACATTGCTGTATTCGTGTCCAGACGACCTGTTTGGTTCCTACAGGGTTTCTGAGCCATTTTGCTTTCAGCGTGTATATTGTACTACTGTTTTGTTTTTTTACAGCTAAATCTAGCCTCACTTTCTCTGAAATCTAGTATTCCTTGCTTGTCAGTCTTAAATAATGGAAGGATTTATTATAGATAAGCAGGTTGTGAGTGGTTTACCGTAGTCTGTTTATGCCACCACAAGATGCTGTTTATTCCAGAAAACACACTGTTAAATTACTCTGGAAAACATTAGACATTTTTACCACACCTCAGAAGAAGGGAAATAAATGAATAAAACCAACATGGAACTGGTAATGCCCAGGCCATAAATGTTCGTCTCTAGCCATCAAAATGCAATCCCGCCTCCCTCTTTTACACACAGACCCGTCTTTTTATGGTTCACGCAGAAGGTGTGGTAATTTTGTCTAGGCGAGCAAAGCAGGGCTGAATGGTTTAAGAGGGACTCACTAAAATAACCAAAAAGCTGACATAAAGCCATCCTTTGGTAACATATACTCTGTAATTAACTATATGGTGAAATATCCACAGTCACCTGTTTGTGTTTCATTTAATGCGATGTTTCATTGATCAAGCCCTTAGGTTGGTATAAAGGGTTTTAGAGGGCGATGTCTGAGGGTTGAGGGGGGGTGGAATCACATATTAATTACCAGAGACACTCAGTCCATTGCTGATTTACTCTAGTAAAAGCCTGAACGCTGGTCCACACAGACAGAGAAAAGCTGTTTTCCCTGGTACGCCTCTTGATCCTATCAAACAGTCAGGTATATACCAGGGAGAGTTTTTACTGGCCAACCAGTGTCTCGATTTTCACCTTGAAGTAAAATGGATTCGCTTTTTCATAAACAAAATTATAGCAAGAAGAGAATGAGAAACGCATTTGCTTTTTAGGCATGTCCTTCAACCATATCTAAAAAAATAATAATTAAATAGGATAAATCAGACTTGAGAACAAAAGGAAATGCTGAGTGGTCAGCACCAGTCAACGTGTGCTTTGTCTGGCTGGAATGATTTGATTGTCTGATCAACCCTAATTCCCAGTATTTCGCTTCCATATTCACATCGGCTCTCCCCAGAGATAACCTTTGAGCGAAGAACTCTCTTACTCTAAAGAGGCTCAGTGCTGATGAGAACAGAAGGCACGCTAGAGCAGCGGAGTTGGCTCAACCCAAAGTGCTGCTTTGAGTTCAAAGTGTGGCAGTAAGTGGAGTGCACAGCTAGGTGACGGAGGTCTTATTCTCGCTGCGGTGATCCCCACTGCCCCAGACCTTCTGTAGCCAGTGGCAATTCCACTTCCTGCTGTCTGCTCAGCAAACTAAGTATGCCTCTGCCCCGTTCCCAGCAGTGACCCAGAAAGCCGTGGGGAGACACGATACTCCAGTCATTATCAGGCCTGGCTTACTTCTCCTAGCAGTTGTGTGCCATGATCTATCCAGAAAGGTTCACTCAAACGTTTTTAAGGTCTTGTAAGTTTGCAACAAAATCGGGATGAAGGATGAAGGAAGCCATGAGAGAGTGAGGCACACGTTTAAGAACTTTAAAAAAGCAGGAGGCAGCTGTATCGATGTACAAATTCTCTCCGGGTGTCGAACAGAGGCTCTCTAGAAGACAAGGCTTCCCTAAAACACAGGGAAGTACTGATTTCTTTAATTCCTCAGAGTGTAGCTCAATAAAATGTTAAACTGCTGCTTACTTTGCCAGGTAGAGTGGAGGGCTGCAGGAGCAATGGGCTGAGACCAGAGTCAAACATCCACTTATGTAAATGGAGAAAGGAGAAAGGCGGTAGAGAAGAGAAAGGAATGTACAATGCCTTCAGTGCAGAAGATTTAGATTAATGCAGTGAGTGCAGGCCATTTGCTCAAGATGGGGAGAGAATAAACAATTAGAATAATTACATTTCCAACTCTACTTAATGCTAGTGAGAAGGAACCCTGAGCTTCTTGGTTTGGCCTGTTTGTGGCATCTTCCTCCAACAAAAAAATTTACACAGAGATTCATTAACAGAATTGTATTGCCTATAAAGGGAAACCTGAATGAAGTGTCCATTTTTCGAGAGGCACCGTTAATCTAGTCTCACTAAAGTTCCCATTCCACTTATTGTAAGAGTAGGGGTGTTAACCCTGGTGTCCTGACTACATTTCTAATCTGGCCCTCATACCATTTTGGTCTCCTATTCATCCACAGCTTCTAATTGGCTCATTCATGCCCTATCCGTCCCCCTAACAGAAATAAAGTACAATTGTACTATAGGTACTAAAAGTATGCAATCAGTAAGTCGCTCAAGATAGGGCGTCAGCTAAAAGACTAAAACGTAATAGAAAATAATTGTTCTCAAATTAATAGCATAAAGGTGAAGAAAGTCTGTATTCAAAAATGTAAGTACTGTCTGCCCTCATCAAGTCGACCCAGCGGTTGCAATGTTAGCTGATATCACAATGACGCTCTGGCTCAGTCGCTGGTTGTTTCAGCCATGAGTGCCTGCATGTAGAGCAGTGTGCTGCCATCTGTAACCTTGGCAGTGGCCCTGCGAGGAAGATCTACAGCCAATCGACAGGTGCCACAGCATATAGCGCATTATCCCGCCGGTTGGACTTTTAATCTGGCGGAGCGCGCAGTGTCCCTGTTAGGAACGGGCAGGTGGACGAGCGTGGCTTGGGTCAAGGCACAGAGAGGTCACGGTCCTCATCATTTTACCTTGTGCAGTGACCACGGAAGGCGCCGACACGTACCGACCAACTGAAAGGCCACTTCCTTGGCCCCAGCCAGGCAGACGCGTCAGGTCACCGTCACAACTTCTAAATCACACAGACACCCTGGAGCTCAGAATAAGAGTCAATCAACAAGCACCCATTTAACCCAAATGTTCAGTTACTTACACATAGGGACACACAAACACAAAAGTGCAGAAACGCACACAAAACACACAGACAAAAGTTGGCGTCACAGTCAGCCGCGCAACTTAATTAGTTGCGGAGAGCCAACGTAGGACTCCGGGTGAACTTGGACCTAGAAAGTTTCAACAATATCCTCCTATTGCCATTCAATTAATCAAACTGAAGCCAACCACAACTGACTGCCTGCAAGCAGCGGTTGACCTCCCCCTCAACAGTAAGACCTGGCCCGATCACAATGAAGTACTCTACAGGCAGAGGTCCCCCTGCTCGTAATGAAGCAGCCATTTTCATAAGTGAGTCAAAGAGATGGCTATCTTCTCCAGTGTGGGAGGATATGAGCTTCCTTGCACTGCTTGCTGTAATAATTCAGATAAACTGCTAAAGTAAAAACCTTTTGCTGATAATTGAGTTGACTCCAGTCTACTGTATTCCCTTGGGGGGAAACTGGTTTGATGATCAATGTGGAAAACATTTGCCATTCGCTTCAGGATTACTTCTCCCTCAGATCTTTTTTTCATTGTCCTAACAGTGTGCAAACAATGCTACGAGCCAAAACCACAGACTAAAATGAATAAGTACACCCCATTAGTTAGTAGGAAGCGCATTTTAATAAATAAACTTTTAAATCTTGCCTTGAGCTCAGCATTCAATACTTGAATGCTTCGTCGCTAGTAATTTTCCAAACCACATTTAGAATCACATTATGGCGTCATTGCTCAAGCCATATCCTGGAAATTGTTGCATAATTGTACATCTCTGTGCTGTACATTAGTCCTAGAGAGGATTCAAACAGTAAATGTAAAGTTTAAATTGCCTGTTTTCATGAACCAGACCATATATCTTAAAGATCATAGGAAAGTAATGATGTGAGCACTGGGAGTAATATGTATATTAGTGCCTGATTCCTCACTAGGTTATTTATTGGTTTACCAAATTCTAAAATAATGTACTCCAGTAAAGACGATATCCACTAATTCTGTCCATTTTCACCCGATTGCGTACGGAACCCTCGGCTCAACTCATTAGTGTCATACTATCCATATTCTGCAACTGAATTATGCCACTCCACGTTTTCACTTAACGTGGGACCTCCTTAATGGTGAGTATTCAAACTTAACTAATGCTGTCTCATCAATTTGCTCACTGAACCTGACCAGTCTGACCGTCAGCAGTGTTACATCATTTTGCTTTGCCCCCTGCCATACTTCAGCTCTGGAAATCTGGGCTCATCCTAAATTGCATTCTATTCCCTAACTTGCCGTACATTTAACCAGAGAGAGTCCCAGTTAAAAGTAAATTCACTATGTAGGGCGCGTGGCACTGTTTAGGGCGCAGCCTCTGTCTCATCTCCCGGGTTCCCTGACAGACTGCTTTAACATTAACCGTGACCCCGAAGGCTAATCGCAGCGTTTCACATACCGTGTCACCGAGGTGGAGGAGCTGTGCTCTTATTGACGTGACCGGGACGTTCAGGAGCCAAAGGTGACCATAAATGTTCTCCTGGGGCCGTTTTTTTTCAGACGTTATTTACCCGGATTTCGCCTAGGATTAGATACATAAAAATAGAATGACTAGAACGAACAGATCATTGACTTGAATGTGGACTGTTCTGTTCTATTAATTATATTGGTATTTTTCTTCCCTATCTGAAAGGCATAACCCATATAACCTTTGACATTTGCGGCAGGGCTTTAACAATGAGATGGCAGCATTTCACGGTTGTGACCAGAAGGTTCAAACATTGTAGCTGGATCCTAAACTAATGAAATGGTAACAATGTCATTAGACTATTGCACACAGGGCAAATAAGCCTGGAACAACAACCATTTGAGGAAGTTGACCTCTATTGGGACTGACCTTACTGACTAAAGTTGCTGTCATATTTGGATTTCTGCTACTAAAAAAGACTGCATCATGTAGGGACAAATGGAGCAGTATTCCTAAATTAAACCATAGTGATACTTCGATGCACAAGACATGTGGAGGAGGGGTTTGGAGATGGTGAGTTGGTACACTATGTTTTACGCTTAAAGACGGCCAAGTTTGACACACTTATTATTATGATACACCCAGGCCTAACATTATTCTAAATCTAATCCTGCCCTTACTCTAAACATAACCTTATTTTAAACCTATGCCTAACCTTATTCTAACCCTAAACCATTCTCTAAACCTAACCTAAGCAAGCAGTTGCACATCACCAGATGGAAGGGACTCTCAAGGTATATTGTAACTAGCAAGATGAAAATAGCACTTTAGAGCAGACCATCATAAATGACCTATTCCTCCATATTTTCTGTGGACTGCTAACGGACATGACTAACACAATGAGCATGAGCTACAAAAAATAAACCTGTGAATTATTTTTTTAAAGAATAGACACAGCTTGACTCATTGACGCACTGTCTTCTACATCAAGTCAGTCATTAGTGGAGCACTGGGTGGGCGAAATGTGGTGCAAAGGCACCAATCAGGTCTGTGGAGGACTCAAAATACATGCGTAATCCTGGCTAGGGAAGTCAAAGTATTCAGAAGGTAGGACTGGGGAACACTCCTACACACCAATTTGGCAAACAAATAGAGACATAGATTAACCAACCACATAACAGTGCATCTCCTTCAAAGGTGGAGGAGGAAAATCTGCTTCAGAGAAAATTGGGTTCAAAACCCAACTCCATATTTCCTTCTTTCTGTACACTATGTAACAGTCTAAACAATGCAGAAGTGTCTAAAAAATATTCGACAAAAAAAGAGAAACACAATATTCAGGCTGGTAGTGCTTTGGGCCGGAAAACGGACCCACCAGTGATCAAAAGAGAGGCCTAGGTAAATTCAGAGAAACGTCTTAATTAAGGTGTTGTGTTCCTGTGCCTGTTACGTGATTTGTTGTTGTGCTTGAGGCAGAGTGAGGCAGTGACCCTTTATAGTGAACACATCCTGCTATGTAGATTAACTACAGTACACTCACGTGCTTTGGGAAACCAGTAAACAGTCAGAACAAAGCTACAGTGTAAGTCAGGATCCAGCAGTACACCAAGCGTAACACGTAATGCAATTACAACACCGCAGTTCCACACGATATGCGTTTCAAACGTGATACATTACCTTTGGCCCATTAGCCAATGAGGCTTGCAATCTCATGTACTATATGAACTGAATAAAGTACATCTTTATAACTGAAACAAGTTTAGCTCAACCCCCTACCATCTCCTTTAACAAAAGAAAGGAAAACACCTCAACTGTATAACATTTTTTTATTTAAAAGGCCTGATT
The DNA here is from genome assembly GCF_011004845.1 of Esox lucius. Lineage (NCBI taxonomy): Eukaryota > Metazoa > Chordata > Actinopteri > Esociformes > Esocidae > Esox > Esox lucius. Next base: position 17,442,769 of record NC_047576.1, read on the forward strand.
CATTCTTCTCAAGGCCACTGGCCACATGATCCGTCAAGTTGCCTGTGAACAACTGCTAAGTCAACTCATAAACATGTAGCTCTTTAGGACGAGGACGTTTGTACACCAACCCTCTTTAACTTTGTGCCCATATTCAAAATAAATTCTAAAAAGGCCTTTGAGGACTCTTGCTCTCTCTCTCACTTCTCTCTCACTTCACTTCTGCCTGTTTGACTCGCCTTCTCTAAGCACTGCTCTGCCGCCTGCATCTTTAAGCACAAGCACAAACACTAGAGCAGACATTCAAACTGAATCAACCCATCTCTGCATGTAAGCCGCAATTCAATAATGACGTTCAATGGGACATCTAGGATGGCCAGACAGCATGACCCCTGGGTGAAATGGATGAAGTCTGAAATGGAAACACAGCTGTTCACATTGTGAATATTCATTATAATGGAGTTTTTTATTCATTATAAAGCAGTTATCAGAAAAATACAAGTTTTCATTGTGGTTGGCTTCAAAGTTGTCTGGCTTTCATCTCTACCAAAGAGGAATACAGGGTCACCAACAGGTTGCCAACACAAAATAATTCCATGTGACTCAGACAGCCAATAGTGTAGAGTAAAAAAAAACCTGTGCGTTGCGTACCCAAACCAGATATATCAAATATGCCTGTTTAATTTCATACTGAGTTTAGTTCTCTCGCCTTATAAGTGTTTCACCTGCGAAGCCTAAGGTGAGCAAGAGTTCATAAAAAACCTTTTCAGGTCTGCTAAAATCAATTATAAAGTAAAGACTCAAATGCCTGACTGTGTTAACCACTGCATTTAAATGAAGGACTCATATATTGTTGTCTAATGTGTAATCATAATTAGCTAGACTAACCAGTCTGCTCATGTTTAGCGTTGGCCATTGGCTTCCAAAAGTACTTTTAGAAGTAATATATGACTTTGTTGTCATTACTAGCCACTGCTGAGATGACATCCTGTTGTTAACTAGCGTGGCAACCTCAGTAACAATTTTAGACAATCCAAAGGGATTGTTAAATTAATATTTTAATAATTCACATGTTTGTGGCAAGCATGTGTTAAACCCATGCTTGCCACTTGCATGTAAACACAGCAAATGATTACTTATTATACTTTTCATTTATTTTAACAATATTTGTTTGCTTGAAGAGAGAATTACATGTCTTTTGATATAAAAACTCCATTACCATTTGGCACGTCCCCAACACACATCCTTTCAGGAGCCCACACTTACGCATTACAAAACTAACCTTGCACATACACAATCACAAATGGTCAAACTTGGAGCTACAAACTGTTATGAAGTATGTATTTTCCTACATGTGACATATGTGACATATGTATGCATCTCAGTATAACCTCCATTGTCTTCTATTTTTATTTATTCAGTTTACAAGCAACTGAATGGAAGTTAGTCCTTTATCGGTGCAGACTGCCAACTTAACAAGAGAGGGTGAAATACCTGGTTCTCATAGGCTAACGAGTAAATACATCTAGAAGGGAACAATGCCTGATTTGAGGCATGCCGACTTCTTACCCATCAATAGTAATTAAGCTTACTCAAAGATAGGCTCCAATCCATCAATTGGACAACACAATTATTTTCAACTCAACATATCTAGGTAATAACCCAGTTAGATACAGCCGAACCATTTCTAGAATAAAACAGAGTTTTTTCCCCTTGTGCACTTCTTGTTAATGAAAAAAATGAACAGGTAAAAAAAAACCTTAATCTACAGTATTAAGGAATCATAGAGGAAGAGGAAGTGGTAGCTACCTCCCTTCTTCAAACACTGAACTTGCGAAACACAAGTTCCTGTTAACTCTCACTAGCAAAGGTGCTAAATAAAGTCTTACGGAAACTGGATGCAACCTTCCTGAAGTAACAGTTGCATAGCCAGATGCTAAACATTTAGCAGATGATGTTACTGCGGTGTATATTTCCGACATGTTCGGTCATGTTGCGGCTGGTATGACTGCGCATTGTTTTCTTTATAAGACATGGACGTTTTGGTATACATTCCAATACACTATGCAATACAATGTTGTGATATTTGTTTGAATGACAACAAATGTGCTGTCAAATGATTACTGATATGCAGTGAAGTGCTGTTAATGGTCTCTTGACTATTGGTTTATAATAGAAATGGGTTTGGCATTTCATATTCTGCCTGCACTCAGTCCTTACCTACTGTATATTAGAAACACATCCCTCCAGAGTGGTAGGATTCAGAACACAAGCATTTCCTGCTACCTTCAGCCATAAACCATGCCTACAAAAATGGATGACCATACCTAATCCTTCTAAAGAGGTTGCGAGTAATTTATTTGTCCAGATTATTATTCAGTTGAGAAGCAGTGCTTAGCTGTGAAAGTCATAGATACTGACACCAGAGAAAACTACATAGAAACTAACAACACATCATAGATAGATAAATACCAAATCAGTAATGGCTGCTGTTATTCCAGAACTCAAAGTGTCTTTAGGAATCTCTCTGATCCTGCTGAGTGTTTTTGTCAGCCTGCTTCTGTTGACTAGAAGACACCCAAACTCCTCTGACAGAGGCCCTCTGCATGCACCGGACTTCCTGCCTCTGGTGTATCCTGCCAACCTGCCAGCCTGCTCATCTTTCCTCATCCAGGGAGATACGGAGGATCTGGATGAAGCTGAAGACTAAGAAAAAGAGCCAGTTGCTGTCAGAGGTGTTCTATCATAATCTGACTCTGGACTGTCAGAGGTATGTCACAGACAAAGGGTTTATCACTGTGCCTCTCAGCCAGGAGAATTACTTTCCCATCGCTTACTCCATGGTCATCCACAACAAGATTGAGATGTTTGAAAGGCTCCAGAGGGCCCTATATACTCCTCAGAATATTTACTCCGCCCATGTCGAAAAAACATCTGAAATCTTCCAGAGCGGAGTAAGTTCTATTGTGTCCTGCCTGGCCAATGTGTTTCTGACCAATAAGATGGAGAGTGTGGTCTGACCTGAACTGTATGGAGGATATACTGAAGTCACCTGTCCAGTGGAGATCACTGAGCACTGTGGAACAGACTTCCCCTTGTTGTTTCCTTTTACCGACGCTGGTAATATGAGGAGTGGATCCCCGTACACAGACTGCTCAGGGGCCTTTAAGAGGGCGGTGTGTCTACAGAGTTGGGGACCTACAGTTGCTGCTAAAGCAACCCCATCGCTAACAAGTTTAACCCTGAGGTGATTGATGTAGCTATCAGATGTCTGGAGTCATACCTGCACTTCAAAACAATGTATAAGGAATTACTAAGGACAGTGGAATCTGGGAGAATCTCATAAGAATGTTGAAATGTTGCAAGTTATAAATATGGGACATTCATTTAAATCAGTTTGGATTGTTGTATATTTTATGGTGGTAAGTGGGTAGTACATACAGCAATGTGTTTTTCAAAGGTATTTTGTTCATAAAATGGTTGTACTACATGGTGCTTGCCAGGGCACAAGACTGAACAAATATGTCTACAAGCGGCAGTATGTTGCTGTAAAACATTTTGATTTCCAACTTTATAAAATGTATAGTGATGTGTTCGTCCAATTACTAACTGGCTGTGCTCTTTTCCTCACTAGATGTTCACGATGTAAACCTAATCTAACAAACTTCAAGCACAGAACACCATGCAGACTATAAAACAGCAGTGAGATTGTGGAGCAGAAGGGTCTACATCAGGGGATTTCAAGGTCTGAGACAGCATGGCCCCATCAGTGAAACCTTGTGTTATTTTGTGATTTATTACAACACAAATGCCAGAAATGAAAGGATACTCAGAGGCTAACAAAATAGAGATTAATAAAACATACATACCGGCTTCACAGAGGGCCTAGTGAATGCAGTTTTTTTCCTTTCAATTGGTATACAATTGAGACCTAAACAACCATTTGAGGGGAGCTCCTAAATAACTAGTGACCTAATTAGTCAATCAGGTACAAGGTAAGAGCAAAAACATGCATACACAAGGCCCTCTGTGGAACCAATCTTACAACTATGGCATAAGCCAATGAAAAGAGTTGAAGCAGATTGTACAATAGGACAACATATAGTCCAACAACTTTCTAGTGACACTGACTGATCCAAACCGTTTTATAGATACTGAGAGAGGTACTGCCTTGCTGTTCATTAACAACAACATTGAAAGCCATTATAACTATCAGCTGTTTGATATTTACTATGCATATTGTCGATTGGGGACTTCCAGACCGGTGCTAAATAATCGGCTAGTGTAGTAGGCCAGTGAACAGCAAAATCAGACTGGCTTGTGGCAAAGTGTGTCTAGCCACGATTCTCTCCCCTTTTGCGTAATGGCTCCCGCCAATTCATAGCATTTAGCCTACTGGTGTTTTCTCAATTTGGTTATCTAGTTTAGGAAGCATTTTCCTTTTGAAGACTAAATTCTTAACAACAGTGTATGAAGTAGCCTATACTTACCTTTGTAAATACCATTAGTATTTGAGGCTTCATTTTACAAGCCATACATCGCCAGCGCTGTGTAAACCAATTCATCCACCATTGAGGCAACCATATGCATGCTTGCCTTATGTCGAATCGTCGTCCTGGCGACGACTAAGGTCCCTATTTTACAGATACACATATACTGCTGAAGTTAATTGTTCAGTCTTAATAAGCAAACTATTGGCCTACAGCCCCGCTTTATCAAGCATTCAACAACAATACATTTACTTAACGTTACAGTAAAAACAGATGCAAATTCAGCTTTTCACTGCTGCTGGCTGTATCAAAATCGGTAAGATCATTGAATAATATGCATGCTATAACATTTATTGACGATTGCAATTATATGAATTCATTATTAGAGAACGTGGACTTGGGCTTCACAGTTTGACTTGTATCAGAGGAGGCGCCAAAGAAATTAGAAAGCAGTCACCTATTTTTTTAAACTCTACTCTGAAACGTCCAAAGACGTTTATGATTTACATTCATCTCCAGCCATCCAAACACGGATATTCATTGCCCTGAAAGAAATAAATGCCGTGTGTAGGCTATTAATATCTGACCTGTACTGCCATCTACAGGAAAACGGTCCTGAGGGTAATAACCATTGAAATCAGTCTGCTGCTAATTGAGTGAATCTACAAAAGTTATACTATATGATCACTATCAGGACATTGGCACGCAGATTTGAGGGCCTCAGGCTTATGCTACATTGTTCTCAATAGCCTACTATCCCATGTTCAGAGAAGGGAGCGTTGTCTTTTTAAGGCGAACTATCAACTTCGCTGTGGCTGCAGGAGGTAGTAATTGTATTGAATATTACAAACGTGTCATACAGCCACGCAACTGATGATTTGAGTATCCAATCAGTGCCTCGGCTCCGACTGTGCGTGAGGACCGTTGGTGGAGCAAGCTGTTGTTCTGACTCATCGTGTAAAATATAATCAATCTAGCGTTTGCTCCTGAGAGAGAGGTGTAGGTACTGCCTCCGCACGCCGTGTGTTGAAGCCAATTAAACAGGCAAACTGGAGAAATGTCTTATGTACCTAACACATACTAAACTCCGGTAACTTTTTTAATTATAAATCCCAGTTTTCCAGTAAACCTTCGAAAGATTAAAGGTATCAACAGAAAATACGCAGGAAAATCCAGAATCTTCCGTCCAGGATTTCTAGAAAACCTGGGGATATGGGGAAAGTAACTGGATTTTTTGAAACCCCATTCGTATTGGAACACCAACTGCAGGCGAGGCTCGGTATTGCCTCTTCAATCGTCTGAATCTGCACCATGGACAGCGACGCAGTGCTTTAACCGTGCTACAACTGCTCTGACTAAAGTGCAATATGTGAAGGAAATGTAAAACACCGTGGAACTTGGCAAAGCTCCTTATTGTCTCCACTTGAATGGAACAAATAATAACATTTTAAAAACAAAATACTTCTGTATTGAGACAGAACGCTTTTATTTTATTTCTCCTATAATTCTAGCGACAGAAACGGCTCCGATAATGGTCATAAACAGTTATTATATGTCGTTAATTAATTTAGTGATTACATTGTTGTGGAAGGGAAATAAAAAACTTTTTTTCTAAATAATAAAAGATTGTCATATGTCATCAGTTAACATAGTTACAGCTATCTTAGCTGAAATTATCACCATGTCTCACTCTCTCGCACACATCATCATAACCGCCAACAGTAACGTTGTAGCCAATCCTTTTAAATGTTTTCTACCAGAGGCATGAACCTACAGTTGCATTATGCAAATTATGACCGTATAAACATAATAGATCACATGACCTAAGATAAACAAAGAAATATTTTAAATAACTACCCTAGTATTTTGTAAAACATACCTGAGTTATGGAAGAATCGCTCTATTTCTCGTCAGCTCCGAGCAATCCTAGATTGAGTTTTCGAGCTATTTTAACACCAGACATTCCCATTAGTACACAGTTAATGACGGTTGAATCCTGCGATGACTGGGAGAACGGGAGTGGTTTTTCAACGCCACTCGGTTTCTGCTGTCAATAGTCCCAAATAGCTTTATCGACGAACATATTACTTTTTTCAGATTGCCTTGAAGAGACTACATTTGGTGCAACCGTTGTCCATGCCTAAAGTTTGAAGACAGGTAAAACAGCCGACTCCCGATCGTCTGTCAGTTGGTCGCCTATGTGTTGGTGATTTGAATAAGAGTCCGGTAAAGAAACCAAGTCAGGTTTGACGTTCCAAGGAGAGTACTGCTGACATGGTTTAAAACTGAATGTTGACAGAACAAGACCAGGTAAAAGAACCAACTCTAATCACCAGTGATAATACGAAAACATTTGCAGTTAAGCGCAGAAATCCGACACGAGATGGACTGCGGGTCATCTCCGTTGCAGTAACAAAACTGATTTGGGATTCTGCAGAAAGCAGAGCGAACGTGCGAATGACGCAGATAATGTTTAATCAAGCAAGAGCAGCTCTGGGCCAGAGTGTCATAGGTTAACTCAAATCTCAAACTGCGACAGTTACTTTTGCCTCGCAAATTGTTAAGGCAGTAATGCATTCAGAGATGCTAGTAATTTTGACCATTGTCTTTGAACGCTATCTCTGCAATACTCTGAAAAAACACTATAGGTTTGGCTCAAAGTTCGAGGCTTTAGAACCCAATTATAGCCAATGAATAACTTTTAGCGTGTAGCAATGCAAAATGTATGGATGCTTTGAAATTCCGAGGTAAAAAAATCTAAACTTTTAGCTCCTGAATGTAAAATCCCTTTATGTTCATCTGTTTAAAAGCTTATCTTATTATCCGATTGAATCGAAAGACAACCGCATTATGGAATACAACTGCCAATTGTATGTTCTCAATGTTACGATACAGATGCTTATAGCCTATGTAACTGTAGCCTATTGCATCTCCGCATGAAACTATGCCTTATTATGTATTTTAGACTGCATTTCGTTTTATAAATCAGTTTCCTACAATAATAATTTTGACAGTTTTTCCAAATACACTGCTCCAAAAAATTTAAGTAACACGTAATCATCACAGTAACACCAAGTCAGTTAAACTTCAGGCATATCAATCTGTCCAGTTAAGAAGCATACGTGATTGTGAATCACTTGTTTTGGTGCACTAGAGAGGCAACAGCAAGAAAACCCCCAAAAAGGGAATGGTTTTGCAGGTGGTAGCCACAGTACTGTGTCTCCCAGTACTGTCTCAAGAGCATGGAGGAGATTCCAGAAGACCGCCGTTACACAAGGAGAGCTGGACAGGGCCGTAGAAGGGCATCAACCCAGCAGCAGGATGAGTATCTGCTCCTTTGTGCAAGGAGGAACAGGAGGAGTACTGCCAGAGGCCTACAAAATGACCTCCAGCGGGCTATTGGTGTGCATGTCTCTAACCAAACTGTCAGAAACAGACTCCATGAGGATGGCGTGAGGGTCTTCTCATGGGACCTGTGCTCACAGCCCAGGACCATGCAGCTTGACTGACATTTGCCAGAGAACACCAGAATCGGCAGGTCCACCCTTCACTGATGAGAGCAGGTTCACACTGAGCTGATGGGACAGACGTGAAAGGGTCTGGAGACGCCACGGTGAACGTTATGCTGCCTGCCATATCATCCAGCATGACTGGTTTGGCAGTGATGGTCAGTGATGGTCTAGGGAGGCATATCCTTGGAGGGTCGTACAGACCTCCACGTACTAGCCAATGTTACCCTGACTGTTGTTAGGTACTGGAATTAAATCACACCTATCGTCAGACCTTATTCTGGTGCACTGGGCCCTGGGGTCCACCTGGTGCAGGACAATGCCTGGCCTCATGTGGGCAGAGAGTGTAGGTAGTTCCTGAATGACAAAGGCATTGATGCCATTGACTGGCCCTCACGTTCCCCAGACCTGAATCCAAATGAGAACCTCTGGGAGGTTATATATTGGTGCATCCAAAGCCGCCAATTAGCGCCACAGACTGTCCAGGAGCTCACTGATGCCCTGATACAGGTCTGGGAGGAGATCCCCCAGGACACCATCCACCGTCTTATCAGGAAAATACAGGCCATTCACATTACATTACGTGGGGGCCATTCACATTACTGAGTTACATTATGAGTTACCATGATGAAATTTACGCATGTTGGAACAGCCTGTGACTTCAGTTGTTTACTTTGATTTTCGGTGTCAGTTTGAATCCAGTCCTCAATCAGTTAGTGCTTTTCCATTGACCATTGTTACGTCATTTTATTCTCAACAAATTACACAATGTACAGTAAAGATTTCCCCTTACATTTTTTGAGCAGGTTACTTTATTGCAGATCTTGAATCAAAAAATATTGTGTTTCATTTCCTTCCAAGAAATTTTTTTTATTATAAAGTAGCGTTTTTCTCGAACCTTACCGAGGTCAATACACTACCCTCAACAACGGGAGTGTTTTTTCACACTTTACTATAACAAGAGATTTCCTCTCCTAAGCCCATCTGCCCTATCGCATCACTGACACAGATGTAGCCTTTAGTGGGGCAGGTTCCTGATCCTGCAACCTTCAGTGTCTCAGTAGGTGCACTACACCCTGCTTCAAATAAGAATGTTTCATTTGAAGTGGCGAGTAGTGACCTTATCAAGATCACTACAATCATTTGTAGTTCTCTATGGCATAACTTACAACATTGCCTAAATCAGTTTGTAATTAGGCTAGTTAGGTGTAAATGGGGAGCTGTGTGTCAGAATGAAATCAAGCACATCTTCACAGTAGCTGAATAGAAGCAATATGTTATATTAATTGAAACAGAGTGTTTTGCTAGAATCAAACTGATTTAGTTAATTTGCTAACCTCGATTTCTGAGTGGAAATGTAATCTTTCTAGTATTTCATTATAGGCGATATAAAGATGGTTTGGAGTCCATCAATACCTGGTCTTGATATGGTACTCCAGTTTACAGTAGGCTACAGTGATGGTAAATTACAGACAGCATTGATTGCTTTTGTGATGCAGCGTTTACACAGAGAGACTAATCTTCTTTCTGCTAATTGCTCTTTTGACCAACAGATCCGATCTTTTAACATCCAATAGTTTTTTCAAGCCGATCATATTTCAATCAAGGTCAATTTGTGAAAATAAGATCCAAATTGGGATACCTGAATCAGAGCTTACTATATAGTGGTAACATTCCCTGTTAGCCACATGTAAAAAGAAACTGAAGACTGGGGTTCTCCTGGCTTTTAGTTTTTTAGTGTGTAAATGTGTAAAACTATATATAGTACTGCTTGAAAGTATGTGAACCCCTTGCGCAATTATAGCTTTTTTTAAGTGTTCACCATGGAAACTTAATCAGAACCTGTAACAGCTGGCCACGGCCTGTGACATGCCGGTTGTCACATTTCTATGTTCTGTTCTAGTTTTTCTGATTCTTTGTTGAGTTTAGTCTCATTAGTGTATTGCTTTCACCGGTATCTTGTTTGCCCTCACGTTATGTCCCTATTTAAGTTCCTTCTGCCCTAGTGTTTCTTGTCAGTCATTGTTGTCGCTTTTGTGTGAAGTTGTGTTTGATGTTCCTGGATGTTCTTTGAGTTACTGAGATTAAACAACCTTTATTTTTGAACCTCTGTGCCTGTCCTGCAGCTACCACCTATTCAAACGTGTCTTTTTTACCTGACCTAACAGGTTTGTAGTAACCAATTCCACGCAGTCAGTTAGAGGAAATCATGTGTGCATGTACAAAAAAAAAAAAAAACTAAGAATTAATTAATGCTGGTGCAAAAATAAGTGAACCAAAAGTTGTGAGAAAACTGTTTCAAAATGGCCTTCACGGGATGGTTGCTAGTAAGAACTAAACTGCCTGTCTTAACTTTGCCAGATACCGCCTGGAGGTTTCTGGAAGTGCATTCCCTAGACAGATGATTCCAAAATGTACCTTTTTGGTCACAATCAAAACCGCTATGTTTAGCAAAAACCCAATAGTGAAAACCCAACAGTCAAGCATGGTTTTGGGAATGTCAGGATTTGGTGCAGTTTTTCCTCGTCTAGACATAGATTCTTGAACAGCACATCAGGCCAACAATCAGGGAAATAAAGCTGGGGCAAAAAATTGGTCTTTCAACAAGATGACCCAAAGCACTTAAGCAGGAGAAAGAACAATTGTTTTATGGATTGTCCAAGTCAATGTACTGACCTTAATCCAATCCAGAAGCTGTGGCAGAATCTGAAGCGGGCAATACATTCCAATTACCCCTCATACCTCACAAAATTGACAGACCTCTGTGAGGAGGAATGGGCATTAATCCCTCTAAATTGTCAGAGATTGATTAGTGGCTATAGGAGATGTTGAATTCAAGTTATCGCTGCTAATGGAGGTCCCACAAGCGATTGAATGAATGGGTTCACATTGTTTTGCACAAACGAAATCAAATTTTTGTTAAATAAATAATTAAAAAATATAATATGTTTTTGATTTTGTCCTTTATTATGTCTTTATTACAAATTTGGGTTTAGATAAGGATTTTATGGGTTTATTTTAATATTTTATATAAAAATAATGACCATCCATTGAGCTTTTGTGGGAGCAGCTTGGACATGGCTTCACAAATGCTTTGCTGCATACCTCAGTTGTAACGAGTGGTTATTTCAATCAAAGTTGCTCTTCTATCAGCTTGAATCAGTGGGCCCATTCTCCTCTGACCTCTAGCATCAACAAGGCATTTTCGCCCACAGGACTGCCGCATACTGGATGTTTTTCCCTTTTCACACCATTCTTTGTAAACCCTAGAAATGGTTGTGCGTGAAAATCCCAGTAACTGAGCAGATTGTGAAATACTCAGACCGGCCCGTCTGGCACCAACAACCATGCCACGCTCAAAATTGCTTAAATCACCTTTGTTTCCCATTCTGACATTCAGTTTGGAGTTCAGGAGATTGTCTTGACCAGGACCACACCCCTAAATGCATTGAAGCAACTGCCATGTGATTGGTCGATTAGATAATTGCATTAATGAGAAATTGAACAGGTGTTCCTAATAATCCTTTAGGTGAGTGTAGATAGGCTTCATGACATCATGCAATTGTTTGACCACTTAAAAGGATAATTCGTTTTTTAGCATGTTAGACCCAATTTGCCACTTCATTTTAGTGTAATTTAAATTTTAGCATCATCCATGCAGTAGTTTTGGTCAAAGTTACATTTCTGAGATTTGGCTTTCTAATTGCAGTCATCTGCCATATACTGCAGTTGGCGGACACAGCAAAAATAAATGCTTCAGAACATCACCAAAAGAAAGTACACAATCACTGCATGTCTTTCAGGTCTATAAAGACATGTCATTGCAAAAACACTTCACAATTTCCACTATTATACGCCATCATAGATTTGTATATAACTCAAACTGTGTTTACTTCCTGCTTTGCCCTTGTATCAGTCCTCAATTCTAAATCCGTTCACTGCTAGTTTCGTGTAGCCACGTGCAATTCCGAAGAGCCTGGTTATCCAGGCTAAAATAGTGTTGACCGTTACTTTCTAGCATTACACAGTCTAATCCATATTTAAGTATGTGTAGACACATTTCATTAGTGAGGGGAACACCACTGAACATACCACAAAGTAGCTAGTTTGATTTTTCTTTCCTTCACAAAGGTCTCCTGAAATCATTTTAGTCTTTAGGATTTTAAGTGGAGGTAGTTTAGGATACATTTTTGGGTGATTCTGATTCTGAAATCTCTGAAATTTAACATTGATCCAAACCAAGAACTGTCCAGATGATACTTCAACACTAAAGGTATGTGGAAAAATAGGTCTAACATGCTAAAAACCAAAATATCCCTTTGAGATTGTGGAAACAAAACCCTGTCAGCATCCTTTATGACCCAGATGAGATCCTTATTTGATGTTCTCAAAGGATCACCATGGTGACCACAGAACTGGATATGGCTTTCGGAGAAATCAATCATGTGAGCTCTACTCAACATCCATCACAACTGCATCTACGTCATTGCCAAATGCTGTGTACATTAAAACAAATCACCTTTAATTGAAAGAGCCAAATGACTTACTAAAACACTTCAATGACTTTCACACATAATGCTGGTATAATTGCATAACAATTAATTGACTAACACTATCTGATAAACATAAGCATAACCCATAGAGGTCCAATATTTGTTATGAAAGAGGCTCTGCTCAGTCTCCCTTTTTTGATATGAAATGTATTGATATTTTCTACAGTCTGCCAAAAAAATACATTATACAGTAAATCACATTCACCCATACAAACATCTGTAATGTCCCTTAGTCAAGTATTTGTTTTCAAGTACAGACTGAACTATAAAGACCATGGATGTATTCTATAAGTCTACTGAACAAGGTCAGTGATGGGCAGATGGGTAACAGTAACAAATCAGACCTTGAATTTCTCTGGTCAAGTTAATAATATGCCGTGGATGGGGTAGAAAATCACAAAGACACAAATATCGTCCTACTTCTAAACTGCACCTTTTAGTATTGGTGATGATGTTCTCACATCTGCATTTTCTAGTTTTTATTTTCTGAACAAAATATGATCAACATCTTTGTGTCTAGAGCATCTGATCTTTCAAGAAAGTCGTGAGAGTAGGCTGTTTGTTAATTGAGCACAGTAATGACACTTTCCCTGTTGGTCAGGGGGAGAGTCTAGCACTCAACAACCACACAGGGCCATCCATAACACAGAATCCTCTGTGCCAGAGCCCCTGTGGCAAACACTGAAATCCACAACCGTGATGAATGCACTCTTTCTTTGGCATACTATAAGAAACTTTCCCATACTTTTTTCAATTTTTTACTCATACTCAGTTGTGATTGTCTCGTCAGTTTCCAACTTCTTTTCATACTGCATTTTGTATTACAGGTTTCCAACCATTTTTTCCACAAGCCCCCTTTTCTGACATCAGATAAAGCTCACGCCATACTTTTTATTATTTTCGTATTGAGAAAAACTGAGGAAATTAAATTCACCACAACCAGCTTAGTTTTGTTTAATATAAGGGACCTTTGAACATTTTGTGTAGTTCTGAAGCTCCTTTCCTGCAATTCTATGTAGTTAAACAAGGCTTATGCCTTTTTTTAAAGTTATTTCATTATAATATTACTGATAATAATGGACAAGATTTTCGCAAATAGCACTCCCCTACCAAATACTGAATGTGTTGAACCCTCAATTTAATATCCTACACACATTTACTCTAAACGCTGACATTTTGACATTTCTGTAAATTTGATGTAGACTTCTTTTAGGTACATGAAAGGGGCTTTAAGGGAACGTGGAAACAAAGCCGATTCATTTCTTTTCAGCAATCGACTTTACCAATTTTGTATGAATGGAGTAGCAATGCAGTAATGACATTTCTTATGCACTATGCTCTTTCACACAAAGACTTTAAGGTCTTGATGTATGATGCATATCTACAGTGAGGAGATCAAGTATTTGATACACTACAGATTTTGCAGGTTTTCCTACTTACAAAGCATGTAGAGGTCTGTAATTCTTATCATAGGTACACTTCAACTGTGAGAGACGGAATCTAAATCCACACGAAAATCCAGAGAATCACATTGTATTGCATTTTATTGCATGACATAAGTATTTGATCATCTACCAACCAGTAAGGATTCCAGCTCTCACAGACCTGTTAGTTTTCCATTAATAAGCCCTCCTGTTCTCCACTCATTACCTGTATTAACTGCACCTGTTTGAACTCGTTAGATCTCCACACACTCAATCAAACAGACTCCAACCTCTCCACAATGGCCAAGGCCAGAGAGCTGTGTTAGGACATCAGGGATGAAATTGTAGACCTGCACAAGCCTGGGATGGGCTACAGGACAATAGGCAAGCAGCTTGGTGAGAAGGCAACAACTGTTGGCGCAATTAAAGTTCAAGGTGACGGTCAATCTCCCTCGGTCTAGGGCTCCATGCAAGATCTCACCTCATGGGGCCTCAATGATCATGAGGAAGGTGAGGGATCTGCCCAGAACTACACGGCAGGACCTGGTCAATGACCTGAAGAGAGCTGGGACCACAGTCTCAAAGAAAACCATTAGTAACACACTACACCGTCATGGATTAAAATCCTGCAGCGCACGCAAGCTCAAGACAGCGCATGTCCAGGCCCGTCTGAAGTTTGCCAATGACCATCTGGATGATCCAGAAGAGGAATGGGAGAAGGTCATGTGGTCTGATGAGACAAAAATAGAACTCCACTCGCAGTGTTTGGAGGAAGAAGAAGGATGAGTACAACCCCAAGAACACCATCCCAACCGTGAAGCATGGAGGTGGAAACATCATTCTTTAGGGATGCTTTTCTGCAAAGGGGACAAGACGACTGCACCATATTGAGGGGAGGATGGATGGAATTGGCCATGTATTGCGAGATCTTGCCTCAGTAAGAGCATTGAAGATGGGTCGTGGCTGGGTCTTCCAGCATGACAACGACCCGAAACATACAGCCAGGGCAACTAAGGAGTGGCTCCGTAAGAAGCATCTCAAGGTCCTGGTGTGGCCTAGCCAGTCTCCAGACCTGAACCCAATAGAAAATCTTTGGAGGGAGCTGAAAGTCCGTATTGCCCAGTGAAAGCCCCGAAAACTGAAGGATCTGGAGAAGGTCTGTATGGAGGAGTGGGCCAAAATCCCGGCTGCAGTGTGTGCAAAACTGGTCAAGAACTACAAGAAACGTATGATCTCTGTAATTGCAAACAAATGCAAATTAATTATTTAAAAATCATACAACGTGATTTTCTGGATTTTTGTTTGTTTTAGATTCCGTCTCTCACAGTTGAAGAGTACCTATGATAAAAATTACAGACTTCTACATGCTTTGTAAATGGGAAAACCTGCAAAATCGGCAGTGTATCAAATACTTGTTCTCCCCACAGTAGGTGAACCGATCACAATAGCAGAACATGCACACTCTTTACTGAGTGTGGGTTCGATTCCAATCAACTGTTATTTCAACAAAAACAAAAAACTCTCCTCCATCCTTCAATAAAGCATGAAATGACTGAAAATATATACTTTCTAAGCAGAGACAAATCTTGGATCATGTCTAGTACAACAGCCTCAAATGTTATCTGACCTAGTATGAATAAAAAACACTTCCCATGGTAATCCCACCCATGCAAAGAGATGTCATAGCATGACAGACATCTACCCTGTTATTAGAGAAACAGACACATGATACAGATAATGAACCCAGCAGTTTTTTTCTCTCTTGCTCTCGTTTAATTTGAAGTATAACTGCATCGTTTGAGATGAAAATATATGGCGTGGAAGATTGTAGGTCTCTTGATGTGGCCCTAAAGCATTTTCTCATCCATTTTTATTCTTCACCATGGTCTATTAATCTAAGAACCAGATACTTATCTCCATGGTGATTTAACTCCATATAAATCTGATGACATATGGATTGGATTAAGCATTGGCAAAGTTTAAGGTTTATAGTAAAGGTTTATGATTTGAAGTCAAGGGTCAGTGCCGGAATTGGATTCAACGCTCTCTTAACTCAGAAGAATCTATTAAGATTGTTGAAAAAGTTGGCCTATTAACAACTACTCTTTTTGTTATAACAAAAAAAAAAACAGAACTACCATTTGATTATGTTTATCATTTGGAAAAAGGAGTCTCTGAGCCTTGTTTAAACCAATTTGTTTGTAATGTTAATCAGTTCCGGACTGGTGATTTTAATTAATATGATTTGTTGAAATTCATTTCACATTAGCCCACCCCCCACCTTTAACCAGAAACACCATCATAGCACTTGTTCTAACTTTCATAGAGAGTGTACTAGTTAGTCTCTTTATGTTGGTTGCTGTTTGTTACACTGTAGCTACAACCAGTTTGCATTATTTATGTAATCAGCCTAGTCAGCCTTTGTGAGCAAACTGAATTTTATATGGCTCTGCTTTCTTCATTAAATACCCACTCCAGATATTGAGTTTACTTCGTCATGGCAGGTAAGCTTTAATTAGCTATAGGATCCGGCAGAAGACCATCCACGGGTTGGGGAGGGGGTCCACCACTGCAAGGAAATGCATTCCACTGTAGCATGTCTTCAGTATTATCTTTCCCAAGGTACTGTGAGCAAGGTCTATGTGTTGCGCTCCAATTGCAATTATGACATGAAACAAATGAAGCGGGGAAGAGCTGAAGGGTGTCTTTGCGATATGGCTTTTTATTTCACTGAAATAGGAGTGTTTGATTTGTATTAGACTTAGATTGGTCGGAAGACTCAGCACAAACAGACTCCCAAGGACCTCCTCGGTAATGTAGATGCATATGGATGAGCTGCTATCTCATTATTAGCAAAAGAGCTGTAGAAAAAAAACTTAAAGGCTTGTCTTTTAGAAAGTGCAGGCAGCCATGTCCAGGAGCACTTCTTTAAGGTGAAATATATGACATACAATAACAGCACTCCTTTTACTTATCCAGGAACTGGTATAGCTCCTAACAGCCCTCTAGATAAATATGGATGCAAAGAAACTGCTCAGTAATAAGAGTATTTCACACTACTCTGCACTAGTCGTACAGCAGCCATTTACAGCGACAAAACACTGGCTCTAATGGACTACTAATCATTCAGAGCTGAGATCTTTTTATACATTTCACTTTGCTGGGCTGACACCGAACACAGCCGCTAAAAAGAGTGCTAAGCAAAAGGTGGAATAAACAGCTATTTGTATGCATCAAAGGGAAAACAATGGGCAGCCGAGAAATAGCTGTGTCTGCGGTTCTGCGCCGATTGCCCTAGTCCAATCTGCTGAACACTGTGTGTGCCTCTACCATGGCCCTGTCGCAAGGTACTTGGGGGGACAACTATGGCTTTCTGGCACCAAAGACAATCTTAGAAATATCACTTGCGGGGTAGGGGAAGGGGGTGAGTGGGGGGGGGGGGGGGTTACTGCTTTTAAACAACACCTGTCGCAATGTTTGAAATGAAGATGACTACTTTATCGCATGTTAACAAATGCCCTACTGAAAATGTGCTGCTGAATCCACACTTTGACTATCAAGCAGAAAGGAGGTCATGTGGCTCTACTGGCATCGTCGAAGCGGTGCACGTCTAGGGCTTCCTGCACTGTCAACAACTGTGAGGCCTGTAGCCCAACGCGGAGCGTCGGTAAAAGGTCATTGACAGGTTGAGTATAGTCCTAGCAGAGCTCAATGTGACACTTGAGCACCCTCCTGCCACTTATGTAATTACTAAGCCAAACTGTCAACGTCAAATGATAAATCTTCACAATGGCAAAAGTCTTATACAATACCAAACGTTTAGTGTTCTTTTAGTATCACATTCTTAACGAGAGAATGAAGAAGAGATGAAAAAAGGACTGGGGGCAATCTGACGACACTGACACATTTCCTTTTTTAATTGGGTGTTTCAATTTGATGTGACATATTGATGTAGCAGACTAAAAATGGCAGAATGACAGCATTTTTAAAAGATTGGGATGGGACCGTGGTCCAGCCATTTTACGAATTTAATCAATTCCCTCTCCTGCAATTGAGAAGTATTACAAATCCTCGAGTCCTAACATTCTCTGCACTGTTAAAACCTGAAATGTTGGCATGACAATACGTTTTTTTTTTAAGAGTAATATTTCAAAGATTGACACAGGTACACGCAGGTACACGCAGCTACCCAAGTCAGACAGATCCATGGACATAGGTATGCGTCAAATAGAAACTGATGTGTGTAGAACATTCATTCATCTTGAGGGGTTGGAATGTTAACTACCTCCACTGGAGACAAATCGTAGACCCGCTCTCCTTAGAGACAATATTATACATCTGTCATCAAGCTGTTGCTGAGGTACAATGCTGCTGTGAGTTATGGGATGTCTATAAAAATAGCAAGCTGCTGTCAAGCCAGCTGAGCATCTTCATTGTCACTGTTGAAATTATAGAATGTTTTTCTCATACACTCAGTTCTATGTTACAATATGAATCCCTCCAGAGTCTATTCAAGTGCTTTGTGCCCATCTCAAGAGGCAAATTGTATTTACATTTTAGTTTTAGATTTGGCTTCTGGTATCAGGATAATCAACAAAACCATATTTAGCCAGCTAATCACAGTCCAAAGTAATTACCAATATTGTGGACTGGGACCTGTTTTTCCCAAAATCTTAAAGTAAATGACCAGGGTTTCCAGATTTCCTTGAAATATTACTTACAATTATTATTAATAATAAATAAATATTATCAGTCATATTATCAGCTTTTTCCAAGTTATAAATCACTTTTGTCATCTACAAGTGAAGAAGCCCAGGTTAGAAATATCTTAGTTTTTTTTTTAAAGAAAAGCATGTTTTTTTGTCCTGATCATTGATCAGAAATAGTGTACACATTGTTTGTGCTCATTTCTATTGGAATATCTACATAAGTGTACAGAGGCCCATTATCAGCACCCATCAGTCCTGTGTTCCAATGACACGTTGTGTTTGCTAATCAAAATCTATCATTTAAAAAAGCTAACTGATCATTAGAAAACCTTTTTGCAATTATGTTAGCACAGCTGTAAACTGTTATGCGGATTAAAGAAGCAATAAAACTGACCTTCTTTAGACTAGTTGAGTACCTGGAAAGAGTGGGAGGTCCTGTTGCACAACCGAGCAAGAGGACAAATACATTAGTGTCTAGTTTGGGTCTAGGTCCTGAACTGGCAGCTTCATTAAGTAGTACCCACAAAACACCAGTCTCAATGTCAATAGTCAAAAGGTAACCACGTTATGCTGGCCTTGCAAAGAAAAAGCCATATCTCAGACTGGCCAATAAAAGGAAAAGATTACAATGGGCAAAAGAAGATTGGAAAAACATGTTATGGACAGACAAATCTAAGTTTGAGATGTTCGGATCACAAAGAAGAATATTTGTGAGAAAAGATGCTGAAGCAGTGATTGATACCATCTGTCAAGCATGGTGAAGGCAATGTGAATGGTCTCAGTGTGCTTTGGTGGTGGTAAAGTGGGAGTTTTGTACAGGGTAAAAGAGATCTTGAAGAAAGAAGGCTATCACTCCATTCTGCAATGCCAAGCCATACCCTGTGGACGGCGCTGGATTGGAGCCAATTTCCTCCTACAACAGGACAATGATCCAGAGCACTGCTCCAAACTATGCAAGAACTATTTAGGGAAGAAGAAGTCAGCTGGTATTTTGTCTATAATGGAGTGGCCAGCAGAGTCACTGGATCTCAACCCTATTGAGCTGTTGTGGGAGCAGCTTGACCGTATGGTACATGGAAAGTGCCCATCAAGCCAATCCAACTTGTGGGATGTGCTTCAGGAAGCATGGGGTGAAATATCTTCAGATTACCTCAACAAACTGACAACTAGAATGGCCAAAGGTCTGCCAGGCTGTAATTGCTGCAAATGGAGGATTCTTTGACGAAAGCAAAGTTTGAAGGACACAATTATTATTTCAATTAAAAATAATTATTTCTAACCTTGTCAATGACTATATTTTCTATTCATTTTGCTATATTTTCTATTCAAATTAATTTCATTTAGGTTTTCATGGAAAACAAGGACATTTCTAATCAAACCCAAACTTCTGAACATTAATGTATGTCAGTAATATAGCGGATGAACCAAGGTGTAATCTGAACAAGATTACCTTTCTTCTTGGCCTCTCAATTGCTCCTCTATTGATTCTCAAGCAGGGTAAGGCAGGTGCCAAACTTATCAATGTTTGTAGTCGCAACCTAAAAAAAAAATTTTTGTTAAGAAATTAGTAATTTATGGTAATTATACATAGGACATTGCTTTGAAATGTCAGTTTTAAATGTCAGTTTTAAATAAATGTTATTAAAGTTGCAATTGACCAACTGACTCAGACCACTTGGGAACAGCTAAATGTGTTGCCAGCTGGGGGTTGTTTTTGTGGCCAAAGTAAAAAAAAAAAAATACACAAATGAAAAACATAATTAGTAAAACCTTTTTTTTATTTGCACCTTTGTCTTCAGTATTTCCACATGTTCAACTTCCCTTTAAGGATAAAAGCACTCTGCCTTTTGGCTGCGAATATTCTGAGATCAGAGAACACACTGGAAGGGATTTTAGATCATTCCTCAGCACAGAATATTTGCAGAGCTGTAAAAATCCTTTAGTCTGCATTTATGGCCTGCCCTGTTCAATCAAAACCACAGGTTTTCAATGGGATTCAAGTCCAGAGATTGAGATAGCAATTGCAAAATGTTGATTTTATTGTCGTTTAATAATTCTTTTGTGGATTTTGTGATTAACTTGCAGTAAGACCTTGCAGACACATTTCACTCCTGTCTGAGAAAACAGAGATATTGTGGTAATATTGTCTAATGCTGCTTAACATATTCACTAAATCACAGATTTAGCACACGTTACATCACCATTAGACGTGTTTAATATTCCCTTTAAATAATGGCCAAAATGCCACCCATGCGGATATAATAGTTTCGCTCCGACCGTCCTACTCTGGGTCAACAGGCACCACTGTAATTTCGATCGTACTCAAACCAGAAATCCTCCTAACACAATGAACGCTCACAATCACGAAAGATCATTACCGTCGCCGAACAATGGCGTCGGAAACAATTTCAAGGTCTCAGAATAACTGATTGAAACGCTATCAGAGCCGATCGCGGTACTAACTGACTAGCCATTTCACACATCTTATTGATCTATATCTGGGGTCTTATTTGACTAAAAAGGTTGCAGCATTTTACAAATATAGCCTTCTGAGATCATAAGAAAATACTGGAATCCAATACTGGAATGCCGCGCAAATGTGCCTATAAGATAATAATGGAATCCAAACACCTATTGAACGTTTTCAAAAAGACTGTTATTTTACGAACAATAATGCAGATGATCGAATGCATCCAATCAACAAAACAAACTGGTTACCTATAGGTGAGTAACACATGCGCTTGTCGAAATATATTTAACAGGAAATCTTTCGATGATTTGGACAAACTACCATATGTGAAAGTGTTCAGCTACAAAACAAGTTAGCAGATATTCCCAATGGAAGTTATATAGGCCTATACCTTATGTAGATAGTGCCAGCATGACTTTAAAAACGTATCTTAATTTGGTAACATTGTAGACAAGTTACAGGTACATTATTTATCATAACGAAAAATTTGCATTAACAGGGTATTGAGCCTAAATGTATCGTATTAATGTGATTTATAATCTAAATTGACCGTTTCTATTTGAAAGTTGTTTTCACACACAGTAAAAAAACGTTAGAAAAACTAAGCATACTACAAGTATATTTCTTGCTCTGAACATTTCCAGTTGAATGCACTGTGAGTCTTTGGCCTCATAAGCCTGTTCATATTGGTGATCATCTCCTACAGGCGCATCATGGTTCAGTCGGCAGAAGTTTCACAGCTTTCAGATCATCAGGCTCAGCCAGGTTACCCCAGATCAGCTGCAGCGAGCGAGGAGGATCTGAGTCACAATATCCAGGCACCACTCTCCAAGGAAAGTGGTCCTAATCAGAGTAGGAAGACAAGAGGGAGGGGAGACACCACACAGCCGAAGGAGAGAAAGACCACCCGATCGAAGAAGAGAAAGGCCGGCGGGGGAGTTCGGCAATCAGAGGCAAAGCAAAGGGTGTGCAAAGAGGGAACCCCCTTGTCACCACCCGTCCGCATCTCTTTAAAAAACATGATGGAGGCGGAAATGAAGCTAGTGTACGGTGACGAGCTGCACAACATTACCCAGCAGCCCTCCGAGTCCCCGGTTGTCCCTTCAGTTTCGCAATTAATGTGTCAAGCTTCTGAAATAGTAGGCCCTCCAAGTGGACCTAATCTCGGCTTTCTGCCTCAAATTGACAAATGGCTGGATGTAGCCTTACAGGATGCCGACTCATACTACCGACAGAAGAAATATGTGATTGCAGCCAGTCGTTTTACCACAGCTCTGGAGGTACTTGATATTTAAATTAAATCTGGCCGTAGTCTTTTATTTATGTTTTTATTCACTTTCTAAACAAATAGATTACATCATTATTTATTGTTTCTTTTATCCTCCCCTGGTCTAGTAAAATGATTGCCAAACCTTTTTAAATCAAAGTGTTGAAAACCTCAAATTAAAACTGCCTCAACTTATGGTAGCTACTGTTTTCCCTCGGGTATATAGACTTCGTTTTCACGGATGTAATGTGCAACGAAATGTCGTGGCCTTTAATGTAAAACACCAGATACAGTTCTCCTCATCTGTTTGGCTTGTTATAATTGTATCACAATTGTGTGTGTTTAAAACAGTTTTGAGGGGTTAATACAAAGCAGCAAGCAATGTTTGGTCTATTGTTCAAGGTAAACGTGCGCACAATCTCGGTAAATGATTTATGCCCACTTCAATAGTGCATCGTCAGGTACATCTCTCAGTCTGTGATATGCAAATGAATCCCTTCCCATACATTGTCGAGAGAGGCCCTCTAATTAGTGTGTGATGCATAGATCTGCTAGTGGCACTAAAGTGTTGTCGAAGTTATTTGATTAAGCTCCTCTGATATCTAATTTCTGGGTTGCAGTTTGGTCACCCCAACTACAACTCAGCCTTGTTTTCCATGATCCCTAGTAAAAAGACAGGACACGTTTGAAATGTTCCGACGATAATTACAAAGGCAATATAAGCAGGCTAGAAAATGATTTCTTAGACGGATGTCAAAATGTGCTAACATTCTGCCTGCTGAGATTTCACTAATTTGAAGCTTTGTGTTGAAGTTATTATTATCGAGGTTATTATCGAGGGAGAGACTGTACTGTAACTCAATTTCAGTAATGAAAGCCTCTTTCTCTGAGGGTTGAGTGTACTTATTACAAGATGATGTGGAAGCTTGGGCTCTTCATCAGGACGTCGAGCCTTCAGGGACCTTGTGCTCTGTCAAAGGAGTGAGATCTGGAGTTGTGTTTTTAAAGCTTGTTTACCATGGGTGTTGGTTTCTTGCAGGCTGGCACTTTTGTGCTTGATGTCTGAGAGCTGAATGGTGATGTAATATATTGTAACGTGGGGTCTTGACCCAATAGTGGGTTTTAAAGTGAATTTTTAACATTCCCACTTTTTCTCCACTCTCTCTGCCCCTCTCTCACTTCCTTAGTTGTGTTCAAAAGGTGCTGCATTTGAACAGTCTTTGCATGCAGAGTATGAAGACATTTCAAAGATTGCCAGTTTGATTGAATCCAGACTTGCTGTCTGTTACCTGAGACTTAAGAGACCGGAGATGGCCCTCAACCACTCGCACAGGTAAGCTTGTCAGAGTATATATTAAAAAACCTAGAGAAGGTCTCAACCGTGAGAGGAGTACATAATTACCCACAACAAGCCTGAAAACAACCCACAAAGACATGTACGGTTGATGCAGAAGAATAACAGCACCGTCGCCTACCATCTTGTGTAAGCCGAAAGCCACCTGAAAGGTCTTGGTGTGTTGTTGATTTGAAGTGTTGGAAAGGGATGTGTGTAAATGGAGCATGGATAAAGCTAGTTATTTCTGAGCAGTGTCCATGTTGCCCGCTTGCCTTTCCGCCCGATGTCTCTGTCCCTTCAACCTTTTAGTCAGACCATTACACCTGTTCAACGCCCCCTCCATTAGGACCCGGTCCAGGCCCTCCATAACTCGCCCCGTTCTGGCCTCACTGTCTTTACCCTTGAAAACCAACATGTGAAACTTTTCATCGCCCCTAGGATTTATCTATGGAGCTACGTATTACAATGTAGTTATGGGTTTTAGTGCCTGTGTTTTTTATTTCCCCTCTACTCCCGTAACACTACATGTCCAAGGTTGACGTCCATTGTTGAAGTGTGCATTGACTATGTCAAAACCAAATGCAGAATCTGACTTGAAAGTATTGTTTTGTTTTTTTGGTTTCTGTCAACCTATTGTATCGGTTGACACTGGGAACCTTCTATTCACTGTATTCCCTTTGTAACTTAACTTTCCCTAGTTTGTAAATGTCTTTAAGATGTTGGTCGAGATTTGGGAAAGGTTGGTGTGCATAGATGAGAAAGAAAGTTGCTTTCCAGTGGAGAACCAGAACACATCAACTAGTAATGAACTGAAGATTTGGTTTACCATGAAGTCATCAGTGTTTGGTAATATTTGGATTCCATACTGCTAACCATTTATTTTCTTACCTCAGGGCTACAGGTGGTTTACAGTAGCACTGTTAAACTGAAAACAGGTTTTGGGAGTATATTAAAACATTCAAACATATGAAAGGGATACTGTCCAGAAAAGTTTCTTGATGGGTTGGTATAGCAGAGCTCTTATCTCGTTATTCTTAAACAATATGTATTATATTTGTCCAACCATTAGAATCATATTTTGCCTTGGCAGCAGAACCAGGGGACATTATTGTTCAACAAATAGCAGCTGCCTTTGTTTCTTTCATAGGCTGTAGTGCTGTTGGCCACACACAAAAAAGTCTGAATTCAAGTTGAAGTTTATATTTTGTTGTTTACATTTGTAAAATGGACAGGTTGAAAGCATGCGCACATGTTCACAACTCCTGAAAACCATTATAAATGACAATTTATTTTCTTTTTATAATTTTTGTTGTTGTGCATTTACAGGCTGTGTCAATCGTGTTTGGCAGAAGCTAACATCTTTGTGGTGCATTCTATATTTTCTGTTGCTTCGTAGGAGGTGATTTTGAGAAGGATGAATGCAAAGGTGGTATTTGATCAAAGGCAGCCATGTCGATTCTCCCAGTAAAAATGGATTTTGTGCATTCGTTTATTTTGCAGGAGGCTGGAACCTGACAACAATACCGATAAAAATATCATGGTGTAGTCTTTGAACCAGCTGTGATGACAGTGTTTGCGGAATACTTTCTGTTCCAGTGCTGCGTCTGTCTCTTGTCTTCAGGTTGTAGATGCCATCACTTTCGAAAGCTATTCTGTATGCACACTGTCAAATCGCACAAATCGCACATCTACAAACAGTTATTGTGGGATCCCATTAGCATTTTCAGACTGAAAAAAGGCAACTGAGGGAACTGAAGTCTTCCTCATGTTAGGAGATTTCCATTTGTAATTCTTCACTGTGGATTAATTGGTACACCGTTACAGATGTAAACGTGGGACTTCGTGTTTATGTTTTACCAGTTATTGCTATTCATCATTCATCACCTTCTGATATTGGACTATATTTAAGCGTTTTATGTACTCGAACAGAAGTATTCATTTTGTTAGATCTGTGACTGAAGACGTTTTCCTTTGCATTCCTTAAAGCAATGATCCTCACTTTCATTGAACAATGACCATTTACTTGACATTTCTGTCTGTAAAGTTTTAAACAGAACACTTACGTACCAGAAACTATAGCTTAAAAAGTTGTACGTTCATCTAAATGCAGGCCATTTAGTTAAGGCAGCAGATTAATGGCTGTAATTATCTAGGAGGCTTTAAAGAGCCAAGCCCCACTCAGGTAATTGTTTCCATTTAGATGAAATAGGATGGCCATAAACAGTTTTCAGGAAGGATACTGAACATTTATCCTTTCTGTGCAAGAAGTTTAACAAAACTTTCCCAAAGTGATAGGCACTGACATTTTAACTGCATGATCTCACTGTATAGGGGACTTCTTTTTTACCTTCTATAAATGCAGGTATTTGTTTACCATACATGGAGAGTCATGCTGGGATATCTGCAGGCCTAATTCAGACAAGCAGGCTTCAGAGAATGTAGTAGTATTCTGCTGTTAGGGAGGGACCAGAACTAACTAACCCATTCATGGGTAAGTGTCCAGTGAATGGGTAAGTGTCCAGTGAATGGGTAAGCGTGTCCAAACTTTTGACTAGTACTGTAAATTGTTTGGCCAGAAAAAATTAACGTGATTTTAAAAAATGTAGAGATATCATTTAATTAATTTCAGAAATGTGTAGGCAGCTCAGCAAAACCTTTCCATATGCTCAAATTATCCAACATTTAAGTTGTGCCAAAATACCCCTGTCTTTATTTTTAAAAGTTATGTTTTTAGAACTGTAAAGTTTGCATGAATTCTGATTATTTTCATGGATATGCAACATCCTAAAATGCATGTGGGTAACTTAAAAAAGTCTCAACATACCCACTCTTTCCCATACCTCACTTATGCCTGCCAGGTCCAATGTGTCTGGTTTTGAATGAAAAGTTTCTCTGAGAAAGGTTGGCTGGCAGACCCGTTTTTACATCTGTGTGTGAAGCTTTTGCCAACATTTTTTGGCAGCAACCAAACTTGCCTTCAGAGACATTTACCTTTTTTATTTTTTACACAAGGTGTTTACTTTCCAAAAAAAAGAAGAACCATTTTTTTCAACCCCAAATGCCCCATATTGCTGGAGAACATCTCTGACATGAATTCTGTTGCACA
This sequence comes from Esox lucius, assembly GCF_011004845.1. NCBI lineage: Eukaryota > Metazoa > Chordata > Actinopteri > Esociformes > Esocidae > Esox > Esox lucius. Next base: position 17,469,612 of record NC_047576.1, read on the forward strand.
CATTAGGCTCATTTTCTGAGTGTGAGACTATTATGCATGAGTTGAGAAGAGCCTGCTACTGTAGCTTTAGATATAGTAGAAAAGAAGCGATATCAATCTCTTTGATTAATGAATAAAGGAAAATACAATATAATGCTCCCACTCAGCAGTCACTAAACTAATCATGTTCAGGTTCTGATTATAGTAAGCTAATCATGACAAAATCCCTTGAAGAAAGTCAGGGTTATTAATCGAGAAACTGCTAATCTACTTCAAATGTATGTCAAAATTGAAACACAATACAATTTTGCAAAAGAACAATAGAAACTTCTCATGTCTGCAGATACATTACAAGTTTTCTTTCAATATATCTGGTCAAATAAGGGTTCATAAATTACTATAAAGGGGGGTCTATAAAATGTTAGATTTTGTTCCTGACACACTTTTTCCAAATTCAGTACTCAATTGCATTTGTACTGGTTTCAGATTTTTTGCTTTTTTAAGAATTGTTCTCAATGATTATTAGTAATATTTGTTGAGTACATTTTAATGAGTCAAACAGACAAAAAACAAATCTAGGTCTGGAAAATATAATGTTATAAATAAATAAATAAATAAATAATAGCGAATCTGGCCCATTAATTATGCTTCTAGCAAAGGTGTTAAAAACATGCTTTTCAGTTACCTACTATCAATTACTTGCCTATGAGGAGGGCTGAACCAATGAGATACTATGGATTTCATTACAGGATTTTTGCAGCATTGTGTTAATGAAACACCTTTGGGGCATTAAAATGAATGCTCATATTGCTATATATTCATTAAGGTATAGCCTAGATGGTGCCAAAGAGCAAGAAATATAGTCAATCCTTCACTGTCATCATAGCGTACCCCAAGGCTAGGAAACAAGATTGGACAAGCTAAACAGTACATCTGCATCAAACAAGCTGCAGTAAAAAATTACATAAAACAGAGGATGGCAATATGCTCATAACATAAAAATATACTTGTTACTGGAATGGAAGAAAGCATGGCTGTGCGGTTACACACTTCGGGAATACTTTGCAAAGCTATGTTAAATATTAATGCCAAATCTCACACAATATACAGCTAGTCTAGGCTGGACAATTGCTGATTTTTTTTTACTATCAAGTACAATTTTTTAGCTGGCATATAGCAGTTAAGAAACCAGTAAAATAAGGATTTTCAACTTTGGGAATTTGGACAGTACAAACAATGAAATACCACAAAGTGGAAGTTGGACTGAATTCTTTTATTCTAATAATTATTTTATTATGAATTCTTGCCATAAAATAAACTGCAATAGCTTGCTGAATAGATCATGTAATTTAGATGGCAGTCCATGAATGCAATAAAATTTTCAAAATCTCAAGTGTATCCCAATTATAAAGTAAATAAACTTGCTACAGTCAACCGAGTTTGCAGATTAACTGGAAGGAATCCAAATGAATTATTTTTTATTTGTAGAAACATATCCAGAATAATTTCAGATATTTTGCACAACCTCAACCAGTGACTATCATAGATCTTGGCTTTGACAATAAGGAAATTGTTGTTTTCTTAAAAAAATGGGGATATGGGGATATATGGGTATCTGAGTACCTATAGTATGCTATGTTCATGTCACCGTCATAAATTAACTACATTACTGATAACGGCATCAACTAAAGTGACCTATTTCCTATGTTCATCTATAACAGCAGCAGTGGATGGTTAAACGAAAGTTCATTTTAAAATGTTGAACAATAATGGGTTTTTTTGTGCCACAAAGGAGAGAGAGAGAAAGCACAGTAAGCAGGAATTCAAAGGTCCTGATGACTGTCTGATTGACCAGTGGACCAGGTGTCTTTGTGGAACGTACCTATTAATTCAACCAGTTTGAATACAAATCAATCCACTAAATGGTCAGTCAGTAGGACAATAGAATCTCAGTATTTGAGAAGTCTTGATTGTTCACTAAATAACACCTATGGTAACAGTGTTATCGAATGTTCCTATTGATAATTTATTAACTAAACCCCAAATGTAAACATGTTTTTAGGAATCTATCGGTAATAACAATGAAAAAGTAGAGATAGGTAATTAGTGACTTCATTTTTCTAACCATGCTACATAATCCCTGCTACATGCAATCTGTAAGGACATTATTTGGCGCCTGTGATCATGGCTTGACATTGAGCACAGTTCACAGAAGCGCATGACAAGGAAAACAGAATGCTTTCATAGATGAATAGGGCTTGTGCTTAATAGCAGTAATGTTTTCAAAATGATGAATAATTCAGTCAACACAGACAGCGTGGGATGAGGATGGTTGGTTTGGGGTGGTGATGGATGAGTTGGGGTGGCAAATGATACATGTGGGAAAAAAAAGGCACGTGGGCGCTTGCCAATCCAAGGGAAAGGAAAGCCAAATATCTCATTCTAGCACTGTCCAATTTCACATGCCTCAGTGTTCCTCTGCTTTGTTAAAAGGGCAGTTTTGGTTCTCCCGAATGACTCAGTGCCAGTCTAAAGAACTGTTTTGCAGTGCAGCTGCATGCTTCCGCAGCCAAGGTTCATGTCTTAGTTGCAGTATACCAGTTCTCTGGACTTCGGCAATAGGGCAAACAGATTTGCTCAGCACCACCCTGCTTGGTGGAAAGCATGTCATGCCACGTTGCGTTCCAGTGACCCCTTTGGCGGGTCAGGGGCGTTCACGCTTAATTGTAGCTGTTAGTCATAGAAGAATTCTCCTCCAAGCGTGTACACTTTGGCTTACTTCCTGGATGAGCAAGCAGGGTGATAAGAAGCAGAACATCGTCAGAGGACATGTCCTATTAATCAACTCACTCGAGCCCACAGGGAGGTTTTTGCGACAAGACCATAACAACAAATTGGACACCAAAAAATAGGCAGGTGTCACAGGCTTTTATACTAAACAAAACATATAAAATAAATATGTAAATTGTTACTCCAATCAGCATGAAACAAGCACAAACCCTTTACATGTTGCAGTCATTTGAATTAACTGATTTCCTTATTAAATGTAAAATGATTTTTTTCAGTTGATGGATATTCCTAAAACAAACTATGGACACCGCTCAGGCATTTCATCCGTACGAGTATATCATCATGTTTCTGTGTATAGTACCACAGAATCTTGTGAACCACGCAATATAAGCCATTACAGTAAATGCATTACCAGAATGTGTCATCTGCTGTCTTTTTGCAGAGGTCGGGTGCCCTAACGAGAGAGCAGGGTTGCCAGATTTCCTTGAGAGTATACTGTACAAGCACCAAGGGACTCCACAAAAAAGCTGTCCAAACGTAATTTTTACTGTACAACCGTATCTGAAAATCGACCAGCCCAAACCTTTGCGCCAGTGGAGTAGGGTCAGTTCTCCTTCTCCTCTGTAAATCCTTGTAAACCTAAGGAATGCACTCTTAAAATGTTCCTTGTCTCCTGCTCTGTTTAAACTTAGGACGACATGAGGTTTTGGCCTACACCTCCCGAGTACCAGGTTCTAAAGACTTGTTGTTGCCCATGTCCAAAGTCCTCCTGGCTGTGTTGCAGATCAAGACAATACTTGACAATTCCAGCTGCCAGGCTGCTGATCACCCCACTCCCGGTTGTCCCTGTCCTTGTCCATCTGGCCATGCTTCTGACCTGGATTAGGTTTTATATACTCTGGATACAGCCCAAATACATTTATTAATTCTTACAACTTGTACTCTTAAAATGTCCACCCGGCACAGCCCGAAGAGGACTGGTCACCCCTCTGAGCCTGGTTCCGCTCTCGGTTTCTTCCTATATTTCAGCCCCTCTAAGGGAGTTTTTCCTAGTCACTTTCCTAGTCACAAAATAAACTTGGTTCCTCTTCCAGGTAAGTTTGTAACAGTTCCAGTAACTTTGAACTTTTTTAGTATTGCCCTAACGCTAGATAAGGGGATTTTCTGGTGAGTAGCAAATCTTTATAGCCATTCCCTGACTGACAAAGCGCAACACAGTTTTCCCTAATTTGATTTGTTCTCTTATCTTTCCCATGTTGATGTATCAGTAATGGAATATGGCCTCTTTGTCACCTAATATTTAAACACCAGTGAAACAGGATGCCATGGATCACCACTTGAAAGCTCCTAAACACTCGGATTAACGTAAGAAATTATCTAATGGAAAACATGCTTCAGTTACATTTTGTTATTAAGAATTTCTAGGGGTGCCAATAATCATGGCAGACATGGTTTTATAAGAAATAACTATTTCTTGATATTATATATATTTTCATAGTAAATTAACCTCAATTAAAGGTTGAATGTATCTCATTTATTTCAGTGTGACATTAAGCTAATTCACCAAAAGGGGAATTTCTATATCCTTTTTTACTCATCTTTACTAGGGGTGCCAATAATTGTGGAGGGCACTGTAACCCCATATCAAAATACTAAATTATCTATGCAAAATGTATCTTAAAATAGTTGCATGTTAACTTTTTGCTGACAATTTATTGCCTTGGACCTGTATGTATTGTGGAAAGCAAAAACAGGCAATTTATTTACCAGGGTTTACGGAAGTGATGCTGTGGGCTTACTGGGCTGTGTGCTGCAGACACACCCCATGTGTCTTTCTACTGGAAGACTGGAGAGAAACAGCAATTAATGGGCCTTCAAAGGCAGCCTGGCAAGCTGTTGAGGAAGAGCTTAATGGGGTGGATGGAGTGCAAGGCGGACTTGTGCAATCATTGCCTTCCCTCTATTTTTTCTATATTCATCTACTGACAGCTATTTCTATTTTTTGGGGATAGTTGTACACAAGTAAAACCAGATATGGAGTATGTAGACATGATAATGTAACTACACCTGCATTTGTAAACTGCTTCTAGTCGAGATCTGCTAGTACATGGCATCAGGTGCACACATTTAAGGCAGTCCTGGTTCCAAACAAACAACTGGACACAATACACCTTGTGGCAAAAGTAAAAACTGCCACTGAATCCTTGAAAGAGCTTTGTCAAAGAGGTTCTGATAAATTAAGAAAATGTATGAAAAATTGTGGATATTGAATATATTTGTTTCAACTGTACCTCTCAGGAATAACGTTCATATGGAACTATTTTGTAAACCGCGTTTACTTTTAGTATGAACATGAATCGGTGCAATTATGATCCCCAGTTCTATTGGTCCTTAATCACTCGCTATTACGTTGCTCCTTATAGTAAAACATTTTTTTTTAATGTAATCAATAAAAAATGCAGAACACCCCATTCGACCTGAAAGCATTACATATAGAAGGTCAAACATTTTTTATTCCAGTTATTGCAAAGTTAACACATTTGTTTTAAGATGGAGTTTCCATAGATTATGTAACATTTTGAAATGGAGTTGTAGAACCTATGTAACGGTCCCAAACATTAATGGAATATTACTAGGGATAAGAGCCTTTTGTGTTATTCTACTAGTAAAAGTTTATCTAGAAAAAACAGGATAAAATAATAATAATAATCATCGGTATACCTTATGGACCCCTCTTTGTGTACAGGGAAGTGTCCCCACCCTCCCAAGTTCTACTGTTACGATTTCCTTCTAATAAATTGCATGTTTCATTTTCATGAACTACAATGTATGGTGGACAACAGTGACATATGTTGTCGTAATATGTTTGTTATTCCCCAAACACTACAATGATATAAACACTACAATTCCCAAACATATTTTGTCTCAGGAGGGTATGCTTGCGATTGGCACATTTTTGTTTTGGCGAAACAGCTATGGCTAGATTATAAACCTAACAGACTTTTAAATATACTAGTCAAATAAGATATGGGAAAGATGTCGACAATGATGGTGTATGCTTTGTTTAAACAAATGTATTTATAGGCTAATACACTTGAAACAAATAGCCTAACAGAAAAATGCACATTACTGGTGTCTCCCACGCAAACAAACAGTGATTATTTTCTATACGAAAATGGGTAAAGTACTGTTGTCTGTAAAGATAAAAATCATGTTTTTTCCAAATAAGATCTGTGAAACAAAGGCTGAATTGCCAACTGAATGAAGGGCAAACATCTTCATAAGCAAGTTGCAGCAATGGAGAATAGAGTGTGTGTGCGTTCATGAGAAAGGGGTGCCGATTCTGGCAGGGGGGCGATTGTTGGCACAACACCGGGAACGTTGGTTGGATTTTGGTTATGTTTGCTTTATCTAGTCAAACTTTAGTGACTCCCTGCAGTTACTCCCAACCCCATGACAAGCTATGTAGAATTACAGGAAACTGCCTTTAAAACTGTAAAATGTTATGTCTGCTACCAATAAGGAGACCATCACAAATGTTTATGTTGGCCACACCCACTACCACACCTCAACACACCATCCTTCGAAAAAACACTAGCCATACACCTTTTTTGAAATGATTAGGATTAACAAATGTTTGCTTTACATTAGTAATCCTCAAGGTTTAAACGGAAGGTTATAAGGCATATAAAATTGCAAATTCGTCAGGAACACTAATTGCACCAGAAGAGTACTCTCACATTTCAAATCAAACCTATCAGGCCTTAATTCTTTTCCTTCCTTGCTTTACAGTTCCTTGCTTCCATTGAAAGTTTCATTTCTATGATTACCTCATAAATCTTCATAACTGATCTGCCATAAAAGTATATTTCTTTGTCTGAAAAAGCTGCAGCCCTCATCACCTTAAGCCTGCACAATGACAACATAACATTTCCCATGAGTCATACTAAGTATCTAAAAGAATAGCAAAAGTTTTTGTGGTTTTACACTTTCAGTCTATTACTTTCAAACTGATTAGCAGAGGTAAAAAGGTTAAACCATTCCAGTGGGGGAGCTTAGCTTTCTCTCCCATGTTTATGAAACTTAGCCACGGAGCCCCACCTACCACCACCCCCCCATCACAAAAGTCTTTGTTCCTGATTTCCCAACTAAAAGATAGGCAGATAATATAAATATTTAATACTATTCTCGTTTCACGTACCATGATGAGGCTACAATCAAAACGTACCTGCAGTTACAAAACTTTGCCTCTACCTGCTTTTTGCACCTGGATCATAACTGTAATTTAAACTCTATTTTTTTTTCTCTGAGTGGCAGAGTTCTACGTTACATTTTTATGTTTTGTTAATTAATTTTCCACCGTTCAAATCCTCAGCAAACGAGCCGACAAAGTCCGACATTATACCCAGGGTTGCCAGATTCACTGACTATAGGCCCAATCACCCGCAGACAATTACGTGGAAAACTGTCCCATCTGGCAACGCTGGCTACACTCCCATGGTCACAGATATGTCGATCATACAAATGCATTATGGAATCATAAAAAATATAGATGTTTATCACTTCAATGTCAACTAAATAGTACGTAGCAGATTAATCATAATATAATTTTATTCTGCTTGCTGTAATTTTTTCAACAATAAGATACACTTCTTGGGGTCCCCTGTGATTGGCTGCCATGGGTGCCACGCACCCATTAAAGCTCCGCCTCCAAACTATACTGAAGTTATCAAATCTCTCTTTAACAGAAGTATTTCTTTATTTCTCTGTTTCTCCAAGAGCCATCCAGCTGAACCCCATCTATTTCCGCCACCATCTACGCCAGGCCATGGTGTACCGACTGCTGGGGAACCCATGTGCAGCGGCGAGGTAAGAGTTAGTGGTAATGTGAGGGTGTAAGGATGGGGGTCCTCCACGGGAAATTAAGACAGATTACTTTGGCTAAAGCGCCAAGTCATTTACAGGAGGAGGATGAACACATGTCCACCCAGCGGGTTGTCACAATCGGCTCGCCTACTAGTGGATTCATCTTTTCCAGGAAAAATATTAACTGCTCAATATTAACTGCTCAATGGAGTAGTGGGTAGTAGACAATTAGACTTGTAATTACATCCTCTGGTAACGCAGCCATAACCTAGATATTCAACGCCATCACTTCCTCTAGCCCCAGTTAAGTTAATGCGCCATCTGCATCCTAATGATATGATTATCAACTTTCTTATGTGCCCACTAGTAGGTCCTTACATATGACAGTACTTATTTTTTATTGAATGAAGATGAAATAAATCGCAAAAGGGCTCCAGAGCCACAGTCGACCACCCACAATTTATTTTGTTAATGTCTCTTTTTATTTCATAATTTTTGAACCACATCATTGGAATGGGCTGGAGCAGAGAGCAGGTTACGCTGGTTAATCTCTCTCACCATTTCCCCCATCCATTGCTCTTCTTTTAAATTGTCTGGGGGTCCAATTACATCATTTAGCAGAAAAAATTTGACGCTTATTTATTTAGGAGTTTTCTGCTTTTATCAGGCTCTGATGAATGTTCATTTGGAAGCTTAGTCCCGTTATCTCTCTGGGTTGGGGTTCTGGTATTGAGCCTGAATGGACAGACTACAGTCTCATCAAAGATGTAAAGGAGGGGGAGAGGAGGTGTAGAAGGAGAAGGATGGTTCTCTTCAGTGGACACATCTCCAGACTCCTGTCTGTAATTCCCCACTGGTCATCCAATGCTGACACAGCTAATCAGCATCTCCATTTCAGCTCAAATCATCGTGGATTAGTGAAACTGAGGGATGCATCCTGTCATGACAATTAATCTGCAACCTGAGATATATCTTAAAATTCACACAGACAATTCAGTTTGACAAATTCCTTCTTTGACCATTTAGATTAGCTCTGAAAAAGATATCTTGTGAAAAGATCTTACTTGATTGGTCAAAAGACCTATATCAGGGGAAGAATATCAGAATTAGGTTTCATGTTTAAAAGTCATATATGATAAAAAATAAACATTTTCTGGGGGGCATAAGTGTGAGAACTGGAATATGTTTCATACAATAGACTGAATCTTATTTTAATTTGGAATTTTAAGAGATTTTGTGCTTAGCCTTGCTCACTTTTAAGGCACTTCATTTCAACTTGGAAATTATATAAAGTCATAGTGCCATATCAAAGCTAATTACATGGATAAGTGAATGCATTCCTTAAGCAGTTTCGTGTGGACAGATCATTTACGAACGTCAATCTCATTTGATATTTATTTAATGATCTTTTCCTATACATGCCAATGGTGGAGAGATTGTAATGGATTCTCCCCTTTGTTCCATGAAGAAATCATGTGGATTTCTCTGCTAGCAGTAGGCTCTTACAGTGCTTCCACTGAATTGTGCTTTGTAATTTTCCTGACATCTGGTGCACTTTCCATCATTAGATAGGCATCTGCAGACATTTACATTACAGGTTGCCACCTTGAAGATTGAATAGCGATGTTTATTTGACCACAATGACAGCTTGTACTGTATGTTATAAAATGTCCTTGTTAGCTTTTCTTCTCTGGAAAAAAAAGGCTTAGGGAAGAATGTGATTTTAGACAACTAAATTAGTTCTTTTAAGCAATTAAATCATGGTTTCCATTTTGTCTCATGTCAGAACGCCTTGAAACAGACTTTTCATAAAAACAGTGTTTTATAGAACTATCTCTGAATTATTGAATATTTATACAATGCTACAGATAAATGTGTACTCACAACCTCCTTCTTACATTTATCACTCGACATAATTTGGCCAATAGGTGTAACTCATTTCTATCAATGGGATATTTCCTTCTGCATTCACTAGGCTCTTAGTCTTGATGTGTTCTGCTTGCCTTACAACACACCCCTGTCCGTTTTTGGAGTAGAACCCACAACAGCTAAATTTTTCATACAATTCTCTTCTTTTGCCTTCCATTATGCATACATCCAGTTTGCCAAGCCCGGTACTTGTATTTGTGTACAAAAATTGTGTTTAATGCCAAACTTGTTTTGCACTTGGGAGCCAATAGTGTGTAGAATGCTGACAACAGTAGAAAACATTGCAGAGTTCCCAGTGCCATTCTCTACAGCAGCGGGATGTTTTATGAAACAGGTGCAGAGTTGAGAGGGGATGGGGCGGTTGTTTTTTCCCCCTGCAGATTTCAAAGACAATTTTCAATACTGTATGTCAAAGAACACCTGAGTAGCATAACATAATCTTTTATTTAGACAAGTGTAGCAACAGGTTGGTGACCCAAAAATGATATCTTAATATATTCCTTGTTTTTTAGAACGCAAATGAAATTATACTTCAATATCTTTTCAGGCAATTCAGTAGCCTGGCTGATGCGACCCATGAGACTCACTTTGCAGGGAGTGCTGTGACTAACTGGTCTGGACAGTCTACTGAAGTCTATGGAGTCTACTGAAACTGCAGTAGTTGTTCAGAAAATGTGCAAGTGTTTTATTTGTTCTTATTTACAAGCTATTTGCATGCACAATGTTGCAAGCATCCTCATCAAATCACAATGCCAGAGATTTGGGAAATAAACATGTTTGGTTTTGTGGGGCGGTGCTTCAATAAAACCTAGATCCTTTAGAAATAGGGATATCCAACCAGCAGTGCTCATCCCTGTTATTACCAATGCCTCTTGCCGACATCATCAAAACACCATGCCCAAACTCTGAAGTCTGGAGAACTTTGAGTCAGATGTCAGCCAGGCTAACACTGAGTTTCTACTTGGTGGAACCACCTTTTACTTGAATTACGCCCATGACATATTCTCTTTGAATATGTCTCTACTAACTTTGCACATCGTGACTGTGCAATTTTTGCCCATTCTTCCTTGAAGAATTGTTCAAGCTCAGTCAAATTGCATGGTGATTGCTAATGTACTGTTCAAGTCATTCCGCAGATTGTTGATTGGATTTAGGTCAGGGCTCTGACTAGGCCACTTAAGGACATTGGCCTTCTTGTCCTTCAGCCACTGTATGGTTGCTTTGGGTTTTTGTCATGATGAAACGTGAACCATCTTCCCTTTTTCAAATTCCTGGCAGAGGGCTGCAGGTTCTCCTCAAGAATCTGTCAGTCTTTTGGGCTGTCCTTTTTCCCTTCTATCCTGACAAGTGCTCCACTCCCTGCTGTAGAGAAACACTCCCACAACAGTATGCTGCAACGAATGTGACTTACTGTAGGCATGGTTCTTTTGGGGGGGAAAGATGTATTAGGTTTTCGCCAGACATACCTTAAGTAACATTTTGGTCTCATCTGACCATTTTGTCACTTGGCCTCGGAATCTCCAATATGCTTTTTGGCGAAGTTCAAACATGACTTGATGTTGCGTTTTTTTTCTTGCCATCCTCCAATAGAGGCCAGATTTGTGGAGCACTTGTGGTCACATGCGCACATTGCCATGAAGTCCTGAAGCCCTGAAATTGCTATTGACTTGTTGGCAGCCTCTCATCAGTCTTCTCATTGCCTGGTCATCCAGTTTGGAAACTGCTTTTATTCTATACCAATCAAAGTCACTACAATTGATCGTAGATGGAAGCCAGTTATCTTCAGTTGTGATCTGGAAGGTGGTATGTTATACAAATAGGGTATTTTACTGTTTTGATTTTAATTAATTTAGATTTCTTTGAATTTTGTCTTTACTTGGATATTGTGGGTTACTATGTGTAAAAAAAAAAAAAAAAAGTCAGATTGTATGTGTTTTCATTTCAGGCTGTAAGGTAACAAAAGGAGTAAATTTTGAATGGGGGTGAGGACTTTCTATACCCCCTGCAGATCCTCTCTAGCTCTGTCAGATTGAATGGGGAGCATAGGTGAACTGCGATCTATCTCAGATGTTCAATAGAGTTCATGTCCGGGCTTTTTTCACTGGGTGACACAAGGAGATTCACAGACTAGTCCCAAAGCCAGTCCAGTTTTGTCCAGGCTGTGTGCTTCAGGTCGTGCTGAAAGGTGAATGTTCGCCCCAGTCTGAGGTCCTGTGTGTTCTGGATATTTTTTTATTGATGGTGCTACAGAGATGGTTGTCCTTCCGACAGGTTCTGCAATCCCTGTAGAGAAACTCTGAAGGTCTGATAGTGGCCATTGACTTCTTGCTCACCTCCCAGACCAAGGCTGTTCTGGCCCAGTTAATTCGCTTGGCCGGATGGTCAGCCGTGGTGTTTCCAAATCTATTCCATTTGACAATTATGGAGCCCTCTGTGCATATGGGAACTTACAGTACAATGATTTATCAATGTTTTTATAACCTTCTTGGCTTTTCAAAATGTTTAAAGGCCCAGTGCAGTCAAAAAACAGATTGTTGTGTATATTTGTAACTTAGATTTTCCAGACTGTAAGTTAAAGTTTAATAAAATTAAAAAGTAATGGATGCAAATGGATTTTCTGTCTGCTTGGATGGGATGGTAACTGCATGATGCAATCCAACTGAGCATTAAAGGGCCAAAAGAGCCTCAGGCAAATATATTTAAACAAATATATTAAAATGTTATTTAAAAAATAAAATAAACAGTGATTTATTAAACATCAAGGGACTTTAAATTGCAATTCAAATTACTGCATGTACTTTAAATAATCTAGTATAATTTACTGTTTTGCTTGTTTAATGAAATAAAACTCCATATACAGTGGGGAGAACAAGTATTTGATACACTGCCGATATTACAGGTTATCCTACTTACAAAGCATCTTGAGGTCTGTAATTTTTATCATAGGTACACTTCAACTGTGAGAGACGGAATCTTAAACAAAAATCCTGAAAATCACATTGTATGATATCTAAGTAATTAATTTGCATTTTATTGCATGACATAAATATTTGATACATCAGAAAAGCAGAACTTAATATTTGGTACAGAAACCTTTGTTTGCAATTACACAGATCTTACATTTCCTGAAGTTCTTGACCAGGTTTGCACACACTGCAGCAGGGATTTTGGCCCACTCCTCCATACAGACCTTCCCAGTTTTCGGGGCTGTCTCTGGGCAATACGGACTTTCAGCTCCCCCCAAAGATTTTCTATTGGGTTCAGGTCTGGAGACTGGCTAGGCCCTGAGATGCTTCTTACAGAGCCAATACTTTTAAATACACGTTATAGACTGAGCTTGGCCTTTAAGGAATTTTTTTTATAATTCAACATTTCCTACTATGTTAAATTCTATTTGTCTGGATTCTGCATATCCCTTTCAAATGGGAATTGTGGGATTATTGCACAATTTCTTTCTGAAAAGAATTCTGTATGTTTATATGGTCACATTTTATGCATACTAATGTTTATTACAACATTTGAACGCATATTGTTGGAGTTTTATACAAACATTGTGTTAGACATGAATTCTAAGATGTGCGTTTACCACAGCCAGTTCAGTAACATAACCCAGCATTTCCAGCTTGTAGTGTTGTCTAACATTAGTTGGCATGCTAAGCATGTGTTTGGTATGAACTATTAACTTAATTAGCTAGTGAACCATATATGCAATTGCATAAGGCACACTGTTAGGCTTTTTCCAGTGCACAAACTTGTAATGTTACATTTAGAGCCTTGTTGGCTTAGTTTTGTGGACATTTCCACTTCTTCCTTTTCATATCTTAACCTTTATCCTAACCCTAATCCTAACCTTACCCTTACCCTCAACCTTCTTCTAAACCTAACCCTAACCACGGCAAAAAGTTTCTTATCAACATTTTGTTGAGCGTTTTTTGATGGTATTACTATCTATAGAATATCATCAGATGGAAATAGGGGCTTAGAAAATCAAGTGCCAAAACCACCTAACTTGTGTCATTGTCCAAATACTGCGCTGTAATTCACAGCATGTTAAAAATGCCAGCATTCAGGCTTTGTTCGACTGGAATACAACCTTCTACTTTTTCTGCATGGCAGGTTTTAGCCTGTTTGACACAGGTGGCTCAAAAGGCAAACAAACCTGCTAACATATTTTTCCTAACGCTTCCAAAGCTTTTTTTAGTGGGGATGAAAGATGCGACAAACTGTACCACAAAACACAGACACCTGTCATTATTCAATCAAAAGAACATGATGATGAAACCACCTTGCCAGGGCCTCATTTAGTTGGAAATTGTTCTTGGTTGTTGCTGATTGAAATTCCATTAATAGTGTAGAAGTGATTGCCAATCTTAGAGTCCTGAATAGCATATTGAATAGCATAAGTTCCATAACATAAAATGTTCCTACTGTAAGTTGCACTTTAATAATTTAAATTACTTAATATGTATAAGAACTTTTTTACCACATCCCTCCATTTTGGCATTATCTCAAATTCATTTGATGGAGTATGTCTTAGACTGAAGAGCATGTGGACAACAGAACACCAGAAGAATTCCGGTTGAGTTGTCATGCAGGAAGTGATCATCCCCCAGTCCAGTGTGTTGTTGGTTTACTGTGGCCTTCTTTTTGCTTCCCCGTCACCTCTTTTTTTTTTCATACCTTAAACTTTAATAGTGTGTCACGTTATGCAGTCACTACACAAGATGGCACGTTATGCAGTCACTACACAGTGGCCCTTTTTCCAGGCCAGCCGTCATAAACAGCCCAATGCTGTCAAACTGGTCATTATCTTGATATGAGGGGCCAGGGCTAGGAAATGCCCCCCTCTATCCACACTCCCTCCTGCTCCTAAATTTTTTCGAAGGTTTCTTTTTCAGTCTTTTTTTTTTTTTTTTGGTCTTGTCCTTTTGACAAATGTCTTTTTTGTTTGTCCACTCACCCATGTGGCAAGAGTGAGAGAAATAACAGGAGCGTTTTGAAATGAGCCCGAGTCCCAGTCTTCCTGTTGGGTTTAACACTGTCATGTTGACTGCAAGGCCAGCGGCAACATTGTTCTTTTGTTAGATTCTCTACACTTATCAAGGTGTGCACATATCAAGACTTTCCTCTCTAGCAGGCTAGTCTCGGAGGGCAGTTACAGTGCAACAGGAAAGGTTTACAGCTCTCAAGTGTTTTGAAGGTGTTTTAAAAGGGCTTGTGATATCCACAACTACTTCCCTTGGACTGGGCCTCTCATTTAATAGAGTTATTGATTGTGATCACCCCTCTGTTACCTCGGACCCCGAGAAGAGGGGATTAAATGGTCACTTTGCATTATTGGCAAGGCTCATTTTATTGCTCTCTGTAACAAGAGCACTAGTTCCATGACAGGATTTTGAAATGACATTAAACGTGTATTTGCTCTCACTGTAACAACAAGATGTGAAACTGTGATAGATGGCTGAGAGCCATGACACGCCACTTCCAAACAGTGACCGTTCCTATATGGAGCTTCATACCATATTCCTACTCAATGATTAGCATCACATTACTTGATTCTTGATGAGGGGAATATAAGTAGAAATAAGATGTTGTGGTTATTCCAGAGAAAGCATGCTGTAGATGATGGAGAGTCAGGCCATACATATTGGCAGCCTTGATAAAGATTGTTACAATGGAAGTTCTGTACAAATGCCTACATAAACAGAAATCAAAAAAATAATCATGAACTCTGTTGTGTATTCTCTAGTACCCCTCCTTGCAAGGATAATAATGTGTTATGAGATTGGTGAGCACATTGGGAGGAATCTTTAACAATTCTGCCATTTAAAATGTCAGGATATTTCACAGGCCTTCATAGTGAACACATGAGTAGTGAATTATGTGTAAAATCTTGAATTTTGTAACCCAACGTCTGGAGTTGAACAGGTATTCATGTAAAACAAGCTATTCTCTCTTTGCTTTGGAAATGTCAGTGCAGAGCTCAATGAGAAAGCCAGTGACCTTCTTTCAACCTATTTGGATTAAATCTTTGAGCAATCCAATGGTATTGGGAAATTGCCACCTAGTTATTAGTTATTAATATAAAGGGGAGGGGTTGGGAATAAGTTGGTTCATTTAGACCGATCAAAATATATTTGCAAAGACTTTGGCCAACAGGTTTAGTACTTTGGTGAACAAATTAGCCTCTTTAATATAATGTACTCTTCAAGGTAACCTAATTTGTCATGTCTCTAGGTAGGTACACTGGAGAGATATAGAACCCAGACGCAGAGAGATGGATTCAAGAAGCAGCGTTTAATCCCAAAGGGATAAGGCAAAGGTCGTAGTCAAAACACACAGCTAAGGTCGTAAACTTCTCTAAGCAGGCAATCACAAGGGTTAGGCAGAATCGTACTCGAAGAAACACAGGGCTAAGGTCAATACATGTAATCACTACTAAATAACATGCTCAGTATGTCGCTTGCACAAACAATACCTGACAATGAACAACAGCAAACACAGAACTAATATAGAGGGAGCTAATGGGACACAGGTGCAAACAATAATGACAAATGAATAGGCTACGTTCAAAAACAAAGAAAGAAAACAGAACAGGCTACATTCAAGAACAAACGCAAAACCAAAACCAAAGAACACAAAACCTCACAATTTGGACCATGCTGTCTTATCTTTTAATTATAAAAAACATTTGATCAAGTTGAATGGCTCTACCTATTTCCAGTCCTACAGAAATGTTAAATTTGTGATAGGTTTATAAAACTAATACAACTTCTATACAGGAGTCCTTTGCCAGAATACTCACCAAACTCATCAAATTATAACCTCCATAGAAAGATTAGGTATAGTTGTGTAGTTTCATGACAGTTTTTATTTGCTTTGGCCATTGAGCCTCTCACTCAAGCTACAGTGGATATAAAAAGTCTACACACCCCTGTTAAAATGCCAGGTTCTTGTGATGTAAAAGAATAAGACAAAGATAAATCATGTCAGAAATTTTTCCACCTTTAATGTGACCTATAACGTGATCAATTGAATTGTAAAACGAACTGAAATCTTTGAGGAAAGTGTGCACACCCTTAAACTAATACTTTGTTGAAGCACCTTTTGATTTTATTACAGCAATCAGACTTTTGGGGTAGGAGTCTATTAGCATGGCACATCTTGACATGGCAATATTTCCCCACTCTTCTTTGCAAAAGCACTCCAAAGCCCTCTTCAGATCCCTCCATAGATGTTCAGGTCTGGGCTCTGGCTGGGCTATTTGAAAACGTTAATCATCTTCTGGTGAAGCCATGCTTTTGTGTATTTGGAGGTGTGCTTTGGGTCGTTGTCGTGCTGAAAGATGAACTTCCTAACAGACGCCTGAAGGTTTTGTGCCAAAATTGCCTGGTATTTGGAACTGTTCATAATTCAAAACATAATTCCCTCCACCCTGACTAAGGCCCCGGTTCCAGCTGAAGAAAAACAGCCCCAAAGCATGATGCTGCCACCACCATGCTTCACAGTGGGTATGGTGTTCTTTGGGTGATGTGCAGTGTTGTTTTTGCGTCAAACATACCTTTTGGAATTATGGCCAAAAATATCTTTGGTTTCATCAGAGCATAACACATTTTCCCACATTCTTTTGGGAGACTTGATGCTTGTTTTTGCAAACTTCAGCCAGGCTTCCGTCTTGCCACCCTACCCCATAGCCCATTCATATGAAGAATACTTGAGATTATTGTCACATGTAGCACACAGCCAGTACTTCCCAGAAATTCCTGCAGTTGCTTTAATGTTGCTGTAGGCCTCTTGGAAGCCTCCCTGACCAGTTTTCTTCTTGGAGGCAAACTTATGCAACCAGGTTATTGGAAGGTTTTTATTTTAATTATTCTCCCTTGAAGATTTAAGTTTGTGTTTCAGTTGAATTGTTCACATTATAGGTCACATTAAAAGTGGAAAACGTTCTGACATGATTTATCTTCGCCTCATTCTTTTACATCACAAAAACCTGACATTTTCACAGGGGTGTGTAGACTTTTTATATCCTCTGTATAAGGTCTCATGTAACAATTAATTATTATATTACTAATGACACCCAGTCATACTTGACTTTGTTATTTTCTTTGATACCTTTTTTGGATATATAAACAATTCGAATAAGAGCAGGTTTATCCCCTTACAAATTCAAAACTGGCCACTCCTGCATCGTCCAGCTATTTTAGAATGGAGCAGAAGTATAGCCGTCCCTTCTGTGTTGGTGCTATGGTCATGTCAATCTGGAGTAATCACTTAATAATTATAATACTGTTACACATAAGAACCTTCCAATAGGAAAGCTAATTGAGGGTCATTATGTCCTTTGATCGATATTGCTCCCAATAGCAAGAACGTCTCTTTTGTACCCTCTGACCTTAATATGAGTGATGGAGAGACCTGGGAATTCATACCATGGAGGATTTATACATGAGACTTTGCCTAATTTAGATTTTTTTAAGGAAACCAATGACCTTCCCAAAAATCTCTTTTTTGATTACTTAGAATATAACTTCACAAAGTGCCCAACCTCAGAAAACATGTCTTATCTTCATGGCGTATTTCAATCTGTCAACCTATCTTTAACAAATACCATCAAAGGGAAATTGGAAGAAGAATAGGCACTGACATTTCCATAACAGACTGCTTGGATAGCTTGGAGTGCATTCAAGCTTGTCCAATCAACTCTTTACACACATTACACAGATTCAAAAACAAAAGCAGTAAATACAGGGTTTTCCCCCACTTTTTCACTGTGTGCAATATTTTATGTTATAAAATAATTTTATTTCTTTTTTGCATACAGTTAACCTCACTATATTATAGACCATTTTTGCTCACAACAATATATTTCTAAGGTTGCCAGTAATTATGGACTTGACTATACGTAGAGAGCTATCAATGCTTTTGGCCAGTCACTTGTGGGACTGCTGTGAGACTCTGGGGATTAGTAGATGTACTTCACACCCATTAACTGGGCATGAGTCCCAACCTCCCTAATATCTATTGAGCTCACTGGAGTCAATAGAGGCTAGTCCAACACTGAACAATCAGTTGTGTCCCTCTCTGGGGAGAGTCAATTGAGTTTCCCTTTCTCAAACATCCACCAGTGAGTGCTCTCATGAGATTCATTGATTAGGCCTGTGATGATGGCTTCCACCATGCTTGCACCCCCCCCCCTCCCCCCATCTCGGCCTGTCTCTCACACACTCTCTAAAAATCCTGGCCCATCCATCCCTCAGAGCTGTGCCATCATCACAGGAAACAATAATGACCAATTACAAGGATTATTTTCTAGTGATCTCAGCACAAAGCATGTCTGGCAGCTCTAACCCGCTGGAAACAGGGGAGACAAAAACCTGACAGGCCCAAGCATTTCCCGAACGTCTACAGGCCTGGATCAACCTCGTTGAACTAGACCCCTTGAATGTTATATAGATGTTTGATTACGTTTTGGGTCCATATGTGTTTAACTAGTCTGCCATATGCATAAATAATAGCTAACAAATGGCAAAATAATTTTTAGAAAATTTCAGAAAAATCTCTTAAAATATGTTGTTATATATTTATCAAATATATTATAACATTTGTTTAAAAATATCTTGTACACATATTATGTTTGAAATTCACACGGACAACAACATATCATATGGAATGTCACCAGAACAGAACTGGACTTGTTCCACTCATTTTAAGTATTTAAGTGGCTCTAATTTACTTCAGTTTGAATTAAACTTGAACAAGATACTTAACATTGTCTGAAAACACATACAGGTCTTCATGGCACTACACTACTTCATGGCAAATCTACAGACAAAAATGGCCTTTTACATTCACCCAACAACCACCACAGGCTTGCCATATAGCCAACTTTTACTCATCGGACAATTCTCCACTGAAAGAATTGTCATGCTAAAGGCAAAAGAGTTAATGTACTAAAATGCAAAATAGTTAATGTACTAAAAGGCAAAAGCAAAAAAAATCTGTTTCAGTGGTATGTTGCACCACATATACTTTATATCATGGACATTAAGAACATTCTGTGTAAACTTTGGGATTTATTATAAACTATAGGTTCTGGTCTTTGTTGTGATGCTCACCTGTTCAGTCAGTCCATGTCCCACAGTGTCAGGAATGTTTTTACGCACAGATATTCTATGATCATTGTTCCCTCTTACACACCTGAAGCCATTCATATCAACCAGAGTGCAAAGCCCTTATAAATGTTTTGTAAATGTAGATCTTTAAGACGTACAATAATTTATTACAATAACGTTACTGAAAGATGTTGGGTATGCTTCATTTGCTCTGAATGTATTTTTGTTAATAGCTGCTAAAATTAGCTATTAGCTTTGAAAACACATTTTATTATATTTGTAATAGACTGCTCAAGAAATGTATAGAACACATAATCATTACAGTATAACACCAAGTCAATTAAACCTAAAGTTAGGATGCATTAGTGATTGTGAATCAATGTCACCTGTTTTGGAGCAAATGAAAGTAACAATAGGTGCACGGAAGAAGCAACAGCAAGACAACCCCCAAAAAGGGAATGGTTTTGCAGGTGGTAGCGACAGACAATTGCTCTCTCCTTATACTTCCTGACTGATTCTTCTCCAGTTTTGTGGTTTGCTAGTGTCCTTGTCACTACTGGAACCATGAGGTGGTACCTGCAGCCAATTCAGGTTGCACAAGTAGTTCAGCTCCTCCAGGATGGCACATCCATACATGCCATTGCAACAAGGTTTGCTGTATCTTCCCGTAAAATCTGAAGAGCATGAAGGAGATACCAGGAGACGGCCCGTTACACGAGGACAGCTGGACAGGGCCTTTGTGCAAGGGGGAACAGGAGGAGCACTGCCAGAACCCTACAAAATGACCTCCAGCTGACTACTGGTGTGCATGTTTCTGACCAAACTAACCAGACATTGTCAGGGGTGCATACAGGCACATGGGGGGCCATACACACTACTGAGTCACATTATGAGTTGCTGTGATGAAATTCTCGCAAGTTGGAACAGCCTGTGATTTCAATTGCTTACTTTGATTTTCAGTTTGAGTTTGTATCCAGCCCTCAATCAGTTAGTGGTTTTGTTTTCCATTGACCATTGTTACTTCATTGTGTTCTCAATGAATTATACAATATACAGTAAATAGTTTGATCTTTAATATATTTCCTTCATCGAGACCCGGTGTGTGTTATTGTTTCCTCAATTCTTTTGAGCAGTGTATTTCAAGCTTTTAACATAACAATAACATCCTAATTGGATGCAGTTGTTGATACAACTACCTATAGCATTCTTCAAATTGTTTTTCTGCCATAACAATGTAATAATCACTTACCCATTGTTCCAGAGACAGTGGAAGACTAATTAAATACTTGTTTACCAGACTATTGTTATATATTAATAGACTGCATGCTTCTGCATGCCTCTAGTGAACACATGTAGGTGGTTGACATCCAAGTTTTGTTGTTTCATCTCCTATCGTAAAAGCAAGTCCTTATAATAAGAGTAAAGATTTTGAGTGCAACATTATCAAATAATAAGTAGGCCTATCATTGACACTTTCTTTTTTTTTTTGGAGTAAGGCAGTTTCAGTGCGGATTCCCAATGGCATTATGATTGACATTGATATTGTTTCACATACAGTCTTAGTCACATGACCTGACTAAGTAAACTCTATGCACCAGCGGATGTGATTCAAACCCACTGATAAAGGCTGTTCATGTGGTACCAGAGATAGTAGAGTCTTGCCTTTTGATTTGTTATTTATTCAGGGGTATTATATTGTGTTTCAAATAAATCTAGAAATAAAAAAAAGGAACCAGGCAAGCCTAGTTTGGCCAGCCTGTGATTAAAAGGGATGAATGCTGTTGCTGGATTTGAAACCGGGATGTCTCCTGTGTCAGGCTGTGTCTTTAACCACTACGCCTCTAAGCTACATTAGATCATTTTGTCTCGCATTAACAATATGCCAAGTTTGGATATTTTGCTGGACACCATTAACCATTGTGTTAAACTAACTATTGTTTCTTATTACGTTTACCTTCACCACAAATAGCATCTATGAAATGTATGACTTTTGCCACTGGCCATTTTAACAGCTTATTAGCCAGTAATAGGCTTACTAGTATCTACTTACTACTTGGAATTGTTATAAGAATTGAGCAATTGCTAGCGAGGCTGAAGATGGACTTTACGCTGCCAGAGCTATTTCATTTCCAAAAAGCATGCCCAGATAAAAACTGTAAACAATTTTATTGTAGGCTTACTATAATGTTGCTTCTGAAGGTTGTAGCCAGCAAAGTTGTTCTCTATCCTGAACAAATCCTAATGCATCATTTGTTTTATATTAGATGCTCAAATAAACTACATGATTTTACCACGGGAGATACTGTGGGAGGTGCTGGGGGAGTATGGGTTGAGGAGGTCCTTTCTGAGGGCTATCCAATCCCTGTACATCCAGAGTGAGAGCTGTGTTCGGGTTCTCTGTAGTAAGTCGGACTCGTTCCAGGTGGGGGTTGGCCTCCGCCAGGGCTGCGCTTTGTCACCAATCCTGTTTGTAACTTTTATGGACAGGATATCGAGGCGTAGTCGGGGTGGGGAGGGGTTGCAGTTCGGTTCCCTGGGGATCTCATCGCTGCTTTTTGCGGATGATGTGGTCCTGATGGCATCAACTGTCTGTGACCTTCAGCACTCACTGGACCGGTTCGCAGCCAAGTGAGAAGCGGTTGGGATGAGGATTAGCACCTCTAAATCTGAGGCCATGGTTCTCAGCAGGAAACCGATGGAGTTCCTCCTCCGGGTAGGGCATGAGGCGTTACCCCAAGTAAAGAAGTTCAAGTATCTCAGGGTCTTGTTCGCGAGTGAGGGGACAATGGAGCGGGAGATTGGCCGGAGAATCGGAGCAGCGGGGGCGGTATTGCATTTGCTTTACCACAGCGTTGTGATGAAAAGAGAGCTCTCGATATACCAGTCAATTTTCGTTCCTACCCTCACCTATGGTCATGAAGGCTGGGTCATGACCGAAAGATGGGTTTTCTCAGAAGGGTGGCTGGCTTCTCCCTTAGGGATAGGGAGAGCTTCCCTGAGAAGCTCAGCCATCCGTGAGGAACTTGGAGTAGAGCCGCTGCTCTTTTGCATCGAAAGGAGCCATTTGAGGTGCTTCGGGCATCTGGTAAGGATGCCCCCAGGACGTCTCCCTAGGGAGGTGTTCCAGGCACGTCCAGCTGGGAGGAGATCTCGGGGTAGGCCCAGGACTAGGTGGAGAGATTATATTTCGACACTGGCCTGGGAACGCCTCGGGATCCCCCAGTCAGAGCTGGCAAATGTGGCTCGGGAAAGGGAAGTTTGGGGTCCCCTGCTGGAGCTGCTGTCCCCGTGACCCGATACCAGATAAGCGGATGAAGATGAGATGAGATGATGATGATGATGATGATTTTACCACAATAAAAGCAACAGATTAGAACAACACCCACTACTTTAAAAAGTAGAATTTTTCCTTTAGCTGAATTGTTCCATTGAATAATGCCTAAATGTCATTGCAAATACACAAACAAGATTTTACTTTTATTTGTAAATACCTGAGGCCGGATTCACAAAATGGTTTAAAAGTAGCTCCCAATTTGCTGATTTAGGAGAATCTCTTAAAGACAATGGGTGTGTCAGTCCTAACTTTTTGGCCTAAGAGTATTTCACAAAGTGTTTTAGCACAAAAAACGTCTCCTAAATCTGTGAAAAGTTAGGAATAGTCAAGAGGACTCCTAAATCACTAAAACCAACCTACAAACAATCCTAAAAGGGCTGCTGTCGGCCATCTGCCTCGCAATCAGCCCCGTTATGCTGGTGTTTGAGGACGCTGTACACCACGGAGGCAATAGGATAGTCCTGGGTGCTGAGCATCCTCCTAATAAATGTATAAAATTATAGATTACATGTTCATATAATCTGCAATGACATGTATAGCAAGCTTTATTTATATATATATATATACATTTATGATAATTTTTGAATAGGTTAAATACATTGACTGATAAGTCCTACTACCTGTGGAAGTTGTATGTCTGCCCTTGCCTGAGACTACAAAGAATACCAGCGCTTTTTACACTCGTCAGTGGTTCTGCACAGAAGTGGGAAAGACACATTTATTTGCAAGCAAATATTTTCCCACCCTTTTTGGGTTTTTAGAAGTTACTCCAACTACATATCTTCCTTTTAATAATGCCTTTCAAGCACAAGTTGGCCAAGAAGTAAAATCTGTTTTTGCATCCAGTTTGGTTTGCTCAACAGCCATGGTGATTCTAGTGTGGTAATTAAAACGCTGCTTATATGCATATCCCTTTTAATTGTTTACAAGCTGCCAGACATGTAAGAGGCTGACAATTAGCTGAAAATGTACTTGACTAGTCAGTATATCATTCTTGGTTTCATGTTTGGTCAGTGACACTTCGTCTACATTTTTATTTGGGTGTTATTTGGATATTTAATTGAACATTATTTGATATTCAAATCATTTGAATATTTATTTGAATACTTTTATTTCAATATGGCAACATGACACATTCTTTTACAGTATTGCTATGATGAATTAACTGACAGAGACCCCTCCCCTATAAGAACAATCACTATGGGTATAGTCAGCTTGTTCGTGGAACATGACATCATCCACAGCATCGGCGTCAACCCCGCCCTTTCTCTTAGCTTAAGATTTCTCCCTGTTCCTTAGTAATAGTTGGTCTCAGCAGCTTTGGGAATAGGTTTTAAGAGAACACTCTTAGCTTGGAACTTTTACTGCTGTTTTGGAAGCCTCTTAGAGGGAAAATGTTTTGTCAGTACGGCCCCTGGTTTGTATAACCATTGGCATTTACTGGCAGATACAACTATCATAATCTGGAACATCTGTAATGCTTTTCTCTGTTGTCAGTTATTGCTCAACATAACTAGCTTGTTAGAGCTGCCCGC
This sequence comes from Esox lucius, assembly GCF_011004845.1. Lineage (NCBI taxonomy): Eukaryota > Metazoa > Chordata > Actinopteri > Esociformes > Esocidae > Esox > Esox lucius. The sequence continues at coordinate 17,494,160 of NC_047576.1, forward strand.
TCACTCTGCAGGACAGTTTATGGATAAATAACTGTCTGGCCTGTTTGGCTGGATGGCCATTTATAAGATTCTTGGTGCTTCCTTACATATTCCATTTCACAATGATTAAGCCCACTGTGCTTTGGGAACTTTTAATTCTTCAACAATTTTTTAAATAACCTTCCACAGCCTATCTATTCCCTGATACAATTCACAATTTAAATCTTAGAGGTCTACAGAGAGTTCCTCGGACCTCATGGCTTGGTTTTGTACTCTAAGAAGCAATGTGATGTGTGGGACCCTATGTAGACTGGTGTGATGCCTTTCTAAATCATGCCCAATCAATCGAATTTGCCACAGGTGGACTCCAGTGAATGATCTCCAGGATGATCAAGGGACATAGGATGCATCTGGCCTCAATTTGGAGTGTCACGGCAAAGGGTCTGAATTCTTGTGCACATAAAATATTTAAGTTTTAAACATGTGTTTTCTATGGCAAAACATATGTTTATTTAATCAATTATGAATTAGGTACCAAATGTGGAGAAAGTGAATACTTCCCGAAGGATCTGTATGTTCATTATATGTATGAAATACATTAAAACAATTACAAATACATACAAACATATTTTCTGTACATACATGTAGCTGTAAATATTATATGTTAACATATGCTATATAGGTATATATGAATTGACCATGTGTGCATGCATACCTATGGGCTGTCCATGGGATTACCAAAGTACCGAACACCACAGTTAGGTTGAGCGAATGAACGAAATTCCACTGTTCCTACATTAGAACAGTAGCATGGTTGTAATGCTGCCAAGACGACGTAACATGACTGCATCGTGAGAATGATCGGTGAACACGCTTGCGGAGGAATTAGGGAGCATCAGATGAGATGTGCTGTAAGCTAGCAGTGTGCTACATTGGAAGCCCTCAGCCACGGATGGGTTTTGGCATGCTAAAAGTAACCCAAGGGGACTCTTTGTAAAACAAACAATACCTGACCTTGCAATCGCTTATGCTATACGGTTACTCATGTGCAAAATCTACTTACAGGCGTAGTGCTCCTGAGATGATTTGTGACAGAATGGCTTTTTTTTCGTCCCTTATGTTGGTTTTCTTAATATGTCATATGCACTTTATTCTAGTATTTTTTGGCAGCCTGATTATTCTGAGAACATGGGGCAAATTCACAATTAAGAGATGAAAGTTTTTGAATGCCAGTTTTTGCAGGATGCCAGGAATTTACTTTCCTCTTGACAAATATTTATCCTGACATCGCAGGAACATTGGAAACTGGGTCTTGTGTCTCTGGCTGTTTTGCTCAACTTTTTGATATTGCTTTTGATATTGTTGTTTTGATAATGTTATCAGCGTTGTGCTGTTCCATTTTAGAAAACGAAACCCCCCCTCAGTTCTTTGTTCTGCTTGCCTATTGGGTATGCAGTCTTCACCTAGCTATTGAATGTGTGTCTCTTGTGCCTCTCCCCTACAAAGTGTAACATTGGGATTGAAAGTTGTCTAATAGTGTCTGCGTGTATCTCTCCTTGTCATTAGGAGTGCCATGATTGCTGACTGGGTCTACTGGCTGTCGGGCGGCTCAGAGGAACACATAAGCAAGCTCATCAAACTGTATTGGCAGGTGAGAATAGATGGCCCCGGAGCATAGGGGTGGGGGGGGGCAACACCGCCCAATCAAAAGCCCAATGAATGATTATTGCTTGAAAGACTGCCGACTGAGGTAGCTCTTAGCATATCAATCAGGCAGAACGCTGCATAGCAGTAAACCGTTTATAATGAACCTGAGAGAAGAGCGCGTAGTGAACCTAACCTAAACACCGACATGCAAAGGTCATCCATGAGTCGTCATCTTCAATCACACAAACTGGGTTACATTACGTGGTTCACTTACGTTAATGATCTACACCACCACCATCACACAAGTTACAGAATTGACAAGTCCATGTATAGTCTTGGCTAGATTTGACCATTTTTACCTGCCTGGCAAATGTCAAGCATAACAACCACACTAAAGCCCAAGTTTCTTTAGTGTTGGAGGGATACATGCAAACCCATAATGTTGCACCCACTGAAGTAATTTTTCTTAACTTCAAGTGTCAGGAAAGTTTGCAGAGTTTTAAATTGGAGGACAAAATGAATGCTTTTGACCTCGAAAGACGGTTCAAGCAGATCTGCATCTGTGCCAGAATTTGCATCCGCTTGAAGTAATAGGATCGTGGGATAGCTTTTAGTATACAGTACATCAAGCACCTTACGTTTTATTCATTTCCGCCCCATGTGAATTTCAATACGTTTGTGTGTGTGTGTGTGTTTATCCTGACGGCCCTTAAGAAGGGTGCATTTCTATCTCCTGACATCACAAACAACCTTCTACTCATTCTGGGTTTCATGTCCCTTACTAACAGTCCCGCATTTAGAATCTCCACTTTTAATGTTTTCTTTGTCATATTATCAGGGGAGAAACTTCTGACCACCATTGATGCCGCTTCTTTTTTTGGTTGATTTTAATCTTTTCAGCTAACTCATTCCCAGTTTTGAGGCGATACTTTCTCACTAAACATGCACATGGAAATTAATGTTTAAGGAAGTCAGTTCTATTAAGGGCATTGGGATATATTTCCTTGACTGCAGACTAATGGCTTGGAAATTCTATGTTGTTACATCATAATGCCATATCCCTAAATGTAATAAGTGTACTGTAAAATATAACTTTGTTTATTAGGATGAGACTTACTGTGTCACAGGTCTTTCATCTTTACTGCTATCAATAGAGGTGGTTAAAATGTTGCTAGCTAGCTGAAAGGCAGAAATGATTTTGTTTTCAAGTAACCGTAATCTGCCTATTTAACAAGAATAAGTAAATGCATAGAGACCTAAATAGTAGAAGGGTATGATTTTTTTCTTAAAATAAAAAAGTAGGGTTCACCATATCGGTTTAGTTTCAGATAAATGTCAAAGGTCATGGTAACACCAAAGTCATGCTAATTCCCAATCTATTATCTGTTATCGCTCATTCAACGTAGATTTAGTGGGGAATAGATTAGTCCAGAAACATAACTATTTTCCCAATTGAAACATGACATTTTTCACATCAACCCATTGGAAAGTATGGCAATGTGAGGAAAAATAATGATTCAATATTTTGTTCTAAGTGGAATTTTTTTTCAGTCCAGTGAATCAAAGAAATCAGCGGGAGTAAACGCAACCTTTAATGGCCAAATCAGGAAATGTACTGTAGAAGGTCTTGTAGCAGCATGAAAAATTCAACTCAACATAGTATCTGAAGCAGCTCTGCTTTAATTAACTCATTTTAGAAGTATCTACCTCTGAATAAGGAAATCAGGGCTATGAGTCACTTTGACAACACTAGTGCTCTCAGTCGTCCCTTCTCCTCCCCCTCTCCTTCTCCTCCCCCCCTCCTTCTCCCTCACCCCTCTCCTTCTCCCACTCCCTGTAACGGCTCTGCATTCCCAGGCTCTGTTGGAGGAGGCAATCATTGTAGAGGACGGCTTTTCTGTCATGTACACCCCGCTCGCCGCCGGGGACTCTGTCGGGAATTGTATTGCCAAAGCTGAAAAGACCTTCAAGACACAGCACCCCGCCTTTACAGGCTACCTGTTCACAGGTACGGAATAAACCAGGTGGAAGGGAAGAAGGCCGATTTGTCTTACATCTCTCCGTGATTCGACCTTTAGAAACACACAGCCCTCCCTTTCAGATGTAGCTGTGAGCCAGATGAACCTCATTCGCCCCCACACCTTCCTCACGGCAGGGGCTGTGAGGTTGCCTGTCCTCACTGTCGGCCCGCAGGCTGAAGCACAGACTAGACGAGGTCAAACACACTCACAGCTACTACCTTAATTAGCCGGCCATGCCTTCACATCTCCTCATCTCTGCCCCATCCGCTCCTATCAAAACCGTTACACATCTTTCACACCCACAACTCACTTTCAATAAGCTGCCCCCCTCCCCGTGTGATTCAGCCATGTTAAGGTGTTTCTTTTTAGCCTCCCGTGCCCTTGTTCCATTAACCCTTATTTACCCTGGGCACCAAGACATGGGTTCTGACTGGGGCATATGTCCATGGAGCAGGTCAGATTTCCCAGACTGCTCCAGGGCGAGGCTTGAGCTGCAGTCCAGGGAAGGGGGGGGGGGGGGCGCTGAGGATCTCTGTATGTCTTGATTTAAAGTTACAATTCAGGCTAAGGTAACTGCTGCTCCCACCACAGTAAGACTGTGACCTGCGTTTGCAAACTACTGAACTACACGCGATTTTGTTCCACACATCAAATATGGGTGAAGTAGCCAATACTCTCTTTTTTGGCATCAGGCATCCCAATTCTCACAAACAGTAGTTACCATTGTTTAAGCACGCATTACACATTCTGTGGACATATGACCCAAAAGATATATGTTGTGGCAACGTAGTCAGTAACATTTCAGATATAAGTGTGAAATTGCTCCGTAAAGTACATTGAGAGCTATGCTACACACTACACACTAGCAGCTATCTCCATGGTGACCTCCGCCAGCTATAAGCACCAAGATCTTTACAAGCAACAATAACTGAATAACTGGAGAAACATTCAGTTTGTGAATTAGCTACAGTATCACTATAATACACCTCAGCAGCTGGGTTTCTGAGTATTACTTCACGTTTTTTACACACCCTACACCCTAAATGGCACCCTGTTCCCTATATAGGTCCCCTATTCCCTATTAGCCCTCCTTAAAAATTGTGTACTAAATAGTGTTTATGTTGACATTTGGAATGCAAAAGAGTTGTAATCCAAACACTGGAATGTCCTGGAGAAGACATCCACCCCCTGCTGTGAGTTGTATTAACATGAATTACCCTGGCCGATTAAAAAAATATATATTTCTGAACTTTAATGCATTTATGGAAAAAAACATGTGGACATTAACCAATGAAAGGGAAGACATTTGCGTGCTATTGAATATACTGTTTACAGCCAGGTGAAAGCCTGTAGCACATAAAAAGTCCATTCCTATTTCAACATTTTGTGAGAATCAGCTGACTCAAGCAGACACAGGGTATATACCATTCTCACACAAACAGTAGATACAGCAACAATTGTACTGGATTATATTGATTTGACAGGAACATGGGTTGTACCCAGAGTACATTGAGTTCAATGCACCAGTCAGATACATAAGGTGCGAACATGGTGGTCGTTCTGAAATTTGGGCAAACTGTGTTAATGCTTGTCTCTGGGTGGTACCTGTTAAGTGTTTTCTCAATGCAGTGTTGAGATTAAGATGTACTTATGATGTTTTTGACCCCATCTGTCCTGTCTCTTTTTGCCTGCCCCAGACCCCAGTGGTGGTCACCTCTTGCCTCAGACCACAGATTGGAGAAACCCCCCATCTGCTCAGCAGAGATACATCGTCACTCTGGGCTTCAGGAACGGAGAGGATGGCAACTTCCTCAGCAAACTCACCAACAGGACCTGGCCCTCTTTCACAGGTTCTGTACAGCTCACTGCCTAGCACGTTTTACTGTTAGCTAGCACATGAAAATCAGCATAAAGGCTCAAAATTAAATTTGTTGTATAATTTTATGTGTGGAAACATTGCAGCTGCTTACTTTCACACTCAAAGACAACGTTTAAGATGGCCAGTTTCAAGATTGGCCATCCTAACTGGTTATCCTGACTGGTTTGTAAAATTTGTCTTTGCACAATTTTCATATACTACTACATTTACACATCTAATAAGATGTCCCTAAAACTATAGACTATCTATCATTCAAATAGTATTTCTAATATGTATTTCACATGTAATACAAAAAATGCTTGGAATTAGTTGTGAAAGATAAAATCCTAGATGGATTGAAATTGTTAAACAGCATCAGACAAAATGGTTTGGAGATGTACCATTTTTATTTATAGCTTTCAATAGTAAGTCAAAGACATATAATGTTGGTTTCTCCAACAAACAATTTACACATTTGTGTATTGGTGCAAATAATTCACTCCCATTACTGATAACAAATTTGGCTCAAATTCATAAAGAATTTCTTAAAATACTTACATTTCTGTATGTCCTTCCCATCTGAACATAAGGAAAGAGATCATACCTTTCCACTGCTGTGCACACGGGTAAATGGTCACTAACCGTAAATAACAAAATATAGGCTCTAAGCACCTGTGGACTAGCTACTGATTATTCCACAGTACACTACTGATTACTGTGTAATATTTCTATTTACCAAGGTAAGTCAGTTAAAAATCGACTCATTTTCAACACTCTTTCCAAAGATAACACAGACATAATAAGAAAATGACATACAAGGAAACACTATATACTTAAGCAAAATGTGTTGGATACAGCCATGGTATATTGGTAATATACCACAAAAACCCAGAGATACCTTAAAGCAATTACAAACTGGTTACAAATGCATTAAAAAGCAATGTGATGTCATACCCCTGCTATACAGTATCATACACAGCTTTTAGTCATTCAGGCTTTAGGATTTGAACCTTCCTGTTTATAAAAGAGAATTGAGAATAAACATCAGAATATACTAAATGAAGAGGTATGTTGTCTAGTCCAATATTTACCAACTGCAGTTGACTGCCCTTCTAAACCTAGTTTTTCTTGTGAGTTTGTACATCTGTCTAAGTCAACTGGAGTGTGTATGTGAACAAAGCACTCGCTTTATTATGGACGTGTAACTCCAACAACTGAGAGTCAGTCGAGTGGTTTTCTTGGCTCCAAAAGCGGCCGCAGAGATGATGCAGAATACTGAAGTACATAGAAGCACATTGAGGTGTTCAAGTCACTCGCCCCGATGACATTACACATGAGGGAAGCGACTGTGACCTTTGCCCTTGATCTGCTGATCGTGTCACACTCTCAGCCCCATGTCCTTACAGCACCTTCACACTCACAACACCAAAGACATCACCGCTCTGTCGAGGGTTGCAAAATCTGGGGACTTTCAATAAACTCCCGTTCCCCCCCCCCAATACTTGCTGCAGGGTTTCCAGAAACAGGAGGGAATACATTTCTGGACAACCACAGAAATGATTAAAAGTTCCTTAAATCGTGTAACCTTAGCTGAGGCATATTGAATGCTCAAGTGGTGTCCATCTGTCAACTGTGTTCCCCCTATGTTTGTTTTCTGTTATGTAAAAATGAATAGCATTTAATTCTCTGCCCATGAGTATGATTGATCAATTGCTTCCGAAACCACAAATTTGACAAAGGATATTCAATAAGGCTATTCAGGTTGCCTGTTGTTGTTGCACACTACAGTGCCACAGGCTTATAACAAATGGGTTTGAGGCTGGTATGAAAATTGACCATGGTTTCAGATCATTACCTCAGCTGCCGGGTTTGGGTCAATACCATTTAAATTCTAGTCAATTCCAGAACTACATGAACATTACAAATTTCCGATTGTGTTCAAGGCTTTTCTATGAGGAAGAATCTGAATTTGGTTTACTTGCTGGAATGTAAATTACATTTTTGTGTCAATTTTGTTATTAGTAGTTTTGCCTTTTGTACCCAGTCATGTGGCAATCATTGCATCAAGGGGTGGCCCAATATTCCCAATGTTTAGATGAGACAAGTTTAGGCTGTTAATAACACAGGCACCCACAGTTGAAAATCTTTTTCCAGTAATTTATCATTTGATCAATCACATAATTTTACATCAGCTCTTTTTCAGCACTGATCTGATTTCTCAAAAGAGCAATTAGTGAACTGAAAAAGAATGACCTGAATCGTGTTACAGATTTAAATGGAACCATAGAGCTTCTGTATTGTACATTTATGTTTCAGTCCACATGGTCTAGGGAGCACCCAAGAGAGATGTTGAAGAATTGACCGTGCTGCTCTGACAAAACAATTACAGATGGAGTCTCCATTTTGGTGGCTGAGCGGGCTTCTATCATTGTTTGTCAGTTCATTTCTTCAGTAGTGCAACAGACAGACCAGGCTGAGGAGGTCAGCAGTGTTTGCTCTCTTCAAAGGACTGTGTGGGGGATCGATGCCTTTGTCTAAAGTATCAAAGACATGAGCGCTGCATGGGTCTTTTAAGCCACTGGTCATTTGCCGGTGGGGCCGGTGGGATTGTGTCTCTGAGCTCACCGATAGGGGACATGACCGTGGCAGTTGTGGGTGTTCCACGTCATTGTGAATATGATATAATATAGTTTAGCCTGAAAAATAGGTCCAAACAAGTTTTCCTGGCATGTCACCACTAGGAAAAATGAACAATGAGAAAGTGTTAGAACTGGGGTAACTTAGGTTTAGGTGAAATTGGTTTGGTTTAGGGATAGAATTACACATTAATGCTAGGCATAAACATTTATTTTTGAGGTTAAGTTAAGGGTTAGGTTTAGGGGGAAGGAATGGGGAATATGGATTTCTGGTTAGGTTATTTAAGAGGATACAATTGCGTGTGACACAAAGATTGCACCAGACACCCTGTAGATCCCACATCTAGAATAAAGAACAACAGCCACTGCACGTTGTTCTGTCATATATATTTTATGCTCATGAGAGACAGTGGGTAAAGATATAGTGGACAGTTTTTGCTGAAAGAGCAGAGGGAAAGATTCCAACCCATGCTGCAACCGTACATGAGCACCAGAAGGAGTGTGTTAAAAGTCAGGAGTTAAAGTCTAACCTTCCATAATTTCCGTGTTCTAGCGTGAACTTATAGTAAACTAACAGGTTGTGCAGAGACATGGTCCCTGCCCATGGTCCCTGCCCATGGTCCCTACACATGGTCCCTACACATGGTCCCTGCCCATGATCCCTGCCCATGATCCCTGCCCATGATCCCTGCCCATGGTCCCTGCCCATGGTCCCTGCCCATGGTCCCTGCCCATGGTCCCTGCCCATGGTCCCTGCCCATGGTCCCTGCCCAAGCCCATATGCAGCTGCCCATCAGACACCAGGGTTAAATACCTCTCCACACCCTTCATACGTCTCCACTTCGCCTGCTCCCTCTGATTCCTACTGTCAATAAAAGCCTTGAGGAAAATATATATGGACAGTGAATGTCCACTCTCCTTAGAAGAGAAAAAGTGTACACTAAGGTTCAGCTGCCTTGACTGACTGTATTTACTTGTTTGTTTTGTTCAGGACTCAGCGTTCCATTCGGCTGCGGCAACCCAGAGGACATAAGGAGACTGTGTGACACATTCAGCAGGCGGATCCTACCAGTCTTAGATTTTATTAAGTGCACCAAACTAGCTGTGGGTATATGGCAACTTGCTTTGAGTTGAGGAAAACTGAGCAGCATCGGAGGGGGGAAAGAAACCCAGAAAACGTCCTAAAAAGAGTGGGACTATACTGATTATTAACCTGCAACAAAAGGCGCTGGCTATCACCATCCTGGAACACCCATTCAACCTGCGCTCAATCCGTCAATTACCCTCTCCTCTCACTGAGCAGGATCCTGTGAAAGTCGTCACGGCCCAGCCGCGGCTCAGTTGTTAGGGCTCATTTCTCTGGCAAGCAAGGCAGCAGCTTTTAAGAGCTTGAGTAGCTCCCCGCTGTGATGTTTAGCCTATCAAGTCAGGACGCTCTGTCACATTCTCCTAACAAATTGCGTCTGTTTCAGAGGCATTAACAGTAACTATATCTTCATTTCAAAACCCTTTCTCATGTTGGGACGCTGTGTAAAATGGAAATAAAAACAAAACGCAATAGTGTGAGAATCATTTAAACCCAGTATTCAAAGGATTATACGACAAAGAGAACATATCAAATGTTGAAACTGAGAACTGTTATTGTTTCTTGAAAAATATAGTCCCTGATGCCAGCAACACTTTTCAAAAAACTGGGACAGGGCAACAAAAGACCAGAAAAGCTGTGTAATGTTCACCATTAGTGGTGTTCACCGCTACTAATGTTCGCAGCTATTTTAAGAATAATGTTTCTCAATGGAAAATAGGAAAGAGTTTGGGGATCTCATCATCTACGGCATGGGCGAGGCTAGCCCCTTTTTAGGGGTGCTTCAGCACCCCAAAAAAGGAGCTCAGCACCCCTAAAACTTGGAGTAAGAAATGTTGTTATTCTAACATTTTTGTTCGTCTTTCACAAGGTTAAATAATGTCCAAAACATACTCTGTAGTTTGTGGTTTAAAATTGTATGTGTTAAGGATGAAAATGAAAACATCCTCGCTTAGCAAATGGTTTCTCTTCTTCTACTTCTCCTCTGTACCTGCACCGCTCAGCACGACCGTCATCCAGCGCGAAACACACGCAGAGTGAGAACCCGTTATGTAGTGTTGTGAATCAGCTAAGTTGCTCCAAAGCTGTGTCTCACACTTCTTTCCTTTTACCTAGAGTTGTTCCGATTCCGAAACCATATCGATGAGTACTGGAGTCAGTATCCTGAATCACGGTACACCTATAATAAGTGTTTATTATAAAAAACTGCGTACGTGTGTCTCTGTTGTTAAAGTTTATCGTTAATTTGATACTCATTTTAACAATCGGGAGTCATGTAAACATGACATCACGTGCGTCTTTTCTGGTCAGTCATCATGGAAACATGAAGCCCTGGCGTTTGGCACAGAGTGAAAACAAACATATCACTGTATACCACCTGTATGTGTGAAAACACTCACTGTGGCTTTTTAAATGAATTTATATCTGTTTTTTTTCAATTGTGGCTGACAATCAAACTAGACAATAAAAGAAAGTTGATACAAAATGAGGCACATGGGGTTAACGGTCAGGAAAACCAGCTGAGTGAAGATGGTTTTGTGTTTGTTACAGGGGGCTGTCTGTGTGAACTTTCACAATTAAGCTGGTTCTCAGAAAAGGTCTCAAAAAAAAGAAAAGAAAAATCTGGATTTTGGAGTTGAACCAATGTTAAAATGATAAAGTTATTTTTCATTAGACATATTTTTTGTTTTTGTATGAAAAGAGGGTGGGTGGTGGCAGTGGGGCTCATTGGGTGCTCAGCACCCCTAAAGCTCTGACCCTAGAATCGCTCCTGATCTACGGTACATAATATAATTAAAAGATTCAGAGAATCTAAAGAAGTCTGTGTACACAAGGGACAAGGCCAAAAAGACGATTGGATGGCCGTGATCTTTGGGCCCTCAGACGGCACTGCATTAAAAACCGACACGATTCCGTAGTGGAAATCACTGCATGGGTTCAGGAACACTTCTGAAAACCACTGTCTGTGAACACAGTTTGTCTCTGCATCTACAAATGCAAGTTAAAACTCTACCATGCAAAGAAGAAACCATATACACTCACCTAAAGGATTATTAGGAACACCATACTAATACTGTTTGACTCCCTTTCGCCTTCAGAACTGCCTTAATTTTATGTAGCATTGATTCAACAAGGTGCTGAAAGCATTCTTTAGAAATGTTGGCCCATACTGATAGGATAGCATCTTGCAGTTGATGGAGATTTGTGGGTTGCACATCCAGGGCACGAAGCTCCCGTTCCACCACATCCCAAAGGTGCTCTATTGGGTTGAGATCTGGTGACTGTGGGGGCCATTTCAGTACAGTGAACTCATTTTCATGTTCAAGAAACCAATTTGAAATGATTCGATCTTTGTGACATGGTGCATTATCCTGCTGGAAGTAGCCATCAGAGGATGGGTACATGGTGGTCATAAAGGGATGGACATGGTCAGAAACAATGCTCAGGTAGGCCGTGGCATTTAAACCATGCCCAATTGGCACTAAGGGGCCTAAAGTGTGCCAAGAAAACATCCCCCACACCATTACACCACCACCACCAGCCTGCACAGTGGTAACAAGGCATGATGGATCCATGTTCTCATTCTGTTTACGCCAAATTCTGACTCTACCATCTGAATGTCTCGACAGAAATCGAGACTCATCAGACCTGGCAACATTCTTCCAGTCTTCAACTGTCCAATTTTGGTGAGCTTGTGCAAATTGTAGCCTCTTTTTCCTATTTGTAGTGGAGATGAGTGGTACCCGGTGGGGTCTTCTGCTGTTGTAGCCCATCCGCCTCAAGGTTGTGCGTGTTGTGGCTTCACAAATGCTTTGCTGCATACCTCGGTTGTAACGAGTGGTTATTTCAGTCAAAGTTGCTCTTCTATCAGCTTAAATCAGTCGGCCCATTCTCCTCTGACCTCTAGCATCAACAAGGCATTTTCGCCCACAGGACTGCCGTATACTGGATGTTTTTCTCTTTTCACACCAGTCTTTGTAAACCCTAGAAATGGTTGTGCGTGAAAATCCCAGTAACTGAGCAGATTGTGAAATACTCAGACCGGCCCGTCTGGCACCAACAACCATGCCACTCTCAAAATTGCTTAAATCACCTTTCTTTCCCATTCTGACATTCAGTTTGGAGTTCACAAGATTGTCTTGACCAGGACCACACCCCTAAATGCATTGAAGCAACTGCCATGTGATTGGTTGATTAGATAATTGCATTAATGAGAATTTGAACAGGTGTTCCTAATAATCCTTTAGGTGAGTATATAACCATATATAAACAAGATGCAGAACCGCCACCAACTTCTCTGGGCCCGAGCTCATTTAAGATGGACTGAGGCAAAGTGGAAAACTGTCCTGTGGTCTGACTAATAAAAAAAAAAGTATTATTTTGGGAAATCATGGTCGCCGGGTCCTCTGGTCTAAAGAGGAGAGGGACCATCCAGCTTGTTATCAGCACACAGTTCAAAAGCAAACATCTGTTATGGTATGTGGGTGCATTAGTCCACATGGCATGGATGACTTACACATCTGTGAAGGCACCAATAATGCTGAACATACAGGTTTTGGAGCAACATATGCTAAATTATTAAACGAAAATATGACAAAGAACTGTTGAGTAGCTGAAATCCTATATCAAGCAAGAATGGGAAACATTTCACCTTCAGCACTTGGTCTCCTCAGTAACACAGTGGTAATGTAACACAGTGGTAAACATGCCCCTGTCCTAGCTTTTTGAAATGTATTGCTGGCATCAAATTCAAAACATTTTTTCTGGCATATAAGCTTTCTCAGTTTCAACATTTGATATGTTGTCTTTGTTCTATCAATTAAATATAAGGATCAATTGTTTTGCACATCATTGCATTCTGTTTTTCATTACCTTTTACGCAGCGTCCCAACATTTTTGGAAACGGGATTGTACAATTCCCACAGTTTATAACTTGTGAATTCTTTGTTTTATCTCAGAACGTTTTCTAAATTGGTGATGAACACCCTATCCTTTAATAGAGCAACAATGGTCATTAATTTTAGCTCGTCATCTGGACATAATGTTGTGACGAGTACATTTTCAAAGAGCACATTTTTATAATGCAGATGGTTCAGAGTTCTGTGAGGACCGCGGCATCCTTGATGTCTTTTGTTGCTACTTGAATCATCTCGATACAGAGGAAGACTGTAGATACATCTAAAAGGAAAAGCACAGGTTCTGTGGAGAGCAGAACTCAATGTACATGAGGCCTAGCTCTTTGAGATCTGAGAGGAACTAATGGTTGAAGCCATTTCAAAAGGAGCCTTTGGTGTCCTCTTATCTGTAAGGAATTGATTCACTCATAGCAGCTCTCGCTCTCTCGCATATACAGACTTTTCTACCCAATTATGTGCCATAGCCTTTAGTTGTATGGCTATTCAGGGATGAATTAAGGTGTGTGTTTTACAGAGTGTAAGACAGGATGAAAGGAGTAGCATGGAGCTTCAGGGTGGCTTGTGACAAAGACTTAGTGAGGAGGCTGTTTGCACTGTTATTGTCATCACCGTCGTCATTGTTGTTGAGATGTGCTCGTCCCTTTGTGATTAGCGTGCTCATTTCCTTCAATGCAGACCAGGTTAAGGATTGGTGTGCTGTTTCTCTGTGTCCTGTCTCATTAACTTAGCAGCCTGTGGCGGAGATGCCACAATCCCAAAGCCTAAATTATAGTCCAGGGAAACCAGTGTCTGACTGTCCCGTTCTAACATATCAAGGAGGCTCTGAAACTACAACCTGAGTGTCCACGCACAGCCGAAACCTTCACGTCTCCACATGTCCCAACCAACGCAGCTGTGATAGATGTCCAGAGTTCTTTTGAATACGTTGACAGCTTGAGTCGCCCTGAGAATTCCGAAAACAACGCATGCGATTCAGTCTTCTAGGACATGGCCCATGCATGCTTGTACTTGTTAGACACTCTGATAGACACTCAACACACACACGCACAATCATGTGAGGACATGCAGAGAGACACGCATTCAAACAGTAAGAGACAAAAACAGAATTGCCCACACAGAGACAGAGAGACATGAAAACACAGAATCACATCTACATAGAAAAACCCACGCCGCTCTACCCTGTGGCTTCTGGCACGTCGGGCAGACTCCAACACCCTCAACACCATGTAGACGGCCCTGTCACCCACAAACCCGCTTTCGCCTCCCGCTGCTCTCAATAATTCAACTGGCTGATCGCTGAGCCCTTTTTTCCCTCCTCTCCTCGTAAGATGAGCCAAAGCAAACCTAAAGAAGAGATTTAATTTGGAGCTGTACAGCAGAGCCCTGGCTGTCGATTTCAGGAGCATCGTGATTTGATTACATCTGCGTCCGTGGCACCGGCTCAATGAGATGCAGGAGACACAATGGTTATTAAATTAGTCACTCTGCAGCTGAGAAGCCTTGAGGAAATCCTATCATGTCGCTATTGAAAAACTTGATCTCTCAACCGCATCTGACAGAACCCCTTTCGCTCTGTTACGACACGTCTAGACATTGGACTTGAACACACTCCAACAATTTTTGTATATAATTATTTGTTGCATGTTTTTGGTCGAGCCGTGAAGGACACAATGCTTCTCAAATGGGGATCGGTTTTTCGTGTGTGTTAGGCCAGTTTTTTGCATTTTGTGAAGCACATCTCTGTTATGTTCAGGGTCGTAGTTATACTCTTCAGCTTGTGATGATATGGAGACAGTGGCAAATAGCTTACAGTAGACACCAACAACGCGATAATTTGCGTAGTTTAACTGGCAACACAGAGGCAGAATAATCACAGAGGTGAAACAAATGGTAATGGATGAAAATTAAATGAGGATGCAGCCCTGTTGGCCCTTGTGCTGCTCAGGTCTGAAGCATCCCCAACGTGGATGGTTAGAGTGTAGGTGACCACTACAACAAAATAATTCTATGAAATATTCAGAGGGAGCAAAACAAAACAGCAATGCTCAGAAAGTGTGGCAGTGTTGTTGTTTTTTTTTTTGAGGGATATTGAAAGTAAACAGAGATGGCTGGCTGTTCGGGTCAAAACGAGCAGGCACAGACAGCGGTGCTGGCTGGAAGAAATTATGCTTGCTTGAGGATATGTATCTGTACTAAAAAAATGACCGTAAAGGGGATGAATGACAGAGGGGATAATTGCAGGCCACGCTCCCATTGAAGAAAAGGGCTTTGGGAAGTGGAGCAGCATCAGTGGCCTCGTTTATACACTGACCTTAGCAGGGCAGAAATCACCCCACGGGAGGAGGGGGCAACCTTGAGGCCTGTGCCGGGAAGATATGGGGGGGGGGGGGGGGGTTCAACATTTTTCAACATGATTTCCAGCCTTTTGTTGCCTGGGAATAAAAGGGCCGAGGCACTTTGTTAAGTTCCAGTGGTCGGAGAAAGAACACAAAAGAGATGCCAAAAGATATCTACAGTGATGGATCGCTTCAGGAAGCGTAGGTTTTTTACATTCGATTAAGGTGAACAGATGTCCCCGTTTTTGGTGGCCAGGCCCGGGTCAGAGTGGCCATGAAAAACATCCTGCCTTAGCCCTCAGGACGAAAAACAAGTAAATCAAGGCGGAAACTTCAATAATCAGAGCCTGTAGTATAATCGGAGGCTGTAGTATAATCGGAGGCTGTAGTATAATCGGAGGCTGTAGTATAATCAGAGTTGCTTGTAAAAATGTCTTATCCCTACACCAAACCTTTTTACGGGCAGTATCAATCGTTGACCCACCACGCATACACAACCATATTAAAGGAAAAAGACTGTTACATTCAGTATCAGGTCTTTGGTGATTTAAACAATTTGATGTAACTTATTGAAAGCTTAAAACATTAAGGCAAATTTGGGGTATTTATGTGTAAATAGATAATAGAATGTAGTTTCTGGATCCTATAGATTTTCTAGGCTTACAGATATGTCAGATTCCACTGGCGGCATGACTTTTTTAACTAAAGCTTGGAGAAAGTCGTTAACAGCTGTAAAAGCTCCGAAACTCTGCAACGTGCTAATCCTGCTGAAGACCTTTCATTCTCCTTCTGTTGTGTTACATTTCAGAGTAGACCGTGGAGTGGCAATCCTCGTCTGCCACCATGCCGTTGTCGCTTGAAATATCAAAGGCGTAATGAACAGTCACAGACACGTGCACAGCGTGACAGTGACAGATGTAGCAACCAAAGGGGAGCTGTATCAAAACAGTGCCATTAGGGATCACCGGCGCCGACTACAAAGACGGGGGTTGATTGGGGTGCGGGTCGTTTTTTTCTCCCACGTTTCCCTGGTTTTCACATACTATGTTTGTGTCGACACAACAGGCAGGTTTTTCCCCAGGCTCAGGGCTTGTGGAGAGGCTGCAGTACTCGGGCTATCTGGAGCAGGTCCACCGTGGCAGGGAGCAGACCGCCATCCTCCACCAGACGCTGGCCGAGCTCGCCGTCGCCCCGTACTTGCAGGACCTCCACCACGTGGACGCCACGCTGGTAAGCAGCCTGCATTGGGCGTCGGCACCTCTTTTCCCCTTTATCTTGTGAGATTATTTTATTGACTCCACGGTGAGGACATTGCTAACATCCCAGCTCTGAAAGTCACTCCATTAAATCTAAAAAGGTTAAGGCTAAGTTATGGGTTATATAAGAGTATGGGATAGGGTAAGGACAAGCCAAATGTTCTCTTAGAGCAGTGGTAATCAAATCTGGACTTTGAAGCCAGTTCCACTCCATTCTTTCATTGGAAATCTCTAATTAGGGACTTTGTTTAGACCTGGCACACCAGGTGGGTGTAATTAATGATGAGATAGTACCAAAAGCCAGCAGGTTCCAGACCTTGTAGGGCAGGTGTATTCAACTCTTACCCCTATGAGGGCTGGAACCTGCTGGTTTTCTGTTCTACCTCATCAATAATTGCGCTCACCTGGCGTCCCAGGTCTAAATACACTGAACAAAATAATAAACGCAACACTTTTGTTTTTGCCCCCATTTATCATGAGCTGAACTAAAAGATCTAAGACTTTATGTACATAAAAGGCCTATTTATCTCAAATATTGTTCACAAATCTGTCTAAATCTGTGTTAGTGAGCACTTCTCCTTTGCTGAGATAATCCATCCTCCTCACAGGTGTGGCATATCAAGATGCTTATAAGACAGCATGATTATTGCACAGGTGTGCCTTAAGCTGGCCACAATTAAAGGTCAGTCTAAAATGTGCAGTTTCACTGTATTGGGGGGGTCCGAAAACCAGTCATTATCTGGTGTCACCACCATTTGCATCACGCAGTGCAACACATCTCCTTCGCATAGAGTTGATCAGGTTGTTGATTGTGGCCTGTGGAATGTTGGTCCACTCCTCTTCAATGGCTGTGTGGAGTTGCTGGATATAGGCAGGACCTGGAACACGCGGTCGTATACGCCGATCCAGAGCATCCCAAACATGCTCAATGGGTGACATGTCCGGTGAGTATGATGGCCATGCAAGAACTGGGATATTTTCAGCTTCCAGGAATTGTGTACAGATCCTTGCAACATGGGGCTGTGGATGAATGGCACAACAATGGGCCTCAGGATCTCGTCACGTTATCTCTGTGCATTCAAAATGCCATCAATAAAATGCGCCTGTGTTCGTTGTCCATAACACACGCCTGCCCATACCATAACCCCACTGCCACCATGGGCCACTCGATCCGCAACGTTGACATCAGCAAAACGCTCACCCACACGACGCCATACGTCTGGCATCTGCCCTGTACAGTGAAAACCAGGATTCATCCGTGAAGAGAACACCTCTCCATAGTGCCAGACACCATCGAATGTGAGCATTTGCCCACTCAAGTCAGTTACGATAACAAACTGCAGTCAGGTCGAGACCCCGATGAGGACGACGAACGTGCAGATGAGCTTCCCTGAGACGATTTCTGGCAGTTTGTGCAGAAATTCTTTGGCTGTCCGGGTGGCTGGTCTCAGACGATCTTGGAGGTGAAGTTGCTGGATGTGGAGGTCCTGGGCTGGTGTGGTTACTCGTGGTCGTGGTTGTGAGGCCGGTTGGATGTACTGCCAAATTCTCTGAAACGCCTTTGGAGACGGATTATGGTAGAGAAATGAACATTCAATTCACGGGCAACAGCTCTGGTGCCAATTGCACGCTCCCTCAAAACTTGCAACATCTGTGGCATTGTGCTGTGTGAAACATTAAGGCATCACATATTTTCTGACAGACATTAAGGCATCAAATTGCACTTGCCTCCCATAGCAGAATCTTTGGCCACACTTTGTCTTAGTAGAACCATATTATTAACATTTTAGTTATTGAGCAGACTCTTTTATCCAGAGCGACTTACAGTTGGGAGCTAGGTGGGACAAACGCACGACAAAAGTAAAAGTAAATAGACTTTACTCAGTGAAGTAGCAATCAGCAAATTCAATGCTGAAAAAGTACATTAACAGGCAAGCGTATAAAGAAGGATGAGCTCCGAGGAGAAATAGTTAACGTAGGCACTGCGAAGAGCATCTGTGATACAGAGTAGATCGTCTCGGTTTAGCGATCCGTCTTGAAGCCTGACTGGTGAAAATAGAGAAGATTGGTCTGAGAGATAACATTTGGAGTTGGTTAGAGCCAGCATGCTCGAGTGTGTTGGAATTAAATGATTGAAGGCATATTGCATTTTTCAGAATGGGTCAAATATTTGTTTCTTGGGGACAGGAGAGACTCTGGCCTTTCTGATGTCAGATTGGACAGGGACGATTGGATGAGGGAGGTGAGGAATGGGAGAAGATGATCTTGAGAAGGGAGGAAGGGTTGAGAGGGGGCAGGTTTTTGGGAGACCAAAATATCACTAGCTGTTGGAATGAATCTGATGAGGATGGGGAAACACTTGTTAAGCCGTAGACACGTTTACTGTCTGAGTGACCAGTGGACCCTACAGGGTTGAGTGAATTAGGTGCGGATGTCAACAACCTTCATTTCAAAGCGGTTGACAAACTCAACCACCAGAGAGGGAAAATAGAGGGGGGCAGGATTAGGGCGTGAGGAGAAAGCAACGACTTTCCATGGGCTAGAGGATGAAGGTGGACATTTTGAGTGATAGAAAGTGGCTTTAGCAGCGGGTTGACAGGAAGAGAAAGGATGATAGGTCATTTGGAAGTCATAGGATTTGGAAAGAGGGGATTAGGGTCAAAGAGGCAGAAACAGGATAGAAAAGGGGAAAGTATTTAGCAGATGGGAGAGGTGATAGGATAGAGGAGAGAAACTTTGGGGAGGGAGAACAGAAATTGTGATGACTCACAACCATTTAAGTAAGGGTGATCAGAGACCTGTAGTGATCACAAAGTAGTGGGGAAGAGAGGAAATGTTCACTTTAGTAGCCCTGTGCAGACACCACGATAACAAGACACTATCGGACTATGGGAAAAGACACAGTCAGATGAAGAGTGAGTATGTGGATTAGTAGTATTTTCTTGGGTAATCCATGTCTCCTTCAAGGCCAAAACATCAAGGGGCTGAAGGCAACATATTTTGAGACTAACTAGCCTTGTTGACAGCAGACCGACAGTCGGATGGGATCTTACTGTCCTTCCTGCAAAACAACCCTGCAGAACAACTCGGCAGAACTGTCTTTGTTTCAGGATCTTTTCAGCAAATATACATCAACTTGAAAAGATGGATGCTTCCTGCTGCTGCTGAAAGAACCGGGGAGGCTTTCGTACTCAAAATTATATTATTAATATAAATATTTCCCAATTTATCCTGGCACTGATTTCCAAAACAATGAGAAATTGCCCTGCCTCTTAAACCTAGTAAATCAGCCAACAGCAAGTTATGAAACATTTAACTATTGAAGTAGGCTACTGAGAAGATAGAAGGTACTTGGCTCTAACTAACAAAACACAGTACTAGACAACATTAGATTAAGATAGAAATATACATATCACCTCTTAGTAAAGCATGGCTCCACTAGCTGCAGTTCCAAACCATTTCTGGTACAGGGGTGAACAGGGGGCCTCCCCTGGGGCTGAGGTGGTGTTATCTAGGAGCACTTTAACAGCACACAAGCAAAAACAACTAGGCTAGGCTTGTTTTAATAAAGTCTTAAATTATGCACGCCAATAAGAAGAGCTTTGTTTTGAATATTTATGAGACGGGAAAAATCAGCCAAGTGAAAGCCGGGTCTTTTATGTGTGTGTACGGAGAGAGAGAGAGAGAGTGAGGGAGAGGCTGAATTGAATAGACACCCAGGAAACATAAGGAAATATAGAGATGCCATATGTAAGTGTAATTGGGGTATACAGCTGGTGAAGCTTAATAATTGCCTCTTTACTAGATTAGTGACGTGCAGTACTTAGATTAACCCCAGATCAATGCAGCACAATGGCTGTGATATCACAATCCAATCGGCCATGAATAGATCGGGGGTTCGGGGCAGGGGGCTCATTTCAGCCAAGTTTATTCAGGCAACAGCTTTTGACCAAATTCTTCCCATTTCAAATGTTTCATCTGGCTCAATACATACACCTTCATATCTACCAACACGGATATAACAGTACAGTAGAGGGGTTGTCTGGCGCATACTCCGCTGCCATGACGATGAGCCTCCATTTAGCAGGCAAGTTAAAAAAAACATGTCCAAAACAATGCTATTTCTGTCAGAGAGAAGATGCTTAAATATCTATCTACTGCTCTTCTGGTGGATGTTAATGGGTAGTTCCGTCCAGTCACTCAGTACTGGGAGCAGGGTTTTCTTAGCTGCTGAGTTCTGATCTGAGTTCAGTGGATGTCCGGCTGGAGTGCACAAATAACGCTGTTTTACCAGCGAGTGCTTAATAATTTAGAACACATGCTGCAGGTGGAAGAACTGGCCCACAGAATAGCCTCCTGTGACTGGAGATATAGAAGGGAATAAAAGTGTTGGCCAAAAGCAAATGGTGAAGGCAGGTGAACCAGGTGTCTTGCCATGTGTGTGTATGTGCATATACAGGTGCTGGTCATAAAATTAGAATATCATCAAAACGTTGATTTATTTCAGTAATTCCATTCAAAAAGTGAAACTTGTATATTATATTTATTCATTACACACAGACTGATATATTTCAAATGTTTATTTTTTTTAATTGTGATGATTATAATTGACAACTAATGAAAATCCCAAATTCAGTATCTCAGAAAATTAGAAAATTACTTAAGACCAATACAAAAAAAAGATTTTTAGAAATGTTGGCCAAATGAAAAGTATGAACATGAAAAGTATGAGCATGTACAGCACTCAATACTTAGTTGGGGCTCCTTTTGCCTGAATTACTGCAGCAATGCGGCGTGGCATGGAGTCGATCAGTCTGTGGCACTGCTCAGGTGTTATGAGAGCCCAGGTTGCTCTGATAGTGGCCTTCAGCTCTTCTGCATTGTTGGGTCTGGCGTATCGCATCTTCCTCTTCACAATACCCCATAGATTTTCTATATGGTTAAGGTCAGGCGAGTTTGCTGGCCAATTAAGAACAGGGATACCATGGTCCTTAAACCAGGTACTGGTAGCTTTGGCACTGTGTGCAGGTGCCAAGTCCTGTTGGAAAATGAAATCCGCATCTCCATAAAGTTGGTCAGCAGCAGGAAGCATGAAGTGCTCTAAAACTTCCTGGTAGATGGCTACGTTGACCTTGGACCTCAGAAAACACAGTGGACCAACACCAGCAGATGACATGGCACCCCAAACCATCACTGACTATGGAAACTTTACACTGGACTTCAATCAACGTGGATTCTGTGCCTCTCCTCTCTTCCTCCAGATTCTGGGACCTTGATTTCCAAAGGAAATGCAAAATTTACTTTCATCAGAGAACATAACTCAGCAGCAGTCCAGTCCTTTTTGTCTTTAGCCCAGGCAAGACGCTTCTGACGCTGTGTCTTGTTCAAGAATGACTTGACACAAGGAACTGAAACCCATGTCTTGCATACGTCTGTGCGTGGTGGTTCTTGAAGCACTGAGTCCAGCTGCAGTCCACTTTTTGTGAATCTCCCCCACATTTTTGAATGGGTTTTGTTTCACAATTCTCTCCAGGGTGTGGTTATCCCTATTGCTTGTACACTTTTTTCTACCACATCTTTTCCTTCCCTTCGCCTCTCTATTAATGTGCTTGGTCACAGAGCTCTGTGAACAGCCAGCCTCTTTAGCTATGACCTTTTGTGTCTTGCCCTCCTTGTGCAAGGTGTCAATGGTCGTCTTTTGGACAGCTGTCAAGTCAGCAGTCTTCCCCATGATTGTGTTGCCTACAGAACTAGACTGAGAGACCATTTAAAGGCCTTTGCAGGTGTTTTGGGTTAATTAGCTAATTAGAGTGTGGCACCAGGTGTCTTCAATATTGAACCTTTTCACAATATTCAAACTTTCTGAGATACTGAATTTGGGGTTTTCATTAGTTGTCAGTTATAATCATCAAAATTAAAAGAAATAAACACATGAAATATATCAGACTGTGTGGAATGAATGTATACATTATACAAGTTTCACTTTTTGAATGGAATTACTGAAATAAATAAACTTTTTGATGATATTCTAATTTTATGCTGTATATGTATACTGTATATGTTTTACTCTACTTGTTGGGAACCAAATTCCCACAAGGATGGTAAACCAAGGAAAAGGTGCCCTTTTGGAGGCATCACCGGTCTCTGTGAAGAAAAGGGCTTTTGATTTTAGGTTTCACATAAAAGTTCCAGTTGGGGTTAGGGTTCTACATGAACTGAGTTAAAGTGAGGGGTTACGGTCAGCCTTTTGGGGGGTTAGTGTTACGATTAAGGGATATAGTATTTTGATAGGGAATAATGTTTGGGGTCCCCACAAGTGTAGTAAAATGTGTGTGTGTGTTTGTGTGTGTGTTGGGGGTGGGGGGGGGCTGCTCTTCCCTCTTCGCCGTCACACACAGCGCTATAGATGAATGGGCTCCAGAGTGCAGCCCCATGTATATTACCTCCTCCCACGCACCTTGATGGACGAGTGCTGTTTGACAATTTGTCCACATTGTCTTCCCCTCGCCCACTGCTGCCGTAAAAGGCCTCAGCCTCTCTGCAGAAAAAAAGACAAGATGGCAGCCCTCATTGTATGAGGAATGAGTTATAAAAATCATCATCCGACAAATGATTTTTTAATTAGCTTTGAAGTCTGTGTATTTAGAGAAGTTATTGCTGGTGTGCGAATTGTCCTCTGATAATCTTTATCTCTGGCCCACAGCTGGAGGCTCTAATGGCAGACAGCATGGACACCCTTGAAGGAAGGCGGACTGATCGAGAACGTGTGTGGAATAAAATGCAAAAGGTAAATAGAGGGAAAGGGGGGAAAGGGACAATGAGAGCGAGAAGGGGATTGAATAAGCATCGTCTCCTCTGTCCTCTCCCAACACACTTAGCATTCACACAACCAAAATCAAAAGAATGATTTGACATATCACATAAGGAAAGGGGAAAATGGCAAAGGCGTCACAGGGATATCCTTCTGGTACGCCTGTCACCTCCGAAGATTAACAATACTGAACTTTGAAATGGCATGGCTCACGGCGGGGGGGACATTTTTCCCTGATATGTTTCTGGTCATTTCTTTGTTAATTAGTGAGGCATTTTAGCTCACTACGGTACGTGGCGCTGCAAACAGACCTGGCTGTAGACCAAAAGCCCAAAGCGAAGCTACCGGGATACTTTAATGCGCATCAGCGTATAAACATCGAGCCCTGCTGGGCTGGAGCCTCGTAGGACGGCTGGAAATCAAAGAGAAACACAATATCCTTGATTGCATTTCCATTCTCTCGCCGTCTCTCGCTCCTGCGCGGAGTGGTCGCCTGGTGGGTGCCGGCGCGAACGGTGGAGGGCGAGGCTTCCAGCGGGGGAGGCGGCGGGGTAGTCAGGGTTGATGGTGAATGGGATGTGGGGGCGGGTGACACGGGGGGGGGGGGAGCGGGGCAGAGCATCGTTGGGTCAGTCTCTCTCACACCCGGCGGAGCATAACCGGCCCGTCGTTGATGCACCATATTAATCACTCCATCAAGTCTCTGCGCCCCCCACCCCAACCCAACCCCACCCCCCCGATACACACACCTTAAAGCCAGCTGCTGTAGGATGAGCCCTGTGCCGTGGGATGGGGGGGGGGGTTCGCTCTCTATCTGACCCACATATCATTGCCATTCAGGGTCTGCCAAACTAAGCCGGAGAGGGTTCAGCCGGGGAGCTGTTTCAGTTTTAATGTTTAAACATGTTCTCACTGTAATGGGTTCAGTAATAGATGTCATTTACCTGAATTATTCAGCGGGACATCACAGTTCGTTTTGATATTAAACATTTTTGCGGAAGGGTTAAGCATTCCACACGATACCTAATATAGGGTTCCAGGAAACACTATTGGTCATGTTGAATTGGCATTCTCATTTACTGACATCGTAGTAGGTGCTGTGTTATTGAGTTGTCTGGAGTGTGTGCTGTGGCCGGGAGTCCCTGAGGATAGTGTGCATTGGCCCGGCACCATCCACGTCAGGTTGGGCATGGTCATTTGCATCTGGTAGGCACTCGTGTTATTTCCTGAACGAGCGAGAAGTTCGCAAAGCAGCATCCCGGCTTGGAGGGTTATGTTTCAGAAGAACACGTCCTGATCTTCGACTTTCCTGCGCTGTCATTGTTACTGCATTGAGACTACATGACGGTGGACATTAGTCCATTAGGTTATGGGGAAAAATGTAAACTAACAAAGTGGGTCTGCCTTATCCTCCACAGGTATTTAATCCAAGATCCATTTGCACTGTTCCTTTATGTTCCTGTGTACTAGCGTTCATGCACCAGTCCACTCTATGAATTGTATAAGGTCATAACATTTCCTATACCCAGACCTGTAAATTCTATAATCAATGCCCGCCGCTATTTGCTTCATGTATCCTGTGAGTGGCAACCAACCTTTTCTCAATACCATAATTTATTGAGTGCGGCTGCTCCAGAAATATTTGAGGTGGCAAGTTCATTTTCCCTCCTCCACAGCTCTCTTCCACTCGCATAAATCAGCAGGGCATTAACTGACAAACACAAATGACGACTTGATTCTGACACAGCGAGGTCTGCATACACATTGATTTTCCTGTTTGTTTTTTGGCTAGTCATTATAAGACATTGGCCCTTGCTGTAAATTCCATTACATAAAAATAACTGCACTTTCCACAGTTCCGGCAGATGGACGGCATCAATGTTTTCTGCTCCATAAAATATCTCTAAGAAATGCGGAATGTGCCGCAGCCTGGTAGTGTTTCACCTTAACGTCTGACTACTTCCCCCCCCAAAAAATGGAAAAGATGGCAAAGCATTGGATCAGTGCACCTAGTGGTGGGTTCTTGTACAGGACTCTTGTGCTTAAATGACACGGAGCAAAACTACAAAATAGCTCTAAAACCTTGACTCACCCCAATGTTTCATTGCTATTGATTTTTAAACTAAGTTTGATTCTTAGACAGCAAAAAGGTTGGCTAAAACATCTGAACTCCCTAGTTGTGTTGGGACCGGGCCCCTGTTTATTGTTGGTGTTGATCAGGTAACACTCCTCAGACAAGTCTCTAATAGCATTCCCCGCCCTCCCGCCCTCGCGCTTATGCCCAGCCCCTTTGTTTCCTTCGCTGAGGTAATGACGGCTGACAGGTTTGATGGACACTTGACAGGCATATTGCAGTGAAACCCTAATGGGTGTGGCGTGGCTGCCTTTCAAGAGACAGCATCACCGCCTCATCCAGGAACCCGCTTCAAGCTGCCGCTCCTTCTCATGTACAAAGTGGGGTGTAGATGCAGCGCCACTCAATGAGGAGGGCCTAATAATGGGAGTTCAACTGAAATCCCAGGTTCCAATCCAAGCCGGGAGGGGTGTATGGAGTGCCCTGAAAGTGCAGGGGGGCAAACTCAGCCCTATTTCTCCTGCTCCGGGTTCAGGCGACTCTCCTGAGTATAGCTGTGGAGGTGGGATCCCGCTGATAGAAAAGGTGCACCCTGACAAAGCTCTGCCGTCAGACCAGCTCCACTGTCAGTCACAACACACACGTTCCCCCTCTTGGCCCGTCTCCTTCCTTCTCTCTGCCTTTCATCTCTCTGTCTGGCTCCTTGCTTTTTCTCTCGCTCTGTCTCTATCGTGCGTCTAACCTCTCTTGCTTTTTCTTTGTTTTTCTCCTTCTTTTAGCTCCGTCTCACTTTCTCTTGCTCTCCGTCTCCCCCTCTGTATCCCCTTTTCTTTGTCCCTCATTTATTTCCCCCCAACTATCTCTCTCTTTTTAATCTCTTCCTCTCTCTCCCACTCACTCCATCTCACTTTCTTTGTTTCACTTCTTTTTTGTAACCACCCTCCCTTCCCCACTTTGACTGCACTCCCTCTCCCTAGTACTTCAAACAGGCATTTTCTAAATTCATGTCTTCATCATACCTTTACCCTTCATATTTCACTCCCTTTCCTCCCCACCCCCTTCAGCCGGTATGAGCGTGGGCTGGGCACAGTAAATTCCCATGCCAGGACTTCACCACCCAATTGAATGAGGGAGGCACAGCCCAAACCCTACATCTCTACCAGGAAATGACATCCCTGGTGGGGTGGATAGGAGGAGGCTTTGCTGTTACCACAATCTAGCATATAACCTCGCACTACTGGAATAATGTGTGGCATTAACTATATCACACTGTAACATGTTTGGTTCTCTTGTGTTTTGAATTGGTTCCTGCTTAGGTGGGGATGTTGGAGGATCTGTTGTACCAACTGGAGGAGACCCATCTTAAAAACAAAGCTCAGAGGTCCAATAGCAAGCAGAGGGCCAGGTCCCGGGTCCCAAATGGAAAGTCCAGAGAGAGGTCCAGAGCTCAGGCCAAAATAGTGGCAAGTGACAGGACCAAGGGCCCTCACAAAGCAGTAGCACCAAAGAGCTTACCAGACCCAGGGTCTGACAGTCAGAAGAGTGGACTTGGAGCGTCCTTCTTTCCATTTCACAAAGAGTCATCTTAGACCTGAGCATCTTCCATAACATAACTCTAGGTTGGCAGAAATAACACATTTACTAGGGAATGCCAGCAAGCAGGCCAAAACCCAATCTCACCATAACAGGCAGAAAATCTGGGTGGTATTTTGAGTCTTACAATAAAACAGACATTATCATAATGTTCACAATGTCAGAGTATTATTCCAATAGTGTGGAAATATTGATAAAACATGCACTGGGCCTTTACTAGTCCTTGTTTATTCATTACATTTCTCCAGCCCCATGCTCTAGAAGATGAAAGCTCAATCAGATTCAAACGTGTGGGAGTGTTCAATTTATGCATAAGGAGATGTTTGAACTTGGTCATTACGCTTGTTCATGCGAGTTCTAATGTAAAGCAGCCTAACGGCTGGTTTGTAAACACACCAGAATTTCCATGGCGTAGTAGCATTATCATCCTAATGTATGCACAAACATCTCAGGAATCCGGCTACAAGTTCTGTCTGTTTTGAGAACTAACATGACAACCTTCTTTAAGCCTGGGTATTATCTTCATAATTCATGTTTGATTAATTAACAATTTATGAAATTAGTTAATTGTATTTACTAAAGCTGCACTAGGTAGGAGTTTTTCAGTAAAAAAACAAAACAATTATGGCATTTTGCAGTAATTCACCGGTCAGAAAGCTGTTCCGCACCATTGCCCAGTAGAGAATGAAGTTCAGAATAATAATCTGAAAAATATAATTACTTGTTCCAAAAAAAAGCAATAACACAGAGGTAAAATGCACGTTCACAAAACAACCCAAGGAGGATGGCCGGTCTCGCCGAAGGGGATTGGCTGGAAAGGGATTGCTGGAACAGAATTGGCTGGAAAGTAGCGGCATGCTCCAACAATTATTGCCACAATGCCACAGAACTGTCTGTGTTGCTAAACAACTCTTAGAAGGCCTCATAGCTTACACAACATGTTTATAGGGGACACAGTTTTGTTAGTTTTACTGAAAACAAATCCAACATTGTGCAGCTTTAATCTAAATATTGTATTAATTTGACTTACATTATTTAATTTAATATATATATATATATATATGTGTGTGTATATAGTCTGTGCAAACTCAAAACCAATGCAATTTTAAATTGATTTAGTTGGGTTTAATTATCCAACATCCATCAAGGCAAATAAATCAAAGTGGTATCAGCCACATGTGTAGCTAACTATCTATTCAAACATAATAACAAATACCTGTAATGTAAATTACAGCAGGAAGTACAATCAATACACTGAACAAGAACATTTGATCAAAACATTAACATTTTAAATATATAGTTTCTCATTACATAAAAAATATAAAATATATATATTTTTAATTTAACCAAATGTAAATGGTTAAGGTAAATCACTGTCAGGGGTAGCCTAACAGTGAACATTGTATAGTGATCATGGGGAACATATTTAAGCATTACCTCATGGCTAAATATATGGTCTATGTTTGTATGCTCCCGTTCAGGGCAGATGACCAAAGGCTCGGCCAAATAAATGGGAAATAGTATTAATTGTGTCAGCAGATTCTGTAAATACTGCAAACACTTTAGTTTATTCATTGTGAGATTGCTAGCTGGGCAAACCACATAAGCCACTAATAGTAACTGTAGTTTACTCAATAAATATAAAAAATAAACTACTAAAAAAGAAGCATTCGTTTGCGAAAGGCCACAGGGAGGCACTCTATGCTCTCCATCAACAGCTCGCTTCCTTTTCTCCTCCGCAGGCCAGCCTTAAGCAGTCCCAAGGCCTGGGACACCATATTCTGTGAACCCTGAACAATGTTCCTGGTTCCCCTGACAGTGGGACTGCTCCTTCCCTCAACGAGGACCTACATAGTGCCTATCACTGCTCCTATCTTCATCCCTCTTTCACGCCACCCTCCATCTGTCCTTTCCTTCCTCCGTTTCCTTCATATAGATGTGTAATACCTTAGAGATTCTGTTGACACCCGAGCTGGCTCGGGCAACGTTGTGATCAGCAATATGAGCATGCATTCATTTCAGCGCTGAATAAATTAATGGCATTTATCGAGTGGTCGGGGAGAAAACGTTGGCATTGTATTCTATTGGCATCTTTAAAAGATTAATTATGCCCAAGGTAGTTTCCAATTGGTAAACAATTATTATAATCCAAGCCTACATGTATAATAAATGAATGCATTAAAGGCCATTGGCTTGATTTTCACAGATTTGTGTAAAGCTGTTTGTATGTAAATAGAACTGAGATATAGAGCTGGTACTGAGAAATTCTCTTTCACTAGTGTACAAGAACTCAAATTAAATCAAGGCATTTGTGCTATTACTCTGTATTTAAACCAATTTACTTTAACCTACTGTAGATAGTTTATGTTTAAATTAGTGTACTGTGTTGCAGAGCTGTCCCACTGCCCCACAAATGTTTCAGTAGTTTATAGTTGACCTAGAATTAACCTCATCCCCAGGCCTTTGAGCATAGTGCAAAGAAGCCAGGTTTTACTTAAAACGTTTGCCATAAAGGCCAAAATGTATGTGATTGGTTGGATCTCACTTCTCTCCTAGTCAGAAGTTATAATATTCAAGTTTCAAATTATAATGGTTAAGGTGAGGGTTAGGTCAGGTTTGAGATAAGAAAAGGGTAATTGTAGCCTCTTAGACCAGGCCATGTTACACTATGCTAGGCCCTGGCTAAATTATATTGACAAAAATGTTAAAAGTGTGGAACCCAGTTACAGTAAACACTGCTGAAAATTTATATTTTTTAAAGAAGGACACACTATACATAACCATTAAACAAATATGTGAACCTCATTAACTGCTGTTCCAATGAGATGCCCACAGAATAGCAGCATTTGAAGCAGCCAACAAAGTTTAGGGTCCCAAAGACAATAGTTTACTCTTCTGCAATTTTCTACTATCCTCCATCTCATTTGGACTCGCTTACACAGCAGAGATTCCTTTCAAGTGTGAAATGGGTAGCCATCAATTGATTCAGTCTGAGATGCTGAAGTCGTTGTGTTCCTTGGTTCTGATGGGCTGCGGCTTTTGTGGGGCAATGGTTATGATCCTTCATAGGCGACATTTGTCAAGTGGTTTCAGAGGACTGATGGATCACAGTTGGACTGTGGAGGTTAGGATACTGTTACAATAGCCTGTATATAGACACGCCAAACAACTCTTAGGTTATTATAGGTAAATGTAGGTTAGTAAATTTTTCCTCCTTGCTTTCTTCCATTTTCAGAAATGTTGCAAACTATTATATGGAACAAACAATTTTCCGGAAATATTTTCTATCCGGTTGGAAAAGTGTTGGAAAACACTAAGCATGTCTTCAGAGGTGTTTGGGCAGAGATTTCTAGAAACGTAACATCCAATAGAAATCTTGGCGATCTGAGCCCTTGCACACCGCTTAGGAGGCATGATGAAATTTGAAGGTATGGTCTTGAAAACTAGGTTAATTTCAGGTTAGGATTGGGACAAGCACTGGTCAAATGACTTCTCAGAGCATTCAGCCCTTTAAAGTGGAAAGTCCTCTCCATTGAGTCAACCAGTCACATTTATTTCTGCCTTCAGTTAAATGCTCATTCATTTCTTTCACTCAACTATCCCACACCAAAGTTAGCTTCACAACCTGGTGATGGGGACACAACACACATGGTGGAAGGTGTTGTGGGATATGCCTGGTCAGTAGAGTAAGGTGAATAATTACACCAGTATCTAATATATTTTCTGGGGCTAACCTTGTCACAATTTGACAGTCCCATTTAGTTATTGTTGAATAAAGAAGCATGTGTTGACAGACCAGGACATGGACTGGGGTGGCAGGGGAGGATCATTTGAACAGACCTCAGAAAACCATTGTCTGGAAGTAGGTCACAGGTTGAGTTCACACATCAAATGGCAGCTTCACTTTTCAAATGTCATTTTGTTCTGCAGGCGGAAATTCTATACTGTCATTTCGGTGCTTGATGAATATTTACAGGAATCGGAAAGAAAGAGGAGGCGGGAGTAGAGTGTGGGTTCAACTCTGCGACATGCAAAATAGTCCTGGGAAGATACGGGAAGGGTGTGCTGGCAAACCCATCTGTTTGACTAACGCATATACAGTTGTCAGTGAGATGCTGCAGCAAGCTTGGCTGACAGACTCAGGAGGGAGGCAAGCTGCTTTAGGAAGAAGATAAACTGTTTGCTCTGCGCCCAGAGGAACGCCGCTGTAAACATCTCTACTGCCATGTTTTCACAACACGGTTGCTGTGGGGAGGAGATGCTCACAGTAGCTAACTCTGCGGTCTTAAACAAGACACAAATCAGCACCGCAAATCTGCAATGATCCCAGGACTAGATCAGAGCTTTAACTCTAATTACCCAATGCTGACTTCCTGGAGAACATTCATGCAGTTCTTCTGGGACAATTGTTTTTCACGGCTGCATCCCAGCATACTGTTCTCGGTGAAAAGACTTGTAATGTTACACCTAATGTTATGTTTTTCCATTAGTTATATGAACATTCGATCTACATAATGCCCCATGTAGCTCCGCTCAGTAGAGCATGGCACTTGAAACACCAGGTTTGTCAATTCCCCACATTCACAACCTGACCAATGATTCTTCACCAAAGAATTTTATCTAGAAAATGTGACAGCAACTTTAATGGTTCACAGGTAGACACCAATGGGAAGTTAAATCCAACATCCAGAAAACAGAGAAACAAAAAAACAACAGCCCTGGGCCTGAAACATGAAAACTAGTCTATAAAACAAAACCAGAATACACATAACCTACTGTAAACTCGGCGTGCAGGTGCAGACTGCAAAGCCCTTCCTCTAACAGACACAGATAATCACCAACAACGCACCGGTGTCAGCCTACATCCTAAATACCCCCCTGATTCCCAAATAAAACACAGGTGCGTAATGCTCAGTTCATGCCCTCATGGGACCTCGCGCTTCCCTGGTGACTGTAACCATTGTTAATAGGAGGGAGATGCCGAACACTGGATTGGAGGAGGAGGGCCAATCCAGCAGTGATGTCACCATTTCTTTCATCTCTGTAAACTGGGAGATTCCACAGCATTTGGGTAAATACTAAGGCAAACAACAACAGTGTTTATTTTTCTTACAAATATTTCCAACAACTTGTTTTGATTTTCAGTGTTTAAAATTCAACTTTAAACCAGAATGAAATGTCAATGTACCATTTTGTAGGTCAGTAAGAGGAGAGAATTAGTCGGAGGTCTGAATATTTAGCAAGGCACTGTATATGTATATAGCCGAGCATTTAAAATAGTTGTTTTTAATCTGCATGTTGATTAGAGCAAACTTACATCTTGATCACTTGGGAGGGGATTCCATGGTGTCATGGGAAGCTCTGAACTAAGAGTTTGGGAGTTTAAATCCCAGCTAAGGACATGTGGAACATTAATTTCTATTTAAATAATCATGTCCAATGTAAAAAAAAAAAAAAAGATTCAACCATGCTAACAGACTAAATACCTATGAATGGATCATTAGTTCACAAATCAGGGAGTTATTAGCTCAGAAACCGAAACAAGTGGCAATTTTGGGAGGGAAGAATATATCTTTGGGACCATCAAGCAATATCCTGAGAATCGATAAAGAAATTATCCAGCGACATTCCCATTAATATCATGTAGAACATGGCAAACGTTCTGTGTCTGTTGGGTGGGAAACTGATGGAATGTTCTTCCAACCCTCAGAAAACTGGAACCAGGAAAGAACTGCTTCCTACAGGTGAGCAAGTTTTCACGGAGAGCGAAAACTACAAGGGGGAAAAGAACGACATGTCTGAGAAGGACAGACTGAGCAACAGAAGGCACACAATCTGATCCACCTTGAGCAGCCTGGTTGAATCTGCAGGGATTACTACTGGCATTGCAATTCACTGAGCCTTTTCTCAATTTGCTGATAACAGACTCTGATAAGCAGCAGGAATTCAGCACAGGGACAGAACACTGATCTAAAGGGGAGAAAAAAAACTAAGAATATGCTCAATGGAAGCCACAAAGTCAGGGGGTTGGTGGTAGCGTGGGTATCCATATGGGCAGGCACAGGTGGAACAGTTTGTATGCAATTTAATCACCTAGAATGCCACATATTTGTGAAAGGATCATTCCAGTGGCACAGAAAAACCAGAAAACCAAGGTTCAACCAACTTTGGTGTGGGATGATACTATTTCATTATTTTAGAATAAGAACAAAAAAGCTAACTGTAGCACACATTTGAATAACACCTTGGGAATATGAAGGCTTGGTTTGTGGTAGGCCTCGGATCACCCAACATTCACAGACAAAGCAAATCATGTCTCCATCAAAGAGGCTGTACAGGCCTGACCTTTGGTGAGCTTTTTGATGGCTGTGCAAACCTTCATCAGTGAACGGCTGCTGCACTGTCGCATATAAAAGTGGCACAAACACAGATTATTTTCCTCCCCCTCCATTTGCTGTGTTATCCATTCAACCTGCTCACGACAAAACTATTTTACCCTAAGAAATGCCAGATACCCTGAGAGAGTGGAATTATACTTTATAATTATTTATGAACACAAAGGAAGGGTTAGTCTGATTCCTCTAAGGCTCTGAGACTTACCTTAAACAGCTTTGAAAAGGTGCATTGACTGGGACATCTTTGAAGACATCTTCAGGAGGAGCAGTAAAGTGTCTAGGCTCATCTGGTAATCCTAAAATGGAGCAGGAGGGAGATTTATTTAGTCAGCCACTGACATCTATAAATAGCACGAGACATTCCTTCAGTCTTTAAATAGCTAAAGATTAGATGTTAGTTGGTAAGAGGTTTAAATATAAACTTCATTCACCGAGATCATCTGTACACATCAACATTGCACAAGGCATTAATTAGTGCTTTGATCTGACAAGGCCAGGCAGTTGCCGTGTTCCTCACACACATCAGAGTTCTGTTCAAGCTGGGATCTTTAGTTTCTACATACATTTTTTGACTTATAAATATATTAAATATACCCATTAATACTTAAAAGTATATAACTTATGCCTCATGCAACTGCAACTGTCATACCCATCAGAACCTAAAATATAAGCTTGTTTTACTCCAGTGTTTGTAAATAATAAAATGTAAAAGAATGTAACCTCAACATTTTTTATTTAGAAAAAATAGAAATTCCTTTTCCAGTATTCCCCAGCATTCGAAGAAATTGCCTGTGGCACAAATGTACTGCTGAAACATGGGATTGAATCTGTCCCACTGCTCTTTATCTTTCCTTCAAATAAAGCATGAAAAACACCTGAAAGTAATACACTGAATAAAACTATAGATTTTACTGATTTGAAGTTTATGTAAGGAAATCAGTAAATTCAATTGAATTCATTAGGCCCTAATCTGGACAAAATTTGTTTTTTGTGCGCATGGGAAAAAAATCACAACATATTACATGTACATTTGTATTTAGTATACAGTGCCCTCCATAACTATTAGGCCAGTAAAGTAAAAATTGCTATTTTTGCTGCAAAAGCATCCACAAAGCACTTTGATTGATTCTGGAACTTTTGGAAGAGGCAATTACTGAAAAAAGATGGGATGAGACCCAATATAGACGTGAGAGAAGGAGTGGATGAAAGAGTGCCTACCAAGTATAAACTATTAACTCAATCTCCAGACTTAATGACATTTCATAAACTCATTTGATTAGCTATGCAGTCACACTGGCAATGTAATTCTGTCACTGTGTTTATAAGTAACCCGATTCTAAGGGACTGTGGCATGCCATGACAATATCCGTGATATTTGTAATTTTCATGTGTGCATAAGTCATTTGTTATTATGACCATGATTAGACAATCCCTCAAGTGAGATCTTCAATGGGAAGTGCAGAGCCCTCTAGGATTACATCATCAATAATAAATCATTAGCCTTTTATATGCTGCGGACCCACCGCCATTCTAATGTAGGACGCACGCGTTAGTGTTCCCTTACAAAACAAAACACACAGAATGACTACCTGATGGCTACAAATCTCAAAATAACAAGTCAATTAATATATACCTTTATGATTCGTAATGGCCATCTCTTCCTAGTCCTTTGACCTTTGCACCCCTACGTGTTGAAAAGACGAGGAAGCGCGAGAGAACTTTGCTGTGAATGTTAATGAGTCACTTAGACGAAAGTGCTAGGCATTAACCACTACTTCTGGGATGCTCACATCAACAAACCAGTCATTCAAAGTTTACCTCAGACGGTTACTTTTCGCTGTCCTTTACTACAGTGCCCATAGCTTAGCCTCTCAGATGCGAGTCGGTCATCGTCGTCACAAAACCAACACGCTAAATCCATACTTCCTTCCTTTCTCCAAACACACATCCATTACTTATTTCTATGAGACAAAAAAATCCATATCTACAAGCTTAGTCACACAGGTGTCGAATGTCTTGAAATGAAATGAGCTTACATACTGTGGGTAAATGTCATGCTCTGCCAACACCATGCTTATGTAAATAGATATCTGTCCAATGAGCATATGGTGTTTGACCTGGAGGTAAAAATACCTCAATTTTGGAAGGTTTGTGTGAAGAAAAACAATTTGAGGTAAGGGAATTGATTGCATACCGCAACGGCTGATCGGTTCCATGAAACATGTTCTGAAATTATTAATTAAAACACTATCTGAAGTATGAAAGCGAGTGTGGTGTAGATGTTGAGTCAAATGCCCTACTTTATACGAGCTGGAAACTAAGATCAATCAGCAAAAACTGTCATGGTACGTAAAACACACAGCTGGTAAAGGTGTGGAAAAATGCTCTAACCCTATGTTAAACATGGAAATATCTTGCCCTCTATCTCCGTTTATAGTGGGGAATGCAATGTCAAAAATAATGTGCTCATTCTACTACATCAGTTTGCATTCAGATTTCACAACAAGATGTTTAAATAAAATTTCACAAACACAAATATTGTAAGTTAACTTGCCAAATAATAATTAATTATTCCAAAATATTGAATTAATTCCCTTTTATATATGCCAGTGCATTGTAACAGATATAAATGGAATGGAAGACCCTCATGCAATAACCAGAGGATAATTGCAATCAACAATTTTTGAACACACAAATGAAGTAAAGGTTCAGGAATTTGAGTAAATCCAGAAACCGCATTTTTATGTATTTCTTTTTTTTTTCAGATAATATTTACTAAGACTGTTTTTAGTGTGGCTATGCTGCATCTTCACCTATTAAAGCAGCAAGTACTACCTTCTGCAATGGATCAGCTTTTCTTAATTTGAAACATTGATCCAAGTTGGGCTATCACCTATTTCTCCAATTTCAGTCTAATTTAGGTGTATTGGCATGACCTTTAAAACATATTGCCAAAGCGCACTGTTACAATAGCCCAACAATATTTATTTGCAATAGAAAATGAATGGGGTCTTAGACCAGCCTCTCGATCGTTCTCTCCCCTGTCACCAATCGACCGACACCGTTTTGTAACACATTGATCAGGACGAATCTAGCCATATTGTCCAAATAAGGTCATATAGAGCGAGTTCCTAATTACGTTTTCATCTATGCTAATCTATCAAGGGCTTGTTGCTAACAGACAATAACGTTGCAGTACAGAATGAGGTATGACAGCTGTTGCCAGAATGAACCCTTAACTGAGTTTAGAAAAGGGTGGCACGTCTTCATTGTTACACACGCATGGGTGTTTGCGTGGATTTCACTTTGCAAACAGCAGACAACCTAATTGACAGCTGCAAGGTATGTTCAAACAACATCATTAGGCATAATCAATAGGGGAGAGCCAATGTCAGGTCCTTCGTGAGAATAAGGAGCTATCGGATGACCTTGAAAAACTACTGAAAAGTGTCTCCAAGTGAAAGAAAAGCATGAGGGGAGAAGAACCTTGTTTAGATCTAGTGCTAATGTTTCCTGTGACTATATATTTTGATATTGCCCCTATTTATAGACTGGTATAGACTATTAATAAAATATGCATTGTGACCACTGGAGGTAAGCAGAGATGGATTGTATCAGGTTATTCATCTTGTGTAAACCAATCTAGATAGTCAAAACACTTAAATCACTATCTTGACATTTATGGGTAACAGGAAGACAGCTGTGTCTTAAGACATTCATTAACAGTCTTAAATACAACAGTGATTTGATCATACAGAAAACCAAATATTACTTCAAGGTTAAATGACGCCTGTACAGTTTAAGTGACCACATCTGATTCAGATGACAATCCAGTCACATTACACAGACCTGACGTTTCAACAAAGGATGATGTTTGAGTCAGAACGGATTCCATTTCTGTAATGGTTGACATGGTGTGAAGCACGGAGTCTTGGGCCCTGAAGGAGTTTTCAACCCAAATAAGCTCACTTTCACTTAGACCCGAGTCCTTGAATTGGTATGATCCGCTAGATAACAGACTCGGATGATGTCCTGGACTTTTCTTCAAGCAGAACACAGTGGTGCGCAAACTACTGATAAACAGGGCCAGGTTTGAAAAATAAAAAACAGAAGCACAGCCCTGCCAAGAGTTTAGACCTCTACAGAAAGTGTAACCTTTCCGAGGCACATCCTGATACTTCACCCTTAACTGGCCTGACTGATCTGCTTTGAAGTGGAGAAAAGGCAAATATGAAAAGAGTTGTGCGTCCTCCGCCGGGTGTCTTTCCACTGTGGTATTCCCTGCACTCCCTTTGCCTCGGGGCTTTAGCGTTGGCTCACTATTCAGGAGACTGCTTATCGTCTGGCTCTTTGAACGGACTGGATTGGGGGACAAATTCGTTTGCTAAACTGAGCATTGGCGACTTGAATATAAATGTAGCGAGAATAAAAGGGGGTAATATTAAAAAGACACCTTTCAAGTGAGTTACCTGCAGTGCACCTAATAAGCCAGTTGTCTTGGCAGAAAGTACAAAAACAAGGACGTTGATCACTTGTTGCTTTACGTGATAGCCATTAGTCTGCTTGCTTTGTCCTGTTATACACATGACTCGGTCGGATAGGGACAAAAGATGAGGAAAATCACTGCTTTGGTCTTTCTGGAGTGGGCTATTCTTAACACTTCAATGGAGTGGGTGGTCAGGGCCAGCAAATGGCATCCAGTTAACATTTCTCCAAATCAATACTTCATTTCTGGCAGTCATTTATTGCTTCCTGGTTTCTTTGCAGAAACTTCCATAGGGTTCTGATTTTCACTTTTTCCCTCAAGTAGGATATTTCACATAGAAGAAACCGACTATCTTTCTCTTGCATTGACTTTGCTATCGACATGAGATGTATGTTTTAGTTATATTAAACCTAGCCAAAATAATGCACCACATTTACATAACATTCAATCGAGGCAATTTTATTAAAATTGAGTCAAATTATTCATTTCCAAACCATAATAAAAGTGACTGCATAATAGCCACTATTCAATACAAATGAATGGGAGGGATGCTTATTTCTTTTTTTCCATTCATTGTGTGTTGACTAAAGAAGTAATCAGAAAAAAGCCTAAGTTGGATCATGTACATTTGTAAGTGCATTTGATACAGAGGAAGACAATGAGACCACCGGAACAATTACAGATAATGACTGACAAAAAAGAAAAATACATTTACACATAAATAGCAGGAGCAAGAGGCTTTTTAAAGACTATTTATAAAGAGATTCTGGAGAATAAATATGTACTTTAGTGAAACATATCCTTAGTCCCTTTCGAACATAAACACCCACTTGACAACATAAAACAATCACTTATATAAAAAAAGGGTAGACACAATAGACAGAGCTTATGCTAATGTATGCTTTTGTTCCCCTAATCCTGATAATTTGTATCAAAAGTAAAAACACAGAGCTTTATAAAAGCTGGAGACTATAGTAAGAAACTGACAGGCTTTTCCCCATAAAACAAATTAATACTTTCATTGGTTAATCATTCAGTGAGCTAAACCTCTAAAACGATATAAATATATATATAAAAAAAAGTGTCAGTGAATATCGTTTCTTTAGCTGTTAATCAAATGTGCCAAAAAGTCCAGGACATGAGGCTGGCTTAACACAGTAGCAATCCTTCATTTTCCCAAATCGGGCAATATCTGTTGGAACTTGTCGTAATCAAACCCTCACAGGACGTACCGATCTGCAGTACCATTGTGGATAGGTGAGCTAATTGAACTGGAGGGAGAATTTCACAATGCATAGCACCGATTCGCTCCTCCGTGAGTCAATCAGAACAGGTGGGTTGTGGAGCGGCTGAACGTGTGGTACTTCCTCTCGAACATGGATGGCAGGTTGACCATGGAGGGTGAGTGCATCGCCTGTAGGGAAACAGGAGACAGGGGCCCTGAGTTAGGAAATGTTATTCCAAAACGTAAAACGACCCCTGGAGTGCTCGTTTTAAGGACAATGACTTGGACTGCGGGGTTAAAGATGATAAGTGCTCACTTGAGTGCTTAAGTCATTCGACGCGAGGGCTTTCTGATCACATGTGTACGGCCGGGCTCCTAGAGGACCGCTTAAAAGTCTCAACGCCGAGATAGATTGCCGTGTGGGCCGCAGAAGCAATCTTGTGTGAAGTGCTTCGTGAATGATACAAGGTCGTTTTATATACACCAGTCTTCTTTAATTACTTTTACATTCAGTCTTCCTGGCCAAATGTTGGCATTGAACTAAACGAGCGAGTGACGTCAATATCACCGTTCTGCACCCGACTTGCAAAAAAGAAAAAAAAGTTTAAAACCAAATAACAACATTGTATCAGGTGATAAATGCACCGTTCTCTCTGTCCATTTGATGCTTATTACTGCTGATGATTTTGATCCATTTTTTAAAAAGGAACCATGGATGCGTTACCGCGGCAACTTAGGGAGGCCAATGTGAAAAGTACCGAATTAAAAAGGCAGGGTGATTTCTTTGAAAGCGCTGGCTAGTTAAAATTGTTCCATATGGCCGCCGTTGAGAGACTCCCCGATGGTAACGCAGGTGTTAAATATGGAATGTTGGTACACTGGCACACGTCACGTACACTCCTTCATTAAGGCTGCTACCGGTTAATACTCGGGTGAAGGGAAAGGCCAGTCTGAATCGCCACCTGATTTATGCACCAGCAGTCATCCGCTGTGTCCTTGTTGCCATAACCACTGTGAGTCTCACTTGAACAGGGTCTGGGCAGGTTAATGAGATTTGAGTTGACGTTATGCTTTAATTGGAGGGCCTAAGACAAACAGGCAGTGGCACAGCAAGGAGCAACATAATAGGAGCACACGTGTAACCCCGGGACTTATTTGATTTTTTGTCTCAAATTTGCAGTGATTGATTTCCAAAAGGCCCAGAGTCTTCAGAGACAGAAACATGTCTTGACTTAAATATGGTGCCACACAGATGTGGCCTTTATTGGATTATATTAGTGAGAAGACTGATATTAAAAAAATAATTTAAATCACTGTCTTCGCCACATTTATTGCTTCAGAGGCCACAGCTCATAACCGAATCACGGGCTGCTGTGACTGCTCTAAAGAGACAACCCTCCTCTGTTCCAAAGGGGATTGGGAGAGACTAGCTTATGTAAAAGCTTGGAGTGAGTGTGTAGCTTGGTGCTGCTGGTTGAAGTTAGTGGGGAGAAGTGAGAGGTATGCAGCAGGAAGGAGACCACAGGAGGACTGCCCAGACAACAGTACAGCTAGAGTCGGGACAAACCTAAATGAGTCTGTTGGCTACAGTGAGTTGCCCGTACCAGAGAAATATGGTGAAACAGAATCAGCTTGTGAATATGGGTCAATGTTGATGGGAAAATTGATAGCAACACCAATCACACTAGTAGTAGCAATTTAAAGGGTAATAAAACATTAAAAACCAGTGCACATTATTATACGCGTGCCGCCCTATTTATAGTTAGAGTCACCACCCAGCACCTATCCCTGTGAGTTAAAAGGGACATGACAACCAGAGTAGGGATGCTCACGTCAGTCCGGCGGTCTGTCAGACGTTTAGAGTAGGGTCTCTTTGCGGGGACTCGGGCAGCCTGCCTTTGGGGGGTCCCTGCAGCCCCCAGGGGGAAGCCTCCTTTTGGATGGGACCCGTGAAGAAAGAGGGCCGTTGGAGTTTGGAGGGCTGGTGGGAGAGGCTTGCAGCCTAGACTGGGTCTCCTCGCAGCAGGGCGGACTAGGGGCACGGTCAGGGGTGCTGGGGGTGCGAATACAGACGGGAACGCGGGGGCGGGGACAAGGGGCGTGGTCCAGGGAGTTAGAGCGCTGCACCACGACGCCCGGAGAGGTGCTGCTGGAGGCACTAAGGCTGAACGTAGAGGTGGAGCGAGCCATCTAGTCAGAAAACAATGCATTGGAGAAGAGGGTCAAAGCAGATTGGTTTTATCCCACCACTGCACTGGTGTACTTAAAACACCAGTTAAAGAAAAACTGCATGACTCTTCAAATCTTTAATATTATATAAATCATCTTTTACCAGTCTGGTTAGGGTAACCTTGCTCAGAAAGCGAGACTTCCAAGATGGCAACATTTAAACCGCCATCACTTCTAACTCGGCAAGATGGATGGAAAATTAATAACTAAACAGATTTGTTTTCTTTAAAAGGGAGGAAAACGTTGAAACATTGTTCATTGGAAATTGCAGCCGTTCAACTCAATGGAAATTACTTGCACTGGAGGAACAGCAATTTTGACATCAAACATCGCCCATGTCAGCCAAAAAAAAAAAAAGGGAAAACATGCAGAGTGCCATTAGACTACCTCCTCTTGACTTGGAGCACGCCGTTAGCCTCTCGACTAGCCTTGTTCAAGGTCAGACCATTTGGCGTAGAGGGGTGGGTGGATGGGGTAAATAGATGGATGAATGGGTGCACTTACAGACAGGGTGGAACTGCTTCCCACATGGCACATGTTCACAGAACTGGGGCCAGGGCTCTTGTCTTCAGGGGTGCTGTTGGCCAGGAAGGCTCTCTGGAGCACTCGTTTGGGTGTTTTGGTGAAGGAGAATGCCCTTGTTACCTAAAATGGGGGTGGGGGTATAACAGTCACGCAAACACTCAAATCAGAATGTGAATGGCTTTAACATGTCTAACAGGCAGCTGTGATTTGTAATATCTGCCTTGTGCCTGTAAGGGATACAGAAGAGCTTATCTAGTTGGAAGGTCCCTTTTCATCACCTTCTTTGAAGTCTTTTTGATGACCCTGGAGGCTTTGCTCAGTGTGCTGTCCATATCCTTGGTGCTCACTTGGACGGAGTCGGGCTCAGTGCACTGAATGAGATCTTCCTATTTAAAACAGAAACAAACTTAAATAAATACATCTGTCCGATTCAGCCTGGCTGCTGAAATGCAAAGAGTGAGAAGCTGACGCCGTTTCTCAAGCAGCAGCAGCCCATTGGTATTCAGGCTGCAGGGAGGAGCCAGTGAATCAATTAAGACAGCAGGCTTAGCATGTTGTAGAGGTTTATGTCGCCGCCTAGTGGAAGGCTGACACCTCACAGCCAGGACTGCCTGGGCTTACCACAGCAGCTTTACATCGGTTTGTAATGAGGACAGAAAACATGTCAGTCTAGAGCAACAGATTTCTAGTTACCGTTCTAATTCAAAGCCTCAACAACTACATCAGGTGAAAAACATTAGGTACTTTAGAGGAGATAAACCAAATCAGCATGTGAGTCTGAAGTGTTAAAGTTCAAGTACAACTCCAGTTCTAATTACATTCATCGTTCAGATTCACAGATGACAATATAATAGGATTACAATTACAAAAACGGCCTCTGGCACAACATCACTCGTGACTGTCGAAAATAAAACGAGGGTCTGACTTTAAAAAAAATAACATTATAAAAAGTATGTCCTCATCAACCTCCAGACTAGATGTTTCAGGACATGGAGATGAGGCCCCTCAGGCCATTCCGACTACACTAGTGAGAGGCGGAGCAGACAGGGAACGTGTTGCAGTTGGTTTTCTAGGGACAACCTGTTCCACCCAGCTCCTGTTGGGCCTCAAGAGGCCCATTCTTGCTCTCTTACCGCGTCTGCCTTGCAGATGGTGTTGGCCACGTGGCGACAGAGCATCTTCAGCCAGGCTGACTTTTCCGTGTCCTCGGTGGTCAGCTGGAAACTGAAAAGGAGATTCTCCTGCTCCGTGGGCGGCCGCACTACCAGGGCAAAGGAGTTTTGGCAATCTGAGAGAGATGGGATGTGAG
Organism: Esox lucius; assembly: GCF_011004845.1. Taxonomy (NCBI): domain Eukaryota; kingdom Metazoa; phylum Chordata; class Actinopteri; order Esociformes; family Esocidae; genus Esox; species Esox lucius. The sequence goes on from NC_047576.1 coordinate 17,537,541, forward strand.
AGTAGGTTGAACAAGATTTGGAGAGCATTTATGGAAGTGGTCTCTTGCCAAACTAAATGGGTATTATCAACATCCACTAGCTGAAGGACACTGTGTCCATAGACTAAATCTTAAAGTTAATAAAAACATTCTTAATACATATTTCTACTTTGTTTGGGGACACATTATCAGAAAGCATTAGACAGATGGATTTACGAAGTTGAATTTGAAGAAAATAGTTAAAATAATGAATCTTTATAATGCAGATATACTTAATTTCTGCATGACAAAATGTCAGAGGTTAAAATACACTGATGTTGTCACACACACACACACACACACACACACACACACACACACACACACACACACACACTTTTTTTAAAAAAAAAAAGATTTTTACAGGGTGAAAGGGATCTTGAAGAAGGAAGGCTATCACTCCATTCTGTAACACCATGCCATCCCCTGTGGATGGCACTCGATTGGAGCCAGTTTCCTCCTACAACAGGAAAATGACCCAAAGAATGGCTCCAAACTAGAGAAGAACTATTTAGGGAAGAAGCAGTCAGCTGGTATTCGGTCTATATGAGTGGCCAACACAGTAACCGGATCTCAACCCTATTGAGCTGTTGTGGGAGCAACTTGACCATATGTTATGTAAGAAGTGACCATCAATACAATCCAACTTGTGGGAAATGCTTCAGGAAGCATGGAGTGAAATCTCTTTAGACGACATCAACAAATTGATAACTAGGATGCCAAAGGTCTGCAAGGCTGTAATTTCTGAAAATTGAGGATTCTAATTTATAACAAAAGCAAAGTTAGGACAATTATTATTTCAATTAAAAATCATCATTCCTGACCTTGTCAATGACTATATTTTCTCTTCATTTTGCTATATTTCCTATTCAAACACATTTCATGTAAATACTAAGTGGCCCCAAACTTTTGAACGATGGTGTACATAACCAGGTAGACAGTAGAGGGGACCAAAAAACATGCAGTAAAGATGCAGTTTAGGAGGATTTAGAGTACACATGATCTGTTTTGACAGCTTGGATTAACAGCTAGCCAGCTATATGCCATTTGCTTAACTCACCGTTTTCTGCACTCTCAACCACCTTTCGATTTCACAGCTAAAAACAGTGTTTTATGGCCAAATATTTTTTCCAGAGGTAACATTAATTCAGTAAATATAATCCATCTTCCCTTGAATTAGTTGACTTTCGCCCACTTGCTAACAGTAGGCTAAGAAATATATATATTGTGTCATTCTGACTGGCTGGGCCCGACCACACTTCTACTGCTTTGATTGAGGAACGTAAAACAACAAACGTGTGAAGGAGCGAATGTTATAAAAATTACTTAAAACTTTATACCATAACATTTTTTAAAAGTATATTGGCATATGTAAAAACAAATCTTGGAATTTTAAAAGTATTTAGAAAAATAACATTCAAGTATATTTATTTCAACAACTAAAAAATATACACATAAATGGGGGTTAATATTGAATATACACACAAGTATTAGAGTACAAAATACATTTCGGGTATTCGAATATTCGACTATGCATGCCCATCCCTAATTATTACATATGCCATTATGCAGGTTACTGTAAATATATATACTAAATGTCTTTAGATAACTAAATGATGCTGCTGCTATTATTCTTATGACTGCTTGTTAGCTATACCATAGAAGCTTTCCTTCTTGTGTTTCTAGCTGTTCTAACATGGTAATGGTTTCTAGCTTGTTTCCTAAATATCTTTCTAGCATTATTATGTCCAGGGGTGAATATAACTCTGTTCTTCTCTGTATTTGGGGCTACAATGAAATGGGAGAATACATTAAATTAATCCCTAGAAGGTTCCAGCAGGATCAGAATACATCTGTTGTCACTCCAAGGTGTTAGTCATAAAGATGAAGCATGTACCTGCATTAAAATAAAGTTAAATCCATTAACTCCAGTCAATCTTTGTAGATCTCATAAACTACACTAAATTTGAAAACAGGGTAGAAATGTCAGGAGCCTTATAATTCACGCTAGCATCATGCAGCTTGTTTCCACATTCCCAAATGCTTCCAGATGCATGAATTTTGTATTATTAAACCATTAGATTCCAACTGATTGTTTCAGACACAAGAACTGTGAAGATCAAACAATGTATTTAAATGCTAATTCATTAAAGTTTACTTCCCGACCCCTCCGCCACTCCTGAAAATTGTCAATAACCCTAATACAGTACATATTGACAGTGAAATTATATCCAGCAGCTCCATTACAAGGCCAAACACAAGCAGAGTTATTGCTGGTGGGAGAGAGATGTTTGCCTGATTGTGTCAAGGCCCCATTTCAGACACTGTCACTGTTGACTCCCAATATTAGGCTGTCTAGTTTGCTTGCTTATGAATTAGATTTCTCATTAACAAAAGGATACAGGGAAGACGAGGAAAAAGCCAACCAAATAAAAACATGCTCGGAGTACACCGCATTCACCCAAAGGAAGCACAAACAAGCAGTGCTCTTGTTGCTTAGTAATGAATGTTAAGCAGGTTAGCCTTTCTCCATATGAAACCTGTTCTGAAGGCAGATTTGCTCCGGAGGCAGAAATGATGTGATTGCTCAAATGACTTTTAAGTCTGAAGTGACGCCATTCAAGGTAAAAACGCTGTGGGTAAGGGCACAGATGGCAATATCATGTTGAGATGGTCCACTATTGGCCTAAACAATGAAGGTCTTAGTCTTCATAAAGCAGGGCACTAATCTGTCAAGTAGACACGATAACACCACAGGTTGTTTCTGGATAAGACAACACTGTTCTAACTACTTCTTTAAAGTTTAACATTTGGATATTAGTAGATACTTTAAGACGGTTATGCAATACGAGGGGCCCCAAAACTCACTGCCTCGCGTCATTGCGGCAATATTTTGGAACGAACATTGGCTCAGCACTAACTACAGGGAACGCTTGGATGTTGGAAAGGGTTGGCTTGTTGTGTTGTCACACTCTAGCGACTCCTAGTGATAGGGTGCCTCAAATGTTTTATTGGTCACATTGGAATTTGAGGTTCATTCTTTCAAGTAATAGCACTGAATCAGTCAGGTCACCTGTGTGTGTTTGTTTAAAGAAAACAACTCAGCAGGAGAAAGTGCAAGCTGGTAAGCTTGTTTGTTTTCTGCAAAGAAAAACAACAGTCCATAATTTCTTTAAGATGTCAAGAAGTTTGAACATTTCTTCAAGTTCACTCGCAAAAACCATCAAGTGCTATGATGAAACTGGTTCTCATGAGGACTGCTCACAAGGAAGACCCAGAGTTACTTCTGCTGCAGAGGTAGGTTCATTAGAGTTAACAGCCTCAGAAATCAGCTATTAACTGCACTTCAGATTGCAGCTCAAATAAATACTTCAAAGTTCAAGTAACAGACACTTCAACTGTTCAGAGGAGACTGTGGTAATAAAGCCTTCATGGTCAAATTGCTGCAAAGAAACCACCACTGAAGGACACCAATAAGAGACTTACTTGGGCCAAGAAAAACATGAGAAATTACATTAGACTGATGGAAATGGGTCCTTTGGTCTGATGAGTCCACATTTCAGGTTCCTACCACCGTGTAGCATTGAGACGGAGTTGTGATGGCGTGGCGGTGCTTTGCAAGTAACACCGTTGGTGATTTACAATTTAAGGCACACTCAACCAGCATGGCTACAACAACCATCCCATCTGGTTTGTTCTAAGTGGGACTAGAATTAGTTTCCAACAAGACAATGACCCAAAAAACACCTCCAGGGCTATTTTTGACCCCCCACAATCACCTGACCACAACCCACTTGAGATTAAATGGGATGAGCAAAGAGAAGGAAAAGCAGTCAACAAGGGCTGCGCATGGGTGGCAAGTCCTTCAAGAATGTTTTTTTCTTCTTCAAGAAAGCATTCCAGGCAACTACCTCATGTTGACAGAATGCCAAGAGTGTGCAAAGCTGTCATTAAGGCATAGGGTGGCTACTTTCTGAATAGCCTAAAACATATGCGTTTTGATTGGTTAAACACTTTTGGTTACTAAATGATTTTTTTTGATGTCTTCACTTTAACGCGGGGAAAAAGGCCCAAAACATTTTACAACACTGTTAGCCTACACCTGGTGTTATATAAGCGCGTGACAAATCACATTTGAACCAGTGAGATCAGCCGCCAAAAGAGATCCACATCACAAAGCTTAACTGCAAATGTAAACAACACTGTCTGGAAGGTAGGCAGGGAAAATGCCAGGATCTATGGCTCACTCACCATCCGTGTCCTGCAGATCCAGGACCCTCCTTATCTGAGAGAGGGGCATCAGGGTGATGTGTTTGAGCTGGGCTGCGGGCCGCGTCTGGCCCACAGGGCTCCGGAATGAGCTGATCACTTTGTGTCTCTTCCTGGCAATCTACAAATACAGAGCCACAGAGACATGCACTTGAAGTAGGGGAAGACTTCAGGGAACCTCAAGCCTTTAGTCCGGCCTAAACTCTCCCCTAGAAGTGTGAGTGTGAGTCTCACGGGGAGGGGTCATAGCGCTTACGCTGAGACAAATCGATAGGGCCTTTTCATAAAAGGTAAACGGTGCAACTTGTTAGCCGCATGTTAAATTGGCCAGGACGGAGGGGCCGGGGGAGGGGTTCTGGTCTGTCCAATGAGGGCAGGGAGAGGGAAGATATGAATACAGAGTAGTTGATCAATGAATAATTTAAGAGCGTAGCCCCTGCTCTCCCAATGCTCATTACCAGGCTGTTCTGAACACTCCTGGACCAGGCCGGCATCAACAACGCCCATTCCCGGATTTCATTGCAACCTCCCATTCTAATGCAACACTTCGCTAATTAGGAAACAGATAAGAAGCTGTGTCAGCAACGATAGATTGCACACACATAAATAATTCAGTTTTTTTTCCCCTCAAAAGTCTCCCTGCAATTGAATTAGAATTTTTTTGCAAAGCATCTTAAGTCCCAGATGTCATGAAGGGGAGGAGCAAGCGAGATATTCTGAAATGACTGAGGGCGTTGGCATGGACAGCGTTTTTCGGGAGCGTTGTATAGTCGGAACCCGGACAGCCATGTCTTGGTCATCAGCCATTTGGGTGACCATGCGTTCAAATATTATAATTTTCTCCTTTAAGGCATGATATCTGCCATGCCTGCCTGGAGGCTATGATCTTCAGGTAACTGACGCGGGCGTTACCTCAAGACAGTCGTTGAATAGAAACAGGGTGACGTTTTCACCCCGGTCGCAGGGTTGGTCTCCCAGGGCAATGGTCTCCACCCTGTGAACCAGGCTGCGGTGTGACGAAAGCAGGTTGGCCTGCAGGGATAGAGACAGGATGAATATCACACACCCAAAAGACATCAAAGCAGCCATTTGTGAATAAATAAATTAACACAGTCACCGGAAAGACATTCATGATTCAATGACAGGCCATATTCGCTATTAATGAGTTGTCTACACATTTTTAATTTCACTGCACGGCTGACGAAGGGGCTTTCACATCTCCTCCTGTTAGTCGTTCAAACCCCCCCACCGTCATTAACTGTGTTTATTCATTTGGCTGCACTGCTTATTCAAATGGAGATAAATAGGTCTATACTAACAGCACAGTGCTGGAGGTATACTAATTCAATCCCTCTAATATCATCTTCCACTATAGTCACGCTAGCACACAGAAAAATGGGTTGGTTCACACATACAGTTACTTTTGGTTTGAATGGAGCTTGAATCGCATGTTATCAAGTTGATTCTGGTGCAATAAGCCATGCATTTACAAGATACTAATGTGAACCGTCAGTGTGAAATATACATCCCAGGGAAATTCGCTGAAATAGATAGGGATATCTGTCTGAGTGCATAGTGGGGGGCCTGGCACTGCTGAAGAGCCATTTGCGGATTAGAGGACTGGCGCGTTCCAGTGAGTAAGCAGCTGACTTACAGGACAGCCGTCGACTTCGTAGACAACGTCAAAGATCTGCTTCTGTCCTTCGGTCTTCCTCTTATCTTCGTTAATGTGACTGCAGAGTTAGAAATGTATTCAGACCAAAGTGCCGCTACAACGACTTCCTAGGCAAACGCAGGGAATAGTGGGCGTGGCCTCAACTTAACAATTGAGCGCAGGCATGTCTGGTGAAGAACAGAAGACTCACGTCATAACCTCCTTGAGCGACTCGATGGCCTTCTCTAGCGTGATTTTGTCAGGCCTGTCGTCGGCCGTGTGTTTTTTTATATCTGCAGGAAGGATAAACACAGTAAAGTCAAGAGCGGGCAGATTTGACAAAGACAGATTTTAACACCGGATAACGGCTGGGATTATTTCTGCCTCCTACTGCAGGGCACAACGCATTCCAAGGAGTACGTCCATGTGTGTCACGCCTACAACCCGCTGGTCAAGACGATGCAGTGGTTGTGGGTGGTACCGTTAAGGAGGAGGGCCACACTAGGCAGTCTCTGCACTGGGCGAATCAGCAGCTCCACAAGTGTCTGCCGCCCACACTCAGGCTTCGACTGATTGATCTGTAGGCAAGGAGACAGCGGTTGAAGCCTGACAGGCAGGTCGCAGCTTATACTCAAACACTCACGCCGACAGACAGACATTTCCTCAGAGCTTATGGTACATAAGTGACAAGCCATGCATGACCTTTAAGTTGAGGCATATAATGGTAACTTTTAGAGCCCCAATAAAATGGAGCCTATTTATAAATAGACACCAACAATACTTGATATAGCACACATGAATGATTAAAAAATAGAAATAAAAATCCAACTATGTTGGTAACTAGTTTCTAAAAGCAACAAGGCACCTCAGAAGGTGTTTTATTGCCAGCTGCCAAAGAGGTTTTTCACTACGCCTTACTGCTTCAACAGTTTGGCCAGTGGAAACGTACCTTCAGGAAAGCATGGAACCTGGGCTTCTGCTTCTCACATCTCACTATGGTGTCCTTGCTCATCTCAAAGAAGTTGACAAAGGGCGGGTATGCCTTCACCAGGTCTTTAGACTGACAGACAGAGGAGCAGCCAAAAGGCCCACAATGGTTCAACACAACATATTTACATTAAGGTCATTTGGCAGATGCCGTTACCAAACGTACCCCTCTCCAACGCTTACAACTGATCTTACACAGGTAGAGTGCCTGTTACACTTACATATTTGAGAATGATGTCTCCGACACTCTTGTCTTCGGACCAGTCCATGACCAGCTCCTCCAGATCAGCCTGACAAAAGAGTCAACAGAGTTAAAGACAGCATTTAGACAACCTGTTGGTCTGGTCGTTCAGGCTCGGTCATCTTTGACATTTCAAGGCAACAACTACCCACCTTTATCCTGGTGTGTACATCATAGATCTCTGGGATGCTGCCAAAGATGGTCTTGATTTCTTCCTGGGCCAAAATGGGCCCTCCAACTTGGTCCTCTTTTTCCAAGGGGAGTTTGAACAGCTAAAAGGAAAAGACATTTCAGGTGAGCCTCAGACAGCCTAGAACCCACCATTTCCTTATACAGCACATACAAATGGGCAGAGGTCAATCAACTGGCTTGGACTTATAAAATAGTTGGTATGGATAAGCAATCACTATGTCAAATTGAATAGTAGTTGTGCATGAAAAATGCATTTTCTCGGGAAACCGAATAATGAATTTAGAGGGCAGGTATTAATTGCAATAACCCACATTCCCTCATAAGTAAGAATAGGTGATAGTCAACTGCAAGAAATTATTCCCCTTCAGCCTGGAAGCATTAAAGCTATTACTTGACTTTCGGGAAAGGGGACAAAATGGCTTATAATTGCCAGTGTCCTAAAGAGGCATTTTAACACCACAAGTGGATCACAATGGAGGAATGGCTATTCCACTTTTCGGCAGGATCTTTCCTGAGCTGACTGTAGATTGCAGAGGGCGTGAGGGTCGACTAGTCAGCAGTCTATGTGAAAGAGGTGACGCCAGCCATCTGTCTGAGCAGGCCTGGTGCAGTGTACTGGGCCATGGTACTAAGGACACTGCTGGGGACTGTGTCAAAGTGGGGATTGGTGAGAGGATATGTCAACGCGGGTGGGGCGGGGCGGGGGGGGGGTCTGGTGCTTGTAAAATCCGGTGGTGCGGTTTGCAGACAATTTCCAGGGAACCGAGGAGATGCCATAGCAGAGATGGAGAGCCGCCAAAGTGAAAGCGATGGGACAAAGAATGGCCTGATCAACAGCAACAACAAACCTTCAAGACCGTGTGCAGAATATCCACGTAGTTGCTCTCTGTCTGGTACAGCTCCTTGGAGACCTGCCATCTAGCGGACTGTTTCAGGTTGGTGGGGGTGGAGCTCTTCGAGGGCCGGGAGTGCTCTGTAAAAGAGCCAGGGAGGTCAAGAGGTGAACTGTGATGGATACATTGGGAGGGATTATCTCCGTTCGGAGGTGTGGTACTTATTTTTGACTTCCTCCGTGGCTCGTAGTCTAATTCTGACAGGACAACATGCACTGCAAAGGCTGCTCTGTTTAAGCTTTGGGGGTTTTAATCTTAGCTAGTGAGAATCATTTTGGAATGCAACAAAATAAAATGCATTTCAAAATAATGTCATCCTCTACACACCAGCCACAGATTTATTTCTAGTATGGTGCCACATAAGATTAACTGCTCAGCTCTGGTAACCTGTCTTCTCCTGCCCTGCGCTGAGACAGACTGACTCCTGGGACCAGTCCATCCATGAAGCCTCAGTGGCGTGGCACTGGGCTGGCCGGGGCCAGGGACCCTTTGGGGCCCCTAGGATCCCTTCTTCCAGCCGAGGGATCGGGGTGCTAGTACAGTGGAAAGGCCACTCATGGTGGGTTCCTCCACTGGTTCTGTCCCTTGTACTCCTCACGCACCTGCCAGCCTCAGCATGGACCCTGCTGCGTTCTACACTGTACTCTGAAAGACAAACCACCAGCTCACAGCCTGGTTCCCTCAGCCCTGTGAAACCCGCGTCAGCCCCGGGGCAACATGACTGCTGCTCTCACCTGCCAAGTCCTTGCAGGTCTCCGGGGTGTTAGAGATATCCAGCAGCGAGCCCATGGAGACCTCGCCAGAAGGCCTCTTCCGGGGAGGAAACGGGGAGATCTCCGTTCCCTTGGTGAGCTGGGCAAGGGTGTCCCGGAGACGCCGCCTCTTGCGGTTACTGTTGGGCGTGTTGAGGGACAACAGGGACACTGCCTTCTTCATCACAGGACTGTCCATCTGAGTGAAGCAGAAATAAGGCACATGGTGATGTATGGATTGAACCCGGGAGTACAGCGTTGCGTCATTTGGTCATTAGAAACTGAAGTTATAATCCTAGTAAACGGAAACTAGATTTGCCTAACTTATCACCGTGGCCATCCAGCAGTCAGACTAGGAAGTGTCAACAGGTTGAAGTATACCGCCCATGTTGACATGCACAATTCATGGATTGTCAGAATGCGCTAATTTAGTTTCATTACATTACATCATTTCTGACAATCCAGACAGAGACGTCTGGCAATCACGCTACATGATAGGAAAATGTTACCAGAGCAGCAATATCAATTTGGAAGCCATTTCAATACTATGACATCGAACATTTGCATTTGAATTCAGTTGTTCAGATTGACCCAACCATATTTCTTTGAAAAGGGAAATTCAGGATGCTGGCAATCCAGTTCTAAACAGTGAACATTCTATAGGCTTCTGGAACGGCACCGCTAACAAGAAATCAGATTTACTCAGACAGTCAGAAGCGTACTTTCTCGTAGCAGTACATGGACTCCCCAGCTCTGGCATCCATTTGTATACTTCCCCAGAACCACTTAAACAGGAAGAGAAACAGAGTATTAATACAACAAACATCAGTGCTCTGTTCAAATCATTTAAGTAGTATAAAAAAAAGAATATATTGATCTATCCAAGTGAGCATCTACTGACACAACCAAACACATTGAACACAACCAAAACGCATTTCAATCGTTATTTTCAAGACAATTACAATGTAGATGTGACAAATTGAGGTGCGTAAATGCATGACATTGTGTTACACAAGTCCATTTTTGTTTAAACACCAACAGCGTTCATCTCTGACTTCTGCTGGTTCGGTGGAGCCTTCGGATGCCTGCTACATGCAAGTGATTTACCTCCTGCTTGACAACATAAAGCCTCTTTGATGGTACAAATGGAAGTTCCTTGACAGAGTTTTCTTCCACCACCATGTGAGTGCATTTCTCATCTCCAACCTCCAAGTAGCGACCACCTTGGAGAAACACACTGGGATAAGGGTTTCAGAAACACCAAAAAGGACTCACTCATATGAGGAAGAGGGGAAAACAACAACAGAACATTAAAGAGGAATATGTGCATTTAGAGCAGTCTTAGTAAAGCCTAGATGGAACGTATCAAACAATGAGAAAAATGCTGAGCGACACCAGTTAGATGATTATCCATTTCAAATGACCTTGCATCCAATCAGGGGTTGAGATGACAAAAGTGACAATTGATTCAATCCAATTGAAACAGAGCATCACTCTTCCCAAAGAACCTTCTGCACACCTGAACTGGATTTTGAACAGGACTAATTGGTAATGTCTGAGACACGGTGAGATGAGATCACTTTGTGAAAAGAGCATTTAGGTGGAGCATGATAGATTCAATGGAGGAACCAAATTAGGATAGCACCTATTAACAGTCTAACTAATAGGAACCCAGCAGGTTTCAGGGCTAATACCGTGTTTTAGTGTCCTTTCCTCCATGTTGACCTTGTCATCGTCGGAGAAGCCCAGAAAGCTCAGCACGCAGTCTTGAAACGGGGGCACTTTGAACTCTGTGCGAAACGCTTCATCTCCGGCATGGAACTGACTGTAAGAACATGGGATGTCAGCACTCCTACTTCTACATGACGACATTCATTAAATTACCCAAACCATGTTTAAAAACCAAAGTCTGTTGGGAAAGGAGGGGGAGTGCAGTGGGCCTAAGACAGTGTCTGGAGGAGGTACTTGCACATCATCTCGATGTTCCCACGCCTTATGGATCCATGTCGGGGTGAGGATGGGTGTGCCCATACACACAGCAAGCTGTTAGAGACAGAGAGGAATGTCATATCATCATCATCTACTCTTTAAAGCTGTGGGCTGTGTCTGATATGTAGGTAAAAAAAGAAAAACTTCCTCCTTAAAAGCCTGGGATGGGTGGAAAAAGCCATGTGTATTGAAACTGACATCATTCTTGTACTTTGTTAAACAGTAAGACATTTTCCAATGTAAAATGTCTCAGTCTGTCTGTCAACAGAACCAGGCTGCTTCCCCCCCCCCGTTTAAAGTGCTGGAGCAAAACACATCTAAACAAGTTAAGCTTTCACTTCAGAAAAAGAAGGGGTGTTGAGGAAAGCGAACGAAACTACTGAGAATCAATAAACCGAAAAACTTCAGCTGGCAACTGAAATGTCATGTAGGGAAGAAAAGAAGCTAACAAGAGTTAAGAACAACTCCCTGAAGAGAATCTATCGACTTCAAAGACCAAGTGATGGAATCTATTAGTGCTCAGCTAGTTTTGATGGTTTAAACTGTACTGCGGAACTAAGTTCGAAGAACTTCAGCCTAAAGTACAGGGGGGAGGAAACAACTTTTGGATTAGGCCTACACAAGCTAGTCCATGTGGGAGGAAAGATGGGGTCTTCTGCAAACCTTGTACTTCTCGCCATGAGTTGAGTATGCAATGAGATGAGTGACTTTAGCGCTGAAATCTTTCCGAATGGCACCTCCCATGTGATGCACCAGATTCACCAATTTCTTCTGCAAAGGAAAAGGCACGAGTGACATTTGACACAGACGACTATCCCTCTCTGTAACATGCTACTTGGTATGTGCTTGGTGTAATGAGGCTGCCTCAGCCCAAAACCTTGACTGTTACAAATAAGAGCCGACTCGGGACGCCTTCCACTTACAACTTCCTCTTTGTTGCGGAAACCGGTGAAACACAGTGATAAGTGCAGCATGGTGGTGGAGTACAAAGGACGGGAGAAAAACGGCAGGGGCTGCGGTGAACAGGAAACAAACATGGATTTTAAAGGTCTCAGTTAAAACAGAGCTCATGCATCACTTCCTCCACACATTTTCAGGAGATTCATTTGTTGTGTGAGGGGGTGGATTTAATGGTCAGTCGTAGTGTATCTAAGGCCGATGCATGTTAAAGATGCAGCATGTTACATAAACCGAACCATTTTCAGGGATGCCTTTTGGCTATACACTGCCACCTTTACCAGTGGCCAGAAATCCCAGAATGCATCTACTCTGTCGTTACATATTCAAGTTACAAGGTTGTGTAGATGGTGGTGGTGGGTGGGTTCTCATTCTGTAGATAAGGGAGGGGATATGTCATTCTGTGGTTCATATTTTAAGCCTTATGTGGCAGCTCAGGTCCTCGTTGATGTATTCCACCGTAGATCTACATTCACCTCACAGCGGTGACTGAGGAGATCTGCAGTGATCTGTGGCCAGAGGTGGGTGGTTCCTCTGAAGTAACCGGACCATGTTGAGCAGGTGCTCTGCTTTTCTCAGGGTTCACGACAACAATCGAAACCATCCAATAAATCTATTTCACGTGAAAGGCCAAGTTTTTCGCCTACATTGGGCTGTAACAAAACCTCTCATCTTGAACTTGTGAGGGGTGATACATGGCACCGTGAGGCATGCTAGTGAGCAGGTTTATTCTGGGAAGTGATTTGCTCCTCAGTCCTGGTCCTTACCTCCTCTCGTAATGCACAGTGCAAAACAACCGGGGGCCCCACGATCCGGTTATCATGTTTGTAAAGGTAGCTGTAGTCAGAGGAATCAAAGTCTTCGAGAACAAACACTGTCTCAAACTCTGTGTTTTCACCATCGCCAAACTCTTTCACGTCATCAGTCTTTATGCAGGAAATATTGATATCCTGTTGATTAAAAAAGAATTAATGCCCGACAAATCTCAAGTTAGGTTTAGTTAGAAGAGTAACTATAGTTAAACAGCAAAGCTCCATCTTAGGTTATTGCAAATCTCACACAATATTTGACCTCTGGTAACGACCGAGCCCATTTTAGTAACAAACAAGTCCCACATTGGCCGGTAACTAGTGGAAAGCGTGAAATACAGGTGTTGTACAAGACCAACTCCTCCACATCAAAACATGTTGTCTTGGTTATTGCCCACACCCATCTGTCCATGGCAGCAAGGCGGTGGAGACAGCTCACTACTGAGACAGCTTGTTACAGAACACATGCCACCATATCTTTTTGTGGAGGTGTGAAAAATGTGGCGCATAGGTACACAATGAAAACAACGAATGCTATTAAGCCATAATCCTTCATTTCACTCCAGTAAAAATTCCAGCTTCCAGGAGAAAATAATTCTGTGGATTTTTGAGTAAAATATGTGCAGCGTAGAGTCCTGAAAATGATTGGGGAACATCTGAGTGGGCTGTCTCGGGACCTGTAAGTTCTTTGGGCGGCACACTCAGTCGGTTAATGAACAAACACCACCCATTTCATCAAAGCTGTCTACTGATAACTGTTCACAGCAGGCAATGCGTTGCAGTAACCGGTAAAGAATCACATCAGGAAACGTAACTTCTGCTAGAGACTGCTCTAATGCGATTAGACATCTATTCCATTATATTTAATTAATGAAACAAATCAAATTCATGGGCTATGTTAAAGTAGAGTACACAAGCAGCTCTTCCTTAATAAGGGGTTTTAACATTGTGATCTGCAGCTAATCATGAGTATACATTATCGATTTAAAAATTGTGAAAGCAGCACATTTAGGCGAGTTCACAATAAACAAGAATGTGTTCTTTTGGGACTTTGAAAGCCTTAAATTAATTTGCAGAGATGGACGGACAGACCGACAGAAGCCATGATGACATTGTTCAATGCCGCGTGAAACTATTTCCAGATTGTATTCAGATAAAGGTGTTATTTGATTCTGATTAACTCACTAAATCCAGTCAGAAGCAGAAATTGATTCAAGAGCACTTCACATAAAATCAGAGATAATGGAGTTGAAAAAGGTGAACTTATGCATGACACCTGTAAACAGTATTCAATAAATAAAATCCTCCAAATAATTATTCCCACCATGAATCAGAAGGCAAAGGATTAAAGGAATGAATGTGAGCATGTTAGATCAATATGTTAGAGACAATTAAATCGGACAGCAGGTGTTAACAAAAGAAACAAGTGACATTTACCAGTAATTGTGGGTACAGGGCTGCAGTCACACACCAATCACCCCAAGATTGACCATGCAAAGAGACCCCCATGGTGTATTAAAGCATGCAACAACACTCCAGGTCCGGACAGAAGACATACCATATTGACTATAGATTTTATCAATTTCTCGCCAGCCTCGGCGCCAGGTTCCCCGCCTTTAATCTTAACCACAGGGACTTCCATTATTCTGACGGCCTGTAAAATGAAGCACTGGTGTCAAGCTGGCGACACCAAACTGACAAATCTCAGTACAAGGGGGCCTGTGTCCTTGCAACCCAGAAGACAAGGACTTCAAACAAATGTCAAATGCGATCCAGGGGGGCGGGGGATTCAGCTAAATTAATAAAGTTCAAAGAAACAGGAGGACTTTTTTGACGATTCAGTCGGCAGACTTCCCCCTCTGATTAAGCCATTGGCGGATGTGCCACTACTACAGATTGGCAAACGAAATGGATCATTTAAAGAAGCCTTCAGATCTGACAAGCGTCTCAGATGATCTCCGGGGGTGAAAGCGTTTTTATTCCCCAGAAGTTAGGCCTGTGCCGCCGCGGCTTCACCTTCACAGACAAAGCCCATCCTTTCCTGCCTCCCTCCCCTGACTCGCACCACAGACACAGCTCCCTTCCTGCCTTCATCATGAGGGCTTTGACAGCAGCGGGTCTCTAAAGGCTATGGACAGGACACAGTCTGAAGTTTAACTGGAGGACCATTTTGAGATTCTTCTCATCTTGGCCCAGACAAGCCAGCCCTCTCTCTCTTGTGCATGAGCTCAACTTTCATAGTACTGGAATAAAAATAATGGAATTTAGGGCTAGGTAATCTCCCCTCGTTCTATCAAATCACTAATGTAAATCCCCTCTAAACACCACAACATCTTGCGACTTCAAATTCCTTATGAGAGCATACAATTAAGCAGATAGTTAGCCTAAATTATATGATTGCCAGGAGGACAAGAAGATTAACATAACCAACAGCCATAAGCTGTAAACAAATCAAAATGTCCTTATTTATATGCAGTGGCAATGATTTAACAACTCTCCAGGAAGAAGTAGACTGCCTAATATCATTCCTACTATTGGAGTTAACCATTCTTATCGCTGCATACAGATGTAAAAGCTTCCAAAATGCAATTTATTCATAAAGGTAGAAGGCTAAAGACTCAGCCACAGGCCAAATATTGTCATACTAGGCGGCTGGATGACCGGAACATAATTCAAATAATGTGTACAAATTGAAACCAACAAACCACAAAACAGCATTCCATGATAACATTAAGAAACAATGTCATCTTATTACTGGGAATGCTTTAGAATAACTAGCTTGGTGGGACAATTTCACCACCCAGTAATAAGTAGTATGCCTTGCTAAATGAAGTAGTTTTGAGTAAAGTTAATGCTAGAAGGAACACCAACTGTATTTATCTGAATGCAGTTGAAGGAAACCGTTAACTTAGCGCAGATAGTCTGATGGGTACTATCCAGCTCATAAAATCAGGTCAAGCAACTGTTCTAAAGCTGGGTAGCTGCTATTTTAGTCATACAAAGATATACATATTAATCAATATTCTACACATTTATTAAAGGATTTTGTAATTTAGTGTATTTTCCGGAGTAGGACATGTATTTTCCTACTTACCCAGAGCTGGACAAACTGATGGACAGCCTTTTTATACTATTATACAGTTTACGTTGCACGGGATGCACAGTTTCAATTCATGAATTTGGGCGATGCCAATTCCAGGCAGGGACAGAGGTGAACAATGTCGTGATGTGAAAAATGATTCCAAGGGCCTTTAACAACATCTCAAGGTGTCCACCCAAATATGAATCTAGGACAAACTATCCCTTTAACAAGGTAAATATTGATGACCATATCTAGCATTGTAAGCCTATAAGCTTAAGTAAGAAATGCCATTTGCTGCTTTTGAAATGAGCTGGCTAGTTTCCCTGAAGGTCCCAAGCAATTGCACTAAGTTAACCCTAGATTACTTGCAGCAAAATGCAAGCAGAGAAATGTGGTATCATTAGTTTGTCTGAGTAGCTATGTATGAAATTATGCAGAATCCCCAAGTATCTCCCTAAAATAAAAACAACATTAACCATGCAATAATGTTTTCACTATGATAACCTACACAACAGGGCAAAAATATTAGGTAACACTACCTGCAGTGCTTTGACAAGTGCTCCATTTTTGCCAGCTTCTCCCACAAGAACAACTCTGGTTACGACCCGAGGCAGCATCTCTAAAACAGAATACAGAGGACGAAGGACTCAGTTAATCTCCAAGGTAATGTAAAAGCAATCATAGAAAGAAGTCCTTCCTGTTTTGAGTGACAGCCTAAGGTAAAAGGCAGTTAAAATCACACTGATTGAGGGTAGGGGAATCTCTTGCCTTCCATGTCTTCGGAGCCCAAACCCAGGAATACATCCTTAGTTGTCTCAGCCATCCTGGAGTCATACACAGAGCAGTCCACCAGAAGGCTCCGAGCTGTCCCCAAAGTAACTATGCTGCTGTCAGCCATGGCAGTGTGACAAGGGTGGTGTCACAGTCCTGTCCAAACAATCCAAAGTTAGGAGTGAGACCTTGGGGGAGGGGGTCAACTGCCAAACCAATTGGAATGAAAAAGATGGAAATAAATATTATTTTGAGTCTGAACTGGCTTGGTGTGGTGTTGATTTGATACACTGTCAACCGTATATTGAAGAACAATTTGCCACATTAAATGTGTTTAACTTTGATGGCTACATTTAAGCATTGTTAACTAACCATCTATGTGCACATTGGTGTCCGAGTTAGGTGGAGCAAGAAAAAACCAGGTAAACCAAACGGTTCGCTGGCTAACGACGTTAGTTCGACGTAACTAAACGTCAGCTATTTTCAGGTTCGGTGTCCAGATTGGGTGTTAAATCTCACCGTATATTAATCGTCAAATGAAATGTTCCCGTCCCTCAACCACAACGTTGGATTAATTTACACACAGTAGCGAGTTACGAACTAGCAAAAAGCGCAAATGTCTGAGTGAATTCACAATTAAAGTTACGTTATGGAAACTGTCCGTGGCTATTTGTAAAACGCAGCCAGACTGGATAATGCAGTTAGCTAGCTATAGTACAGGCGTACGCAGCACAAGAACGTGTTAAACTTTACCTGAATAACTTTAGTCAACACGCTTACTTGGTTAATAAGGGGCTACCTAAATAGCACACAAATAATGTAATTACCTTCTACAGCTATGTTAATTAACTAATGTTATTTAAACTATTCATATATAGAAGATTAATAAATAAAAAATTGAATGACTTACCTTTGGAAGTAACAAAAAAAATACTCGTAGGTTACAGCGGTAAACTGGCTAGTCGACCAGTTCAGCTAGCTATATTGCCGCTAATAGCACACTGCTATCTCCGGCAGACTTTTATATTTATCCTTTCTCTAAAACTATCTATAACAACTTATAGTGCAAAAACAACATTTGTAATCCCTGTTTTAAATTTTAGTTAATGCATATTGAGAACGCGGAATAAAATGTGATACTCTAGATTAAATAAATTGTTTTTCAGTCTAATCCATTTTGTTTTGGTCATTGATTGTACTGTATCCCTCTGAACTGAATTCAAAAAGCAGTGCAAACAAGGTGGCTGTAATCTGATTGGACGACAATGGGAAAGCATGCGCTGAAGCGGCAATATACGGTATGTGATTGGCTCGTGGATTCAAACTACGATGCACACATGAAGATGGACAGAGGGATGGTATTTCACGGTCCAGCTTTTACACATAATTATGCTCGTTAATATCGTGCTTCCAGCGGTGAGCTAAGTGAAACAAATCTCAGCCGGGAAACATTAAAACATAAGATTAGAAATTACTTTTTGAAGACAGAGCGGAATTAAAGGGGCATTATGTGTATGGTGGCATAATGCTGCCATGAAAAAAACGAGACCGCTTGTACTAAAGATATCTTTATTTTGGTTTTTTCTTCCTTGCTGTCAAAAGAAGCTTAGTTTGTCGGTTTGCTTGACTTAATTTTCTCGTTTAGAGGCATAGGGAGATATTGATTGGCATCATCTCATTTCATGGTGTCACTACGATCTGGCCCAGGGGTTTGTCAAGGTGATGTTGGTCAACATATTTGCTTCAATTAGCTCTACAAAAAATATATTTGCATTTATTTAGCAAATATTTATAAAAGTCATCTTGTCCTATATATATTTACACTGTTATCAAAATGGCTGTGTCATAAGCCTACATGAAACACAGACCTTATTTGAAGGGAAAATGAAAAACAAGTGAAAATATGAAAACCAAGTGAACAAAAATGTTACCAGTTTTCTGGCCGTTGACAGTAGGGTGTGTGCCAAAATGTAATGAGATTTGGAGCTATTTATTATTCCCCCTGTTCTGACCAGAGACCCTGTCCTCACTAAATATAACAGCCCCATAGCATGATACCACCGTCTTTAACAGTAGGTACTGTGCTTTAAAAATGTATCCCCTACGTTTCAGATGAACTGATTACTCTGTTATATCATGGTTTCTCAACATTGAGTATGACTGTGCATTTATTGGCTTGCAATACCTTTATAGTTAATTAGGTGTAGCCCAGATCACATGAATAATAATAAATTATGACAAAGTTTAATAGCAATTATTTGATATACACTCACCTAAAAGAGTATTAGGAACACCTGTTCAATTTCTCATTAATGCAATTATCTAATCAACCAATCACATGGCAGTTGCTTCAATGCATTTAGGGGTGTGGTCCTGGTCAAGACAATCTTCTGATCTCCAAACTGAATGTCAGAATGGGAAAGAAAGGTGATTTAAGCAATTTTGAGAATGGCATGGTTGTTGGTGCCAGACGGGCCGGTCTGAGTATTTCACTATCTGCTCAGTTACTGGGATTTTCACTCACAACCATTTCTAGGGTTTACTAAGAATGGTGTGAAAAGGGAAAAACACCCAGTATGCGGCAGTCCTGTGGGCGAAAATGCCTTGTTGATGCTAGAGGTCAGAGGAGAATGGGCCGACTGATTCAAGCTGATAGAAGAGCAACTTTGACTGAAATAACCACTCGTTACAACCGAAGTATGCAGCAAAGCATTTGTGAAGCCACAACACGCACAACCTTGAGGCGGATGGGCTACAACAGCAGAAGACCCCACCGGGTACCACTCATCTCCACTAAAAATAGGAAAAAGAGGCTACAATTTGCACAAGCTCACCAAAATTGGACAGTTGAAGACTGGAAGAATGTTGCCTGGTCTGATGAGTCTCAATTTCTGTTGAGACATTCAGATGGTAGAGTCAGAATTTGGCATAAACAGAATGAGAACATGGATCCATCATGCCTTGTTACCACTGTGCAGGCTGGTGGTGGTGGTGTAATGGTGTGGGGGATGTTTTCTTGGCACACTTTAGGCCCCTTAGTGCCAATTGGGCATGGTTTAAATGCCACAGCCTACCTGAGCATTGTTTTTCTGAACATGTCCATCCCTTTATGACCACCATGTACCCATCCTCTGATGGCTACTTCCAGCAGGATAATGCACCATGTCACAAAGCTCGAATCATTTCAAATTGGTTTCTTGAACATGACCCCACAGTCACCAGATCTCAACCCAATAGAGCATCTGTGGTGGAACGGGAGCTTTGTGCCCTGGATGTGCATCCCACAAATCTCCATCAACTGCAAACATTTCTAAAGAATGCTTTCAGCACCTTGTTGAATCAATGCCACATAGAATTAAGGCAGTTCTGAAGGCGAAAGGGGGTCAAACACAGTATTAGAGTGGTGTTCCTAATAATCCTTTAGGTGAGTATATATAATACCTTGATACTCTTTTATATCCCTCCCCTGATCTGTACCTTTCTGAGTTTTTGATAGTTCCTTTCAGAATCAGAGTAAATGTCAGGTGATGGCTAATTACCTTTGTACATGATTTGGAATGTGATTGTTTTTATCTGGACAAAGTCACAAACCCTGCTACATGCACTTATGCAACAAAGCCATCTTTATTTTATCAGAATTGTTGGAACACATTACTGTATTGACACCATTTTCAGGTTAGGTTCATATTTTTTTGAGGGGAAGATCAAACTGACAAACAACAATTTTTTTTTTTGTTCAAATGTATGAAGTTATTGATATAAACTGTTCTTGATTATTTAGGGGCTTATCAGTTATACAGTCAATTAAATGAGTGTGGCATTTGCAGAACTGCTCTAAAATTCAACCTGATCCTGTCAGCGTTGTAATGTAGCCTCCCTATGCCTACCTCTTTGAACTACCCAGGATTCCCTTGTGTCATCACTGAGAGTTTGTTCCGGGGGGCAGAAGCTGTTTAATTCCTCCCAGGCCTTTCTGGCTGTGGTGCAGAGTTTGTCTTCACAGGGCCTCTGAAAACCTTCACCAAGCCAAAAGGACAAGCAAGTACTTTACTCTTTCTCAGTTTTTTTGCCTCACGTCCCAGCTCCTATATGCCTGTCACATCTTCAGCTCTTTGTGCCAACTCCTCTCTCCCATGGTATTTCCATCTGGAGCTTGAAAGACAGTGGAACAAAGCTCAGTGAAGCCTTACCTTGCCATCCATACCAGTCTACCCGTTAGACATTCCCAATTTTTACTACATTGGCTGTAATTGGACTACATTTCAAATTGCAACGATGAGCACCAACTTCAGTACAATTCAGATTTTTTGGAACACTATATAGAAGTCAAAATATAGAAGGTGTATTGTAAGCCAATTGAAACTAAACAGACCAGAAATCAATGGAATAATGATCAAATTGTGCGTGCAAAATTGTGTTGTGTAAAAACAATGGTAAGATATTTGTTGATGTACTTAGATGGCATGTTTTGTTTGAGGGTGAACATGCCTGTGAAGGAACTGACTAAATCTGTCATTCTGAAGTGCAATGAATAATGCTATTTCCTAGATGTCACTGGTACCAGAGACTAAATATCTTGAGCATTTTAAACTTTATAATGAGCTCGTCTTTAAAATATAATTCCATTTAGTAGAGGAAAGCAGATAAAAAGTTAGTACCAGTCACCAACTGAGGGAATAGATTATACTTAAAGTCTAACATTAATGGCTCTCTTCCTCCCCATGAAGGAGTAGCAATGGGTATGCTGAAATTATAATGATGTAGTGTGCTGGCTGCGTTGTGTAACATATACCTGAAAAGCAATTGATCATTGTAGAAATTTACCAGTAATTTACCAAAGATACTGGAATCTTAAGTACATTTTGTAATTACTGCGATTTAGGTAATTTACTTTTGATGAACTTAAACAAAATGTACTGTCTGTCTGTCCAAATAGTCCACAAACACAGCATCTACTCTTCTAACTACTGTCAATGTGACAAATACATGTTGACATAGACAACTACATAAGTGCAAAAAACTTTTTTTTTTAATGATGAAACCGTCCCATTAAACATTGATTCATTGAGTGAATGGTTTATATTTTAAATAACGTTCTACAGCTTTGTCATTCTACATTTTATTTTAAAATCATGTAATTTGATTATTTCACATTTTACATGTGATAAGGCCACACAGTGGGCCAAAGAAAATGAGAGAACCCATGGCTTTATTCTGAATAGATAACATGAAATTGTTTGAATAGATAAAATGAAAATGCCCAGCAATAAACCCATCCCTTTGAAACCATACAAAAGACCTTGAATAAGTACATCTGGTTTTCAAGATATGTATATCATATTTATAAATGGTAAAGAAAGCTAATTTACATTTATCACTTACAGTACATATATGATGGTCCATAGAAAACAGTCACAATTTCATTCTGATTTCAATGTAGCACAGCCTTAAATCATTTTAAACGAGTCGAACACTTCTGCTTGAAAAAGCAATCGCTTTGTGCTTTGTGAAAATGAATTGTCTTTTGGTGGACTTCAACAACATCTAACATACTGTCTGCAGAGACCCTGTCTCAAAGATTAACAAGACAATAAAATTGATTGAAAAGAATCAAGACGTATTTTTTACGTAACTTCATCAGGATTTACTACACTAAATCTAGTTACCTCTGCTTTGTGCACATGATAACTTTTAATGTCTTCCAGTTCTTAAACATGTAAAATTGTAAACATCAGAACACAGAAGTACTCCTTATTGGGCATTCAGAAGAGATTGAATCACATTTACATGATACAACAAGTTAATTGTTATTTGGTCGTCCAAAATTAACCTGGGTATAAAAGGGTCAAATAAATAAATAAATATATTTTTTTGTAGTAGCAATACAGCTTTTTGATGCTCTCTATACTAAACAAATG
Organism: Esox lucius; assembly: GCF_011004845.1. NCBI lineage: Eukaryota > Metazoa > Chordata > Actinopteri > Esociformes > Esocidae > Esox > Esox lucius. The sequence continues at coordinate 17,560,073 of NC_047576.1, forward strand.
TTACACTGTATCCATATACAATATCAGGTATGTTGTTATACAATGTCTAGGGCATTCACTGCCATTCTATGGCTTTCAAACATTGATAAATACAAAATTCACATGATTAACAATTGTGGGATCTTAAGTCAAATCATTGATGGTAAAGCCAGCTCTTAAATAAACATAACAGTTCAATATTCTATATTGGGCTACAGCATATAGCCATACAATTTCAAACTGGCTGTACAGTAAATTCTGAATAGTATTGTTTTTACAACGGTAGCACATTATTTGAATGTAGATTAATTAAATATAAAATATGTTCATGCTATGTTCAATGCCTATAACCATAAGCTACTTTTCTTAAGCCACTGTAAGACGCTATTTCATGAGTGAATTCACTACGATGAACCCAGGACAAACATTTGAGATAATGCCACAAGAGAGAGGCAGAAGCCAAAGTCTGAAAGAGGGCGTCAATACATTTACAATGATCAGATGGAAATTTATAGTTGTAGAATAGTTACACACATAATACAAATATGTTACATTAGTAAGGAATAAGGATCTACATAAATGGTGTTTTAAAGGAATAGTATCTTTTGCAGAATGAGAAATCCCCTCAGTCATTTATAAAACAACTGATCTACAGGGTGTGGACAAAATAAAAGGAACACCTAAAATATAATCATTTCAAGGACCTAATAAAGAGTAGGGCCAACGTTTGCCTTCAGTACAACTCCAATCCTTTAAGACAAGGCCTGAACTGTATGTAGTGGGATATTGCACCATTCTTCAAGAAGAAAAGCCTCCAGTTCTTTGAGGGATGAAGGAAGTGGAAATAACACTTCAGAACCTCCCATTGATGTTGATGTTCAGATCTGGTGATTGGGGAGGCCATGGAAGGCATTTGACATCACCCCAGTGTTCATAAAACCACTCTTGAATTTGTTCAGCAGAGTGTGTGGAAGGATTAACATCTAGGAATACAGGAACATCATGAACACTGTTTGCACCACAGGGTGCATCTGGTCCTGTAAAATGGTCTCATATTCCTTGGCCATTATACAACCATGCAGAGCAATCATCGGACATAATGACTCCCACAGGATGGCTGCCCATACCATTACGGATCCCCCACCATGTTCAGCAGTTGGCAGTAGACATTCTGGGCTGAAGGCATCCTTTGGCTTTCTCCAAACAAAAAAAGTTAATCATCAGACCATGTTACTTTTCCCCCATTGCTCAGGGCTCCATGTTTTGTGCTCCTAACACCAAGTTAAGTGTCTTTGTGTGATGGCCTTGTATAGTAGTGGATTCCGAATGGCAGTCCTTCCATAAATTCCAGCTTAGTGAAGCTCACCACAAACAGTTTTTGTTGAGGCTGGGTCACAGAGATACTGAGCCAGTCCTGGTCATTTTTGAGACTCTGCTTTTGGGGAATTTAACTACTATCCTGGTAAGTGTCCTTGTTGGTCAGCTTTGACTTGAGAACAATGTTCCCCATTGTCGCGGCAATTTGTCCATGTTCGGCTTATGGTGTCATGGTTTTATAGACTATTCCCCTTCAAACATTCAATCATTTTGCAGATTTTTTGATTGATGTACCGGCATCCCGGTCACTGAATGCAGGCCTCTTTGGATATCTGTTAGTTGCCTCATGATGCCTAAAAGTGCTAATTATCACACCTCTTTTATAGCTGACATATGTATTGCAAATTGTAAATCAACATAATGTGACCTCTGCAACTGAGTTTGTAATTGTGGTTTAGTTACTTCAAAGCAAATGTTCTTTTATACGTGGTCTTGTTGTTATTTTGTCCACCGACTATAGCAGGCAATTCAGCAGGACAAAACAGCAAAAGTTGACAGAATCTTACTTTTTAAGCACTTTCAAAGTATTAATACAATCAAAGCCTGTCTCCTATCTTATCTATAGGTTAAGGATATGTGCCTTAATGGAGGGAGGTCCAGTTCCTGTGGTGCTACTTCATGGTCCACTGTGTCCTGGTCATGATGACGCTCCACACGGTTACCCCATAAAGCCACAGGAGGGAGTGTGTTGTGCAGCAAAGGCACAGCAGAGCTCAGACAGAAATGATAAACAGACCAACTTCTAGGCTTCGAGATGTGGCAAACTGATGGTACAAGTATTTTTCTTTAATATTGGCAGCTGAAGCAGGGCAACACGGGCATATTTTCAGTCTAGCATAGCAGCAACAGACGTTTGACTGGATTTCAGACGCAAAGCTCTCTGTCTGAGCACAGCAGCTAAAATTTCCTCCTGAACTGTGAAGTTAGTTGGTCAACTGGCATGTTTCAGAACTTCATGGCCAAATGGTCCATCAAGCTTATCTGCTGTCCTGAGTTAAATGTCCACGCGTACTGTTTTCATTTTCCTCTGAGTCAGACAGAGCTGCTGTGCACATGTCACTGAAGATATCTGGAATGTAAGGAAAAGCAGAGTTAGACACACTGACATGCAATACATGGAAGCTAGCATCTTATGTAATGGAGGCCAAGCAACAGGCGAGATTGCAATGGTGATTTGTGGGATTCAAACAACACCATCAGTCTTTTTAGAAAGGGGCGGCATAGCCTGGATCCAGTGACTGTCCGAACAATAGTGTTTAGACAGCAGTGTCAGAAAAAGGACATGATGGCTGCACAATATTAAGATCAATATTGGCTTGTGCTTCCATTACATTTTATAGGAACAAACCAGGATGCTGCTGAAATGCTGCTTATAAGCAAGTGGTTTCAAGTCAGAAAGCCCAGAGCAAAAAACTGTCTACTGCACAAGCATGGAACTCTTCTAGAATATTATTAGATGGCATTCCTCTTGTTGCAGCCTGAGAGAGCAGTTGTTTTTAGAAGACAGAATGCAAAGACAAGCGAGGAGGCCGCAAACTGAACACTTCAAGGGAAGGCTAAACTGAGTAAAGGATGGGGAGAGAGAGCATGCTGCAATGGATGACATCATGCTCTGCTTGTTAACTGTTGCCTGTTAACAGCCAAAACCTTAGTTACCCATTACCCTCCCCTGAAGCACGCATCCCACCCAATCCCCCAGCACAGAATCAAACTGCTGCTGGTGAGTGTTTTTCTCGCAATGCAAGGAATGCCTCATCATTTTACAGTGGATGTTGGTTAGTCAGAAATACCAGTGTTACTGTATGAATGATCTCCTTCTGCTGTCTGCAATATACTGGGCGGTACCAGACCTGTCTTCTGAGTAATAAGATTCTTGACTAGCCTAAAACATGAAAGAGAACGCAAGCTTTAATGGAAAGGCTGGTGTAGGCCGTCGCCCTGGAATAGAAATGATCAGAGAGTGAATGAGAGTTGGATTACCGCCACTGGGAGTGCTGGCGGGACCTTAGGAGTGTAACATCTCTCATATTTACATAATATTTGATCAGGAGTTCTGTCTGTGATCTTGACTTTGAACTGTCAAGTCCAAAGTTTCCGTTTTTGACGCCTTGTGTCATACGACGGAGAAGGTGCACATTTGTGTATTCATCGGTTGTGCTGCTGCTTTGCTGCGGCTTCTGACAGTCGACTCTGTCCATGGAGCCTCTGAACTGCTTCATATGTGTATTTAATCCTCTAGCTGTCTGTACACTCTGAAGGCTCAGCAGCTGGAGCTGTTCCTGGCAGAACAACCACTCTTTGGCTTTGGCCTGCTGCAAACCATTCACATGCTAATTTAATGAAAGGACTTAGCAGGTGCACCGGACCCATTTCTCATGTAAATATTCTGTCAACAGTGAGTGGGCCGGGGACATACTGTAGCCCACATGTGGATTCTAGGTGTAAGACTGAACACCTTAACTGTATTTCTAGTGTGAATAAGACCATTGCCCTAGCTCTTGGACACACTTGCGAACGCTCTAACAAAAATGGGTGAACCGGATTTCAGTTTGAAGAACTTAGCACTTATCATAAATAGAGTTCCACCGAGTTGTGGGATGTTCTCCACATTGTGTGTTGACTTCCATCCATGAAATGTACAAAAAGAAAATACATCATATCACAGACGGCTGAAGAGGGGAGGAGAGAGGGTTTGTGTGAGACGTTTTAGTACCCAGAAACCAAAGATGCAAATGATTGAAGACGGTTTTAAATGATGAAATATGCATGAGGTGATGAAATGTGAGCATATTCAAAGCATTTTTTAAGTGCAGTTTTAATCTAATGGGGTATTAGTCACCCATAAATGCACTGCGAAAGCTTGTGTGAAACCACAATCCCTCTCTCATCCACCCTAGCTTGCAATAGATTTTGGAGGCCATTCCTGTGAGAAGGCAATAACTGCTGCTCATACAGTAGTTGTGGGATGAATCAAGCAGAAGGATCTATTATTCATTTAGACATTATGCTTTCATTGCCACTATACTGTACAGTTTGACTGAACATTTAGGCTTTAATATACTTAATGCCTTATTGAAATACGTTTACGATGAATTAGCTTTGAATCGAAAACAACACAGCACTAGCTTTTGGTCCCGAGGGAACCTGCAACAACATTGTTATTAGCTACTCATTTTTTAAAACATGGTTTTAATCAGTGATGAGAAAGGAATGGGCAGTGTTGGAAAATAGTGGCGGTACCAAGACGAATGACTGTTAGGTTCCTCTGACTATGGCAGAAAAAAGGGTTTCTCACTGGAACTCTCATGGAGTGTACTAAAGATGGAGAGAGTAGGTGCTACTATCACTCACCAGTGGCCATTCTCTGCCTCCTCCAGGAACTGTACTAAATCTCCTGACTCCAGAGACAGGTCCTGCGCCGTCCTGGACTCGTATGTCAACTGGACACAGAAGCGATCATGGTCGTCCTTTAAGAGCAGGTAGAGTGGGGAGAGAATGGAGAGGGAGGGGTGATTTAGGGGAAATACCCTATCCATGTAGCCGTAGTTTGTCTTTGTATTTGACGATGTGTGACTTAAGTGTGTGTGTGTGTGTGTGTGTACAGCAGGTCCATCAGTCGCACGTTAGACCCATAGAGAATCAGTCTCAGGGTGGTGGAGTTGTGAGCATTAGTCTCAGTGTGGTTGTTAGTTGTGATGGAAGCCCTCCATTAAAACAGATCTCCGGCTTTCATACATCAGACAGATTATGATGGAAGGAGAAATCCGAATGCAATGGGGAGACCCACACTAGGCTAATCCCCAGTCCTTTTTTGTCTTTTAAATGTCAAGTAGTCAGCCTGCGTTAACAAGATGGGTGATGGAGTAAAATAATTAAGAGGAGACGATTCCTTTACAAGGCACTGGAAGGATTTTGGAAGACGAACGTGATGGAGGGGGATAAAGGTATCTGTTAGGAATTATTCAACACATCGTACATTTTTATTACTGGACTCGTCCTCGCCATCCGAAGAATTGGAGAGCTCCTCTGCACTGGAAGGAATGGTTTCAAAGTCCTCTGTGTCTATTGAAGGCAATCGGCGCTGGGTCCAGCCTGGAAAAATAAACCAAAAATAAGGCAAAGGGGTTAGTCCTTCCTTTGATAAGCAAAAAAAACTGATCACCCTCTTCTGTGGACATGGCATCAGGCATCCACTGCTTACGAAACCAAAAATATGAGAATGATTCAACCAAAACCGGCTAAATATAAATAAATAAATAAAAAGGAATCCGGACGAAATTCATGAACACAGCACAGTGTGACTTCAACATCAATATGTTACCTGGTTGAGAAGTGGACCTAGGCACCGCTGAAGCAGTGCTTGTGTTGCCTTTGCTCACGGCAGGGATAGCGTCACGTAATGTATCTGGGAGAAAATAAGCTCTTTACAGACCACTATGATGCCATTCTATCTCACATTGCAGGAAATTGATGTACGCATGCAGAGATCAATTAAGAAGCCGACATCGCTCCACAGCCTCACTGAGTCATTACCAACAACACAACACGCAGAGGCCCGTTCATTTCAAGTCATGGTTCAGCACTTGTTGTGCCACAGTAATACATACCATGCATCACATTGGATCACAGCAGAAATGCCAATACGCTGACACAGACACATACCTATTCACAAGCACATTATTCTGTAAATGCACACGCTCACGTGCACGCACACATACACACCCGTACACAACACACCTCACCAAAATGCAAGCAGTTCCTGTTAACAAAGACAAATTTGAACATGCACGGATCCACTGCACACTGTGACGCTATAGCTACCTTCATAACCGAATGGAGTTGGATCGCTCTTTATCTCGTGTCTTTTGGTCTTTTTAAGGTTAGTTGAAGGAGGACCTGATAGGGCAATGAATGCAAGATGGAAGCGTTAGAGGGTAATCAGAACTATTGAGACAGTGAAACAGAATTTACTGTTTGATTGTACATCCTCAGTTTTCATTGCTCATACAGTATGTTCATGAAATGCTTGATTGTTCGAAAGAAGGAAGGAAATGTAGCTCAAGAGAAACGTCATTTGAATTCCAACAACAAATTGCACCTGTTTTGCAGCTCTGAATGTCACCACACATTTCAAATGTCAGCTTATCAAAATTCACATGCTATTACAGTGGTTTGACTATTCAGTTGTTGCCTTTTCTTCTTCTTTTCATTTCATAGACGGACTGATTTTATTCATGCATCTCATACATTTCATGAGCCATAAATGGGCAGGATATGTTGAGAAAATGACATTTTTTTCTCATTACCTTCACTGACTCCATCCCTCTAGCTCTCTCTCCCTTCTCTCTAACTGGTCTGTACCTGCCCTTGGGGGCTTTTGAAAAGTGTAATGCCTATGGGAGGAGAGCAAAAAAAGAAAAAGAAAGAGAGAGGCCGACTGCCAGCAATCAGCTACCTTTTGTGCGTCTTGTGGCGGAGACACTGATAGAGGAGGCTAAAGAGAAGCGGCGCGTGACATCTGTCTCCTTAGATGGAGGCTCAGCTGTGAAAGGCAGGGAAGGGTTATCAATTAGCTGGACACAGAAGAAGAGGAGGCAGGGAGATAGGAAAGGATGTCACGGCAGACACAGAGAAGGCTTTCAATGGAAAGGCTAAAAGAGCATATTGCTTTGCGGATTCCTGCTATTTCTCTGGATTGATTTCAGATCTGATACAAGACTTGTTGATAACTGACACTGTTGATTCCTCGCTAAACACCAGCTGACTGGGAGAGTCAACATTAAGGCAGTTAACCCTCACAGATTCAAAACTGCTACAAAAGAGCAAATACTAACAAAAGGTTGTGCTTTCATTTCATTCTTCTTTCAGGTAACTTGGAAGTGTAATTACAAAACATGAAAGTGGGTAGTAACATCAGTAGTAAAAAAAATTGAACACCATTCAGCAAGCTGTGTAGTACACATCCTTATTCCCATTGTGTAGTAACTGTTGGGCAACACCATCTTAATATGTTGCTACTTTCATTAATACCATGTTAATTACATAGGAACTAGGACAACAAATTGAACTGTCACTAAAATGTGATATGAATGAAGGAGACATGAGCAGGTGGCCACTTCCCTACAGGCTTAGATAAGAAATCGATGGCTAGGATATGCTAACAAGATGAAATCTATTGACAAGTTCACAGCCAGTCATTACGTCAGCAGGCCAATAAGTACAAAAACATCACTCCCACAGTGTTAATTTCTCTTCAGCTAAGTCTGCTCTGCAGTCGATCAAGCTTGGAGCCAACTAGATGATATTAGATTATCACCATGCAATATTTGATGACATATGGTGCACGCTGCTAATGTTACGGCCCCTTTAAGATCCACAGAACCCCTTTAAAAGTCCCACAGTGGAGGTGATCAGTTGAACAAGTCAGTGAAGAAGTCATGGCTTCTTTACCTGCGGGAAGAGACCTTCTGTTGGAGAGGCCCTGCAAGGTGAAGCGCTTCCTAGCCGAAGCAGCTGAGTGGTCAGGATTAGTGGTGGAAGCATCAGCTAGGGTGGGAAAGGAAGAGTACAACAAGAAAGGAGGTAGAAGCGGCCAGCAAAGAGAAAGTTCAACTACAACCCTGTTTCCTAAAACATTTGGTACAATGTGTAAAATGTTAATAAAAACACAATGCAATGATGTGCAAATTATTTAAACCCTATATTCAATAGAAAATAGTACAAAGAAATTGAGAAATGTTATTGTTTCTTGAAAAATATATGCTCACTGCATTCGATGCCAGTTGTGTAATGCTAAATATAACAAAACCTGGTGGAACATCTCACAACTATTTAGGTTAATTGGCAACAGGTCAGAAACATGATTGGGTATAAAGACTCATCCCAGAGCGGATGAGTCTTTCAGAAGTAAAGATGGGGAGGGGTTCACCCCTCTGTGAAAGACTGCGGGGGAAAATAGTGCAACAATTTAAGAACGTTCCTCAGCGTAAAATTGCAAAGATTTTGGGGATCTCATCATTTACGGTACATAATATCATTAAAAGATTCAGGCCGAAAACCAGTATTGGATGGCTGTGTTCTTCGGGCCCTTCAGGCAGCACTGCATTACAGACATAAATAATTACATGGGCTCAAGAACACCATTGTCTATGAACACTATATATACATTGCTGCATTCACAAATGCAAGTTAAAACTCTACCATGCAAAGAAGAAACCATATATAAACAAGATCCAGAAATGCTACCATTTTCTCTGGGCCCAAGATCGTTTAAGATGGACTGAAGTGGAAAACTGTCCTGTGGTCTGATGAATCAAAATGTGAAATTATTTTGGGGAATTATAGACACAGTGTCCCCCAGACTAAAGAAGAGAGGGACCATCCGGCTTCTTATCAGCCCACAGTTCAAAAGCCAGCATCTGTGATGGTATGGGGGTGCATTACTGCACATGGCATGGGTGACTTGGACATTTGTGAAGGCACCATTAATCCTGAACAATATATACAGGTTTTGGAGCAACATATGCTGCCATCCAGGCAATGTATTTTTCAGGGAAGGCCTTGCTTATTTCAGCAAGACAATGCCAAACCACATTCTGCATATCAAGCAAGAATGGGAAAACATTTTACTTTCAAAACTACAGCAATTTGTCTCCTCAATTCCCAAATGCTAACAGAGTGTTGTTGAAAGAAGAGGTGATGCAACACAATGATAAACATGCCCCTGTCCCAACGTTTTTTGAAATGTGTTGCTGGCATAAAATTTTAAAAAGGCATGTATTTTTCCAAAAACAATAAAATGTTTCAGTTTTGACATTTGATATGTTGGCTTTGTACTATTTTCAAATAAATATAGAGGTTAAATTGCAAACTGTTTTTATTTGCATTTTATGGAGTATCCAAAATCTTTGGGAAACAGGGTTATATGTAAGAGCAGCATGGACAACACGATAACCCTGATTCAAAGATCAGGTTAGACTAACCTATTTCTGATATTATATTCAAACTGTCACAAAGATCTCCATTTGTTGGAGGCTTTAACAACATAAGATGTTCACCTCTGACTGAAAATCATAGTCCAAACCTCTTTCATTACTGTTCTGCCTTTTTAAGTGCTTTGAGAGTCTTTCTGTAAGGAAAAGCGTTATAAAAGTTAAATATACAAGTGTGAAGAGTTGTAAAATGTCACATACAAGAGACAGATGGTCCTTTATAATAGCTCTTTATCAATGTGTTTCTCATCCCCACCAAAAGGGTCTGGCTGTGGTCTAAACATAATGCTGAACAGGCTCAGCGAGTAATAAGCTTGGCAAGACATTTTCTGGAGCCTTTCACCATATGGACTCACTTGACCTCTCTGTGCTCCATCAACAACACAACCTGCATTGGAAAGAGAAGAAATAATCTTCCACAATCATTCTGAAATAGTATGTTGTGTATGAGACTACCTAAAACACCAAGGCCAAAACAATGACTCATTTTTATTTATTACCAACCATAATGTGCGACAATCTCTGCCAGTCTCCCCTGTTAGTGAAGGAAATTAAGATAAACACAACAAGGTTTAAGGCTATCTTTCTACCAAAGGGCCATGTTCAAAAGATCAAAACAGTAATGTGTCATGGGTGTGTCATGTCTGATGGTTCAACCAATGATAATAGTATTAAGTGTTTATTTATAGTGATTTATATCAGTCAGTGGGCTGTTGGCTGCACAGTCGGCTGCAGTGTCAAATAAACCTGAGGACAGTAATTCGAGTAAACTTTGAAGCCCAAGTTGTAATTGCTATAAAATATCAATAAGTCCTAAAAGGATTCAGGATATCCAGCTTGGCAAAGCAGTTTCATTTGTCAAGTTTCCTGTCCTTGACAAAAAAAGATGAGTCCTTATTGTCCAAAAACTAGTAAACAGATATGTATCACATCTCAATACAAAACTATAAATGTGGCATTGAGACCTGACTAAATAACCTAGCTGACTTGAGTATAATCAGTTTCAGGCTAGCTTAAATCCGATGAAGACTTGGACAAAGAATTGTTCTGACTTCAAAAGAACGTTCATGTCCAGCCTCCTACTAATGAGATCCTATTTCCAGCGACCACATGGAGCCAACCCAAGACCAGACTCTATTACACTGCAAAGTCCACTGCAAAGCCAACATTAGACATTTTACAGCATAAATATGGATATTTTCTAAATGGATTGCTTGTCTTTAAGTGGTGTGATTTCAACCTGCCCTGGAGGACTGCTCAAAATGTATATATTATGTTAAATTAAATTATCACCTTGTGAGAACACAAAATAATTACAACTTCCAAAATCAGTGGCTCCACTAATACCTCATCTTACAAACTCACACCCCTGACAGGACTGACAGAGATGTCAACTTGGTTGTTGCTTCTCTCCTGAGTTTACTCTGGCATTCTGGAGAACTTGATAAAAAGAAAATCTGTTCACTACTAGTGAGAATCCAGTTGAAATTCTGAGAATAAATAAGCCATCAGTCAGGCTATCTGACTGTGTTGCAAAACAAACTGCACCATTGTCAGAATCCATCAGCAACTGGTCAGATGGAACACTGTAGACCAGAGGGTAAGGGCTGGACGATATGACACAATATGAGTCTGTTGGTTCACAATTCGATAACTGTCCTAATATCAGTAGCATAAGTATAAAGTATAAGTATAAATGTAGAACAATTATGACTGAACAAATATTACATCTTTATTTTTACTTATTATTAAACTACTTTTCCCACATTATTCTTAGTAAAGTGCTACTGCTTTAAATAATAATACATATACAATGTATTATCTGTAAATAATAAAAAAAGAAGAAGAATTGTATTGTTTTCCATTAACAAAATAACTTGCTAAAAGAGTTTAGTCCAGTTTAAGGCCAAGGAGACAAGACAGCTTTCAAATCATATTTAGTTATGTACAGTGAATGGACAAAGTGATGGAAACACCACATGGAAATGGACTGTTATTCTAAAGTAACTAAATCACAATTGGAAACAGTGCTGTAATTGACAATCACAGGTTGATTGTCAATTAGCAGTACATATGTCTCAGCTATAAAAGAGGTCTGACACTTAACACTCTGATGTTTGCGCTTTCAAAGTAATATAAAGCAACTAAATAAATTCCAAAGAGTCCAAGTGAATACCCGAATTGCAGGTGCGTTGGTTAAAAAAATAATAGCAACATTACTCAATGAGACATAGGGAGCAGTCTCAAAAACCATGACAGCATATGCTGAACAGGGACAGATTGCATTTGCAAATAGGAACAGTGGTCACATGTCGAAGCTGACCGACTGGGGAAGGACATTTAACAGGACAGTTGCTGAATTTTTCAAAACTACAGCATCAAAAATTACTACAGAATTGATACAACTCCTCTGTCACCCATAATAAAAATAACTGTATGTTGTGGGCTTCACAAAGCTAGAATTTGGGCTGCATTCAGAAACAAAATCCAATGCACATAGATGCATAACTTGGTGTTAGGAGCACAAAACTTGGACCGCTAAGAAAAAGAAAAGGTCAGATGAGTCATCTTTCACTCCATTTCCTATATCTCAGCAGGTTTACGTTTGGAGAAAGCCAAAGAGTGCCTTCATCCCACAATGTCTGCTCCCAACTGTAAAAACTTGGTGAGGGATCCGTAATGGTATGGGCAGCCATCTAACGGGAGTCATTTGGTCTGATGATTGCTCTGCATGGTTGTGTAACAACCATGGAATACGAGGTAGTTTTACCCTGTGTTGCCAATAGTGTTCATGATGTTCCTGTATTCCAGGATGTTAATGCCTCCACACACACTGCTGAACAAATTCAAGAGTGGTTTTATGAATACCAGGATGGCATCAAATGCCTTCCATGGCCTCCCCAATCACCAGATCTGAACGTCAGTGAACCTTTGTAGGACGTTTCATCCATCAAAGAAGAGGCTTCTCTTCTTAAACATTTTTGCAATATCCCACTACACACAGTTCAGGATTTGTATGACAGCATTCCAAGAAGGATTGGCGCTGTTCTGAAGATAAGGTCCTTCAAATGAATATTGTTAGGTGTTAACTTTATTTTGTAAACCCCCTGTACAGATATTTCAGTTCTTAACCAGTCATGTATTTAAATCTTTGCAGGCTATACATCTGCCCTGTGGCCAGTGACAATATCTGAAAGCTCTGTCTGAGACCCCTCTTTTTCCACTGTGCTTACAAAGTGACAAAATGCTAAGCTTTAAGCTTTGATACTGTCAAATGATTAAGCTTTAAGCATTGATATTGTCAAATGATAAAGCTTTAAGCTTTGATATTGTCTCATAAGAAGCAGCACTGGTTAACAGAATGCCTTTGCATCTAAAAATTACAGAAAATAAGACACAGTAAGACACTGTCAAATAACATTTCAAAGAAACATTGATTACAGAAGAAGCCTGAAAACAATGACCAGGAACTGCAGTCATATTTTTATTTTCTGAACAATTATTTAATATGTGACGATATTCACTTGTTCCATTGAAACAAGCTACAGTTCATGAAAATAAACTTGATAGATCGCTAGATGATGAACTAAACAAGCTAGTTGTTGCCCCAAGCTAAAGCTAACATTGTTAAGCAGATCATCTACATACATTGATTCAACAGATTGATTCCAAACATATCCATGAACAAAATTGTCAAATATATATAAGGGTGATTGAGATATGTTTTTTTGGGACAATGTTCTTTGAATCCATCAGCTAGTTAATTTTCAGCCCCAGAGATTGGCCTTTCAGGACCGAATTTCCATAGTATTCCAGTGACATAAATTAATGTGATCATGTAATAGCCTTCCATGAGAGTGTATCCACAAAGCTAAAAGGTTTGTACATGATAAATTATTAATTGGAGTGCAGCATATACACTGACGAGCCAAAACATTATGATCACCTGCCTTAAATGCTGTTGGTCCTCCATGTGATGCCAAAACAACACTGACCCGCCAAGACATGGACTCTACAAGACCCCTGAAGGTGTCCTGTGGTATCTGGCACCAAGACATTAGCAACAGATCCTTCAAGTCCTGTAAATTGGATGTGGAGCCGCCATGGATCGGACTTGCTGGTCCAGCACATCCCACAGATGCTCAATCAGATTTTAATCTGGGGAATTTGGAGGCCAGGGCAACACCTTGAACTCTTCCTCATGTTCCTCAAACCATTCTCAAACAGTCTGTGCACTGTGGAAGGGCGTATTATCCCGTTGAAAGATTCCACTGCCATCAGGGGATATCATTGCCATGAAGGGGTATACCTGGTCTGCAACAATGTTTAGGTTGGTGGCATGTGTCAAATTCACGTCAAATATGAATGCCCAAACCCAGGGTTTCCCAGCAGAACATTGCCTAGAGCATCACACTCCCTGCACCGGCTTTTCATCTTCCCACAGTGCATCCTGGTGCCATCACTTCCGCAGGTAAACGGACCACACGTACACAACCATCCACTTGATGTAAAAGAAAACAGTACTCATTGGACTAGGTGACCTTCTTCCACTGTGCCAAGTCAAGTTCCAAAGCTCACGTGCCCAATGTAGGCGCTTTTGACAGTGGTCACAGGGGTCATCATGGGCACTCTGACCGCTCTGTGGCTACGCATCCCGATACGCAACAGGGTGTGATGCACTATGTGTTGTGATACATTCCTCCCATAACCATCATGAACATTTTCTGTCATCAGTGCTATAGTAGACCTTCTGTCAGTTGGAACCAGACAGGATAGCCTTCATTGCCCTGATGCATCGATGAGCCTTTGTTGCCCAACACCCTATCGAAGGATTGTGGTTTGTCCCTCCTCGGACCATTGTTGATCAGTGGTCACCACTGCTGACCAGGTGCATCCAACAAGCCTGGCCGTTTCAGAGATGCTCTGACCCAGTCATTTGGCCATAACAATTTGGCCCTTGTCAATGTCACTCAGGTCTTTACTCCTGCCCATTACTACTGCATCCAACATGTTGACAATGAGAACTGATTGTTCACCATCTAATCTACCCAGACCTTGACATGTGCCCTTGTTAGGAGATCAACATTATTTGCTTGACCTCTGAGTGGTCATAATGTTTTGGCTCACTATTATAGCTCTGATCCAAACAGTGTTCCATGGTGATCATAAGAAAGAAGCATAGATTGGCGTGTCTAAATATAACAGCAATACAAATTATTTATTGTGTAACTAATATTGGTTTTTCAGTACTAGGATTCTAATCGTCATGTTGTGACATTTGAATTAATCAAATGTCTATATTTTTGCACAGTAGAGGTGATGGAGGGATGTTTACTAGTGGGATTACAGTGTTAAGGGTCAAGACCTCTGGAATAAATTCTGCTAACAGCTTATAAGGAAACAGTCTCAGTCTGGATATGGTGGGCATCAGCTGCAAAAGGGTCACTGTGAAAGCATCCTTCCATTACCACAGTGCTAAACTAATTGTAGCCCAGATAACGGTGCGCAACTTTCATAGTTTACATTTTACACTCAGTTACTCCGCCACATTTCTGGGTGTGTGCTAGCTCATGCTTTTTCCTTGAATAAAGCTCAACCTTACAACTGCTTTTGTCATATTCCTCGCCCACAGAGGAGATACGAGGAGATATTTTTTTCCTGAGTCTTTGGTGGGAACAATAAAGGCCCCCACGCACCCAGGACTAAGCGCCTGTCGGATCCACTTACTCCCAAAGCCGGTGACGTCCAGCCACTGACCACAAACACAGCAACTTTCGTCCTCTAACCACCTCCGGCTTCCTAGCAGACAACTGTTTGCAACCCCCCCCCCCGTATGTAAGCCTCTGCCGCTGGGCTCTACACAGCGTGAAATCGTACCTGTAACCTGGCGGGGGAAGTGAGGGGTTGCCGCCGAGACTGAGAGGAATAGAGATGGAGCATCCATCCTCTCATGTCTGACTAGCTAGCTGTCAACATTACAGCTCCAATGAAATGTCCCAGCTAATTGTGCCATCAGTGTGGCGTCTTTCATAATGCCATTATGGGATAATCTGTAGAAGGCAGATGCTGCCTCATATTTCCAGCGAGCAGAGCTAAGTGGATGCTGCTTTGCCGGGCAAGGGGGATTGGGGGGGATGGGGGGGGGGGTGATGGTAGTGCGATCTCACCTCGTTTCTGTCGCATGGTGGGACTGGGGTTGCTCCTCCTGAAGCCCGTCTCTGGGCTGGACGAGTCTGACTGTCTCAGGGCCATTTTGCGCATGTTTCTGAGCGGAAGAGAGAGAGTGTTACAATCGCTACTCATGAGAGCATCTGCGCGCTGTCGCCATTCAATCACGCCGCACGATCCAAACTTTGGCTGACAGGTGTACGCTACCTCATGGGAGCATGATGGACACTCTCAGTGATCTTCTGATGGAGCTGGCTCGCCTCTGTCATCGGAGAGAAAAGAAAAGAGTATTGGAATAGAACACAGATTTATTATTGATTTAATGACAAGGGCATTATTTTAGGTTCAGCTGGCATAAGAAGGTCAGTGAGCAGAATTACTTGTCTGAGGTATTTGGTGTGTGTGTGTGCGCGCGTGTGTGCACTCATGTAAGTTTGTCATTGGGTGTTTGAATTCTTGTGTACAACACTGTGCAGGACCGGGTGAGAAACCTGCAGTCAAAAGCAGCTTGATAGACCGATGTGTTTCAATGCCAGGTAATAAAACCGGAGAAGTCCCGGGAGCCACATGAGCCCATGGACCGAAACAGTGCCGTCAGACCTGAAGCCGTGGACCAAAACAGTGGTTCAGACTGAATGGGAAGCCAATAATCTGTGTCTTTAACAGGAGGACAGGACAGTTGACTGCCAGGGCCCGGGGGGGGGGAATCAAACCAAACAGCTGCAGCCTGCAGCCGCAGTACAAACCACTGCTGGGGCCAGACTGTAAGCTGGCCTTGTCCTGCTATTACACAAACCTCACGTCATTGGCCTTTTAATAACTCACACCAGCTTATCTGGCGCGCTGCTCTGTGCTGCTAACGCGCCGCTCTCCCTTCCCCTTCACCTATTGGCCAGGCAAGACGGCCGTAAATCACATGCAGCCCCCCGACGGGCCGGAGCCGCGCCTCTCCCTGCTTCATATGAGGGTGTCTTTACTCAGCCCTCTCACACATGTTCTCCCTGACACAGCTTGTCAGTCCGACCGCAAGTTGACTGCTCGCGGAGGGACGGGTTCTTAACTGGTAGGATCTCCGGAGCGGCACAGTTGCCGATTGGTGCATACTGCTGGAGGGTGGCAACAGGGGGGTGGAGTGTGCATGTGCGGGTGTGTAAGAGAGAGCGTGGACAGTCCGTCCGTCCGCCCCCCCGCCCCCCCGACTGCTAAAGACTTGTGTTCTGGGCAGGTTTAGGGGCTGTGTTCAGGTGTCTGGTGCTGCATGAGAGATTTTGGGCTGGCTGGAATATGCCTAGAGAGAACCCCTACGCGGTGTATACCTCTACAAGCTTCTAGCTGGCCCGTCAGAACTTTCCGGATCTCTGACACCCACATGTTCTTCACATCCATGGTGGGAGCCTGGGGGGGGGGAACACAAACACACACTCAAATACACGTGTGTATATTTTATATTATATAAACACACACACACACACAAAATATATATGTACCCTGGTAGGATTTCGAGCCTCCTAAAACCAGACAGTGTGAGCATAACTCAGTGAGGCAACACTTCCACCAAGTGGTCAAAATGTGAAACTCACAGACAGTAGGCCTTAGTTGTCACTACGCCAAATGTCTCTTAGGAGTGGGAAAGAAATGCTGCCATACATAGTAAAAGATATCTTGTAGTATGTCTGTCGTCTTTCTAGACAATATCATGCCAAATGTATGTTTTTCCAGATAATTGTTTTTACAAAAATATATATAGACATAGTAATGTGTACCTGAATGATATAGACTTCCTCTCTGCCATTATACCAGACCTCAAACTTCTTAATGTCTCCTTTGACATTTTCTGTGATTCCCACGGAACTCATCTGAAACAGAGGCAAGACTTTGGTAAACAGCAGACAGCTTCATATTTCAAACTTACCCTGTAGCTTCACACAAACACACATAAAGAGATACATTTAGCCTGGAATCCCGCTTAGGCCACAACCTTTTTGTTGTGTTCAGTTATAATCCCAATGTAGTGGTTAAATTGAAGTAATGTGTTTTTTCACTTCTACTGATTTTAAATCACTCTTTGACAGTTTGTTGCATGGCACTGTCAGCAAGTGAGAGAAGAAAAGTTCATTAAAGGTTTGCTTTAGAAAGGAAAGGGTTGTCCAGGATCCCAGTGAATCTGTCATCTGTGTTTCCTGCCCTGACTTTCCAGGCGGTCAGATAAGCTTGGATGGTCAAAAGCATCATGACAATGTTGCTTATAAATAATGCTGTAATGGGATCAGAATAGGACGTTAAAGTAAACATTTTAGGACATGGGAACAATTACATTTTTATTTAAAGTTTAAAATCATGATCTGGCAAGAAGGCAAGAAGGCGTCCTGTGGGCGGTTTGGATTAAAAATAAAACATCTAGGATGAACAGTATCTTAAAACAAAGTGGATCAGAATTTATGGAGTGGACTGGGCTGCATCCCCAACCTCATTTCTCACAGTATTTTCCTCCCAGATTCGGTGATAACTTCAGTGTACAATAAGATTCACACGGTGGAAGGAATGCACACACACTTTGAACTAGGTGACTTCGACTTCTAAATCCAATTTAATTTAACTCTCAAAACCGTGAAACAATTTATGCTAAAATGAATATAACTGTTGGTATTTGGAAAAGGAGCAATTTGCTAAGAAATAATTTGTTCCAGTTAGTTGTGTTTCTGAAGATTTAAAAAATACAAGATATTCATAGTAATTGCCCAGGTTCATAAATCGCTTGAAGCAATTGTTGGACAGTTGTCTCTAAGCAACTCTCTCACTCAGGAAAAGCAGGGTCGAGCTGGCACTAGTGAAGCGTCATGTTTGTATTGCCCTGCCCCAACCAAAGGGATTTGACAGAACTTTATGAAATAACTATTATCAATGTAAAAACAAATGTTCTGTCAAAGTGAGAACACAAAACTGAGGAAGCGTAATCGATCTTGGTGATAAATGTCAGTCACAGGTTATACATTTTACCTTCTCTATCCTCACCATAGACAGCTTTTTGTTGAGACAGATCATTCGTTTTACATGTAGATATTCGTAATTTCACAAAGTTATATCACATAGCTTTAGTGAGAACAGAGCTATATAACCAGAATGGAGCTATATAACCAGAACAGAGCTATATAACCAGAACGGAGCTATATAACCAGAATGGAAGCTATATAACCAGAACGGAGCTATATAACCAGAACGGCGCTATATAACCAGAATTGTGCATCAGTTTCTGTTGTTCCTTGTTCTTTGGGGTCTCAGGACGAGTATCTGAAAAAGCACTTTGTGATAACTGCTGATGTAAAAAAGAGCTTTATAAAATTCATCTGATTGAGCTGACACTGCACTCGCGCTAACTTGACCCTGCCCCTGTCTGAGTGAGACAGTCGCATGCATAGAGAGACAGTCCAATAATTACTTCAAGCAATTTATAAACTTTGAGAAATCGTAGATATTTGTTGTTATTCCTCTTTAAGAATTTTTAAATCCCCATTGAATCTAGACAGGTGCCAGATTGGAAAAGGCAACCAAAAAGGAAGAGTAATTATTCTATTTTCTTTCATGTTTAACAAGCCTGTACACTAAACTTTAAGCTAACAAATCATACACAGGCCAAAAGAAAACACCTGCTAAATGGACAGTATCTGGAATGTAAAAAGTAAATATGTTTTACTGATAAATGTATACCACAACTAGTGCTGTGCTGATACAACAATTTTCACAAAATTGTATCAACACTGATCTCTAGAATCGATATCATGACTGCAAAGAGGAGTGCACACACATCAGAGCATATTAACCAATTACTGTTATTGAACAACAATCTTGACTCACAGAAGTAATTTATATGTAGCAGTTTTTGCTGGACCATGTAAGTGGAGCCGGCCAAGAAGAGTGAATGTCTCTAGCCTGCCTGACTGACATAGTGGTTAGAGACACGGACTGCCATGTGGGTGACCAGTGTTTGTTCCTCGCCTCCGACAGAACCAAGTATGTATTAAGATTTTTTCAGGAAAACTTTGCTGGCTACAAGCTTCCATTACTATGTTATATAGAAAGCCTACAATTAAACAGTTTACCGTTATATTGCGACTACTTCTGGTGGATTTTCGAAGTATGCATCCGTGCATGCTTTTAGGGGTAATATAGATCACAACCCCTGGCTTAGTAAAAGAGGAGGGGTTTCCACAATTGTTTTGTCTTTTCACTCGACAAAAAAGTACGTTATTGTTACCAATTTTGATAGTTATTGTATCAATGTCATTCATGAATGAAAGAAGAACTCCCTGCCCTGAAATTAAATAGCTTTGGCAGTATAAAATTCATCTTCAGTCTCGCTAGCAATTGCTCAATTCAGTAGAAACTAGTAAGCCTATTACTGGCTAATAAGCTGTTCAAACGGCCAGTGGCAAAAGCCATACAGTTCATAGATGCCATTTATGATGGAAGAAAAACTTAAGAAACATTAGTCAGTTTAATACAATGCTTAATGGTGGCTAGCGAAATATTCAAACTTGGTCTAATGTCGAGACAGAGTTTTATGACGAGGTAGTATGTCCCAATTGGTCCCTACAGTAATCTCTTTCTAATTTAACATGTTGAATGTAGTGTATCAACCCTGTTATACCTGTTGTTGGTTTGGATGTTAGCTAATGTAGGGAACTAGTTGAGAACCGTGGAGTTTCAACTAATTGGTTAAACAATGCAGAACACTCTGCACACATATAGCTTAGTGGCATAGTGGTTAAAGACACAGCCTGTCACATAAGAGACCCCGGTTTGAATCCAGCGAGGGTCGGACAAACCACGGTTGCATAGTAAATGTTCTTATTTCAGGATCTAGTTTACTTGTTTTAATTTCTCTATATTATTATAGTACAGAGCATAAAGCTGATCTATGCAACAATTTAGCATAGCTTAAGTTTTCAAAATTACACACTGCAGCCCTTGAGTTAATTTTAATGTGTATTTTTGTTCAGTGCAAAAAGGGTTTTGTTCAACAAGAACTGACCTCCACCAACCAAACTCACCTTTAGAGAGTGTTTAAAGCTATAAGAAGGAGATGGCTTCTCATGGCCATCTGTGGTATCCTCCCGCTTCTTACAGAAAAGTAGCATCTTGTTGTAGAGGAACAGGTGTCTTTGCATGGGTTTAAATCGGGCCAGGTCCTTCACCTTGGTGTGGCCTTTCTTGTGGTCTGTCCACACATTGAATGAGCCTTGCATAAGGAGTTTGCCGAGTTCACCCAGGTTCCCCTGGGGGACAAAAGAAGCACAAAGAGGGTTTCTGTTCCACACCCTCAAACATACACTCCATGGTCACTTTATTAGGTCCACCTGCTCGTTAAAGCAAATAACCAAACAGTAATTCAATATGAAAAGCATGCAAACATGGTCAAGAGCTTTATTTGTTGTCAGAACAAACAATAGAACTTGGAAAACACGTGATCTAAGCCATTTTGACTGTGGTATTATTTTTGGTCCTAGACGTGGTGGTTCCAGTATCTCAAAAACGGCTAACCTCCTGGGATATTTACGGACCACAGACTCTAATTTACAGAAAAGAAAATACATCCAGTAAGCAGCGGTTCTGTGAGGGAAAACACCTTGTTAATGGGAGAGTTCAGAGAACAATGGTCTGACTCATTGAAGATGACAGAAAGGAACAGGAAGATGGGCTATGGCGGCACAACGCTGGTTTGTCTGATCAATCTTGATGTCTGTTGTAAAATGCAGATGGAAGGGTCAGATGACTCCATCCTACCTTGTGTCAATGTAATGGTATAAAGAATGATTTCTTGGCACACATTAGGCCCCTTTATACCAGCTGAGCATCTTTTCTATTTTGAGGTTGACTGGTTAATCCGTGCTGATCAAAACAAAAGGAAATTGTTGTTATGACAACAACATTTTCTGTATGTGACCATCAAGTCATTGGTCTTACATAAATTATAGTTGTGACCTTCTCAGTCAATCAGAAATATGTAAATTACTTCATAATAAACTCAATTGCTTCAAAGAACAGCTCAAGATGACTGCATGATCATGTGAGTGTGTCCGCATGCATTTGTGCATCAAGCTGTTAGCTGAGCAGCAATCAGCTAAAACACTATGGTGGTTTACAATGAGACAAGGGACAGATTTCACAATGGCCGATTCATATGGATAGCGGCTTTTTGAGTATACTAATGAGTTGTATCGGTCGATCTCTAATTTGAATGCCATAGTGTACCTAGCCATTACTGCTGACCATGTGCATCCGTTTATGGCCATCCATTATCAAATGAATTCTTCCAGCAGGACAATGGGTCATGTCACAGTCATCTCAAGCTGGTTCTGTGAACATGACAGTGACTTTACTCCAATGACCCGCACAGTCCGCAGATTTCAATGCAAAAGAGCACCTTTGGGATAAGTTGGAACGTGATGAATTGTTGGCCAAAACATCTTCAGGGACTGTGTGAAGATATCTCTTAGGAATGTTACCAGAACTTTCTTGAATCCATGTTGATACTGGATAAATTAATACAGTAACACCAGATAGTACATGCTCTATACAACCTGTATATCTGTCTCAACCCGATTACTTAATTTAAGGCAGAACTTCCTCGAATTAGAAGATGTGATTTTAGGGACTTTTTACAAAACAATGACATGTATTGACAGACATGTACTGTATATGCATGTAGCACCTTGGCCAGCATCCGATCAGTTTTCACAATCCAAACAACTTTTGGCTAGTCTGAATAGTGAAAACTTTCCAATGGGTAGCACATTCAGACCTCGTGTTATGGACTTTGTGCCATTGATCTACACACAATAACCCATAATGAAATTTTTATGAATTAAATGGTTTGAGAGTTCCTGTCTTTTGTTGCGACTGTTTGACATGGTGAAGTGCTGAACATTTTATACAATGGGGGAGATTGCTGTGTTGGTTGGAAGAAAAGAAAGTGTCATGTCTCATGCAGAATTCTTCAGCAAGTCCGACACATGTACATGCTCTACATCAGATTTGGGCCATTTTGGTTAAAATTATGATTGTTGGTATGTGACCAAGGGTTATTTTCTTGCTTAAATGTGATGAATGGAATAACTTTTAAATTGATCAGAAACCATGTAGCCTAATTGTTTTTATTACTTACACAAGTAATTGTGTTAGGCACTCTGAGGTCAACATTTGGCTCAGATTTTGTATTTCAAGGATCAGCTGTGTACATTCATAATTACATGAATATCATGCACTTTCTTTATATTACTTACATGGGCCTGTGGCAAAAGAGACAACATATCACTAGACCTTGCCTGAAATGTTATGCTGCTTATGACATGACAACAAATTATGACGTTACTAACTAACTATCTGCCTTGAGTATTCGGTAACACTTTATTTGAAGGGGTGTGCATAAGAGTGACATGACACTGTCATGATACTGTCATAACCATGACATGACACATGAAGGAATCATTTTGAACGTTTATGAATGTTGTCATTAGGTGTCATTCGGTTGATTGTCATTTCTTTATGCAAGGTTGACATTGTTTGGGATGTCTTTGTTATGACAACTTGACATTAACTGAGGCAACATAACCTGTCAGTGTCTTTTTTTTATGACAACATGACAGTAACCAAGACAACATAACCTGTCATAAACATGGGCCTAATTATCAAACATTTAGCCATTGTTAATGTTGATGCAGGACATGCATTCATGTAACTAGTGGTTTGCATGAACAATAGGCTAAGTAATATACATTATTCAAGAGATAATATACATAATCCCATTTGTTAATATGATAACAGTGCGGTAACCATTTTTAAAAGGTAGACTGGCTACTTTCGTCTTCAAATAGGTGTGACACATACAAAATGTATGGTCGCATTTAGGGTTGACATAGAATTTTGAAGGACACATTTGGACATTTTCACTTTTGGGTGTACTTACTTTTGGGTGTACTCACTTTTGTTGCCAGCGGTTTCGACATTAATGGCTATGTATTGTGTTATTTTGAGGGTACAGCAAATTGACACTGTTATACAAGCTGTACACTCACTACTTTACATTGTAGCAAAGTGTCATTTCTTCTGTGTTGTCACATGAAAAGATATTATCAAATATTTACAAAAATCTGAGGGGTGTACTCACTTTTGTGAGATACTGTATATTGAAGGACACTTAAAACGGTTGGCCTATAGGGGGCAGTTTGACATGGTCGTGTTGCGTTGGGACTGTTAACGTTCAAAACACCTGCGCGTTCTCTGAACTCTTCAAGGAAATGCCATGTCTTTGTTTTCTTGGTCGGTAAATTACAAAAGTTCACTGGACCTTTCGATACAGTTTGATAACTTGCCTGTTAAAGTGTATGTAGAGGGTTGGAAAAGTGTGGTAATTGTATAACTATGAGGCCCTAAACATTTTATAACATGTTCACCTGGCACAGCCAGAAGAGGACTGGTCACCCCTCTGAGCCTGAGTCCTCTCTAGGTTTCTTCCTAAATTTCAGCCTTCTTAGGGGTTTTCCTAGCCACTGAAATTAAACACTTCAGTTGTTTGCTCTTGGGGTTTAAGACTGGGTGTTTTGTAAAAGCACTTTGTGACAACTGCTGATGTAAAAAGGGCTTTATAGATAAATGTAATTGATTTGATTGATAATCTAATGTTGTCGTGGTTAATGTCAAGTTGTCATAACAAAGACATTGACAGGTTGTGCTTACTCAGTTAATGTCAAGTTGTCATAACAAAGACATCCCAAACAATGTCAACCTTGCATAAAAAATGACAATCAACCGAATGACACCTAATGACAACATTCAACGTTCATAATGATTCTTACATGTGTCATTTCATGGCTATGACAGTATCATGACAATGTCATGTCACTCTTATGCACACCCCTTCAAATACAGTGTTAGCGAGTATTCTTTGATAACCTTTGGAAATTACATTGCAGTATGAAAAGGCACAGGTCTGATGTGCCTCTAACAGGTGCAAACCCTTTTCCTTCAACCTAGTCATACTGACCTCAAATCCAGTGATGGCGATTTGATGCATGGAGTCATTCACAGACTTAATGATGTCCAACATGGTGGACAAGGCCTCTTCTAGCTCAGCAGTACCGTCCTGGTTCTTACTGCACTTTAACATCTCCTAAGCCAGAGAAAAAAGTCAACTGGGATGATGCATTTATCCTATACTTCAGTGTTTGTTTTACTGCTATGCTAACAACAGAAACTGAAAACAATAGCTTTCAAAACCCACAGGCTAAGGCAAAGACAGACAAAGCTGGGTGGTTACTGAGCAAAGTAACAAGATTGACTAGGTGTGAAGGCATTCGACATGGATAAGGAAGTGATCTGCCTGTTAGCCCTACACAATAAAGTAACATATCTGAGCAGTGATATTTGCATAAGGCTGAGATGAGATATAAACTTGCCTTCAGCATCAGCTGGTACTTAGTGATCCTCTGCACAGGCTTAAGTAAATAGGCATCAAGGGATAGTTTGTGGTCCAGCTTCTTCTGACATTCCTGCAGGAACAGATAGTTTAGTTTAAAGTTGTAATTCCATTTAAATAATTATGCTGTAGGAACATTTTACTATTATACAATTAGATGTTAAACCACCCTGAAAGTACTCTATCGGACAACAGAAACTTGAATTTTTTCTTTATAATATATACTTTATAAGTATATTAAATAAAAAATAATCCTTAAATCACCAGAAATCAACTCCATGTTGTGTTTGATGTTACTTTATGATGATTTGGTCATGTTGTCATATAACTTTTGTTTGAAATGTACTGTTTAAAGAGCCACTCTATCAACAAGACTCTAGTATTGACTTGAAATCTCATTCTACCAGCCTTGCAAACCAATAATTGATTTACATCATAGGAGTGAAAACCGATTCTATCCAATTTAAACAGACACTGTGCATCCCCCCCATACAATCTGTCGCACACCATAACCTGATTCTGACTGGGATAGTGATTGGTGCTTGAATGATAGCCAACAAACAAGGAAAATGCTGATAATTTTTTAGCTTAATTGCCACGTCAGACAGTTAAGCCGATGCCACAGCCGTGCAATTTATCCTCGTTAATATAAAAAACACTTTCATGTCACACAAACAATCACGTAGCAACTGTCAAAAGCATGTTGCCACAGACGTTACTAGTGATGGGGTTCGACTCTTTCTACTGACTCAAGTCATTTCGTTAATTTGAGTCAGTAATGCCTCAAATGAGTTAGCACTGCTAACTATATTGCCTCATTCATTTCAATTATGGCTTTTATTTTGATAAAGAAAATCTGAGTGCTGCCAGCATAATATCCTGCTGCTAAAATAACGCTAATGAAGCCTCGAATGGCCATCACTAGTTATTGTAAAAAAAAAAGAAAGTCTGTTATCGTCACCTATATTGATACAGTAGTTATTGTATCAATGTCATTCACCAATGGCTAATAAGCTGTTAAAACGGCCAGTGGCAAAAGTCATACAGTTCCTAAATTAATAAGAAACGTTACTCAGTTTAACACAATATAATGGCGTCTAGTGACATATTACTTGCTAACAAGCTTTTAAAACAGCCAGTGGCAAAAGTCATACAGTTCATAGATACTATTTGTGGTGGAGGTAAACTTAATAAGAAACGTTACTCAGTTTAACACTAGTCAATGGTGTCTAACAAAATATTAAAACTTGGCGTGATGTTAATAAAATAATATAATGCGAAGAGGCTATACCAATACCCAGCATGTTTACAGTTCGGTGTGTGTAGTGGTTAGGGACAATGCCTTTCACGTGGGCAACCCGAGTTCGATTCTCGAGAGGGTGGCCACGATTAACACATTTTATTGCGGGCCGGCTAAACTAGGCTTGCCTGGTTTCTTGTTACTTAGGCAAAGGCTCTGTGCTTGTTTTTATCTGTGTTTTTCAAGACATCAGTAATCAACTAACCATAATTATTATAGTCTGTGTTCAATTATCAGTTATAAACATGTCTTTATGATGTTCCTGCCTTGATCTATTTCCTATTTGAAGCAAGTGATCATGTTGTAGAAATCCGCTGTCAAACATTCGAATGAATGATACAATTGAACGAGTCACTAGAAAAAAGGACTTGAGTCCAGAGTCACTAAAAAGATTTGTTCAAAACGAACGAATCTTTCGCCAAATGCACCTTACTAGATGTTCCCAACAGTGGAGGATCCATGTGCAGTGCAAAATGTGGCACACAGTGCACAGTATATTGTACAAGTCAGTGTATATTGGGCTGAGATCAACCTTGAACAGGGAGCTCTTGACATGACTCTGCTGAGTGTTGGTAACTGCTCCAAGTTAAACTTAAATTAACGCTTTAATTGTTTTAAGGATCTTTAGTCCCTCTTAGGGTGACCACATTTTCAAACCCCCAAACAATCTAAAATCATGTAGAAAAATAGTGACATTAAAGTGTTATGATTCACCTGGAAGAACAAACTATCTCCACAATGTCTCCAAAGGGCCTCTGAACGGGGCTTGTTCTGACAATACTTCTCATATATCTGCAGCTCTTCTTTCTGTAGAGAGAGAGACACACCGAAACTTAGAACTGCAACACACCATAGCAGCTTCAGTTTCTAAATAATAATAACTCATTAAACTCAACTCACCCTTTTCAAAAAGCAGGTCCCCACCAATTCTGGCCTCTCCATACAATTTTCAAGCTCTTTGAGAAATGTCCTGTGAACAAGTAAGGGAAAAGTCAAAGTCAACTCAAAAGTTGTAACATACTTCCTGCCCGCCCTTTAAAGAATACAGAAAGTAAAACATGGATATAATTATGTATAAACTGCACATTCAGTTAATTCAGACAGCATTTATGCAATACTAGGAAGTAGAGAAAGTCTAGCGAAAGGATGGGGTGGAAATGATAGCTGGTACTGAGTCTGTTTGGAATGTCTGGGATGTGTCAATTTAGAGAATCTGTAGCTGCCTGTCTGAAAAGCTTTCATTTTTGTGAGGTCTTACAGTCTGTTGTATTTGTGAGGCCCTAGAGCCTTCCTAATTAGAGTCCCACTTGTATTATCCCTAGGCAGTTGTGGAGTTCTGGCAATGCTGACACCTGTAACATTTCCATGTGTTATATAGAAGGTATTTCAACAAAGTACACCGGCTAGCCCTAAGCTAAGTGGAGATTAAACAATTTGTTCCACAAAACAAACAAATATCTAGCCTATTTATACTCAAATGACTGTGTTAGGAGCTAAAGCCATGAAAACTCTATACATGACATACATTTGTTATGGATTTAGTCATTGCTTTAGAAAAATGGAAAGACAGAAACTGGCAGTAATGTCCGAAGCTAGGGTCAAAGTGAATTATGAACGAGAGTGTCTTTCTGCGGAATGGAGCTTTGAGTCGCAGTGGAACCTTTTATAATCACTCAGTTCGCCCTGTAAGCCTACCCCACCTGAGAAGGAGAGCTAGTTAGTATGGGGCCTGACAACAAATAGGGTGTCAACCGAATAAAAGACTATAAATAACTTACGGTCCATGGAGCTCAATTCTATTTTGTTTCCTTGTTTGGGCGATAACGTGTCTCATATTAATAATTTATTGCTGATATAGCCTTGCAATGTTGTCTACATGGAGCTTCCAGGGAATTTACATGTAAGTAAAAAATAAGCCAAACCGGTTGGTCCATGTGAGCGCCAGCGGCAACTGAAAGCCCGGCAAAGACATTGCTAAATGCTGGACAGAATCAGAGCAGTTTCTAGCAGAGATAGATCGGGGGGAGAGTAAAAGGCTATCTCTTAGAACTGCTATTAATTAACACAGGGCTCTAGTTCATGTCAATCATTCTGATGTCACAGGCACATTTGTCCCCTCACTGAATATGGAAATGCAATTCCAAAAGGAAAGGAATTAATTTACCTGTTGTGAAATTCATATATTTCAGGGAGATTACCAAACAACACGTCTTTCTTGTTCTCCAGAGCTGTGGGAATGAGGGGGGAAAGCTCGGTATTGTCCAGCTCATTAGCATAGCCCTGGCGAAGACAAATGCATTCAAAGTAATGGTTTAGTGAAAACAATGGTAATGTAAACGTCACTGTAATAATGTGAATCCAATCAAACCTGATCCTCCACAAAATTATACAACAAACATTTGAATGAAGGTTTGAGTAGTCTATTGACTCATCTAATTGATGAAAGCAAGCACTTTGGAAGTAAAAGAAGTTCACTGTGTTCAGAAAAGGACAGATCTGATTTACACTGCCAGTCCATTTGATTTATAACATGGTTGAATGGTCTCTAGGCACTGATGGCAGAGAAATTAGAGCTTTCACTTACAGTCTCCTTGACATTAGTTTCACAAACTGACACTGTTTCACGGTCACAAGAGTGACAATTAACGTAACAAACACACCTCCATAATGCTCTGTAGCTCCTCGACGTACAGCCTCTCTGTTTCAATCAGCTCGTTCATTATGTGTCTGGGTAGGGTAAGGGGGAAAAAACACAGGAACTGTCAATACACACCAATTATGGACAAGCCATTTACTGACATATGTAGACACATTAATGATAAACCAGAATGGAGACAGAAGCCACCACTCACATCCTCAGATATCTCAAATTTCTTCAACTAAACTGCTATTGTAACCCCCCCACAAAAAATAAGCTCCACTACAAAGAACAGCAGTCATGGCAAGACGTGCATGGAGGGGATAAACAATGCCTTTGGAGAATTAACTGAGGAGGTTGTCATAAAACAAAAGAGCTTGTGCAAAGATAACAATCCCAGACTTTAATGGGCCCTTTAATGTTCACATTTGCATGAGTTCTGAGGTCTTGATTTTTATGTGCCATCACGAGCCCATCGAGACACTGAGTGCTGTTTGACGTATGGACACATTTTATCGGTCAATAAAGATCCTCCCAAAGCACCCACCAACCTCACGCAGGCAAGCGTCTTTCATTTCTTTGGAAACTGCATCCTACGTCTAAACACAAAAGAAGCTTTGCATATCCATTTTGGGGAGATAGGAGAGCATCATGTGAATGAACAGCATGGACAGAGATGCCATCGCTGATGCCCTGGGGAAAAATGTCTTCCACAAAGTCATGGGCTTATTTAAGCTCCTGCTTACAAATACAGGGGGTGGGCAAAATAATGGAAACACCTAAGCATCCAATTCTGTGATCATTTTCAAGGCGTTGCGTTTTGGGCATTGCGCCACTAAGTGTCGGTCTATCCTTGTTGGTCAGCTTCAACTTGGAACAACAGTTCCTCTTTGCTGATGCAATTTCTTCATGTTCCACAAATGTTGGATTTTGGAGACTGTTCCATCTGTCACAGTAAATAATTGTGTTTATTTTTTTTTATTCTGTTTCTTATGACTGGTGTGCCTACATTTCGGGGCACTGACTATTTGGGCTCTTTGGATCTTAATAACTTCTTTGAAAACTCAAATATCAAATTTTCTAATTGTCAGACCTCTTTTACATCTAACACATATTTTTCTTAAGCACCCCAGTGGACAGTCTTTACATGAACGATGCATGCTTGGCGATTTAGCGTCAACTTGCTTACATTACTGCTTGTTAAAAGGTACTTGTGCAGTAAAAAAGCCTACAATATCTCTCCCTAGGGCCATGGAATGGAAGTCAGGGCATAAAGATTACATAATGCCACAGCCAAACAATCTCTGTTTAACTATTAAAAACAAATAATGAATACATGGTGTGTACTAAAGACAGTGCCTGTGTTTTTCCTATGCATACCTGGCTTTATGTCCTTATAACCCCCTTTTCCTAATTGGACCCATGAGAACGCTGGATAACTGCATGGTTTGTAGTAACTGATGCAATTCAGATGACACGAATTCCAAGCTCCGGCACTCTGGGATACTATCCTGCTTCAGTCCTGCTGGTTGATCTCCCTGATATGATAATTACTTTGAAACTCATTTTAACGGAGGCAGGCAGGGACAGAGGCTGAGCCCCAACCCCCAACCCAGCCCAACCCAGGATGTTGCCTCCCCCACCATTCCGGTTCTCATGTCTCACTTTCAGTCACACGGAGAAACATACAGACAGAGCAGCTCATGCAGCAGCCCTGAGCCCTGCCTTTACTATTTGGGAGACAGAACAGCCTATTTCGGCTCCTACTTCTTGTGCACAGAGGAGCGGGTCCTAAGGAAAGGAGAGAGGAGGCTGGAGGGTAAAAAGTAAAAATAAAAAAGAGGAAGGTAGAGGGCAGAGAAAGATAGCAAAAGTAGAAAAAAGAAAGGAGAGAAATTGGGACAGTGCTTGTCTACTGGCTTGTCCAAACAGAACAGGCTATTTCCGAACTTTTCCCAGCAACACATGGATGGAAATCTCACAGGCTGGTAAGTGATCTGGCAGAAGGAAGTAATAGGGAGTTGCATGCTCTAGCTGACTGAACGTTTGAAAGTGCTCAAAGCAATAGATGTCAACTTTCAAGGGTTTGACAAAGCAAAGACAGATGGCAAAAATGAAGATTTGACTTTGTGTGTGTGTCCTCATGTCAGGCGCACTCTAGAATTCACACTTTATTTACAGATGTCCTGTGGCGAGATGTCAACTAATGATACAACCTTCTCAGGTATGAGGGCTGGAAAGGCCAACGCCCTTTCATGGTATGGAACCGTAACCTAATTTCTCATAATGGGTTTTAAACAACAGACACAGAAACTCTTATTCATTTGGAATTCAAGGCATTTTAAATATTATTGGTAGGTGTTCTTTTCTGCCCCTTCTACACTCGGGTGATTGTATCCCCCATTTTTCTTGGGTCCAACAGGCATGTACTTTGTTTTATCTACCATTTTGAATTTCAATCATTTTGTCCAAGGCAATCTACGAAAAACAGATAAGTCAGAACAACTGAGAAATAATAAAGATATCCAAAAACATTCAGAAATATTTGCGGAACCATACTCATAACTCTTTCTGTTGAACACAATTGTATCCATGTTGTCATTTAGGAAGTATATGCCATTCATTATAGCAAATTCAAATCATTGCAACGCTTAACACCCCTGACACACAGTTGTCAAGTTATAAACACTAACAAGAATACTTAGTCAACAAGCAATCCGGATGTTGGCATGAATGAACAATAGGTGACATCGGAGAAATGGGTAAAGGAAGAATAAGAGAGGAGGTGGACAAGGAAGAGGAAGAACAATGATCTGTAATTGAATGTGTGACGGTGTACTTGAGCAAACCTGAGCTTGCATCAATGCAGACTTTCAGAAATGAAAATAGGTAGCTTACTGTAAACGTATCTGACGACTGTGCTGACTATCCGGTTTCTGTACTCCTTATCTGTAAGCATTAGCACAAGCAGGCCAGTACAAGAAAAGTACATATTCTATAACATGTATTTAAATGTAGAGGGCCTCCATATGTACTGGGACAGTAATGTCAAAATTGCAATATTGCTCTTATGCTGTAGAGCCATATGAAGGATTATGAAAACACGATTAAAAGATGAATGACGCAAACTTATGTTTTGCCGACTAATATTAACAGAACTTTCTATCTTCCATCCCCTCAACGAAATGTATGAAATGTAGTTATTGTACACTTCAGAATAAACAGCATATTTCATTCATTGACTAGAATGTCAGGCAAAGTGTAAAATTATTACGGAAATTCTAACGTTATGGTTACTGATTTACTAACAACTTGTAATAATTTTGTAAAACTGGATGCCAGACGTTCAGTTCACGAACAACAAAGAGTTTAATAACTAAATTGAAAAAGTAAAAAAAGAATCTTGCAGGAATACAGGAACCAAGCAGGCGGGTAGAAACATAACTGCAGGCAAGACACACACAATAACTCAACCAGGGTCGAACAGAACTGGGAAGACTAAATAGGGAGGTAACGAGAAACAGGTAAAACCAATAATGACAAAAGGACAGGCTATGTTCAAGAAAAAAAGGATAAAAACCAAACAGAACAGGCTCCATTCAATCACAACGGCAAAAACTAAATGGAACAAAACAGAAATTCACACAACTATTTAAGCGTTTTAAATTAATCAGCAGTATGCAATTCATATTCAGTAGTTTCACTGTATCTCAGTCTTTAGTCTGACCTCTTAGGGTAAAGTTTCACTTCTATGGTAGATAATGAAATTTTGTGTTTCACAACGTTTCCTTTTTATTGCACCAGATCATTGTATCTTTTTCCACTTCTAAGAGTCTAAGAGTCTTTCGGCATTCTCTAGCCAAATTGTTTTCAACAATATCTTTCTTTTTGCGGCTCCCATAAAGGCCCATCCAGGCTGTTTGATGCACCCAGGCTGTTGTTGCAGTATGCACAGTGTTTCCCAGCTCAGCTGTGGAAGACTGTAACTCATTTACAGTGGTCACAGGCCTCCTGGTGGCCTCCATGACTAATGCCCTTCTTGCCTGGATACTCAGTTTTTGAGGACGGCCTATTCTAGACAGATTCAGAGTTGTGTTCACTCAATTTCTTGATAATGGACGTTACTGTTATCTTGGAAATATTCTTATATTCCACCTGTGATTGGTGCTTTTGAAGAACTTTATTCCTTAGAATTCCTGTCTTCATGATTATTTTTGTTGGGAATGTTACTAACCAACGGTGGGACCTCCAAGAGACAGGGGTATTTAACCTGAAATCATGTGTAACACCTTTCTTGCACACAGGTGGACTTAAACCCATTTGGATTTTATGTTGTAACAAAATAAAATGTGGAAAACTACAAGGGGGGAAATACTTTTGAGAGGCACTGTAAATGTTAGTTGGTGAACTGTAACTGAAACTGTGTTCTTTGGCCAGATGAGACAAAACAAATTCTAACCAGAAACACCAGAGGCAAGGTTTCGTTAGGAAACAGGGATGGTCAAGGAGAAACACACATACTCCACTGTTAAGCATGGTGTTTAATATGTGATGTGGGGCTGTTTTGCTTCCCAATGCCCTAGGAACCATGTTAGGATGGACTTGTCTAGTACCAAGAGATTCTATTGAAAACTCTGGCAGATTGTGCCAGGAGCCTCCAACTGAATCATCATGGGATCTTACAGCAGCACTATAATCCGAAGCGTTCCCCTAGATCCTCACAAAATGATCTCACTAACAAGACTTTAGCAATGGCCATCCCATTTCTTTGAACTAAACCCATTTTAAATGTGGTCTCAGATCCCGTTCTATGTGTTCTCTCACC
The DNA here is from genome assembly GCF_011004845.1 of Esox lucius. NCBI lineage: Eukaryota > Metazoa > Chordata > Actinopteri > Esociformes > Esocidae > Esox > Esox lucius. Next base: position 17,593,823 of record NC_047576.1, read on the forward strand.
TCACCAAACATAATGGAAGAGTCAGGGTTATTATCTTAGCAAGTAGTTACTTATCACCAGTAAAGTAATACTATCAACAAACGTTCAACAAACTATCCATAGAACATCTACCGATTTGGGTCTCTCAAAATAAAAGTGTAACCGACACATACAGCAGATATACAACACTCAGATGTATAAGGAAGCTGTAACTGGTAGTTGATGGTTATTCTCCTACAGACAATTGAATGGTATTGAAACAGTGCTATATGAAGCCTGCTGTCGGGGCAAGTTATTGTGGTCAGCCTCCGGTTTGCCTCAGTCTGCTGCGGTAATGACATCTTTTTGTCATGGTGATGTTTTTTTTACAGAGCTCAGCAATTCCATTAGCTCTGTTAGATTAAAGCCCCTCCATTATTGAACTTAGTGCTGGGTTGGCTTTTGCATTCATTCACAAAAGATTTGTTAACTGCAGCTAAATGGTTGAGAGGGTTATTAAGGTACTGTAAACAAGCTCCTAAAGAGGAAATCCTTTGACAGTTGACCATAATGAATAGGCCATTCTTGTTTTACAGATCAGTTGAGTAACTCAAAGGAAGAAGAACACAGAAATGAACAACTTCCCTGAATAATTGTCTTAACGCAAATATATGCTAAGACAAATATTTGTTGTATGTGAATATTTACTCACCAAGTTCACATATTCACAAAACACATCCTGACCTCTAGGGCCTTTCTTCGGGTTTGAAGAAAAAACAGACATGAATTAAGAATGCATTCTGGGACTTTGGCGAATAACATTCATAACATAACATTTATAACATAACATTTTTTGTAGAGGAAGACAAAGTGGAAGGGTACAGACAGTCGGGCCCCTGAGCTAGGACCCCATCACCAGGGGGAATGTTTGGTCTAGAGTTGGGAATGTAGACCTCTAAAACAGATTCTGGCACAACAATTCTTTGAACCTCCCAATTTGGAATGGATGTGTAATATGTTGTTTATATGTCCATAATCCATTAGCGTAATCACTATCTTACTTCAGATAGCCATGAAAGTCCAAGTTTAACAAGCGCACTCCCTTGTTTAATGAAAATTGTTTTATAAGCCCATGATTTTGTAGCATACAGTAGACATTTCAAAAACATACTGGTTATGTTTGTTTCTAATGGTAATTACACAAAACTGTGAACAAAGTGAACAATTAATTCAAAAGATTAGAAATCGCTTTTGAAAAACAGTGATATATTGAAAAATATCAAGGGTGCAATACTGTTTAATTTTGGGAATGAGGGGGAAAAGCAAACAACTCATCCCATACTGTACAACATACAGACCAGTTAAAAGTCACCTGACCACAGGACTATTTCTTAGTGGGGACACACAGTTCAAGTGTTTTCAGTGAGCCTGCTCTTGTGGCTCAGTTCACCTTAAAGAGAAGGCACATTTGGCTCCCAAACAGCTCTTTGGTTGTTTAAAAATAACATGAGCACAATGGAAGTGGAAATATCCAATGTTAAAAACCATACATAATTAAATTAGAGCATGAAATTGATGTTCACATAGGTAACATCTTACCAGTCCTAATTATCAGATCATCTGAATACATTTTTAACTGATGTCACCCAACTGGAAAAATGCACTGGAATAGAAATATGCAGTCTGTCTGTTATGTACTGTTTCTGCAGTGCGGATATGCAATCTTTAGCAAATAATTTAATAAGTTATGCATAAATAATCGTTACATATGCAAAAAAGTAAGGAAATCATGGAGCCAAATAACTGTCTTCTTTCACCAATGAGATTCGGTTCCCAGTGTTCACCAAAAAGAGCTACTCAAAAATAGCTATTTATCTGCGAGTGAGTCATTAGTAGTTCTTTGGAAACTTGTGGTAGTTTGACCTACATTCGTATTTGGGTGAAATAACGCTTATCTTTGTTCTTGAAGGCTCATGAAGTCATTTTTCATAGCAAGTCATTATCAAAATCACTCAGGTGCTTTAGCTGAATGGTTTGGGTGAATGTCCTACTGCAAGGTGAAGTGCCATCCAGTGGGTTTTTAGGCATTTGGTTGGATGTATCTGAGCAGCACTGAGGTATCTGTACATTGCATTCATGCTACTGCTGTTGATAGCAGTAAGATCATCAATGAAGACAAGTGAGCCAGTTCCAGTGGCAACCGAACATGCCTAAGCCATAACACTACCTTTTTTCACAGGTGAGGTGGTAGGCTATGGTTTAGATCAAGAGCAGTTCCCTTTTTTCTCCATGCTTTTCCCTTTCCATTACTTGGGGACAGGATTATCTTCGTCTCATCCATCCATAATACTCTGTTGTTTTAGTGCTCTTGTGCATGAACACACAACTGGCCAAGAAACAGCAGTCCAATTACTTTTGGTCCACTAAATTATGCGGACTATTTAGGAAAACTAATAATTCTGTAATTCTACACAGTTCAAGGTTCATGGATTAAAATATTAAAATTAAAGATGTCAGTCTGCTCCCTAATGTATTTGTTTAATTTAAAATCCAATAAGCTGAAGTACAGAGCCAAAACGATAAAACTTGTTTCACAGTCCAATACTGGTATGCACTTTATTTCCAGTTTGTGTCATGATGTAATCTTTGGTGTCATATCTTCATATTTTTGTTTTCTCTTTTATCAGATCCTGTGATGTGGAATACTTTGGGACCGGACTATGTGACATGGATGCTAGTAGCAAAAAATGTATCACTTGATAGATGACTGTCTCAACATTATAGTCACAGTAGTGCGACAGGGGAGCAGTGTTGCACCAACAACTATCCACATAGCCCATGTCTATGGTTAGGCCAATATGAAAGAGCTTAGACACACCGAAATGGTTTGGAAAATCTGTGCAATTAGGAATCTGTCAAAGGTTATCTGTTGGACGTAAAGGAAAGTAGAGAGGGACAAAGGCACACAAGATTACAGAATGTTTATGAACTTTAGAAGGATCCGGAAATGTCAATGTGTGCAGCTGGTGACGACATGCTTAGTTTTGTCTGTGGTCATGGTGTGCTGGGAGCAACTGGACCACCATGTAGTCAGCCACATGAAGTCCTACTCCTACCGCTACCTTGTCAACAGCTATGACTTCATCAACACAAGCTTTGGAATTAGCCGTCTGGAGGCTGAGAGCATAAACAACTTCCCATACCTCCTCAACCACCCCAACAAGTGCAACAGCAAAAAACTGCTTCTGCTGCTGTTCATCAAATCTTCCCCTGAGAACCTGGATAGGAGGCAGGCCATCCGGGCCACCTGGGGGAATGAGACTTACACTGAGAGGGAGCTTGGGGCCACTGTTAGGGTGGTGTTTGCCCTTGGGGTTCACCCTAGTGCTGAGCGTAGGGACCATTTGCAGAAGGAGCTACTGAGGGAGGACCACATCTACAGCGACCTAGTCCAGCAGGACTTTTTGGATACCTTCCACAACCTAACCATGAAACTGCTGCTGCAATTCCGCTGGAGCCACGCCTACTGCAGCCAAGCACGCTTCCTCATGTCGGCCGACGACGACATCTTTGTCCACATGCCTAACCTGGTAAGCTACCTTCAGGGACAGGCCCGGCAAGGGGTCCGGGACCTCTGGGTGGGCCACGTGCACCGGGGTTCCCCCCCTGTCCGCCGGAACACCAGCAAGTACCACGTGCCTTATGAGCTGTACCAATGGCCCTCCTACCCGGACTACACAGCGGGGGCGGGGTACGTTGTCTCGCGGGACGTGGCTGACAAGATCTACCAGGCCACTCTTTGCCTCAAGGCCTCGTTGTATATCGATGACGTGTTCATGGGTATCTGTGCCAACTCCATGGGTGTGTACCCCCAGGAACATGTTTACTTCTCAGGGGAAGGGAAGGCTCCTTATCACCCATGCATCTACAATGAGATGATGACTTCTCACGGACACGAGACAGATGTCCGGAACATGTGGAAGGCAGTGACGGATCCGCAGATACAGAACATTTCCTCTGGCCTGGTGGGAAAGCTGTATTGCACAGCAGTGAAAGTAATGCTCCTTTGTAGACCTTACCATTTCAATACCTACTCATGCAAGGCAGCCTTTTCTTAGTTTACAGTAAAGTGCCACAGGATATCTTTGCAGTCTTTTTATTTGTATATATTTCAAGGACCTGGCCGGCGTCATGTTCAAAACACGACCAATGTCATGTTCTCAATCTTATATTTTCACAATTCCTGTCTTGGCTTGATGGGATACTGCAGTTGCACTTTGTGGTTTAGCTAATTGTGTGATGGTAAACAGACTGTACCAGTGCTCCAGTACTTGGCTGCAGTAAGGAACTTTTTGGCTGCCTGAAAGAAGTCATAAGGGAGAAATCCTTTGAATAAATTACCTCACAGTTTAACTGGGAAATTCAGTCTAGGGTTGCCAGCAGACATAACTGTTTTTATTCTGTTTTTAATTAAATTAAACTGATTAAACCTTAAATCTTAATCTTACTCATTATTTAACTATTTCTAAAACTCATTACTTTCCCACATTCTATGATTCCACATCACCTAAAGTAAAAATATCAGGCTGCTAACCAGGAGCAAACATTTCCTGCCACAGGCATTTTACAAGACATCACAAAATCTACATCTGACCACTTCCTGTTCAGTAAATCATCCCAGATGAAATATTTTAATCTTTTACAGCTCCTGTAAACAGGAATTCACTAACCTTCCACAGAGTGGTGAGGTGTTCTACTCTCTAAGCCAAGAGAAATAACCCACATTCAAACATACAGCAATTCACACTGTTTTCTAGAGGTCTTCAGTGTTCAGAGGTCTGACTTCCATAATAAAGATAATGATTGGCATTCCACTGCCACTGTTAGATGCCTGCATAGCAGTTTCCATATACCCAGTATAACCAGAACATTTTTAAAAGTGTGCACGCAACAAAACCAGAAAAATGTAAACTGTGCCTACATGATCAAAACCCCAAAAATAAAATGGGTACGATAAGAGCGCCTGCTAAATTACGTGAATCTCAAAAAGGCTAAAGACGAGTTAGGACATGGCCATGCAGCCATGGATTGAGGCATGCAACATCTGAGCAAAGGGAACACAACTTTGGATTTACTATGATTCTTTAGAGGCACTAGTGTGAAGTAACACGGTTACATGCCTCAGAGACTTAAGGCAAATAACCAGCTAATTGCTTGGTTATTTGCCTTAACTATGGTTGAATGAAATGTGCATAATGTGAGGAAGTCCACTGGCCTTTTCTTGTGTGCAAAAATCTATCCCAAGTGGTTAACACATATCACATCACTTGGTTTCTATTCACAGACTGTACAATTGATAGTACAAAAAGACATAACAGTTACATAAAATGATGTGAGGGATAGTTTTATTGCTCTTTCAAGATATAATTATCAGTGAGATCTTTGAGGAAGTGCTTCATATGAAAAGAATAATATAATAATGCAGGAAGAAGTAACCACATAGTAGTTACACAACACAAAAAAACGACATTATTAACCACTGTTTGAGTTCAGACAGCAGTAACTCTGCATCAGCTTTAATGGAGGGTAGAGGAAATGATTGTCATTCTCAGTTGACATATTCTAGAAGGGTGGAGAAAAGCAAATATGAATTCACCTTCGCCTGCTCCAAAGACTCTCCTCCGTTTCGTGCATCACCAGGATGTGACTGGATCCTCCCTGGCTTGCCTCATGCATTACTTCAATCTGAGGACAAACATGGACAGTGCTGTCAAAAAGTATTTGCCTCTTTCCCAATATCCTCTGTTATTGCATACCTGTCATGCTGAATGGTTTCAGATTTTTATTCAAAATATAATTTAAGACAAAGAGAACCACAGTAAACACCACATTCAGTGTTAAAATGCTAATTTGATTGCCCCCTTACTCAACCAACCCATTAACCAAATTCAGTTGATCATTGGATTCAATTAGAGCAGACACACCCAGGCTTCATTACTGTCAGCCCTGTTCAATCTAAACATGACTTATATAGAACCTCACCATTAATGTGAATTAGGCTACAAGGTCTCAACAAGCAGCACACCATAAAGCCATTGAATGAAATTCCAGAAGAGTTGAGCTCTAAGTCTGGAAAGGGATACAAAGCCATTTCTAAGACTCCAGCACTCCAGTGAGAGCCATTATCTCCAAATGGAGAAAACTTGGAATAGTGGTGAATCTTCCCCAGAGTGGCCAGCCTACCAAAATTCCTACGACGACGCAGTGACGCCACATCCAGGAAGTCACAAAAACACCCAGGGCAACATCAAAGGAACTGCATGCCTCTCTAGCCTCAGCTAAGGTCAGTGTTCATGATTCGACAATAAGAAAGAGACAACCCATAGGGATGCTGTGGAAGGACTTGCAGTTTATGCTGCTTAAGGTGGCACAAGCAGTTATTACATTCGGGGGGGCAATCACTTTTTTTACACAGGGCCATGTTCATACAGATACACATTAAAGCCATCATCGACAGGTATAGAAAGTGTCACATTCTGTAAATAAATAAAGAATATAATGCAGGGCTGCCCAATCCTGTTCCTGGAGAGACACCAGCCAGTAGATTTTCTATCCAACACTAACACCTGGAAGAAGCTACATCTGTCTATTTACATTATGAGAGAGAGAAGATGAAACGCTAGATAAATACATTTTTGTTTGCATAATAATTTCCATAGAGTCTGAATTTACACTTTTGGCAAGTTTGAGATGTGTCACGCAGAATAGTGGATGTCAGTTGAGCAATACGTTTGCGCACCGCACAGAAGCTTGATTCAGTTCAGACACAATTGTCTTCATACTTGCAAACCTCCGGGGGGCTCGATTAAAGGTGCCGCAAACTAACTTGGAAGGTGGTATCTTGAGCTATTGATAACAGCACGTTTACACTGCATAATAATTGATCATCTCAAGTTCTTTTAAATGTAAAAAAAAGCCCCTAGTCACAACTGTGGTGGCAAAGAAAACCAATAGGGTGGTAGCTCTCCAACAGTACACTATGGCCCCCTTATAAATATCACCCTCTTGCTCAGAGTGCTAACGGCTGTTCTTGAGACACTATTAACTATTAACTATTGAGACACATGACACCTCATAAACAAGATGACAGATTGTTCTTAGTTGTAGTAGAATAGGTTGTGTACACACTGAAATACATTTTGCATACATTTAAACGTAACAACAACCATCGTTTCGGGAGTAATTGTCTCTGAACAGCTGTCCCCAGATCTTACCTTCAGACTCCCTTTGACTTTGCGGTTTAAGTTTTTCTTTTTGGCAAGTTCAGTCTCTGGGGGCTGCTTTGTGGCAGTGGAGTTCTCCGAGAGCCTTCGACTGGAGACTGGACAGTGTTACAGGACAGTGATGGAAAGAGGAAGACAGAGGAATTTATCTGATACAAAAGCTGATTGTTTGTCATAGCAACATTTAGCGATCCCAGTTGAAACTATTATTTTTCTCTGTGTGGAATAAGAACAGGAGGCCCTGGCCAAAATCTATTTCCTTATAGTATAGTATTATAGTGAATACATTAGGTTTTCTTTACCAGGATCAGGATGTAATGTTTTAACACATGCTCAGTCTCTACCTAGAAAATTACTTACCTCCTGAGATGTGCATTACCGACATTACGAATTCAGGGGGTCCACTCCGGCTAGACACTCAAAGTTTTGTTGCTTTTTTCGACACATCCGCTCTACTTCCATGGCCTAGTATTAAGGTCAAGTTTACGTTAGGCCAGAGTGGGTCGAGACTTACCTGAGGCCGGGCCGGTGGTCCTGGGCGTTTTTGGGGGTGCAGGCCGTTTGGGGGATGACTCGGGCCGGGGCGCCACAGGCTGTACCGGCCGGGTCTGTTTAGCAGAAAGCTTCTTCAGACTGACCTGACGCTTCTCAAACATCTCCTTTACGTCCTCTAGCCTCTTTAGTGCCTTCTGCACGTCTGCCTGGTGGAAAGCACAACCAGGGTCAGCAAACAGGACTACTGTTCATCTGTAGGCTAAAATAGAATTCTGCAGTCGAGTTACCTTGACTTCAGCGGTGAGGACAAGCTCATACTGGTTGTGGATGTTCTTGAGGTCGCTCAGTTGGTTCTCTTTAGCTGACTCCAGGAACTTCTCAATGTCCTGCAGGGCTGCCTCAGCCCCTTCCTGGGACTGACACTTATCTACTGATTGAGAGGCCAGAATGTACACCCCCGACTCACACCACTGGTTCACCTGCAACCAGTACAATCACATGAATGAATAGCCATGATAGCCATGAATAGTATGATACATAAAGACTAGGTTCCATATCTATACTAGAAAGGCACTAGTGAGTCTACACACCCAATGTGCAGTCTTCCCATTTTGATGCCTTAAAACTGAATCTATACAGTTTCTCCTATACAGCCTACCCTTGTTTTATAAAAAATGATATAATAGTTTAAATGATACACAATCAGGATGTCTTGATTATTTTGGTCCTCACACCCCAGAGTTAATAAGTTGAAACCTTCAAACTGGAAGGTGTTACTGTGAGGTTTTAAATAAGAAAATTTGTTTATGAAACACACTAGCGTAAATTTTGGAATAATCTCTTTAAATTCAGTCTGGCTTTTTAACCAGACATTTTGATGAGTAAAAACTAAGTTATCACAAAAACATGATCCTGATAACTAATAGGCGATAAACCAACAGCATAATGTTATCCCCATAACAGGCTTGATTTGCTTGTGCATAATTAGACAGAAGTGAGCCTATTGCTGAACAAGAGTCAGGAGTATCCAACCTTTTTGTACATGACTACTGACAAAACCACAAGCTACTTTCAATTCGGCACACGCTTATCTATTATTACAACCATAGAGCAAAATGTGTGAAATAGGAGTAAATCTAACTGATGAAATCACATCCGAATAAAAAAAGGTCTGGCTGGAATTTTTTTTCTTTTTTTTGCATTAACAGTCCTTTAATAGCAAATCTAACCAATGAATTGTGCTTCTAGGGAAACAGAAATGTGAACACTGTGAAGCTGTAGCCTATTGCTGCAGTCATAGTATACAAATAACACAAGATGTACTTACTCAAAAAGTAGAACCAGTATTATGTACTTCTGCAAGGACTGCTGTGCTTTTGATAAGGTTTGGGGGAAACTGATAAGTGGACCGACTCCAATAAGCTGTTACATTGGCGCTTGCCTAAAGCAGCTCATTTGCGCAAGTGCAATAAAAATGTGATTGTTTAATTTTCTTTGATCCATGCATTTTTGATCCGCAGATACAGTGGTTTGATGCACTGACAATTTTGCAGGTTTTCCTACTTACAAAGCATGTAGAAGTCTGTATTTTTATCATAGGTACACTTCAACTGTGAGAGACGGAATCTAAAATCTCATTTTATGATTTTTAAATAATTAATTTGCATTTTATTGCATGACATAAGTATTTGATCACCTACCAAACAGTAAGAATTCAGGCTCTCACAGACCTGTTAGTTTTTCTTTAAGAAGCCCTCCTGTTCTCCACTCATTACCTGAATTAACTGCACCTGTTTGAACTCGTTACCTGCATAAAAGACACCTGTCCACACACTCAATCAAACAGACTCCAACCTCTCCACAATGGCCCGAGAGATGGGTAAGGACATTAGGGATACAATTGTAGACCTGCACAAGGCTGGGATGGGCTACAGGACAATAGGCAAGCAGCTTGGTGAGAAGGCAACAACTGTTGGCGCAATTATTAGAAAATGGAAGAAGTTCAAGATGACGGTCAATCTCACCTCGTGGGGCATCAATGGTCATGAGGAAGGTGAGGGATCAGCCCAGAACTACACGGAAGGACCAGCTCAATGACCTGAAGAGAGCTGGGACCACAGTCTCAAAGAAAACCATTAGTAACACACTACGCTGTCATGGATTAAAATCCTGCAGTGCACGCAAGGTCCCCCTGCTAAAGCCAGCGCATGTCCAGGCCCGGTCTGAAGTTTGCCAATGACCATCTGGATGATCCAGAGGAGCAATGGGAGAAGGTCATGTGGTCTGATGAGACAAAAAGAGAACTTTTTGGTCTAAACACTCGACGTGTTTGGAGGAAGAAGGATGAGTACAACCCCAAGAACACCATCCCAACTGTGAAGCATGGAGGTGGAAACATCATTCTTTGGGGTTGCTTATCTGCAAAGGGGACAGGACGACTGCACCGTATTGAGGGGAGGATGGATGGGGCCATGTATCGCAAGATCTTGGCCAACAACCTCCTTCCCTCAATAAGAGCATTGAAGATGGGACGGGCTGGGTCTTCAAACATGACAATGACCCAAAACACACAGCCAGGGCAACTAAAGAGTGGCTCCGTAAGAACCATCTCAAGGTCCTGAAGTGGCCTAGCCAGTCTCCAGACCTGAACCTAATAGAAAATCTTTGGAGGGAACTGAAAGTCTGTATTGCCCAGTGACAGCCCCGAAACCTGAAGGATCTGGAGAAAGTCTGTATGGAGGAGTGGGCCAAAATCCCTGCTGCAGTGTGTGCAAACCTGGTCAAGAACTACAGGAAACATATGATCTCTGTAATTGCAAACAAAGGTTTCTATACCATATATTAAGTTCTGCTTTTCTGATGTATCAAATACGTATGTCATGCAATAAAATGCAAATTAATTACTTAAATCATACAATGTGATTTTCCGGATTTTTGTTTTAGATTCCGTCACTCACAGTTGAAGAGTACCTATGATAAAAATTACAGACTTCTACATGCTTTGTAAGTGGGAAAGCCTGTTTGAAGAGTAGATAGAAAAATGAAGCACTTGTATATTAATTGAGTGTTAATTGATGAAACATTTAACAAGGGCTCATATTATTTTCTTAGCATAATGGCAGGACCTAATATCATTGTATAACCATACTGTATAAAAATGTGTGTCTAAGGTTTGGAAGTCGGTTGTTCTGCAGACCAACATGGATTGGTTGCTCTGCAGAGCAACATGGCTTTATGACATCAATAGAATATTTTATAGGTCATTCTGAGGTCACTCAGCCCCCCAACATGCTCCAAATTCACCCAAAATGTTTCATTTGTGCTCGGTTTGTGTTGTGTGACATCCAGTTATTCTCACAAACACAATCCAGTTATTCTCCAGTTACTCAGTGCTCATTCCTGTTACCCAACATTCCTGTTATTTAATTGTTTTTCTTATTTTTCAATTAGGTTTGGTCCATCTTTTAAACAATTGTATGTTAAATCACATTATATAAATGAAAATGTCCAAATTGGGCCCAATTAGCTATTTTCCCACCCCGGTGTAATGTGACTTGTTAGTGTTACATGGTCTCAGATGTGAATGGGGAGAAGGTGTGTTAAATTTGGTGTTGTCGCTCTTACACTCCCTCATACTGGTAACTGGAAGTTCAACATGGCACCTCATGGCAAAGAACTCTCTGAGGATCTAAAAAAAATAATTGTTACTCTACATAAACATGGCCTAGGCTATAAGAAGATCCCCAAGACCCTGAAACTGAGCTGCAGCATGGTGGCCAAGACCATACAGCAGTTTAACAGGACAGGTTCCACACAGAACAGGCCTCGCCATGGTCGACCAAAGAAGTTGAGTTCACATGCTCAGCTTCGTATCCAGAGGTTGTCTTGGGGAAATAGACGTATGAGTGTTGCCAGCATTGATTCAGAGGTTGAAGGGGTGGGGGGTCAGCCTGTCAGTGCTCAGATCATACGCCACACACTGCATCTAATTGGTCTGCATGGTGGTCATCCCAGAAGGAAGCCTCTTATAAAGATGATGCACAAGAAAGCTCACAAACACTTTGCTGAAGACAAGCAGAATAAGGCCATGGATTACTGGAACCATGTCCTTTGGTCTGATGAGACCAAGATAAACTTATTTGGTTCAGATGGTGTCAAGCATGTGTGGCGGCAACCAGGTGAGGAGTACAAAGACAAATGTGTCTTGCCTACAGTCAAGCATGGTAGTGGGAGTGTCATGGTCTGGGGCTGCATGAGTGCTGCCGGAACTGGGGATTTACAGTTAATTGAGAGAAATATGAATGCCAACATGTACTGTGACATAATGAAGCAGAGCATGACCCCCTCCCTTCAGAGACTGGGCCGCAGGGCTGTATTCCAACAGGGCTGTATTCCAACCTCAAACACACCTCCAAGACGACCACTGCCTTGCTAAAGAAGCTGAGGGTAAAGGTGATGGACTGGCCAAGCCTGTCTCCAGACATAAACCCTATTGAGCATCTGTGGGGAATCCTCAAATGGAAGGTGGAGGAGCGCAAGGTCTATAACATCGAGAAGTGGAAGAGGATTCCAGTTGCAACCTGTGAAGCTCTGGTGAACTCCTTGCCCAAGAGGGTTAAGGCAGTGTTGGAAAATAATGGTGGCCACACAAAATATTGACACTTTGTGCCCAATTTAGACATTTTCACTTAGGGGTGTACTTACTTTTGTTGCCAGCGGTTTAGACACGGCTGCGTGTTGTGTTATTTTGAAGGGACAGCAAATGTACGCTGTTATACAAGCTGTACACTCACTTCTTTGCATTAGCAAATTGTAATTTCTTCAGTGTTGTCACATGAAAAGATATAATCAAATATTTACCGAAATGTGAGGTGTATATGTGTGTGAGTCAGGGCATCAGGATGCGCAAAAAGAGAAACTTCTATGCTGTTCAAATAAATAAATGAATCATCATTTTCATCTTCCTAGGTTGCTGCTCTGGGAAAAAATAGGAAGAAGTGCCAGGTCTGCAAAGCTTTTTCCGGTTTCCGTTTGTAAACATTGTTTAAAAATGAAATGTTGTTTATGACTCATTTGGATTTTAATTGAAAGGGTAAAATTGACCTGGAACAGAAGAGATGATTTGTCTGTATTAATCAACATGCCCTCATGACAGAAAATATATATTTTTTAAAACGAAATTGTGTAGTTTTTGCCAAAGCTGCCAAACTTTAGAAAATATTGTTTTCATGAAAAACGAATGAATTATCATGAACCATGATCTGAAATGGGTGATCAAACCTGATTATGCAAAATACTGATTAAACTGATATTAATTGAGCTAAAGATAATTTTTATGGAGAAAAATATTTGTTTTAAATACTTTTGGGTATGTGCCGGGTCAATTTAACCCTGGAAAAACATTATTACTGCTCCTTAACTTTACCCATTGTTTCTTATAAAGCATGAATGTATAAATTATTTTTGCAAATGATAGCACAAACTACCAAAAATGATGGGAAAAAGGGAGGCTCTCATATACCAGCTATATGACACCATAGTTGTCTACAGGGGGAAAATGTAAATGCATTCCCCAGCTAAGCAGGGTTGGACCCTGAACAGAAACGTAGATTCTGCCTAAAGAGATGCTGGAGGTGAAAGTGCAATTTTATGTGCAAAGGCTATGTGCGACTGTAACCATGCATAAGAGCTCTCCAGGAAGACTGTATATTTTCTTTCGGAAGGAAACATAGAAAAGCCTCTGTAATCCACCTCACCTTGTCGATACCCATATGTATTTGTAGCGATTTGGACAAGATGTCGTGTTTCTTCCTGGCCTCATTGGCAAAGTTGTCACAGATGCGTCGTAGTTCCACACACTTGGGCCGGATAGAGTCCACAGCATAGTGGTTACTCTGAATCAGCTGGTCTCCATGTAGGGCATGGAGCTGGGCTTTCTCTAGTGACTCCTGACACCCACGCAAACACACACACACGCGCGCACACACACACGCGGCGCACACAGAAAAACAACCCAAGAAAGAGAACCATTCATCACATATGACCAACACACTGGGCCGCATCCATGTTAGGCTCACACTCAAAGACTGACAGTCATGTGCTCTGTGAAAATATATCACAGATGTTTCTTATAGACAGGTCCCAGTGCAACATCTCATGCAACGTTTGGTATTGGGACTGGGCTGACCCGGGCCTTCTCTTCTAAGGTCTTGAGGTCCTTCAGTAACATCTCCACCCGGACGACACAGTCCCCAATGTCAGACAGGACCGGCAGAGCCTCCATCAGGCTGTCCAAGGACACTTTCACCTAGAGAGATCGAACAGAAAAAACCACGTCACGTGTTTTGACCATTTATTCAAATACAACATTACACATTAGATCTTTGCGTTAGGTACTGTCCTTCCATGACAATTCACTGCCAGGGCGAGCGTCGTCACAGAGGTAGTGAAAGTATAGACAGGCAGCATGTTAAACTTTACACAGCCCCTTTGTAGAGAGGAAAACCAAATTGGAACGGCACGCAGGAAATACCAACATGTGCTAGGAAAGAGCTGCAGTGGCAAACATTTATAGACATTTTTGTGTCAAAAAAGCATGCAAGTATGAGTTTAAGACTAAGTGTTTCAACAAGGTGTTACATTATAACATTTACTTCTAATCACTATCTCTTTAGAAATAGCCAGGCTTTGTTCTCTCTTAGTGTAATTCATTTAAACCTACTGAACACTGCAGTTGGAAATCGGAACTCTATTACAGAAAGCCCTCCAAAATGTATTTTAAATATGTCATGCTTGAAATACATTTAAAAATGCATTGGAAACCCAAGTCATGCTTGTCAATTTATATGCATCCCAAAGGGATTTTACTATTCTTTCAGTATAGGAACATACACACCTCTCGGAAGTCATGCTCAAAATGTCGTAACTGTAGGCACTGCTCTAGTTTGAGGTGATGTTTACACCAAAACTGTTCAAACGCATTTTCTGTCTCGTCCAGCTGAGCCAACAATCTGAAACACAACATGGACAAATGACATCATTACGCAGAATCTCCCCCTCTTTATCCAGCACTCAATTCCACTTTCAGTGAAAAAAAGTCATTTCAATAAACTATGCACTTAAATATATGCTTTTATTAGAAGGTCCTGTAGGCCCCAGCCACCAACCTTTCCACAGTGGTCTGGTTTTCCATCTCATCTGGGTTAAGTTTGTGGTTCTCCGACTTGGCGGCCTGCTCTTTGATACAGCCCAGTAGAGTGGTTCCCTGTGTCATCGCTAATTTCAGTTCATCCTGTCAAAATGGGGGGTCATGAGATATGGTCTGCTTCTGATCAGCAGTCTGGTTTGGGAGTAGAGAACTGTGCTTGTTATCGAAGCCTACACCACTGATGATTATGGTTGTGGTTTAAACTAATAAGCCAAAGGCTGATAGAAGCCATTCCCCTGTTGATATTGATTCATAGTAATGGATAAATGTCTCAACTTGAATGTAACATGTTTTAACATAGACATCACTAGGCAAGGCAAGGCAAATGTATTTGTACAGCACAATTTCATACACGTGGCAGACTCAATACGCTTCACATAAAAACGTTACAAAATAAAACAGGATATAAAAAAGTACATAAAAGATATTTCAATAAAATAATAAAATAAAAACATTTATTTTATCACACTGCTAAAAATATATGACAAACAATATGTCTCTCTCAGAGTATATGCAAGGTTTGTAGCCTAGCAGAAAGGAATGGTGAACATTAAAGTTTTTAGTCTGGATTTCAAAGAAAGTCTCAAATCTTCTGGAAGTTTATTCCAGCAATTTCCTGCATAGTTGCAAAATGCTGCTTCTCCAGGTTTTGTTTTGACTCTGGGAATAGTTAACAGACCGGTCCCTGATGACCTGAGGGGTTTAGAGGGTTCATATTGTAAAAGAATTTCAGTGATTTATTTGGGCCCTACACCATTTAGTGATTAATAGGTGAGCAGCAATATTTTGAAATCAATTCTCTTACACACTGGGAACCAATGCAGAGATTTGGGAATTGGTGTAATGTGTTAATTATTTTAGTCTTTGTTAGAACTCTAGCAGCAGCATTTTGTCCATGCAGTAGCTCCCTAAGAATTTTTTTAGGGAGACCTGAAAAGAGACCATTACAATAATCTAACCTACTAGTGATAAATGTTTAGTCAAACGTTAGATGCTCAATTTCTCACCTAAAAAAGGGAAAATGCAACTGGTATGACAAGTAATAATTTTGGGTGAAAGGTATACGCTCATTCAGTTAATTTATGTTTACTTAACGTTTACGATAAATGTTATCCATAGTCATTTGTTTATGGATGAAAGGATAATGTTTAAGCAGGATACAATGTTTATGTATGGAGTCAGAATATTAAGAGAAAATTATCTGAAAAGTGAGCATTTAAGCAAATGAGGATGGTTCATAATGGAGACATTGTGTTTTTCCTTTTTCTTTTCTTTCATGTTAATCAAGCTAACTAATTAACTAACCTAACCATGCAAATACTGAAAAGTAACTGGTTTTAGAAGAAAATCACTGAAACAGAAAAACCCTAAATAATTTCACAATAAAAGCATGAGCAAGTTTTTCTAAGTCTTGTTTGGACACAAGTCTTCTAAATCTTGCTACGGTTTTCATGTGATAATAAGCTGACAGTAATAAGTACTGACTTGATGTAGCTGTTGAAATTTAGACCTGAATCCATAATAACACCAAGATTTCTAACATGGTTTTTAGTTTTGAAAGACATGGAGTAAAGGTGTGATGTAACATTTAGCCTTTCTTTGACACTGAAGATAATTATCTCAGTTTTGTCTTTACTTTCTGGTGCTTCCAGTCATAGACCTGCTCAATGCCCTGGCACAGCATATCCATAGGACGAAAGTCATTTGGTGATAGAGCTATATAGATGAGTGTCGTCTGCATAATTATAGTAAGTGATATTGTTGTTATGTATAGTTTGGCCTAGTGGCAGCAATGAGTTTGAATATAGATGGCCCTAGAATTGAACCTTGGGGGACTCCACACATCAAGTTTGTTAGCTCAGATACATTGTTGCCAATGGAAACAAAGTAGTTCCTGTCTAGTAAATGTGACTTGAACCACCTTAAGACTGTGCCAGTAAACCCAACCCGATTTTCCAGCCTGTCCATAAGTATTCAATCAATCCATCAATCAAATGTATTTATAAAGCCCTTTTTACAACAGCAGTTGTCACAAAGGGCTTTACAGAAACACCCGGCCTTAAACCCCAAGGAGCAAACAACAGTAGTGTTGGATTTTATAAGTATTGAGTGATCAACAGTGTCGAATGCAGCACTAAGATCCAGTAACATCAGAATTTGGATGATCCAGATGGATTAGTCCACTAATTATCCTCCCAAAAGAGGCAGTAATTCTCAAACAAACCCCCATGCACATGTTCATGTGTTGCTTACCAAACTCTGAGGGTGACTTCGGGACAAATTCCTGACTTCATTATCCACTTTTATTTAATAACACAAGCATGATATTCTAATGGACAAATCCCTCCAATAGTTTAAGAAGAAACAAACAATTTAACATTTAATTTAAGAATTTTATGTATATGCGTCTCAAAATCTGATTTGAACAAATGGCTATCATATCATTAGGCACGCCTATCCATTCTTTTGTGTGAAAATGCACAAGCTCAAGAATAATGTGGTATCTTACAGGATTCCATAATGTAGTAGAGGTTACATCATTGCACATATTCCCTTGAAGGGGCAACTGGAGAATGTAATTAGCACCCATACCTTTAATAATTTTTTACTTCAATAATTTCCCTTTAGCTTTGGAACACTTGTGCAAATGGCGGAGGTCCATTTGAACATGCAAATGAAGGACCGAGGGTGAAATGGAGGCCATTTTGGATTTAGTAAGAAAATGTAGTCAGGACTGCCTCAACGGTGCTGCTTGTGCGCTCATATGTTGGGACAAGTGTAATCTTTTCTGCTCTATCCATTTCTGTAATTTTATTACACTAGTGTATGTGAATTCAACTACTACCGTACTGTCAAACAGTAACACAGGTGTTAATGATGCTAACCAAGAGTCAAAGTGAACCTTGGTAGCAAGCCATGGTTTATTAATGCTGAAGCAGAGCCACACCTTGAGTTTGTCGTGCTTCTCAGTGTGAGTACTGAGCAGGCCTTTGGTACACAGCACGTCATTGGGCAGCTCTGTCTCAGCCAGATCGGCACCAAACTTTTGCAGCATTTGGGCAGTGGTCTTAACCGTCACAGCAAAGTTTTCAATGGCCTGAAACAAACAAAATAAACACAGACCCGTTGGTATTGGCTCCGTAAATTCCAAATATACTGTAGGTTTATGGCCATTGTAATGGTAACTGACTGTCCGGTGGTGGATCCATTGGCTGTGGCAGTACTCCAGATTCCCACCAAGCTCGCATGTTAGCTGGCCCTTATCAATGTAGCTGTGTAAGTCGGACAGGGAGTTAAGCATCACAATCTGTAGGGAGACATATTCAAAGACATCACTGCATGTTATGGATGTAGGTCAATGTGATCTGTGTTTTTATAAGTGACTGGTTGTAATTCAGGAGAATTGTTGCCTGGGTAGCAATACATAACTTCTTGCTCAGGCCAAATGCTATACCACACTTAGTTTGGAGCCTGGATGGTGTTACTGTACCTCCAACATTATTTTACAGATTGGAAAATCAACAGAGGAATTGATTGGTCCCATTTGTCTGGTTGCAAATACTGATAGGTTGGCTGGGAGCCAGAACTCACCTACGTAAAGCAGGTTTTTAAAATGTGTAGGTATTGGCTTAGGTTCTCTGGTTAGAGAAGATCCAATCTGCTAATGACTATGTTTTAGTCAAAACACCACATTTTTATGTCATTAAACAACTGCAATGGAAGGAGTCTCAGACTGAAAAACAAGTAATAATGCAGTAGTTTGAGTCATCAGGCAACAAGAATTGGTCTTTAACCAAAATTCATGACCAAAGTAAGGGAAATACAGTACATGTAAATAAATACTGCCACATTCTACACAGCTCTACATATGCAAAACATGCAGTGAGGACTCATGGTTCAAACAGTTCATTTAGAGATAAACACCACATTCATGCAACACAGGAATTTAGGGCAATATCCAGACACAGGAGAGGTTTCAAAGATGTAAGACTTGGAAAAGGGTGAGTGGTTGCAAAGCATGCTTACCGGTACCTTCATTTTAAAGTCATCACGGTGTAGCTTAATACCAATGTCAGCGATGGCCCTATGGATGAAACGTGAAGGCCTCAGCACCAAGACGAGCTGGAGGTTCCCTGGAAATGCTCCCTAGTGGACACAGGTTCAAATCAAAATTTAATAGCATCTCTTAGCTTTGTCTAAAAGGGTGTCAGATTCAATATTGTTATGATATACTTGAATATCAAAACAAAGTACCAATTTGAAAGCAAAAAGTAGTACTGGGATTTGCATCTGACTGTGATATTTTGCACACACCTTTTCTAAAACCAATTTGGCCTAACATCGTTAATTCTTATGCTGCTGGCATTAACTCACTAGTACTCACTAGCACCAGCTCTGTGGAATGCTCTCCCTGTTCATCTAAGGGCCCCACAGACTGTGGACTCTTTTAAAAAGGGCCTGAAAACCCATCTTTTTAGAAAAGCCTTTTTTGTTTAATTGTGTTATTTTAATGTCGCTGTTCTATGCTTTTAGGCTAATGCATTGTAGCACTTTGAGGTCATTTAATTGATATAAAGTGCATTATAAATAAAATGTATTATTATTATTATAGTAGTATGCTGTAAAAAGCCGATTCTGGTAAAGTAAATGATTTTGTTTCTGGGCAGTGGATGGAGTCATGGAAAAAGCCAGATCGGTTTTGAAAACTGTGATGTGGAACTTAGCGACTGAAATGTGTGGTAAAAGTGTTGTAATCTGTTGCGAAAATCTCGGTCAGACAGAAAATGTTCTACAGCCAGACAGATATTAAACAAGAAAACAGCTATACAGGACATTTAACAAGTTATACTAGCACACCTATAAAATAAATATATTTGTGCTAAAATATAATATTTTGGGCTTTGATTGAATTCCACGTATGCAATTACAATAGTTGATAATGTTTCAATTGTATATACATTGCTATGTTTTGAATACACTAATGTATGTGAATGCAACTAATAGCATATTGCCAAACAGGAACACAGATGTTAAAGATACTTTCCATTGGGTTGTGTAATTTTGCCCCTATGTGTAACACAAAACTGAACGTTTGGCACAAAACTGAACGCTTTCTTGAGTTTGAAAAATGTTCATACCTCTTTTTTAATGAAGGTATCTGAATACTATTTTTAATATGACATTTTTATGTATAGATATTCAAACAGTTTTAGGGAAATTTTGACAGCCCTGGCTAGCATTCCAACAGACAAGGAAATCCCAGCTGACAATGCCACTCCCCACCACAGGGAACTTCTTAAATCCCTGTGGTAGAACCCAAACAGGCTGGAGCACCAGGCAACAGACAATAACCCAGTCTCTGAAGTGAAAGATGTACATTCATACCGCTATCCGAGTCAGCGAGGCCTTCACTGAGCTCCATTTGTCCCGCCTGCGGTCGATGATAATAACAAAACCAATGCTGGCAGCATCCAAGCTACACAAAAGAGAGTTGGAAATAATCATGTGGTACATGAAACTATCCCAGCATGCAAACTTGTGCACATGCAGACATATACAGTGGATATTAAAAGTCTACACAACCCTGTTAAAACGCTGGGTTCTTGTGATGTAAAAGTGTAAAACTTTGTCCACCTTTAATGTGACATATAACGTGAACAGTTCAATTGAAAAACAAACAGAAATCTTTGAGGGAATTATTTTAATCAAAACTCACAATTACCTGGTTGCATAAGTGTGCACACCCTTAAACTAATACTTTGTTGAAGCACCTTTTGATTTTATTACAGCACTCAGTCTTTTTGGGTAGGAGTCTATTAATATCTTGACGTGGCAATATTTGACCACTCTTCTTTGCAAAAGTGCTCCAAATCGGTCAGATTGCGAGGACATCTCCTGTGCACAGCCCTCTTCAGATCACCCCACAGATGTTCAGTTGGATTCAGGTCTGGGCTCTGGCGGGGCCATTCCAAAACTTTAATATTCTTCTATTGAAGCCATGACTTCCTCTTCATCTTCAGCTTTCTAATGGACGCCTGAAGGTTTTGTGCCAAAATTGCCTGGTATTTGGGACTGTTCATAATTTCCTCCATTCTTTTCGTGATGTGCAGTGTTGTATATTCCAAAAGGTTCAACCTTGGTTTCAGCAGACCATAACACATTTTCCCACATACTGTTGGGAGACTTGATGTTTGTTTTTGCACACTTCATCCGGGCTTGGATGTTTTTCTTTGTAAGAAAAGGCTGTCTTGCCACTCTACCCCATAGCCCATTCATATGAAGAATACAGGAGATGGTTGTCACATGTAACACACAGCCAGTACTTGCCAGAAATTCCTGCAGTTCCTTTAATGTTGCTGGAAGCCTCCCTGACCAGAGGGACATCCAGTTCTTGGTAATGTCTCTGTTGTGCCATATTTTCTCCACTTGATGATGACTGTCTTCATTGTGTTCCATGGTATATCCAATGCTTTGGAAATTATTTTGTACCCTTCTCCTGACTGATATCTTTCAACAATGAGATCCCCCTGATGCTTTGGAAGCTCTCTGCGGACCATGGCTTTTGCTCTGAGATGCAACTAAGAAAATGTCAGGAAAATCCTGCTAGAACAGCTAAACTTTATTTATGATTAAACAGTCACTTTAAATGATGGCAGGTGTGTAATGACTTCTATTTAACATGAGTTTGAATGTGATTGGTTAATTCTGAACAGAGCCACATCCCCAGTTATAAGATGGTGTGCACACTTACGCAACCAGGTTATTGTAAGGTTTTAATTTTTCATTTTTCTCCCTCAAAGATTTCAGTTTGTTTTTCAATTGAATTGTTCACATTATAAGTCACATTAAAAGTGGAAAACTTCTGACATAATTTATCTTTGTCTAATTCTTTTACAACACAAAAACCTGGCATTTTCACAAGGCTGTGTTGACTTTTTATATCCACTGTAGGACAAGACTGCTTTGCTCTTTCTTGGTACTCTTGGTCTTCTTGGAGACCAATAAGATTACTCGCCACATCAAGTCACCACCAGACTCCTAACAAAACAGCTGCACTATACTGCACTCAAATCTCTGCTCATCTTGCTGCTTTAAGATAAATACAACAACTGTATATCTGTGAATCTACTATATTCCCCTGTATATTATATACTCACCCCTCATATCTCATAATCCTGTGTGAACCACCACATTGTATATAATTGTATTTCATAAAGCCACCGCATCCATGCTTTATGGTTGGTATGAGGTTCTTCTGATCAAAGGCTGTGTTGTTGTTTTTGCAAAATGATCTGGTTTTACAGCAAACAACTCCACCTTTGACTCATCTGTCCAGAGCACATGGTTCCAGTAGTTTTGTATTTACCAAGATATTGTCTTGAAAACAATAGTCATGTCTTGATATTAGTTTTTGAGAGCAAAGGCTTATTCCTTCCTGACGTCCATGTAGACCACGTTTGTCAATGTGACGGTGAGGTGACAGACAGCTCCATCATCTCCATCATCTCTTCCCGGATTCCCGTTGTACATGAACTCACCCCGGACTCCTTCATTTGTCTTGTCTCCAATTTTCGCTCACACCAGGTCCCAATCAAGTCATTAGTGAGTGTTTTCGTTTTGGTGTATACCTATTGTTTAAGAGTTCGGTGCTCTGTGTTCTTTTCTATTAAAACGATTCAGAGGCATCAATAGTCTATTAGCCAACTGCATATAAATGCCCATGGATTTAGAATGGGATGTCCAGCTATCAGAATTAGAGTTTTATTGCAAAGTAAGGTTCACAAAGAATAAGTAATTTGTTCTGGCCGTTGGTGCAACAATTTATACAAAAGGAATATATATATATATATATATATCTCAAGAACAGAGGACTGTGCATTAATACATTTCAAAAAAATAACTAAAGTACAGTGAGGAAAAATATATATTGATCCCCTGCTGATTTTGTACATTTGCCCATTGACGAATGTTATACTTTTAATGGTAGATTTATTTGAACAGTGAGAGACAGAATAACAACAGCAAAATCCAGAAAAACACATGTAAAAAATGTATGAATTGATTTACATTTTAATGAGTGAAATAAGAATTTGACCCCTCTGCAAAAAATGACTTAGTACTTGGTGGCAAAACCCTTGTTGGCAGTCACAGAGGTCAGATGTTTCTTGTAGTTTGACACCAGGTTTGCACACATCGCAGGAGGGATTTTGTCCCACTCCTCTTTGCAGATCTTCTCCAAGTCATTAAGGTTTCGAGGCTGACGTTTGGCAACTCCAACCTTCAGTTCTCTCCACAGATTTTCTATGGGATTAAGGTCTGGAGACTGACTAGGACACTCCAGGACCTTAATGTGCTTCTTCTTGAGCCACTCCTTTGTTGCTTTGCCTGGGGTGTTTTGGGTAATTGTCATGCTGGAATACCCATCTACGACACATTTTCAATGCCCTGTCTGAGGGAAAGAGGTTCTCACCCAAGATTTGACGGTACATGGCCCCGTCCATTGTCCCTTTGATGCGGAGAAGTTGTCCTGTCCCCATAGCAGAAAAACACCCCCAAAGCATAATATTTCCATCTCCATGTTTGACAGTGGGGATGGTGTTCTTGGGGTCATAGGCAGCATTCCTCCTCCTCCAAACACGGCAAGTTGAGTTGATGCCAAAGAGCTTTGGTCTCATCTGACCACAACAATTTCATCCAGTTCTCCTCTAAATCCTTCAGATGTTCATTAGCAAACTTCAGACGGGCCTGTACATGTGCTTTCTTGAGCAGAGGGACCTTGCGGGCGCTGCAGGATTTCAGTCCTTCACGGCGTAGTGTGTTACCAATCGTTTTCTTGGTGACTATGGTCCCAGCTGCCTTGAGATCATTAACAAGATCCTCCTGTGTAGTTCTGGGCAGATTCCTCACCGTTCTCATGATCATTGCAACTCCACGAGGTGAGACCTTGCATGGAGCCCCAGACTGAGGGAGACAGTTCTTTTGTGTTTCTTCCATTTGCATATAATAGCACCAACTGTTGTCAGCTTCTATAGCTCATTCCAGCCGTGTGTAGGTCTACAATCATGTCCCTGACATCCTCAGACAGCTCTTTGGTCATGGCCAAGGTGGAGAGTTTGGAATCTGATTGATTGATTGCTTCTGTGGACAGGTGTCTTTTATACAGGTAACAAACTCTCAGCTCGTTACCTGTATAAAAGACACCTAGGAGCCAGAAATATTTTTGATTGAGAGGGGATCAAATACATATTTCACTAATTACAATGCAAATCATTTTTGACATGCGTTTTTCTTTGTTCAAATAAACCTACCATTAAAATTATAGACTGATAATTTCTTTGTCAGTGGGCAAATGTACAAAATCAGCAGGGGATCAAAAATAAGAATCCCTCGCTGTATATGTAAGGTTGAGGGTTGTGTGTGTATATTTGAGGGTCTTTCTCCTGAAGTCCACTATCATCTCTACTGTCCTATGAGGTGTTAAGCTCCAAGTTGTTCTGACTGCACCAGGACACCAGATGGTCAATCTCCCTGTAGGCGGACTGGTCTCCTTTAGAAATAAGTCAGATGAGGGTGGTGTCAACCGCAAAGGAGCTTGACAGAGTGGTGACTGGAGTTGCTGCTGTTGGTGTAGAGTGACCTTTGTAATGAGGGGTGGGGTTTAGGCACTGCATCCCTGCTATAATATCCCTCTCTGTGTAGTTGCCAAAGGACTGTTCTTGCTGACAGTCTAATCACATCCTGCACTGACATTCTCAGTCACTTCTGAGCAGAGTTCACTTTTGTATCACAGTCATTGTATGTGCGCATTCAACCAAAACTTCCGACCCTGTTTACTGATGTCTATACCATACACTCACCTAAAGGATTATTAGGAACACCTGTTCAATTTCTCATGCAATGCAATTATCTAATCAACCAATAACATTGCATTTGCTTCAATTCATTTAGGGGTGTGGTCCTGGTCAAGACAATCTCTTGAACTCCAAACTGAATGTCAGAATGGGAAAGAAAGGTGATTTAAGCAATTTTGAGCGTGGCATGGTTGTTGGTGCCAGACGGGCCGGTCTGAGTATTTCACAATCTGCTCAGTTACTGGGATTTTTACGCACAACCATTTCTAGGGTTTACAAAGAATGGTGTGAAAAGAGAAAAACATCCAGTATGCGGCAGTCCTGTGGGCGAAAATGCCTTGTTGATGCTAGAGGTCAGAGGAGAATGGGCCGACTGATTCAAGCTGATAGAAGAGCAACTTTGAATGAAATAAACATTCGTTACAACCGAGGTATGCAGCAAAGCATTTGTGAAGCCACAACACGCACAACCTTGAGGCGGATGGACTACAACAGCAGAAGACCCCACCGGGTACCACTCATCTCCACTACAAATAGGAAAAAGTGGCTACAATTTGCACGAGCTCACCAAAATTGTACAGTTGAAGACTGGAAGAATGTTGCCTGGTCTGATGAGTCTCGATTTCTGTTGAGACATTAAGATGGTAGAGTCAGAATTTAGCGTAAACAGAATGAGAACATGGATCCATCATGCCTTGTTACCACTGTGCAGGCTGGTGGTGGTGGTGTAATGGTGTGGGGGATGTTTTCTTGGCATACTTTAGGCCCCTTAGTGCCAATTGGGCATGGTTTAAATGCCACGGCCTACCTGAGCATTGTTTCTGATCATGTCCATCCCATTATGACCACCATGTACCCATCCCCTGATGGCTACTTCCAGCAGGATAATGCATCATGTCACAAAGCTCGAATCATTTCAAATTGGTTTCTTGAACATGACAATGAGTTCACTGTACTGAAATGGCCCCCACAGTCACCAGATCTCAACCCAATAGAGCATCTTTGGGATGTGGTGGAACGGGAGCTTCGTGCCCTGGATGTGCATCCCACAAATCTCCATCAACTGCAAAATGCTATCCTTTCAATATGGGCCAAGATTTCTAAAGAATGCTTTCAGCACCTTGTTGAATCAATGCCACGTAGAATTAAGGCAGTTCTGAAGGCGAAAGGGGGTCAAACACAGTATTAGTATGGTGTTCCTAATAATCCTTTAGGTGAGTGTATATCTAAATGCAATGTTCCTTCATTCATTTATTCTAGTTTTTCTGTAATTTGTCACCCATCTGTACATGCAGGGCTCCTATGGTACCTGGGGATGCTGGTCAAATATGTTACAACATTCTGGAAGTCCTCGTCCAGGAGGTCACCAAAGCCTGAGTACTCAGGAAAGGTGATGATTGGAGCGCCATCTTTTCCTCTTCCTCCTGCACACAAATGATTACCATTAGTTTTCTTCCCTCAAACTTCAGAAAAATTTTGTGACGTAATTATACAACTACCAATAGTTGCTAATATCACCAGGATTGTGCCTTTATATGCTGGACAGTGGACGTTGAAGCCAAAAGAACAGGAAATAAAATAATGCTGGTATAGGGAACTGATTAGAAAACAATGACTTGGGTAGGCTACATAAAAACAAGATTTGATATACCTGGTCAAATAGACGTTTTATAAAATAAAGTTAAAGGTTAATCCTTGTGTGATATGTGTTGCTAAAATGGAACTGGTATTTCTATGTAATAAATATGTATAAATTAAGTCACTATGAACGAGAATAAACTAATATCTACAGTAATTAAACTAAGTAGAGGGAGACATGCGAAGGTTTGATATAAATCAATAATTATATTATACTAAAAAGCAGTTTAGAAATGTTACCCATCTCTGGATGCAATCTTACATTTTGCTGTTATAAATATGGTTGATTTTATACGATGCAAAATGGAAGAGGGTGAAAAACTCACTAATGAACCACAAGGTGGTGGCATTGGGCTAAATAATGCCTGTACAATGGATTTTTTTTGTACTGCAGTCATTATTAGCATATAAACATAAAACTATGCCTATTTGACTAATGAAAGTGCTTCTTTGACAGTTACATCTGCAGACAGCCAATAATACATTTTCTCAAAAATGAAGGAAACAACATAAAAAATCATAGGCAGTTATATTACAATTAATGATTTCTACAATGAAAGATATGTTAATGTCCCACTAGAAAGCATAGTGGATCGTTGAAAGTACTGCATAGTTGCATAGTGCATAGTTAAAAGTACTTATCTATATCAGTGTTTTCATATTTAGTTTGCCCCCTTAAGGTGCATCATTATGCCACTTCAGCAAAGCTTTGAGGGACAAACAGATTTAAACATTTATATTTTCTCTTTTGAGAAAAATACACAGTAAAGATATAATAATAATTAATAATTATAATTATTATTATTATTATTATTATTATATATTCACATATTTTACTCAAACCATCTGCAGGTTGGAGTGCCTGCATTGCTCACATTCCTGAGTGGATTTAGGGGTTGACTTTATGATGTAGTGTGAATTCTCAGTTTTAAGATAAATGGGTTAAAAATGATTAAGAATGAGGATCTTTGGATATGTCCGCTGCTGAAACTGGCCCTCTGGCCTCGCAGACTGATTTTCTGCTTCAGACTCAGTCACTATCACCTAACATTATTATTACACTAAAATGATTTAGGAGCATGTCAAGAAACCCTGCCTTTGATAGTTGAGGTGAGGCAATGGTATCACTTCACTTCTAATTCAACAGCTCTCTGACTAAACCCCTTCTCCTTTTCCTTTTTTTGTCTAACCATTCTAAAAACGTGCCAACACTGAATTACACAGACAAGCAGAACATCCTCCTCCCAAACTCCAAATGTTGTTACTTTCTTGTGCCAGAAGCTGCATGTTGTTAATTTCCTGTGTCATCTCTGCTATCCCTACTGCTGGGTGACACCTCACCCGGTATCTGTAGTCCTGGCCAGACACATCTAATTACATTCTGATGGCAGAACAATCCTGTCACCACAGGCAGGGAACGTCACATTAGGGCTTCTGTTGCTTACCTCATTGAACACACTACGTCAGATTACCAATCGAAGCTGTCCAGAAAACGCAGCATAGAACAGCTCAGCGTCACCTCCTCAGTTGTAAATTATTTAGCACATAATGTTTCCACAGTAAAAAAAAAAATGTGTTTGTGATCTTGTCAGATTTCAGAATCACATGTGGAGAAAAAGGAAAACTGAGACAACAGTTTGGCATGAGCGCAAGCAAGCTGTGCCCTGGTGGGTTGACAGAGGGGAGAAGGAACGGAGACAACCCATGGGGTGCTAGTTGCTGCAGAGAAGACATCCGCCCAATAACTAGCCACAACTCCCTGTTTTTGTCCCAACTTAGGCCTCGCCTGTTACTTATGTCTCCAGTAACTTGACTAAAGTGAGTTGAAGTACAGACTCATTTATTAGAAGAAAAAGGTTTAGGAGAGTTGTGGCATAATCCAGTGAAAAGTAGACATCCTGGCAGGAAATAGAATACAGTGTAACAAGATAATGCTGTTATTGTACTGAAGCCATACAGATTTCTGTACATTGTGACAGGAAGTGATTAAGAGGCAGTCCTAACAATCCTAAAACATTTAAGTTTGGTCACAACTCAATCATCACAATGTCAACCCTAGAAAAGCCATTTTCAGCAGATTATACAACAAAGACTTGCAGTATGTTTGGTCATTTTACTGTATTGTGCTAACAACCCAAACAAACATTTTATTGTGCAGTATCTGATCAAATTGGACTACTTCTAGGGACACCTAATCATCACAGTAACACCAGGTCAATTAAACTTCAGGTATATCAATCTGTCCAGTTAGGAAGCATAAGCGATTGTGAATCAATGTCACTTGTTTTGGTGCAAATGAAAGTGACAACAGATGCACTGGAGAGGCAACAGCAAGAAAACCTCTAAAAAGGGAATGGTTTTGCAGGTAGTGGCAACAGACAATTGCTCCCTCCTTATACTTCCTGACTGATTCTTCTCTAGTTTTGCATTTTGCTAGTGTCCTTGTCACTACTGGTAGCATGAGGCTGTACATGCAGCCCATTCAGTTTGCACAGGCAGTCCAGCTCCTCCAGGATGACACATCCATACGTGCCATCACAAGAAGGTTTGCTGTGTCTCCCAGTACAGTCTCAAGAGCATGGAGGAGATACCAGGAGATGGATGTTACACAAGGAGAGCTGGACAGGGCCATAGAAGGGTATCAACCCAGCAGAAGGACCGGTTTCTGCTCCGGCCTCATGTGGCCAGAGTGTGTTGGCAGTTCCTGGATGACAAAGGCACTAATGCCATTGACTGGCCCTCACGTTCCCCAAACCTTAATCCAACTGAGAAGCTCTGGGACATTATGTGTCAGTGCATCCGATGCCGCCAAGTAGCGGCACAGACTGTCCAGGAGCTCACTGATGCCCTGATCCAGGTCTGGGAGGAGATCCCCCAGGACACCATCCACCGTCTCATCAGGAGCATGCCCAGACATTATCGGGAGTCCATACACACTACCAAGTATTGTGTATATTCGTTCAGACCCGATGTGTAATTTAAGTGTTCCCTTAATTTCTTGGAGCATTGTATTTTCCTCCCACATTGTGCTGCTATCTTCCACAAAGGGAAAGAAACCAGAATGAATGCCTGTTTGGGTGTTACAGAAGCTGGGATGAAAAGGGGAGACCCACCTGATAGAAGGGCAAACTGCCGGTGCAGCTGTTCTATGATGTCAACCGCCAGCAGGGGCCTGATCTCCTGCTGCATGATCTCATCTGAGGAGATAAAACCAGAATGCTTCCAGTCAGCAACCACCGGCGGAGGAGACACATTATATTTAAAAAGTGAAATAAGAACAATAACAGTTTTTCATGTCAACCTCATTAGTATTTAAGTATATTTAAGTCTTAAGAAAAAAGCAAGATCGCTCAGTGTCTCTTTTCAGACTGTTTTACATGGCAGTCTCGTGTAATAAAAAGAGCACCATCATTCTCACAAAACAGGCTCTGCTGGTCCATGGTAAGGTGAGTGCAAATGTATTACAATGCTTGTAAAACACTACTAATGTTTGGGCTTTTGTACACTTTGACAAACATAAAAAGGATTTTGGCTGAAAGAGTAGTGGCCGTGAATACCAGCCCATGCTGCCACAATATGTGCATACTAGAGTTAGCAGCTTAGACAAACGAAAAAACTAAACTCTAACCCTACACAAAATAATATCTAAAAGACACACTACCATTCAAAATGTTTGGGGTCACTTAGATATGTCCTTGTTTTCCATGATAACATCCATAAATTAGTTGGAATAGGAAATATTGTAAAATGAATAGAAAATATAGAAATTGACAACAGTAGAAATTGTGATTTTTGAACAATTGTGTTCTTCAAACTTAGCTTTTCGTTAAATAATCCTCCATTTGTAGCAATTACAGACTTGCAGACCTTTGGCATTCTAGTTTGTTGAGGTAATCTGAAGATATTTGACCCCATGCTTCCTGAAGCACCTCCCACAAGATGGACTGGCTTGATGGACACTTCTTACGTACCATACGGTCAGCCGCTCCCTCAACAGCTCAATAGGGTTGAGATCTGCTGACTGTGTTGTCCACTCCATTATAGACAGAATACCAGCGGAATGCTTCTTCCCTAAATAGTTCTTGCATAGTTTGGAGCCGTTCTTTGTCCAGTTTTAGGAGGAAACTGGCTCCAAGCAAGTCCATCCACAGGGTATTGATTTCCTGCCTGTTGGGCCCTGTCCGGGGCCTCCCCCGGGTAGGGCCACAGTGTCGCCGGAGCCCCCCGTCTCAGTTCCAAGGTGTTACGCTGCTATATTATTGTGCTGGGGGATATGAGGAATGCACTTTCTAACTTTTCTCAGTCCCCTCCAGTTTTACATTTTAGGAGGAGATGAGGTCCTGGTCCACACCTGCGGAGTACCTGGTTTGGGGGGCCCGTTGCTGTCCCTGTCCTTGTCCACCTGGTCATACTTTTGACCTATTCTAGAATCAAATAGACTCTGGATTTAGCGCAAATAAATGTATTTATTATTCCAATTGGATTCTTAATATCTCACCCAGCACAGCCAGAAGAGGACTGGTCACCCCTCTGAGCCTGGGTCCTCTCTAGGTTTCTTCCTAAAATGTGGCCTTCTTAGGGAGTTTTTCCTAGCCACTGAAATCCAACACTACTGTGGTTTGCTCCTTGGGGTTTAAGGCCGGGTGTCTCTGTAAAGTACTTTGTGACAATTGCTGCTGTAAAAAGGGCTTTAAAAATACATTTTATTGATTGATTGTTGCAAAATGGAGTGATAGCCTTCCTTCTTCAAGATCCGTTAAGCCTATACAAATCTCACACTTCACCACCACTAAAGTACCCCCAGACCATAACATTGCATCCACCATGCTTGACAGATGGCGTCAAGCACTCCTCCAGCATCTTTTCATTCGATCTAGAAAAGCCTTAATTTCTCAGAACAAGAATAGACTGGCAAGTCTCTGAAGAATGTTATTTGTTTCTGGCCATTTTGAGACTGTAATCGAACCCAAAATTGCTGATGCTCCAGTCTAGAGGAGGACAGTTTTTTTTGCTTCTTTGATCAGCACAAGAGTTTTCAGCTGTGCTAACATAATTGCAAAGGGGCTTTCCAGTGATCAATTAGCCTTTGAAAATGATATATTTGGATTAGCAAACACAACATGCCATTGGAACACAGGACTGATGGTTGCTGATAAAGGCCCTCTGTAAGCCTATGTAGATATTCCATTAGAAATCTGTAATTTCCAGCTACAATAGTCATTTACAACATTAGCAATGTCTACACTGTATTTCTGAGCAATTTTATGTTAATTTAATGGCCATAAAATTGCGTTTCTTTTGAAAACAAGGACATTTCTATGTGACCCCAAACTTTTGAACCGTAGTGTATATGTAGAAATATGTTAACATTTCCTATTTGTGAATAGAACAACATGGCCGACTTTTTTTCATATTACTGTAACAACAGGAAAAGCAGCATTTACAATTTCATAGCAGAGAGAACTCCATTATTACCCCAGAACACCAAGAAAACATGATCAAAGCCCATACATTGGCCTAGTAATTACGGGTGGACATTCCATCTGTGCATCTGACTGCTCATAAAATGAGGCCAAGTCCGAGGCAATGCCCTTGACATGTCTATTGCCACTTCTCTCGAACAGTGTCCTCCATGTGTAACAATGCCCCTCACAGTCAAGACCTATAGCTGTGAATGCAAATGAGGTCTATGTGCCTTTGTCAGATTTCCATTATATGCTACTGTGGCGACTGTCTCTCCCCTTTTACGAAAGACTGTTCTTTCATGGTGAAATTCAGTAGCCATTCCGGCTGCTCCGAGGGGATCGGTAGTTCAAGCTCCAACAGCTGGCCTAAATGGCTTGGGGTCATCCTGAAGTACACTGCAGTTAGCTTTCCACAAAACACTCTCTGTCTGCTCATGGCATAAAGGAAAGCATTAACACTACTTCATCAATGACCGAGACTGCCTTAAGTGGTGGGTCTTGCTGCCAGGGCTAAAGATAGCTCAGAGAAAGAGAAAATGCTTCAGAGAAACAGGTTTATATTGTACGTTGTAGTGTTACCATTAAACTGCACCTATAGGTTCCCACAAGGATTCATGCTCTATTGTTTTCTAATGCATCAAATCACATTAAAGGAGAATTAGACTTTTTTTACAACTTAATGTCGTAAAAGCCTAAAGACAAGGAGAAATTGCAATCCATTGCGTTCCTTTTTCCCAAACCTTTTTCCTATCTTCTATGATCTCATCATGCTTTCCTTATATATATATATATATATATATATATATATATATATATATATATACGCGCAAAGCCATTCTGCTTTATTCCACACTGTTCTTACAACCAGGAAGTCATAATGAGGGAAAAGTCATTCACCTGACAATCTTGGCTTTGCAGGTGCCCAAGTCTTCTGAGGGAAGTGCTAAGGTGCACTGAGACAACTAAATCCTAGCTAATAATGCATCCCTGTTCACCTGACAAAGCTAGACAATTTGCACTAGTCAGTAGTTAGAAGCAGGGTTAATTTTGGCACCCTTTTTTTATTTAGTGTAGTCTTAGTCATATTGACTACAATATCTGAATGTTTTAGTCACATTTTTATCATTTGAATAATGATTTAATGTAGTTATTGTCAAAATGAAGAAAACAGTCAACAGAATTTTTGTCAACAAAATGCCAAAGAAATATTCTAATGCCAAATCAAAATACATGCTTTTGATTGGACAAAAAATATCACTGAGAAGCTGTCTTTCCAAAATCCTCCTATCCAATTATGGTAGCTTGACAAGACTTTTGTCACAAACAGATAATTTTGTGTGATCTCTTTTTCAGTCAACCAAAATGAAAAAATATTCTTGTTTAGTTATTGTCTTTTCTGGATCTATTTAGTCAGTTATTGTCTCGTCAACAGCTACTGAAAAAGAGGTATTTAACAAACATTTTTGTCACAATTTCTGTTGACGAAATTAACACTGGTTAGAGGCTATGGAAGGAACACATTAGACTGCTACAACAAATGTGTGGTCATTGTTAATCGAGAAATGGGTACAATGTATTCTCCAAGTGAAGGGTAGGTGAATTGTAGCAGAAGTTCAGGAGGCTATGTCCATGCTCCTAGTGACACTGATGGAAGAGACAGAGCAGCTTTTCCCTTTCACAACAGAAGTCGCTCTGTGTGTAAACATTGCTGAAGTTCTTTGATTAGCTCCTACGAAGTTAATTTTAAACAGGCTCACACACCCTGATTTCTTCCATAGATAAAGTCAGCTGAAGATCATTTAATTGCTAGACAATAAAGACTAAATAACGTATTAAAGTTTCTAATGGTCGATATATTTTTTAAGGTGAGGAATCATTATACATCAAATTGGATAAAGGGAAAATTAATTCAACAGTAAATTATTATTTGAATGTTACCTCATTCACTTAAACATGTCGATTTGTGTTACAACACCCTCACTCACACAGGCACGCACACACACACACGCACACACACACACACACATCTAACAAAGGGATAGGAAGATGTGCATCAGGGAGCATGTTAACACCAGGTAAAATATATCTTATGTCCTATGAATCACAACCTTGGAAAACAAGGCCAGGTCTCTCAATGATCTCTGCAGGCTTCAGAGAAGCGTCACAGTGTTCCCTTCCAGAGGAATATGGAAGGCTCTGGAAGGAATTATCTCTCTACGAACATACATCAGATGACATAACACAGACTGAAATTTAACCAAAACTATTGTCAAGATAACAACCTAAGATCACAAATTAAGATTAGGAAACAAGACAATTAGATATTAATTCCAGCTGTTGGCATTACTAATAATTATATATAAGGAATAAGGCACGGGGGGTGTGGAATATGGTTACTATACCACGGCTAAGAGCTGTTCTCAGGCACAACGCATTGTGTTTTTTAATACAGTTACAGAGGAAATGAAGATAGTACAAAGTGCTGTGATGTCATACCGGTGGTACACAGTCTTATATACCATGGCTAACAGCCCATCAGCATTCAAAGTATCCCATTTATAAATATTCCACTCACTTTACTTGTTCATTAAATTTGTATCCCTTTCTTCCATTTCTTTGGTATCCAATTCAGAAGTTACAACCTTGTCTTATCATGGCAAGGTGTTGTTTTTCTGCCAGGTTGTGCATGGATTAATGCCATGGCAAGTCTTAAGGGCTCTGTCCGTCATTCTCCACACACTTAAATCCCAGTGTTCACCTCACCTTCTGCTAGGCAGCCTTCGGCATACTCCATCTGCTCCAATTCATCAGGTTTTAATGGGCAGAAACACACGTGCATACTCTCAGCCCCACACATCAACTAGTGATATAAATACTTACAGTACAATACTGTGTTTTTCTGTAGACATACAATACACTGCTGTAGTTTTCTCTAAACTAAGCTATGTACACTATACCTATTTATTTCACCTATTTAATATTGTAGTGTGCCATAAACTGGGCATATTAAAGACTGACAGTTTCATGAGTGGACTGTTTGCCACCTCATCTTAATAAATGAAATGGAGTGAAACCAACCAGGGGCTTTTCCTTTTAATCAACAGATATGTTCAGTGGCGTTATTATATATACACATTTTGTGGGGCACAAACCATTTCAAAATATAGGATACATACCAGTAAAGCTAGAAACTCCCTCTTGCTATTGATGTGTTTATTTAACACATCAACAAACAGCGTGGCTCCGCAAAACCCTTTTAACGACAGAGCGGCTTGCTTCCACCAGGTGTTGTAGCACACATACTGGAGAGAGAGACACCTTCTTGTGTAATTGCTCTCCTTCTCTCTCACACACATGTAAAATTACCAAAGTCACATTTACAAACCTAAATAAGGAATGCAACCAAGCTCAGAACCAATGTGCCTACTGAAGGCCACAACAAAGTTGGAAAGACAACTTTTTTAAGATACAGATACATTCTATGACAACAACCTTAATATATAAGCATGGACACACTGACACTTGTCACCATCTATATCAATCGATCCAGCACAAAAATATGCACGGACCAGCACCACAAAGGCAGGATGATAAAATATGCTTTCACTCTCCAAGGCTGAGGGCTCACTTGAAGAGAAAGGTGGCAAGGCGGTTCTTCCTCTGGGCAAACTTTTCAATTACTGGGAATTAAGTCATGTAGCTGCTGAATCAGCTGGCTTTCGATGGACAACATGGCCAATGCGTTGAGTCGCTGCTGTCCTATGGTATTGCAAGTGAAGGTTTTTACCCTCTTCAAGGTGGAAAAGTTCCTCTCTGACTCGTATGTCATCATATGTGTTGTTATGATAATTTTCAGCAGAGTGACGGTCTCAGCAAAAGCCTCCTCTAGGTTGTTCTCATGGATGGATCTGAACAGAGACAGGGCCGTCTTACCACTGTGAAGCTCAGTGTGGCGGTGCAGAGTGGTCAGCTCAGACTTCTACTTTTCCTTGTTTCCTAGAGGCCATAGTTTCACCGCACAGTCAAGCTCAGATGTAGGGAATGACAGGACAAATTGTGGGAAGAGCGAGCTGTCAACCAGCTTGGCAGCGATCAGGTGGTCACTTTGTGAAAACCTCTGCTCCACCTGGGAGATGTCTGTGTCGCATGCCTCCTTCATCACCGGCGCTGTGTTGGTTACTTGTCGGCCTGGCTGCAGAAAGGCTCACTTATGGTGGCCTCATACCATCCTGGTTGTGTGCGTATGTCCTCCATACACAGGAGCAGCGCAGCTTTCCCAAACTGCATTGAAAGTTCTACTTTTAAAGTTCCATCATACAGTGGGTGGCCTTGGAATGCGTCTTTGTGTTGCCTCAGCAAGTACCTTCATACATAGTCTAACAGTTAATTTTGTACAGTGCTAGATGTCCCTTTGAAGATGGGCTGAGCGTCATAGTGCCTCTGAAGTCTTGAATCGCCCTCACACATAGTCTCGAAAATGCATCTGATTATTCCAGGATTCAGTGAGTCCACTGACTCGTCGTGCCCCCACAGTTCGGTTTCACATTTTCCACACAGTTTAATACGTTATGATCCGACTGAGAACGTACCTGTTTTCCTCCACCTGTTTGTTATGCTGCTCAATGGAGCGCCTGTATGCACTCTCAACTTGGGCTGCGACATTTACATGGCTGATGGGCACCAAGTCGCTTTACTTCAAGTGTCTCCTCCAAATTAAGGGTTTCAAACTGGTGCTCAAGTATGAAATTCACTTTATTCATTTTCTCAAGTTATCTGACGTTTGTGACGCTAACAAGCTAGCTAAGACAATCTACCCTCCTCGCTCTTCTTGCCGACTAATGGTGGCACCAGACAGACAGACAGCCAATCAGGTCTGAAATATGAAATTATGCTGTAGTGGGGCTACCGGCTGTCAGCCCCACTTGGCATCAAATTCGTGTGATCTACATTGATCACACAAACATTCTGAGTATGAATATTAATATTTTCAAACGTACAATGTACATTGTATTGTGAGAGAGGGGCTAGCCCCACATTCACGATTAGCCTATGGCCTACTACTGCAAACTTGAATTGTCAGAATGCAGTCGGAAGCTGCAAGGCAGGGACCAATGAACATGAAATAAAATACTAACACAAATGATATGCTATTTAGGAAGATGCTATATTCATAGATAATAAATTATAGGAAGTAATCTTTGAGAAATAAAAATAACATAATTTTGTTGCAGTTCTTTCTGCTGACAACAGGTAGTGCTGTGACCTATGTCTAACCTATGTCTTGTCTGAACAAATGCTAAAAAAAGCATCACTGCTTAGCCTACAAATTAACAAGGCAGATGTGAAATAATGGGCACAGAACTGTAAATATAACACAAAGCAATTACAACACATGTTATATATTTGTAGCCTATATTAGGTTAATCACGCAATATATTTACAGCTGGGCACCATCAGAAAGTCACAAAAGCCCCAGGCAAACTTGCAACCCCCTCACCAACAAAACAATTGAGCTATATTATCCCAAAGCAATGAGCATTAGACAAGGACGAGTATGTTTTAACAGTCACTTGAGTTCCTAAAGTGCTTGGGACTAATATCAACCTCTTGGAAAATATGTTATAATGAAAATAAAGTTTAGGATCAAGGCCAGCAATGTGTGTCTATGTTTGGCAAGAAAACACTATCAGCTCCCTGCTAGCGGGGTGAGGGCAGATACCTTACCTATGACAGATTTGGTCCTCTTCATCATAATGCCTCGCAAGCCCCGTTGTGAAAATAGTCAAAAATGCACTCTATTCCAGTCGACAACTGTGAAAACCACATCCAGCAGCAGAACTTTGACAGAAGTAGCTTTTTGAACATTTTCATCCCTTTGTCATCTTCAGACTTCCTCAGTGACTACACCGACAGACAAAAACACACCAAACCACCCCCGCACCACACCGCTGTTAGACCGAAGAGTACTGTCTAAGGAAAAGCAGTCTGTGTCTTTCGTCACTTTTTCCAGCTGTAGTTGTTTCTCACAGCTACGCTGTAATCCCTCATGAGACTCACAGCGCACCAGCCACACAGGCAACCTATCAGGACTCAGGCAGGGAGAAAGAAACACGGCTTACTGCCCCTTTAATTAGGGGGCAGCCCCTAAATCTTAACCGCATTACTTCTTCAGAATGAAAAGAGAGAATTTTTTATTTTTTTATTTTAATAATACTTTATTGGAACATTCCCAACAACACTCACTCCCAGATCTCATTCCCAACAACACTCACTCCCAGATCTCATTCCAAACAACACTCACTCCTAGATCACCCAAACCAAAATAAAGTAACATCATAACGACAGCACTAAATCTACATCCCCATCCACACTACAAACAACACCTTTCGCTTCCCTAACATTCTGCAATATTATAAACCTACTGAGGGAGACACAGAGAAGGAAAGAGAGCGAGAAACACAGAAAGAGAGCGAGAGACAGAGAGGAAAAGAAACAGAGAGACACAGAGACAGAAAGAAACAGAGAGACTTCGGAAAGTGAAGAAAATGAACAAATCAGAAACTTGTGTGTTGTGCTCTGGTGTTCTCATCCTGTTAGCATCATTCCTCTTCATTAAAGTGCTGACTGTGCACCGCTCTCCAATATTTCTCCCCTCTGTCATCCAAGCCCCCCGCCCTCCCGTAGGTGTAGCTGCCTGGGAATCCAGGATTGTTTATGGTCCTAGAGGAAGTATGTTCCAAAACACCGGTGGCAGCTACAGAGGCATTGTATATTAATAAGAAGCTTTCCTTCCTATTGTACGCAGGATTCCAAAACACTGAAACACGTGCTGTCCAACTTGTGTGTACAATGTGTTACAGGGATTACATAAAGGATAATATCAAGAAAACATTCCCAGCTGGCTGGGAATTCAATGAGAGCTTACATTTTTAAGGACATTAAGGAGGCGGTTAGCAGTTGAAACCATAGTTAAGCGTTCTCCTCACCCTTGTTTAGGTAAAAAGCTGAATTATATGGCTGGAGAAATGTAACCCCTCAATACCAGATAATCTATGGATCCAAGGAGGACTCTGCAGCCAGGGGATCAAATCCTGGTTGCACCAATGCTGAGCGCTGGATTGTCAGACAGCTATGCCTGTGGCAGTTTCACACTGTGGCGGTTTCTTGTCGTACATCAGGTGAGCTTAATTGTGGTTGTTGTACAGGTGAAGGCGTTCGCCTCCTTCATTAGCTGTCTGTTAATCATTTGGCGGGTTAACAGCAGTTTAGGGCAGGCAGTACAGCTTTGTCTGAATGGGGAGACGGTCAGTGGTTAGACTTTTTCTCTGCTGTGCTCCCAGTCACCATGGTCCTTACATACAGACAATGAGCCAAGTGTTGTTGAGTTACGTAACAAGCAGCCATTATCAAGGAAAGGATAAGGAGACAGCCGATACAGGAAGAATCAATATGCTTTTGAAAACATTTTGTGTTGTTCTCTTTGCAAATGGAAGATTTGGCGCACTTGCTGCAGAAAACTAATATGGCATTTAAAAAAAAAAGTTATATATGTTTCATCATGTATATTTATATGTATTTTATTTAATATAATCAATAATACAATCAAGAGTAACTGTAATATACACTCATCAGTTCTACATATGTAGTCTCATGTGATCAGTAGTACATCAGTAGATGCAGTAGTACATGTGCACCAAAGACACGACCGTAGACTGATACATCGCCAGGTCAGAAAATCATAACCAACTAGACCAAATATTCACCAAAGATTTTCTACGGGTCTAAGCTGCTACCTCTGGAGCTGTCACGTCCTGTCACGGCAGGCCAGTGAGGTCCAACACCCTCTCTACCTCATATGGACTCCAGACACCTGTTTGTTGCTTTGGCCCTCACCTGTGTTCCTCATCTCTGTCCCTGTTTAAGGTCTTCCTTACCTAGTGTATCTTGTTGATCTTAGTTTTGGTTTCATCCATGTGTAACGTTGTTTTCTTCTCTTGTTTTAGGTTTCTTTGTTTCCTGCCTCCTCATAAAATGTTCCCGGTGCACATTCACTGCTGCAGTGTGGGTTTGAATCTGGGCCAACAGCTCTTTCAGTAAAAACGGTCCTATATCTTCCTTCACTTCACTTATCAAATTAAATGTTTATATGAATACTTAAACAATTCAGTTTAAACGCTTCTTACTTGTTGCTTACACTAGCCTCAGAGGATATGAACCATGTATTTGACAAACTGAGCCCTGGGCTGAGAAGTCGATTCCTTTAACAAAATCTGTCCTGCGGGAGAGGACAGTTAATAGGCTGAAGTGGCCCCATCTAATGAGCTTCTTAATGCAGAGTACTATCTAACACAAACAATCCCCTCAGACAACAGCAATGTTTAAAAGGTCCTCTCTCAACAACATGTGACCGCCAAGACACTCAGCCAACCGGGCCTGAACATCCCATGATGTTCCTCAACCAGTCTGGTCCCTGAAACAGACATTCACACGCACATGCACATTTACTTGGCTATATAAAAGAGGACACCAGCTGATTGCCCTTTTATTAATCCTTACCCATACTCCAATCAAAACCTCTACCTAACTCTAGCCTTAACATAATAATCTAACATTTATACCAGTACCTAGACCTAATGCCTATCCTTAACTGGTAATCTTTACAGGTTTAATTGTGAGTAAAACTTACAGTCGGGCATGTTAGGCATGCGTAAACCTAAAGTAATCGCAGTTCTAACACAATGCCCAATTGTGAGTTATAGCCTTAGCTGGAAAGGAAAATTGTCCTAATGGGGATCAGCCCAAAAAACCCTGCAGGGATAGATTTGGTTTACTATCTCTGTGGGGACATCTGGTGTGCGTGCAAACACATCAGTGTGATTGCATATAGAGTAAACATGAACAATATACAGTTTTAAAACAGAAGCACAGTCATGTGACACGTGTAAATGTTTTAGCGCTGTGATGTTAATGTAATTTCACAGTGGCTGAAACAGCCTCTCCAGAACAAAAGCTTCTGTCTTAACTTAAGAGACACGAGAAGCTGTGAACAGTTGTCAGGTCTGCAAGGACACAGTCGGGTAGTGTTGTATAGTGATTTTGGTTTTGCCCAGTCACAAATAAGTCAACAGCAGGCAAAGAAGTTGAAAAAAATTTCCTCTGCTGCGTTTCTCGTCAAGCAATTCTGCTTTTATCACATGGCTCACATAACCAGAACATTTTACTGGAATTCCATGGGCACACAACCATGACTAAGTTACCCCAGGCGGCACTTAGTAAAAAAATTAAGCCGTAATGACACAGCAGTATTCCATGGCAGTGACCATAGATCCACTCGGGCACATTTGTGAAATATAACATCTTTCTGATACAACACATACTGTGTTACTCCATCACTGAGTAAACAATGCCTTGAAAAGGTGAAGACTCAATATAATTAAAATGGTTTTCCCCATGCAATTATTTGACCTCTTCCAGAATATTCCTATATGTATACTTTAGCCATTCATAAACAACTGGTGTCAATCTTCAACCCATCAATCTGAGGTAAAACACACAGGACAGGTAAATGGAGTGAGTTTGCCTGTTCTGAGGGAGGTAGTGGCGTGTGTTTTGTCGGGTGGCTTTTCATTTCTCGTATGTTCTTTTTGGGCAATAAAGAAAACACGCCCAATACAATTCTGGTTAAAATTCCAGTGCTCTATGTATATTTGTGTGTTTAAAATATGAATATGTGACCTATGGTGATCCAGCTGTTAAGGATAGTCCCTCCACCATAGCATGGCTTCTAATCCGGCCCACTGCCATTTCAATACACTTGTATTCTGTCTTTATCTCTACTTAGTAAAAGCATAAAATGCCCCCCAAAAATGTTTAACCAAATATGTTCGGGTAGATCCTCAGTCTACTCAATTTCACTTATGCTTCTTATTTTTTGCAGTGCAGTGCTGTGTGCAAAACATTTAGTGAACAATTCCACATCTGCACTCAGCAAATCAGTAGATCATTATATCATTAGGTGACTGATTTTCAAACATTACTGATGTTAATGCCTTTAATATTTACATTTACATTACATACATTATGTCCAAAAGAGAATGCTTCCAAATCAAACTGACAAGTTAAAATGGAACTATCACAACTACCACTGAAACTAGTGTATTTACCAGCAATTCCCAGCAAAGTTGCATACGTGCAAAAAAAACAATTACAGGATGTCAGAAAGGTCGATTCATCTCCCAATAACAAAACTCCCTTAGTGATGGATATCAAATGAAAGAAAAACCAACACTGCCTTGAAAAACCAACACTATATTGTAGGGTCAAAGCAGGAACGGTTATTGTGTTATAGTTCTACCTGCTAGTTAATAGTTTCATTTTGTGTTCTTGAGGATCTATTCAAAAGGGTTTAAGTGTTCCTCAAGTGACTGCTAGCATCCATTTTGAATATCTCAAGGTTAGAACTTCTTATGATGTCACCCACAAATAGACTATAAGCATAATACACATGAAATTGAAATGCTAATGTTATACTTAAATGTTATGTTCTAACTGTGTTCATGTCAACTGCTATAGTCTTAGAGGGGTTTTACACTATTATAGTTTTACAGAACTGAATGTCATTTAAATACTGTTAAGATAAAATATAAATAACATTTTCAATTCACACTACCAATGAGTTACTCTTGCTGAGCCATAAGGTGAAAGACATGCCGTCTCCTTGTCCTCCCTCTCCCGTTGCTGCTGTTAGTAGAACATCTTCGGAGCCAATGTGAGATGATTTTAGTTGCTTCCAAATACCTTTTTTTCTGATACTGTTCATACATTGAGTAGGACCAGATTTCATACGTCACCTCTCATTCCACTCCAATACATTAGCCGTGGGGTGCACCTATCAGAAAAGTGTACCACATAACCTTGGGAAGGTAGCGTGACAATTAAGATGTCTAGTTGTTAACATCTCTGATGCAACTCGGGCCACAAGTTTCATTAATCTGGATAAAACTATCAACCCTCTAAATTGGCTCAAGGAGACATAGGGAGAGGCAGGCAGAGGGTCCAGACACGATCCAAGGTATGTTGTCATGAGGCTTTGATTACAAGGGGCAAGGTTTAGGGAGACCCAGGAGAGTCAGAGTTTGTTTGAACTCTTTGGAAGTTGAATGATCCCCAGCTGTGGAAGAATCTGGACTTTGGGTGGAGAAAATATATGATTTTTTCCATGGATTCCACCCAAATCATGTAAAGATCTTCATAAGAAACAAATTAATAGATGTCATTATGTTGCTATGAAATGAAAGGAAGGAAGA
This sequence comes from Esox lucius, assembly GCF_011004845.1. NCBI lineage: Eukaryota > Metazoa > Chordata > Actinopteri > Esociformes > Esocidae > Esox > Esox lucius. The sequence goes on from NC_047576.1 coordinate 17,637,026, forward strand.
ATTTCAAACTCAACCTTGACCCCTGACCCTAACCACTTACCCCTTAACATTCGTTCTAACCATGAACCTAATCACTACCCAAACATTTACCCCATCCTTAAAAACTGCAAAATCAGGTCCAGAAAAAATACACAGAAAAAAGTGTAGTCACACACGCATTAATGTGCACAAACACACGTTTGTTTTACTATCAAAGTGAGGGCCTGCAATTTTACACACTTAAAAAACACCCAAACCCCTAAACCTAACAATACAATATTTTTTTAACTGCCATCAATGGCTTAATGATCATTTTTCTTTGTGATATCACTCAACTTTGGGGATTGATAAATACTGACTGCTTGTATTTTTCCACACCTTTAATACAATCATACAGTAAATGTTCAACCAACCGTAAATTGATTTGTGTTTTTAAGTAACCTCCCTGACCTATGCTTTTCTGCTGTCATTGCCACATATCCACATCAGGAACCAATCAAAATGGGACATGAGATGATGTGGGCATTTTCAACTCCAACAATGCAAGTATAACATGGTGTTAATAAATGCATCAGTCTAATACCAGGCTGATTGGGAATGACATGGTGTTAATAAATGCATCAGTCTAATACCAGGCTGATTGGGAATGACATGGTGTTAATAAATGCATCAGTCTAATACCAGGCTGATTGGGAATGACATGGTGTTAATAAATGCATCAGTCTAATACCAGGCTGATTGGGAATGACATGGTGTTAATAAATGCATCAGTCTGTAACCAGGCTGATTGGGAATGACATGGTGTTAATAAATGCATCAGTCTAATACCAGGCTGATTGGGAATGACATGGTGTTAATAAATGCATCAGTCTAATACCAGGCTGATTGGGAATGACATGGTGTTAATAAATGCATCAGTCTAATACCAGGCTGATTGGGAATGACATGGTGTTAATAAATGCATCAGTCTAATACCAGGCTGATTGGGAATGACATGGTGTTAATAAATGCATCAGTCTGTAACCAGGCTGATTGGGAATGAAATGGTGTTAATAAATGCATCAGTCTAATACCAGGCTGATTGGGAATGACATGGTGTTAATAAATGCATCAGTCTAATACCAGGCTGATTGGGAATGACATGGTGTTAATAAATGCATCAGTCTAATACCAGGCTGATTGGGAATGACATGGTGTTAATAAATGCATCAGTCTAATACCAGGCTGATTGGGAATGACATGGTGTTAATAAATGCATCAGTCTAATACCAGGCTGAATGGGAATGACATGGTGTTAATAAATGCATCAGTCTAATACCAGGCTGACTGGGAATGACATGGTGTTAATAAATGCATCAGTCTAATACCAGGCTGATTGGGAATGACATGGTGTTAATAAATGCATCAGTCTAATACCAGGCTGATTGGGAATGACATGGTGTTAATAAATGCATCAGTCTAATACCAGGCTGATTGGGAATGACATGGTGTTAATAAATGCATCAGTCTAATACCAGGCTGATTGGGAATGACATGGTGTTAATAAATGCATCAGTCTAATACCAGGCTGAATGGGAATGACATGGTGTTAATAAATGCATCAGTCTAATACCAGGCTGAATGGGAATGCCCACCCCAGGAATCAGCAGCATACACATGAACTTGCCATAAAACATGAGCAGGGCCTAACCAGCACCAGCATCCAATCCATCAGTAACCTTACAGAGGGAAGCAAGAGGACATACTTGTAGATGTGTCTTAAAACATCCCCAGGAAGTGGTGGTAGGACTCCATCTCTGCCGCGGATATATGCACTTCAGAGGAGCCACCACAAGTGTACCAGACACCACAAGGGTTGGCTCTGGTGCCGCTTTGAGATGTCTGTCCTGTCACCACAGCAGAGTGTCCAAACAGAAGCACTGCACATTTCTGAGAGCGAGTCTTTGTGGGCAGATGATGTGAATCCTGCACAGGAGCCAGTTTAGTTTCTCTCTACGCAGTGCGTAGCAGAACCAAGGTTGTTCCAGACTCCACAGAGACAGTAGGGGCAGAGAGCTCCGTGACCGCCAAAGCGGCACTCTCTCTGTGCTTTGTTCCCTTCAGTCCCCACCCAGTCTGCTGTTCACGTTATCCAGGCGTTCTTCTTTCACAGTGCCTTCCATCTGATAGCACTCACCCTCAGCGCACCACATCTCTAACACAAATAGGCCCATTGGTACATACATTCGCTCCGCACCAGAAACCCCTCAACCCTTAAAATCATTTCTGTAGTTCTCTTCAGATTCAGTCTGCCGCTGCTGATTTACCTCTATGATCTCTTCTGTTGCTTCCCTCTCGTTGCACAGGCACCAAAGAATAACGACAATCACGTCTCACCAAACCAAATCTAAGCTCAGGAGTCTTTGGACTCAGGGGAGATTCTAACTGCTGAATTCGATGTGTGAACTCAGTAACCCTGAAAAAGAACTACACATTCCAACGTGAATTCATGTTTTGAACTCTTTGAAAGTTTAATGTCACTCATTACTACAAATAAACCTATACTAAGACATTTGAGGCAGTTGATGGCTACAACAACCAAACTAGCCATACTATAGTCCATTAAATGGCAGTCAAATAAAAAGGAAGTTGGTATACATTGCTAGATATATACCATAAATAATCGGCATAAAGATTTTGTTAATTTGTCCCGGCTCTACCCCAGCCAACCAAGTCCCCAAAATGTGTTAACTGGGTAAAAGTTTTCTTCTCTTGTTAAGTCAAACTACTGAACGCCATAAGGTTCCAAGCTCCTTTACTCAAGATGTCACAAGGACATACCACTGCACTTAACCTCCAGGCCCTACCTGCTTACTGCTTTACCATGATATCTACAGTTCATAACATCTGTTTGCCACCTCTTGAAGCCAGACGGCCACAAAGCTTTAGAATAGATAAATCCAGTCACTTACACATAACTGATCCCATGGTGAGGTTATCCAGTCTGGACCGGACCTCTTGATGCGATAGTCCCACCCTGAGGGCTTCAGCTGTAGCTACCGAGTGCCTTGCAGAACACCGCAGAGCAGATTCCTCACTGTGTGAGAGTGTGTGTGTGTGTCCCTGTGTGTGTGTTCCTTGTCGGGGCTCTCGCCAGAGGACTGAGTTCAAGCCTTGTGACCAGTGGAGCTCAGGAGACTGGCATGGTTAAAAAAAAATCTTCGACAATACAGAGACACTGGGGGCTTCCCTTTCCTCCCCCACCCAGCCTGACATTCAGTCGCCGTTGTGGACTGGAGGAGCGCTGAGTGGCCACTGTGCGTCAGGAACTGAAGCATTAAAGGCACTGCTATTCTTCCTTCTGGCTGAAGCTCATTCGCTAGCCCATCCATGTCTCAGGAAGACTTTCTCATCCCTCCCCCTTGGAACAATTCATGGGCTTAGTTATTAAGGGCATTGCTCCAGTTCACCAAGAGTTAACAACAATAACACGTCTATGCGTCCAAAATACAACCAGTATGTGTGATATTCCTTGATTTAGAAACCATTTGTCGGTCACTAACACACTTCATGAGGACTCTTCGGACTCCTTATGAGGCATTTATAAACTATTCACGAATAATTTTTTTGTTGATGTCAAATCAAATCAAGGGCTGTACTTCAAACTTACCTCTTAGAAGAAGGATAAACACTGATCACAAGATAGATCTCATTACAGCAATCTTTTCAGGGAGGACTTCATCAACAGTGATAATACACATTTGGCTTTAGAGTTTGCATGCATGTGGAACACACGTTTACTACAACACCACAGCTCAGTCAACACAGTCTCCACACCACTGACTCAACATATCACATTATCTAATATGACTCATTTTGCAAACCACACAAACAATAAAATAAATCTTTACAGATACTTGAATTTCCACTGTCAACAATATTGCCATTGCATGCACCATATTATACCAGCTCTGCCAGAAGCAAGCTATTCCCATCGTGATGAGGCAGACGATGTCACTGGTCTAGTATAAATATCCTTCTCACAGTGAATCCTACTCAAGTCATGTAAATCTTGTGTTTGCTCAACAGTATTATCTCACAGTAAAATACCCTAATGAAAACGGCAAAAAAAGCATCCTCCAAAACAAAAAGCATTTGAACTGAGAGTTAGGTCAGATCCTATCATATGATTTAACCACGTGGCTATGTCAGCAGTAGGACCAAACAGCTTAAAAGACCAAAAAAGCAGCCTCTAAAAAAGAAAATATCTGAGCATTTGAAATGACGGTTTGGTTTTTCAGTAGGTGGTCAATGCCATTATATGATTTAACCATGTGGCTGTGACAGCAGTAGGACAAACTTTACCACTGAGACATGGACTGCAAAATAATTTAAACAGGAACTAGACACTGGCGCATTGAAAGAAGCAAACAGCTCATGTTTGGATCACTCATCCTGCTGGCCTGTCCTCTCTGTTGATACTCCCTTAACCATCACATCTTCAGGGTTCACAGCCACAACCACAGAAAATGACAGGCTAGCTACATACTACAAACCTGCATAAAAGTGTTTGCAGCCAAACTAGATTCTCTGTATCACTGGCTGCCTGACTGTCAGTCCTCCCACCAAATTCTCTCCAAAAGTATTCTTCGACTGCACTTGTGGAGTTTGTGTTTCAGTTAAAAACACAGATTTACATTGGGGTTCAATGAAGACTGTTATGGCCTTTGCAATTTTGTGGTAAAATTTTTGTCCAGGCCGAAGCAGCCATTTTGGCAACCTATGTTCTTGGCTAAAATAAATGATATTCTTTATTATATACAGTATTTTTGTTCATCTTCATCAAGGTTATCAATAATGCTGGACCTAACTTTAGATGTGAGCTCTAACCAGCAAAAGGCCCATGCACACTGTCTTTTATTGCTTCCTGCTATTGTAATGGGGCTCACACATAAACAGTTTATCGCCATGTCAACAAAAGGTCACTCTGTTACGAAAGCATAGACAATGGAATGCTTAAAATTGAACTCTTTTTAATTTTCTCTACCGCTAAGGCATAATTAATTAATTACTGTACAACCAAGCATATAGGTATATAGGTTACTGCAATTATTTTTAATGAGAAATACATGTTGATTAATAATTCTTCACTTACCAATTAAAATCAATTCTGTGAAAAAATAATTTAAAAAGCTTGCTTCTGTGCTATTTAAATTTTATTTTATTGTCACATCCGGGCAGGCCTGCAGTGCCACTGAGATGCAATGCCCTCTCTCCTTTGTTTGGACCACAGATGTTTGTTGTTATTGCCCTCACTTGTGTTCCTCATCACTGTCCCTATTTAACTTCCTTGTTCCCTAGCGTCTCTTGTTGATCATTGCTTGGATTCTGCAGGATCATGTTCAGAAAATATTTTGTAATGTTGTTCTTTTCATGTGTTGTTATAGTTATGTCTGAATTAATTTTATTAGAAGTCTTCCATTTTCCCCTGTGCTTGTGGCCTGCCTCCTACAAGCAACATTACAAGTATGTTATCCCAAGGATTTAAAGTGTTGTGAACATCTGTTTTATTATTTTGGGTAATCAGTCTCAGAGCAGCAAACCCAAAGATTTGGCCTGCTTTTACTGCATACAATACTACAACAAGATAGATAAAGTTTGTAACCTAAAACATCTGTCGTGACTTTGAGCTTAAGAAAACGTGCTGCAAACCTTTCTATGTAATTCCACAGGGTCTGGGTTCAACGTCACAGAAATAAAATGGAGAAAAGGAATCCCCATTACACCCTCAGAGCATTGGCTAGCATGGCCTGACTCCTGTCTTTTACCCTGGAGTTGAGCCAACATAAAGCTTCTTAAGGACTTGAGAAATTTCTGTATTCAATATTCTTCAGGAATTAAGCCAGACTCTTAAATAGATTTGTATCTCTCATGGCTCTGTGGGCTATTGTTCCATTGTTTTACAGCTAGCGCAAGTCAAAATGGGGCCAAAGCCCAAAGGGGGCTGTATGAAAAAAAAATAAACGTTTTCCAAAGGATGCAGAGTGCCGCTTTTCACGTCAGACAGGAACAAATAGGAAGCTGTGTGAATACAGCCTACGTCATAACAATAAGGTAGGGCTGGCTGGATAAACAAGGCAAGAGTGGTCTGAGGCTAGAACACCTGGCTAACCTAAATTAAGTTCAAACACGCTGATGACCTCTTGCGTGGTACAGAAAAACGAACAGGTAAATTTTTTAAGATTCTAAGAACTCTGCAACTGTGTGACATTTATAAACGTTTATAAACTGCAAATACCATCCCCGATTGCACGTACAGTAAATACCATCCCTGATTGCACGTACAGTAAATACCATCCCCGATTGCACGTACAGTAAATACCATCCCCGATGGCACGTACAGTAAAATTCCCACAACAGACAGACGATGGCCTTGCCGCGAGGGGATATGATTTCATAAGTCAGAGGTGAGGAAGGAAGGCATCTGCTCAGGCAGTTTGAGATGATGCAGACTAAGGGCTGGTTGAGAGGATGACCAGATGACCTTTCCTATTGTTCACCACTCTGTGTACAGGCTTTTTATAGATCTCAGTTTTGTCTCATTGTCTGCCAAGGCATATGAATACACTAGTGTCAGACTGTCATGTTGGGATCTGGTATTGATTTTAAAGGATAGCAGCAATTACTCTTTTACTGATAAGCAGGGGAAGGTCACAGACAAAGGGAGAAAGAAAATAATTTCCTTATATTCAATAGAATTTCTGTCCAGTTCTAGTTATCTACAAAGAAACCATGCAGATTTCCAAAGAACTTCAAGAGATTTCGTTTTCTTACGCAAAACAAACTTGACTCATCGTTCAAAGGATTTGTTGAAGTGATGTGAGTAATCAGGCAATTTGACAGTCAGGCATGTAAAAATAAAATAACAACCTTTTCCCAACAGTAAGTAACCTTGTCAAGACCACATTGTTTTCAGAAGTGGAATAGTATAATTCATTTCCATACTGTATGTTCTTGATTGATGCTTGAGGACATTGTTTTGTCAACTTTTCTGATTTGTAATTATCTTTTGTTAACATGGGCATCTGTTTTTATGGCATTTCTGTAAGAAGAGGTACAATACCAGAGTTGCAAGCAAACAGAGTTGCAAACAAACAGACAAGTTAGCCCATTGTTTGTACTGAGAGAAACCATAAACATGTTCAAAGAAAATAGTGTCTAGGATGGAGGTTCATGTACATTGTCATATCACTGCTCGCACTCTGACCTTCTATGGTGTTTTCCAATGCATTTATGGAAGCCTGTTTGCTAAAAGCTGGGTCTTTATTTTGTTCTTGGGTTTTCAAGTGGAGGTACTTTTCCTTAAATCCTTGATTCGCTGTGTTAGGCACAGCAGATACTTTCTGAAAAGCACTGAGTAGCTAGACCATACTAATCTTCTTAGTTCAATTAGCAACAGATGACTGATGCCACACATTCCCATTCCTCTACATAATGATACAGAGGGCAGCGTGATGTTAGGGTTACCTCCATACCGTGCCAAATCCTTTGCAACACAACAAGGTGAACAATTCAACACTTGTCACACTGAGTCTGCATTTTCCTGTTTGATCTGGAGATATCATTCCTTATTTTAGACATCCTTGGGATGTGTTACCTTGCACACAAGAGGCATTGTACTACTGTAATTCCTCAGTTGCTACTGGCAACAAAACATAACAATGTTTTGCCTGACCTTGTTTTTTTTGCTAAAAAAAGTATTTGCAGTTCCATTTCAACTAGGTAATGCATTTTCTTGTGAACATGATTTATTTGGGAGACCTGTAATCGGCTACAAGGACTACAGCCTGAATTCAGATCATTGTAATAACTTGGTTATTTACAGAAGCCAGCTGCTTAGATTCCACAATTCTTTCCCATTCATTTTTCATGAAATCCATGCAGTGTTACTCTAAATTACACATTCGTCATGTTCCGGCAACTATGATTTCACTTACCACCAATGAGATTTGTCTTTAATGTATTTTTCTCTTACGCTCTGTGTCATGGAACTTGACACTTACAAGGTTTAATTGCCTTAATACTTCTGGATTAGCGCTGCTGACATCAGCTGCCCAGCTCCCCGTTTTCCAAACATGGCTTTAAATGTCAAATGGTGTGATTGAAGTGGCACAGTTCTACAGCCCTAATAGACGAAGCTAGGGGTGTTCCCTGGATCTTAAATGGATCAGTAGGGGAAAGAAAATGCTAGTAGGAAAGTGTTCCATTTGACAGTGCTAGGAGCTAATTAGGAGCAATTAACCATTGAAGATATCTAGGTTAGATTTATATTACAAAGCATTATCACAGCAGCCATCAAGAATGTTTCCCACTGAACATGACACTGATGGTTATTCAACAATAGGTTAATGAGGGAAAGAGGGGTCTCCCATTCTGTAGATGTAGGGTAAAGGATGAGTGGACCATAGAGCACCCTGCTGGTGTGATGGTAAATTAATAGAGGGGTCTCTGATAAATTAGGGTGGGGGGGTAGAGAAGGGGTGGGGTTAGAGATGCAAGCTGCAACAGAGGGAAGGCTGTTTCCATATATCAATACAGCCAGTTCACAGTCACACAGCCTTCCTGAGCTATCTCAGTTTCTATGGTAACTGCTTGTGCGGCCCCTCCCCCCATGGTTGGCTGCTGCCTGCCTGCCTCTCACTAGAGCCATGATGGAAGACAATCTGTAACAACCTCCAGCGTGGCACAATAACCTACTTCCTTTCCTATGCTTGGAAGACCCGGACGTAGAATATGGAATGGGAGAAATCAAGGGGGAAGTGCTGGGGAAGCGAGGGCGGGGGGTAAAGAGGTTACATCTGTATTAGGTTTTGCTTTTTTCTGTGTCCAATAGCATTGACGATTGTAAAATATTGAATGTTGAATAAAAAACCCAGTAGATAACGGCAAATACAGTATTTTATCTCCACAAGGATACAAATATTAGAGTATCCTAGAGGATCAGTTGGTTAAGCATGACGTTTGCCACACTAGGGTTGTGGGTGAATTACAACAAAAAAGCTTTAAAATGTATAGACTTGTTGTCTGGAAATTTACTAAAATGTAGAGAAAGGAAATACTATGGAACAAATTTCTACATACGACACACAATGACATTCACTCTCATTGTTCTTGGACAGTAAGTTATTAAACATTACATCGACTGGCTTTGGAATGAAAAACTGACATGGGGAATGTGATATGTCCATAATTAATCTACACAAGACTCAAACATAAATCCACACACCAGATTGCAATTTTGAATACCAGATAAAAACATAAGCATTTTCCTGGATGATCCATACTTTCTGGATATTGTTCATACCACAAATAGTACTTAAAACAGAAACTCGGTACATGGACAATTGAAAAACTCTAACCCTGACCTTGATCTGTGTAGTTTGCAGCAAAAATAATCAATATACAAATATATTAAGACACTTGTCAAGGCTGTACATCTGTACATCTCTGAAGATTCTGCTTGGAACAGTGAGACCATCCAGGGGGCAGGTGCTGGGTATCTGCCCTCTCTCTCCCCAGTAACTCACATCCCCGGTATGGTGGATAGCTGATGAATAGATTCACTTACCGACATGTGTGATGACACAGGCCACACGTTGCTGGAACTCCTGCAGAGACATTTCGTCCTCTCTAAGCCAGCCTAGCATCTCAGGGTGTGGGCAGACAGCATCCGCTCTCCTCTTGCCTCCTCATCCGAAGTCTCCTCTCTCCCCTCCGCCCTCCTTCGCTAGTCTGCTCCTTTTACCGGAGGCTGAGGTACCCTCCACGCTAGGAGCACAATACCCCTCCCAGTCCGGACCACTGAGGGATGCTGTGAGAAAAGGATACCTCTAACTCTTCTGAAAAGATCTCTTCTCTACCAGAATGACGACACAATGCAGCATAGTATGTGTGTGTCGTTAATAATGGATGAATACACACATAATAACTGCATGAGCCAATCAGGGGTGTTTCACATTGCTTTCAGGCTGATGCTCAGCTTGCTGTAATAAAGGCTGAGTCAGACACCAGGAAGCATATCTGAAACAAGCTACCTGCCTCTAGGGAGACGTAGCTCATGAATTTCCTAACACAAAACCTGGAACTATGGATTTACTGGAATGGAGATACAGTTGCACATGGTCCAGGATGGTAACAACTTTGCTTCATTAACATTATGCTGAATTTAAATTGCAGACAGTAGAAAGCAAATACATTCACGCTGTAACAAAATTTTGATTAATATATTGTACTGAATATATTATTTTCAAGACATCTATTGATGATCTATTGATGGAAATGGCTAGGCAGAAATTGGCAACTAGCATTACTAAAATGGAATTTGTTAATATGAAACTGTTTTTTCATGGTCATGAAAATGCATGGCTCCATTGTATTTGTTATTTATAAGACAAAACGAAACAGACTAAATGTACATTTCTTCTTGATTTTGAAACTCCATACAACAAGGGCAACCCATCTCTCTACCATTCTGTCCCTCATTTTGATTTAAGCAAACATGCAAGACGAGGGCATTATCATCTTACCACACGTCATTGCCCTTGGGACAATGGCGATTACCTAAGGGACGGAGTGGAGCAGTAAGCAGCTGCCTTGCAGCCATCTGAGATCCTAATGGCACGCCCATGACAGACAAACATGCATCACTCACAAATGGTGTTTCTAGACTGGTGATGAAAGGCATAAAATAATATCAGTGCGTATGCTATCAATTTCAATGTCACCAATGTGTCACTATGAAATATGTTCCAAATATCATTCGACAGTTGTACAACAACATGAACTAGCCTGACTTGTTCATGAAGAGGAGACGAAGGGGCGTAGCGTTTCTGACTATTGAAACGCAACGGACGCTCAACTCACTGATTGGAGGAAACGGAATGTCGTAAGCGGAAGAAGGCTTTGTGTCCCTGCTGTCAGAGCGGGAAATCTACCTCGCATGTCAACAGTGAACTGCAGGAGTGCAAAACTATTTTATATAGCTACCTACATGTTATTGGTTCGGTGTAAGTGAAGAAACTTTAGGTAAGTTCATTCGTAATAGGAAATTTAGACTGTAAGCTAGCTACTAATAAGCTATTCTTGCTAACTGGTTATCAGCTAGCTAGCTGCCATTTGTGACATTATTGTCCGGTTGTCATTGTTTACTGTATGTAGCCAGCTAGCTTGTCAAAGGACTGTAAAACTTACAACAGTCAAGTATGGCTCATTGAGTAATGGACAGGTGTCTGTTCTCTAAATGCTGCTTTTATTGAAGAAACATGCAGGCGTTTTTGAAAGGAACATCTTCCCAAAGCACCAGACCTTTGAAAGAGAAAGGTGGTGGGACCAGTGGGGAGAAGAAGCAGAAGTCTGTTCCCTGGGTTGAAAAATAGTAAGTTATCAGTGGCTATACGCCCATGTAAGGAAAGATCAAATGTTTTTGCCGTTCTAACATAGAGAGAAAACTGAGTACTAAGATTCTGTTATTCATGGGCTAAAGTGTTGGTTGGTACGTTTTGTAAAAAAGAACATTTCAATAATTTGCACCACTATGCGCTGACGTGCATTTTTTGGCTATTTGCAGCAGACCAAAATGTATGGAAGAGGTGGCTTATCAAGAAGAGGTTGTTGCTGTGCTTAAGAGGACTATAGAGGGCGCTGATGTAAGTATTGATCCCAAGTATCCTACACCTAGTGTACTCATTTTTGTAGGTTTATACTCTCTGTCTGAGGTACTGTTAACCCAGGATATATTCGGTTGCAGCTCCCCAATCTGTTGTTCTATGGACCACCTGGAACAGGAAAGACCTCCACCATCCTGGCTGCTGCAAGGGAACTTTATGGGTGAGAGTGACAGGAAATGTACAGCCTTACACTACCATCTGGAGGGATAAAACCTCAATAAACATGCCTCCGTTGGTATATTCATTCATGCCATTTTGCCACAGACGCAAACACTGGCCAAGAGGATGTAAAGTTGTAAATTGCTTGTGCACATCAGTTAGTGTCCCTTTCCGTTCCTCTCCGCAGACCTGAGCTGTACCGTCAGAGAGTGCTGGAGCTGAATGCCTCTGATGAGAGAGGGATTCAGGTGGTGAGGGAGAAGGTCAAGAGATTTGCTCAGCTGACTGTAGCAGGACACCGCACAGAGTGAGTTCCAGTTTGATAGAGCCCCACCCCCTCAAACCCCAGTGGAACATTCCTAAAAGCTTAATCTACACAATGAGTGAATGTCATACATTGCACCTCCCTGATCCCAACTACTGTTATGCAAATAACACCCCTGTCCACTCTGTCTGTGTGACAGTGGGAAACCATGTCCGCCCTTTAAGATCATCATCCTGGATGAGGCTGATTCTATGACCAATGCTGCTCAGGCTGCTCTGAGACGCACCATGGAGAAGGAATCCAGGACCACCCGCTTCTGTCTCATCTGCAACTATGTCAGCCGGTGAGGGGGTTAATGATTCCACAAATCATTTTGGAATTTAATTTGTGATGACAGTTTTTGGAAACAACTCTGGAGACTTTTCTGCTGACACCTATTCAGAGTTGTAATATAATTTTTTCTACAACCAGTATTAAACCAAAGTTAATGGAATTCTTATGGTTTTTAATTTACTGAATATTTGGTAAACGGTGGGTACATTTTGTAAAAAAAGAAATCTCTAATAATTATTGGCAAAAGCTCTTAAGCTGGCATCTTCCTGACCTGGTTGGGGTCCCCTTAGAAGGAAAGGTCAATCCAAATCCTTACCAAGTTATTCTGAGTAATCACCTTTATCCTGTTGTGAAACATTTCTATCCTGATGGGAGTGGTCTATTCCAGGATGACAATCCCCTCATCCACAGGGCATGAGGGGTCACTGAATGTTTCGATGAGTATGGAAAATTATGTGATTCATATGATTTAGCCTGGCAGTCACCAGATGTCAACCCACTTGAACACCTTTGGTGATTTTGGACTGATGTGTTGGATAGTACTCTCCACCACCATCGTCAAAAAAACATAGGAGATAAAATATTTTGGAAGAATAGTGTCACATTCCTCCAATAGCGTTCCAGAGACTCATAGAATCTATGCCAAGGCACAATGAAGCTGTTCTGGTGGCTTGTGGTGACCCAACACCTTACTGAGACATGTTATGTTGGGTTTTCATTTGTCACCTGTCTATACACATAAATACAGATGTTTTACAGCTTTTTAATTCGGTTTTGACATTGAAATAATGATAAGGGCCTCAATGCCCTGTTGTAAATTACAATAAAATTATTGATAATTTCATTTCTGGTAGTTTTGCTGTTTACTTAGAATGCTTCCAGTTATATACCCTTTCTTGCAACACTACTCTTGTCAAAACATGCTGGCCTAAATGTGATCATTTAACTCCAATTAACTCTGTTATTTTCAGGATTATAGAACCCTTGACATCCAGATGCTCCAAATTCCGCTTCAAACCACTAGCCAATCAGGTCCAAGAAGAGCGCCTCCTGGATATTTGTACCAAGGAGAATTTGAAATACTCAAAAGAGGTATGTTAGTGATTGGTAACTGTCTGTCTCTGGAAATGAATTTTTACGAAGAATTGCACTGTTACATGCTGTATTTCTTCCCCCTACCCATTTCCCTTCCAATTTGGTTTTTCTGCAGGCAATTGCAGCGTTGGTTAAGGTTTCAGAGGGAGATCTGCGAAAAGCCATAACCTTTCTTCAAAGTGCAGCGCGGCTGAACACGGACAATGACATCACTGAGAGTGATGTAATTGAGATTGCAGGGGTGAGGGCTTTTACGGCATCATATTTTATAACAGTAATAGTTACAGGTTTTATGCACTGTGCAGTCTTTACAAAGGACAGCTAATTAACTTTGCTGTGTGGTGACTACGCTTACATCCTTTAAGGTAGTTCCCCCAAAGATGATTGACAATTTGCTGAAAATCTGTTACAAGGGCACATTTGAAAAACTTGAGATTTCTGTTCGGGTACGTATGTTTGCTTTCTGTTTCTGCTTCATCACATGGAGATCTATAATTACTCATTAGTATCACTCCTTTCAAGCAGACTAATCCCATGGACATTCTGTTATTTGCAGAACATGGTAGATGAGGGCTATGCCGCAACACAGATCATCAACCAGCTACACGAAGCTGTCATAGAGGAGGAGCTGAATGACAAGCAGAAGTCTGCCATAACAGAAAAGATGGCAGTAGGTGTTTTCAAAATCGTATTATTCTGTATCTTTTGAGAATGCCTAGAGTAGTGATTCATTGACTTTTCTGTATTTTACAGGAGGTCGACAAGTGTTTAGTGGACGGTGCCGATGAGTACCTGCAGATGCTAAGCCTGTGTTCAGTGATAATGCAGCAAGCCAGCCAGCCTAACTGACCACACATCCGTATTCACCATTGACTGTTCCTTTTCATAGATATCTTGACCAATTGCTTTATCCAATTCATTTTTGTATGTTTCAAGTGGATAGTAAAATGTTCATTGTTTTCTGTAAAAACTGTGCTAGTCATTCCGTGCAATTCAAGGGTCCGTTTTCTGGGAAAATTACTCATTTAGAATCTCTGGACTATCAGTCAGGAAACAAGAATGAAGCCATGTAATTTATTTTATACCCAAAAAAATGATACAGCCAACAACAGAACATAGAAAGTTTCAAAACAGATGAGTCCGTAACACACAATATACTGTACCGTGGTGCTTTTCAATGTATATCAAAAGTAGGATTTTGGCAGTAACAGATCAACACTGTCATTCAAGTGCAGTCAGTACGTTCACTGCCTGAGAGCACTCTGAGTGTGTGCCAGGGCGAGGGTCTGCCAGGTCCAGTGGCATCGTCGGTGGATGTGCACTGCCCTGCTGTTGTGATTCTGGTAGCTGATGAAAGTAGTCACATAGTAAAGACCTCACCACCTCGCCGTCAGAGTCATCCAGACATACTGGGGCTACATCAGAAGGTTGGGGAAGGCCTTGGCTCGTCTCTTCTAGCCACTTCTCCATGCAAGGATCACTATTTCTCTCACACATATTATGGAGAACGCAGCATGCTTGGGTCATTAAAGGGATGAGGGCAGCATGGCTGTTGTTGCGCTTTAAGCACAGCCAGCGGGCCTTCAGGCGACGGAACGTTCCCTCAATAGGAGTCCGTGCGTGGATTATTTTACCGTTGAATGCACGCTGCTGGGGCGTAAGTTGAGAGGACTCTGGGTAACATTTAAGCAGCCAGCTCTGCAAAGGGAAGGCTGCATCACCCAACAGCACATACCCCAGAGGTTGGCCCATGAGTTTACAAGGTGTTTGTGGCATCAGTCCCTTTTCTTTTGCCAATGTCCATAGTTCAGAGCCTTGCAGTAGGGCCCAGTCATCAGTGCTGCCTGGAAAGCCTACTCGGACATCCCAGAATTGACTGTGTCCATTCACAACTCCCTGCACAACCACGGAGGGCCATTCCTTGCTGTTCCAGCTGTCACTGGTCCGGCTTTGTGATTTCACAGAAATGTGAAGGGAATCGATGACACCCACACAATGAGGAAAACCCCAGAGTGTGTTGAACACTGTAGCCATTTCTTCCAGCTCCTGTTCATTTGGGTGATGAATGTAGAATGGCTTCAGCCTTGTTACAATGACATTGCATAGTTCTTGTATACACCTGACTACTGTGGCACTGCTTGTGCCAACTAGGTCACCGATAGAATGGTAGTCCAAGTTGGTGGCCAAACGTAATAGCAGTACTGCCACACATTTCTCCAGGGAGATATGATATGTAGGTATGCCTTTTATCAGTCTAAGTTTGTCATAGAGTTGGTAAAAAGTATCCTTGCTCAGATGGAATGTGTTGAGCCAATCTTGTGGTTGGAACTCCATCACAACCCTTTCCCACCAGTCTGATTTAATCTCAGCAAGTGAGTAAGGAGTCAAGGGTGATAAGGGTTTTGAGTGTATGGATGATCTTGAAGTTGAGTTTGATGCTGTCTGAAACTTAAAGACAAAGCATTAATAGGGTTTTGAATATTTTGTTTTCCAGGGCAACTGACGTTTGGTTTGACAAATTTGTCTTTGCATTTAAAATGTTGATGTTATGATGGGTTCTGACTTCACATCAATGTTTAGTACTTACTGTATGTAAACATCTCTTCATATTGTTTAGGATATACATCCTACGTCTGATATGCCGTTGAATTTCCATTTGCTTTTCCATGATTGTTTTTCTAATAGTCTCTCTACGTCTCATGGACAAAAACTTAAGCCTCGACCTCCGTTCCACAAGAGCTTTCTTCATAGAACTTTCCATGGCTCGATCGGGTTAGCTAGAATTGTAGATCCAACAAAGGTAGTAGCTAACTACATTAGCTATAGATTCAAACTAACAATGGGGACTAACTTCAGCAGTTTACAATTACAGTACATGAATACAAGAAAAATGTAGATCAGTACTTTTTCAAATACATTTCATAACATACAACAGTAGTTAATTACAGTACTGTACTGGCTAAATTCTGTCGATTGTAAGCAAAGTATAGTACATTATGGTACTGAGCTACCTGGATGCCTGCAGCTATCCAGTTTACGTTAGATACACAAGCACGACTGGGTAACTTACAAAATATCTAACGTGCGTTTTCAATTCGCTTGATTCTGCAAACTTAGATAAGGGTTTCTACCCCGATCTGAGAGAGTACAGGAACCAAGAAACCCCACTAGATGATAGCAGGCTATATACCAGTTAAAGACGCGTCCACTTTTTTTTATTTTTTTTGACCAGGTCAGCTCCATTCTCATGTCCCTGAGCCACATCTCTCACTGGCTATTTTTAACGGAAGGGGAGGGGGCAATTAGTAGAGTAGGTTCCTCTTGCTTCACAGTGCTGATCAGAAACAATTTGCCATCAAGATACTAGTGTTGATTTCACTGCTCTATTAACTACTGGTTCAGGTCGTTAATACGTCTAATTAAAGGACACTGGTGTATTGTACGACCAGTTAAAGATTAGAAGGTGTTGTGGCGCTTTTCCACTGCATGGTACCGGCTAGACTCAACTCGCCTCTATCCGCTTTGGGAGCTTTTCCACTGCATGGTACCAGCTCGCCTTTTCTGGATAGTGGTTTGGTAGGGGCTGTATTTTAAACATGTCACTCACTTGGAGCTACAGCATCCAAATTGGAGTACCTCCGTCTCATTCAAACAGGTTTTATGTTATGTACGCCCACTCGGATTGAAACGGAACTCAGATGTACTCTTTCGGGCCAATAAGCAGCGAGTGCTGCCTTGTTTAAAAATAAGTTTGGATCTTGCTCTCTCTCCTGATATCTATGGGGCAACTAACAGTGTGGGGTGTATTCATTCCCCTTTCACTGCACATCATTTCATTTAAAACAGTTTCTATTGGACAATTTCAGCTGTGTTTTTCTCCTTTGACAAAACAGGGAGGGACCTAGCTGAATCTGTCCAATAGATATGTTTGAAACGTTTTGTATAATTGAACAAATCCCAAGCGTAGGTTTTCCGTGTTTTTATTTGAAGAGCCTAGCTACGTAAGCATTTCCCATGATACATTGCAATTTTGTCAATAATATTGTATGCTAGCATTTACTTATTTAATTTGTAATATAATCTAGTTGCTTGTCTAGAGGAGTAAAAGTTTACCGCTGGGTTCGGTTTTTGATTATTTACCTCAGCATCCAAGGCAAGTAGTGTGGTATGTAAATGTACAGTATTTGGTTGAGCTTGTGTGCTGCAGTTTTTAGTTAGCTAGTTAGCTCGGGTGCTTAGCTAACGTTAACGATATACAGCAGTACAGTCAGTAGCCGAGATATTTTTTTTTACCAGTCTCTCTATTAGGAGTAGAAGCTAGCTAGTAATTTAGCAGCTGACGGGTCTCGCCAAAAGTAAACGTCCCGAATTACTAACTTGCTAACTATTTCTTTGGTTCAGTCATTGACGTTTACTAGAAAGTGTAACTAGATTACAAACTTATAGCACACTACCGGGCTGTCATGAAGTAGCTAGCCTAACGTTCGCGTATGTTTTCTTAGCTTTCGATCGAGGCCGAAACCCAAGCCAAGGGGGCTAGGAACGTACGGGGTACAGCTGTGGTCTGCTGCAGCCAGCGGAGTCAGAAAGGCAATACGTTTTCCGGACTGGATAGCTTCAAGTACTTTGACCCAAAGATTTCTCCATGGACCATGAGTATCAGAGTCGCCTGCTTCGGCAGATCAACATTCAGAACGAAAACACCAGCCCCATTGTGAGTATTTCTACTGTATCTATTCATTCTAATATAACCTCTTTGCTTTAAATAGTTTTTTCTTCCCAGGGTAACTAATGATTATAAACGGGAAGGTGCAATGGTACCCACCATACTATGTTTGAAAAAAAAAAAAAAGAAGTAATCTTTATTCTTTTACCTTTAATGATAATTTGATATCAGTCTTTTTTTTTTGACATTCTACAGAAACCGACAGAGGTGATGCGCAATTTGACGCCCAACAACTCCCCCATGTCCTCTCCAAGCAAGCATGGCGACAGGTTCATCCCATCCCGTGCCGGGGCCAACTGGAGTATCAACTTTCATAGGATCAATGTATGTCAAATAATAATGTATCCTCACAGCCCCCTTTCTGTAAAGGTTTGATGGGAATGGAGAAATTTAACCATTCTTTAATCCATAGACCATCCGTATCACTTATAGTTAGAAACATGTTTTTAAAGTTTACCTTTATATTGTTTATTAACATTGGAGAAAAACAAGCTGAGATTTTGGGTTTGGATGGAGCACAACAAACTAAGCTGATGATGCATTTATAAATATATAAATATATTTCAAGGGTCCAAAATGTATGTAGCAAATTGCCCCTGTAACTTAATATTATATGAATTATGACAACATTAGCTCAATTCTTTTGACACTTTAGCCTGCTCAGGGATTTTTATTTTACCCGGTAAGCAAATAGAAAACCAATTCTCATTTGCAGTGATGACTTGGATACTTAAAAATGTAATTTATCTTTGTAGGAGAATGACAAATCACCAAGTCAGAGTAGAAAAACAAAGGATGCGACAACCGATAGCAGCAAAGGTAAGAACCATGAAAAATTGTATTAAAAAGTCTTAACATGCAAGTTAGAATATAGTAACATGGGTACTTTTGGTTGTCTCTTAGCGGATGGGCTGGCTTACTCTGCTTTGTTGAAAAATGAGCTGCTCGGGGCTGGCATCGACAAAGTGCAGGACCCCCAGACAGAAGACAGGCGATTGCAACCCTCCACGCCGGAGAAGAGGAGTCTCTTCAGTGTATGAGTGCCTCCCAAATAGAACCTCTCATTGTTTTATGTAGCAATGAGCTAACCCAAATCCATTTCCTCTTTGTGCAGTACTCCCTTAGTGCCAAGAGGTCCACAATAGATGAGGACAATAACATCTCTCCCTACTCGCTGTCACCTGTCAGTAGCAAAAGGTGAATAAGGTGTTGTCTTGTTAAAGGAGTAGTGGCAAACTGTTATAACTTTGTATTACTTTGTATGTTTTTATTTAATTGATCCTCATTTTCTGCAGTCAAAAGTTGCTACGCTCACCCAGGAAGCTGACCCGTAAAATCTCCAAGATCCCATTCAAGGTCCTGGATGCTCCTGAACTACAGGATGATTTCTACCTCAACCTTGTTGACTGGTCTGCTCTAAATGTGTTGAGCGTTGGCTTAGGAACTTGTGTCTACCTCTGGAGTGCTTGTACCAGCCAGGTACTGCTTTTCTTCTAAGGAAATATATTATTTTAGTTGTCAATTTCCACCACAAACTAATATATAAACCAGCCCCTGCAAATGTGGGAGTTGTGGGGGATGGCCACATCTCAGAATCTTTACACTGTCAGCTAAGGGATTTAATCTATCAGCCTTTGGGTTACTGGTCAGATACTCTATCTGCTGCCCTAATCCATTTCATCATCCTGCTGGTACACATGGGTGTTTCTTCCTGTAGAAGTTCAGAGAAAAGCATTTATTCCTCTCATCAGGTGACTCGTCTGTGTGACCTGTCAGTAGAGGCTGATTCCGTTACATCCGTGGATTGGTCAGAAAGGGTGAGTTTAACTACGATTTAATTTGTTAGTTTCTAAATCCTTTGTCAGTTTTCACCATTTTCGAAACACTAACAGAATGTGGTCTTGTCTACCATTTGGTCTGCTAACTTGTTTTTGTTTCAGGGCAATCACGTGGCAGTGGGGACTCACAAAGGCTATGTCCAAATCTGGGATGCCGCAGCCGGCAAGAAACTCTCCACGTTAGAGGGACACACTGCTAGAGTTGGTGAGCACGCCCCTGGAAATCCCCTGTGATCTGCGTAGCATGCGCACTGTTTCCATTTGTCAGCTTCTTTCCCTTCCTTCATTCCCGCTTCCGATCCATCACAGGTGCGCTGGCCTGGAATGCCGACCAGTTGTCGTCAGGCAGCCGCGACCGCATGATCCTGCAGAGGGATGTTCGCACGCCGCCTCTCCAATCGGAGCGCCGGTTGCAAGGCCACCGGCAGGAGGTGTGCGGTCTGAAGTGGAGCACAGACCATCAGCTGCTCGCGTCCGGCGGCAACGACAATAAGGTATTCAGGCATGCACCATTATTCCGTGTCAACATCCATGTAGGGCAGACAGTACCGGCCAGTCACAATCTCGTTGTCTTTTTTGACTCCGCTATGGACCCCCCTAAATCAGACAGGACTATGATCACCAGATCAAAACGCGTACAAACCGATTCTGCTAATTAAGCAGTTGCACTGTTCTACGTCTACATCTGGATGGACGCATATACAATCTAGATCAGGGGTGGGCAATATTTTTCACTGGGGGGCCACACTGAAAATGCCAGAGAGCATCGTGGGCCAGATTACTTTTTTAACCAACATGCCTAAAAAACCCACAACATAGCTAACTCTGTTAACTTGCATATTATATTTATGCATATTTATTTTCCATGCAACACCGTTTTTCATCATCATCATCTTCCGCTTATCCGGGGCCGGGTCGCGGGGGCAGCAGTCTAAGCAGAGATGCCCAGACTTCCCTCTCCCCAGACACTTCCTCCGTTTTTCATAGTTGAACTTAATTTACTTAAACAATGTTTATTTTTTATTTTTATTATTTTGTTAACAACTGTTATTATGGCAGGCAAAGGCCTAAAAAGATCCCTTTTTAGGGTTGTTACTCAACAGAAATGTTGCAACACATATTTGCCTTAAAACTTAACTTCCAACTCAATTGAGTAAGCTACATACATACATAAGGTATAGTATATACCAGTTATATAGGTATAATAGTTATTAGGGCAGACATAAGTCTATGAAATCACTACTGAAGATTTTCACTCAAAGCAAATGTTGGTATAATGGACGTCATCTAACTTCATACAGTATATTTTCTGTACTACGTGCTTTTAACGACAGCGATTCCAGCAGCCCAGACCCAAGAAATCTACTTTTAGGGCTACTCACTCAATATGAACAGGAGATCCTCGTATGTGTGTTGACAAGTGAGGTGAAGTCAGGAGTCATTTCTGTTGAAGCAGTGTGCGGTTCTGTTGATCTGTTCATCAGTGAGGCTGCATCTGCGCTTGGACTTGTAGAATTTTAGCATCGGGTGACAATTTTTGTATTTCGCTGCATGCTTGCTCTGGAATTGCCTCTGCAAATTGTACTCTATGATGTTATCTTAACATATTAAGCAAGTTGCTTTACCTGCGACATCTGAAAATCAATATTTTCCTATCGATTATTTTTTAAATACCCTGCTTTCATTATCAACTTTTCTTAGGCTCATTTCCAGAGATCGCTAGCCATCAATTACGTATAGTACGTACAAATGATAACTTCCGCGCGTGGATTGTGGTGCTGGTCCCTACGTATCATAGCAACGCAAATACATTGTTTAAACTTAAAGTTATTTTAAATAAACAGTGTGATACTGCCATACTTATTACTGGGAGTACCACGGGACTTTTAATTTGAAAATAAATAAATATGCAACAGTAAATAAAGCAACGTAATCTGCGGACCTCGTCAGGTATTTTTTATTATTTTAATAGTTTTGGATGTATCACGGGCTGGATCCAGTCCGGGGGCCTCCATCTAGATGGAGCTGTAGTTGTAACTGTAAATTTACCTACAGGATACATCCTTTCGTCTCACCACCTAGTTTCTTGGACATAAATGTTCATTAATCTAAAAAAAATTGTAGCCTGTCTATGTTGTTTTTTTTTTTGTTTTTTTGCCACTAGCAGCACCAAGTAAAATTATTGGTATGTGGACATTTCCTTATCGTATTAAGGTGATTCTGACTTTGCGTCTCTCTCAGCTGCTCGTCTGGAACCACTCTAGTACGGCCCCGGTGCAGCAGTACAATGATCACCTGGCTGCAGTTAAAGCCATCGCCTGGTCCCCCCATCAGCATGGGCTGCTGGCATCCGGGGGCGGAACGGCTGACCGCTGTATCCGCTTTTGGAACACGCTCACCGCACAGCCACTGCAGTGCATGGACACCGGTTCGCAGGTCTGCAACCTGGCCTGGTCGAAGCATGCCAATGAACTGGTACGTTCTCCTCATGGTATACCCTGGGCACCACAATGTGAATTAACACTGGTATTGGTACTTGACGGTCTGTTGACACTCACTCCACTTAGGTCAGCACACACGGTTACTCCCAGAATCAGATCTTGGTGTGGAAATATCCGGCACTCACACAAGTAGCCAAGCTTACCGGCCATTCGTACAGAGTGCTGTACCTGGTGAGTTACAATGTTTCCCAAATGTACTTGTTTTACTGTATTACGTCGGTTGAGGGAACTGTTAAGTGGTCCGTTCCTGGTGTACTCTTTTCCTATGACAAATACAACTTGAACATTGAATGGTGTAATATATATTTATTCAAACCCCTATTTGACTAAACTTTACTGAGAACATTCTTGTTTACAGCAATGACCATAGAAGAATTTATGGTTAACTGCCTTGCTTGGGTACAGGGCCACATGTTTTTCCCTTTGCCGGCTTGGAGGTTTAATTTAGCAACTTTTCTGTTACTGAAAATTTGCTTAGAAAATTTGGTCATGAGAAAATCTGGTTTGGTTTTGTACCTAGCACCAGAGTAACGTGAATCTCTTACCTTTTAAAATGTGTCTTGATTAAACACATCAGTTTCTGCTTGCTTCTGACTAAATGAAGCCATCCCCTTTCAGCTCTCCATTTGTGTGTTGCGTGATGTGCTTCCCTGTCGTTTTCAACAGTGTCCCAAAGCTGAGGGAGTACCGAGCTGAGTGTCCCAAAGCTGAGGGGGTACCGAGCTGAGTGTCCCAAAGCTGAGGGGGTACCGAGCTGAGTGTCCCAAAGCTGAGGGGGTACCGAGCTGAGTGTCCCAAAGCTGAGGGGGTACCGAGCTGAGTGTCCCAAAGCTGAGGGGGTACCGAGCTGAGTGTCCCAAAGCTGAGGGGGTACCGAGCTGAGTGTCCCAAAGCTGAGGGGGTACCGAGCTGAGTGTCCCAAAGCTGAGGGGGTACCGAGCTGAGTGTCCCAAAGCTGAGGGGGTACCGAGCTGAGTGTCCCAAAGCTGAGGGGGTACCGAGCTGAGTGTCCCAAAGCTGAGGGGGTACCGAGCTGAGTGTCCCAAAGCTGAGGGGGTACCGAGCTGAGTGTCCCAAAGCTGAGGGGGTACCGAGCTGAGTGTCCCAAGGCACAGAAGCAGCAGCATCATGCTATGGTTCTTTCTAGCAGTGATAGGGGCTCTGTTTGAGATGGAAGGGACAAAGGACAGTTGAAAATATAAAGATATTTTGGTGCAAACCCAGCTGATCTCTGCAAGAAACCTGCAGTTTAAAAATAGTTTCACCTTTCAGCACAACAACAGTCCCAAGTACATAGCCAGATAAACAAAGAAATATCTTCCAGAAAGGACAATGTATGTACTGGAATGGCCCTGTCAGAGCCTGGACTTCAATCCAACTGAAGATCAGTTCCAAGGTCTTACGCTGTTATACTATTGTGCTGGGGGATTGGGTCAGTTCTCCTCCCCTCCTAAGTTCTCCTCCTCTACTATAAATCGTTGTTGATATGAGGAATGCATTTTCGGAATTTTTCCAGTCTCCTCCCGTTTTAAACTTTAGGAGGACATGAAGTCCAGGTCCACACCTGCAGAAGTACCTGGTTTGGGGGGCCCGTTGCTGTCCTTGTCCATCTGGTCATACTTCTGACCTAGTCTAAATTTAAATGGACTCTGGATTTATACCCAGATAAATGTATTAATTATTTCAATTGAACTCTTAATATCTCACACGGCACAGCCAGAAGAGGACTGGTCACACCTCTGAGCCTGGGTTCCCTCTAGGTTTCTTCCTAAAATTCGGCCTTCTTAGGGAGTTTTTCCTAGCCACTGAAATTCAACACTACTGTTGTTTGCTCCTTGGGGTTTAAGGCCATGTGTCTCTGTAAAATCACTTTTTGATAACTGCTGTTGTAAAAAGGGCTTTATAAATACATTTGATTGATTGATCTTTGAACTGCCTTGAAGAGGACTGAGCTTGAACTTTTTCATAAAAGAGTGGGATAAACTTGCAAAAAGTTGAGACCTATCCAAACTAACTGTTGTAATACAGTCAGTGTGATCCCACAAACTATTAGTTGGGGACAGTGCACACATGCAATTGACAGACTTAAATATTGTTGGTTATAATATATTAGCACATTTCTGACATGATTTGTCTGGATTTATGCCTTTTCATAACCAGGTGTTGCATTACAAGTGTACCAGAGGCAGCAGGCTAGATCGTTGGACCAACCTATGCCACATACTCCCAGTTGTAGCTTAAGGGGTCTTGTCACTGATGCGAATATTCCTGACCTAGCTTTTTCTAATGTTCTGATTTTCTGTCCCCTGCTGTATAAAGGCACTGTCTCCTGATGGTGAGGCTATTGTCACAGGTGCTGGAGATGAAACATTACGCTTCTGGAATGTGTTCAGTAAAACACGATCAACAAAGGTACTGGTTGGTTAGTTCATGTTTGTGTTAAGTATGTACACTAACATCTGACATGCATTTTATTTGAATATACAGACTAGTTTCTAGAGCATCAGCAATTGTGGGTTCGATTACAGGCTCAAAATGTCCAGAAACAAAACTTTCTTCTGAAACTTGTCAGTTTATTCTTGTTCTAAGAAATGAAAGCTATATAGATATTCTATTAAAAATGTAATACATTTCCAGTCATTTACAACATTAACAATGATTACCTTTCTGATCAAAATGTGATTTTCTTTCAAAAACAAGGACATTTCTAATAGACCCCGTGTGTGTGTGTGTGTGTGTGTGTGTGTGTGTGTGTGTGTGTGTGTGTGTGTGTGTGTGTGTGTGTGTGTGTGTGTGTGTGTGTGTGTGTGTGTGTGTGTGTGTGTGTGTGTGTGTGTGTGTGTGTGTGTGTGTGTGTGTACGCGCGTATGTATATTTTACAGTCTTGTTGCTCTGAGATTAACTTTATTTTTATTCTTCTAGGAGTCAGTATCTGTTTTGAACCTCTTTACCAGGATAAGATAACTGCAATTCAGGAATTGACTTTGATCGGGTGTCTGGAATTTCTCATGACAATTAACACAATGCAAAGAGGATGACCCAACATCGACATGGCGTCTTGTCATGAAGGATGGAGAGGGGAAAAACGTTACTTTGTCAATCCTTTGCTCTGAAACAAGTTTATCTGGACTTTTTTCAGAATGGAAGTGTCCTCCATGTCTCTTTGTTTTTTGCAATTTCAGTACTGTTCAATCTACAGTTATGTTTTTTTGTATGTTGCTTTTTTGTATTTTATCATGTCTGTGTCAAAGGTGCTTTAAAGTTCAATGGATCTAAAATTCAAGTGTTTGTACGCTCAGGTCTTATTTATTTACTGTTTGAAATTATGTATTTTAATGTTTTATATAGGCTGGTGCAAGTTGTATAATAGGACAATGATTGCAGATGTTTTGAAAAAAGGGCTTACCATTTGGAATAGAGGGGGGGGGGGGAAACAAGTGCATGTGTTTTAGCACTATGTTCAATACAGTATGGTTAATGAAACATGTTGTCAGTTGTAATGTAAGGAGAACACTCAATTATTTCAACTCAAGCAAGATAGAACAACAGTTAAAAATAGTAATAAAAAAAAATTGTTTTCCCTTCTACACCGCGGTTTTTAACTATAATTTTGTGGCGATTTGTTTGGAACTTTTGTAGAACAAATGTTTTTTAACTTCTATTATAACTTCAGTTTTGTGCTGAATTTGTAATATGTTGTTTATGTGTTTAATATGTAGAAGAGAATCACTATATAATTACTTAGTCATTAAATTCCAAGTTTTAAAGCCAGGATCTTTGATATGGGGCACAAGTATAACCTGGTAAACAATGTCGAGCATCCGTTCAGGCTCGACGGCGCCACTTATGCAAACAGTGGTGTATTATCCCGGAACGCATTATTAAGTAGGCTACTTCTGATTTGCAACAGGGTTTATTGCAATTCCAATTCCGTCTTCATTGACCAGTGTGATTTCAGCCTATTCATTTGTAATTATTTTCTTTCATATGTACAGCAAATTGCTTGACCTTGTAGAAGATTGGGTTTAGACAAGCAGCTTATGTTATATCATTTCCTTTTATTGTAGGGTTTGGACAGGCAAGCCAAATGTGATTCCTTTTTCTTTATAAAAAATGATATTTTTATAGAAATACATGATCAAATCTTAAATATATGTTGTTAGGTTGACACTGACGGTCATGTTAGAGGTTGTAGTTTTTCCTTTTCGGAAACGACATCATACGTCACCTGATGAGTCTTTGCTCCCAACAGAGCGGGAAGTTTAACGAGCAGAAAAATCATAACAAACGACCAATTGCACAAGTAAGACAACTGACGTTTATGATCTGATATAGTTAAAAACATTTTCTATTAGACTTACAGACCTGACAAACTTACATGTATTAGCTGTTATTCGTTCTTTGCTAATACAAGAGTCTACCCGGATACAGCTAACGTTGACTCGGTTTATTCGGGTAGGAGGATGGGGGACAGGGCCCTGCTGCGGGAACTGAAGCGTTGGGCGACTGAGGAATTTAATCTACCTGCCCAAAGTCTCCCGAACGACAACTACTTTAAAACGTAGGTAACGTCAATAGTAAAAGTATTATTTACACGTTCGGCCGGTTTTGTTGAGCTAACCTGGCTATCTTTCGTGTTTTCTGTTTCGTAAAGAATGAAACGTTAGCGAACTATAGCTAGTTACCTAATTGTCCCAGCAGTGAGTTCACACGTATAATGTGTTTTGTTTTTGTTTAGGTTATGTGTTGGGCCAGGTGCCTCCATCTGGAGATATGTTATAGAACATATTTTCAATCAGAGGTGGGTATGCAGATTTTTCCTAGTGTTCATCTCAAATTATGTTTATTCTTCCAGTATCTTCACCTCTGTTCTTTCTCTGCAGGAATGTAAGGGTTATGCGTGGAAATCTCCAATGGTATCCTTTGTTTATATTCTCTTGTTTACCGAGTTATTTACGGTAACCTACAATTATTCGAAAATTTGGTAAAGAGCAAAAAAGTCTCCAAAATACTTTTATTGATTGCATTATGAAATAAATCTAACCTTTAATTAAGGAAAAATAACAAAGTAAGTTATCTTTAATCCTTGTAATATCTCTTCAGATTCATTGTGGACTCTTGTCTTGTTCACCCCACCTGTTTTCAATGAGCTGTAGGCCAGGGGATTGGGATGGCCATTGACAAAGCCTAATTCTGTAGTCAGTGAGTCATTTTTGTGTGTAGATCCAACAACCTAGTTGTAGTCTGTCAGAAAGAGCAAGATTTTGCTTTAAAATATCCTGGTACTTCTGTCCATGATGCCTTGCATCCTAAAAAAATTCCCTGGGACTTTGGAACCAAACCAGCCCCACATCATCACAAATCCACCACCATATTTCACAATGCGGTCTTGGTTTTCAGCATTGCCATCCCTCTTTACATATCAAACCCACTTCTGATGTTGAAGAAAAATAACATTGAACCTGGCTCCAGTTAAAAGTTCTTGTGATGTTTGACAAACTCCAGGCACTGACGTTTATGTCTTGATGAGAGTTGAAGGTTTCTGCTGCCAATACATCCGATTAGCTTATTGGCATGGATGGGATGTCGAACTAGTTTTTTTTTGCCATTTGTGTCAATGCATAATTATACCCAAGTAAAACAGGAAATCATGACAAATGACTCAGAACCAACTTTAAAAAAAGATATCAATGGGTAGGTGCTTTTACATTTGGTCCATGAGAATTTCTAAGGGTGCCAACAATCCTGACCTGTGTCTTTGAGTTAAATACCTATGTATTGATTAAGATTTTTTTGACAGAAATCTACACCCAGTCTTTACCTAAATCAAAGGTTACATTTCTATCACATTATGCTGTAAGATCAGACTGATTAACTATATACAGCTCTGGAAAAAAGTCAAAAAGGAAGGTTTTGAGTGAGGAACAGAAGTGTTAAAATTCAGCGACAACTGGAAATTGAACACTTCTGTTCCTCACTCAAAGCTTTCCTATTCAACTTTTGTGGAAAGGAAAAAGTTGTAGTGGTCTCTTAATTTTTTATGGAGCGATATATATCCTTTATAGCACATCTTAACCAATAATTGTGGAGAGTAATGTACATCTGGTTTCATTTCATTGTCTCTGTTATGTTCAGTTGCACAAGACTTTCCTTAACATTGTGATGTCTCAGGTACAAAGTACTGGAAAATAAGAAGGTAAAAACAAAGATCTTCAAAACAGTTCTCAATATAATTTAATATAGCTTTGATATCACATTTTGAAAACCCAATTTCTGTTAGGTTTTCTCTATGAACATTCTTTCACATTATTCTGTGTATCTGTGTGTAGTTGAATCAGGTCACGGGGCAGAGTGAAGATGCAAGGCGACTGGAGCTTCAGGAGCAGATAGAGGAGCTGAGAGCAGAACTAAACCACCTTGACTCTCAAATCAAGGGAACTGAAGCACAGCTAGCTACTGAGGGTGAGCCGTTTACCCATCATAGTGATTCTATTTAATTTAAATGCAACATGCTAAAATGGGCGGCAGATTCCCAAGTGGTCAGGATGGTTTTAATAAAAGTAAAAAGCCAGTACTTTCTGTGGGGTTCAAGCCGTTATGGTGGAAATGCAGGGAGAATGTAGTAAGGAATAGGAGCGCATACTGGTCATTAGCTAATTTTAATTGTGTCATTAATAGGGACACTGCAATTCTCTGTACTGAGCTAATTTTACACACCCGCTCCTTCCTACAGCCTAGCCTGAGAGAAAGCATTCCTTCTCTCACTTTTTTAATACTACTTGTTTTTTGTAAGCATCAAGTGTCCCATTAGCAGTCACTCTACATTCAATTTAAACTTTTATTTTTTGTAGTATAGGCTTTACTGTAATGGATTACTGTGCAGGGGTTAAAATACTTTCCTTTGGGGTTATTTCCATCAATTTTGGATGAACTGTTTAGAAATATCAGTGTTTTTTTTTTTTTTTACATATTCTCCCTATTTAAAAATCAACAGTTTAATATGTTAATATGATAAAGCACTGGTTAGCTCAGCAGTGACACACCCTGTCACTCTACAGTGGATGTCCAAAGAATGCGCTACATTATGAAGAAAAACACCTAACAGAACTGTCCGAGGCAGGCATGGATGTGTCAGCCACTGCTATTCGTAGAACACTTCAACTCAAACTACTAGTTGCTGGACTGCAAGGTGCAAACACACTATTTAGCTCTACAGAGTTCTGGAAATAGTTTTTATGGACAGATGCTCCAAATATGAACATGTCCCAGACTGATGGTAAGAGGGAAGGGAAGATACCCAGCATCTGGTGATATCTGTGGTTCACAGACTTTAGACAGTCATTGGCTGCAAAGAAAAAGCAAACGTACTAAGTGTACAACACTTTTTAAAGATTATGTTCATTTGTCAAATTACTTTTAGTCCTCTAAAAAAAGGTATGTGTAAGGACTATGTGTATAACGCAAAAAAAAAGAAGCTATTATTCCTACATTTTATGGATGTAAATACCTTCAAATTTAAGCTCTTAGTCGTTGTTTAGTTTTAAATCCAATGTGCCGGAGTACAGAGCCAAACCAACAAAACTTGAGTCTCTTTCCGAATTCTTACGAGCTGCACTGTATATGTGGTTGGTTGTTTTAGGTGTGTTATCCCAGCCCAACTACACCTATGACATAGATGATATCCACTTTTCCCCTTGACATATTGTGCTGTATCGTTTCTGTATTGGTTAGAGGAGTCCATTAACCGGAGCTGGGAGATGGTGGAGGAGAATGAACGCCGAAAGCTGCTTTTACAAGCTTTTAAACAACACTGCCTGAAGGAACGCCACTCTCTATCAGAGGACACTTGCAAAATTATTGGCCATTCCCAGGCCTTGGAACAGCTGTCTAGGTGTGCTTGCTTGAGCCTGCCATTGTCATTTCTTGGCACACATTTACATGCACTTCATGGCTCAAGCCCAAATCCATTATTTAATTATTATAATGTTTTTGTATTGTACATTTGTTGTAGGAAGGAAGAGATGGAGTTGGTGTTTAAAAAGGAAACCTCAAATAGCAGCAGAGAGGATCTCAACCCAATTGGAGCAGAGCCTATGGTTCTGGTAAGTGATTTTATTTTAGAGCTGGGAAAACTGATGCTTGTGTTGTACAATATTCATCTTTCTTTTGCATTTGGCCTCCGTAGCGCAATGTCAGAGAGCTGTGTGACGAAAGACTGCTCTTCTTCCAGTCTTTACAAGAGACTGAGCTAAGGATGACATCATCCACCGCTACACCGTAAGAATGATCCAAATCTTTATGAACAGAAACTGTAGTCTGTAGTGCACTTACACTGATAAATCTGCAACTGTTTTGGTTTCTTCAGCTTGAATCGTGAACAGAGACAAACGGTGTATCAGCATTGGTTAAGTGCTGTGGAGGTAAGTTGCACCCTATGTTTTTATGTAGTGCGAAATGTTTCAAATTTGTTGTTTACTGAAAAAAAAAATTTGTCACCTCATCAGGACCTGTTGCAACGCCATCCTCCAAACCAAGTGCTGTCAGCTTTGCAGTACCTGGCCTCGGGGCAGGAAATGGCGTTGGAGGAGAAGCTCTCTTCTTTGGATGTGACTCGCGATGTAACGGCATTAAGGTTAATTAGTTAAATGTGAATGAAAATTAGCTGGGATTAATCTGGAATTCTAGGAACATATTTCTAGGGAATCTGGAATTCTAGCAACATATTTTTGTTGTTTCAGGTTCCGCTGTGAGAGCAATCGCCTGCTGGACATCTCCAAACAGGAGGAAGAGCTGCCGCCCGTTAAGAATCTTCTACAGGTGCGTTTCACACATTTCATTTCATATCAAAGTACCATGATGGGTAAAGACCTTGCATAAAATACAACAGTATTGCCATTGGTTACTGTGTGGGGTCTTGTAGTCAGCCTGGGAAGAGGTGGAGCAGAGTCTGGTGGACCTGGCTCAGACACGCTCACGAACTCGGCAGCTCAAGGACCAGCTTCAGGCCAAACAGGAAGAGGCAAAGGTGGAGCTGCTTGGTAGGGAATCTCCGATTGAAGGCCTGGCACAGTAAGTCTGTGCACTGAAGCGGCTTCGTCCGCAACATTTTGTATTTAATAAACCTGCTCAGTTTCTAAAGTTCTCAGCATAGTGGTTTGACTTTTGGTCCAGGAGCTGAAAGGCTATTTGTTGAAATGCACAATAGGACAGGGTTGAAAAGTCTGTTGAGCAAAGCACTTAGACCAAATTGCCCATGACCATGCCCTGGATAAGAGTGTCTGCTGAATGACTAAAGTGTAGTCTCCCAATTTTGTGTACCTCTCTTACCTGGTTTAAATCATACTTTTTTCCATGGTTGCCAGGTCAGTGTTGGAGCTGGAGATAAGGTGTGTGATCGAGGCAGCAGAGAGAGACTGCCTGCGGGACCAGTGTGTTCAAATGGAGCAGCAGGCCAGGGACCGACAGGAGGGCCTGCGCAACCTGCGGAGACAATGGCAAAGCATCATGGAATTTAGACGGCTTGTGGTGAGAAAATGTGCCACCTGGCAACCCAAAAAGTGTATTGGTACACGCACAACACCAGAGCTCTTTACCGTCAAAAGCACAGCCTTTCTCCACTTACCAAACGTTAACTAAAGCGATGTTAAATAGTTTTGCCATATTTCTCTTGAAAGGACATGAGGCAGGAACAAATAAGAGGTCTCATCAAGGGAAACTCGACAGCTAAGACTGAACTGACTCGCACACACAAGGAGGTAAGCCACCGCTATATGCGGCTGTTGAATGTAATGGATTCAGAGAAACAGCTGCCATCTAACTCAGCAATCTGCACGCCCGCCCACCTGAGGATCTCTCCTTTACAACCAGCTGGTCCTGTGTTTGAGGACAGAAAACAGTGCAACATATGTATAATCAAGAACCAAGTGATTTGATTGTAAAAGCATGGCAATTTTTTATTTATTAGATGTTGAGTTATGCAGGGTGACAACAGTAATACTGGTTGGTCTAGGCAGAACAGGTTATTGGTGGTCGCCACTCTGCTCCAAAACCCTTTTTATATTAATTTATGTATGTAAATACCTGCACGTTGTATATGCAAATGAGGCACATTCTTTTTTTAGCCTTAAAACAAAGTTAATAAAAAGACTGTTCTACAGTATATTTTAAATAGTGTTTTAAAATGCACAAGGAGTAGCAGTGCCCCAGGGATATTACTTGTAGAATAGCGGTTAGGACTGTTTGGCCATATTCAGCCAACTTAGCCACTTGATCCTTGGATGCTCGATGTGACAGCCTCTTGCATCTCTCCCATGCAGAGGGGTTGAATTCAAAGGGTTGGTAACATTTTGGTTGGACCTTGATGGCAATTGATAATTTAAAATAATGATTTTATTACAGATTCTTTCCTATTTCATAAAATACAGAATACCTACCAAAATATTTTTTTGTCGATGCCAGTAAATGTTCTGTGTGCTGTAATTAAATTAGCATCTAAATGATAAAAAATAAGGTCCATCTTTCGCATTACTTAAACTATAACTTTGCCTTTCCTCTCCGGTCTGACCCCAGATTAGAGAGTTTGTTCAGGAAAAACTCTGCCCCCAGTTTGGCAATGTTCTTTCAGCAGCCAATGGCCTTCGCAACTCTGTGTCCCAGGAGGCCAAACAGTTTGGAAACGTGTCACTAGTGACACTTGACCGCAGGATTGTTGAAGGGTAAGAGCTTCTTATTTGCCTGTGTTAGGTGGTTGAGGTGTTGTTTTTATCAGTCATTGGTGTAGCTAAGTCAAACTGACATTTTTCAACTGCTGTATATTTCAGCAAGCAGAGAATTCCAGCGGCATGGTTGTCTATCCATCGCCTACATTCCTCGCCATTCCATAACCTCTGTCAAAGTCTGGATTTCCCAGTGTACAAGGTCAGTCCTTACAGATTATTCCATGATTCATTAAAATGCACCTTGAGATGTCCTGATCATTCTATCAACCTTTTAAATATTCTATATTTTATCTTTGTCTTTCTGTCAGGCCCCTGAGAAACTGTACTCACAAGCTCTTTCCCAGCATTTGGATCTTCGTTTTTTGCGTCGTTTGCTGCAGTTGCACTCCTCCTCTTTAGCAAATACAGAAAAGCAGAGAGAACTACTACCTGCACCTGATCAACAAGGTAAGGATGTTGCATGGAATTACCAGGTGTAAACTAAGAAATGGAATGGGTAAATATCATCCAGTCAGATTCCAATTAAACTCTATCACTACTATCTTAGCTGGCTAACCAAAAGCAGATTATGCCATTTTAAATCTTGATATTTTGGATATCTCCTTCTTTTCCATTTTTCTTTAGCCCTCCTGCAGCGTGTCCTGGAGGAAGACCAGGAGATGCTTCAGTCTTTGTTGCCCAGGGTTCGGGAGCTCACCCAGAGATGCTCAAAGGGCCTTTCCTATGGGAACCAGGTTAAGACTGGCATTTGTCATTGGTAAGTAGGAAACACTCAAACAAAGGTATCAAACTCATATTGGACCTCTGTTTTTCAGAAGCTAAATTATTAACAATTAACATGATTCTCCTTCTGATGTTTAGGTGGGATCAGCCTGCTCAGTTTGTTCTGCCTGAAAAGCGTATAGGGGGACTAACTTTTCAACAATGGTTACAAAGGTGGAAATTTGCAGCCAGTGGGCTTCCTTGAAAATACAGAAGACTGAAGTGCAAAGCTTTTTGTACCCAGATTGATTTTAGATCTATTCATTTGAAGATGTTTCTTTATATTAGTTCTAAAACTGCAGGACTCCCACTAACATTAATTTACAATATTGTTTGTTTCCACACACAATGCTATTCAATGTGTGCCAAGTAATTTGCTTTTGTCTTTATGCCATTAAATTAACTTTTCCTGCACGTTTGTCGGAATGAGCTTAATGGTTAACATCAACCAAGACAGTTTTATTAGCAGTTACCCCCAATCATCAAAACATAGACATGCTTTTTTTTGTTTTTTGTTAGAGCAATATATTCTAAATAAATGTCATTCCATAAATAAGACCGCTTGTTTTAAATGTGTGCTGTTATTTCTATGAATAATGTTATGCGTTATCGTAATAGACTATTAGTTCTACTCAAGACTTATTCCTGAATTTTGTTTTTTGATCTCCTGTGTGATTTGCATTGTTTGACCTATTTCATGTCACGCCCTTCCCTTTACTCATGGTTGATCATCATGGATTATTGGGAATCACATTGTTTAGGATGGTCATATCTCCAACTTGGGAATTGGATGCATTAACATTAAAGAAAATAGGCAAATTTTATATGCAACGTGGACATACTACTCTACAAATGTGACTTTTCTTCTGGGTAAGGTGTGAAAACTGAACAAGGGCTATACTGTTGTAGTAGACGAGGATGTACAACAATCTCAGTTCCTGAAGGCGTCTCCACCCCTTTCTTCATGCGTCTGCGCATTGCACATATCGCTGGTCAAATGTGCTTCCGGACGCCAAGACTGACTGCACAGCTGCCGCCGAATTTAAAGAGACAGGCAATAGTTTATTTAAAATAACATAATCAGCAACCATTGTCTCAAAGCTTGTTTTCCGAAGCTTCACCCTAGCACAGCGTACCAGCAGTAGCTAGTTACTCGTTGGACGGATAATGGCGTTTTATTAAAAGTCGCATCGAGTTGTAGTGTAGCTTATCCTCATACTTGGCTGGATTTTCTCTCTTTTGCTTGCTGGCAAACGTTAGCTAGGTAGCTACCTCTTACTAGCTAGCTAGCCAACTAAGCGTTGCTAGCTAGCTAGCTAGATTCCCGACGAAGACTAGTAAGATTTGTCGGCTAACCAACAACCAGATACCGAAGCATTTGATCAAGTAGTAGTAGTGGCTCTATAAGCCCGCTACTATCGCTGGAATAATGGCGAAAATTCAGACACATAGCAACACGAAGCAAATAAACCAAATTCAAGAAAAGGCCTATGTTGTACAAAAGCAAGTGCAACAACAGCACTTTCAAAAACTGAAGGTAAGAGACGTGAACATAAAGGGAAAAGTGTTCATCAGAACCATTTTGTGTTCGTCAGATATTGGTTTCTCTCGACGCTAACGAGTTAGCTGACGTTCGTTTGCTAGGTACAGTAATATTAAGGGTCCTAGCTTGCTACATGTAATTTTACGAAGTTAACTGTACTGTCATTATATGGCGTTTGTTGTCGCATACATGCTGGTACTTGTAGGTTAGCTAACGCCAGCTAACTTACAGTAGCGGTTCTTTGATAGCGTTGTTCATGATTTTTGCAATCATTCACTTGGTCGTGCAGATAACGTTACAGGCTACAGCACAGCCAGTAGTACATGTTTGACTACCTAGCTAGTAGCTCCATTGTCAGACAACTTCGGACATCTGAAGTTGCTTGTTCACTTTTTCCTCACACTGCCGGAACAAAGTCACATTTGCTATGTCTATAACGAGGTTGTGCTCTGTGTTGGCACAAACCTGAGGAGACCTTTCTTTAAATAGCTATTATTGCTTTCTGGTTTACACGGTTATTCAGACGACCGCTAACGTTAGCCAGTAACATACTTGCCTGCTCAGATTTTATGAAGGTGGTTTTGTCAACAATACCATTTGTCAAATGAGTTATATTCCGTTTTAGTTCAGTGATCAGTGTGCAACATGCGACCTTCGTTTTGTTAGCTTAGTTAGTAGTCTCTAGTTGACGATTTTATGTACTGTATAGCTAACGTTATCTATGATCCTTTCTCTTTCTCAGCTATATTGTCTGTTTGTTGCAGTGTAGGTGCAAATAATACTGTTGTTAGTTGGATACTGTAGCTAGTTTGTAGTGGCCAAGTCAGTAAGATAGACGTTATTCAACTAGCTAATGACTGCATTGAGTAACATCAAATATTAATTTGCCCGATTGTGAATGTGAAATTAATCAACGATAGTTACACATGCACACTGTTGGATGATAACGCGGACTCGCTCATTTTTTTTTGCATCTTACGGGGGAGGGGCACTTTGATATCCAATAGTTAATTGTCATTTGGCACCATTAACTTTACCTGCAGGTTGAGGATGCCCTATCATACTTGGACCAAGTTAAAATACGATTTGGGAATGACCCTGGAATATACAACAAATTTCTTGACATAATGAAAGAATTTAAATCACAAAGGTACAGTATCTGTTCCCATTCATTGATATTGAATTTACTGATTGTACCGAAGTTACTTAATATGTCTTATTTTAGCTTACATCTGTCGCTGTGAAATGTTACTAAAACCATTCTATTCTTTGTAGCATTGACACCCCTGGGGTTATAAACCGTGTGTCTCAGCTCTTCCACGGCCACCCAGACCTTGTTTTAGGATTCAACGCCTTCCTGCCCCCAGGGTACCGAATAGAGATTCCCAAGAATGGAGTGGTTTTCCTTCAGTCCCCTTTCTCTGCCCAGGTGGGTTTATCCAATAGTGTATTTGTTGGGTTTCTAGACATTCTAGACTTCTGTTGGCCACTGCACATTTGTAACCCTATTTTATTAATCAGTAATTAAACGTAAATAATACTAGTACTGCTGAAGTCATGTATGAATATATCAGAGTTTGACAGCTCTTCTCCAACAGAGCAGACCATATTGATCACCCTTGCTCTTAAGACTGAAGTTCAAGTCCACTGGGAAGTTTACATTTATGTCCACCTTTTTCTTTTTTTTATATAGGTTTCCCCAGGTCAGGGAAAGGGTATAACAAGCCCTGTGAGTGCCACTGGCTCATCGGTTGCTGAAGCTGGATCTGCTCAAAGCGAAGCTGTGGCATCACCTGAAAGCATCTCCTCGTCCTCTGGACCTCCAGAACCTCCTAGTAGACTGTCCTTGCCACTCCCCAGCAGAGACAGTCAGTCCCAGCCACAGTCGTCCTCCGTGTCCCCCCCAGCCTCGGAGCCTAGCCCAGTAGAATTTGACAGTGCTATCAGCTACGTGAACAAGATCAAAAACCGTTTCTTAGACCATCCAGAGATCTACAGATCATTCCTTGAGATACTACACACTTACCAGGTACACTGTGTCATCAATATGGTAATTAATTTGCTTTTTTCCTCTGTCAATTGAAAACACTGTCTTAGTTTATCTGCTTCAAGTGAAGTTAAAATTGTCCACTTCAAATGGTAGCAGATTATTGTAGATCATGTTACTGTTCCTCAGATGTAGTAACATTCCTGTTTTGTTTTTCTGTTTTCAGAAGGAGCAGCTTGAGGTCAAGGAGAGTCGGGGTCGAGGTAGTAGTGGGATGACAGAAGATGAAGTTTTCTCCAAAGTAGCCAGCCTTTTCAAAGGCCAAGAAGACTTACTGGCTGAGTTTGGACAGTTCTTACCAGATGCTAAAAGATCACTGGTTAGTAATTCCCTTTAGGAATTCTCTTTAGGAGCGTACATGGTCATCATAAATTATTTTCAGTGGAATTAGTGTTTTTTCTGTCCTTTCAGTTCACTGGCAGTTCCCTGACAGGGAAGGACCACCTAAAGAGAGCTGATGATGAGGACATCAGCAAACAAAGCAAGAAAAGACCCAGACCAATGCTGCTGCCACACATGACACCACTGCTCAAGGTTAGAATTTATTTCCAAATGTATGCACGTAGCATTTTCCCCAGAAGACTTTTACTGTATGTGATTGGTTATATCTTTTGTTTTTATTAGAAAAAGATGAAGTTTTCATGCTCCAAAGACCAGTCCTTTGCCTCAGTTGGGAAGCATGGAGTTGTACGGGAGTTCACATTTTTTGACAAGGTAATGCCATTATTTCCCTTATATTTAATTAATTGCGGGCCACTACTGCTGTATCATGGGGCGGAATAATAGTATTTTCGGGTCGACAATTACATTTTTAGGCAATGGATATGTATATAACTGCAACATCTTAACAATTTAGAACAAGCAAATATGAATTTTGTGGTAGAATTGACTTTGTCACTATTCTTCATAAAATACCAC
The DNA here is from genome assembly GCF_011004845.1 of Esox lucius. Taxonomy (NCBI): domain Eukaryota; kingdom Metazoa; phylum Chordata; class Actinopteri; order Esociformes; family Esocidae; genus Esox; species Esox lucius. The sequence goes on from NC_047576.1 coordinate 17,675,615, forward strand.
AAGTTTTTGAATTCACAGTGAATGTAGATATTGCCTCTAACAAAATATCAATCGGGGAGTACACTAGAAATATTATTTAGAAAAATTTAAAATAGATGCACTTTTTATATTATATAAAACATTTTATAGAACAATTGTTTTTTTGAAACACCAAAGTATTTGCTTGAACAAATTACACGCAAGTGCTGATTAGTGCTCTTTTGCGTTTTATTGGCCTGGTACCAGTACCCTATGCACCAGTATTTACAAGTATTAAGTATATGTATATTACTAGTGGAATGTGTAGATGAGCATTACTAAATGTGCGATTAGGCAAATGGAGAAGGGCAGACATTTTACTACAAGTATTAGGTTTTGTGTACAGTGGATATAAAGTCTACACACCCCTGGTAAAATGCCAGGTTTTTGTGATGTAAAAGAATGAGACAAATCATGTCAGAATGTTTTCCTCTTTTAATGTGACCTATAATGTGAACAATTCAGTTGAAAAACAAACTGAAATCTTCGAGGGGGAAAATTTAAAAATAAAAACCTTACAATAACCTGGTTGCATAACTGTGCACACTCTCTTATAACTGAGGATGTGGCTGTATTCAGAATTAACCAATCACATTCAAACTTCAAAGTCATTAATCACAAAGTTCAGCGGTTCTAGTAGGATTTTCCTGACATTTTCTTAGTTGCATCTCAGAGCAAAAGCCATGGTCTGCAGAGAGCTTCCAAAGCATCAGAGGGATCTACTTGTTGAAGGATATCAGTCAGGAGAAGGGTACAAAATAATTTCCAAAGCATTAGATATACCATGGAACACAGTGAAGACAGTCATCATCAAGTTTAGAACATATGGCACAACAGGGACATTACCAAGAACTGGATGTCCCTCCAAAATTGAAAACTGGTCAGGGAGGCTTCTAAAAGGCCTACAAAAACATTAAAGTAACTGCAGGAATTTCTGGCAAGTACTGGCTGTGTGCTACACGTGACAACCATCTTCTGTATTCTTCATATGAATGTGGTAGGGTGGCAAGATGGCCTTTTATTACAAAGAAAAACACCCAAGCCCAGCTGACGTGTGCAAAAACAAACATCAAGTCCCCCAAAAGCATGTGGAAAAATGTGTTATGTTCTGATGAAACCAAGGTTGAACTTTTTGGCCAAGAAGGTATGTTTGACGCAAAAACACTGCACATCACCCAAAGAACACTATACCCACAGTGAAGCATGGTGGTGGCAGCATCACACTTTAGGGCTGTTTTTCTTCAGCTGGTACTGGGGCATTAGTCAGGGTGGAGGGAATTATGAACAGTTCCAAATACCAGGCAATTTTGGCCCAAAAATTTCAGGCGTCCATTAGAAAGCTGAAGAGGAAGTTCACTTTTCAGCACGACAACGACCCAAAGCACACACCCAAATCCACAAAAGCATGTCTTCACCAGAAGAAGATTAATGTTTTGGAATGGCCCAGCCAGAGCCCAGACCTGAATCTAATTGAACATCTGTGGGGTGATCTGGAGAGGGCTGTGCACAGGCGATGTCCTCTCAATCTGACAGATTTGGAGCGCTTTTGTAAAGAAGAGTGGGCAAATATTGCCAAGTCAAGAAGTGCCATGCTAATAGACTCAAAACCCCAAAAAGACTGATTGCTGTAATAAAATCAAAAGGTGGTTCAACAAAGTATTAGTTTAAGGGTGTGCACACTTGTGCAACCAGGTTATTGTGATTTTTGAATTTTTCCCCCTCAAAGATTTCAATTCGTTTTTCAATTGAATTGTTCACATTATAGGTCACATTAAAGGTGGAAAAAGTTCTGACATGATTTATCTTTGTCTCATTCTTTTACATCACAACAACCAGACATTTTAACCGGGGTGTGTAGACTTTTTATATCGACTGTATTTTACAACTGGGATGTTCGGGTACAAATGCCAATTTCAAAATGGCATTCAAATGTGCCAACAAGGCAAATGAAGAAGCAGTGTTTAAAGGTAGCCATTTCAGGGCTTGACATTAACTTTTTTTTGGACAATTGGGGCAGATTTGTTACGTCCAATAGCAGAATATCTTGACCTAAAGTGGGTAATTAGTGTGGGCTGACAGCGTTTGTGAATGTTTGTATGGAATATAACAGAAATACAATTCCTGTGGTGCTCAAAAACTAACATTTTGGTGTACCAACCGCATTTTAATGTAGATTTATCTTTATATAGCTATCTGATTTCTTACCTGTCAAAATAAATTTGACACTTAGAAAACATAACACTTGAATATGCTGTGTAATATTACTCACATAATAAATGTAATCCCAGTAAGTAGTGACGTGATATATTGGAAAAGGTCCTAACTTTTGTGACTAAGACTCTTAAATATCAGAAAACAAATGTCTGCTGCCACTCTAAGGACAGTAAGGTTGCCATGGTAACGGAATCACTGACTTGTCTCTGTTGGTGAATGTATCTGTCACTCACTAGCTTGAATCCGTCTAGTCTTTGTAAGCAGTTGCAGTTTAAACTCTAACATTCAAATACCACAAACTCTGTAAACAACACAATGTCAAATACTGAGAAACACAGGAGTTAGTCTAATTTAAGGAAATAGTGTCCTGCGCAGGGCTTCTAGAAATCTATATTTGAACTCTGATCTTTCTGGTAGCTTACAGCAGCCTGGCTACCACTGCTGTTGAGTAAAATAAAATCCTACAATTAAATAAACGACAGAAATACCGTTGTCATATTGTGTGCTATAAGTTTCAACCTGCGTACTCATACTTAAGACAAGTTTTTGATGAAGTATGAGTAGCTCTTTCAACCTCTTTCATTATGATGTTTGAGAATTCAATTGGTAAAATTGTAGGCAGACACACATCTTGTGACAAAAAAAGAAAAGCTACCAACTTGCAGTTGAATTCATTTGGTGCATGCAATCTCTGTAATTTGTGGTAAATAAGGATTTATTTCAAGCATAGCCTACATTCTTCTTGTCCGACTATTGTTTTACTTGTCCCATGATAGAATTCTATCCAGATTCTTAGGTCACGCTACAATAATATTGTGATTGTTTTGCTAAATTCTCAGTATTGCAATGCAAGATTACGATTAATTATTCACCTTTTTGTAATTCATTTTTCTCATTGATAATTATCCATAAGGACAAACATTGTAAAATTCCACAACACCTTATACTTTTTTTTTATCAACTGCTTCATTTTAAGCTTTTGTTTGTTTGGGTGAAGACAATGAACAGTTTTGATTGAACACATCCAAGGGGAGCTCTTGGCTTGCTTAGAAATGTTACTTGGATGCAGTTTACTTGAAGTTAGTGAACCAATTGCAGGGGGTAATGTGTTTATTGCTGCTCAATTTCCCCCAGATCTTGTGACATTAGTCTAAGCCACAATATCAAAGATCTTTTTAGCTGTCCCTGAAAGGATGTTAACATCAGTTGTCTATGGTAGAATGTCACTACTGTAGCTTGATACTGTTAGTAATTCAACGTCTTTGTTAGCATGTCCTTTTTAAGCAAAGTTACATTGAAAACCTCCAAGCATGTAAACAAAACTGTAAATAACCTAGAAAACTCACTTCAGGAGATTCTTTTGTAAAAACTACCTCCTGGGAATGAACCATTCAGTGCTCTTCTGTAGGCTACAGATTTGTAGGTGTAGTGTTGCAACATGTGGGTGAAATAATGCACTTGTTAAACTTAGTCACAAATACTCCATGTTGGATATTTTTTGTTGTATGAATTGCATATACACTTACTTGACTTCAGAGTATATTTATGTCCCAAAAGAAGCAAATGAAACACTTGCATTATATAGAGTCCTGTAATAATCTAACGCATTTAATGTTAATAAAGAAAATATTTTTTGTGTTTCAGTGTATCGATAAAATGTTGTGTTGAGAGAGCATATTATTCAAAAACTTTCCAGTTGTTTCACTGTTTTATCCTGAGTGAGTTTTATATGGTTTTGCATACATTGTAGTCCCTATAATACTTTTTTTGTAAATGGGAGCAGAGGGAATTGTTTTTAGGTGCCATTGATTGTATATGGGGCAGATTCACAGTTTAGCCAGGACCCTGGGGTAAAACCCTTATTATGTTGCATATACACCATTTGCATCATGCTATATGCGGCTGCCAGAAGTAAATTAATTTCAATGGAGGGCGATCTGTGCGCACTGCAGTCTAATCCAGGAGATGATTTTCAGTGGTGCAGTGTCACGTGTTGGATTTTTTCTTACTTTTTGTGTTTTTGCTGTGCTGTATCAAAAGCGGAAGGATATAAACCACTGAAGAAGGTTTTGATGTGTGTGTTTCAGCTGTGTGTTTATTTATGGGATTGTACTGAGCATGTTGACAACTTCACACTTACTTGGTAAAATGGTTGAAAAGATGTATGCTTTTTATAATCCATGAAATTCACACCTGGCCTCTTACCACATTTAAATCCTATTATCCAATGAGTTGATTTTGTGTGATTTCTGTGGCATGTGGATTGCGAGAAACACTATCATTATTTACTTTATTTATTGCAACTTTTTTACCACCTTATGCGCCTACAGCTTTACAATGAGTGACCTGAGATCTTTAGTGGCCATAGAGTTAGGACAACTGTTTAACGTCCCAACCACAAGACCAAACTATACAGGGCAATGTCTCCTTTATTGTGTTGGGGGTTGATGCTTAGACCAGGCAGAGTGCCCTCTACTGCCCCTACATTGCAACCTAAGCAAGGTGTTGGATGCAGGGTGCTATGTTGCTAACAATTCTGTTACATACAATCCAACATTTTTTATATTTTTCTCATATTGCCATGCCTCAGTAAGAACACTGCATGAAAGTACCAGTAATACCACAGATCTTCTCAGCCCCCTGGCAATGTGTAGAATTCTAGGAAACCATGTGGTAATCCAAGACAGCCCTAATGTTAGCATTAGAATGAGTCAGAGTTAATGATGTGACAAACATGAAAGCTTTGCTGATCAATGACATTTCCAACCTGTCAATTTGTTTGCAGGTTCGCCGTTTGTTTAAGAGCCAGGAGGTGTATGAGAACTTTCTCCGCTGCATCGCTTTGTTCAACCAGGAAGTGGTTTCGGGATCAGAGCTGCTGCAGCTCGTCACCCCCTTTCTGGGGTAAGTGGACCATGGGACCTTGCAGTGGACCGTGGGAGCTTTCAGAGGGAACAGTCACTGATGTCTCTCAGTAAATAAATGCATACTGATATTATTGTACTGTATGAAGGGCATGTTTCGCCAAGTCTCCCCTTGAGCCATTCACTCATTTGTACATGTTCATTATTCTTCCAGGAAGTTTCCGGAGCTCTATACTCAGTTCAAGTCATTTCTAGGAGACAAAGAGCTCTCTCATTCAGTGTCTGGCCTATCAGACCGTTACATGGAAGGAGGCGGGGGCAGGGAGGTTGACTATGCCTCTTGCAAGCGTCTGGGTTCCAGCTACAGGGCATTGCCCAAGACCTACCAGCAGCCGAAATGCAGCGGTCGCACCGCAATCTGCAAAGAGGTGTGCATAAATGAAAGGTGTCCTTTGCTTCAAGCAACAACAAGAAAAGATTTCCCATTCCTGCCCTGACATTCCATTGTGGAGGGCTTTGTCTGGGGCTTCGTCTGGGATGTCGATTGCTCTCTTATGTGTGACTGCTTTGCTGTTGGTTATGTTTGGTCTGCAGTGGTTTCTTTAAATGTATTCAGAGTTAAACTTGGCAAAAGTGTTTTAAGTGCATTTTACTTATGTTTCAGGGTGTTGTGTATGGTGTGATTAGTAAAGTCAAATCAGGCTTGGGTATGCCGTTGGGGTGTTTGCAACATTCTCAAATGGAAGTGAAGCAAACACTGTCTCCCTGTAATTTCAGGTACTGAATGACACCTGGGTTTCCTTCCCCTCATGGTCAGAGGACTCTACGTTTGTCAGCTCAAAGAAAACCCCATACGAGGAGCAGCTTCATCGCTGTGAGGATGAAAGGTTTGAGGTAAGCCGAAATGCTTCAGCCACCAACTAACCACCAATTACTTATCTTTCCACCCTGAGCAGAACTGCATTACTATCACCCTACCTTCTAGTTATTGACCTGTTTCCTCTAGTTGGATGTGGTCCTAGAGACAAACCTGGCCACCATCCGGGTCCTGGAAAGCGTTCAGAAAAAGCTGTCCCGTCTGTCGCCTGAGGACCAGGACCGTTTCCGTCTGGACGACTGTCTTGGTGGTACCTCTGAGGTCATCCAGCGCAGAGCGGTCTACCGTATCTACGGGGACAAGGCCCCAGAGATTATAGAGGGGCTGAAGAGGAGCCCCGCTACTGCCGTGCCTGTGGTGCTCAAGAGGTCAGTGTGTGTGTCAAAAAGCTTAGCGCACCCACACACTTGAATGAATTTAATCCAAACCCTGCATTCTCTCATATCCTCTATTGCCATGTCTGTAGATTGAAAGCGAAAGAAGAGGAGTGGCGAGAAGCCCAGCAAGGCTTCAACAAGATCTGGAGGGAGCAGTATGAGAAGGCCTACCTCAAGTCTCTAGACCACCAGGGCGTCAACTTCAAGCAGAACGACATGAAGGCGCTGCGATCCAAGAGCCTGCTCAATGAGATTGAAAGCGTCTACGATGAGGTGAGCACTCCGGTGTCCATTCAGATCGACATGTTCCTGCATCCGCCCGCTGCTATATCAAACTGTCTTTGAGAAGGTGTTCCTCTGTGTTCGGCGTCTAATCTGTATCCTTGGCCCGTCAGCGGCAGGAGCAGAGCACAGAGGAGGGGGGTGTCGGACAGCAGGGCCGCGACGGGAGCGGCGGGCCAGCGACCAGCGAGCCCCACATGGTGTTCACCTACGAGGACAAGCAGATACTGGAGGACGCCGCCTCGCTCATCATCTACCACGTCAAGCGCCAGCCCACCATCCACAAGGACGACAAGGACCACATCAAGCGCATCATCCAGCACTTTGTTCCCGACCTATTCTTCTCCCGCCGCGGCGAGCTCAGCGAGACGGAGGAGTGGACGGACGAGGAGGCGGACGCGGAGGAGGGAGGAGGAGCCGGCGGCGTGCCCGGAGCAGCCGTGGCACCAGGTGGCCAGCCTCAACAACAACAACAGCTCAACGGGGAGTCGAGGCGGCGGCGCTGCACCTCTCCTCGGACGGCGGAGCAGGGAGGCGCGCCCCTGGCCCCAGAGGGTGGGGAGAAGGTGGACCTGAGAGACCCTGAGGCAGAGCACCAGAAAGAGCTGGATGGGGTCTACAACCTATTCTTTGTCAACAATAACTGGTACTTCTTCCTGCGGCTGCATCAGACCCTGTGCCAGCGGCTGCTGAGGGTGTATCGACAGGCAGAGCGGCAGCTCTTGGAGCACCGGGCTGAACAGAACCGCGAGAGACTGCTGATGGCGGAGGGTCGCAGGGATAAGGCCAGTGACCTAGCAATGGAGCTCCGCCTTAAACAACCCAGTAAGTTCATTCTTTTATTCGTGTCTGTTTGTGTATCTGCACATGGCAGGAGAAACATTTGGCCTTCTTTGACAATTTCTGAAATATTTTTCAACCGTAAAGCTGCACTAGGTAAAAAAGCTGCATTTTTCAGTAGAAAAAATAGTTTTGTCCCCAGAAACATGTTGTGTAAGCTAATGAGGCCCTCCAAGAGTTGTTTAGCAACACAGACAGCTCAGGGCCAGTGGAATGTGAATTTATAAATTTTGGAGACTACCGCTACTTTCCAGCCAATCCTGTTCCAGCAGTCCCGTCCTAGACCAGTCGCCTTCAGCGAGCCTTCCAGCCTATCGCATTCTGTGAGGCGGCCTTTCTCCTTGGCTTATTTAGAGAAAGCGCATTTTACCTGGAAACCTACGAAATCTGCATACAGCAAAAGAAGACTGTCTCTCTATAGCTAGCAACCAGAAACCCTAAGCTAACATTAACAAGGCTGAGAATGACATTGAACTCAGAGTTCACTTTTTTTTTGGGACAGGTAAAAAAAAAAAGCTTCATTCTCTATTAGGCATTGGTGCTGCTTTCTGACTGGTGAGTAATTCCAAAATGCTGTAATTTATTTTGCTGAAATTCTTACTTTTAATTAAAACTAAATTTTAAATGTTTTCTGGCCATTTTATACTTCATTTGACAGCAAATTAGGGAGAGTGCAGTGGGCTGAATTCTCCATGCAGCAGACTCCAGGCAATTTTATATCACATTTTGATAATGGCTACAGAATCTGCTGAAAACTTTAACATAGCTAGTGTCTGATCACTGACCTTTTTGAACTTGCTCTACAGGCGAGGTAGAACTGGAGGAGTACTACCCAGCGTTTCTAGATATGGTGCGCAGTCTTCTGGATGGGAACCTGGAGTCTACACAGTATGAGGACACGTTACGGGAGATGTTCACCATCCATGCGTACATCGGATTCACCATCGACAAGCTCATCCAGAACATCATTAGACAGGTCAGACAGCTGTCCATCTCTCTGTCTCTCTCCATTTTCAAATTCATTAATTTTTGGCCTGAAATACAGTTTGTTGGTATTGTCAAAGAGCTGTAATTGTATTGTGCAACAGTACAATACAATGATGAACAAACCACATTTGATTTAGATTACTGTAGTAGTAATAGTCATAGTACATATATAAAAGTACGATACCATTGTATGAACTTCAGTCAGTATTAAAATATTATTATTATTGTTACTCTGCTCTCTCATTCTACTAGTTTTCCCAAAAAATAAACACTTAGCAGTGGCACCAACAAAAAGACTCTTCAGCTGGGCAAAATAATTTTTTACTAATTGTGTGTTTACATTGTTTATTTCACAGGCTTTCTGGTTTTTCACTGTTAGTTTAAACTGCGCTGGCTAGCTAAGACGTCAGATTACTACAGTATAGTCAGATTCAAGCTAGCGAATAGCAGCAGAAGGAATTCTCCTCTTGGCTCGGTTACTATGGTAACCTCTTTCCCTTAAAGGTGTAGCTGAAATGTCTGTCTCATCTGTGATATTGGCTTACACTCAGGTCAAAAGATATTTGGGAAATACAACAATGTAATTGCAACCCGGATGCGTATTTTGATCTGTGTTCTCGGCTTCTTTTTCAGTCTGTCTTTTGGATAATTTGTTTTGTGGATTAACTACAATGTTTATGATCCGTGACAACTGTCGCTTATGTGTAGCTCCCTTCTAAGGTTCAGCTTTGGGTGTGTGGGTTCAATTCCCACATGGGGCCAGCCTAGAAACGTATGTACTCACTGCTGTGTTTCTCTCTGGATATGAGAATCTGTTAAATATCTTGGTCTAAATCCAACTTCAGTTCTCTCCTGTAACAGTTCTCTTTTTGGCTTCGGAGTAAAATCTCATTTCCTTTCTCTCAGACAACTGAGTTAGGAAGGATGCATGTATCTGCCTAGTGAAGAAGGCTATTTACTGACCATCTTAATATCTCTGCAATGCTGAAAGAGCTTCTTAGGCTTTTTGGCATTTGTATAAATTAAATTTGGTGGACTTCAAGCAATAATGTGTAGATTTGTGACAATCCAAATGTAATTCAATTTATATTCTGACTGTATAGCATCCATTTGTGAAAGGTTTGAATTTTAATACTATCTAAAGGTACTAGAATTGGTCAGAAGTCACACACAGACGCTCCACACTAGATGGTGCCCTTCCTGCGCTTGTTGTGGAAGAATCCCTTGACCTTTCTAGATTGCTTAAGCGGAGCCCACCAAGAAGAGCGAATGTCTCTGAGTGACTGACTACCCGTTATCAAACAGTGAAGTGGTTTGAGACGCAGTCTGCCACACAGAAGACCGGGTATCGGATTCATCCAGGAACCCCAAAAAAAAGAGGATTAGTTGAGGATAAACTAAAACTTCACTGGCTCCATGTTTAAATGGCTACATGTAGTAAGCCAACAGTAAAACACAAGTAAGTTTATGGTTATGTTGTGATGGAATCTGCAATTTTCTTAGAGTTGTATACAGAGAAATAGTCTTAGTTTCTGTTCCTCTTCTGTCTTTTTAAGAAGGATTTCAGTGGTTGGTGGTTTAATGGTGCTGCGGCTGATTTGTTTTTAGTGCACACCTTAGAAGTGGGCCATAGGAAAATTCCTCTTCCAAATATGCCTTGGGTAATTCATAACCCTGGGGTGGCCAAGTGATTTCCATTAGTCTTCTTCAATTCTGACTAGGAAAATCTAAGTTTAAGATGATTGCTAAGCCAGAGACAAATTATTGTGAGAAGATGGGAACCAGTGTTTTGTTCAGTGTTTCCCAGAGGAAACTTTTAGATTAAGGCTCTTTTCCCTTACTATGGTTTTCTCTCCAACCCCATTTGAGACTTAATTAGCTTTTCATCCAGCTAATTATTAATGAGTCAAGTGTTAAACCAGAGTGGAAAAGAACCTACTGGAAGGTAGATCTTTAGAAACAGGTAGTAACCTTTTACTTTTGCTCCAAAGGCATTTCAGTTCGCATTAGTGGCTAATCCAGTGTACTTTAGCCAAAAAAGGTAATACAATCTATTGTTTTCAGACAGTGAAAACTGAAAGTGTAATTAGATAAATGTGTGTTGTGTGTGTATTAAAATAAAGAAATAGTAAATCTACTTTGGGGCCACATGGTGTCCTAGTGGTTAAGCCAGTAATTAACAATTCTCAATTAACTCATCAATGTGTTTATAAATCATTTTAATTTAAAGGAACGGGAGATTAATGTGTAGTGTTTATGGAACAATCAAAACCAGGATCCCCACTATTGTATTTATTTGGTTCCAGAGGGGAGAGTTAACTGCTCCAACTTCTAGTCCCTGATGGTTAAGATTGGAATTACCATTTGAACTGAGGGGATCTTTTGCACTCGTTGCACTGATGAGTCTTTTAGAGAGTGTGTGGAACAAATGAAAGCAGTTCCAGGTTTCTGGCAGCTGTTGTGTTTGCATATTTTTCACTGAGTTGTTGGGGTAAAGTTTTTGTTTCGTATTTTTTTTTGTCATGTTTGCATTCATGTGACAAATATTGCAGTTGTCCAGGTTGTATTGATTACGGTTTCTTACATCCAAATGACAATAGCTTCTACTTCTGCATTGGTCCAACTGATCCTGTTGTGATGTTTTATAGCTACAGTGGCTGGCTAGCTAACCGACATTATCTGGCTTGGTTATTTGGTACTATGCAGATATGAATCCTATGTTTAATGTAACTGGTTAAAATACATTGTAAAAAATCTAATAACTGAGATAATTGAGGATCTATGATTACATACAGTAGGTTGGATAAACATTTGTCTATAATTTTTTCAAACACAGAACGTACACTACACTGGAGGTTGAGGTGGGCTTGGTAAAGGAACATACACTGGAGGTTGAGGTGGGCTTGGTAAAGGAACATACACTGTATACTGGAGGTTGAGGTGGGCTTGGTAAAGGAACGTACACTGGAGGTTGAGGTGGGCTTGGTAAAGGAACGTACACTGGAGGTTGAGGTGGGCTTGGTAAAGGAACGTACACTGTATACTGGAGGTTGAGGTGGGCTTGGTAAAGGAACGTACACTGGAGGTTGAGGTGGGCTTGGTAAAGGCTTTGTTAGTATGAGGTCTGCAACTTAGAACTATTTGGATCCTCTATCGATTATTACTGTGATTAATCAGATTAAATAATATTTTGGGATTAAATGCAGGTGTCGTATACGTGTACTAATGGGTGTCCTTCCTCATCAATGTTCTCTTTAAAACAACTTGATGGTAGTAGCCTAATAAAACGCACACAAAGGATGTGCAAAAATATTTTATGAAGTGCGTATGGCACCAGCTGTTTTACAAAGCCCTTTCACCTTTATGTTAATGTCAAATAGAATGCTTACATGCCATTATGCTTGAACGTGTTGGAGTTCACTCAGAATGGCCTTAATGAAAGGTAAGCTAACTGTTATGAATCAAGAGGTTAGGTCTAAACCGACGGTGTTTAACTAGTGGTTGAATATAATGACCCTTATGAACAGTTTTTGCCAGATTACGTGCAATACGTTAGATTACTGTCTACGAGATCAGGTTATACTTCACCAAAATATTGTTTCCGGAATCCTAGTGATGTTACATACTGCCAAACTGATTGTAGAACAATCTGGGCATGTTGCTGTCTGTCATTGTTTTTGGGCTTGTTGAGGTGGAGTAACTCACCAGTCACTACCAAGTCAGTCTTGACTTCTGAGTAATGGGATCCTAAGATGTTGATTTTTTTTTTCTCTGGGCTGCCATGTAACGTCTGTCTCTCTCCTCTCCTCCTCACAGCTGCAGCACCTGGTGAGTGATGAGGTCTGCTTGCAGGTGGCTGAGCTGTACCTGGCAGAGAGGAAGAGAGGTGCTGCCGGCGGTAACCTGTCATCCCAGTGTGTTCGAGCCGGCTGGGAGACTAGCTACCAGTGGAAGTCAGAAAGGGTCATGGCTGAGGAGAACTGCTTCAAGGTAACAGCCTGCCCTTGGGGGAGACAAGTTAACCTTTTTGAGCTTGAATGTTGAAAATGTTTTCTGCTTAAAGCTGTTAGCTGTTATATACGGTTTTGTACATAATGTATGTATAATGGTATTACACCTGTTGGTTCTTGAAGACTGTATAGTATGTCTCATGACCTTAAACTACACCATCACATCTCCAAATATGTTCGCTTGTTTTACCCTGGAAACGTAAATGCTGGGAGTGCACCGATCTCGTCCTACTCATGTCCTTTTGTCCCACTTGTGATTGGAAGTATACCTCAACTGTGTGTTATTGCACCATTAATTAGTGGTCACCAGGGCCATTCAGATGTTCCTTCACTCACTAAAACATTGTTCTTAGTTATCCTGAGAGCTCAAATGGCTAATTACATTTCTGTATAGCCCTATCTTGTATTGAAATATGATAATAAATATGCATGATTGAGCTCCCTTGTCCCACTGTAGGTCTTTCTCATCTAACACTCAACCTATGCCACAACATTTGTACATTCTGCTGACTAGAATTCTCACCCTCTAAATGTCATCAAGACAAATCAATCATATGGTGAAATAAAGCAGATTAGCTACAAATTCTAGATTTAGATCATGCTTCAACTGGGGAGAAGTTTAACCCTGTGAAGGGTGAAGAATTGGGAGCCTCCCACGTGAAACAGTGCGTTTCGGGAAGGACGTTAACGTTAAGAGCCTGTGGCAGAGCAATGAGTGGAATGAATCAAACTCTGCTCACATACTATGCATTGAAACATAACCCTTAGAAGGAATGGATACATACATAACCTTTTTAATCTAGGTAGATTATTAACTTATGTTATTTATGTCCCTATGGTTGTTGATGGCACACGACTCTCTCCAAAGTTGGTTAGTAACAAAACAAATGGCCCCAACAATGCATCCACAGTGATATCGCATCAATAAATTCAACCAAAAATAGAACTACTTTAATGGGTAGCTATCAAAGGATTCTGATTTACAGTATTTTGGGGAGAAGAAAGTTTAGTGTGGGGTGAAGACAAATGCAGGAGCCGTTAGACGTTTGTGTAAGTCACTTAGCAAGCACTTCTCTGGAAAAATGAGAGTGGGTTTGCCTCATTAGAATCCAATCGTAACCGCAAGCTCAGTGTCATGGTCGCCATCCGTGTCTTTCGATTTTAGCTAAATCAACCAATTGAACACTCCGCATTCCACAAATTGTGGGTATGGAATAATACAATCACAGATAATGTCATTAAATAATCATATCCGGCAAATGTTGTCCAATCATATGCAAATGTTGTCCAAGTACTCTGCACTCCCCATATAAACCTTCCGAACATTATAGTCTCAAAACATGAATAAAACTTTCATCAATAAATTGTGCTTTTCAGTGTATGGATATCTGGGAAGAGTCTTGTGATGTTAAGGGTTAATACGTTACTGTTTGTAGAACTGAAGCGGCTAGAGTTTGTGCATTCTAAAACCGACATCATTTCATGTTTACCTGTTTGCTGCCGTGGGACCTTTTTTGTAGGTAATGTTCATTCAGAACAAAGGCCAAGTGACCTTGACCATTGAGCTGCTGGACACAGAGGAGGCCCAAGCAGATGACCCATTGGACATACAGGTAAAGAACCCAGTAGACATTCGCACTGCTAGCCCTTGTGGAAAGTCATTGTATTGCCTTTTGGAATTTAGACCGATCAGTCTGTGTCGGTCGTGTCCTCAGGCAACCCCAGAACAATAGGGCATGTTCCAGGTTTTGATGGCTAGATTGGTTGAGGTTATTATTACATTAGTAACATTGTTAGCGCTCCCAAACATTATGACACTGTTCTATATTGATGGCATTTTCTTTACTTTTCCAGTGTCTGTCCAGCTATATGGAACAGTTTGTAGGGACGGAGTCAGCTCTTTGCTCGCAGACGGAAGGCTATTATTTTAAACCTGTATTTTTGCCCAGGTAAGACAGGGTTTCACGCATTTTGGTTGTGATGTCCGTATGTTTGCCATATAAAGCCAATTGATTTAACTAATCAAACAGCAATTCTCCAGTTCTTCCATCATTTTGCCAGTCCATTATCTTAACCTTGCTATGCCGTAATAGTGAAGCACTTAGTAACTCTTATTATATTGGTTTACACAAGTAGTCAACCAGTTGGTCTTTTTATCAATCACATTAGGTATTTCTAGGGGGCATTTACCGAAGTAAATCTGGTTTGCTTTTCATTTTGTTTGCATAAAGTTCAGAGCTTGAATTTAAACATGTGAATCAGAGTTGGTTTGGTCTCTAGCTTGATTGGTTCAGGAGAAACTGTTTTCGGGGTTAATTTACGCTATTTATGGAAATATTTTCTTTGTCTGTAGGAACCTGAGGCACTTCAGACGTTGGCAGGTGCGCCAGGTGGAAGCAATGCGCTGCAGACGGGAGTGGCACCGGAAACTGGGGGTGGAGAGTGCCGGCAGCTTGGATTGCCGCTTCAAGCTTAACACCCACAAGATGGTGTTCGTCATGAACTCTGAGGACTACATGTACCGCCGCGGAGCGCTGGTCAAAGCCAGGAAGGTAGCTATGACTATTCCTTTGTGGTTTAAGGTAACTAAACTGAAGGTAAGGTAAGGTGGCCATAAAACCGGAGCAGGGATATATTCATTTGTGGCAAGGTGTTGTGTTTGTGCTGATGTATTTAGTTAGTGATATTGTTTGTATTTAAAGGGTTCATGTCAGTTGACAAAGCTAATAGGAATCAAAATGAACTTTTCATAGCGACCCATTCTAGACCAAACATCTTATTCTACCAATTAAAGTCCTATCTGTCTTGGTTTTGGCATCAGCTACACACCTTCCAGGTTGCTTCCAGACAGGTAGATTATAGGTTATCTGAATGTTCGGCATCAACCATTTCTCACCCCCTCTCAGTCTCAGCACAGAGTGGCGGTGAACCAGCACGAGCGCTTCGACAAGTGGCACCGCGGCTGGCTGGCGGAGCACGTGCCCCCGGTGGCCGAGCGCTCGGTTCACGACTGGCTCATGGGTGAGGAGGAAGAGGACATGATCCCCTGCAAGACCACCCGCCTCAACACACAGGTCAAAGGCCTGCCTGTTAACAGATACCAGGTGCATTACAGTAGCAAAGCCCCGTCCTCTCCCTAGAGGTTGCGGCGTAGCCTCGAACACACACACAAACAAACAAACAAACAAACAAACACACACACACAGAGGGAGACCTAGTGGACTTGACAGACTTGTTGAGACAGGGCGATCCTGGGGAGGTGGGGTGGATCCATCACAGCACATCAGAGGCTTTTCATCCAACGCACCCAATGCTGCTCCTCTGGCCAGGGTCGGCCATGCTAGCAGAGGGACAGGATATTAAAATCATTCAGTTTGTTTATGAAATGTGAATGTCTTCTCTTTTTTTTTTTTTTTTTAAGTCCATTGTAGTTTTTAGCTTCTGAAGCCAGAGGGCCTTTTTGTTTGTTTGTATATGTTTATACTGAAGTAATAAGAGAGTAAAAAAAAAAAAAAAAAGGTGTCCTGCTCCACTATGTCTTTTGTACAGTAAGCTCAAGTTAAGTAATTTACATTACTGTATGTGCATATATACAACTGTACACATTTTATATATGCATTTACATCAATATGATGAATGAACATTTAAAATTTACTGGATCTTAGTGTTTTGCTGGCAGCCAATTCTTGATGTTTTGTTTTTTTGGTCATTCTTCTTTTTGTCTTGTACTAATCTGAGCAGTCTGCCAGTGTGGCGAGTCCTCACAATGAAATCAATTTTGTTCATTTTATGGAACATCAGAAATATGTATCATATTCATGCTTTCACCAGATCTACTTAGGTTTGTCATTTTGCATACTAAAATAAACAAAATATCAGTGTTAAAAAAAAGAATGTATAACATTTATCCTGTATCAGTTATCATGAAATAAACAACCTAGTTGTGAACTTCTTAAACAGCCTGGAAAAGTCTAATTCCCACCCCTCCCCCCCTCCCCATTGAATGAGCTTGACAACTTTTGAGACATTGTGGGAAGTGCAAAGGTTCATGTTTGTCCCTTTAATTTAAGACCTTCCAAAGATGGAATGGAAAATAATTGAAACCGGAGCCAGGGCGACAGTTTAAAAATAAGCGTGGTTTATAAAACCCAGATATCACAGGATCACCAAAGTGTATACAGAAATACAAATGAGACCATTAGTAAAACCATCATAGTACAGCGCTATACACTCAACATTTACAAACTACTCTGTAAAAGGGGGGTTGCAAGACATTTCCTTTGTCTTAAACAATTACAATCTACCACATCTGTTTATCAGGTTTTTTTTCTCCATAACATTCAAAGTACATCCATCTAGTTACTACAGACAATAAGTGTTCTACTTTGGAAAGAAAGGGTACAAGAACATCAAGGAAGATGCAGAGATATCAAGCACTTAACATCATGGGATTTAACAAGCAGTAAAATCAGCAAATCATTGAGGGGTTTGACCCATGAGAAAATGTGATGTCAGGGCTTGCGTATCATTCAGATCTTACAAAATAAACTGTACAAAGTTACCCTCAATGTCAAGCGTTAGAACTTTCTGACCATGTCTTATGAGACATTGGTCAGTATTTTATAAATTAGTGAATAACTGCTATTCAGTCATGTGTGTTAGAATGCTTCCGAGATAATGTCCTAGGAAACTTCATTAGTATCTTGCTAAGATGTCATCACTCTGGACTGAGGCTTGTGTCAACCCCTAGTCCATCCCTCCAGGAGCCCTGGACGCAAACCCTGAGAATGAGGAGCCAGGAAAACATAAATACACTTACAAGATACAACCAAGATACGACCAATTACAATCCAGATTGTTTCTTCAAATTCGTCTCTTCTTTTTCTCTTTTTTACATACACAGTTCAACAAGTTTTACACTTAAGAAAAGAGTGCAGGATTGTGAACAATCAAAATGCTCGACACCTAGAATACTGCTTGTTTTAAAGCTTAATGACCAACCTCCTCAGACTAGACATTGCTAAGTATACGTAAATCTGCGACACCAACTGAAATGTGATTTGGGTTAATTATAGCCACTAGGGGCAGGGGTGAGCACTTGTATATTTATTTAGACTGGCAGTTTGATAGGGTGTTGCAGACAGTGGATGGGGGGTAAAGCCACAGAATCCAATTTATTTTTTTAAATCCAGAAAGTATTCTCTAAAGGACACCTCGACTATGTTGTTCCAGCCAAATATGTGCTATGCACAACAGCCTGGGGACAAGGTTAACAATATCTTACCCATTAGGAATGAATACCTTACATTTTTGGAATTTGGTAAAGCCACAGACTTTGTCTCCAGTAGTCGAGTTCGAATCCACTGAGAGACTAAAATACTCACTAAAAACCAACTTGAAATAGGTTGCTCCAGGCAAATATCTGCTGTATGCAAAAGCCTGGGAATGCGTTACCATACACATTAGGAATGAATACCTTAGGTTTTAGCAAATTCGTAACATAAATTTTTGCCCATACTATCTAAAGTAAAAAAAAACGAAGTGTCACAGATTTGTATACTATGTAATGCTTACCCCTGAGACCAGGTTGTAATGGAAAACAAAAGTTTTCCATTAAATGTTATCAATAAACATAGGTATGGCTTGAATAAACTGTTTTCTCCATGTTATGAAAAATCTGTGTAAAATGGAAAAAAAGCAACATGCAGTTAATAGTCAGAGCGATAGAAAATAATCTCCTGAAGTTGAAGGGAAGTTTCTCGGCTTTGCGACAGAATGCTCTTTGATGGAAAAACATGTTGACTGACCTGTTTTGTTGATATGAGTGTGGGAGGAAAATGCCAAAAACGATCCCTCCAACAAAGAGGATACTCATTGCGTCGTTGAATTTCATTTTTTGAAAATACTTCATGGCATAGCCATAAGTATTTTCATAGCCATAACTGCCATATGTTGGTCTGACTGCAATCATCATCACCCTTGGACAATTATATCAGAAGCCACCATCCACTGTATGCAAGTGCTGTTGGTGGTGCTTTTATACATTTACAACACATTTTGTTACTTACGTTTTTGTAAAAACATTTTGTGCTAGGTCCCTAATCGTAATTTCATATTAGATTCATCAAAAGTCTAAATGATAAAGGAAAGCAAAGTGAAAGGCAAGAAAAGATCATGCTGGTCAAACACATCCAGATGGGTACAGCATCTACTGACTTCATCATGTAAACACAGTTTAGTCACAGGAGAGATAGGATGTCAAAGCGAAAGGAGAGAAAGCAGGCAGCCACATACACTTATCCTTCCTTTGAAAAGCCAGGAGCTCCCACGAAAAGGGGCTTGCCCACTTACATAGCTGATAAAGATTGTGCTCGCAAATTATATTTGACTACAAGTAATGCATGCATGTGACAAAAGGGTTGAAAATACAATGAGAGCCAACAGATTATGTTTTACACTTTCCTTAGTGTCATTTTTGTTGGCAAAATCAAAACAACACTATCAAAGTAATATAAAAAGTACCAAAAGGAACATGGATCAAGGAACATTAAAGTAAAAAAAATTGAGCTTTTTTGCCAATTGCATTGCCTAAAAAAGATGTACTGTAGAAAGAGCTAGGAATATACTGTATAAGGTAACATTGGGTAAGACACCCCCCTCCACCAAGAACAATGTCAAAATTCTAACAACAAAAGCAAAGTTTGAAAAAAGATCTAATGGCCATGCATAAGGGGGAATAAATGCCTATGATAGATGGCATGGATTATTTTTAATTTTTTTACTAAAAAGGGCATTTTGCTCAACTAGTGGGGTAATACACCCCTTCTCCTCGGGTAACTTGCCCCTCTTATCGTCCTTATAGAATATTGCGCCATAGTTTTTATCAAAGTTTCCTTTTATTTAAGCTCAGCTCCACATGAATTCCATTCATTTTATTACTTCTTCCTTACACTCCGTTATGTTCAATTAAACAAAACTCTTTATTATTTTAAATTCGAGATTTTAAATTCCAGCAGTCTTAAGACACACTAGCAAATGGTTTGAAATTGTTTGCAGTACTTTATCTATACATTAAGACAAATTAATTTCTGGAGGACCTCCCAGATGGCTCCAATTTTTTAAATCAAATGTTATCTTGAGCTAGAAGGTAATTCTGCTCTATGCTTCATAAAAATGTAAAATCAGTCTAAGCCTGCCAAACCTCTTTCCTATTTTCTTATATTGTTTCCCATGCTCTCAATCAGGTCAAACATTTTCAAATATCCCATTATGTAAGTGTGAAAGGACTCTTTCTATTTTATGGGTATGAACATATTTGAAGGACCAAATGAAGACTGGTTACCCCCTCCAATGATTGTGGCCGGGGATTTAGACCTAGTTGTTGGTGGCACCTCAGGGGTTTGGGTGGCACATTAAAAGCATTGGCAGCTACCTTAATGCCCTGCCCATTTTCAATAGCATTTATGGCACAACAAAGCGCCTCTACGACCTAGTCACCACAATAAATAATTTTCTTGTAAAAACTAATTAAAAAAGAGATTTTTTTTAATGTATTCAGAAATGTTAGAGATCCTAACCCCTATTCTGACCCCTACTTTGCCATTTATTCTAACTCTGAGCTATACTAACCCATTACTCTAACCCTAGGTTGCTGCGCTAACAGGTTTAAGCTTAAGCAAACCAACTGGTTAGCATTTATTTCACCTCAGATTTTCTGCTAGTGAGGTTGCTAGTAAACTAACTGCCAGCTAGCCAGTGTCTAAATAACAGCTAGAAAATAATTATCAACCACAAATGAAACTAGCTGATGGGAGTAGATCTTGCTCCCAACATACTAACCTAACATTACATTACTCAAAAAACATTAAAAAGTGGATGATTTAAGGCTTCCCTATGTGTATACAAAATTCAGAAAAAAGTTACTTTTTTGTAAGAAGTAGGGAGGGGGTTGTCTTACGCTATCACCCTCACAACACAGTTAGAACTGCAAAACCCTGGAAAGTCATGCCCATGTCATGGCTATCTCATCTGGAAAACACTATTTTAGAGCAAAGTCTTAACAGCATTAGAGATCACTTGACAGCAGGGCTACAACAGTCTTGGTCCCTGTTCTAGTCAATAAGTGTGACAAACCCTACCACTATCGAGTCCCACTTATGACACTATGACTATTTTGAAAATAAATGAGGCAGCAGCTATGTTGTAAATAAAGCAGATCCTTCGAGGGAGCTTGGCCTTTCTTTTCCCGGAAAATTCCACTCGACAGTGGAATATCCAGTGAAGATTCTATAAGAGCCACTCATGCAGTGGCATAGTCCGAGGAACCCCAGTGGAAAAGCTGATCGCTGTCGGTTGATGTCTGTCTCGACCGCTTCTGAGAAGGCTAATAGCAGAACAACAATAAATACAAAGTGACCCCATACAATCAGTAGAAAACACAACAAATAAAAGAAAAAAACTGTGCCGTTTTAGTTAGTTGTTGATGAGTCAAAAGAAATTGCAGGGGGAATTACTAAAAAGAAGAGATGCAAAATATGTTATCTTCTCAAATCAGCTACTTCTCGGATCAGAATATTCTTCTTGTGCTAACTCGATGGTGCTGTGCTAGTTAATAATATTCATCAACAAAACACTTTGTCAGACAAGTATCGTTATAAACATGTAGAGCACTTGACATGAGCTAATTACATAACTGGGATTAATCAAGGATTGATTTCTGTTGTTTTTGCACAACTTTTAAGTTGTAATTTACTAACCGTAGGGCCAAATGTGTGGGAGAATGATCCACCTGAAAAGGTTAGACTTCTACACAAAACCCCAGAATAATCATTAGCCACATTAACTCAAATTAACACAATGGACTTACAATGCAATTAGTGTCAGACCAGAGGTCCAAAAATCTTTGTATTTAAGCACCCAAATGATAGCTGTTATTTACACACAAAATTGTGTAAAGGCAGCCTATTTTTGGGTACCTAAATTCATTTAACATTGTAATGGGTTTAAGTTATCTTGGCTTGGGAAACAGCAGCTTTTAAAAAGCATGGCACAAGTCTAACAAAATTCCTGCCATTGAGAAACATCATTGCACAGATGCTCAAGCTATCCTAATTCTTATAAATAATACACAGAGTACAGCATTATGACATCCAAATAATGCACAATACACAGAGTACAGCATTATTACATCCAAATAATGCACATAACAAATATACAAAGAAACTTTCAAGACTAAAATATATTCAAATGATATTTCAAAGCTGTATTTTGTAGGTATTAAATGCACTTTTCCTGCAAGTGTCGCCAGGGTTTTTCACTGACTTCAATATTACAACTCAATAAACAAAATCAATGCCAAAAGTGGCATAGAAAAAGAACCAACAGGTTGAACCCAGTTGATTGTGTTGATATGCTGTGGTTGGCTTGGCGTTCCAGAGTCCATGCTCGGGCTCCGAATTTCTATTAGTCTTTTTGAGTAATGTCTTCTCCCAGTTGATCCTGATATTCTAAATGCATGTAAACAGTTGTATATTCTCTATTAACACATATTCAGAAAAGGCTAAAAAAAAACAACAGAAAACCGATATACATACTAGAAAATATAGACAAAGAAAATTAAAGTCTGTTGAAAATGTAAGTACTCGTTTTAAAATCCCTGTGCGGTGTGTTTTTATCCTTTTCTCCAATATACGCATGTGTGCATCCCTCTTTGCCTGAAGAACTCGTAACTGGGTTTGTGTATTCCCTCCTTGTCTATTCCAGCACGTTAAACGGAGCTTGTGCTTGATTAAGCAAATCTGTTTTTGTCACTGAGTTGTTGTGTATGTCTCTTGGTATGTTTGTGTGTTTGCCTGTGTATATGTGTGTCTTTGTATGTGATTATATGTGTGAATACAAGGTCTGTCTGTCTATCTGTATGTGTGTATGTGTGTGGGGTGAGACAGCTTTGTGATGGACTGAAAGTATCACTGCGGGCATAGAGCTGGTATCCTGGGCTCAGCTGAAGGCCTCATCATCCGTGTCCTCTATTAACACCTTGGTGTCCTTCTTGGATCTGAAGGAGAACATTGCACACATAGACACTGTTAGACAAACACAAAACAACCACGTTTAAATAAAATGCAGATTCCTGGCATTGACTTGTAATGCCTGTGACTTTTCCTGACCATGTGAACTGAGTGGCCAACAACTGATCTGGCCAAAGTCATGTGTAATTTTGGTGCATGTGTGTGCGGCTGTGCGTGCAAGAGGTTCTTTGTGCGTACTGGGAGGACAGCAGAGGACGCCGTAGGGACAGGCTGTAGCTGCGCTTCCAGCTCTTCTTGCCCTGGCGGTTCCTGACCCCGTCCTCCTGGTCCATCATCTGCTCCAGCAGCGTCTGGTCGTCGGCATTCAGCGGAGCCACCGAGATATCCCTCACGGCACGGAACTCGCCGCAGTTATTCAGGTGCTCGTTTTCCAGACGGAAGAAGTTCCAGACAAAACGCCTGTGTGTAGGACATTAGGACAGAGAAATAAAGGCAGTGAAAAAGAGACCAAGAGAGACACAGACTTAGAATTCAAGACATGGGATGCTGCAACTCACCTGAAAACCTCTAGAGGAGCCAGGAGGGTGGCCACCATGTCTCCTATGGAGGGGATGTTGGTCATGGTGGTGAGGGAGATCTGGATGGTCCAGGCGAAACGCAGGATGATGTCCTCAATGATGGCACAATAGTAATACGCCTGGAATACATTAGAGTCAGAGGACAAGTCTGCGTGTGTGTGTGTGCATGCAGGTATGTGTTCGCACTCACTTTGTGGGGGTAAACAATCTCCTCCCTGAGGAAGGTGTTCTCCCCAGCTCCACGGTCAAACAGGCCCCAGTCCATTTTCAAATCCCAGATTAGAGTGTAAAGGGAGCTGATCGCTGAGAAGATTATCAGCAGGTAGAAAAACATGTCCTTGTCTGAATGATTTTGTTCTGTGAAATGAAAACACAAACAAAATATGTTATCGATAGCCATACCGGTAGTTAAATAAAAAATGATTTGACATAAATGTAAAAAAAAAACATAATTATGAAGAAAACCTACATTGTCTACTTTGAACAGCAAACAGAAACTGAAACATACCCCTAAATGGTTGCCTGTGGTGTTTACTGTTCCCACTAGAGGGAGAATGTCTACCATAAATGTTACATTCACAAAAACACTTTGCCGTGGGTGGAAAATGCCACTGGAGTCCTTATCATACTATTTAGACGCTCTTGAAACATGTTGTGTGCTTCAGTCTGCCAATTCACGGATCAAACTAATACATGTAAATAAGTATTTTTATATTGATTTATTATTTTATCTGGAACATTGACCTTATGCCAGAAATAATGATGTGACCATCTATGCGGTGGTGTCATATTGATTTAGCTATGTCATAGCTGTGTGTTTTGACTGGGCAATACCCCATGCTGCTCCAGCAGTAGCCTGAATGCCTGGGGGATTATCCATGACTGAGATATTCTAATGTGCTCTGGGCTGAACCCAGCTTTCTCTCCTGCTGTGATAGAAAATAGTGTGTGGCCTGACACTTTTTGACAGGCTCTTACGCCAACATGGTGTCAGGAAGTCCTGGCTTGGGGAGCCACTGTACACAATGTGATGCAACCACTCTTACCGTGCCAGCATCATTTACTAAGCCAGGTGGAGATTTCAGACTGGCTGAACTAAAAATACACTGACTGAAAATTATTAAGGGAAATCTGCTGGGTATGTTTCCTGAGTTTTATTTTGGACAGAAATGTGACAAATAATCTGTGATCGGAATGGTAGAAATTGGAACTTGATCCTAAATTTACAGAAACTGTGTGTGTGTTTCTCCCTTAACTATATAATGTGGACAGAATGTCTCGAAACTGGTTTAATTCAGAAAGATTTTGACACTTAAGCCAAAAAAATATATGTTTTTGTTTGGCTTAAGTGTGAGTTTTAGGGCATAAGTAATGATTGGTCTTAGGGTTAGAATTCTGGTTAGGCATTACCAGGTAGGGTTTGGCAGTAAGGCTAGGTTACGTTTACACATAAATGTTGTTTTTTAAGGTAGGGTTAGGGCATGGTTGAGGTTAGGGTTAGGATAATGATTAGTAAAAGTAGCATTTTTTAAGGGGAATCAACTTTGGTTTCCCCAGTTATATAGATAAATAAATGTGTTTTTGTGTTCTCCCCAGAGTATGTGTGTGAGTAGACGGTTATTGAGCGACGATTCACCGCCTCACTGCTCTAACCCAGTCTCAGATAGTTGGTTTTGACTCGCTCATCCAGTGCTAACATTACATTACCCCTGCTGAGATGAATCCTAAAAACATTAATTTAATTTGTTTTCTTTCACGTATTGACGTACCAATTGGGATTTCATGCTGTACATTGTAACATTCTCAGTGAAATGTGGGACAAATTCCTATCAGTCAACTAGGAATATGGATGAAAATTATTCCTCCCTAATGATTCATTTAGAGTTGATTTTTTTAGAACAACTATATGAGCGGTTGGATTTGGCTTTACCTGTAACACCTGGCCAACCACTGCATCAAGAAAGTGAAAATGAGAAACTTTAAAGGTGATCGCATAAAATACCAGTCATCTATCTCTTAAGCCTTTCTGGCTGGACTCAAGGGCTCAGTATGATCCATGTCCATCCAATAACCTCACAACAGAATCTCATCCAGTTGGTGGCTTGTCTTTTATCTTAAACCCAATAGTGCATAACAGTGGTTGGGAGCTTCTGTCACTTTTACTAAATGCTTGTGTCTTAACAGGCACCTAAGCGGTTAAAAATCATTTAAGAGGGTTGTTGCAGTGACAGGCTCACTTTATATGGCCACAGGCCCAGGGCTGGCCTCCTACTGAAGGTAATAATAAGCAACCGTGAGAAGCAATCATCTGTCTTCTGGTTGTTATCTGCCGCCTGCAGAGACTGTCTTGTTCTGCTGTTCAGGTGATAAAGAATCTATTACCTGCTGTCACTATCACCAGACCCTTTTCTCACAGAGCCAAACTGAACAGACACAGACTGAACAAGATAAAGGTTATTGATTCAAGGAATCGGGGAAGGTGACCTCATGTTGATAAATACCTGTCAGGTTGGACACTTGAAGTATAATTTACATGTATATGAAATTCTAGCTCCAACATGGGTAGTTACGTCTGATCTATTCCTAGAACTGAGTATGATGCTAACCATAATAGACAGCACTTCCCATTAAAAGAGCTTGGTCATAAACAAAGGTTGAGGCAGAGTTCAGTCAGCATCATGACTCCGCCGGCTGGGGTTGAGGAGTGTTAGAACGACTAGGCAGTAAGCTACATTTTCCTACACAGTGGTTCAGGCAGCTCCATGAATGTCTATGGGAGTGATGAAGTCATTCAGACAGTTAGCCCTGACTTGGCCCAGGGTTTCATTTCAAATTCGGCAGCATGTGCCAGAGATGTGTTTTGCCGCAGGCAGGGGTTATTAAGCTCACTTTTCTCAAGCCAGTCCACCCTCTTCCTCTTTTCCCATCATGCCTTCCTCCCCGCTCTCTTATCTCAATCCACTCTCAGTATCAGGTTTTCGCCAGATCATTCACACTAGTTCCATTTCTTCTATCTTCATTACTCGCTTACTCAGCAGGAACACCTAGAACCTAGAGCAGACCTGGGCAAGGATCCGGCCCGTTGAGTCATTCTATCCGGCCCGCGATACATCCAAAACGTTTAAAATAATACAAAATAAAAAATACCTGACAAGGTCCGCAGATTACGTTACTTTATTTACTGTTGCATATTTATTTATTTTCAAATTAAAAGTCCCGTGGCACTCCCAGTAATAAGTAAAGAAGTATCATACTGTCTGTTTAAAATACCTTTAAGTTGAAACAATGTATTTGCGTTGCTATGATACGTAGGGACCAGCACCACAATCCACGCGCGGAAGTTATCATTTGTACGTACTACACGTAATTGATGGCTAGCGATCTCTGGAAATGAGCCTAAGAAAAGTTGATAACGAAAGCAGGGTATTTAAAAACTATCTACAGGAAAATATGTATTTGCAGATGTCGCAGGTAAAGCAACTTGCTTTATATGTTAAGCTAACGTCACAGTTTTTAAAGAGTACAATTTGCAGAGGCACTTCCAGAGTTTCGCATGCAGCGAAATACAAAAACTTTTACCCGATGCTACAATTCAACAAGTCCAAGCGCAGATGCAGCCTCACTGATGAACAGATCAACAGAACCGCACACTGCGTCAACGGAAATGACTCCTGACTTCACCTCACTTGTCAACGCACATACGAGGCTCTCCTGTTCATATTGAGTGAGTAGCCCTAAAAGTAGATTTCTTGGGTCTGGGCTGCTGGATTCGCTGTCGTTAAAAGCACGTAGTACAAAAAATATACAGTATGAAGTTAGATGAGGGCAATTATACCAACATTTGCTTTGAGTGAAAATCTTCAGAAGTGATTTCATAGACTTATGTCTGCCCTAATAACTATTATACCTATATAACTGTTATACACTATACCTTATGTAATGTAGCTTACTCTGTTGAGTTGAAAGTTAAGTTTTAAGGCAAATATGAGTTGCAACATTTCTGTTGAGTAATAACCCTGAAAAGGGATTTTTTTAGGCCTTTGCCTGCCATAATAACAGTTGTTAACAGAAAGTTATTAAAAAAAAACATTGTTAAAGTAAATTAAGGTCAATTATGAAAACGGTGTTGCATGGAAATTGAAATATGCATAAATATAATATGCAAGTAAACAGATTTAGCTATGTTGTGTGTGTTTTTAGGCATGTTGGTTAAAAAAAGTTATCTGGCCCAAGATGCTCTCTGGCATTTTCAGTGTGGCCCCCCAGTGAAAAATATTGCCCACCCTACCCTACACCCTGACCTACAGTGTCATTCTGCATAACTGTATGCATGCATCATTGGATGCGTGTGTGGAACAACAGCTCATTCTTCCACTGCTACTAATTCCACCAAGCCATTTCCGTATACAACGTCAGATCCACCGCCATGCGTTGCCACAGGCAGTGTAATTGGCCAGCACATGCTGGTTTGGTTAGGTAGTGATTCAATATGGTTGCCTTGTCTCATTGCGTTCTTGTGATTCCTTATGGCAGGTTGAGAATAATTGAGGGAAAATGCATTCCTTCCAGCGCATAAGGATTCAGGCTTGACTTCCTGATTTAGTAAATAGTATGATAATAACCAGAACAGCAACAAATGTGCTCCGGGAAGATATATCTTGACATCAACATATCTTGACAGTCCACTGGGTGTTCCTGAAATAAAGCCTTAATCACAAATTGGATATAAAAATAATGTGGGACAAAAAAAAAAGGTTTGCCTCTCATGTAGACCATGTCTTCCAAACTACCTAAACCATTGTCCTTTCCAGACTTCATCAGCCAAAAATAGTATTTCCCATCAGAAGTATGCTGCTCATTTCAGCTTACCACGCAGTAGTCCATCTCCATGGCATGGGGAGTTTATTAAACATTTGCATTGCTGCTCAGCCCTCTTCCATATACAGGTGCTGGTCATAAAATTAGAATATCATCAAAAAGTTGATTCATTTCAGTAATTCCATTCAAAAAGTGAAACTTATATTATATTCATTCATTACACATAGACTGATATATTTCAAATGTATATTTCTTTTAATTGTGATGATTATAACTGACAACTAATGAAAATCCCAAATTCAGTATCTCCGAAAATACTTAAGACCAATAGAAAAAAAAGATTTTTAGAAATGTTGGCCAACTAAAAAGTATGAACATGAAAAGTATGAGCATGTACAGCAATCAATACTTAGTTGGGGCTTCTTTTGCCTGAATTACTGCAGCAATGCGGCGTGGCATGTAGTCGATCAGTCTGTGGCACTGTTCAGGTGTTATGAGAGCCCAGGTTGCTCTGATAGTGGCCTTCAGCTCTTCTGCATTGATGGGTCTGGCGTATCGCATCTTCCTCTTCACAATACCCCATAGATTTTCTATAGGGTTAAGGTCAGGCGAGTTTGCTGGCCAATTAAGAACAGGGATACCATGATCCTTAAACCAGGAACTGGTAGCTTTGGCACTGTGTGCAGGTGCCAAGTCCTGTGGGAAAATGAAATCTGCATCTCCATAAAGTTGGTCAGCAGCAGGAAGCATGAAGTGCTCTAAAACTTCCTGGTAGATAGCTGCGTTGACCTTGGACCTCAGAAAACACAGTGGACCAACACCAGCAGATAACATGGCACCCCAAATCATCACTGACTGTGGAAACTTTACACTGGACTTCAAGCAATGTGGATGCTGTGCCTCTCCTCTCTTCCTCCAGACTCTGGGACCTTGATTTCCAAAGGAAATGCAAAATTTACTTAAATCAGAGAACATAACTTTGGACCACTCAGCAGCAGTCCAGTCCTTTTTGTCTTTACCCAGGTAAGACGCTTCTGATGCTGTGTCTTGTTCAAGAGTGGCTTGACACAAGGAATGCGACAGCTGAAACCCATGTCTTGCATATGCCTGTGCGTGGTGGTTCTTGAAGCACTGACTCCAGCTGCAGTCCACTCTTTGTGAATCTCACCCACATTTTTGAATGGGTTTTGTTTCACAATCCTTTCCAGGGTGTGGTTATCCCTATTGCTTGTACACTTTTTTCTACCAAATGTTTTCCTTCCCTTCGCCTCTCTATTAATGTGCTTGGACACAGAGCTCTGTGAACAGCCAGCCTCTTTAGCTATGACCTTTTGTGTCTTGCCCTCCTTGTGCAAGGTGTCAATGGTCGTCTTTTGGACAGCTGTTGCTGTGAATTGTGTTGCCTACAGAACTAGACTGAGAGACCATTTAAAGGCCTTTGCAGGTGTTTTGGGTTTATTAGCTGATTAGAGTGTGGCACCAGGTGTCTTCAATATTGAACCTTTTCACAATATTCTAATTTTCTGAGCTACTGAATTTGGTTGTCAGTTATAATCATCAAAATTAAAGGAATAAAACACTTAAAATATATCAGTCTGTGTGGAATGAATGTATACATTATACAAGTTTCACTTTTTGAATGGAATTACTGAAATAAATCAACTTTTTGATGATATTCTAATTTTATGACCAGCACTTTTAATACAGAAATGTTGACTTGTGAAGAGCTCTAATTAACTCCCTTCAATCTCTCATTCTCTGTCAACAAGAAAGGCTTGAAATTAACATGTGACTTTAATTTGAATTTCGGGACAAAATTAACTTTTCCACAATATTTTTTTAGATGCACCTGTAAAACAGCATTTTCTTAAGTTACTGTGAAATAGCAAAATGTATACTGATCCCGAATAATGTTTAACTGAACAGCTCCCCATCCTGAGATGCTGAGCAGGTATTCTAAAATCAAAATCAGGAAATGCTTTGCACAACTTCACTCTTTTCTACCTGTATTAATTAATATTAACCAGACCACTAAAACAAGGGTTAAACAACAATTGACTGACTGTAAAATCACGAGGAAACATTGTTAAATTTAGAAAATACTGTTCCCAAGTTTTCCCAAAAGTGAAACTAGACATGATGTCATATCACATCTTTTTCGAGACATATGATGAATTTGACCTATTCATATACAGTCCCTGACAAAAGTCTTGTCGCTTGTGTACAAATTGACATGAAGTGCCGCTGAAATATATTTCTAATCAAGATGTCTTTACAAGAAATGGCTCATTTTAATCCCAACAGCTTTTGTAATAATGTTTCAGTGCAAAACAAAACTGTCAAAAAGTATTCTAATATTCACAGCTTGGTAAAGCCCATTGAGTCAATTTTTGCAAAGACACAAGTGTTGTCGCCTTGTCATATGAGCTTCACCTGTGACTAATAATGGATCAATTAGGTCTCAGGTGTGTATAAAAACAACCCCAGTACACTAGACCTTCACATCAACTGCAACTAGACCTCTGCGAACATGCCTAAGATTAACCCAGAGACCAAAGTTTTGATTATCAAGAGGCTGAAGATCAGATCCACTGCTGATGTGGCAGACACCTGCAGGGTGGAAGGTAACATCAATAGTCTAAAATACCAAGAAATCTTAGCTACTTCTTATATTCCCAACCATAAAAGAGGCCAAATTCTGCAGCAGGATGGTGCTCCATCGCATACTTCCATCTCCACGTCAAAGTGAAGGCGAAGAAGATCAAGATGCTCCAGGATTGGCCAGCCCAGTCACCAGACATGAACATCATTGAGCATATGTAGGGTAGGATGAAAGAGGAAGCATGGAAGACGAAACCAAAGAATATTGATGAACTCTGGGAGGCATGCAAGACTGCTTTCTTTGCTATTCCTGATGACTTCATCAATAAATTGTATGAATCCTTGCCAAACCGCATGGATGAAGTCCTTCAAGCTCATGGAAGTCATACAAGACATTGCATTTGGATCTCACAGCACCACTACTTAATTTGCTGACATATTTTTGTATTTGCAGTAAATTTGTTCAATATCTGTATAGGCGACAAAACTTTTGTCTTGCCAAAATTTGACCTTTCTGTCTTGATTAAATGATAAATCTTTTTTCAGTGAAACTAATTTATTTCAGTGCATTAAACATCATTTGGGAGGGTTTTAGCTTTTCATATGAGCTATTTCTAACACCAATTGATTAATTAAAAGTTAATAGCAGGTGTTTCTACAAAATAGATAAGCAACAAGACTTTTGTCAGGGACTGTACAGTGGGGGGAACAAGTATTTGATACACTGCTGATTTTGCAGGTTTTCCTACTTACAAAGCATGTAGAGGTCTGTAATTTTTATCATAGGTACACTTCAACTGTGAGAGACGGAATCTAAAACAAAAATCCAGAAAATCCCATTGTATTATTTATAAATAATTAATTTGCATTTTATTGCATGACATAAGTATTTGATCACCTACCAACCAGAATGAATTCCAGCTCTCACAGACCTGTTAGTTTTTCTTTAAGAAGCCCTCCTGTTCTCCACTCATTACCTGTATTAACTGCACCTGTTTGAACTTGTTACCTGTATGAAAGACACCTGTCCACACACTCAATCAAACAGACTCCAACATCTCCACAACGGCCAAGACCAGAGAGCTGTGTAAGGACATCAGGGATACAATTGTAGACCTGCACAAGCCTGGGATGGGCTACAGGACAATAAGCAAGCAGCTTGGTGAGAAGGCAACAACTGTTGGCGCAATTATTAGAAAATGGAAGAAGTTCAAGATGACGGTCAATCTCCCTCGATCTGGGGCTCCATGCAAGATCTCACCTTGTGGGGTATCAATGATCATGAGGAAGGTGAGGGATCAGCCCAGAACTACACGGCAGGACCTAGTCAATGACCTGAATAGAGCTGGGACCACAGTCTCAAAGAAAACCATTAGTAACACACTACGCCGTCATGGATTAAAATCCTGCAGTGCACGCAAGGTCCCCCTGCTCAAGCCAGCGCATGTCCAGGCCCGTCTGAAGTTTGCCAATGACCATCTGGATGATCCAGAGGAGGAATGGGAGAAGGTCATGTGGTCTGATGAGACAAAAATAGAGCTTTTTGGTCTAAACTCCAATCGCCGTGTTTGGAGGAAGAAGAAGGATGAGTACAACCCCAAGAACACCATCCCAACCGTGAAGCATGGAGGTGGAAACATCATTCTTTGGGGATGCTTTTCTGCAAAGGGGACAGGACGACTGCACCGTATTGAGGGGAGGATGGATGGTACCTCCTTCCCACAGTAAGAGCATTGAAGATGGGTCATGGCTGGGTCTTCCAGCATGACAACATCCTGAAACACACAACCAGGGCAACTAAGGAGTGGCTCCGTAAGAAGCATCTCAAGGTTCTGGAGTGGCCTAGCCAGTCTCCAGACCTGAACCCAATAGAAAATCTTTGGAGGGAGCTGAAAGTCCCGAAACCTGAAGGATCTGGAGAAGGTCTGTATGGAGGAGTGGGCCAAAATTCCTGCTGCAGTGTGTGCAAACCTGGTCAAGAACTACAGGAAATGTATGATCTCTGTAATTGCAAACAAAGGTTTCTGTACCAAATATTAAGTTCTGCTTTTCTGATGTATCAAATACTTATGTCATGCAATAAAATGCCAATTAATTACTTAAAAATCATACAATGTGATTTTCCAGATTTTTGTTTTAGATTCTGTCACTCACAGTTGAAGAGTACCTATGACAAAAATTACAGACATGCTTTGTAAATGGGAAAACCTGCAAAATCGGCAGTGTATCAAATACTTGTTCTCCCCACTGTACAACATAAGAGTGCTGCAAGCATTTTGTGTTGTTGATTTACTACCGCTGTGCCCAGCATTAACATGATTCAATACTGAACGATGATCATCATGCATCTCTGTTCTGCTTGTGAAACAGATGTTGTTTCATTTGTGTGCTAGGCTCCGGTGCAGGCCTCACTGATCGATCCCCTCCACTGATTGGCACAGCAGACTCACCAAACTCTGCGGCCAAGATGCACTGCACCATCATGTTCACATCTAGCTAGGTAGGTATATCTGCTGAATAAGCCAACATATTTACTATAACTATAGTCAATACCTGATACATATTTTAGATACTAGTTTATTTTTAATAACACATATTTTTTATTAATATTATCTCCTTAGATTTGTATCACCTTGGAGAGGTCATGGGAGGACATGCTTCAAATTTCTATGCTAACAACATGCAAACACTTAACGTATATCCCCGATCTGGTAGCCATGCCAACGCAAAAGGAAAAGAAACACCGGGAGTTAAGTGGGCATGCTAGGCTGGATATTCCCTTCATCCCTACTCACTTAACGCCCCCTCCGATTCTACCTCTCCATTCTAAAAGAGGGGGGTGAAAGAGGTCTTCACACAGCATATGAAATGAAGAGGACCCATTAGTGCAGAGGCCTACAGGGCTGAATACCAGAGGAACGGCCTGACTGGAAAAGCAAAATTCCATAATGGCCTTATTTCCTAACAATCTAAAATAATCTCTTAATTGCCTACAAACATGAGAGTTAGGTTACACCAGAAACACGAATATTGATCGAAATGGACTGCATACTGAAAACACAAAGCGAAAATCATGCTGTGAAGTAACATTTAACATTTTCAAAGCTCAGGCTGATGGTAAAAAGCTGGCATTTGCACAAATAAATATATAACCATTGATGGACAAGTGTATAAATAATGAAGTGACGAAAAACTGTTTAGCGTGCTGCTTTAAGAGGATGACTTGGACAAAGATCTATCCACCCAAGATAAAACAGGCTGAAATGTGAAGTGATGCATTTGGAGATTGAGAATCATGTCTTTCCTCTTTTGTGATAACAACATTTAGAATTATCACTGGCTAACTGTTGCGCTGGAGAATAGTGCATTGACTTCTATTGACAAGCTTTGTCATGTCTCTTGCTCTCTCTCTTCCCTTCTCTCTCTACTCCTCTCTCCAATCCTCACTTTATTCCTGTCTCTCTTTTCCTCTCTCTCATGCCCTCCCTATATTCTTCCTCTCTCTCCCTACCTCTCTCTCTCTCTATTACTCCCTTTCTCTATTCCTCTCCCCCTCAAATCCTTTTTCTATATTCCTGTCTCTATTTCCTCTCTATTTCTCTCTCTAGTCCTCAATCTCTGTAGTTCTGTCTCTCTATTCTTCAGTCTCTCTATTCCTCTGCCTTGCTATTCCACTCTCTCTCCCTATTCCACTCTCTCTCTCTCCCTATTCCACTCTCTCTCTCTCTATTCCACTCTCTCTCTCTCTCTCTCTATTCCACTCTCTCTCTCTCTCTATTCCACTCTCTCTCTCTCAGATAAAATGCCTGATTTGCAGTCCTACATTGACAGAGCAAAACCCTTTTCACCCCACGCTGTGCCGTTGTACTTTCCCATTTCCATTATACTGAGGCACTGAAAAACAGAGAAGAAATCCAGGCTTGACATCTTCAAGTGGCAAACCATTTGCACTCAGGGTCAGCTCTGCTTTCATTTTCATCACACTGCTTGTGATGCCCAGCATTCAGGCTGACACACGGGTTCCTATCACTGCAAAACAACTGAATGTGGTCCACAACTCTTTTTCCAGGGAGCTCAGAAAGCCGGGGTACGCCTCCTTACCTCTGTGGGTGCTGTAGAGTGCGGCAAAGGTGACAACAAAGAAGGTGGTGGAGTATTTGCCAGCGTTGACCAGGTGAGGAAAGGCTCTCTTGGTGTCTCGGTACCGACGAAGGCACTGGACGAAACGGAACCAAGCGGGCAGACACTGGATGATTGCTCGGACACCATATGAGTAACTATGGCACAGGTATTGACCTGGCAGAGTAGAAAGAAAAAAAAAAGACATTTCAACAACAGCACAAATATTTACAACTTCATCAACCACAACCACATGTGTATTTTGTAGACGGTTTGAGTATTAAACATTCTTACAGTTTAAACTGTTCAGTTTAGTTCTGTTGGTATGGGATGAACCACGTTAGTTTATATAAGGTGGCTCCACAGAGATAAATGTTCGGGGGGTGGGGGGGGCATCACTGGTGGACTAGCTGTAGTCTGGATGGTTGGACTTGAGGCATTCCACTAGACTAAACTGCTTTATCTCCCATCTCAATCCCTCCCCCTCTCTACTGCATGAAAATACATGCGCGTGCAAACACACGGCCGCAGTTGCAGTCCTCTTTGAGTGGACAGCTAATCAGTGTGTTATTCAGATCGCTAAATGCAAGCGGTTCCATTTAAAACCCTGGTTGCTTATTCGCTGAGCCACAGCCGAAAGCTGCACTACGGAGTACTGAGGAAAACCATTAACAACTGATTTACCAGACAGGCAATCAGGCGGACAGACAGATTCTGAAAGGGAGACAGAAAAGTAGGTGGGCAGACAGACAACAGACAGGTCAACAAAATGACAGACATAAACAAACAGACAGACGAACCAACCGACACACCAACAAAGTGACATTGAGAGACTTGACACACACAGACAGGGCAGAGCTTGACCAGCCCATCTCTGTACGGTGTTTGCCAAGAAAACGGCCAGTAAAACGGATGTGCTTAAACTGATCAGTATGACATGTAGGTTTGAGTTAACCTTAAGCAGTTAGCTCAATTAAGTCCTGCTTGTATCGCAGTGGCTGTCTTCAGGAAAACACAGTACTAATTGTAATGGGACTTACTATTTAACATGGGCAAGAGGCCTTTGCGGTTGGTCCATTCGAGCTCGAAGCTGTAGAAGCAGATGAGATACTCCAGATCCATCAGAACGATAACAAGAGAGTTGAGCTGATCGGCCAGCCAGAAGTCTGCAAACTCCACCCGGTGAAACGGTGCTGTGAAAACCCGGAACTGGGGAGAGGACAGACTGAGTTAACAGACAAGAATTTCAATGTCAAATACAGTTGCATACTGCACTGAACACACCGCATACTGCACTAGATACACTGCATACTGCACTAGATACACTGCATACTGCACTGGAGGGGGAACAAAGTAGAGAAGTAGAGAACAAAGAGCAAGATACTTGTGCTCTAAGCCAGCTGGAATGTGTAGAGGGCATGAGCACTGTACCAGCCGGGAGTCTTCATTTTTCCCTACAGTAATCCTTAATGTACTGGTGAATAAACATGGAAACCTCTAATGAGGCTCTGTCTGAAGTGATTCAATTTGTCCCTCATTCAACAGGCCTTTTGTGAATGGCTGGTGGAGCACTGGAGTATGTCACTTTCCATTGTCCCACCAGACACAACACACATACACAAACAGGACGATCCGGGAGCACCAAGAGGTCAGCCTCAGAGCACTTAATACAGACTAATGCCATCTGGTCAAATAATGTTTGGGTATGTTTTCTGAAGTCTGTGAAGAAGACTGTGGGTGACTGGCAATGATACTTTCCCCCTCCTGCCTCAAGCGTTAGCCTGACATTTCTATATCTCTCTGTGGGTTAAACAGCCACACCTATTCCTAGATTGTCTCAGCTGCAAATGTCAAACAGGATTGATTATTCCTGTTTTATATTTGGGCTAATTAAAAATGTCTACCTGTCAATCTATGTCCCTATCGATCTTTAGCTCTCACCATCCTGCTCGGACACAGCAAATCTTGTCAACCAGAGGATGATGTTTCTGCTACATGTATTTATTGCATAAACAAAAGCACCAGGCAACCAGGTCTTGATTTGTGAGCGAGGCCCCAGTGAAGCCCAATCAGAGCCAGAGAGGGGGCTATGGAAAAAGTCTGGGAGGGCTGTGTAGCTGTGGAGATGAACCGGGGGAGGGGTTGGATGGAGGAGTAGGGGGCAGCAGAATACTGATGGATTTATCCCTGTAATGATTGCACAGTCACAGCCGCCACCTCCCCAGGGACCCGACTGCATTCTATTATCACTTACCCGCCTGGCCTCAGTCTCTCTCACACACACACACACACATACACACACACGCACGCACGCGCGCCCGTGCACACTCATGCATGCATGCACGC
This sequence comes from Esox lucius, assembly GCF_011004845.1. Classification (NCBI taxonomy): domain Eukaryota; kingdom Metazoa; phylum Chordata; class Actinopteri; order Esociformes; family Esocidae; genus Esox; species Esox lucius. The sequence continues at coordinate 17,712,574 of NC_047576.1, forward strand.
GCACAAACACACACACGCACGCACGTGCGTGCACACACACACACACTCCTGTCGGCACCACATTCCTTGGCTAGCAAACATAAGACAAAAAAGGGCCCAAAAACAACACAGCATCAGAAAGATATCAAAATACAGTTCTGCACGCACAGAAGCACCAGTCGAGTACTCTGTTGATACTGATTTAAGATTTTGTGACTTGTGAATACTGCATTCCTGTGTTTTTTTAAATATCCACCCTCTGATACACTCCATGACAGTTACCAATTTCATACAGTGTACAGAGCCGAAAATACTTGACACATTACAAACAAGCAAATAAGAGATGTCGACACGCATTTATAGTTCCTTAATAAATGTAGCTCTTAGATTGATTCATTAATTGTATTTGTTTGTAATAATACAATAAAAATCCACATGGTCTAGTTGAGGAGGTGCTCACCAGCAGTTTGAGCAGCCAAAAGCGGGACTTGTGGTAGCCGGTCTTGAAGGGGTTTATGAGGAAGAGGAACATGAAGCCGTAGAGGATGAGCGGGTTGATCTGCATGGGCAGCATGGTGTACTCCGAGTACAGGCAGGACAGGATGCTCATACACCACAACACGCCCAGAAACCCTGCAATCTATGGAAGACATGAACGCATGAAGGTGGCAGACTGATTTCCAAGTCAAACTCTGTAATAAGGAGGCATAAGCTTTGGTAATGTGAATCAAAACCAAACACTAGCGAAGGTCCATAGATGGAATATCCATTCCATTGCCTCTTTCTGGTGGTCGGGCAGTCTAATATTTTCTCGACCTTTTGTATTTTTAATTCTGTTTGCTGTCCTCACGCCTCCCCTTGTTCTCTCTCTCTTACCTCGAACAAGTGCTGGTGGGAGAGGTTGCTGCGTGGGTTCAGCTCAAAGATGAGAACGTGGTTGACCCCCGCCTGGCGCCAGCCATAGGTGTTGATGCCCAACAGGAAGAGAAACTCGATAAGCAGGAAGCCACCTCGGTAGATGCGCACCAGAGGCCACACGTTCTCGTAACGGATGAGGACAGCACCTGCAAAAGAATGGAAAAAATTCTGAAATCTCATTCTCAAATATCTGATGTTAATATCCTGACTTAATAAACTAGGCATGGACATCTTAAGTTTCCCTTTAAAGCCTGTTAGTCTGTTACTAACACCCACCACAATATGTTTTATTAGCATGCTTGTGTGTTAACGTACCAGTGAGGATAAAGGCAATGGCGAGGACGATGAAGACCCCACAGTACAGACCAACGCGGAAGGTAGTCCAGGCTAAAGCAGGCTGCCAGAAGAACGATAAGACAATAACAGAGATGAGCAGCAAGCAGTTAGTAGATTTGCCTACTATGCCATTCTAGGAGTAACTTTCCTAATAGCTACTTCATTGACTGAAAGTAACTTTTACAAAATGTTATGGTTTTCCCACATAGCCATCTTCAGACAAATGCAATTGTAAATTGTAAAACAGCATCTGCTAAATGATAAATGATAAATGTTCTAGGCCTTATTTTAATGACATCAGGTGCCCAGCTGGAAAACAACACCATGCGATCTCAAATTAATTTAGCTTGACATAAATTTTGCTACACTTATCCAGTGTAGCTAAACCATTCACAACATACAGTTAACCTTTTCCCGGGTTACACTGCAGATCATTTACTGTACCTTCATAGGAATGTTAGTGTGCTTACATCTAAAGGAATTAACATCAAGGGTTTTTTCTGTGTTAAAGGTACACATGAAGGTTCCCACTGGGAATGTGGACAAGCCATTTGGATCAGGTGTGATTCAGCGTGGATTCATATTAATACAGCTATGAATATAATGGAAATATTATTGGGAATGTGAGGCACTCTATAGGTCTTTCTCATCATCCCCAGTGGAACAGCTTTTTGTCCAAGCCTGGCTTGGAAAGCCTTTTACAGGATCGATACCACTGGGATGAATAGGGTGTGTGTGTCATATACACACAGAGTAGGAAGGACATGAAGAGTGGGAAGAATTCTGCTCTGCCGAACAACATTGATGTTGATGAGATCCTGGAATGGGCTGGAATTACGGTAGCTGGGGTACCAATCTCTTTAGCTTAATTCCATGCTCTATATCATATGTGAAAAACTTTTGAATAACATGTAGTGGCGGGGATTGGAATCTTAGTTAATACGACTGGTACTCAGTCAAAGTGATGGCAGTACTAACTTGAAAAGTAGTTTACTTAAATGACCACTGAATTATAACAGATCCTCTATAAAAGCTCTGGTGTGGTGTCTCACCTGTGCTGCCCCCAGTGGAGGCACTCTCAGCCTCTTCATGGCCTTCTGACGGTCCCCTCCCTCCAGCTCTGTGGTCACCAGAGCCTGACAAATACATAAAAGATATGTTACAAGAAAAGCAAGACTATTGATTAGTGATGATTAATAATGCAATATTCAATTGGTGTTTAGGGTCCATGTGAAGCTAAGTTGGTAGAACATGGTGCTTTCAACACCAGGGAGGTGAGTTCGATTTCCATGGAAGGCCATGTACAAGAGTATCTATTTCCAGTCCCTAAATTAATGACATAGAAATGACATCAAAGACCTGGTTCACAATTTGCTGGAATGAGAAATGTGCAGTTGAAAATATTAATATTTACTGAGTGGCCTTGTAATTAGACTGTTTAACCTGAGACGGCAAGGTCGGAAGATCAATCCCCGGGTGAGTCATAACAAAGAAGTTAAAATGAGACCTGATACCTCTCAGATTAACATGCAACATCAAGGTAATGGGTATTCTGTGATGAACTCGCATGCTTGGTTTACTTGTACATAAGCAGCCTTATGCTACAGAAAAAAAACGTTTTGGATCCAAAAAAGCTAAATGTTTGTTCACTGTCTAGTCCACTTGGGGCTTCTGTTCCAAGTTCGTACCTCTGTCTCAGAGATGAGCTGGGTGATCTTTTTACAGGTGTAGAAGGGTGCCACCTCGACCTGAGCCACACGCCAATCAGCCCCGCGGGGAGTCTCCAGGATCTTGTCATGCTTCTTCAGGATCTTACGGAAACCTGTGAAATTCAGATTCTGGAAGAGACAAACAAGTCTGAATTAAGCAAGAGATTCAGAGAGAAATGGACAAAGAAACAGACACCCTAAAAGAGGTGGAAAGATGTGGATAAAGCGTGAGAAACTGAAATACAGAGACTTTAGATTTAGAACCAGCATCAAACAGAAATATGGAGTTGTGGATGAGGCTGATGTTGTATCTAGGGATAGTGTTTGGAGTTTTGGTCACTAACCTTGTAGGTGTGCAGCAGGATGAGGCTGATGTTTTATCTAGGGATAGTGTTTGGGGTTTTGGTCACTAACCTTATAGGTCTGTAGCAGGATGAGGCTGATTTTGCATCTAGGGATACTGTTTGGGGTTTTGGTCACTAACCTTGTAGGTGTGCAGCAGGATGAGGCTGATGTTGTATCTAGGGATAGTGTTTGGGGTTTTGGTCACTAACCTTATAGGTCTGTAGAAGGATGAGGCTGATTTTGTATCTAGGCATAGTGTTTGGGGTTTTGGTCACTAACCTTGTAGGACTGCAGCAGGATGAGGCTGATGTTGTATCTAGGTATAGTGTTTGGTGTTTTGGTCACTGACCTGGTAGTTCTGCAATAAGATGAGGCTGAGGTAGAACTCGGAGAAGGCGAGTTGCAGGTCCTTGATGTTGCGGTGTTTGCAGCGCTCCTCCTGGGACAGATGGAACACCGTCTTGCGTTTACGGATGCCTGGCGCGTTGCTTTCACGCTGCGCATCAAGAGAAGACTGTAGCTCATTCTGCAGTGTGGCAAAACGTCTCTGGGCTTCAGCAAGTTTCTCTGCAAGAGGGAATATATACATTGTCCGAATTCCAAAATCACCAAATTAAAGCAAGTTCCCTTCACACGTTCACTTGGTTTACAGACTCAGATGTGACAGAAAATAAAAAGATTTATCATATGAACACAAATTTGATTGCTGGACATTTCAGCTTGATGGGTCTACAGTCAAGTCAAAATGTAATAGTGAAGGCCATAGCAACACAAACTTCACACTGGCTCACTTAGTGCATTGTAGTTCAAATGAGAGCCTGTCCTCTTCACTCAATTAGGTAATTTATCCATAGACCTGGATGTGACTGGCATTGTATGAACATCTGAACTAAGTCATGTTAACTACTTGCAAGGACTGGAACCAACTTTTGCCACTGTTGGAACTACTGTACCTCATCACTGAAAACAATATCTCGACCTGTCGCAAGACAGAGACAACAGACACAAACAATAAATTATCAAACAGAACCAGGAAGAAGCGTGTACAGCTTGGAACTATCTTCGGGTGATCAGACAATTACACATTGGAAGTGCACTCTGGGTTATATTGATCTCAAATTATTTTTTGATTTCCTCATTTAAAAAAACAGCAAAGGAAATGTAAGCCTTCATACAACTAAGCCTTAATGGCACAGATGCCTAGGCCTTCTCATAACAAACACACCGTTATTTGGCCCAAACACAAGGAAACACTAGGCCTCAACGTGCTATTTCATTCTGATGGTAAAAATAGCCAAAAGCTCTGGCTATCAACCTGGCTAAGAGTTCTGTCAGCTTCCCAGCTACAAAGCTTTGTTTTAAACAGGAGATAGGGATAGGCAAATTGTTACCTAACTATCGATAATTCTGATCCTGACATTTCACTTTTAAGACCGTAACTTCTTATTTTCAATCGTAATTCCACATTCCACCTGAGATTCATAATTCGAAATGTGATTGTGTCAAAGTTTCATGGCCAAAGTATCCCAAGACAGAACTCAACTTCTGAGATCTGACGGCGGATAGTTCTAGTTTTGAAAGTAACCTCTTCCATACTGAGAACTTTAGAAACAGGTGTCTTTAAATGTCGCTTGCATACAAACACAGTATCTGGGCATGTGTAAGAATTGGCTTCACAATGTTACATTGCAGTAGCCAAAATAGGCAGAAAGTAGTGCATGGGGTTTAACACTCTTAGATTTGGTGGAAATTGAACCACAATGCTGTGTACTTTTTTAAGTCCACCATAGGAGCGGGCAGCTGTTTTGATCAGGGCGTAATAACGGTCATGATAATGGTGTTGCCGTGTTGATATTAAACTTCTCGCCAACCGACACAAAGCTCACCGGTGGTGAACAAAGTTAATTTTGAAATCTTATCAGGGGGTGCTGAGGCTGCGTCAGGGGGTGCTGGGGCTGCATCAGGGGGTCCTTGATTCCCCGCCATACTAAAATATCTGATCTCTGACCCCTTCTGAGCAGGGAATGCCCGGACGGACAGAGAATCAGCAATTATGCAGATAAGAGTTTTAAAAAGGGTTTGTGAGTTATAGCTGGGAAATACCCACACCTTGGAGAAAACCAGAAAATAGTCTGATCGGACAATAAGGGGACCTAAAGGCTATATAAAGCCAATGCAAGTACGATAGGGGCGACTCTCAGTACCTCAGGCTCGGTGAGTGAACCGGTTCTAAATAAGCACAACCACAAATATTGTTGAGCGTTAGGAACCGCCGGGTGGCAACATAAAAAGTTCCTCGGTCGGAGGATTGATCGATTGGACCGTTCCAGACTTAGGACGCGTGTCATATGCCAGGGTGGAAGTTAACTGACCTTGCAGTAGGTCAAGTTACGCCTTACGCTACATTCCAGTGCCTGGTAAACTGAGTTCGGTGTAACCCCTCCAAAGACGTAAAATCTAACTAAAAAGATCCTAGGGCAAGTGTGAAATAACCAAAGACGCTTTGCGCCGTCACCCGATTAACACTGAGGTCTGATAAATAAAAGGAGGTAAGTTGATCGGGTGATCCCAGAGGTAAAGGCCACGAAAGTACCTGAGTTATAATGAAATGCCCTTTTAAGGATATATATCCTAACAGAAAGAGATCAGATTCCAACCAAATGCAATATGAACTGAATAAATATGTAAATATGTTATGATTAGTGAAATTATGTTCTTTATACAAAAGTAAAATAAATGTAGATCGTTATAATAACCTGGTTTGCTTTTTCAGTAAACCACACTGTGTCATAGACAGGACTATACACAGAGATGGGCCATCTTCAACTAAGCAAGCAAATATTTGACAGTGTTATAAACATGATGATCACAGTGTTATAAACATGATTATCACAGACATCCTTCCAATTTCTATGGTGGAGGTTGAAAAAAAGTTTTAAAACTGTTTTAAGTAGCAAAGGCTATAGGCTAATAAGTGTTTTCTTTTCCTAACCTAATAAATTATTTATAGAAATAACTAATACCAAAATAGTAATTACTGACAGACTGCAATAGAGAGTTATGTAATAGTAAATCCTGTAGTAGCAAGTCATATAGTAGATAAGACTCCTGTCAGAGAGTCCTGTCATAGAGAGTCCTGTCACAGAGTCCTGTCGTGGTGAGTCCTGTCGTAGTGAGTCCTGTCGTAGTGAGTCCTGTCGTGGTGAGTCCTGTCGTGGTGAGTGCTGTAGTGGTGAGTCGTGTCGTAGTGAGTCCTGCCGTGGTGAGTGTGTAATAACCTGTAGTAGTTGTGTAGTAAAGTATTTCACTGCTCTCCTTTCCATTACATGGAAGCGGAAGGAGAGTATTAGGTTCTTGCAGACATGAAAATGTGGCACTCAGCAGTCCAAATGCCAAGATCAGTACACGGTTAATTTCCCTCCTGAGAGAGCTAGAGACAAACAAGTGGCTCTGGAGCATGGCCCACATTCTCACCCAGAACCTCCCCCCTCCCCAAGCCTCATCGCATTTCCCCCAGCTTTCTATAGCTCTAACGGACACATTCCTGGACTGGCTAAGATCCAGTATCAGTCCTCTCAGCCTAGTTCCGCGGTTTGCAGCCCGCCACACATTCTACTCATAAGCCAAAGCCAAGCATGGTCTCAAACTGCCCATTGAGGACACGGGTGTTGAGTTCAGGAACACCGGGTTCAACGGTTACTTTAACACACCGTTGCGCACACAGCGTTTGGATTTCACAGTACCTAATTCACAGGAATGCTAGAATAGCTGTTCTTTTCATGCCTAAAGTACAGTAATCCTTCACAGAATAACAGTAGATTATGTGAACCATTCTGCCCAAAAGGTCTCCAATCGTCTGTACTCAAGTCATGACATAACAAGAGGCGTGAGAAAGTCAAGAGTCACATACTTCACCTAAGTAGGTAGGAAGAAATTAAGCCTCGGTAGATTTATGTATACAATCAAAGATGTTAGCATGTTAGCTGAAAAGACGAAAGGATTCCCTGTTTTCACATTAGTGTTTGGGTTCAGTAAAACACTGACATTAATGTCAGTGGTGAGAACAACTGTTGTTGCATCTGAATGTTCACTACAGAGTGTATTTCTGAAATTAGTGTTTCAAGTTGCATAAGGTAGTCCAGCGGCCTAAGCTGCAATTTTGAGTACAGATGTATTTACTGCATTTGAAAGACAATACACAGCAGGGAAAACTATTCCTTGTTCCCTTGCTAAAAACAATCTGAATTTGAAACTTAAACATATTATAATTAATAATTACACACACTTTATATTTCCATAACGTGTTCTTTTCAATGGCAGAATTTTTTTTAAGAACCTGGGAAGATAACCATATCAAGGCCACGCCCCCACATATGCGATACCATTGAAAAGCCCAGTGACATTTACAGTATGAGCACTACATAGGGGAAGCGTATTGAAGGATCTCAGAAGGATAATGACAAATGTTTTTCATGGAAAACAACAGGCAAAATGTATATTTTCGATACCGTAATAGCATTTAACAAAGACTGCATTGTGATGTAGTTTTCTCACAGAAATAAAGTACATTTTAGTGCTAGAAGTTGACTTAAGGGGCCTGATGACCTTTTTCAGAAAAGGGAAGCTACTTGGCACAGCTCTTTGCTCTCTGTGGAAGCTTGGATTCCCTTATGTAAAGCTCACACATTGAACACGACATGAAAAGAGGGAGATAACGATGTCTGTGCAACAAGATTCAGTAATTGCTTGTTTCATCCTACAATCCAGCTTGGAGAATAAACAGGAGATCCAGGCATGGAAACTGAGAGATTACGAGGCTGTAGTCAGGAGTTAGTTTATGTCCAACATTTTCTCGGCTTTTGACCCACAATGAGTATCCAGGGAACAATTAGGCTTAACTGACCTATAGGTTACTGGTTTGATGTTCTACCCACTAAATTACTTGGGCTTTTACATGGTGGCAAAAAAGGCCTGTTACTGCTGACAACATTGCCACAATGTGGCAAGCAGCATATATCTTGTTTGGGAGAATTGGTTGACTGTATTTCATCAGAACATCAAAAAACTAATAATCTCACAACAAGGAGTAGGATTGGCACCGCTTGAGTGACAAGGGGCATGGGCTGGTGTGTGCAGGAAACAGCCAGAAGAGGTGAAAAAAAATGTCAAATGTAAAAAAACACACATTAAGCATAGCTGACATATTTTAAAATCCCACATGCTCTCATGATATGGAAATTGTTAATACCGCAATATAAATGCGATTTCATCTACTTTTGCAGCTCCACCACACAGTGTTTGATTCTAATAAGACCAGTCTCCTAGCCTGGATTTGTGTACTGGTCACTGAGCAACAGGTATGGCAAATCATTGGGGGGAAGGATAAAAGAGAGAAGCAACAGGATGCTGGTCAGAGTCCAAGTTCCCTTTGGCAAGCCAACCTGACCTGAGTTTATTTTAGGGCTTCTGGCATAGCCTCATCTTTAAAGGAGATGAATTGGAAGGCTTATTCTAGAAGAAAAGCAGGGCATTTTAAAATATTTCAGACTTTAATGAACGGCAAATTAAAGTAGACACTAATGAATGCACCTTTTGTAGGCTTTGTTGACTTGCTGTCAAACTCCCATCTGTACCAATAAAGTATGTTCTTGTTAGTAACGAGATTCACAATATATTGAATGTCCATGTTGCCAGGCAGTGTCAGCCTGTTAAAGATTATTCTACAAGCAGCCTCTGGGGCAGCATTTTTTCTTAATACCACAAACTAACAGGTGGAATGACATCTCTCATAATCTATTTGAAATTAACCAGGCCTTCTTTGCTATTGTTACAAGACATGATAAAAACCAAAACACCAGTGTCAAACCAAATGTCACTTAGATTGCAAACAAGTTTGACATTAAAAGTGACTGAGTTAACAAATTGCAGATGCTCACAGTCAATCCTAGTAATGGTCTCACTTGATCAGTTTCAGAGAGGAGACATGTATAGCCTGTAACATAATGTGACATTTATATGATCCTTGTGGATCCTTCTTGCAGGTATTTTCGCAGCCTTTCCTGTATTCCGCACTTTTTCTCAACAGTACACACTTATATACACAGTGCCATTGAGTTTTATCTTACACTGAATAACTCATATGAATCTAACATTTAATTGAATGGAAACTGTCAAAGAAAAGAAAATCCTCTAGAAATTATTATTTTACTCAAAAACGTGTGCCAATCATTTGCAAACCCAAGAAAGTCTTTCTAACAAAATCTCTCTGACGTATACTCTGATAGATTAGACATTTTACAGTTCATCTGAATCTTTGGGAAATTTTAAGTGGTTCTCCATGACCCATCAACATGAGAAAGGCCAAACAACAGACGAATAAAATGAGACAAAGGTTGTTGACTTTCACAAATCATAAAAGGATAGCTACACACTCAAAATACCCATCTCCACTATTAGTCCAGTAATTAGGAAACAACAACTGTCTCTAACCAAACCACAGATGCAGGAACCAGTAGTTCTCGAAATGTCATTAGAACCAGGTTTTACGGTCTGAAGAGAGCCAAGGTTATGAAGAAAATAACCTAATACCCACTGAGAAAGTACATGTATGGTGGTGGATCTGTGGTCTTGTGGAGATGTTTTACCCTGGGAACCTTGTTATTTGCATTTCACACAGCATCCTTCAGTCCATGTTACCCGCGCAGGCAAATGGTGCAACAGTTTCCCAACATAAATTTAGAAAGAGTTTGGGGATATCATCATTTAAGGTACATAATATCATTAAAAGATTCAGAAAATCCAGAGAAATCTCTGTATAAAAGAAAACCAATATTGGATGGCAATGATCTTCGGGACCTCAGTCAGGACTGCATTAAAAACAGACACAATTCTGTAGTGGAAATCACTGCATGGGCTCAGGAAAACTTCCGAAAACCATTGTCTGTGAACACAGTACATCGCAGGTACTGTAATAACAAAACTAACAATGCTGAAGACAGGTGAGTACATGTAACATACGGAAACAGGTACTGTAATAACAAAACTAACAATGCTGAAGACAGGTGAGTACATGTAACATACGGAAACAGGTACTGTAATAACAAAACTAACAATGCTGAAGACAGGTGAGTACATGAAACATACGGAAACAGGTACTGTAATAACAAAACTAACAATGCTGAAGACAGGTGAGTACATGTAACATACGGAAACAGGAATGAGACTAGACTAGACTAGAAGTTAACATCACACTTAAATAGATATCCTAATGAACTCAAAGCAGCAAAAGATGCGTTCAATACACAAGAGACGTGGTGCAGGGAAGCCTAAAAACCAAGGAGTCGTTGGGGGTGCTTGAAACAGACTCCCATGACAGTACCACTGTGACAGTACCATTAATGCTGAACAATATATACAGGTTTTAGAGCAACATATGTTTGCCATCCAGGCAACGCCTTTTTCAGGGAAAGCCTTGCTCATTTCAGCAAGACAATGCCAAACCACATTCTGTCCATATTACAACAGCATGGCTCTGTAGGTGCTAAACTGGCCTGCCGAAAACATTTGGCGCATTATGAAATAAAAAATACGACAAAGGAGACCCCGAACTGTTGAGCAAACAAGAACTGTTGAGCTGCAATCCTAGATCAAGCAAGAATAGGAATACATTTCACTTTCAAAGCTACAGCAATTGGTGTCTTCAGTTCCCAAACGCTAACAGAGTATTGTTAATAGAAGAAGTGATGCAACACAGTGGTAAACATGCCCCGGTCCCAAAAGTGTCACAACTTTTTTGAAACAGGGTTATACATGTGTGCACTGTGGGTACCAGGCAATTTGGCTGCTACCCTTGGAGCAGTTTGCATTTCAAAGAGATGGGAGTGTTTTTAACAATGGGAGTGTTAGGAATTTAGCCAAGAGCAGAGAAAGATTCACAGAGATGGCACAAAACCTGTATTTTGGTTAGAAACTGAAAATGCTGGAGTCATGAGTAGGACTGAGGAATGTTCATTATTGTACATAATTGAAATTGCTAAGGGATGAACTGAGTTGTGGGCAAAAAAAAAGGTGTCCAGGGTGTATGTACAAACACAATGTTGCCTATATAAAGTATATTTAGCTACGAAAAGTCAAATAATAAACACAGGCTTCTTGGCATTTTCTTGCTCTTCTTCTGCCACAAAGGCATGTGGGCAGCCTTACAAGATGTGAAAATTGCAGCAGCAAAATCAAGCATTTCAAATATCGCAGAGTAATCCTGGAGGAACTGTTAAGTACACTCAATTGGTGGGATTTTAGTCTGTGTGAAAAACAGTTATTATTATTCAGAGAAGGCTGGGCCTATCACATATCAAGCTTAGTAGCATTACTAAATTAAAGAAACTTACCTGAATAGAATGTGTTGATCTTTAGGAGCTCCTTCTCACAATTCTGGAAAAACTTCTCCTCAAACTTGGCGTAATATCTCTTGACAGTGTCCTCATCAGTTACTGGAGGGGAAACAAGAGAGAAAGAGAGACAGAAAGAGGTCAGTTTCCAATAAAACATTTAGCCACAAACACATTAAGTAACCAACGAGAACCAATGAAGGGTCACAAAAATATAGAAACCAGCTTTTTGTGCAAATATGCATGCATATGCTAGCCACTCGTAGACCTCTCAGATGGATGTAAACAGCTTTACAGGTAAACAGGCAACCATCAGTTTGTGATTACATTTACAAGCATAGGCTGAAACAATGCATTTTGCCATTCAGACCAAACAAAACTGGCTGAATGGGTTTTAAAGAGCAACAAAGTGCACTTTTCATCCTAAAAAAAGAAAACACTGCCCTGTCTCTCTCTCCCCTCCTTGAATGATACAAAAGCACTTGTTTTCCAAAGAGGTGATAGAATGGGGGATGGCCAGTTCCTGTGGTATGGCCAGTGTTGATATGAGTCAGGTGGGTTCACTCTCCCCTCCACAGAGGTCTGTAACTTGGACCAGAACTGGCAGACTCATGCTGGATCAGGACTGTCATTCAGCATAGAGTAACCCAACACCCCGGTGTGGCAGGTCTTACAACCACACCTCCATGTTAGCCAAGCTCTTCCCACTGATAGCCAAGCCCACAGACAACGGCAGCCAAGAGAAACAGGGCAGCAGGGTGCTGTCCCCAAGAAGCCATCTGTCTACTACAGGCGTATTTGACTGTTAACCCGAGAGTTAAAAAGCCATAGTCTAAGAGACTTGCCTCAATGGCCTGAGAAGGACGGACAAAGGGAATCTGCAAACTGAGAGAATGTGGTTTCTAAATCCCCTCCAAAAATATTAATATTCATCACAATCCCTTTCTTATCGATGTTGTCCTGGCCAGACTTGATGTTTGGTACCAGTATTGATGTTCTATCTCCATATCACAGCCAGGGATATGGCACACATACCGTCCGTCACACTTTCTCAACAGTAAACGCTTGGGCAAGAATGGGGTTATAATAGAAATGTTAGCTGGCCTATCATATTAAATAAACCTCTGATGCAAGCGGAGACCTTTTGATGGAGAACGGTTCAATTCTGTTCTCAGTAATAAGAAAAAGATGCCCAAGGCTGTAAGCTGTCAATATCCCCAACTCTGTTCGGCCACAAGCAGAGTGAGAAGGCAGGGAGAAACTGATTGTCCTCTGTAAAAGACTGGAAATGTTTCTCGGTGCCAGCGATCCAGTCAAGCGATGCAGAGATTTACATAAAAAATGTCAAAAACATCTGTACAACATAATTAGTTGTGCATGCGATCAGTTTGTTGGTTAAAAATGCTTCATTAAGCATTTGTTATTCACCAATCCATTGAGAGATCTGTCCCGATTGTTCAGCCTGTCCGCTTCCCGCGGTCCTCAGTGTACATCCACATCAAGATAATGACAAAACAACTTTCTAAACAGAACCAGATCGGACAAGGGCAGATACTTAAACTTATTTTAGTTGGGTCAATGAGGTACAGAGAGAGAGAGAAGCAACAAAAGAAAAAAGAATGACGGGGAGTGATATATTAGAGAGAAAGGAGAAAGAGAACAGAGTAAAGAGAGAATGGTTGGGAGAAAGAAAAGCGAGAGTGAAAGAAAGTGACATAGACGAGAGAACACAGAGAGAGAAGACAGAGTGCTGTGTAACAGCGGGGATTAGTGCGTTGAAAAGGTAAGTGTGGCGTGAGTGCCATGCAATTTGTACCCCAAGGCCAAAAGTGTGTTGGTTCAAATCTCCAATCTACTAAGATGAAAAACCTGTGATTGTGCCCTTGAGCAATGAGCTAACACTGTAATTAATGAGCTTACACCCAAATTGCTAGTGTGAGTGTGAACAAAGGACAGGACTAGGTTAAGACTCAAATTGAATGTCAAATCCTTTGAGAAAAATGGGACTGGAGCAGCACAATATTACGACGATACAATATCATAATGATTTTAAGTGCCAATACAATATAGAAATAGATTTTCTAGCTTCTATGTATAGGGTTGTGGCCAAATCTATTGACCCCCTGGAACTTTCTTTAAATAACTCACAATTGCCTGAAAAATAATAGTTTTTTCATAAAAACTGGATATATCCTTTAAAATCACTGATATCAAGTGCTTTCTGTAGCCTTGGATGCCTTCACTCAACTACCGTTTTCTAATTTCTCCACAGGTTTCTATGAAATTTAAATCTGGATGCATTTACCAAAAATCGAATTGGTCTAATCTGTCCACAAGAAATTGTCCCAGAAAGATTGTGGCATGTTCTCTCTGTCTCTCTCTGTCTCTCTCAGTAATGGGGGGGGGGGGTCCCTACCTTACAACCCCTTTTCATTGAGTTGATGGATGGTGTGATTTGAAACTGTTGTACTTGTTTCTGAAGGTCAGCTTCAATCTGTATGGAAGTTATCAAAGTGCTTTCTTCACCATTGGAAAAATCCTTCCTTCTAGTATTCTCTTGCGGCCAAGTCACAGAAAAAAGACCTCCTGACCTCCTAAGACAATTCTCTGGTTTTCTTTCTTTTCTCCATGAGAATGCATAATTTGCTCCATTAAAATTGACTGAATGAGTGATTTTCATATTGAGGTATGTTCAATTCCAAAGAAAAGGAGAACCCCCTGCTTGAAATCTAATTATTTCTAACTACTAGAAAGTGCCAATGATATTCTGTGCCATTTTAGGATTTTGTTGTGGAATGAGCTAAGATTTACTATATTATTAAGATTTTTTGGTTTAATCAACTCCAAACCAAATAAATACATACGTGGATACCAAAAGATTTGCACAATTTCATAGAAGAAATTTTGTATTATTTGATTGATTGTTTGAAGGGCAAGGGTGCCAATACTTTTGGCCATAACTGTTATTGCAGAATCTTATGGATGTTAAATTGCTGAAGAAAACAAGTCCCTTTTTAAAAGGAAAGAAATTTGAATGAAAAACAATATAAAATACTAGGCAAACCATCAAAGACAAAATATTTATATATATAATTTATATATAATTTCATCATGGAACATGTCCACATGAAAACAAGGGGGAGGGAAGACCCATATCATGAAAGAAAGGTTGTGGACTTTTGATGAAGTGAGCCTAGAAGATTTTATGAGAGAAAATGGAGGAGATGATTAGTGAAGAGTGAAGGCAGTGACCCCCCTCGCCTCCCCACAGCCCCTCCTTCCTGACACTCTACCGAAGAACTCTGCTGGACCCCAAGAGACCGTCTGTGTGTTAGAGTGTGTGTCTGTGTCAATGTGCATGTGTGTTATGTGTAAGAACAAAGGAGCACGAGACAGTGCAGCTGTAAAACGTCCCTTTCCCTCCAGCTCCACATTGACTATTCACCAGATATCCAACACAAAAAATTAAAATGTCTCTATAACCATCATTCCAGCCTCATTCACTTCACCTCAACCTCAAAGGCTCAAATCTGCATGAATCAACATAATTAGGCCCCCGGAGTTAGAGTAAAGTGCAAACTGTCTCTGCTCATTTATTTTCAACTGCAAGGACTGATGTAGATGAACGGCTCAATTGTAGTGGGAAAAAATTCTAAACAAAAAAATCCTCATCGTCTAGACCTTTTATTACAATTAATCTAAATATGCCTGTATTGGTTTGAATTTAGCTGCTTCTCTTTCAAGCTTCCAGTCGTTTCTTCACCCATGACTGGTAAGGGGACAACCAATCCCACATACTCCAAAGGTATCATCTCCATTGTGCTTCAGACAGACTGCTCTGGAGGGCCTCTCCCAAAGATTGTTACACTGGAAGAGGCCCAGCAGCACAGATAACAACCAGCACCCTGGGGGACACCGCCACAAAGACTCAGAGCCACGGGGAGCAAACATGCAGCGGCACAACAAAGCTGTCTCAACCAGCCATTGCTAAATGCCATCCTGCTGCAGTATTGGCCATGACATCACGGACATGAGCGAGCACTTAGATGGATCGTGATGTGTGTGTGTGTGTGATGATTGAAGACTAAAGATAATGCATCGTTTGATAAAATTGTGTTTGATAGTTTTTGACATAGATACAGTGGATATAAAAAGTGACAGAACTAAATTGTGTCAGAACTTTTACACCTTTAATATTAACTATAATGTGAACAATTCAATTGAAAAACAAACTGAAATCTTTGAGGAAAAAAATAAAAATCACAATAACCTGGTTGCGTAAGTGTGCACACCCTTAAACAAATACTTAGTTGAAGCACCTTTGGATTTTATTACAGCACTCAGTCTTTTTGGTCAGGAGCAGTGGCATTTTTCTATGTCAGAAATTGGTGGGGCACAAACCATTTCAAAATATAGGATACATACCAGTAAAGCTACAAAACTCCCTCTTGCTATTGATGTGTTTATTTAACACATCAACAAACAGCGTGGCTCCACAAAACTGTTAGGTCCTCGAAGAGTCCCTGCCCCAGCTCCATCCTCTCGCGCCCTCTACCCGCTATGCACTCACGACATAGTGCACCTGAACGCAGCTCTCACTCCAGATCACAATCACAACAGAAGTGTTGTATAAAACACAGACGTCTGGCATAAGGAAGAAAAAAGATTCCAGCAGCTGCAGAAAGGCTCTGCCCCTGTGTTTTTTTGACAGGCTGTACGCCTCACTTATGGTGGCCTCATCCCATCCTGGTTGTGTGCGCTTATGTCCTCCATACACAGGAGCAGCGCAGCATGGTTTTCCCAAACTGCATTGACAGTTCTACTTTTGAAGTTCCATCGTACAGCGGGTGGCCTTGGAATGCGTCTCTGTGTTGCCACGTTTTGGAGCGCAAGAGAAAAACATCTGCAAAAACACCTTCAGGGTGTTTATCCTTGCTGAACAAAGTTGCTGCAAGGTCAGGTTCAGCTGGTGAGTATAGAGGTGAACAAACTGTGCATCCGATTATTCCAGGATTCAGGGAGTCCACCGACTCATAGTGCCCCTGCAGTGCGGTGTCCACACATTTTCCACACAGTTTAATACATGTTCCGACTGAGAACATACCTGTTTTCCTCCACCTGTTTGTTATGCTCCTCAATAGAACATTTACCCTTCCAAGTAAGCCCAATTTCACAGCATTGTCCAGATGACACCCGCTGCCCTCATGTTTTCCTCGACCAAGTACCATCTCCACCAAATAGCAGACATGGAGTTCCTTCTTTTTCGTTAGCAACTTTTTCTTCAAAAAACACTCCACGTTAAACATTTGCCAGCAGTTTGAGTGATGACAATATCCCATGGCTGATGTGCACCATGTCGCTTTACTTCAAGGTTCTCCTCCAAATTAAAGGTTTCAAACTGGTGCTCGAGTATGAAATCCACTTTTTTTATTTTCTCAAGTTATCTGGTGTTTGTGACGCTAACAAGCTAGCTAAGACAACCTACCCTCCTCGCTCTTCTTGCCGACTAATGTTGGCGCCAGACAGACAGACCACCAATCAGGTCTGAAATACGAAATGACGCTGTAGTGGAGCTACCGGCTGTCAGCCCCAATTGGCATCAAATTCGTTTGATCTACATTGATCAAACTAACATTCTGAGCATTCGTATTCATATTTTCACATGTACAATGTACACGGCATTGTGAGAGAGGGGCTAGCCCCACATTCACGCTTAGCCTATGGCCTACTACTGCGAACTCGAATCGGCAGAACGCAGTCTGAAGGCAGGAATCAACGAACATTAAATAAAATCCTAACACAAATGATATGCCATTTAGGAAGATGCTAATAAATATAATAAATTATAGGAAGTAATCTTCAAGAAATAAAAATAACAATTTTGTTGCAGTTCTTTCTGTTGACAACAGGGGGGCTGTGCCCCACCTGCCCCAAATGACCAGTCGCCCCTGGGTAGGAGTCTATTAGCATGGCACATCTTGACATGGCAATATTTGCCCACTCTTTAAGTCGTCGTAGTGCTGAAAGGTAAACTTCCTCTTCATCTTTCAAACGGACGCGTGAAGGTTCTGTGCCAAAATTGCCTGGTATTTGGAACTGTTCATAATTCCCTCCACCCTGACTAAGGCACCGGTTCCAGTCTTCTCGTCTTTTCATCAATTTTGGAGGGACGTCCAGTTCTTGGTAATGTCTCTGTTGTGCCATATTTTCTCCACTTGATGATAACTGTCTTCATTGTGTTCCATGGTATATCCAATGCTTTGGAAATTATTTTGTACCCTTCTCCTGACTGATATCTTTCAACAATGAGATCCCTCTGATGCTTTGGAAGTTCTCTGCGGACCATGGCTTTTGCTCTGAGATGCAACTAAGAAAATGTCAGGAAAATCCTATTAAAACAGCTGAACTTTAATTAATTAATCAGAGTCACTTTAAATGATGGCATGTGTGTAATGACTTGAGTTTGAATATGATTGGTTAATTCTGAACACAGCCATATCCCCAGTTATAAGAGTTTTTATTTTTCATTTTCCCCCTTCAAGGTTTCAGTTTGTTATTCAATTGAATTGTTCAAATTATAGGTTACTTTAAAAGTGGAAAAAGTTCTGACATGATTTATCTTTGTCTCATTCTTTGACATCAGACTTTTTATATCCACTGTATGCATTTCCCTTTTTTTATTCTAAAGTTAGGTACATTGTTACCCCAAATTTTTATCCTGTCCCAATTTTTGTTTTAATTTCCACTCCTCACATCCACATTTTTCATAGCTAACATATCAGAATCACCTGCCAATTCTGTCGATGCAACAACATTTCATGTTGGGCTGGGAACTGCCATGAAACTCAAAATACAATATTATAATAATGCCCACTGAATTGGCATTTGAGTGTTGTAATTATTACAGTTTTATATGTATTTTAATTTGGTACTGTGGTTTTATTGTGATTAGATGTTCGAATCATTGCACACCATGTTTGTTGCATCGGGATAATACAGAACCAAGAGAAAATAGTTTTTAGTCATGAAAGTAACAGTGCTGACAACATACTTATTCCATATTAAATTTAAGGAAAAACACTCAACAAAATACAATATACAATGGGGAGAACAAGTATTTCATTTGTTTTCCTACTTACAAAGCATGTAGAGGTCTGTCATTTTTATGATAGGTATGACATAAGTATTTGATCACCTACCAACCAGTAAGAATTCCGGCTCTCACAGACCTGTTAGTTTTTCTTTAAGTAGCCCTCCTGTTCTCCACTCATTACCTGTATTAACTGCACCTGTTTGAACTCGTTACCTGTATGAAAGACACCTGTCCACACACTCAATCAAACAGACTCCAACCTCTCCACAATGGCCAAGACCAGAGAGCTGTGTAAGGACATCAGGGATAAAATTGTAGACCTGCACAAGCCTGGGATGGGCTACAGGACAATAGGCAAGCAGCTTGGTGAGAAGGCAACAACTGTTGGCGCAATTATTAGAAAATGGAAGAAGTTCAAGATGATGGTCAATCTCCCTCAGTCTGGGGCTCCATGAAAGATCTCACCTCGTGGGGCATCAATGATCATGAGGAAGGTGAGGGATCAGCCCAGAACTACTTGGCAGGGCCTGGTAAATGACCTGAATAGAGCTGGGACCACAGTCTCAAAGAAAAGCATTAGTAACACACTACGCTGTCATGGATTAAAATCCTGCAGCGTACGCAAGATCCCCCTGCTCAAGCCAGTGCATGTCCAGGGCCGTCTGAAGTTTGCCAATGACCATCTGGATGATCCAGAAGAGGAATGGGAGAAGGTCATGTGGTCTGTTGAGACAAAAATAGAGCTTTTTGGTCTAAACTCCACTCGCCGTGTTTGGAGGAAGAAGAAGGATGAGTACAACCCCAAGAACACCATCCCAACCGTGAAGCATGGAGGTGGAAACATAATTCTTTGGGGATGCTTTTCTGCAAAGGGGACAGGACGACTGCACCGTATTGAGGGGAGGATGGATGGGGCTATATATCTTGGCCAGCAACCTCTTTCCCTCAGTAAGAGGATTGAAGATGGGTCGTGGCTGGGTCTTCCAACATGACAATGACCCGAAACACACAGCCAGGGCAACTAAGGAGTGGCTCCGTAAGAAGCATCTCAAGGTCCTGGAGTGGCCTAGCCAGTCTCCAGACCTGAACCCAATAGAAAATCTTTGGAGGGAGCTGAAAATCCGTATTGCCCAGCGACAGCCCCGAAACCTGAAGGATCTGGAGA
This sequence comes from Esox lucius, assembly GCF_011004845.1. Taxonomy (NCBI): domain Eukaryota; kingdom Metazoa; phylum Chordata; class Actinopteri; order Esociformes; family Esocidae; genus Esox; species Esox lucius. Next base: position 17,732,506 of record NC_047576.1, read on the forward strand.
AGGTCTGTATGGAGGAGTGGGCCAAAATCCCTGCTGCAGTGTGTGCAAACCTGGTCAAGAACTACAGGAAACGTATGATCTCTGTAATTGCAAACAAAGGTTTCTGTACCAAATATTAAGGTCTGCTTTTCTGATGTATCAAATACTTAGGTCATGCAATAAAATGCAAATTAATTACTTAAAAATCATACGACGTGATTTTCTGGATTTTTGTTTTAGATTCCGGCATGCACAGTTGATGAGTACCTATGATAAAAATTACAGACTTCTACATGCTTTGTAAGTGGGAAAACCTGCAGAATCGGCAGTGTATCAAATACTTGTTCTCCCCACAAAATATCAATAGTCACAATATATAACTGTATTGATATTTTCACCCTTTACTACTTTCATGCAGTATTTCCACTAGGTTAGTGGAAGCAGCTGCATTTAGTGGAGGTATATACACATTTTATTGGCAATTCTGATTAGACTAAATCATCATATAATTATAATATTCAAATTTGTATTACTGAAGATCCAATCTCCAATCTTGAATAACAAAAATGACCGTACGAGGGAGAGAAGAGGAGCAGACAGTCAAATATTCAAATACTGCACATGAGCTAGCCAGTCGTTGGTAAACCATAGAGTAGACCTTTTTAAACAACATTTTTACCAAATTCCTTATCCCTCCCAGTTTTCATGATATCCAATTTCTGATTATGGCCTTTCCTCACCATAACATTTCCATCAGGATTAAAACATGTCCTAAGCACATCTCACCATGCTTCTTATCACACTGCTTGCTCAACACATCCAGTTATTTCATCTAGTGGATCATATCACGGCAATAGAATTCCTTCTCCAATCATTCCCTTCCAACCAGGGGACATGTTACCGCAAGACTATCCCAGGCCCAAATACTTTCCTGCAATGTCTGGGACACAGGGCTAGGACCAATTACACCGATCAGCCATAACATTATGACCACTGAAAGGTGAAGTGAATAACACTGAGAATCTTGTTATCATGGCACCTGTCAGTGGGTGGGATATATTAGGCAGCAAGGGAACTTTCTGTCCTCAAAGTTGATGTGTTAGAAGCAGGAAAAATGGGCATGCCTAAGGATCTGAGCAACTTTGACCAAAAATGGTTCAGGAATCGTTTGAGGAACTCAACAATGAGTTCAAGGTATTGACATGGCCTCCAAATTCCCCTGATCTCAATCCAATCGGGCAACTGTTGGACGTGCTGGACAAACAGGTCGGATCCATGGAGACCCCACCTCGCAACTCACAGGACTTAAAAGATCTGCTGCTAACGTCTTGGTGCCAAATACCACAGCACACCTTCAGAGGTCTAGTGGAGTCCACGCCTCGACGGGTCAGGGCTGTTTTGGTGGCAAAAGGGGGACCTATGCAATATTAAGCAGGTGTTCATAATGTTATGGCTGATCGGTGTAGCTCATGTTTATGAGGCATCAGAGGGAACCATATATATTTCCTCCATTGTGAATGACAGAAACCTCATCCAATCAAGGCCCATGTACATCGCTTCCACCATACAGGTTGATTTTGACAAACTAGCAGAGTGGTCACAACTAAACTACCTAAACCTGACAAAGTGCAAAATCATGTACACTAGCCAAAATTGAGACCCACCATTGTTTTTATGCATCTCCATACACCCACTTGAGGTGTGCAGCAACAAACCGCTTAGCAGTACATTTTGAAGCCAATCTAAACCGGGACACATACAACTCAAATATGACCACCAAATGGAAGGTGAAGGCTCTTCATAAGGAAACATCCTCCCCTCTATAACCTGCCTTATTAGTCCAGTCCATCTGGCCCAGGCCCAACAGCCCAACAGCACAACCCCCTTGACAGGATCCAACAACGTGAATGTACAAATAAATCACTTCATTTCCCATTGATAGAGAAGTAATAAACAAGCAATTTTTTCAATAACTGAAATGTCATTTCTGTTTACTTCATGAATTGACTGCCTTCATTCCAAATTGACCTGAGCCCTCGCGAAACCATTACCAACATGTTTCAGCCAGCCAAATGGTGACCCTCATAGCAGTCACAGGGGGGAAGTGAGAAAACCTTAAGTGCTTTAGGGCAGCCATGAAAGAGAAAGTCACTTGATTATTCTGCAAAAGGATTGGTGAGCAGAGTTGGAGTGTTTGTGAGTTCTTTGTGTTTTAATAAAGATGGATGCATGCTGCTTTCACTATATCGTCTAAAAAGAAATAACATCTTAACCTACACAAACCATCACACCTCAGAGCTAGTGAGGTGCAGGAGCTGTCCAAAGTGCTGAAAGCTGTCCTACAGTACCATTGGAAAACCAGTGAAGGCACATTGGATTCATTATCAAGCCGTGATTACGGACGGAAGCCAACAAGTTATACTCCATTATGAGAAACCAAAACGACAATATACAAGAAACCATCAATCCTGTGGCTTGAATATCCTCTTGATTCTTATTCAGAACGTAAGTGCATCGAAAAGGGCAACAATTAGTTTTTACATATATTTGAAGCCGAAATTTACTAGCTTTACTGCCGATATGGTGTTCTTTTTAATGCCTTCATGATGAAAATACTATGAGTTTAACAATTTGTTCTCTGTGAAAAACAAGTCATGTTGATTTCCCATGCAGGTTGCATAAGGGCAGACAGCCCTTTTCCTTCTCATGGTGTAAATAAATCATGAGCAACTTCTCCAGACAACGGCTCCAATCTCCCCCTCCTTAGACAGGCGCTCCCTGACCCACCCCATCAAATCTCTACATAAATCCTGCATGCTTACCCTAACCCCTGTGGAGAAAATAAAGAATGAGCTCCCGGCATATATATATATATATACACACACACATACAGACTGAAAGAAACAAAGATCTTTCAGGCAAAGGAGAGAGTTGTTTACAAAGCCGGGGTTCCCAGTTGGAACAGTAGTCTATTACTTTCATAGTGCCGAGATGTACTTGACGGTCTAGGTTCCAGGCTAGACTGTGGTGTGGGCTAACTAGTGACAGGGCACTACACAGTGCAACGCTAATATATTTTAGTGCTAATTATGTCATATCATATTACCCTGAAGGTTTACTCGGGGGAGGGGAACATGGTATGTATCCTTCTCTTATGCCTCATACAGCTTTATCACCCCCAGTCATTTTACACTTCATTTAAGCCAAGTAATGACACCTCATTGCTGTTTTTTACCCACGTCCTTAAGGCATCGTTATTAGTGTAAGTGAACGCTCGGTTACCGCCATGGTATTCATTCCACTTATTTCCCTTGTCTCTTTCCCTTCAACCTGATTTCAATTATTTTTTATAGAGGTACTGTACTGGAGGATGCTGTGAAATACAATAAAAGCTCTTATGATGGGTGCGGCGAGGACTCTTGGAGCTGCCCAAATTGGACAGGATCCTTTTCATAACGTATCACCTTACTGTATCGAACTAAGGGAACGAGGGGTGTGCTGCCTTAGCTGGTGTTGTTCTAAGGTTTCACTCTATCTGAGGAGTGAGGAAGCACCATTGGAAGAGAGAGCCAAAGAGAGAATAAGAAAGTGGGCAAGAGAGACAAACCAAAAGAGAGTAAGAAAACGCAAGCAAGAGAGAGCGAGAAATCACTCACACATTCATTCATACATCCTCTGGTTAAAGGCATTCAAGATCAGAAGAACACAAAACAGAACCAGGCAGACATTGCCCCGAACACCCACCCAATTCCCTCACCCGCCCTACCCCCCCCTACCCCCTTCCCATTTCCCCTTCAGCCACAATTAATTCGACCAATCACACAGCTTGTGGAGCCAGGGGACCATTAAGAATGCACATCAACTAGGCTAGCCTGCCAGGCCTGGAATATCAGTAGAAATAACTACAGACCAGATAGTGATAGGTCCAGCCCAAACAAACAGCTGTAGTAAGGGATGATTCACTTTTCAGAGAGCATTTTTTCATTTGAAAGCCGTGTGTTTAACCAGTAGCATGGGGAATGTGTTGGTTTATGTGTGTGTGTGTGTTTCTGCCTGTGTGTGTTATGGAGGATTCCCGGCAGCCTGCAGATATTGCACCAGTTGAATACATTAACGGCAGGAAGGAGAGCCAGGGCCAGATGGGGATATGAAATGATCTGAGGGACCAGGAGAGAGTGAGAGACAGAAGAAGGATGTTATTATGGAATATAACACCAGTGAGACAGACAGACACAGGGAGAGTGAATCATGTTCACTACTTAATAAAACACACTGCTGCAAACTATGTAGATCATGCTGGAGGTATGGAATGCTTCTCAAGATACTCTTTTGTGTATATGTGAAGACAATCCCCATGTTTTTTGTGTTGATAATTAGTTATTCAATGGACTGAACTGTTGATTGAAATCTTTTTTTTCTTTGCTGTGGATGCTGTATCTTCACTCCCCAACAGCAGGACGTGTGAGCTGGTTTTGTGTTTAAGGTTCGAATAAAACTTCCTAAGTCATTTCCACATTAAAATGTCAGGCTTGATTTGTCATGAGGAAAAATGTTGACCAAACCCCAAACAAAGAAATCCTGATAACAATTCACATTTCCTGTTGCTGTTGGACCATTTTGCTGCTGTATGAAACCATCTCAAATTCAGATTTGGTATCTATAGAGTGCTATCCATGGTTCTAAACCACACTGGACTAAAATCAAACCATTTCAGATAAGAAAATATCCTTATATACAAAAGTAGTTTCTTTCAGGCATATATCTCACTGTAATCGTAATGAACATCCAAAGACTGTGTTAAAGACAGATTTTCTCAGCAACTCATCAATGTATCCCTTTAAAATATCCTGCATCCCCTAAACAACATTAGAACGCAACAAAACCTAAAAGGGATGTTTGTCCAACTGTCATCATTTCATCCATCTTCCGCATCAGCTACAATAGTAAAAAGTTAATTTTGAAAGTTTGCTTTGAACCAATTACCTTACAGAGTTTTTCTTTCCCAGCCTATATGAATCAAGACAATGACCAACCAGAGTCTGAAGTACATGTCCATCAAAACTCAGTCCATTTATTCCACAAGTATTATTGCGGTGTTGCTCCCTTTGGCCTAAAGGATCTCCTGCAATAGTTGGGAGACTGATGAAGTAGAAACACTGCGTTGGCGTCTGATTTTCAGAGTGCACATCTCTGGCCCTATTTCACCACAGCCCTGTCCTGCTTTGTCCTGCACAGTTACTCCTCATCACTATGATCTGGTCGGACAGTCACAGGATTCAGGGCTCTCCAGTGGATATACAGCCTTCAGATTAGCACCGGGTCATAGAGGCAGTGGGCCTCTACGCTATGGAAAACTGAGTAGCATAGACTAAGGGGCTCATTTAACAGTAACTCTGGGGTTAGGGAGAAGGAGGCAGAGAGAAGGAGCTCTAGGGACCGCACATCCCTTCAGCCAGGCATAAAGAAACCCACAGCACAGGAAGCATATTTACCATGGGCTGATGGGAAGGTTAATCACTTCTTCCATTTAGCTAACAGGGTACTAAATCTCCACTTACTGGATTCTCTCCTGTTCTTATAAGGGTAGGAGGTCAATGGGAAATAGAGAGAGTGGTGTACTAAAACCAGATACAACTAGGCTCTCTCGTTATCTTGACTCACTGGGCTTAGAGTTGGATTGATTACGGATCCCTTATCAAACATATTTGTGTGAATGCGGACAGAAGTCTTTCCCCTACACTGAGAGAGAGATTCTGAGTGAAAAAATAAAATGATCCATTGTACAATTTAAGGCATCCAGTTACAATAGGATTGTTAGTTTGAGGCACAGCAAAAGTCTCCACATACACCTCGCCAAGCCATTCTATTCATCTGACTACACGCTCAATCAGTAAGTTCATCGGTTCATACGCGCTGGAAGAAGACTGCGTCTTCCAGTCAAAAACCTTGATCGAACTGGGTCTTCATTAGCCAAAAAGAAAGCTCCAAGAATGACCCACCACAATAATCGATTTGCTCCACCAACCAGTGATCTCCCAAAACACCTTCCCCCACAGGTCCAAGCAACAATTAATACACTGACATTTTGTAGTGGGACTGCTGAGAATAAGGTTTAGCTAAGCTGTCTTAATACAGGCACTTACTGCTTCATTTAAACTTGTTAACTGTGGACAAGGTTACCTTCTCTGGAAAATGCCCCCTCTAACCCTGGACAATGCTCACCCAATTTGCACCTCCCCATGCAAGGTTCCTGGGCATTTTTGGTACGTTACGACCAGGATTTGAACCTCCCCCCTAAACCAGTTAGTCCCCTTGGTCTCAAATAAATCTGGAAATTCCCTTTCAACCTTTCTCTTTGTCTTAATAAAACCTCTCACTAGGCCACATCTTGTCACTTAGTTATCACAGAGATATCGTAGAGCAAACTGACGCACATCCGTGCATATCACATGGGTTAATCGATTCCCTTTACCTGCAACAGCCTGTCTTTCCATCTCCAGGTCTCCCGGACTGAGTCTTTGTGTCTCTTTTCCCTGTCTCACTATGTCGGCCTTTCCCTCTCTCTCTGGGAGTTTCAGAGGCATCCAGTAGAGACCCTGCAGAGGCAGGCAGCCTTGCCTGTGGCTGTGAAGTGTTATCTCCTGCGCTTGCAGCCAGAGGAACTTCACTCCAGACCTAACCCTGCTAGCTCACAGTTCCCCATGCCGCTGCTTCTTGAAGATCAGGGCCTCCTTTGCATCTCGTCTCGCTCCTCTCACCGCTCCATGGGTAAAGGCGGAAAGGAAAAGTCAGACTGATAACAGAACGGATTTTAGGGGTTCTTCTGGCTAGAGTCTGTCACTCTCCTATCTCTTCCCAGCAAATAGTAAGAACCGATCAAAGAGAGCTTTACCTGATTGGAAAACAGCTTTGTAGAGTCTTTCCCTGAATTTGCTTTCGATTAACATTTCAGACAAAAATGTGACAAATGTTGTACATTTACTCAATATGAACTACCCCACATACGGAGTGTATAAGTGATGGTGAAGACACTGATATAGTACAGGGAGGTCTTTGATGAACGAAATCAAACAAAAATCATCTACAAAAGGGTATACAGAAAGAAATGCTGGAGATTTCCACCATAAGCATCTGACTGTGACTGTGAAATCACTATGATGCGAAGGTTCCTTTACTCTGTAAATCATTTCATATAATAAAGTTTCAACGTTATTAAATAAAGCTTAATAATAAATCTTAATCATATTGCAAATATTTTATTAGTTTGGTGCTCCAATAATGGAAGAAGATAAGTATTATTGTCTCAGAACACACTGTCAGGTATTTCACAGATCCATCACCCCAAAATGAATGGGACTCAATTTAATCAAAGAGATTAAGGGGGATCTTTAAAAGGAAACAAATCCAATGATTTCAGACAGGGCTGTATTCCATGATGAAGGACACAGGACTGTTTCCAATGATTTCAGACAGGGCTGTATTCCCTGATGAAGGACACAGGACTGTTTCCAATGATTTCAGACAGGGCTGTATTCCCTGATGAAGGACACAGGACTGTTTCCAATGATTTCAGACAGGGCTGTATTCCATGATGAAGGACACAGGACTGTTTCCAATGATTTCAGACAGGGCTGTATTCCTTGATGAAGGACACAGGACTGTTTCCAATGATTTCAGACAAGGCTGTATTCCCTGATGAAGGACACAGGACTGTTTCCAATGATTTCAGACAGGGCTGTATTCCCTGATGAAGGACACAGGACTGTTTCCAATGATTTCAGACAGGGCTGTATTCCTTGATGAAGGACACAGGACTGTTTCCAATGATTTCAGACAGGGCTGTATTCCCTGATGAAGGACACAGGACTGTTTCCAATGATTTCAGACAGGGCTGTATTCCCTGATGAAGGACACAGGACTGTTTCCAATGATTTCAGACAGGGCTGTATTCCCTGATGAAGGACACAGGACTGTTTCCAATGATTTCAGACAGGGCTGTATTCCCTGATGAAGGACACAGGACTGTTTCCAATGATTTCAGACAGGGCTGTATTCCCTGATGCAAAAGGCAATGACCAATTCCCCTCTCCTACCCCAACAGAGCTGTGCAGTCCAGCCTGTGAATTAACAGCTGACTCTCTCTGACTCCTGCATACTGCATACATCCGCATGGCGCACGGCCAGAGTTAAATCAGGTGGCCTGCTTTGCCTCCGGAAACCAGTTTCATCCTAAATGTCACCCGAGGGACGGAGGCACCGAGGCACGTGACGCTCTCAGGAAAGCCGAACCGTGCCGCACCGCGCCGCCCCAGACCCCAGACAATATGGCTCCAGGTGCCCCGGGGCCATGTCCTACGTGTGGGTGCAGTCCGGTGACAGGGGAGGGAGGGAGATGCCAGGTCTAATCAGACTAGGGTTCTTTCCCAGCAGATGTCCAGAGCCTGGCAGTGTTTGCCTGCTCCACACATACACACCAGCGCCTGGGGTCGTCTTGAGGCACCGAGACACAGGGAAGGGAGACAGCCCGTTCATCAGCCCAAACAGGACAGTTCTCTCTCACCGGTACAAACAGGGGCCGCTTGCCAGCGTCCATTTCCATCTGGATGGGATCCGCATCTATATTCACTATTATCAGATATGAGGACACTTGAAATGATGAATCGAATGCAGGTAAAGGTCTGCCAGCCGTGTCAATAAATAAAAGCAAAACGTAAACATGTTCACGGGCCAATTTCGGAGGGCAAAGTGTTACAGTGAAGCTAAAATTGAAGCTGAACTTTGAACTGGGAAATCTAGTGGTTGAATAAGGCCACGGCTGCATCTTCCCATGCTAATGACACTCTGATCTTTGAGATTAGCCTCAGTCTGGAATGAGATCAAAGTCCAGTTGGAGTTGAAGAAGTCAGTGCAACCGCAGTCTCAAAAAATCAAACTAAGGCATAGCGAAATTATGTTACTATTTTACCAGCTTGAATGACACAACATCGCTTTTATGAGTGCATTTGCATACATTGACTGCACCTGCATACCTTGATGACTATGCTCAAATCCTACATACACTCTAAAAATGGGTTACTGGTTACTGGAGGATTTTTTAGGGGATCTTCAAATTGAAACTCTGGTGGAACCCCTACAGATTATCTGAAGAACCCTTTAGAAGTGTTTTTAAAGAAGCCTTTTTTAATGTTTTGTCAAAGAACTATTTAAAGAACAATTTGGAGTTGACTGTTGAGGGATATATATGAAAATATCTGTTTACATTTCCCCTTAATAAAACTGAGGTGGTTCCCACACAGTATTATTGATGAACCTTGAAAGGATCCTCCAAGACCCTTTTCCTTTTACAGTATCTACCCAAAATGTATGTTTTGCTACTTGAGTGGTCAACCCCTGGTCTCTTCCCCTATTGGAACCCAGTCAAAACGCTGTGCTGGTATCCAAACAGTGGAATAAGATTCCCCTTAAAGCAATGAAAGCGGAGTCTCTGCTTATTCTCCAAAAACAAAGATCCTTCTGTCTAGTTACTTAATTGAGTAATGTGCACTTACTTATACTGGGTTGTGTGGTTGTCCACCTAGCTATCTGTATGGCAAGGTAGGACAGCCACACAACCTGAATGCAACTTGAGGCTGCTCCATATAAGATCCTGCTAAATGACTAAAACCTTTCATTGGTATTTACTAAATATTTCAGGATGTCTTTAAATAATATGCAATCGTAAAGTCAACTTTATCTCCTATTTAATGACCATTTAATTGTGTCCCATGAATTGAAACATCCCCATTCCATTCTATAAGTGGGTGGATTATGAGGCGGTAGTCACTTTGGAGCAGATCATTTAATTAAGGCGGGTTGAAAAATGACTGATAGGGAAACCCAGAAAACTCCCCTCCCTTATTATAAATCCATCCCTTCAAACATACATGAGACATCCTAGAAGGTCAGATTGTAGCGCCGTGGAATCCTGGACGTCGTTAGGATGCACCTTGTGGGCTGGGATGCCTTCACTGTACCCTATTGTTATCTGATGTGAGGATCTAATCCATTAATAATCACATTTGGAGCGCACGATTATATGGTCACGATTCATTAGGGATCAGCTGACATGAATGTTACAACTATGTTTATGTTCTTACCCCGTGACACAGATTGATATTAAGAACCGTGACACTTTTGTGACAAGCACATGGGTGATGGGAACCCGTCTGCCTGGCTCTCTCCACTTGATGTCTTATTTACTGCCTCGATGGAGGACTGACCATGGAAAAGCCTCTCTCCTTTGCTCTCTGTGTGTACTCAGGTGAAAGGTATGAGGGAGGTGTTCACCCAGCTAGGAGGTTTACTCGAGGCAAGGCGCTACTGCTATAGCAGCAGCATAAGGAGGTCAACACATTGGACACAGTTCATTTTGCCATTTCACTTGGCCAGATACTCACTGGTCAAACATCATATTTCATCATCCAAAAAAACATCTTAGCCCAAGTCTATGGCGTCTGATTTTGGAACAGTTATATTACATTGCTCCAGTACATTGGATTTGATATGAAAAAATTACTAACATTTTAAAGAGCTTTCATTTAAATGTATTTAGATCTATAAAATGTGAACTGTATAGGAATTACAGTCCTTTCTATACATAGCTCATCATATTTTAGGGAACCAAAAATGATTGGAAAAATTAACAAAATCGTAGTTGTCATAGTTATTACTTTGTTACAAACCCTGTGACCCATAGACAACAACAGAAGTTGTGAGCCTTCCCTGCTGATGCTCTACCAGGCCTGTATGGTAGCCGTCTTCATTCACATGTTTTACAGCATCTTTGCCTTCAGCCTTCAGGAAGTGAAACATTCTCAATTTGATTCACGTCAGGTGATTGACTTGGCAAGTAAATATTATTCCACTTTTTGGCCCTGAAAAACTCCTTGGTTGCTTTAGTGTGTTTGGGCTCATTGTGCTTCTGCAAGGTGAAGTACCATCCAATATGTTTTGAGACATTTTGTTGTGTCTGAGGAGACAATATGCTTCTGTACATTTCAGAATTCATCCAATTGCTGCCATCAGTAGCTAGCGTCCCTTGTTAATCGGCCACTCCCTATTATCAGCTGTTTCTAGCGGTTGGAGAACTGAATCCTCTCAAGTTCAAAATCTTAATGCCCTGGAAAACAATGGTGCATTTTGTTATTAAAAATACCCTTTCAGCTAGCCCACCATAATTTTTATAGAGATGTATGAAAGTTAAATAGTTTATTAGATATAAAAACCCTTGTGTATGGAAATTATGAAATTCGCCTTGCGCGTCAGACCAGACATCATGTAATATCAAAGTGATCAGATGTAATTACTTTTTTTCCACCAGAAGGCATGAAAGGTAGCTAAAACTTTCTAGTACAGTAAAAACTTGAGAGAAGACTGAGCTGTCATTTTTAACCCAAATAAAAAGGAAATAAAACGTTACTAAACAAAATATTATGGTGACCGATATTAGGAGGTCGAATGTTGTAGCCATGTCGCTAATCAACTAGCTGAATAGATGAATATTTCCACAAACAGTTCAGAAATGCTAAATAATGCATGCTAGTTAACACTTGTATTTCAATAATAAAAACTAAGCATTGACAACTTGATCAAATGATTACTTGGTACAAGAAGATACAGCTCTGGAAAAAATTAAGAGACCACTGCAAAATTTCTCTGGTTTTGTTATTCATAGGTATGTATTTGACCAAAAAAAACAGTTTTGTTTTACTCTATAAACTACTGACAACATTCCTCCCAAATTCCAAATAAAAATATAGTCATTTGGAGTATTTATTTGTAGAAAATAACAACTGGTCAAAATAACCAAATAAATATGCAGTTTTCAGACCTCAAATAAAGCAAAGAAAACAAATTCATATTCATTTCTCAACAACAAAATACTAATGTTTTAACTTAAGAAGAGTTCAGAAATCAATATTTGGTGGGATAATCCTGATTTTTAATCACAGCTTTCATGTGTCTTTCAATCTGTCACATTGCTGTTGGGAGACTTTATGCCACTCCTGGCACAAAGATTCAAGTTGCTCGGCTTTGTTTGATGGCTTGTGACCATCTTGATCACATTTTCAATAGGTTTCAGGTCTGGAGATTGGGCTGGCCATGACAGGGTCTTGATCTGGCGGTCCTCCATCCACACCTTGACTGACCTGGCTGTGTGGCATGGATCATTGTCCTGCTGGTGTTGGGGAACATTGTCAGAGCAGAAGGAAGCTGCTGTTCTTCCAGGATAACCCAGTACTTGGCTTGATTCATGCGTCCTTCACAAAAACAAATCTGCCCAATTACAGTCTTGCTGAAGCATCCCCAGATCATCACAGATCGTCCACCAAATTTCACAGCGGATGTGAGACACTGTGGCTCTTCTTTGCTTCTCATTGATGAAGGGCTTTTTTCTAGCTTTGTACGACTTTAGCCCAGCCCCTAGGAGCCTGTTTCGAACCGTCCTCGCCATGCACTTCAGCCCAGCTGCTGTTTGCCATTCTTTTTGTAGTTAATTTGATGTCATCCTACGGTTGTTGACTGACATTCGAATGAGTTGACTGTCATCTCGGTCAGTGGACAGTCGTTTTCACCCTCTGCCAGTCTGTAGCTTTGTTGTCCCCAATGTCTGTTGCTTGACCTTATTCTTATGAACCGCTGTCTTTTAAACGTTCCCTCTGTCAATAAAACCAGAATTGAACCCTTCTTTTTCATGCTGAATAGTTATTTTTATTACCTTTGAGGTACTACTTGCACTGTTCCAGCTTGTCTTATTCCAAGAGAAAAGTGATGACCACAGCAGTTGTTTTTATATTTTTCCTCGTTAAATTCGATTTGGTAATCACCTAATCAGTACCTCATTCAGTAAAATTAGGTGTGCCTGTGTTGGAATTTAACAGACACTGGAATGGAAGCCATACATGTAGAGATGCTGATATAAGAAAAATTAGGAGTGGTCTCTTAATTTTTTCCAGAGCTGTATTTCAAAACTGCTGTTGACTATGCCGATAATAGGGGGTTCTATGTTACCATAGAAGGAAGACTGTAGAGGTCTTCCTTGGTCTAGGACGTCATTTGCCATTGCTGAGCAAAACACTGCTTTCTTTATTCGACTTAATTAACCAATATTTTATTTTGGCAACAACTAATGCTTAGCTATATCTCTGATTCATTTATTCAGATTTATCTGCATCATGATGGCCTGTTTGACATGCATTGACACTTAAATGGACATTGTGCGATCAGACACCAACAACAACTATAAATACAGATCCTTGAATCAAGACTAGACACATACAGCTCTCTTCTGCATGCAAATAAACATACTTGCCAAATAAGAGATCGCTGTTAAGGCAATTACTTTTGGTCCCCTTAAATAGGGGGACCATGTAAAAAACGTGCTGTTATTTCTAACTGATTAATCTAGTCTGAATGAAAATATCCTCCAATTAAAGCTGAAAATCCTCAACCCTGTCATTACTCTATCATTTTAGTCCAAAGTATTGGAGTACAGATTAAAAACAACCAAACTTACATGACTGTCCAAATACTTACAGATATTTATTATGTAGGGTGAATGCTTGTTCTCCTAATTTTCCAAATTCTTTTGCAAGGCATTTTTAACAGTAAGAATCACAGAGAGACAGGTGAAGCGGAGAATCAGACAAGACAGGTGGAGACGGTATTGCAACCTTGTCTCTGGCGGGAGCCACATAAGTGCATGGAACAACAGCGTAGGTTGGTATTTTATATTGAGGGGTTTTGGGTCAATGAATCCCAGGATTTTCACTCTTTTCCAGGCGGGTCACGTTGACCGGCCTGTAATATTGGAGGGGGGGGGGGTCATGACCCCCGCGTTCCTCCCAAATTCTACACCCCTGGCATGGAGTCAGGAATGTTACCAATGGACCAAAGCTCGGCACTGAACAGTTAATTTAAAAAAGGGCTTGTATACCTTTGCGGTGGTTTTAATCTAGTAAATATGCATAATTCATTTTTATGAAATCTGTTTTTTCTGCAGGCACAACAGAACATCTGGGCCTCAGCCAGAGTCAGAGGACGAATCACTCTTCATTTTCCAACCTTGAGACATTGTCTTGTAGATGGAAAGAACAGTGTTTGCTATTGTACCACGTCCCCTTGGAAACAGCTGGCACTGTCTGCAGTCAGTCCGATGGTGTGAAGAGATGACGAGTCGCAGCCCCGTCTCCAAGGCTCCTCTCTGTTGGCCGGGGGTTAACAAGAGCCTCTGCCCAATCAGGGATGCTTGGAACCCATGTCCCTCATCAATTAAAAATGCAATTACAATGCAAATTAAACAAATCTCATAAAAATAAAAATGCACACACTTTGACATTGCAGTTACCATTCTAGAAGAAATCTGGTGATTATACACAGAACAAAAAGAAAATCCTTCTCTCTCTTTATATTTCGCTCTCTATATGAATGATTTGGATGAAAATAATGTAGCTGTCAATGGCCTTCCTGACAGATAATAACTGTTCCAATTTTGTGGGTTCACTGGGCGTGACATTGTTATTATGGACATCTCACTCCGTGTTCTCCTCTGGATTGTGTAGCCATTAGCAACCATCTACAGGAGTGAGCCTTTTCCACTGAGGGAGCCAATAGCTTTCGCATGAATGTGTGTGCATGCATGCGAATGAGCAGGTGTCCATGCTGTGTGTGTGTGTGTGTGTGTGTGGCTGTTTGTTCTTGTGTGTGGGTGTTAGCTACGTGTGGTTGTGTAGCGTTGAAGGGAATGATTGAGAGGATCGGGGAATTGTTTCAACGATTTTACTGACTGTAAATGTTTCATTATGACAAAAAAAATCCCAATTGACAGGAGATAAGGCCTACATCCATATTACACACATTTGTCGCAGAAAAGAGACAAAGAAAAAAATCCCCCTTCTTTTGAAGAAGATAAAGAAATCTGCAGGCTGCAAGTAGTCAGCAAAGAAATAATCAATAGCCGTTGTATTGCATGGCAAGCAACACCTCTTTTAGTATGCCTCTAAATCAATACCACACTCTCCTATCATGGCTGGATTGACAAATCTCGCTGAGGGCTGAAACAGCTCAGCACAAATGATTGCCACAAAATGGGATCATTTGGTAACACAGAATTTGACGTACAAAATGAATTTAGTATAGACACAGTTTGACAGAAAGAGAAATCAACCTGTCCAGCTGCCCTCAGCAACGGGCTAGTGTGTAGGTAAAGGATGACTGCATGTTGGCAGAAATGAACATGAACACTCTCAGACAGAGCCTCCTCGT
Organism: Esox lucius; assembly: GCF_011004845.1. Lineage (NCBI taxonomy): Eukaryota > Metazoa > Chordata > Actinopteri > Esociformes > Esocidae > Esox > Esox lucius. Next base: position 17,747,788 of record NC_047576.1, read on the forward strand.
ACTGTAATGTGGAAAGAAAAGAAAAACAAAAAAACATCCTTTTCCTTTTTTACGGTTCTTAAGCAAACAGAGACCACACAGCCCACAACTGATCACCCTGCTACAGGAGAACATTCCTGCATTGTAGTCAATGTAAAACAGTAGTTCATTGGTTCAATGTACTATATTATGGTACTGCACTTTAAAAGGTTGAATAAATCTTAAAGGATAATGCCCTTTTCATGTAACAGTAAAAGACACCTACAATTTTGTCCTGCTTGGGGGGGATGGTACTTTTGGCATGATGTCACAGGCTTATTTAATTATAAATCCCCGTTTCAGCAAGAAACCTGCCTCAAAAGATCCATTAAAGAACAGACTGGACTTAAATCAGACTGCAGTTCTGGGAAGAGCTTGTTGACACAGTGGTATATCACAGGACCATTTCCTAATTACGATTGGCTAACGAATCTCTGTGCTCTTTTGTCTTGGGGAGGTAGAACCATGTGGCGCAGCATGGGCGTGTCTGTGTAGATCGACGAGGGCCTGTGGACACCTGTGTGTGTGTGTGTGGTGGGCAAGCATGTGTAGGAATTGAAAGTTATGTGTAAGCGTATATACATGCATGTTTAAGACAGCGAGACTGAGCATGTGCCCGTGTATAATATATAAAAGAGACAAGGCAGGTTAAGTGAGTCTGCACTACAACATTAATCATAGCAGTAATAAAAACACAGCTGATGGAGGACGGAATCCCCTGGAGGGAACATGGTCTTTGGGGAGGAGGGGGTTGTGGTCGCCACCCTCTCCTCCCTCCAGCCAGGCCCAGGGAGATCAGCCTGCTAAACCCACTGATTGATGTGACAGACACAGCCTTTCATTGGAGCCTGGGAGCACAATCACATCTGGATCACTTATTCATTAAAACGGTTCTAACAGTCCTGAAGGGACCCTAAAAACGGCCGCACGTAGACAAAGTGTCCTCAAGAAAAACACGTTTATCGTGATGGATGGGATACATTATTGCTACGACGCGGAATTTATTTACAGGTATAATTTTCGATGGTCCATAACATAATTGCATTCATTTAATGACATTGACCCAGCTCAAAATGTCCTCTATGGATTCAATAACAGGACCGCCGTGCTGTCTGTACATGTTTAAGAGTATTTAGATCGAAAATAAAATAAACGGAGCTGCTCTACTGCCAAAATGGCCAACCGTTGTTTTGAATGAGTCGATTCATGTTAACGCTCAGTCTGATGGAGCTGCACGTCATGATGTTCTCAGCGACATCGTCATCAAACTCCCTCACCTCAAGTGTTCCCCACGGTGCTGTTAAAGTTTATTAAAAACTCACACACAAACTCCAGGGTTGAAGCTGCTGGGTGTGCTTGACAAGAGGTGAAGGTACCAGGAGATCAGTCAGGCCCTGGCAGGGACCGGTGAATATTGCCTGGCCAAGGGAAACATTGACAGATGCACGCTGCTGCTGGCTTATATCATTAACCCAGTCATTAATAAACAGCGGATTGTCTCCGAATCCTGTCAGAATCTTTCAGGAAAGGCCAGTGTACACGTCACGTAGTGAGCTGTACATACCTAGTCTGAATGTGATCTGACGCCAGTGAAACTAATTGGAGATTCATTTTAGGCAATGAGCCGAAGCATGAAGGATGTTTGGATTCCCTGGCATACATTACGGCCAAACTGACAGCACGGAATCTGAACGCTGATATGGATGTCTTTCAGGTCGTGGGAGTAGGTGTTATTTTTCTTTGTCATTGGGGTGTGTGTGCACGCGTGTGTGTGCGCACGTCTTCCCACTTTGTGGTGGGGTGTCAGTATACCGGGTGTGCTGGCGTGCTTCCTTTTGGCTGGCTCCCCATCCCTCATATAAAGCCATCGATCCTAGAATTGGAGCTCAGGTGGATGTCAGCAGTCCTACACACCACTACATTACCACAGACTGAGGAGACCCTACGCTCTGTTACTGCTCTCTCTGTATAGGGAAAAGGTCTTCTGTCCGGTCATAGGTTAAATGACAGTCGTTAGACAGAGCGGACTGCCCTTGCCGTTATCTAGCCTTTAGGCCAGGGTGTCGGGCCTTTGGAACAGCAATGTCAGCCACCCTTTGGGAGAGATTTCCATGAAGTCTAACCAACATTACTTACATTTTGAGAACATGCATCAGAGGAGTGGGGGAATACATGATCAATTAATACATTCAAAATATTCACAGCGGATTGGCTGTCTCATTATCATAAAGGACATGATATCATGTTCTATGAGTGATTTATTTGGGGGGGTCTTTCTGGGCTACGTTTCAGTTAACAGCATGTAAAACGACTGGACATTTCTATGTTTCTTCTCTGCAGCAGTTACCTGCGAAACATTCGTTTATGAGAAAGGCAAAATGGCTTTAGAGCAATAGAACATGCTAATGTATTTTCTCTAAAACTATCATACACAATGGGGAAGGCAGTGGAAGCCTTTGCTTTTGATGCCCCCTACATCTTGATTACAAGGCCAGCCCTCCTGAGTCATTCATAATGAGACCCACTCCCCCTCACTCTGCTTTGATTGGTCCCGCTGTTTTGACTGAAGGCTGCCTTCTGTCTGAAAGAGCTACATACTGTGAACCAGCTTTATTCTCTGGGTCCAAAAGGTGGAAGCGGAGGGGAGTAATGTATTGTGGGTATACTGACAACACTGTCCTAATGCTCTAACAATTAGGCTAAACCAATGGAATGTTTTTTAATAGAACCTTCTAAAAAGCAGTCTGTATACATTGCCTGGCCTGAAAAGAAGTTGCACACCAAAAATATTTCATTGCACCACCTTTAGTTTTGACACATTTCCTGTGGCATTGTTTTGATAACCTTATGCACCGTCACAAAAAACATTTCCACCCAGTGTTGCATACATTTTTGAATGGGTTAGGCCCCGAATACATTTTTGATATTTTTGAAGAATATAAACAGGGCTCTTAGATCCATGAACACAGGTCAGCTAGTAGAACCCAGAGTCCAAACTCAACATGGTCAACCTGTGTTTAGCAGTTATGTTGCACACACCTGGAATAAACAACCAGAAGATCTTAGACGTGCCCCAAACGTATACATTTTTTGATCCAGGACAAAAACAATTCTCTTTTCTCGAGCCTATGACTGAGCGCTTGAACTTAACCATACTGTTTAGCCCTACAGTTTTTATAGCTTCCAATGTTTTTATCCTGTTTTTATTTTATTTCGATTTTCTTATTCTATGTTTTATTATTATGATGTTGTTTTGATGTTTTCATTTGAGTATTTGTTTTATGCTATTATATTGTTATATTTTTTCTTTTGCTTTGTAAAGCACACTGAATTGCTTCTATGTATGAATTGTGCTATGTAAAAAAAACTTGCTTCCTAGCTTGCTAGACCTTATTTGTTTTAAGTGGCCCAGCAACAGCTGAATACGCATGCATCACAGTGCCTACATCGGACTGCTGACCTCCAAAATTCTATTATTTGTGTTTTTCCTGCTGGACTCACCTCAATAAGGAAATCATATATCATCATTATTGGATAATTGCATGAATAAGCAGCCAATTAAGAAAGACATCACATTTCTCCACATATTTTCTGCCATTCTGAGTGAAAAACACAAACTACTTGCTGCACAATGTAGATCTACAATGTTCTCATGAGAATGTCGTCCTTTCAGAGATGCATTTTGTTGACTCTTATATTACAGGAAAGAGCCTAGGCACAATCCTTAGATCTGCTTGCTTTCCGGACAAATGATTTTGTTAATTTTGTTTGAATACCCACATTTAATTTTGTGGTTTTACAATTCCTGTGTCAATCATTAAGAGCTTGAATAGATCTCTCTGGGTCCGCACGTCACTGCATTGCATCAATACAGTTAGCAGACAGTGTGTGGGTGTGTGTCTCTCTCAGGGGGGTGAGGGGACCAGTCACTGCTACTGAGTAGAATGCTAATGCACACATGATGTGCTGGCCAGCCCACGAATGACATTAAGACGACGGGTTAAAGGTCAACTATGTTGTTGCTCTGCAAACATTTATTTCATTATGGTTTTCATCCACAGCATTTGCAGACACGGGGCACATTTTACATTCATATTTAGTAATTTAGCACTTTATCGCTACAGCAGCGAGAGCATAGCAAATTATGTTATTATTGTTTCACGGTGAAAATCAAACCCACAACCCAAGCAGCATGCCCGTCCATCCAAGCCACACGTGACTTAAGACACAGGAGACACGCCCACTGCGCCACAGCCCAGACAAAGAGCCAGCAGAGCCAAGGCAACAGCAATAGCAGCAATCGTCACGGTTACACAACCTTTTTCAGAGCACCTGCACTTCTATGGCCAGGTGGAGAGAATCACACACACACAAAAACACAGAAGGAGTATACAGTCTTAGACACTGAAGCACGAAAACACACACAGAACACATTCAGAAACAAACACACGCTCCCCACACACACTCCCATGGAGGAGCGTCCTGGATGAAAGTGATTCAGGCCGTGGAGGGTTATCCATAGAGCTGGGTAAGGGAGGGGGGGCAGACTAAGGGATGGACAGACAACAGAAGCCTGGAAGTTCTAAAGAGCCATTTCAACCGTGTGTCTACAGAAGTACACATGCCAGTACACTATCGAGCTTAATAAAACAACATTGTCTTTAATAATGTATAAATACAGTATACAATACAAACAAGTGTCCATCTTGGAAAACCCCTGGAAACCTTTATGAAAGGAATATTATTTTGGTCTGGTTGTAATAATTTGGAATAAGACCTCTATTTAGTTTGACAATATCTTTCCCCTGATGGTAACTGGGCTGTGAGTGAGACAAGAGCCCAGTAGACAGACTGACTTATGTGTGATGTAGTACCACCCAATGATGCTCTTTGTTTCCTTGAGCACATGGAGAACACACTCTTACAGATGTGTGTTTATGGGTATGCACTCATAAACACACACGCACGCACACACACCCACACGTACACACAAACACCAAAGCATCATCACGCTTTACTAAACTGTATTTAACACAAACATTTCACTCTGTAAGAAGTACGCATGTCTTTGAACAGTGGCACTTTGTATATGCCTTGTGGTTTTAAGCCTCTGATCCCGGCACATAACTACATGTTTAATGTTACCAGTGCAGCGATCAAAGAGGCTAGATAGACTCTAACCAGGTATTTGTCTTATTTTAGAACCAACAAACAGAGCCTCGGGGGACGACTGATTCTTGAGGAGAGAAATCTTTCTATAACAGAGGAACAGCTCTCTTTCTCCTGCCTAGCTGAAAGCACCATGCTCCGTATTCCCAACTGGAGGGAGACTGCGGTGCTATTGTAACCCGGGCTGCCCTAGAGAGCCACGGAGAGGTGGTGAATATTCACAGCCTAACAGGATTTACGCTGTCAACAACCATTTTGCTGTATACAAAATCCTTGGACCTAAGAGGAATTTAGAATCAAATGCATAACTGAATAGGCAGATTACAATTTTATGTACTTAGAAAAAGAGTAAGTCAAAAACTGAAACTACAGGGACATTAACTACAAGCTGACAAAACCTTAAACTTTTGGCAGCTTGTCCAAATCCTTACCTTCAGACAGCAAAGAGAGCCAATGTCACAGATAAAGTAGAGACAATAACCTGGAAAAAGTCTCACACATTTACACATTTACATGAAACCAATTGAAGCTAGGTTGGACTGTGCCGGACTCTAGTGGTCTAAGCTCCTGACTCGAGCCCCGACATGGCCGACGGTCTGTGCCCTTCCTCTTCATCTCCCACTAGATACCTGTCTTCCTAGCCTTTTGTTCCTACTGTCCTATAATAAACATAACGACATGGCATACAGCCAATAAACTACAGCTAAAGGTTGTTTTTAGGCACAATGAAGCACTGCAGGTTTTGTCATACCCATGGTATAGTGTCATGTAAAACGCCTTTCAGCCAATCAGCTTGCGATGGGTTTGTGAGAAAGGGAGTGATGAACAAGGACTAGGGGAGGAATAACAAAAAGCGACAGATGTGAAGTACAAGAGCCCTCATCTCAAACCATCACACAGATAGTCGCATTGAAAGTCATGGCAAATTTGCAGCAACACTTTGCCTGCGCAAAATTTTTTTTGCTGAATTTACATAATTGCAGCACTTATCACACCATCACAGAAAAGTGAATACTTTTTTAGATTGAGAGCAGTTGTCACGGCAACAGCAACAAGGGATCACCAAGAGCATGTCATGGGCCTCCAGAGAGATGAAGGGCGGGGTGGAGAATGCAGGATAGATATTACACGCTCAGCGGACAGGAACGGTAAGTCACTGAGGTGTGGTTCTGTGATCCAGTAAAAACAATGTAAACTAGGTGAGACTATTATGAAAATACAAATCTCCCTTGCATAAGTATTCAACCCCTACACATTAAAGGGATATTTTGTTTTTTAAGCAAATTTTCCTCTGACTTTTTATATTGAACCATCATCCAGACAACTGTTTTGATCAAAGTTCCATTTTGCTGACTAATGCAAACTCCCAACAACTAGAATTTTCTTTCGCTGACTAGTTGCGTTCACAAGCCACATACTGTAGCGGTCAGAGGAAGTGAGATGCAGCTTCCACTTCCTGATTATTGATACAAATGTGCTCACTGGGCTATCCAAACACTTCAACTTTATTTAGTTCCTATTTCCTAATCAATTCATTTATATTACTTATCTCTAACTTCTGTAGAATGCTATTTGATCTTCATCTTTCTTTAGATTCACAGCCTGACAAATTATCCTTCAACAGTGGATATTTTATACAGAGAATATGACAGCAAATGTAATTGTCCATATGTGGAGCTTAATGGTATGCTAACGGTAACCTTTATTTTACTTTATTTATATATTTTTACAAATATTTCCCAAAATAAAACCAATGTCATCTTAAAATAACCGCAATTGAGTGTGTTTTCAACCTAAATATCAAAAAGACCTAAATATCAGTCTTTAACGGTTTGTTTTGACCGCAGTGGTGGAAAAGCATCAGTCAATATTTGTAGTGTACCAACTGTTCCATTGACCTTGCAAGAGATTCACTTAACGACTTAATCGTGTTTTAGAGGGCTTGGATGAATGAGTGTGAAACCAGGCCATCCCTTTCTCTTAATCCCTCCTTCTCCAGTGTTTTGGTTGTCCAGCAGGAATAAACAAACAGAAAAACTGATGAATAGATCAGTATAAAAGAGAAGGCACATTTTAAGTTATTTAAACACATATACTTCCACGCAAGAGTTCACAAAGAGTTTAAAAGGAAGGTGAAATATGTACATATATGTACAAACATGAAATATGTACAAACATGAAATATGTACATATATGTACAAGCATGAAATATGTAGCTGCATTGAACAGTGTTTGGGCTCAGAGCAGCTCATCAGCCAAAAGCAGAAGACTTCATTGCATGTATAACATTTATCTGGATCCCCATTAGCTTTTGCCAAAAGCAGCAGCATCCTGAGGTCCACAAAGAGGATTTAACAGGACAACAGAGGATGTGGCCAAGTTCCCAGACGGAGAGAAATAAGCAACCGATCTCCACTGAGTCATCGTCTGAGTCTCTGAGTCAGGAGACTGTCTGGAGTTAGCCTGAAGGAAAACATGATCCACTATTAGGACAAGAGCGTCATCTTCCCATGGAACTATGTGTCACACACAAGCAGGGACACATTAGCAGGCATTTGAACTCCAGTTTGAAACATAACCCTGACTGTGTAACTCCGATGAGAGACCACATAAGGGCTTAAAGAGTTAGGCCATGTGCGCTTTGTGAGCAGGACATATTTTGGTGCCTGTCAGTAGGTCTGTGTTACAACGAGACAGATTTGTTCTTTTGTCTGTGCCCTCAGTGTGATGTCAGTGCAGTAAAAACTTAACGTTAGATAGGTAACAAAAACAAGCAATATGTCAGTGAAGAGGGAAAAAAAGTACTTGAATAATTAGCATCAGTTGAGGTTTATCAGCTTGTCAGCTGACACATTTTACAAGTATTTACCTGATAATGACCCCAAAAAGATTGTTAAAAAAATCTGTGCAAGCAAAATACCACAGGTCATTTACTCCAAACCGACCACTTTGCACCACAGCAACATAATAATTGGTACTTGGTTAGAAAGTACCCCTCAAAATCCTTCATGCAGTATCATAAGGAATGGCATCCCTTCTCCCATTTTAACAATGCTTTTTATAAACCACCTTTACAGTTACTTTAAAATAAATGAACATAACACTCACAGTTCCAAAACAATGCCACAAAATGTTGTGGTCAGCTGGCGGACATAACTCTAATGTGAATCATTAGACAACTGCGTTTCAGCACAGATTCACAGTTAAGGGGCTTTATCAATTCACTGAATTCTGAAATAGTATTAATGTGTTAATATTTGCTATTCATTTAGGAGTGAGGCATTCCTGATCGTTTCATAATTTCTATTTGTATTGGAAAGATAGCAAGCCGCTGAAAAGAAGAAGATATTGGGCAAGGTCATTTTAAGAACAGGAGGGTTTTTTTCGAAGCCTTGCTGACTCATGAGTGCCCAAGTTAGTAGTGAACACTGCCAGGTCACTGTAGGGCACATTGGTCTCTACATTTATATTTTAATTACTGGGGCATTTACTAGCATTTTATTTAATGGAATACCAGGGAAACAGTAGTGAGACTAAAAGCAGAAGGAAAGGAGAGCGAGTGGATGCCTCAGACCACTTATGCTGTCACTCATTCTCAAGGCCACTCACACAACAAGGGGACGATTGTATCCAGGCAACATGTGGGATTACTGCGCCCTGCCTGGATGTATCTACCGGCCATCAGCCAATCACACGTTAATTCAGCTATTTCACACCGTGCTCATAAGCCCGCCCTGAGGGTGTGTGCGCGTCTTACTTGACTCTGCTGCGTGCCTGAATTGCTTCACCCAGTTGTCATTAATTTAGACAGATGCTGTATTTCAATTTGATCATCCTGTTGCGACAGAAATATTATTAACTTATACACAAGGTAAAAAAAATGTTTGTTAGTGGAACCCCTAAGAAAAAAGGTCCACTTCCTGCTGCTGCAGGGCTCATTTCCTAGTGGAGCAAAATGATCAAACTAAGGCATCAATAAAGTAGTTAGCATCATTGACTTAACATGTCTATACAACAGGCTGTATAAAGGCAGCAAAAAATTATAATTATATTATGATGTTTTTCTTTTTGTAAACTACTTCACTAAGTCAAAGCAGTTTCATATTCGGTTTGGACTTAATTGCCAACAGATCACAAGGAAAAAGAAAACACTTACAATCATCCACAGACTTAGAAACAGAACCACAGAGATTATTATCAAAAAGTGTTTATGGATACACTGTACAATATTCAAAAGATTCAGCTTTAGTCAAATCACACACAGGTGACACCAGACACAGTCTGGTTAAACTGATGAATTTTTAAGTTTGAATATTGCCTTCTCTTAACCAAAACAATGGTTTTTTTTTAACACACAGGTGAGCAGCACAGGAACCAGTACCAAAAATAAACCCCTTAACTGTTCAGAATGAACACCCAGCCCTAACCTCAATTCCCTAACTTTTATACCCATCTCAAACATTTTTGCCTAACCTGATCCTTCCTTGTGAAGGGGCCATGCACATGTTCTCATCATCTTAACATCTTCCACTTCAATTACAGACATTTGCTTTCACTTCACCCACAGACATTCATCTCCCCTGGATTTAACATGAGACTATGAGACCATGTTAAAAGCCACCTACTTGTTCAATAAAAGACACGTTTAGACAAGGCAATCTGCTGGTATCATTGCCTGTGACAGGCCCTGTGATGTTCTCCTAGGCATCTGCATTTGATCTTCCCGGTAGAGAGGAATCAAAGCCTAAAAGAGGATCTGCTCTTTATTCTTGTTTAGCTGCTGCTGGCTCCTTATGAAGTCACACAACGACACACAGAGACCCCAAGGCTAGTTTGTAACCCAGAACCAGTAACGGTCAGTAAAAAAAAAAAAAAACATATTACGAGGCGTAGGGGACAGGAAAGTCGTCAGGATAAGAACAGCAGATGAAGAACATAGAGTACCTGCAGGGCTGAATCACAACTGTGATTCTTAAAGATGAGTGCACCCCGCGCAACAGTGGGCTCGTAAACGCTCAGATAAGTGTTGTGTCAATAGTCAAAGCCAGACCCATTAATCTTGAGGGAACGAGAGTCTTGGCTACAGTTAGGATGGGAGACATGGCATAAGCACAGATCCTGAGACCTGCTTCCATTAACCTAATGTGGCCAGGCCATTAACAGAGTGCTCTGGGGTTCAAACTAGCCTTCCGGGGGTTGGAGTTATCACTTGTTTTATAGCCATGTTCCCAGAGACCTCGAAACATCACTTCTTATAGCACTTACAATACTGCACAATGTTATCACAGGTCTTCTGTGTTTGACATACAGCTCTGTGTGGGTCAATAACTTATTAGTAACTTATATTGTTAGGTTGAACCACACAAATAAAATGTTTTCTTTCACTAGTGTTCATTTTTGTCACTGAGTGCAAGTTTGGAGGGCAAAGTCATTAATGAAATCATTAGTCAGCACTGCAGGGCATGGCTTGTTGAGCCTCTCCCTTTGGATCAGCCTAGCATTCTCACTGCTACGGTCTGCAGCCAACTGATAACAAAAATAACCCTATCTTTGAGGACAATAATGAGGTAGATAGCCAATGCCCACGCGCACAAACACACGCACAAACACGCACACACGCACACACGCACACACACACACACACACACAAATACTCAAACACTACCACTGACATGATTTTTTTATTGACAACTCTCTTCCTGATGGCCATGGAAACGATAAGCACATATTTTTGCTGTAACTCAACTATTTGTAGCAACTATTTTTTATTTTCCACCTATCCCTCTCCTTACCTCTCTAAGAACAACTTCCTAACCAGTCTGGATGCAAACAGGCCACTCCACCGAGACTACTCTCCTCTATGGAACAGAAGCTCTTCGCAATGCCCAAGCTAACTCTCTCTCTTCTGTTCTCATCCTCCTTGATCTGTCCGCTGCCTTCGACACTGTGACACAAAGCATCCTTCTCTCCACCCTCTCTGATTTGGGCATCTCAGGCACTTGCTCACTCTTGGATTGATTGCTAGCTGGCAGGCCGCTCCTACCAGGTGATGTGGAGAGGATCGGTGTCTGCCGTGCAGCCTCTTAGTACTGGTGTTCTTCAAAGCTCGGTTCTTGCCCCGCTCCTCTTCTCTCTATACACCAAATCTCTTGGCTCTGTCAAATCCTCACATGGCCTTTCCTATCACTGCTATGCTGATGACATTCAGCTTTAATTCTCCTTCCCCCATACCAACACAAAGGTGACAACACGTATCTCTTTGTGACTGGCGTTCATTTCCGCTTGGATGCTGGCCTACGACCTCAAGCTTAACCTTGACAAAACTGAGCTGCTCTTCTTTTGTGGGAAGGGCTGTTCACACCAGGACATGTCCATCATGGTTGACACAGTGTCCTCCTCCCAGAGAGCAAAGAACCTTGGCGTGATGCTCGACAACACGCTTTCATTCACTGGTATTATCTATTCGGAGCCTCTACATAGCTTAAAAAAACATCTGAAACACACCTTTTCATAGAGTACTTAAAACAGTTCCACTCCAACCAACTCTGTCTCGTCTCTTGTTACTTTTTATTGTTTTATGTTTATTATTTGTATGATTTTCATTCTAGCTCGGGCCTGCCGATCACTAATTCAGTGATTAGATTGCATTTACTACTAAACGGTGTAGTTGTTTCACCTGGCTCTTTTAAAATGTATGCACGTACTGTACTGTAAGTTGTTCTGTATAAGAGCGTCTGCTAAATCACAAAAATTTAAATACAAAATGCAATTTTATGCTAGCTAAGCACAACACTGGTATCTGTCTAAATAATTTTGATGATGTGACAATTAAAGCATCACTGATTTCTACTTAATATTTGCCCACTTCAGAAAAGTCTGCATATTACCAAGACCATGTTAAAATCATTGGCCGTTTTCAACTTTTGACCACTATGGCTATGTAACATAGTGCCAGAAGTGCAATCCATGAATAAGATAGTAGCTTTCTCAAACAAACTCACTGTGAATCATTTATTGCTGTTACTGTGCAGTTTGCACACACCTGACAGAATGGCATCAGAAACCTCCAAAGAAAATTGAAAAATAAATCTGACAGCCATAAAGGAGGAATATAAACAACAGAACAAAAAACATGTACAGGGGAGGGTGTAGTTGAAGATTGGTTGCACGAATTTGCCAATTAAGCCAAAAACTACCCTGCTGCGAATATCTGTCACTTCACTTATTGACTACAAAGGACACAACTGTTGGCAGCATCATGCTTTGGGGATGCTTCTCATCAGCAGAGACAGTTTGTTAAAACTTAAGGAGGAATGGTTTGGGCAACAAAGAGTGAAATGCCGCAAGATAACCTATTTCAGTCCACTAAAAAACAATAATCCCAAGCATAAGACAAAAGCAACCCCGGAGTGATTCAAGAACAATAAGGGTCCTACAGTGGTCCAGTAAATGTCCTGATCTCAATACCACTGAGAATCTTTGCCAAATCTTTGCCAAAAATACAGACAGATGCTGAAACATTCTGGAGGCAGCTAGCTGCGTCAGTCCCTCTCCTACACAACCTCATCAGTGCAGATACACAAAGGCCACAGAAGAGCAGCTCTGGCGGGGAAGTGGAAGCAGAAGGAGAAGATGAAGTGGAAGATGAAGGAAGTAGAATAAGTTTGGCACCACAGCTTGCGGCCTTTGATGCTCTGCCTCATTGAAACTGAAGCTGAAGGAGGACGAAGACAGCCAGGGGACAAGGTCTGCAGAGGTTGCCCAAGTATCGACTGCCTGCACCCATTCTTCTGAATTAATGTACCATTTGTTCAATAAATAATTTCAGTAAATACATTCCCATTTGAAAACATTTGTAAGGAACGGTATAGACATCTATCAAGGTACCTAAACCCGTACATACATCATCTAAGGTCATACTAAGAAACAGGATCCTATCTGATGAAAGAAAGTTTCTTCTTCACATGGCATTCTACATCTTAAACTAACACATTCTGGATGGAGCCATGATCCATCCAAGATGTGCATGCGTCAGAAGACAAAACACTACCACAGAGATCAGAGTAAATGTTAATGTGAACATGATCAAATTTACATCAGGCAAGGGAAGGCCCAAGGCACAGAATATTCATGTTGCAGACCTAGGCTCCATGCATTAACCCCATCATAGTGAATATGTTTGAAATCGTTGGGTATTTCATGGATAGACTACAGACATTTGTGAGAAAAGGGAGTGAATGGACTAAGTATTATCTGCTAGATCAATCTATGCTTCACCACCACCCCCCAGAGTCCAACAAAGTCAATCCAATGCTCAGGCATTCATCCTAAACAAGATGGAGCACTAAAAACAAAACCTTGGCTATCAAACATTTATTGTCATATTTATACTGACATGAACGACCTACAGTGATGTTAATAATGACTACTGTAAGGCAGTTCTTATTGCTTGGCTGAGAATTCCATTGGTAAATTCAGATAAACAGATGGATAGGACATTTCTATTTTTGCAATTTCAAGCCCTAAGTAGCCCAGATGTAGGAATGGTGATTGCAATGCCCAGTTGTAGATTTGATTCCCATAGGGCAGGTACCAAAACAGTCTGAAAATGTATCCACTCGCTACTGTAAGTCACTGTAGATAAGGGCATTTGCTAAATGACTTCAAAATAAATGTAATTTACTGTAGTAAATCAAGTCACCAGGGGAAGGTTTTTTAAAGGTTATCGTCCTTGATATCCCCTATCGGATTAACACATACTAATAGAACTGACCGGGGCCACTGTTCTAACCAGTGTATTTTTATGTAATTGGTCATATTCAAAAAGTGAAATCTGGATACAAATATGTTTCCAAAAGTTGGCCCCTTGGGGGTATGAAACTCCAAAACTAATTTGAGAAAATGGGTGATATTACTACATTGTTTTGCTTTATGCATCACTTTCCTATGCAATGCATTCCACCAAATTCCCATAAGGAATGTTACCTTTGAAATGGCTAATACAGTTCGTAACCATAGCAATTAACTTTCCCCCCAAGAGAATGTATCATAGCAGGACACAGCGGGAAGGGAATTTGGAATCCGATATTTGATATTGCATTAGCTGCTATTTCCTGATTCAATTCAATCCGGAGGTACTGACCTCGTCTCTTAGAGTGACTTATGTTTCATATAATCAGATCAACGTGAGGAATAATGCATGATGTGTTCACACAATACCAAGTACCTTATATCCCAACAGATATGAGAAATGTCTGGAACATTTTCTTATTAAGGAGAACATTATTCAGGGGGCGGGTGTAAATTAAACCGCCCGAAAATCGCAAGACAATTTCATCCAACTGACAAAGCATTTACTTTGGGCCGTGATCGATCGGCACATGATTGATCTGGCCTCCCCAAAAACATCTTAAACAAATCCGTAGCCATGGGTGAGCATTTAGGCAAACAGTGGGAGGTCTCCTGGATAGGGGGTGGTAGCCAAAGGGGTGTGAGGCACACTGCCAGTGGTGTGGAGAAGGGGGGAGGGGCCTGCTGCCTTTAAACACATTTACCCAGGCAGAAAGGCTTTGTCTTTCAGTACAGCAAGCAGTGCTGCTCCTTAAGTTCATTATGATGTGCTCAGTCCAAAACAGACCAGGAGAAACCAGGTGTAAACATGAGTACTCTGTTTACAGAGGGAAAGCGGACATGTGAGATAGGGTGTCTTTGCCTTGAGATATAACATTTAAGTAATTTTGCCGACACTTGGATCTAGAGCAACAAACAGTAGTGAGTGGGTAGAATTTCAGACTGGCCCCCCGTGGGGCCATGCTTTGAGCTACAGAGGGCCAAGAAGGCTGTGTGTGGCAGGAAAAGGAAAGATTAGGCCGGTCATCAGGGAGAAGGTCATCTAAAAATGGGTTAGTGTGGCTGACTCTGTTCATTCAAGCCTGATATGATCCTGTCCTTTGTAAAGCTCAAACCTGCTAATGCGCTATAATGCGAAAGCCTGAACAAGTTCTTCCTGTCAAGTGGAACTACAGCTAGCTATAACTAATGGAAACAAAGAAAATATTCAAAGTTCCTAAAATAACACATCACAAAATATATTAGGCTAGACATACGTCAATTTGGGATTGTTGTAAAAACATTATCTATATCCCAGTTGAGAGATTAAAAGTCTTTAATAATCTATGTCCAAGCTACTTTATTGAACTATTTATTGAACTATTGTTTGACATCTTCAATGTCAAACAATGTTACAAGAGGCCTATGGTGGTCCAGCTGTCGAAGCCGCTACCTCCAGTGCAAATGTACTGCTGCATCATGGGTTCAAATCTATCCTACTGTTCTTTCTGCAAAACCACTTTGTCACTATTATACTGTTCAATACAACATAACAAGCACTAGCATATATGCCGATCAGCCATAACATTATGACCACCTGCCTAATATTGTGTAGGTCCTTCTTTTGGCACCAAAACAATCCACTAGACTTCTGAAGGTGTGCTGTGGTATCTGGCACCAAGACGTTAGCAGCAGATCTTTTACGTCCTGTAAGTTGCGCCTCCATGGATCGGACTTGTTTGTCCAGCACATCCCACAGATGTTCGACCGGATTGAGTTTTGGGGAATTTGGAGGCCAAGTCAACACCTTGAACTCGTTGTTGTGTTCCTCAAACCATTCCTGAACCATTTTTGCTTTGTGCAGGGTGCATTATCCTGCTGAAAGAGGCCAATGCCATCAGGGAATGCCATTGCCATGAATGCTTTCACACAACAAGGTGTCAGGTAGGTGGTATGTGTCAAAGTAACATCCACATGAATGGCAGGACCCAAGATTTCCCAGCAGAACATTTCCCAAAGCATCACACTCCCTCCGCCAGCTTGCCTCCTTCCCATAGTGCATCCTGGTGCCATGTGTTCTCCAGGTAAGCGACACACATGCTACCAGCCAACATGATTCATCAGACCAGGCAACCATCTTCCATTGCTCCGTGGTCCAATTCTGATGCTCATGTGCCCATTGTAGGCACTTTCGGCAGTGGACAGGGGAGCTACAGTAGCTCGTCTGTTGGTTCGGACCACACATGCATCAGTGAGCCTTGGCCGCCCATGACCCTGTCACCGGTTCACCGCTTTTCCTTCCTTGGAGATTGTTGACACCCCACAAGGGCTCCAGTTTTGGAGATGCTCTGACCCAGTCATCTAGCCATCACAATTTGGCCCTTGTCAAAGTCGCTCAGATCCTTACGCTTGCACATTTTTCCTGCTTCTAACACATCAAGATTGAGGTCCGAATGTTCACTTGCTGCCCAATATATCCCACCCATTGACAAGTGCCATGATAATGAGATTATCAATGTTATTCACTTCACCTGTCAGTTGTCATAATGTTATGGTTGATCCATGTATATCTTCAAAAGAAACAAATAATATTTTCTCCTCCTGGTTGCCATGGTTAGTTTTGGTTTGGAGGTTGTGGTCTGTTCAGCTTTCCTGTTCTTTGAAAAATAAAACCCTTACGTAAAGTCACTAATTTGCAGTGGTGAAATGTCAAGGAAATGATAGTTAGCCCTTCTCTGCAGATGGCAATTTCCTTCAATGGAAACAATAGGCACTCCATGCTCAATTTAACTGTATATTAATTGGCCAAATGAGGACTTAATTATAAGATGTCAACTCTCAGGACAGCATTCATTTTTGGGAGGTAGGTAAAAGGAAAAATACTGATCATAGAAAAAGAGTTCAAGGTAACAATGGAGCAAATCAATTATTAGAGGAAGCCAATATCCTGAAATAACTAACCTGCGTACAGTACCAACACACCAGGGAGACAGAGATTATTCTCCTTAATCGGAGAAAGGACATTAGGGAGCTTCCCCACTACATGCCTGGTGTTTCTCTCGGAGCGTCTTTCCTGGCGCTGCAGAATCAAGCTAATCTCCCCCTGGACAGGGACTGCGGCAGTACGGTACATGTAGCGTGACGCCGGATTAGACTGGTATTGGGTTGCTATTAACACACATCACAAATAAATAAACTGCGGGTAACATGAATATGCATAATTCCCGAGGCCAGCATTTAGCGGAGATGGGGAAACAGAATATTTTATGAATTGGAAACGCTCCCATTCTTGTCGTAAATCTCCTAGAAGGTTTTCCAACGGCCGGCCGGCTGAGATGCTTGAAGCGGTGACCGTGTGTATGGCATGCATGCATGTGTCCAGGATGTGTGGGAACATGGAGCTGACAGTACAGGGTTCTGAAGCGTATTGGAAGTCTGTGGAGCCGAGCAGTCTGGTCAAATATGAAGAAAGAGACAATTATGAAAAAGTAAAAGCAGATATTTCCAAAGAAAACTATCATTTAAAGTCATTTTGAAGAGTTCAATCAGTTCTCACACTACAACCGAAAAATATTATAACAGTATAGCACTGAGACAAGAGGGGATGTGGCATATGAACAATATACCAAGGCCACTTCTGTATGTTGTAAATGTACTGGATGTCTAACTCTGCATACCTTTTTACACTGTGTGCATACACTGTATACTGTGTATACATAGTTATTTAAAGCAACAGTAATTAGGGTTAACTGTCTTGCTCAGAGACAGAGTGATCAATTTTCCTCTTTCAGTTAATGGTCAGATGCTCTAACTACTAGGCCTACTACTAGGAGTGAAACATATAATAGTTATGTTTTGGTTAGTATAAATTAGAAGAAGCATAAAGGAAGGCGATATTTCCAATGTTTCAGTGTTAATAATTCAACATTTAATATTAAAAGTGAGTAACATTACTGAATAATTGATAACGCTGTCCAACAGTGCCACAGGACAAAAGAAAAATATTGCTTCCTCAATTCTGTGATCCCCTGCCCCTTAAATGTGCTACAAACGGTTGTCATTTCAGCACAAAGTAAAGCGGCAAGTGACTCCGGACCTATTCTCAGTGACATGTTAGTAACGTCATGTAAAAATACTTTATCGTTCATTCTTGTAATGAGAGCATTTAACGAAGGAGAGAAGAGTGCATCCCCAAGGCTCGTCGTTCTACTGTCTTCCAATGACTGTCAATGTCACCAGACTGTCAATGTTTCCTTTCCTGGTTTAGCCCACAGGCAACTGAATATGGGGCTTCATCTCAAAGCAGGTCTAGCCAACTTCTGTCCCTCCTTCCCCCAGCTCTTTCGTTCTACCTCATGGGACAACACTCAATTAAACAAACCGGCCTCTGCCAATAGACGCTCTTGGATACATTCAGCAAATAGTTTCTAAATAGATCTGTCATTTACATCAACCAGGGAGTGAAACCAAACAACACTTGCATTGTATGTTGCTGTCAATAGCAGTCAGTGAGGAAGCTTTAGTGTCATTTATTGTTACTCTAATCAGAGCATTTCAGAACTATTTTTTGTCTCCAACAACAATTTGTGGAATTCCTGTCATCACCTGCTCCCTGGGTGAGAATTTGAATATAGATTCAAGGGACTCCATGGGAGAGACAGGGGGGTGTCAGTGGGAGGGGCCAACAAAAACGTCTAGCAACAGCTACCTAACAGCAGATTACCCAGGAGGAAACTAGCGGCCAATCAACAGTCTCAAGCCATTTCTCCAGAGCGACGGACTGGCAGATTGGAGGGTTGAAGGACACTGTGCTCTCCTACACACTGCTGCTTGTGTAGTCACACACAAACTCTCGCAAAGGCACAATGCTTTAAATCATTCGCACGTCGTTTGTTTTCTGTGTATTTGAGCTGAAAGAAGTAAAATAGGGGGATACAACATGATTAAGAAATATACATAAAAATAGCCGTGTGCGAGTCAAACATAATTTTACAATTAATCAGCCAGTCATTGAAGGTAATGAACCATTTTTTGTATGCCCAGCTCAGCCGCTTTGGAAGATAAATTGTTTACCTGAAAGATAAGAAGAGCACATAATATGCTTGCATTTGATTGGTTTCAAAGCATATAAAAGGAAACAGCGAACATCAATATACGGTGCTGCCACCAAGCACAGCCCTGCCCCCCATAGTCAACACCTGGGTGCTTGGGCACTCTAAACGTGAGACAATGAGTGAGCAATGATAATAAGCCCACATACTACACATAAGGACATATTATGTCATTATCGTTCTGAGACCGTATTTCACTTTTTGCTCTTCCTGACATACTGTATGGTCTGTATATGAAGACATAGCAAACAAGCAGGTTTCAGTAGTTATGTTTAATATAATTGAAATCTTTTAATCTAAAATGGATATGGACTGACTAATGCTCAAAAATCTTTCTATAAATGTTTTAGCTCTCCAAAATACGGAATGCTTAAACAGATCAATAAGCCACAACCCATGCAAAATGGATCGCATCCGTAAGTCCAACTACAAGGTTGCGTTTGGCCCAATCAGACCGCTGGCAGCGGTCCAAGCTTCTGATTGGTCCTATTCCCTGACTGAAACTGCCACAAAAACTTGGCAAAGTGAACAGAAATAAAATCAACTGAGCAGAGACTGTCTCTAAGAGCCTTTTAATCCGTAACAAAGCCACTCTCCGTCTAGTGACCTGCGCCACAATCAAATAACATCTCATTCTGCCTGTTGGCTATAAGCCGGTCAATATGTTACCCGGATTAGTACCCAAAACACAGTAGACTGATACACGTTGGGCTCCGAAGACATTTCTCCAAATGCTTCCTTAGTGTGAGTGAAAAGGTCCATTGACTTACACTCCTTATCATAGACCAATTCTCAAATACCATAAAAGGGACAGGTGGCAGTTTTCTGGAAAGACCCTGTTCACCCCTCCCCCAAGCCCAGCCCAGCCCACCCTGCCCAGCCCCACCTCAACCCCACGCCTTTCTCCCCAACACCCATTCAGGCAAGATCTAATTCTCTGATGAATAATGGATGGGAAGACTTTCATCTATCAGGGTTTTCTCTCTCTCTCTCTTGCGCTGCTCACCATGGTTCAGAGATGATAAGAAGGGGAGCATGTATTTGAGATGTGCCATGGGACCTCTAGTATGTCTTGCTTTAAGGCCTCTCTCTCTCTCCGTCTCTTTGTTTCTCTGTCTGTCCGCCTCTCTCTATCCTGTTTGTGTCCTCTTTCCTTCCCCCTCTCTCCCTTCTCCTCCCTCTCTCCCTTCTCCTTCTCCTCCCCCTCTCTCCCTCCATCCCATGAAAAATGAGCAGGAGCGAGAATGCAGCATCTCTCCACTCTTCATCCAATTAGTCCCCAGCTTTTTTCATTGTTCATTACCCTGCTTCGAGTAACCTATGACCTTGTGGTCCCTCTCAGCTCTTTACTGACCCTCCCCATCTGTATGTTGTCCATTGTAGTATCCTACCCACGTCTCCTTGATATCTTTAACAATCTCGTCTAGATAAAATGCCCCCATGGCTTCTTCTGCCTCTTCTCCTACTAGTGTAAACGCCATAGGAACTTGAAGCTTTGTCTACCAATGAATGGCGAACGGGCATAGATATGGGTGGCATCGGGCGGTGAATCTGAGAAACACTAAGCAATTAGCATTTTGATCCAAATCGGAGCAGCAGCTTGTGAGGCAGCCCATCAATAATGCAGGCCAGTGGGAGACCCAGGCTGCCAGGCTACTGGCCCCACTGAACGTACAGCGCTTCCTGTGTCTACTGGGGAGGGCTGGGGAGAACTCCGGCTCTCCTGCTTATTCACTGAGGGTCCTTGTCTATACCCGGGCCTACTGTAATAATAGCTGTTGTACCTAGGCACATGCGAGTGGAATAACAATTGCTAAAATTATACCACCAAGCTTCAAATAGCCAGCCAGGTTAGTCAGTCGGCACCGATAGCTTTATATAAAATGGAGGGCTACCTATCAAAGATGGCGGAGAGCTGAAAGTGGACAGAAAAATTCAATGTTGCCGGAACAATATCCGTGGTAGCTGTGATTCATGTCAGCGCTTTCATTAAGTGGATTATGCACTTATCCCACATTCATTCTCCACCCCATGTGAGATTCATTGGCTCTAAAATGGGAAATATCAGTAAAAGGTGGCACTGTGACAAGGTTTACAACTGTGTTTATTTTTTCTTAATGAATGGAAATATCTTGCTTTGAACTGTAATTGCAAACGCGTCCGGTTGAGATGAACAAAAGGCTGCCGTGTTGCGGATGAGAGAGAGAGTGTACCAATGTTCTTTGATCATTGGAAGGCACACAGGCTAATTGCTAGTGCCTGCTCTTTCAGCTGGGCAACAAGCTTGTCACCCTCAATGCCCTGAAAGCAGCAGCACTCATACCTCCAGTCTGGATCAACACCTCCACCAACGCAGACTGGGGAGATTGTCGTGGGCTGTAGCCAAACAAAGACACACAAACTTTACAACCCAACAGAAAATAACTACAGTTACTGTCTCACATCACGTTAACTTCTGCATAATAATCTGAATGGTGGCCCCTTCTGTTTTTGTTGACTGAGTTAAAGTGTATAATGCATATCTATGGGTATTAAACCAGAGGACTGAAGTTGAGCACCAATCGCAATATCTGCCTTAATTTATTCTGTTGAATAAAACATTTAGGGTTTATGGTCTTTAGGGCTCAGAACACACCCTTGGATGTCAATATGTGGAACTGAGGAGATACAAAGGAAGAAAGCTCCACATATAAAAGAAACATTATGGATTAAAAATGGGAGGGGTAGGAGCCATTAAATATTTAATGATTATTGGCTTGTTGCAGAAAGTCAGAGCAGGCTTGGGTGCGTAGAGTATCGGGATGCATGTCCCCCAAATCACATCCAGCAAAGCTGTTTTCTCCTTATAATACTGCCTGCTCAACCAGAAAGTAGACCTAGACCAACCTGCCTGGAGGAGTGCTCCTCTGGCTAGTGGCCACAATTAAGCCTGCAGGCATCCTACCTACCAGAATGAGTCGCTCAGTCACAAATGCTAGGCAACCCTGTGTGACCACTCCTCCCCCAGTCCTGGAAACCATTGTTGCACAGCTCTTTGCCGAACTCCGGGGCGCGGTCGTTAAGCTGCAACCAGGACAAGAACACGAGTTGCACTGACCCAATGGCAATGCAGTGCTTTATTCTCCTGGCTCTTTAGGGAACCCTGCCAAGGGGCATTTTGCCAGCATCAGAGTGGTCAGTGAGACTGCTGTGAGCAGATGTCTCAACCTTTGCCCAGCTGAGATTGGTTTTATTACGATGCATCATCCTTCTGCTCCACATGGTAGTAACACACATACTCAGGCATTATGCATCAAACCTCAACAAGACAGGGACGACACTCAAGGGAAGGCACGTTAAAGACTCCCCTTCTTCCATTCACTATGCCATAAAAACACAGCGCTTCGGTCCTCCACGTGTTATAGAGCAACCTGCAGATATTATATATTATTTAAACTGACAGTTTATAATATCCTACATGCCAGCTTACCCAATGAAAGTGACTGCAAAGAAATAGAAGGAATAGATTGGGCGTCCTCGTTCATGTGGAAGAATGGCATAATTGGGAGGACTGGCGACAATTACGTGTAACCACAAGCAATCAGGAAGTAAACGCAGGAAGACTACTCATTCATCTTTGCTGTGATTTGTTGAATCGACTCAACGGACATGACAAGAAATAGATTTAATTAATAAGCCATGTCACCATCATTTGAATTGTAATTCTACATTACCATGGAAATGATGGCATCTGAATACCAGGCAGACATTGTGTGATTGTCTGCAGGACTTTATCTTTCATAAAGGTGTCATCTAGTGAGCAGTCAATAGCACAACCCTTCCCCCATGTTCCCCTTTCTATCACAGTCAATTTGCTGGGGGTAGGAATCATCCTGGATAGCCACTGATGTTATCCTTCCAAACAACTAGGCCACTGTGGTATTTAATGTAACTAAGAAAAGGTTTCAGAGGCACTCTAATTCCTCCCATTGTTGTGTTTATCTGCGGTTATTGTTTTCAAATCTCTCATGATCGACAGGCTAATTGAAATGGACTTGATTTCATTCAATCTCACTGGAAGGAGGGAGTGGGAGAGAGAGTAAGAGAGAAAGAGAGGGAGGCAGAGCGCAGAGGAGCCTGAGCTCAAAACAGCTACTCCTCAATGCCTTCTCCTGGTCAGAGCTGCAAAATGCTGTTTCAATTAAAACTAGAGAAGGAGGACAAAGGATCTGACAAAGAGGTTAAAATGCCATGAGCCTGCACAGCTACTTCAGTCCGTGGAACTAGGACAAGCTCTCTTAATTACTGAACATTCCTCAGAGTCAGGTAGGTTTCGCTGAACAAGACGTTAATGTCAAGATCAAAACATGACTTCAGTTTGGTATGCAAATCAACATGCTACAACAGTTGGCATTGTGGGAAATTTGGTTTTGAGTAAGAGTTTAGGGATTGTGTCTGGGTGAAGTATAAAAAAACATAAAAACATGATCTGCCTTTGTGCCCTTGAGTAAGGCACTAAACCCTAATTGTTGCCATGTATCACTTTAGATAAGAACGACCCCTAAAAGACAGAAATTTAAATGTAAGTACTTAAACATGCATCCCGGGACTTTTGTTCATTGATCATAAAAGCGGCACAGTCATGTCTAAAACAGGTCCCCACTGTGTGTGTGCTGATATGTGCTCCATGTCATCAAAACCACTCACTTGATAATGATTCTACCTATAGATTATGCACATATAAACAACATATTATATCTAGCACAAAATATTAGGTTTACAAAAACTATCATTTTAAAAAGTCCTGGACTGCATCGTTAATTCCCTTTCACAGTCAAAATATCCTAACATTGCCATCCACCTGACCACAGGAAAGTCTCTGGTGTTGAGAAATATAAACAAACAACCCACACTATTTCTGCTACAGATCAGGGGCAGTTGTTGACAGACTGTGGCTCAGAACTTTCTATTCCCCTGAGGCTGTCGGATTATACGTCACACACACAGGAGATACCTTAATCTCTGAAGAAGGCATCGATAAAACATAGCACAGGAATCTCTTATCCGGCAGGACTTACAATGCCCAATATCTTTGCTGGTTGGAGTAACATGCACTGCCAGAGTATCTGACAGCCTGCAGTAGGGGAAGGCTCTGACAGGGGCTTTGAAGTGGTGTACTGTTCCATTTCAAATCTCTACAATAACTATATCAGGTAGCGGGTCAGCTACATGGGACGGTAATAACCCAGTAAATTGTCTCCCGAAGGCACCAGTACTCTCACAGAATACCAAATCTGAGTCAGCCAAGGTCTCGCTGCACGAGAGAGAAATGCCATGAATCGGATTTCTGTAATTAGTCTTTCATTGGCAGGTGATTTGATGAAATCGTCATCTTTAATAAACTAAGGGGATTTTACACTCAATTTGCAAGTAGAGAAATGCTGCACTAAGCACCTTTTTTTAATGAGAAAGCCTGTTAATCTTGTTCCTCATATGAAAAGTAAACAGCGAATGGTGCTCCCTTGAAGGGGCTCAATAACCTTCAATATGTGCTCCTGTACAGCCAGTCCCCATGGATTTCTCCTCGAATTGGACTTCAATGTTGGAGACGGGGGAGTGACCTACAGTACGTATGGACGCTTTAACAGAGGACAGAAGGGAAGAGATTCATCAGCTATGTTACGGATCCAGAAAATTTGACACCCACGAGGGAATCCCTGGTGTTCAGCACTATAAACAGACAACTCTGTTAATTGGGTTACGCTCGTCATCCTCGTTTGAAATGTGAGGTGAGAGAGTATGTGTTTAATGGTATGGCGAAAAGCTGTTCCCCATTAAGGGCTCCATCCACTAAACATGCAACTCTTCACAGCTACTTTACTAGACTTTAAACCCAGGATGAGTAAACACCTTTGTCAAACATATCATTTCATGTTTCATTATTAGTGACTGTTGAAAAAGCAAACTCTCCATTCTGCCGGTTCTAGTGCTTGTTCCAGCCATGTTAGGGAGATTTTCTCCCCCACTGAATCAACCTTCTTATATTCTACCCTGTCAGCAGGACCTGACAGCTTCCACTCTTTCCTCTTTTGCCAAAAGTGTACAGTAATTTGGCAACCTTCCTGTACCAAATACACTGAAAACAAACTGTGTAAAATTCATTTGAAAACAACTAGGTTGGATGAGAAGGCTTGGAGACACCGCTCTTACATCATCCAGCACACAGAGTTTGGATCCAGTCCAACCACTATTTCAGAGGGCTCTCTGAAATAGAATGGCCTCTGAAATAGCAATTTCAATGAAGACCACCTTTTCTATCAATAAAATGCATAAAACGCCCTAAAACACATCTTTAAAAAATAAAATGACTAGAAGGAGTTCACGGGTAAGTGCACCGTTTATCCTAGACTTGTTGAGAAAGTTCACACACTTTTCCACTAAATCAGATGTGGACTATGCACTGTGGGAGTAGTGTATATGCATGTGTGTTACTTTTGTCTCCAACACTTGTGTGAATTAAACATGTTTACATATCCCAACCCTCCCAGAGAAACCCTTGGAGACACCCAGGGATCGCCAGTGGTAATCCTCGTTTATAAAAAATGCCAAGACAGCCAACCCTGGCATTAATGAACATTATGCTACTGAATATTGGCCCTGTGTCATGGCAGCAATGTGAAGTGCAGAGATGTATTTTAGGGACTTCTGTAAGAGGATCCTTTCCGTTCCTCATGAACTTTCTTTGCCCTCAGTGTCGTCACCCAGTGACTTACTGCAATGCAACTGAATAACTTTGTTTACACCGGTAAATGTGTGTCTGGAGAAAGAAAATTAAAACATTACGCTGGTTCCCCGCTACCGCTCAATAGCAGTCTGAGCATGATGTAATGTATTTATAGGCCAATGCTTTACCTCAGCACTGAAGAGCAGTGTATGTGTTAGGGCGATTGGATGACCACTACAATTTTGTCTATTCTTCGCAGGGCCTGTTATTTTGGTGTGGTGAGAGCTGAGCTCATTGTCTGTGAACCTGGAGTTTCTTACCTTCTATGGATGGTGCCTGGTCCTGGGCCGCATATAGCATATCCTTGAACGCCTGGTAACACAAGAAAGCAGAGGTATAATCACTATCCTTTTTTTTTTTTAAACCATCTGGCTCTACTCACATCAATCAACTCTCAATTTTTTTATATGGGAACCTAAGTGAAAATCTTAGCTGTGTTAATGTAATCAACAACACATTATTGTCAACTAATTAATAACAAATTATTAGTAACCAAATTAAATAGCCAGTCTCATGAATATTCAGTCTCATGAATATAAGTAAACGAAAAACAAAACAAAACAAAGAACCAAGTCTGAAGGTCTAAAAGTAGATTAGATGGCAAACACTGTTCAGTCTCCATGGAAAAAAACATCCTACTGCAATAATTGGTGTTACAACCCCAAAGATGAGTGAAGACAGACATCAATGCCCTTGCATTTAACCATGAAGTCTTATAGATAACATTTTCTTCAGATTCCACTTCTCTCCATTTAAAAAGAGACAGAAGTTAGCCTGTACTACAAACACCCGGGAAAAGTAGGTTATTTCCTTCAATCACACTGACCTTGCTGATGATACCAGATAGTTTACAAGACATATCCTAACATGATTCTCTTGTCTGTTCCTCCCAACCAATCTAAATAACTGGCTATCTGGAGCAAAAAGCGCTGCTTTGCCATCCAGCAAAATGTATCACACCTGTGGCCTTCAGTGGGATAGACACATTCTCCCATGTTGCAACAGTGTAGAGCCAGTATTGCTTTATTCATTCTTTAGAAGAAGACAAAATACTCTTGTTCAAACTCACTACATTAGAAGTGTGTCCCAATCTCTGGAAAGCTCTGGCTGACGTTGGCCTTACGCAGATGTACAACAGGAGCGGAGATTGAATACTCATAATATGTGGGAGATACTACTAAGACTGTGATCTCATTCTGTGTTCTACCTGAACAGTAATATTACATTGAAGTATTGAAACATCTCATTTGCTGTGAACATTCTTTCTGGAAACTGTAATTCACAGGAGAGCACCTGTGCAAACAGTGGGTCGTGTTAGCAGGGCTTACTGGCCCAGAATAATAGCTGGAAGAGAGCGAAAGGATGCACTCATCAAGATGGAGGCCTATCGCCATGGCAATGGCTCTGATGGGAAATGGGGCTGGGCTTCTCTTTTGGGAATTTACGTCCTCCGGGTACAACCTATTGCTCCAGCTTACATAGATCAACTAGGTATCACCACATCAAATGGGCCTGGAGGTGCCTGGTTGTCGAAGATATGAAATGATAAATCGGATGAATCTTATCACTTTAACTGAGCGGGTCTCTGAGTGCCGGAGCTGTATAACGGCAGGCAGAGCAGACTGAGACCAGATGCCCTCCCAGTAGGGGACAAAGGATGAGGTGTGGGAAGCTCGCCAGGCCAACTCTGTTATCTAAGATGACAAGGCAGACATTTACTGCAGTACATTTTGTGTCGGCTAATGGCTAGATTGATCATGTTCCCTTGTCAAGGGCAATTATTTCGGTTCTCACTTTAACCCTGCATTCCTTCCCAATGTTAATACATAGAGTGATTGGAATAAAGAAAAATTATATAAATCAACCAATCATTTGTATTTATCATCCAGTTTGTACAGAGTGCTTCATATTACTCTATTAATATTGCAGGCTTAGCTAAAACATGCATATCTGACAGCTGAAACAAAATGCACAGAGCCTTCATCGGAAATCAGCCATGTAACTCACTCACGTAACTTGTGCCTACAATTAACAGCTGTCTCCATGCCTTTGACAATTTTTATAATTTTTTTTAAAATAAGTAAATTAGCTTACACAAGCATTCTCCTGTGTATAAACCCACACAAGTGATTAGATGGCAGAGGTAAAAGCACAAGAGGCTTTGTTCTGTCATCCACCCACTCTGCCGCAATAACATCCACCTTCCTCACAGTCATGGTACAACTTCTGTTTCTCCAACAAAGTACATTAAAACACACCAAGGATAAGGGACAGACTGGAGCAAGAACCAGACCAGGGGCCAAACCATGAACCAGACCAAGGAACAGAATGGAGCAAAATCCAGACCAAGGTCCAAACCATGAACCAGACCAAGGGACAGAATGAAGCAAGAACCAGACCAAGGGCGAAATCATGAACTAGACCAGGGGACAGACCCTGAACCACATTAAGGCCCTAACCATGAACCAGACCAAGGGTCAGACCAGGAACAAGACCAAAGGATGGGCCATGCATCAGAATAAGAACTAGACTAAGAACTAGACCAGATCAAGATCCAAACGAAGGGCCAGACCAAAAACCAGGCCAGAGCGTTTGACCAGACCAAGAACTACACCAGACCAAAAATCTGACGAATGGTTAGACTGAGAACTAGATAAAGTTCCAGATGAAACTAAGAACTACAACATGTTAGCCCAAGCCAAGAACTAAATCAAGGGTCAGAACAGACAAAGAACCAAAGCAAGACCTAGACCAAGAACCTATACTAAGAGCCAGACCAGACCGAGAACCTATACAGAGAACCAGAACAAACCAAAAACCAGACCAAGCACCACACTGAACCAAAATCTAAAACACGTATAGGCAATCAGCCTATCACATTCATGCACAGGATGATCTGGTCAGAGCTGATGACTGGTGGGCCGGAACATAATTACAATAATTTGATATTATTGTGTGTTCACTGCAAAAATACCATAATTAAGCCCAAACAAATATTATATTTGAAATTAACAAGAAATTGTCACATAATGTCTCATGTCTTAACAGTTCCAGAATTCCCGCAGATTTGACTATCTTCGCAGAAAATAAAATACAATAAAACATTTCTGACCCCTCCTGTTCCAACTGCACTAGCCAAAAGAAAAGGTCTGTGAGATAAAACACACAGAAAAAAGAACAAAGTCTCATGGCATTGTTTTGTTTCCATTACCTACAACTGAATCTGTAATCATGCCAGCAAAACACACAGGAAACCTTGCATTCACGTATAGGCTCTGCTCTCCTAGGGACATGTAGACAGCATGTAGACCACTATGCTAAACAGGTGTTTAAAAAAACTCACAACTGACTTCATTACTTTGTCAGTCAATTATCTTGTCAAGTCTGAAATTCACTTGCAAATGTTCCAGTGATTAGATGCATCTTATCTCCCAAGCAGCCCACATTAGAGCATGTAATACAATCCAGACTAGAATAGAGGACAAGCTAATTAATACATGTCAATATATATTCAGAAAGTCCAAACTTGAGCAAGAGGATAAGAGGTAGATGTTATGGCTGATGTGTGCCCCAAAAAACCTTGTTCAAGATAAGTCTCTAGGGCTGAGGAATCTATGTTATGTTTTGGAAATAAGCAGACAAAAGGACATTACTTTTTTCCCTTAGTATTTCCATGACATTGAGTTATCTGGAAAGCTTCTATAAGAATCTGAAGCTCTTGGCAATCTTTGCTTGTGCCGCCCAATCTCAATACCCAGTACAGACAAACGGGTCAGACAGTGAAAGTAGACTTCAGGCGGGCACAAGCACAACAACACCCTTTTTGGCAACACTGCCAGTCTCAGATATGGGTTAGTGACAGAGTTCAGTTATGGTGAATGGCAATGCACCCATGCCATGGATTGTACGGGACACAGTCACTCACTCACAAACACAAAATCAATGTAAACACACACACGCTTAGCATACATGCACAGAAACACTCACCATGCACACGCATGCACAAACGCTTACTCAAGGTACACACACACACACACACATTCAGTCTACAGTTCTGCACTCTTAACACTCGTACATATGCTCAGCACTTATTCTACATTGTATTATACAAAAAGACATGTTGACTTTAAGTATGTATTTTGTTCTCTATCCCTATGTTATCTACCACTAGCTGCACCTTTAAACAAATAAAATATTCTAGATATTTGTAGACGTACAGTAAATTAATGCGACTCTGACCATGTTGAACTTTGGTTTTTGAACACTGGTCACATTTACTTACTTCATTATCTGGTTTTGATGGTCTTTGTACTTGCATGGAATGTACTGTATCTGTCTTGTTTTAGAGTTTCTGTATTCAACCCACTGCATTTTAGGAGCAAATACAAAAACATGTTGCTTCACTGACAACATACGCCATAATAAGAACAATATCAATTAAACACGAAAACGATTAACTACAATACATTTTGCTCTTGTGATTTGATTTGCATGTTTAATACCCCTCGGTTCAAAAACAGGCAACAGACTGCTTGGAGATTCTGGATTGACTTTGCTTGGACACAGGACAGATGGATACCAGTCTGCTTTAAATGGAGGTAATGAATGCATGGAAAACAACACAATTTGTAATGGCATAGAACACAGTAATAATGCTCGGCCACAACATATCAACCCAATCCATCACACCAACATCCAATTACTACAACTACGTGTTATGCCTGTTTTGTTATAGGGGACAGGGTAGTAAGTACAGTATCAGAATTTATGGAAAAAAGGTCCAAAAAGGATTATTTGGCAATCGAAATATATGAAAATCATCATTGTTTTCAGGTAAAACCCTATAGAACCTGTTTGGGCTTCATGTAGAAGCCTAAGGAAAAAGCTTTCCACCTGGAACCCAAAAAGGTTTATTCAAAGGCTTCCCCCAAATGTTTCCCTACTTTTCTTCTGCGGGTGCACTAAACAGTAATATTACAAAATATGGACAAAGGCAACTTGACGTAAAGTGCTTAAAACAAATGTAGCTGAATATCTGAGAAAATCTTGATACAGTGCACAAGTATAATTAAGGCAAGACCTGGCAGTTTATCTTGCACACTCAGAGAAAAAGACACAATCCATCAAACACAAACAAAGTAATTTCCTTAAAGTAACCATTTTAAACAGGTAGTTCTACATGGCAAAGCAATTGATGGCATGCCAATCTATGTCTGAGAGAATCCATCTGAACAGACGGAGGTATAAAATGGCTGATATGGCAATTTGGTCAGAGTACTCCATGCGTCAGGAAGCAAATATAGACAAAGGTTAGTACCGCCAAATCTGTTTTACCATTATTTCTTCCAAATGAAATCAATGTTTCTTTCTATAGCATGGCATAAGCCCATACTGGGATGATACTGGGATGCAGACTGAGACCAACCTCAATGTCTTTGTCTATAATTCATAGAATAAAATGTAATGGGGCAGCCATGTCAGAGTCTGTCCGCACACTTAATGTGAACCAAGAATATGTAGGATGTAACACTGAAAATGCATATCCCAACAAAGATCATGTCCCAAGATGTGCCCTTACCCTGTTCTCTCAAAACCATACAGCCAACAAAGAGTGCCCTGTTACACAAGGCTATATCCATTTCCAAATGTTTTTTTTTTTTTAATCAAAGATTGGCCATAATGGTCTAAGTAAAATGGAATTCACAAAAAATAACCTAAGTAATAACTTTATTCAAATACGTTATGCTGGAAGATTCTATATTTTTTCAGGAAAATAAATAAGTATGAAATATTACATTGTGATTTGAACGTTTTCTTGGAATATCTCATGAATAAACA
This sequence comes from Esox lucius, assembly GCF_011004845.1. NCBI lineage: Eukaryota > Metazoa > Chordata > Actinopteri > Esociformes > Esocidae > Esox > Esox lucius. Next base: position 17,779,516 of record NC_047576.1, read on the forward strand.
CATTTGTATATTTTTAAAGTTTCAAATTTCTCAGTCATTAATTAACGAAAAGTATATTTTCATTAAAACACTGCAAAAAATGACAATGGATGATGATAAACCGCAAAGAAACTGCGTTCTAAATTAATGTAGCTAGAGTGTAGCGCACGCGACGACCTGAGCAGGTGTTGACAGAAATACCAACAAATGAAAAGAAAGACAATATATCCCCTATATCATACATAAATATAATCATTTCGTTTTAATAAATTAAGAGTTAACACAATTAATACATTATTAAGAGTCTATGAATAGAAATTTACTGATCTATGAACAAAAGGAGTACAATCCAACTGACACCCCCACGACAGGTAGATGCGTAAAATCATGAACGAAAATAAAGAAAAAGATTAAATAAAAACTAAATTAATTAACTAAGAACCTGATTTATCAAAATGAAAGTTACAGTACACGCAATAACCTACCATAAAATATAGGCTATCCTTACCGAAACAGCATTTACACCATAAAAGAAGTAGGTTAAAAGTGAAAGTAACAGCTATGAAAAAATGTCATACATATTCTAACAAAAAATTACAGATCATAAAATTTTCCGGAGTCAATAAAAATAACAGTAGAAAATGCTATTGAGGTTATTCATAAACTGGATTAGGTGTGGTTTATTAAAATACATAATAATGACAACACTTTAAATAAATACAAGTTGTATACATAAAACACAGCCAAGTGAAATTACCTCATATTGAAGGTACTGTTTCCTCCATTCCGGAGTAATATGGGACGAAAGGTGCTCCGCGAATTTCATTTTGCTGGAGCCGCTACGTCCTCAACCACCGTAATTCCTACTTGGACTGTCCCCTGTTGACTTGACGCGAGTTATGTTATTTCTGTCAACTTGCTGGCTCGCATGCGTCAGCCTGCACTAGCGCACTCTGCCTTGTCCGGTTTATAGTAAGCTTCCACAATAAAACTCCGTCCCATACTAATTGTTTGGGAGGGATGGCAGAACAGAGGCCTTCCTCCCTATAACAGGTGGTTTTATGAAAGTATAACCGTCCCGGTGCAGAAAGTCAGTGACTTCCTCCCTTCGATCACAGTTAAGGTCTGGGGACACAGTAGTCCGCCATCGTATTCGGCCAACAACGTAGCTGCGTCACTGCGCAATGACAGCAGGCACGGCGTATCTAAAGACGCCCTTAGTACAAGGTGTACTTGTTGTAGGAGGTTACACTCGTCTCTGTGAATGTTGGCAGACAGTAAATAATCTGTACTAGCGCCGGTAATAAAAACTTGTTCTCGACGGTGATTTTACTTGTATAATAAGATAGAAATAACTGAGGAGTGATACTATCGTGTAATCGGGGCTGATAACTTTGAAAAAACGGCCTCTGTATATCATCTTTATGGAATAATCCAAATAAAATTAGGGTGTACCGAAAGGACATTTCAATTCCTAGAGATTAAGCATCAACTGACAGAATTTCGTAGAATATGACTCAGAATTCCCAGCAGCTTTATCATAACATTATATGCAGTGTCAAAATATATGGCCTACGGGCAAATCCAGCACACTAGTTGGAACAGTTTGACACGCCAGTGATTCGCTTTTCTTTAAAATTATCAAAACCAAAATGAAACTTTGTAGAATTGATTACAGACCTCCAAACACACATATACTTTGTTTCGTCTGGATTTTAGAAAGTGTCCCAAACGTTCAATGTGACCACACAATCGCCTGTGTTTGATATTTAAATGTATATAGACATGGTCAATCCAGAACTTAGAGCCTACTGAGAGAAAACGAAAGAATAAATCACGTCTCATTCATTTATTTGCATTATTTTTTCCCTATTGATGTATGTTTGTTGTTGTTGTTGTTATTGAACAACAATAGCCTGGCTTCTGACCATATAATCAGGAAACAAAAAACATGATGTTGCTGGCCTGGTTTTCAGACTATCCATTTCTTTCCCTCTTGTTATGGTCATCAGCAACTGGCTATCTGTCCCATAGAGACTAATAAGATTGTTACATCCAGCCACCTCCATACCAAACTGTCAACAGAATTATACTGCACTACAAACTTGTATAATCTCCCTGCGTCTGGATGTACTATACTGTAACAATTAGGGTTAACTGTCTTGCTCAGGGTCAGAACAACATAATTTTTTACCTCAGATACTGGGGGACTAAAACCAAATACCCTTAAACTGTCTTGCACAGGGACAGAATAAAATACCTTTCACCTTGGAGGTTGGGGGACTAGAATCAGACACCTTTCAAACTGTCTTGCTGTGAGACATAATTACATAACTTGACATCACCTTGACATTTGGGGGCGGCCTCCAGGGACCTTTTGGACTCAAATGTCAAATGCCCTAACCACTAGGCCAACTTCCTGCCCCAATGCCTAGAGGCACTAATTAATGTGATTAGTTGACTCAATGGAGAGGATGGTGTTTGCATTTCAAACAGATTGAAGGCTCTGAAAGGACATTTGACCAGGGTTATTTCTTGTCCCTACCCTAAACCCTAACCTTAACACCAACCCTTATCTTAACCTTAGCCCTTACCCTAATCATTTCAATTTAGTGACTTCAGAGTTAGGACATATGCCCTGTTTTCTACAGAGTCAACAAATCACACACATTTTTGTATTCAAGGCATATCATATCATAACTCCCAACTCTGATCAGTTGCAAATACTGTCATCTGCTGGACGACCTTTGCTAATACAACCATTAAACACTTGTAGTATGTTCTGTTAAATTTAACCAGGCAATGATAACGAAAATGCTGTTGGTTAGCCTTTAAGGTCGACGGGTATTAAACATCTCGAGATTGGCACACAATATTTTGTTTATGGACAGAGAAAATTGTGTTACGTATTTGGGAGTCATTATTTTGTTTACTACAATTCAATATGAAAAAAAAGTCAGTTTTGAAGAATTATACAACATGCTTAGACATATTTTCGTTATGTATTTTAGACATAAAAATAAGATGCCCGCTAATAGGACAACCAATGTTGCCTGCAAGAAAACTAATTATAAGGGGATCACATTCAAAGAAAGAGTGAAAATGAGGTCACGTAAAAATTTCATAACATCCCATATAGAACAGCAACTGTTAAGTGCAGCTATAACGCTTTCTGGTATGTTATTGGCCTTCACTGATACCTAAAAAATAAGCCACATGTATTTCTTGGTATAAGACAACGCTTTATTGTAGTGGTTAACCTAATTCGGAACCTTTAGTGTTATACTTAGTTCTACCCGAAGCTTTTAGTACGGTGTACCACAGACGGACCATTCGTGCAAACAATTCCGACTAGTAATACGGAGACAACAACATAGCGATAAAAGACCAAAACACAAGACTCAGATGATTATATAGATGCGCTGACTACAAAAACTAAGAAGAACGTCAGTATAAGTTGACATTCATTTCTTGAACTGTATTCTTTTCGACAATGGCATCTCGGTCTCCTTCGTCTTCTCCTGATTCTGCTACAGGCTCAGGTACCGACCCAGCTCGGCCTGATACAGGAGAGCCTCTCGGCGGAGGATCGGATTCAGACTCGGATCTAGGATTAGGGAAATTCGACTGCAGTGCAGGTGACCCGGGTAATCGATTGGAAGGGGAGGAACTGGAACATGAATTTGAGGCAGCGGCAGACCGCCTCCGAGATCTTGTTCAGACGGCCAGTAGGGAACAATTGTTGTACCTGTACGCTAGGTATAAACAGGTGACTATCAGATAGCAGCACGTCCCATCATTGGTTATTTAGATAGCTAACTGGCTAGCAAGCTAGCTATCAGGTGGCATGATATGAATACTCGGGCTAAATTAATGTGTGTAATGATCTAACTGTTGGTGCCACCAAACGACTCGTTGTGTAAGGGGTTTAAACATTTGGTACACATCACAAATAGGAGTATGTTAATGTTCATGTTACTTGCCATAAACTTTGTGGCGAGGATTCTACTAATTGCTGTCAAACCGATGGTTCACCTGTATTTGTGTTTTACAGGTCAAGGTTGGAAAGTGCAATACAGCAAAGCCTGGGTTTTTCGATTTTGAAGGTCAAAGAAAATGGTATGTTTGTTATTGGTTAATCATTGTGAAGCTTCTAGACAGGTATTGTACAGTTTACCTCTAGATATAATCTCTGTTTTTAAGCCAGGTTATGTACTTTTATGATATTTAGTTACTGGCAAAAATTTGTATGGGGAAACATATGCCCAGGAGTAAGTGATGTGTTGTCCTATATTGAGATTTAAATCAACATTTTATTCTATTTTTTCTAATTGAAACAATGCTTTTCAGAGGGAGAGAAACTGTTTGGTGTTTAGTGCCCATTTAGAACCACAGAGAAGAACAAAAAATATGGTGTTATCCATTAAAGGATACTTTGAAGGAAGGGTTGTTGAGATGTTTGACATTTGTTTCAAAAGCATGAGAAAATAATGAATCTAATCAATATTGGTACATATTCAAATAAAATTTGTCAGGAGTTGGCTCAAAACTGTTCTCCACAAATATCCTTCTCTGGAACTTGACAGGTGAATTATGGAGTCAGATCAATGCACTATGATGACATGTTATTTATTACAAAACATAAAAAGGATTCATAAAATATTTGGTTAAGTGCAATTTCTTACTGAGCGCTACAGCTTCCCCCACCCAAAATAATCAACCTGTCAAAATGGCAGGTTTTGCTAGTAGGTTAGGAGAATGAGCTCAAGATCAACCTGCATACTATAGCAGTACCTGGTGAGTGGAAGTAACCTATCAACATCACTGCTGAACCACAAAATGTACATCTGTTTTCCAGTTGAAAGTGAGGCAGAGTTTGAACGCTTTTCACGCCTCACAACAATGTTAAAATATTTGGGAACATTTCAAATATGGTGTGTTTTGTTGTTCTGGTTTGGTATCTGATTATTATTTTCTTGTGTTTTGCCCCAGGACGGCATGGAAACAACTGGAGGACATGAGTGCAGAACAGGCCATGCAGGAGTATGTATTGTGCGTTACCTCACTAGACCCAGACAGCAGTCGGAAGGTAAAAATCCCTGACCAAACTCATAATAAACTACACTTTCTCTCCAATTTTCATAACACCCTTTCCACATGTGGGCGACTTGGCACTATGGGACTGGATGCTAGTTGACTCAATGGAGCTTTCTTTGGCTGCAACCATTTCTTTTTTGATAGTTTGAAAGTACCCATTATAATGTACCACTTCTGAATAAAAGAATCCTGTGTTCTGAGCATAGGCTCAAACATTGCAGTCTGGATTTGATTTAAAAAAGCAAGACCATAGCAACATGCCAACACATGTCCCCCGGTATAGTCTGTGTAATTTTGTAAATGCCAAAAATCTCTTTGAAAAAGTGCATCATTCTCACAGGTTTAGTCAAAAATGTGCCAATTTTTGAGACTCGTATGTGTTTAGCTATTTTATCCCAAAAAGTCAAGAGTTATACATGTTTCCATCATTTGATGCCAGAAGAGTAGCATGTTAAGTGTTGTTCACTAAATTCAAAATGCTGTCGAATACATGGCCACTTTTATGGGTCCCAGAGACATAATAAGTCCAAAATAAATATCTTAAGTAAGTTTAAAAAGTTGTTTGTTCTCTCCCTCTTAATTTTATATTAAGAATACTCCAATAATTATAACCAGGTTATCAATAAAAAAAATGTGGGGTTTATATCAGTTGGATTAAAATAAAACATAACATCAGTATTTTAAACATATATTCCCATTCGTTTCCCATAAGATATATTTTTTCTAAATCTCTTCAAAATCTTCTGACATTACCATTCCCAAAATCAATGGTCAAGAGATCTGGGTTACAATAACAGAACACAATATGTACCGCAAAGGCCTTCTCAGGATATCATCTGTGAATTAGTTCATATGATACTACTTCCACCTTATTTGAGGGTCACCTCCGGATAATAAATGTTATCCTAATGATCTCTTAAAATGTCACATTTTCTCTTCAATGGGAGATGCATTGAAATGTTTTCCTTTCTTTCTGATGTTTGCAAACTTTAACTAGATGTTAACTACTATTACAGGGATATGGGACTATATATACTTTTGTCAGTTCCGTCTAGCGCTTAGAATGCAGTATGGTACCTTTACCAGCAGAGGGCAGTGACTGATTACATCTTGGCAGATAGACCAAGCTATTGTACAACTTGATCTGAGATTGTTTTAGCCTTGTATGCAGGCATCTCTTAAAGGTACACTCGGCAAAATTATGTAGATGCAGAGAGTAAATGGCCTAGTGGGTACATTTTTACAGTTCTGCTCAAAAGTCTCCATACCATTGGAGAATTGGTAATATATGTACCATTTGTGAAGAAAACATGAGTAAGGAGACTGTGATGGCCACTCCAGAACCTTCACCTTCGTCTGCTGTAACCACTGGAGGGTCAACTTAGTCTTGTGCTTAGGGTAATTGTCATGCTGGAAAGTCCAAGAGCAATCCATGCACAGCTTTCGTGCAGAAGAATGCAAATTGTCTGCCAGTATTTTGGGATAACGTGCTGCATTCATCTTGCCATCAATTTTCAAGATTCTCTGTGCCTTTAGAGCTCACACCCCCCCAAAACATCAGTGAGCCACCTTCATGCTTCACAGTGGGGATGGTATTCTGTTCACTATATGCCTTGTTGACCCCTGTCCAAACATAGAGCTTATGGTTGTGACCATAAAGCTCAATTTGGTCTGTCACTCCAAATTACAGTGTGCCAGAAGCTGTGAAGCATGTCAAGGTGTTGTCGGGCATATTGTAACCAGGCTTTTTAGTGGCATTGGCAGTAAATACTTTTTTCTGACAATTCGACCATGCAGTTATTTTTGTTCAAGTATCGTGGTATTGTTCTCCTTGAAACAAGCACACCGTCTTTTTCCAGAGCGGCCTGTATTTCTTTTGAGGTTACCTGTGGGGTTTTTTTTGGTATCCTGAACAATTCTTCTGGCAGTTTTGGCTGAAATCTTTCTTGGTCTACCTGACCTTGGCTTGGTATCAAGAGATCCTCAAATTTTCCACTTCTTAATAATTGATTGAACTGTACTGACTGGCATTTGCAAGGCTTTGGATATCTTTTTATATCCTTTTCCATCTTTATAAAGTTCCATTACCTTGTTGTGCAGGTCATTAACAGTTCTTTTCTGCTCCCAATGGCTCAGTATCTCGCCTGCTCAGTGTATTCACCTACTTTAATTGCCATTTGCACTTTCACCTTGTGTGTCTGGGATACGAGGCCAAACATTCAAGGGTTTTAAAACTTTTGATTAGGGCCTTTTGGGTGATTTCTGTTATCATTATGATTTTAAAAGGAACCAAACAACTATGTGATAATAAATGGCTTCATATGATCACGATCCTTAAATAAAATAGTAAAAATTTTTTGCTCAAGGCCACAGGGAAATTATTCAAAATTTTTTGACTTTGGGATTCAAACCAGCGACCAAACATTTCTGGAGAAGGTACTGTCAATACACCAGTCGCTCATCTTAAAAAGGCCACGCAATGTTTTATTTCACCATCAAATGAAGATAACGTACTCAGATTTTTTTGATTTTGACCTCAACTCACCGTGAGGAAAGCAGCAACATTAGAGGAACCCCACATACACATTTCTTCTCAGCTGAAAATTCCACACAGGACAGACGCGTCCCATTCCCCAACCTCTGTTCCCAAAGGAGAGATTTAGAGTGATGTTTCGCAGTGTGACATAAAAGCCTGTCACCCATCCTGTTTGAGCTAGTGCCTTCCAACCCCCCCCCCCCACTCCGTCCCCGCCACAATGTGAGTGTCAGCAGGCATCAGCGGCCTTGCGGGCCAGTCTGACACGTCCCTTTCTCTGGCTCTGTGATAGTGGCCAGTACGTGCTGACACGGCCCCTCGATGTGGCACAATGCCAGGGAAAGGCGAATGCACAAATGCCTCTAGGAAAAGAATGTTGATTGTGTTACTGTTAACAAAGAGAAGGGACTCTATTCTTACCGGGGTCCAGACAAACAGATTTCAGGGAAGCTGGATAAAGACGAAGGCAGCAGACAATACTCAGTTCTTGACCTTTCTCCTGTTTGCATTGTTGGAGGCACTAGCTTTACATTATGAAAGGAAGTGCATCAGCGAATATTCTTAGCATGAAAGGAAATTACACTCCCAAAGTGCATGTACCGTGGTTTTTCTTTCTTGCACATGATCCCCTCTGAAATGAAATCAAATTTGTTTATTGTGCGAGTCATTATGGAAGAGAGCAATATAATTTAGACTAGACCTATGGCCTAATATAATTTAGACTAGAGCTATGGCCTAAAAAGCTTCTGTTTCAGTGCTGACTATTCTGGCAAAATCAAGATTACAACATGCATTACCAGGAAAATAACCCCCCAAAAAAAGAAAATCAAAGATATTCTGTTCAGCTGTTAAAAAATACAGACCTTTTACTTGTTGTTTAGTAGTCCATTCTATATGCTTGAGGGCATTGTGATGAGCTGAACCTATTTCTCTCTCTGACTATAGAAACTCGTTCTCCCAGGGGTCTTTTGTTTTCCATTTGTACGGCACAGTGTGTTTTGGGGGAGCATGTGTGTTCAACTAGGCAGGGGAATGCCGAACTGTCTTTAGAGCAGCATAAACAAACTAGTAACTGGTACAGACTTGAGAGGAACATTGTGCCAAATGTGTGACTGCTAGCCACAGGGGTCAAGTGGAGGTACTTTTTTAAGGACTTCTTTTGTTTCTTGTTCCAGGAGAGACGAGAGCGTAGGACAGGATTTGGAGGCCCAGCCGTCAGTTCTCTCTACCAAGAAGAAATGATCAGGTATTGTACAAGTGACAGGCGGACTGACAGGCAGACTGGATCAAGACAAACAGCTCTGAGTGGCAGAAGTTGCTGTACAGACTGTGAGCCAATGTAGGTAGATGAGGAGTCAGTGGTGATTTATGTTAATGATATTCCCTCCCCTTACGGGAACCCTTAGGAGCTTGTTCAAGCCTAAAAACCACCTCGGTTGTAAAAAAAAAAAAAAGGCTCTTTTGGAAATTAAAACGCGGGCTGAATCCAGCAGGTTTGCCCCTAAATGGTCCTCATTAGCATGCATGTGCTGAATAGACATGGCCTGAGAAACGCCTGCCTTTAATTACTTTTCCACCAGCACAGTGAAATGAGATGGAGGTCGGTAGAGCACACTGCCGCACAGCGGTGGAGGCAGCTTCCCCTGGCGACGCCCCTCTAGGTGATAGCCAATGAGGATGCTCCATGGGGACAGGAAGTCATTAACATGTCCCCTTAGTGAGGCCTGCCTCTGGCATGTCCCGCTTCACACTGTTACACTCACTGGTTGGCTGAATATCCAATTTCCACCCACTCAGTACAGGGAGACTCTCTCCATGTTAAATAATCGGCCTCCTCAAGCCGCTGCTTTAACAGAGTTGATTGCATCCGCGCTGCTCATTTTCTGCTTTGCGTCTGGTGTGGGAATGTGTATTGACAAAAGCATATTGATCGGTAATATACCTCGGATACTGAAGTCGGCTGCTTGTGATCGAAAGGATTTGTGTGAGCTACAGTTGTAATCCTTTCGCAGGTTGTGATCAACACCTGGCATATCATAGTTATTTCTGATTGGCACTGCACAGCAAGGGAGTTTGTGCACTGCCACTTATAGCCGGTGTATGTGCGCGTGCGCGTGCGCGTGTGTGTGTGCGTGTGCGCGCCAGATGAGTTCCCTGTAGTGTCTAGGTGACCTCCTATTTCTAAGAATGTGTGATTGATGATGTAGCTGTTGAAGTCATCAGTTTTCTGGCTGTGTTGTGAGATGAGTGTGCTCCTGTGTGGGCCTGCTGAAGGGCTACCCTGTCCACTGATGGATGAGGGGGATATCGGTCAGCCTGCTGGTCTGGGCTCTGGTGGACCAGTGCTGTGTGTGTCTCGAGGTGGAGTGAGACACAGCTGGGGGCATCAGGTCTGTGTGTTGTATGTTGCATTTTACTCAGGCTGGTGCCTTGTTGCTGATGACACCAGCTGCTAGGTAGTAGTGACAATGTGTACCCATACACTGACCAGCCCAACTCTCTCTATCCCCCCCCCCCATCTCTCTTTCTCTTTCCTTCTGTCCTTCTTTCCCTTTCTCTTCATAATTATAACCCCTCTTTCTCGCTCTCTAATGAGAAAAGAACAAAAGCAATCTGAAATGACCAATAATTAAAACAAAGGTTAGTAAGAATTACTAATTCGTAATTATAGTGCTGGATGTGGAGATAAAAAAAACTTCAATGGTATGGCTTATGCTTATGGGGAGGAGGGAGAGTGTATTTGGTTGGGGGTTAGAAAGTGCTGCTCAGATTCCACCGAATTTTAAGGGCCGTGGTCACCATCCTGTCTTCTCTTGAGACCTAGGTCTACCAATGGCAACTTCTATCAACAAGACTGTGTTAGCTTACCAATCTGTATTGGACAATTATTCATAAAAAAAAAACATACTAATGTGATAATAGTAATGTTTTAACAGTGTAACAAATTGTTTTGACACATCAAACGTGATACTACATATCACGTTTATTTATTGGGTGTTTATTTCATTTGTTTTAGTTCCTGTTTGTTGAGAACCTTTCAACCATATATATGTCAATGGGTTCTGTAACTGGTTGGACTACTTCTTTTGCCAGATCCTGACTGGAATGTCAAATTATAGGTTTTGTTTGATGAGGTTGAAAGCTATATCTTCTCTCAGATCATTTATCCAGCCTTGTAATGTTGATGTTGATGTAATGTTGATGATTAGGCTTAGGTAGGTGTAATTTAATGTGTACTCCAGGGCAACAGGGTCAAAAATGTATGTTCTTGGTCCAGGCCGCTGGACTTTTTTTTTTAGTACAAGATTAACTGTCAGGGCCCACACCTGACAGAATCTGTGCAGAAGATCTACTGTAGGTCAGGCATGGGCAACTGGCGGCCCACGGGCTGCGTGTGGCCCCCACCCCCTCATTGTTCGGCCCTCAGATGAATTTAGTAAACAGTAAAAGGATATATACACGAAAAAAATATATATCATGTTTGACCTTAAATTTGTTGGAACTGAAATCTGTGCTGGAAACAAAACATAAAATAGTCTTGAAATCAAATCTTTCACATATTAAACAGAAATTTCAGGGTCTCAGAAAGCTATTGGGATGTCTTTCTGAGAGTGTATCTGAGAGTGTGCTGATGTTTGTGCCATAAAACACGATGATACCTATTACAGAAGTCTCAAAATATTCAAAATATCATAGTGAAAACAGCCAAAAAACCTATAGTGTTCAAAGGGTTAATTACATACAATACATGGACATGTTAATCTGCATTACATATTCTGTGGCCCCCAGCACCATCCAGGTTGCCCATCCCTGATCTAGGAGCTGCTATAGGCCCTCCCTGAATGGGGATGGAAGCTCCAGTTCATCTGTATATTTCAGATTCTACTATGGCAAGGGCCAATGCTGCTGAATGTTCTAGTGTCTGTTCCAATTAATTGATATAAATGTTGAAGAGGATGGGCCTCACTCTATATCCCTGACTCACCCCATGACCCAGAATGAAGTAATCACTGTGTTTATTGTCAATGTTTACTTCAACCATGTTGTTTGTGTACTTCAGTTTTATTGTGTCATAAGTTTCCCCAACGACACTGCTTATCTCTGTACTCTCTCTGTCGATTTTTTTTCATGCTCTTTCTAACACTTGTACTGTGTCTATTTCTCTCTTTTCCGTTCTTTCTTTTTCATTCTCCCCTCTCCCTTGGTGTCTCTATTTATCCTTTCTCAGTATTCCCCTTTCTTAAGGCACCTCACTCTCGGTCTCTCTAACCTTTCTCTCTTCATCCTCTCTCTTCAGTCTCCTCTCTATCCCTCTTCTTTCACTCTCTTTCTGGTAGTCAGCTGTAGTTAACCAGGCAGTGGGGATGACAGAGTAGCCTGTGACCTTCCCAGCATGCCTTGCGGCGGGCGCTGCTGATGTCATGTCGTTTATCAGGGCACCATTAATCGTGCAAGCTCTGTCAGACGACCGGCCGGCCGCGTGGCCAAATCCTCGCCGGCCAGCGCAGCCTGACTGATGAGCTCCGACCATTGATTAGTTGCCACGGGAGACGGATGGTGCCCACGTGGCAGGGACACTCGGGGTCAGCGCGGCGTTTACAGGAGGAAGGGGAGGGGCCGCCTCTCCAACTTATGAATAAACATGATCATCACAAGCATGTAAATTACTGTGTCTTTGGATGTAACCTTATTTTGTCCAACCGGAAAGAGACATTAAATCAATGGGCGGTACAGAGGCGCAGTGAAACCATCTGAGACAAAGGGAGAACAGGCATCTAGCACGCTGTAATACATTGCGCCCCCCTAGACTAGCCACTCCAACTATTTAAATGTCTTTCCTGCACGTTCAGAAGCGATGCTCTGAAATCCCTTCAAAACTACAACATCTAGAAACATAACATTGCTACCCAACATTCAACTAATCTTTCCATTCCATTTTTTCGTTTAGGTTCGTCCCCGCTAACCCTGGTAACCCATAGTGATTAACCCTTCGTTTCCCACCCCAAGCTGCCAGTCGGCCCAATATTTCACAGGTGCCGGGCCCAGGACCAGATACCTCTCTCTGCCAGATAATGGAGCACTAAATGCAATTAATCAGAAATGACCTGCATGTGTAAGAATGGAAGTCTAAATGAGATTTAGCCCTCTCCCCTCCCCGTGCATCCCATTTTCCCTACTCTTCCCCAACAGCCGTGCCCGGCGTGGTCCTAATGCCCTGAGGTGATTGTGTGTGTCGGGGGGGGGGGGGGGGGTATAATTAGAGCAAATGTGGCGTACCATACAGCAGCTTTCCTCCATGGATGGCCCACCCAGGATGAGCTGGTGGAAATGCTATGTTTACTGCACCCGTGTGTGTGTGTGTGTGTGTGTGTGTACTCCGATCACACACAAGTCTGTTCCAGTCATGTCATAGTGGGCCGAGAGACAGCCTGATGACCATTCACCTGGCACCAGTCCATTAGTTGGCACCTGTACACATAAAGACTTGACAATGACAGAGAAATAAGTGGTATTTCACTATGATTCATCATTTACTCATCAAAATGTTTTAGTTGTTAAATGCTTTCGCCCGGGATGTAGAATTCTATTTAGAACACATCTTGCCTCGGCGGAAACCAGACCGTTCCTACACTTGGCTCACTCACAAAGTTATCTGACGATTCTGTCTTCCTGTCTCCTTGCAGGGAAGAAGACCGGAACATCTTCGACTACTGCCGAGAAAACAACATAGAACACATCACCACAGCGCTTAACTCCCAGAAAGTGGATGTCAATGTGAAAGACCAAGAAGTAAGTGACACCTAGTCCTCAAAAGAAAAGACCAATCTTGTTAACACAATCCATGTTATTAGTTGCAACTGTGAAAACGGCTCACTTGCAATATGGTACAGCATTTTCCTCATAGCTCCATTGACTTTGGCCTCAAATTGACTGTTAGTCCATGGGAACCCCTGGCGCCCATATATCTCAGATCTGTGGGGAGCTTAAGGCATTAAGATCATTAGATGTTTTTTTTTCTCTTTGACCCTGAATCTATTCATCTGGTCTTTATTCATTAATCACAGAGGGCAAATGGTTTAGTCCCTCTTTCATCACAGCAATTCTTCAAATGAGGAACCAGTTGGGGCGTCAGCCGCCCGACCAGCTGGCGGCGATGGTCTTTGTGTGGCCCATGCATTGTTTACCAGTGGACTGCATGTCTCCCATCTAACCAGCAGAGGTCCCTGGTGAAGTTCAGTCCACAGCTCCTGAGAAAGACGAGAGTAGAGAGGGAGAGAGAGAGAATATAATAATATGTCCTATCGTATTCTCTCTTGGCTGATGTTTCTTGAGTTCTCTATGTGGTGAGTGTGGGTAAGTGACTTCATTGAGGTAAATCTCACTGGGTAAAAGTGTTCGTCTGATTTGGTTAACTTAAACAAAGGCCAACCTTGTACATGTTGCCTACATTCTGGAGTCAAGGATAGTTCCTTGTAGCTCAGTTGGTAGAGCATGGCGCATGCGATGACAGGTTGTGGGTTTGATTCCCACAGGGGACCAAGTTCAAAATGAATGCACTCACTACTAAGTTGCTCTAAAAGAACATTTAAAAAATATAAATATTTTAACTTTAGTGGTGACAGTTTTGTCGTTGAAGTATGGACTATAATTTTGCTAGTTATATTAGGCCTATTCATGTTTTTGTCTGCCAAGGAGATTGTGCTTCTCCATTTGCAGTAGTGAATAACACAGTTAACTGGAATGTGTCTGCAATTGTTAGTCCCACTTTTTTCATCCAGGGTCATTTCTAGAGTCTTTCCAAATGGTTTCCTCTTATACCCGAAGCCTCCAGTATTAGTGAGTCAATAGACTCTTCTTTACCAGAATGTACTGCATTTTGATGTTTTCGGCAGTGGGGGATATTGGCACTTTAATTCGGGGTGATATGAGCCGGGGGGGGTCGCCTCTGACCCCTTGGGTGGCTGGTCCCCTGACTCTCCTGCCGAGGCCAAAGACATTAGCTCTGATGTACAGCAAAGGCGCTGGGTGAATGGGGAAATAATCCTAATGACGGGGAGAATAGATCAGGGCGTTCCGCCACCTGCCTTGTCCGTACTGCGTCTTTACGACTCACTGAGGCCTTCTCATTACTGTTGAGGGAACAGGGGGCTGGGGGCCATGCTGCAGGTATTCATCACTCACAGGATCACATGCAGAGTTGTGGCCCTTAGAAGCAGGGCAAACGTTGGTTTATAGTTCAGCACCTTATCAAAACGATTTTGTGAAAAAGCGAGCTAGAGAAAGACTAAGTAAATACGTTGGACTATAGTGCAATGTCAGATTTTGTCCATAAACCGCTGGCTACCGTTGTGTCCAATATGTTCGCCAACCAGCTGCATGGGGCAATGTTGGGCAATGGGCAGGTATCACCTGACAAAATGCGTCACGTTACTTTTCTGATGTGTTCATGGTTAGATTCGATCATTTAAAACATTAAATGTTATGGGCGAAGTCTACTGATTGTGGTCATATACGTTATTATCTTCAATTTGTCTCCGTTTATTGACTTTGAGAGGAAATCTTTACAAGTCAGTCAATTTAAAATCACACCGGGATTTATTACAACTAGCAAAGATTGGGAACCCTTTTTAAAGAATTTACTTCATGATTCAAGCTTTGCAATTAGTATGTAAATGTGTAAATAAAGATTTCTAGCTATAATGCCACTGCAGGTTTAAATTTTCCAAGATGGCCACCAACCAACCCCATCAGTTTTAATCAGAAAGGCCAAATCAATAAGTTGGGATGAGTTGATTGGAGGATATGTCTCCAGCACCTCTTGTGGAGTTTTTCTGACCACACAAGGAGATGCCAATTGGATTGTACAAAATTGGGAGAGGAGAAAGGAGAGAATGAAATATATACTTACAGTGCATTCTGAAAATATTAAAACCCCTTCAGGTTTACCATGTTATAATAGATTGAAAACCTTTCTTGTCATCAAACTACACACAATACCCCACGTCAAAGCGAAAACATGGTTTTTGAAATGCATGCCAATTAAAAAAAAATTATAGGCTATAATATCTCATGTACATAAGTATTCAGACCTTCTGATATGACACTCCAAATTGAGCTCAACTGCTTCCTGTGTCCTTTGATCATCCTTGAGATGTCTCTAGAACTTTATTGGATTCCACCTGTGGCAAATTCAATTGATTAGACATGATTTAGAAAGGCACAGAGACATGTCTATATAAGGTTGCACACTTTACATTGCATATCAGAGCAAAAACAAAGCCATGAAATCCAAGGAACTCTCCGAACACCTCAGAGATTTTTTGTGCATAGATCTGAGGAAGGTTATAAAACAAAAGCTAAAACATTGTAGATTTCCAGGGCCACAGTGAGCTCCATTATTGCGAAATGGCCGGGTAAGAAGGGCCTTGGTCAAGGAGGTGACCAAGAACCCAATGGCGACTTCAACAGACTTTCAGAGATAGCAGAACCTGTCAGAAGGACAACAATCTCTGCAGCACTCCATCAGTCAGGCATTTATGGTAGAGTGGCTAGATGGAAGCCACTCCTGAATGAAAATCATATGTCATGCCACCTGAAGGACTCTGAGAGCATAAAGAAAAATATTATCTTATCAGATGATATCAAAAGGAAAAAGTTTGGGACAGTAGTGAATCTTCCCAGGTCTGTCCATCCTGCCAACATTTCTCCACGAGCAAGGCGTAAAGTCATCCAGGAAGTCACAAAGAACCCTAGAACAACATCCAGGGATCTGCAGGTCTCTTGTCTTGCCTAAAGTTTGTGTTCATAACTACTGTCAGATAGACGCTGGACAAAAAAGGAATTGATGACAGGAAAGAAATGTGGAAACCACTACCAGTGGATATGGGTCCTGCATCAAAACAATGACCCAAAACCCTCTCGCAAATCTGCTGTAGAATAGTTGAAGAACAACAAATGTAATATTGTTGTGGCAGAAGCAAATACTTCATTGCGTTTGGAGCAGTCTTTGATGCTAAAGGTGGAGTAACCAGTTTTTGAGTCTGGAGAGAGGATTACTTCTTAACCTGAGGGCATTGGGTGTTGCATTACTTTCTTTAATAAATACATTTAAATATTCAGTGCCAGAAATATGCAAAATATCTTCAAAGACAGCAAATACTTTTTCATGGCTCTGTATGTTACAGAGTTTCAATACTGTCTTCAGTCAGTCTTTAATAGCAGGTTCCTTGATTCTGTGGCATATCGTGACTGAGATTATTTGATTATAAGACATTGTGTTATTATCGCCTATTTTCTGATCTGTAGTTGTATTGTGTATGAGTGCCTTTCCTAGCAGGCTTCCACCTCCACACAGGTCCTGACATGCCACTGACAGTGAGTCCTTCCACCACCACTCACCACAAACCCCATGTTCACCAACAATGGAGGGCTGGATTTCATGTTGTAATACCGCCCAAGGAACTCCTCTTTTCCCTTTCTCTTTTGGGTCTAGGACAAAGTCCTCCGCCCTCTCCCCCTCTTCAATTAGAGACAATTGAGCTGACAGGTTCCCTCCCACTAAGACTAAGGAGCAGGCAGTGGCCCTTGTAGACTCATCTGTTGTGTGTTGCCGTGGGTGCGAGTAAAAGCGCCTGTCACGGCTCCTCAAATGCCTAATCCCCCACAACACTCTGACACGGGGGGTAGCTTAGCGCTTTAGAACATAGCAATTCGGGCCATCTCTAACCTATTCCCGAAAGTGCCTCAAGGGCTATTTCCTGATGGATGATTTCCAGTAGCGTTTTCTGCTTTTGTTACCTCAGACAAACTGGAGTGCTTTTTCCACTTTTTTTGTTCTTTCATGAAATTATTATTTGTAGTATTTCTTGTGCATGAACTTGTTCTTTTCTCCACAAGGCATCCCAATTGTGGACTTTAAAATGTATTGTGCTGGAATGAAGAAGAAAAAAAGAATTAAACAGCATTCAATATAACTGGAATCAAGTATAAAGGGGTTGTCCACCTGAAGCCACAAATTTCAGCTGTATACATTGTTATATCATGCAAATGTACACCGTCCCCCTTTACTGCCAAAACAGCCTCGATCTGTCGAGGCATGGACTCTACTAGACCTATGAAGGTGTGGTGTGGGATCTGGCACCAAGACGTTAGCAGCAGATCCTTTAAGTCCTGTAAGTTGCAAGGTGGGGCCTCCATGGATCGGACGTGTTTGTCCAGCACATCCCACAGATGCTCGATTGGATTGAAATCTGGGCAATTTGGAGGCCAAGTCAACGCCTTGAACTCTGTTGTGTTCCTCAAATAATTCCTGAACCATTTTTGCTTTGTGGCAGGGCACATTATCCTGCTGAAAGAGGCCAATGCCATCCGGCTTGCCTCCTTCCCATAGTGCATCCTGGTGCCATGTGTTTTCCAGGTAAACGACGTACATGCACACGGCCATCCATGTGATGGGAAGGAAAAACGTGATTTATCAGACCAGGCCACCTTCTTTCATGACTCTGGGGTCCAGTTCTGATGCTCATTCTGATGCTCACTATTGCAGGAACTTTAGGCTGTGGACAGGGGTCAGCATGGGCACCCTGACTGGTCTGTGGCTATGAAGCCCCATACACAACAAACTCAGATGCTCTGTGTGTTCTTACACCTTTCTATCTGTAACAGCATTAACATTTTCAGCAATTTGAACTTGTCTGTTGGATCAGACCACACGGGCCAGCCTTCGCTCCCTACATGCACCGCTTTTGCTTCTTTGGACCACTTTTGATAGGTACTGACCACTACAGTCTGGGAACACCCCACAAGGCTGCAGTTTTGGAGATGCTCTGACCCAGTCGTCTAGCCATCACAATTTGGCCCTTGTCAAAGTCGCTCAGATCCTTACGCTTGACCACTTTTCCTGCTTCTAACACATCAACTTTGAGGACCGAATGTTCACTTGCTGCCTAATATATCCACCCCCTGACAGGTGCCATGATAACGGGATTTTCAGTGTTATTCACTTCACCTCTCAGTGATCATAAAGTTATGGCTGGTTGGTATATGATAACTATACAGAATGTTCTGTAATAGTTCTGTATTTATAAGTTGGCAAGTAACATTACATTTGTTGAATATCTGTGGATACTCAAGTTGACTACAAAACCCACAACGCTATGCTCTTTCTGCACAGGTTGGCTGGCAAGGTAAAAAAAAAAATCTTTACTCTTCATGCCCATAATCTCACATTAGCTAGAAAACAGATACAGCATGTGAAGTTATGAAGTTGTAAATTATTTTAAAACAAATTCCACCGTCAATCAAAGATTAAAATTGTGCCATTGGTTTCTAGCGCAAACTGTTGTTCATCAGGTGGCTGCAGGTTCGCAAGGTTCAGTACAAATTTGTATACATTTTGAGTGTAAGATCAAGTTGGCAAACAACATAAAACTTTTTTTAATGGCCTTTTTTGTTCATCTTTACCCAGGAGTCCGATAATTCTGGAGCGCAATAACATAGAGAAAGCACTACAGATGTTTTAGGCACCAGCCTCTCTCTTATATATATTAATTTCAACATACTGCCATGAGTGATTAATATAATTTAAGCAATAGAATAGGACTTAGGGAGTTTGCTTTATCTAATTGGTCAAACTGATGAATGAGCTCTGTTTGGTGGTTGTATTCCAATGAGGGGATAGTAGAAGGGGAGAGGGGGAGGCGGGGTCTGAACTAGGGGGTTTCTCTCGTTTTGTCTACGGCATCCCATCGATCAACCCTAGGGATTCTGCCGGCCCTTTGCAATTTGTCCCTGATCTCCTGGACCAGACCCCCCCCCCCCCACCCCCCCCCCCCCCCCATACACTCACACTCACACAGACTTTCCTGCTGGCGGGGAGGCCTAGCAGAGCTCATCCTGTCAGCTCCTCATTATATAGTTGCAATCTGAAGGCTCTGAGTTATAAATTGTAGTGCATAATTTATTTTTTCTTAAGCGGAGAAATCTATTGTGAAGTTAACTTTGTGCAGCCGCTTTACAACCGAAGGGGATAGATTACTCTATTAGAGGTGAGGAGCGGTTGGGCCTGGCATCCATCTCACTGAATGCTCCAGCACGCCGCATTTCCATATCGGTGTGGTCAGACGGCCTGGCACACACGCTGTCACAATCCATGCCAGCTGCACTCCATTCACCGGACCGGCCGACCTTACTAAGTACCTACCGGTAGCGCGTTGGTTTTTTTATTTTCTCTTGAAAAAACGAATCATCGATCAAGAGGTATGATTTACAATAGGCGTGCAAACAAGGGCTGACGGTTTAATTTTTGGATTTGATGGTGTAATCCGTTGGTGCATGAATAAAAAAGCAAATCTGTTTTTGTTTCAGGGCCGGAATTTGCTGCACTGGGCCTGCGATCGAGGACACAAGGACCTGGTCTCTGTATTACTACAGAACCATGCTGACATCAACAGCCAGGTGACGTACGGACACGCACAGAACACACATACCCACGGTCATCTGGGGTTAAGGGTCAAGTGGCACTCCATACAGAAGTTCACAGGATCAGATGTTCCAGAGGATTAACATTTTCTGAGAGGCTCTGTTGCCTTGAAAAAGGCGCAGTACATCTATTACTATTACTTTTCACTCCCCGGCTGAGCACTACACACGCCTCCTAAACGCACACCTACAGATGCCATCGCTTAACGTAATCCTCCTGTTGTCCCAGGAACTTTTTATGTTTTGGAAGGGTTTTTAAAAGCCTTCCAAAATGTGTCATTTCCACATTAAAATGTCAAACTTAATTTGCCTTGATGAAAATATGATCAACCCCTGCATGAAGCGTCCATTAACGATGATCCACACAACAATTAGCATTTCTCATTGCTGCAGTATCTGTTTCTTGCTCTGTGAAACTGTCTCAAATTTAAATTTGGATTCTGCGGGACAGTCTATTACACAACACAGGCAGTTCTGTGTCCATGATGGCCTAGTTCTTGAGGCTCCCTGTGATCCATAGATCCCCTGAGCAGGTCTGCTTTAATTCACTTTGTGATATCGGCAAATCCTGTGGGGTTTATCCAACACCGTAAGCAGGTAGACTTTGTTTATAGACCTGGCGGTGAGAATGAAAAACCCTGAAGGCCATTCGGGTTTAAAGGCAGGCCGTTTCGGCTTTGTCTTAAGCCGGCTGAGAAATGAATACTGTGGTGCGTACAGTTGGTGTGGTCGGGAGCTTTACTGGCCCTCAGTAAGACAAATCAATTGGAAGTAATCAGGCAAATTGTTTGCATTATACAACCCATATAATCACAACATTTGCAAATGACTTGTCTTTTTGTGGCTGTTTTCTGTGTGTGTGGCTGAAAACCAGTGGTCTGGCTTTGAAATAATTATCCTGGTCTGCTTGTCAGCACCTCGTGGTTTAACAATAAAACGTTACTACTTATATGGAGACGTTTAAATGCTTTGCATTGTTATTACAACCAGAAACTTTACTAAAGCCCGCTGTGATGTTTTTTTATTCATAAATATATAAACAATTATATTTAATGTACCCTGATAGGCAGCCAATGCAACCAAGTTGCTTTTCTCTGATTATTCTCTAGTTCCTAAAAAATCAATAGACATTTTAAAGAAGTCATTGGTCACCACATCTTATTGCGTTTTCAAAAGTTGTTTTTTCTTTCAAGGTTATCAAGGTTTATTTAAAAAATCTAGATTTATAACACCACAGTGTTAGTACTTGGACAGCCTTTGCCCAAAATAAAACAAATGCCACTTGTTGTAACCTTTAATGAGTTTGCTTTTCTACGGGTTAAATGGTCCACTCTTTAGCAACAAACTTCTCTAAATCTTCTGTTTGGGGGTTGCCCTCCACAAACTTCAGTTTTAAGTTCTTCTAGCAGGACAACTGCATGTCCACATAAGCAGCACCCAGGAATGTTTACAGAAGAAACACTGAACTGCTAATGAAGGACTCAAGGTCTGACTTGTTCATCATTTACTCATATGAGGTTCTGGAAACAGCTGTTGGTGAAGGTTACCCCTTAAACATTAAAGAACTTAGAAATGTTCTCTGAAAATGTGGTCAAAAAGGTGCACAATAAGCATTTCTTGGCAAATGTTATCTTGGCCAAAGGTTGCATAGCCAAGTACGTGCCTCAGTGTGTAGAAATGTGCATGTCATTTTTCTGTATTTTCGACACTTAAATTGTAATCTCTGACAAAAACAACGACAAAAAACGTTTGTTTCTGCTGTATTTATAATCCATAACCAGAAAAGAGCTACGGTCTCTATATTTGGCCTCATCTTTATATACACATGTAAATGCAGTTGAACAGTTTTCCTCATCACTCAGTGATCCAGTGCAAGAGGTTACTCCGCTGTCCACCTCAAGGCAATAGCATCCAAACGGCCCACCTACATTCTGCGCTCTTGGGTAGCTAGTCAGTTAACTGTGGGGAAATATTAAGACAACGAGACTTTTGCAGGAATTATTGAGATCAGATTTACGAGATATGGTGTGAGGGTGGCCAAAAGAAAAAATGGCTAGCTAAATCATAGACGAGTCTCTGCCAAATGATTATACAACGTTATCCCCAGAGAACTGAGAATGCATAGGGATGTAAAGCCTGTTACTTGTAATTAGATCCTATTAGATTTCTGTTTTCATTTTTGGCTGCACGGAACTAGACCGGGTGCCCTGTATTCTACACTCAAAAAACAGGCAAACATACAGGGTGGTGAACACGTAGTGGTAGGTGCATTAGTTGGTTAGAAATGCCTGGTTCTGTGGTCTAAGTTGCAGTGCTCTTTTACTGCTGCAACATGGGTTGGAATCTGGCCCACTGCTCTTTCAGCAGAAACACAAGCATTCGCCTTCGCCTTTTATCAAATAAAGCTGTAAAATGTCTGATATAAGATGTATTTATACAGGACACCCCACATACAGTATATTTAAGCATTAAGGCAGCTAATGGTTTGTGGTACAGTATATGGCTGTTATTGGGCACAGTGTGGAGCTCCTGGATACAGCCTTTTGACTTGATCTAAACCCACAAAGTGCCTTACCGATATACTGTCATAAACCGGTATTTTGCTATACCATCTCTTATTCCACGGCTTTCTGCCTGTCAGCATTCATGTTTCAGACCACCCGATTTAGTGTGTATTACAGTATGTAATGTTGTTGGAGGGTCCTTTTGAGGTTCTTCACAATGGAACTGTAGTGGAACCCCTAAAATTTCTTCCAAGAACGGGTAGGTTGCTCATACAGTTCTTTGAGAATCAAGTGTAAGAGGCTCTTTAAAATACCCTTTGCCATTTTTCCTTGCAGAAGTTATTGGGGTTCCCATACAGTTTCAAACTAAAGGATACTCCAGGAATCCTTTTTTAAGAGTGTACTGTATAGTCATATACCACTGGGAGGGTATATGATGAATACAATATTGTTCCATGAATTCAAAGTATCCAACGTATCCAACGTTTTAGCTCATAGCATTCCTTTTGTCAGTTGTGAGATAGGGAGTGGTGTTCGGTTAGTCTGATCAGATATCCCAGTAATCTGCCCTGACCTCTGCCAACTGCCATTAAATTAAGATAAAATTGATTTGTTGATTTTAAAAAACAAAAACAGTGAACATTTTTCAGTGAACATTGTTGGAAATTAATCAACTGATTGTTTTAGCCAACGTCCAAGAGCGGTAACCTGATTTATGGGCTCTTGGATTCTAATCCGGGATCAGAAGAGAACACAATAGGTAGCTCTGTCCATGAATACCCAGATCAACTGTATACCACCTGTCAACAGCAGAATGGAATGCCAAACTGTCCATATCACTGCTTCTCTGCTGCTCTTTAACAAATGAACCCCCCTGAAACTGGTCCGAGTGGCAGAACAGGAGCTTTGCTTAGGTAGGGCCTGTGTTTCTCAAAAGCATTGCTTAGTTATTTAACTTAAGCTGATGTTTAGTGAAATGTAATGAAAACATTCTAGAAATGTGAGATTGAAAAAAAAATATGATTGTTTAAAATTGTTATTATTCAGTTCTTAGATGGCACACTTCCTCAAATCAGATTGAAGGGTATTGGCCTTGTATAACGTTTTGCAGATTCTATGGCAGGTGAGGAAGGAATTGTACTTTCGTGTACTATTTAGACTGCTATATCTAAAGAATTCCACAATTCAGTTAGGTGCGCGTTTGTCAGTTAGGCAGGCGTTGTTGTTTAGTCAAATGGCTCCTCCGTAATACTGCGACCATGACCTTTGCACAGACTAGAGCACCAGTCTCACCTGCAGCTCCCACATGGCTGTGACCTGCCCAAGCCCTCCACCGCCCTGAGGTCACAACCTGCACCCTGGCTACAGACCCCTCCCAGTCCTGCCCTCCACACTGTGTGTGTCCTCTTCTTCATTGTGGTGCATCCAGAACCATTAATCTACAATTACACCTACTGCTAAGTGCACAGCCAACCATAACTTGAAGTAACTTGGGCCCTGAGAGCCCTTTTCCTTTTCATCGACAAAGGCTGTGGATATCCTGGGCTCTCAGTTAGGGGATTTGTGTCAAACAAACAACTGCATTCAGGCCAGCCGGTCGGGGAAATAGGCTGTGGATAGTATTTGCAGGTAGCAACCGCAAAAAAACCAACCATTTAGGATTTAGGATTGGCTGATTAAAGAGTAGAAAAATATGTAAACAATGCAGGAGGTTTGGGAATTGGGCGGATTTAATCTCCTGAGAAAGGGCAAGGGGCGGGTAGGGCCACCGAAGACAATCACAGAAAGAAATGATGGGAGAGTGGGAGAAAAAGAGAGGCAGAGGGGTGGGTGGGGGTAGAAGACCTCAGTGTGGCGAAGTGGACAGAACTCCAATTGATATTGACAGGTTGTGAATTCTGTTTGTGTGTCGTGGGCCCAGCTGGGTGAAGTAATCTCCAAAACGGACTCCCCTCCTGTCTGGTCCTCTGCCCATGCCTTGTGAAAGTGTCCCTGGCTTGCTGGCTGGCTGAGCTCGGGGGTCTGTAGGAGTGTGTGGCTCTTTACTTTGTATTAAAACAACATGATCCATGAGGCGCAGAGGGTGACTCCCAGCACCGCTAATTCTAATTAATCCACTCCCGGCCTCGGCCGCGCCTGGCTAAAGCGCTCGCAGTCTATCAGATTGAAATTCATAACTTAATTGAGGTCAAAGCCTCGAGCCGAGAGAACAAAAGTCTCTGGCTGGGACCAGGTAGATCAATAGCAATAAATATCTGTCTAGGCTACAACTAGTTCATGGCCACGCATCATGCAGGACAGACTGTGGCAACAGGAGGCAGAGGGGCAGGACCAGGGAAGGGCAGACATGTTGGATTTCTATCACCAAGAGAGGGATATTATTCCTCTCTGCCCTTTGATTGGAAAAGAGTTGAGAAGACGTCTTTCACATTATTGTGCTTGCTGGGTGTTTGCTGCTACTTCCTGGGAGGCGCTGAGGGACTAGTTTAGGTAGACCGCTTGACAAACCGCTCACTTGGATGGGCTATTGACTGGCGAGTGACGGGTCAGCGTGCTTGGCGGTTTCTAGGGCCGTGCGCGCGTTTGATTTGTGACGCCATAAGTCTTTTTGTTCTCAACGACCTCTTAGAATATAAACACATTGATTTGATATTGATGTGAGGAGAAATGAAATCTTTGCTAAGTGCTTAAGTGCCCCCTGGCCCGAATTTTTACTGTCAATGTAGCGCATAGTTTCCGTGGCAGTTTGTTTGGGTGAAGATGTAATGCATAAAACTAGCTGTTATGTGTCCAAATTGTAGTTAAGATAAAAACATGTATATTCATGGCTTCGACCTCTATCACTTCATTGCGTCATTGCCATGGTCAGTAACATTCTAATCACTGTTTCATCTAAATTACATTATAGGGGCTCGGAAATATAGCAACATTGCTGAAGCAGGCTAATATTTAGTAGAATATAAGGTTGCCATAATAATTTAATCAACTGCTCACAGATGTCAATGTTGTCATTATGGGCTTTTCTGGGTGTATCTTTCGACTGTAGGCTAGTGATGTCAGTGGTCTGTTTCCAGTGTTGAGTTAACCAAGCGCAGTGTAAGACTACGAACAGGGATTATGTCTTGAACAGGAGCCTCTGGCAGTGGCTTAAGCCCCCCCTGTACGACGACGATATCGGCATCCTTCAGGTGTCTTACAATCAACAACAGGATGTCAGGGATGTTTCTTTTACTCTTGGCTTGTCGATTGCTTGCGGCACCCCCTAGTTAGTGGCAATGCATTGCTGCTGTTCCTTGGTTAGGCTGGGCTCCGATCCATTTCAGTTCCAGTCAATTCAAAGTTAACCCAAACTCTCATATAAACTCGCTTAATGGGATTCGTGTGTTTCGGTTTACTTGTTGAATTGACTGGAATTTAAATGAAACTGACCCCAACCCTGGATTATTTTGTATACCTTTACTGTGAATAGAAATGTAGGAAAGCTTTGTACACAGTTTACAGCAAGACGAAAGAGCTCACACGTCAGGTCATGTTTCTGATTGGCACAAACACCGGAGCTGTTTTATAAAAGCAATGTCGGCAAGTGTACTGAACATTCTCATCTTTGTCCTCCACCTAAGTGTCTCCGGCCTTGGTTATTAAACTAGTGAACGGTATTGCGCACATACGTGCGCGCTAGGACACCAGCGGCTGATTGAAATTCCACGGCAGGACCATTATTACACGTTGGTGTCCCCTCCCCCTTCCTAGCACGCCCTCGCATAACAAATGGCTCAGTCATCGGAGTCATAACAAATATCGAAGGAAATTCGTCATAACGGTGTGTGCGTGAGGGAAGAGTTGGTGGGGGTGGGGGTGCACCTGCTGCAGGAGAATGGCATTGTTCCCGCGTGGGCTGGAATAAATCTCCTCGGCATGGCACAGCCACGGCGTCCGGGTCACACACCCACGGCTCAGTGCACACATTACTACAGATACTCAGGAAAGCCAGGACTGCTTCCTCTCTTTTAATAGGGCCATTTACAAACCGTAATTAATCGCTGCAGCTTTTCCAATCTGCACCGGGGGCTCCTGCCACGCTCACTCACTTTTGGGTGGATGTGTTTTCTTTACAGCGGCCAAATGTTATCGCTCTGTTTTGAGGATGCCCATGAGTGTGGTTTAAAATATGTGCGTGATTTAAAATATGTACTATTTTATTTGACACCGACATTAGCGAGACTTCTAGAAACCGCTGGTTAAGTCACACACATTTGACATATATACCTGCTAGCAGGGGTCATGTTTCGATGAAAATAAAACAGGCGCACAATCATTTGTTTAAGTCCCTGTAGGATATAGACAGATATAGATATATTTTGAGAATCAATGTGTGAAGACATTGCCACTTGACTCAGATTCCTTTTTATGGTAGAAAAGAGACGTCCTGTTTTGCTTGGAGTTTCTAGCTATCCTTATTGGGCTTCTAACAATTTGTACACTCAACCATTTTATCTCTTTTAACCGTCCACATAAATTGCATTGAGCTTTAAAGCTGTCCTCAACTGCTTACTGATGGAAAGAGAAAACAAAGTGACCGTTTTTTTCCCCCCCCTCGACGGTACAGTTAGTACTCACGGTCACTTTATGGGTCTCTCACAAATGCCTGCTCCCTGGCCATTGATTTTCATATTACACTCTTTTATGTATTTATTTCTTTTATATATTTCTTTTTAAACATCATCGATGATCCCCTCGACTCGGAGCTCACCAATGTTAATTCCCTGCCACTCTACCCTGTGCTAGATTGCTTAATGGATTCTAAGGTGTCCCTTGGGAGCCAGTGATGGAGGGCTGAGGAGGAGGGGAAGAAACGAGAGGCGAGATAGAAAGATGGAGAAGACATACAATACAGAGATTTAAAGTATACACAGGCAACAATGGAAGAATTACAGGAAGAGACATGATATTGGCCTTGACAACATACCATTTGGCTACATTTGCTCTATCTCTGCACAAATCTCAAGTGTGTTTGCCTTTTTCCTCCATCTTTTTTTAATAAATAAGGGATCATTTTGTTTTCAGCACGTTTACTAATGACAGCATGTTTTCCTCATGGCTCTCATGTCCCTCTGTATTAAACATACAGTGGATATCTAAAGTCTACACACTCTTATTGTAAATGCATCCTTATTCAGGTCTTGTCAGACCTTTTTTTACCTCTAATAAGCTCTTGGACTTAACAATATTTTAGTCTAAAACAAAGGGATTATTTCTCTTAAAAGTGTTTGTTGCATAAGTGCACAGCCTTCAACTAATACCTGTGTGAAGCACCTTTGGCTTGGATAACAGAATTAAGTCTGTTTGGATTAAGTCTATCAACCTAGGACACTTGGAATCCCACTTTTAGCAAGGTGATTTCCTGTGCACAACCCTCTCTAGGTCTTTATTTCTATTTTTATATATATATATATATAAATGATTGAGGTCTGTGCTCTGACTGGGCCATTCCAGGGCATTGATTTTCTTTTCACAAGCCATTCCTTGGTTGACCTTGCTGTGTGCCTGGGATCATTGTCGTTTTGAAAGGTGAAGTTCTTCTTAAACTTAAGCTTTCTGGCAGAGGATGGCAAGTTTGCGCTTGAGTAGATTGATATTTTGAACTATTCATTGTTCCCTCAACCCTGACCAGAGCCTGCTGAAGATGAAGCAGCCTTAAAGCATGATGCTTCCGCCACCGTGTTTGACAGTAGGTACTGTGTACTTTGAGTGATGAGCAGTTTGTTGACAAATCTTTTGAAATTAAGGCCAAAAGTTCTACCTTGGTCTCATCAGACAGTTTTACATATTCCCACATAATTTGGAGAGATCAATGTGTCTTCTTGCTTAATATCTTTTTTGTGGGAGTTCTAGTTTCTGACAGAAATTCCAGCAGCTCCTTTAAGGTTGTTGTTGGCCTCTTGGTAACTTCCCTGATGAGTTTTCTCCTTGTCATGTCATCAGTTTTGGAGGGACATTGTGATCTTTGCAGTGTCGTGGTGGTGCCATCTTGCCTCCACTTCTTAAGATTTTCACAATGTTCCGTGATATAGGGATTGCCTTTGAAATGCTTTCATATCCTCCTGATCTGGAACATTCAATAATAATGTCCTGTAGATATTTTGTTAGCTCTTCATAGACAATGTTTGTCACTGCAACCAAGAACACTTCAAGGAAATCCTCTGAGAGCAGCTAATTTTATTTTGGGCTAATCAGAATCACTTTAGTTGGTATCAGGTGACAGTAAACTATCTTCCCACATGATTTGGAATAGGGTTCAAATCTGAACATGGTTACACACCCCATATTAAAGGGTGTACACGCTTGTCAAATTATCAATTGCCATTTAATTAAACAGTGTTGAATCACAATGCATATCGTATTGGCACTTAAGCATCATGACTATACAATAGCGTGAGGTTCCTGGGCCTTTCTACCCTATAAACAATAAATATTTGTATGCACGTTTGGCTGTGCGATCTGGCTATGTTCACACTATAGTAGAAGTCCACATAATCTCTGTTTTGAACCCTCAGTCTAAATTCCCAAACACAAACAGATTTTGCTATCAGAAGCCCAGTAGTTCCCAGCAGGTATTGTTGGGACAGGCGGATCCATTTCCAAACTGTTTCAGTTGATTAGAGAGTTGAAAAGTGCCAGACCTCTTAGCAACCAACACAAATGTCTCGTTTTAACAGCGTTTGTTAAAGTGGCCATTTGTTTCAGGCTCCTGAGCTCATTGGCTTTGCATCTCCAAGAATTGAATAAAAGACTGCAATGTGCTTTAGGAAGCCTGTGAGATGATTTATTGGGGCATGGCCTGGGGTAACCTGCCATGGAGCCAGGAAAGGGGGGTTTGCATGACCTGCCAGGGAGCCCTGGAGTGGGGGCTGGAGAGACCTGTCGTGGAGCCCTGGAGTGGGGGCTGGAGAGACCTGTCGTGGAGCCCTGGAGTGGGGGCTGGAGAGACCTGTCGTGGAGCCCTGGAGTGGGGGCTGGAGAGACCTGTCGTGGAGCCCTGGAGTGGGGGCTGGAGAGACCTGTCGTGGAGCCCTGGAGTGGGGGCTGGAGAGACCTGTCGTGGGGCCTGGTGGGTGGTGGGCCTGGTGTGACCTGCCGTAGAGTCAGGAGGGGGTGGCCCGGGTACCTCAAGGACACTTTGGGGAAGCGCTAATTTGCACCAGCATGGTAGCGCTCACACGCTGAATGGCAAGGTTAACACTCACAGCACAAGAGGTTGCCCTGATTCAATTAAGGGGTGGCCCTGTCTCCTGATCCTTTTAACACTGGATTCCCAGCTCCCTTGTAGGTTTGCACGGAGTCACAGAGGACGCGTACGCGCACACACACACACTCTACGTTAGGGATAAAACCTTACCAAATATGTCCAGTTTAAGCTCTCTGTAAGGTACGGAGAGGACTGGCAGTGCACAGCGCCCCTCCCTTGCAGTATCGGGCAGTGCAGCGTGTTATCCGGCATCGTCCCGTTCTCCTCTTGTATTTCCGCGCGTCTGATTAATGGCAACTGCTCATCATAAGGCTATCTGCATATGAATGGCGGAGGGTTTCTATCGATTCTGCCTTCACGAGTCCCGCCGCAGCCCCTCGAGACGCCGCAGACCCCCCCCCTCCCCCCACCAATGCCATTGTCATTATAAAAGTCAGCTGCAGCTGCATGCATTGATCATAAATCATAATTGCTTGTCCATTTTTCCCCACTTGTTTAATGTGTCTGTCAGGTACAGTGGAAGGGCAGAGAGGCGGAGGTGGGGACCGAGCCAGGGAGAGGGGTGGCTTCTGTTATTTGGAGAGTGAGATTTAGCTGCAACAGAGAATGGTGTCAGAGGATTTAAATCCCACAATGGCTTTCAGCGCACCTACCATATGCCACGGGCAGTTGCCGGATTGCTGTGGTATGAAAACACGAAAGCTTTTAGTGGCTGACTATGGAGCGAGAGCCCCAACCCAGTCCCCCGGCCTGATGCCTCGTTCACTGGAGCGGATTCTACAGATGGCACTGGATTTGGTGTTTTTTTCTTCCACAGAATCTGTCTGGCTGTAGCGGGACAAAACCGCCTCTCTGAGATGGACTGGAAAGACCTAGGTTTTCCACTTGTCTGTCTTTCTCCACATTACACTTGGTTTTTATGGTTCTATATCTGTGTTTGGTTTCACTCTGTAGCCTCCCTCCTCGCTGGGGAGGGAAATTCCAGCACTCCCCTTCAAGGTTAATCTGATGAGAGAATCCACCAAAAGGTTTTGGCTGCTACGGACAAGTTGATAAACAGAGATGGACTTATTAATAGGCTTGGACATGACCGTTTGAACAAAAAAGGCAGCCAGACAAATTGTTTGGTAGGAGTGTATTTGTTTGTTTCACTCAAACCCATTCAAATAACGTTGCACACCTCTCAATCATTTTTCCTTCAACTTTGCCATCACACACATCTACCATCCATTTTCCTGGCAAACCTATCCAAACTCTTTTGCCCACTACATCATTCGAGCAAAGCCAGTGTTTAGGATTCATTTCTCCTGCTGCTCCATCCTATCTGTTGTACAGGCCCAGGTTTATTGAGCAGTATGCTGACATCAATGGGAGCATTTCTGCGATGCCAGGAAAACTCGGGTGTTGCTATAAAGAAAGTGCTTTGCCATCGATGTTATTCCGTAACGGGACAGAGAGCTACAGGGAACACCGCTACCTTCAGCTAGGAAGTCACCCCCCCATTCGGGCACATGGGAGACAATCCAATTTTCCCTGATTCCATCAAGCCCTTTTTTGGAACATCAGTAAACACTCAGAGGAGGATGGGCCAGGGACTGCCCCTCCCAGCACCCAGGCGCACAGGACCAGCCTGCACACTGCAGCCCATATAAAGAGCCCAGTAAAGACCAGCAGAGCCCCCAACTCCATTAGCAGTCTGACTCACTCGCAGTCCACCAACCTGGAGCTGAAGTCTTGTTCTGGAAGCTGCTGCCACGTGACAGATTATATACAAAACACTATGATGTATGCCTTCAAATAAAACCTCTCTCTTTTGCTTTCATCACTTTCACCACGATGTTCAGACCAGAGACTCCAAAAACAAATTTAGCCACCTAGCTGAATCTGGCACAATGACATGTTGATCACGGGGAGGGGGGGAGCATTTTATATCATGGATGTGAAATGGGGGGGGGGGGGGGGGGGGGGGGGGGGGGCACTGGTTTGTTCATCGTGCGTTGCGTACTGTTCGTCTTAGAGTTCCTGCGTATTTAATCGTAGTTAATTGTGGTCGGTCGATCGTTCTGTGTGAGGAGTGCGTCATGTACAGTATGAGCCAGCTCTTGCGTGCGTGTCTTCCCAGCCTGCCCTGGGAATGTCCCTGCACACACCGTACTGTCCAAGCCGTCCGGGTCTAACACCAGATTAGTGGGAGCAGATTAAACCCTAAACCCCTTACAGTTTAATTATTCCTGTATGTATTTGTGTGGACGCAACCTCTTCCTCCTGCCCTAAACATCTGCCGCTCCCATTGTGTGGGGCGTAAGAACCGCTATAGTGCGAGCCAGAGCGCCAGAGTACGTGACGTACATTTATTATACGGCTATGCGTCGTTCTGTTCGGCCAATTAGTTGTAAAGGCGTTCGTACCATCGTGCGTTTGATATGGATGCTAACTTTGCACATCAAGTTTAACACGCACTCAAGATTTATAGCCGTTTTGCCAGAGTTAACTTAACACTCACGTTGTGTCTAACAAACACTCAACGTTGCCACAAGGGCAGACTATAGGAAAACTGTGTCCCACCCGACTATTTATTGTTGAGGACATTTGCATTAGTATTCTATCCATCTCGGGGGGAATTGAACTCTCTAATGGAATCAGCAGCCCCTGAAGTGGTGCTCCTCAGGGCCAACAATAGGATCTCACTCGGGGATCGTTAGACAGACCCTTTAGCCATCCGCGGGGAGACCACGTGCTTTGGGATGGTTCAACATTGTTGATCTGACACTGGCTTGGTTCCACTAATGGCTGTGTTCACTGCTTAATAGCCAGGACCAATGGCTAATAAATAGAGTACGGAAATTAAAACTGAAACACTTGGCTGAGTTTATGCAGACAGCCATATTCTGACATTTTGACCAATCCCGGACGTCCTCTGATCAAAAGAAATTGGAAGCTGATCTTATCGGTCAAAGGACTTTGCGCAATGAAGAGTTTGCTTCAACTTTGCAGTTGGTGGCATTGGTTTGAAAAACATCTTGGAAGTGGAAAAATATTCTCAGTGACTGTTTGCTCTGTTGAATTGAACAATTGATCTGATTGGGATTATACCTTTTAATTGTTCATCTTATAAGTCACAGAAAGCTGAATACCTCACGTTTGAGTTCGATACATCTATTTTGATTGCCGGCATTCTGATTGGTCTCATATCATCCTGCCTTTAGATGCTGACAACAATCTCAATGTTTATCATCACGAGTGTGACCAGGCACGTGGGAGTGGTAATTAAGAGATGAATCCCCAGACGTTGATGACACGTGTCATATATATATATATATATGTCAGAATTACACGCACATCACACTCCCCTCCCTCACATCTGCGCGTATGCATTGTCCCCCGGATTTACACTGACGCTGACCCCTGTCTTAAATTACTGTTATCTGCCCCTCTGCTTCGGTCACAGATCAAAGACATCACTTCAATTTATTCGATAGCGGTGGTCGTGCTCGGGGCAGATTGCTTCATTGTACCAAGGCTATTGTGTGATGGCGTCATGCATTTAGCACGCTCTCAACCCCCCGGACAATAACAAGAGATGGCCATGCTTTGCCCGCCCCCCGCCCCCCCAAACCTGACCGTGTCAGGCTCCCTCAAAGCCTGTTGAGCACGGAGGTCTGCCTGGCCCATTGGCCACAGTGGGTTAACCTGTGGCAGGCAGGGATCAGAGAGGCTTCAAGAAGGACCCTAGGGTCCCTACTGGGCTAATTCTATTGGTTTCACTGGCTGAGAGCCTCTCCCAAGTTGAAAAGTTTAATCGTTCACTGTGGTTGAGATCAATATTTAATCTTTTCCCCATAATCCTCATTTATGTTGAAATATTTTTTTTTTATTTAGTCTAGAGCTAATAGTCTTTTTCTCAACTTTGCAACCCACAAGCAGAAACTTTAGAACTGATTGTTTTTTTTGCATTGTTCTATGGGGAAAAAAAAACAGAGCAATAAGGTTATGGTTAACATTGTTACAAGGATTTAATATGCCCTAAAATTATTGGTGTGCAAGTCAGACTTTGTTGAATTGGTTTTCATATGTTTTCTGTCGTCGTTTGAACAGGATGACGAGGGCCAAACAGCACTACACTATGGTAAGGAAACGTCATAAACGGAACTTTTCCAGAGTCGATATTTGACTCACGGTCTCTGGATGAATACGTGTGTTTAGTTACACTGTGTATTGCATGTACAGTGGCAGTCAAGGGTTTAGACACACCGTTCACTTCTACGTGTAAGTGTGTCAGAACTTTTGACTGGTTATGCGTGTTTGTGGGTGCTCACGTTTGTGTGGGGACAGGGAAGCATTTTCTCATCTGCTCTCTTGGCCTGCATGTGTCTTTTCCCTGAACCCCCCCCCCCCGTGTTACTGCTGTTGTTATCTTAGATGCCTTTCATCCATCAGCGTCGCTTTCATCCCTCCCTCTTTCCATCTCTGTATGCCAGTATTTCAGTGCCTTCTATATCTGTGTGTGTGTCTGTGTCTGTGTGTGTGTGTGTGTGTGTGTGTGTCTGTGTATGTGTGTGTGTGTGTGTGTGTGTGTGTGTGTGTGTGCACATGGGCTCACGTTCATATGCTTG
Organism: Esox lucius; assembly: GCF_011004845.1. NCBI lineage: Eukaryota > Metazoa > Chordata > Actinopteri > Esociformes > Esocidae > Esox > Esox lucius. The sequence continues at coordinate 17,813,971 of NC_047576.1, forward strand.
TATGTCTACTCAGTCGTGCGTGTGTGTGTGAGTGTGTGAGAGACCGTGCGTATGGGGGGGGGGGGTGTAATAATGACCAGGTCTCCCCAAGGAAATCAACAGTGTTCCCCAGGACACTGTCATGACGCCCCCCCATGGGCGGTCCCCATGTCCTTTGAGCCCTTGGCGGATGCGGGGACACCATCTGGCCCCTGGCCGGGCTAGGGGGCTGCAGCGCGGAGATGGGCACACGGGTGGCATCCAAGCAGTCTACCCAACCCCCACCAGGGAACCGGATTGAACAGGAGGATGGCACATCAAAAAAAAAAAAAAAAGACTAATAAACATAAGCGATGAACTCCAAGAGACAAATAGCAGAGAATGAAAATTCATTCCCACCTCTCTTTGCACAGGGCCACAGTGGCTGTCCGTTGATTAATTGAGGGTTTACTGCACACCATAAATTGTTCTCCTCCTCAATGACTCCCGAGGGTGGGTGGTGGGGGGGGGGGGGTTTACAGCCCAAGGCCCCACACGGTGAAAAAAAAAGAAAATACATTTTAAAAGAGGAAGAAAAATCAAGAACTTGACATAACCAAGCCCCTCTTTTTCCCATCCTTGTTAAGAATGTGCGGCACTCTAGCCACCTCTGGACTGGGGGTTAAAAGGGCCTGCTGTCAATCAGCCATTCCCGCTGACATCAGCCCGTCACGGTGGAGCACGAGGCTCTCTTTAAGAGGAGAGAGCGATTGACACTGGCGGAGAAAAGCACTCAAAGCACAGGGGAATCTAGGTGCATCAGCGACTCACTAACTGGGTTAAGAAAATGCAAGCCCTCCCCTCATATCTAAGCCTAGCCTGCAAGTCCTTTTAGTGGGACACAAATTGCCAATCGGGCACAAATAGAATGTTTCAGCCAACCGCAGGTTCAGGGCAATGTCAGTGGGTCTCCATACGAGCTTTTCATTGACTTCTGCACGCAGGTTAAAACTTATGGAATATAAACGCCAATGAGTCTGAAGTGCTGTGCTTAGCGACTGTGTTTCAACATAGCCATGTGAGCCACGTCTCGTCCAGTGACCTTGAAGCCTTTTGAAGGTGATCCTGTCCTTTTTGAGTGATTCAGGTTCTGTAAAATATACTGATGAGTGTATTTTCTTGTAGTTTTCAGAACTTTAGATTTAGTATATACTACATTTTCTTACCTCCCAAGATAATCAAATATGGAAGAGCTTCAGAATGATATCTCTTGTACCCCTGAGTGGTGCAATGGTCAGTGTCTTGCAGTTTAACTGCATCATTGCAGCTGGGGGTTTGAGGGCTGCCTGATGTAGATGTGTTGCCATGCCTCCTCATCCTCTAGCCACTCCTTTTGGGTAGGTGAGGTGCCTGCAAGGACAATCGTAGTTGTTGGCCAGTGAATACGCTCAGCTCCAGCACATGTGGCCAGGCTTATACTTCCCAGTTTAGCGAACAGGCTGATAAGTGCACCTGCTTGACGAAGTGTGCGTCAAAAGACGTGTCTGGTTCCTGGACTCTCTGGAACCTGCAGTGGAGTTGTCACAACAAGGCAAGGCCTTAAATGCGAATTGGATATCACCAATCTGGACATTAACAATTGCTCACCCTGCTCCTCCTCCTCCTTTCTCCTTCTGTCCCGCAGCGTCCGCCTGCGAGTTCGCTGAGATAGTCGAGCTTCTGCTGAAGGCCGGGGCGGATCCATCAATTAAGGACCAGGAGGGTTCTCTGCCCGAGGAGGTCACTGAATCCAGCGCCATCTCCTCACTGCTGCGCCAGTACACAGCCCCCAAGGGCTAAGCCCAGCTTGACATACCCCCCCGCCCCTCCCAGACCCAGCATCTTTCCATCGTCAGTAAAGTTCGTCCCACTTTGACATTGCAACCCAACATTTCCTAATCTTCTGTGTTCCATCCCCAATAATGCGTCCATTGTCATTACTATTAAAAAAACACATTCAACCAAAAAGAGGTTCATTCTGTTTTTCTGACTTTTTCTGACCACTTTCAGTACTTCTGACATTTTACATTTAGAAGATTCAACTTACAGAAGGAGTAAGAGTTGACTGTCTTGCTCAAGGACAGTATGACAGATTGTTCACTTTGCGATCTCTGGGATTCAATCCAGCCATCTTTCGCTTGCTGGTCCTATTTTCCTACCTGCCTGCTTCCCCAAAGAGAGAATTTTACCAACAAATTTTAACAACAACTGATAAAAACAAATTTTAACGGCCAGTTGATAAAAAAAAAAATTCTGTCCTGGAGCAAAGCATTGATAATTGCTCCCAGGTCGTTACTGTAAATAGGAATGTGATCTTTGTCAGTTTACCTAGTAAAATTAGGCTAAGAATAAATGGAGAGCTTATGGACAGATTAAGTTGTCTTCTTCAGAAGAATGCTTATTAGCAATTCATACTTGTCTTAACAACTCAAAGAACATTTTACTAGATTTCTAAATTAAAGAAAAGGAAGTAACACCTTTTTCAGCTTTATGTCATGGTGACAACCATGTATTTGTTTATATTCTAGCACACACTTCCATCCAGAACGACTTACAGGAACATTATGTATTACCTTTCTTTGCTCTAACCACTAGGCTATCCTATATGCTACACACACACACACACACACACATTTCCTGACACCTGACAAGGCCTCTTAATTTGACTAAATCCTCTGTCTTCTTTCACCCATCCCTTATTATGTCACTTAACATTTATTTGGAGATTCTCCAAATAGCCAACACATGGGCCTTTAAATCTGCTTTAGTTTTCCTGTAAGCCTGTCTGATCAGAGAAGTCTCTTTGGCACCCCCTCCCTAATAACAGATGAGAATACTAAATCTGGAATCTCGGCTCTTAACCACAGCTTGATAAAGAAGCTAATGCATATTTGAACAATGGGGACAAGCTGTAATCCCTCTTTCTCTCAAAATCTCCCTGAACATGTGGCATTAAATAACAGTCACAAAAAAAAAAAGTGGATGCTGTCTATCACTCAGCCGCCGTAGCCCCCCTGCATACAGAACAGAGAGATGGCCCGGTCCAGGCCGTCTGTTCTCTTGTGGTATAGCTGAAAGTGGGAGAGAGAGGCATTTATGACCCATTCCTTGTTATGCATTCCATACACAACCAGGAATTATGCCGTTGTATATTTCAAAAGGCTGTTTCGCCCATCTTCCAGTAATTTCCTAAATCCCGATTGGGACGGGATAGGAGTCGGTGACGGCATGCTCCCCGGGCATGTCTGCACAACTGTGACACTAAGCCCATTATCTTTCCATTATGGTCCTAAATTTTCCCTGGGCTCTTCACTCTTGACACTGCCTCCTTTCAAATCGCGGCCGATATTGCTCAAACCTTCTTTACTTAACGTTTATGCATTTTTACAAGTCGCTTCTCTCGGGTTCTCTAACACCATTAGAGACAGATGGCCAAGGTTCGTTACAGGGATGAGCGGGAGCACTTTCCTCTCCACAGTCTGGGGGCTAAAAGCAATGGCATGTCGTTGTTCGGGCCAACGCTTAATGCAATCCGCTTGCTAGTCCCCAGAACAGTATTGCTTGGAATTCAACAGTAAGCAGAATCCCAGCTCCGCTGTTGAAATACATCCCTCTAATATCTTGGAGAGGACTCGATAAGTCTCTGTTGCAAAGCCGAGTGTTTAGTGCATTATAAACAAGCGTTGCCGTCTGCTGCTACTCAAGGCGATAGTGATCAAAGCTGCTCCACAGACACTCGCGTGTCTACCTCTCATCAGAACGTTCTAAAAAACAACACCTTACCAGAAGCCAGTGTCATGTTGACAACCGTCCTTTTCTTTAATTATATGGGAACAATCACATTTCTGCTATGATGACCCAGTGAAAATATCCTAATTTCACTTGAAACAGAAGAACAACCTTGGAGTTGTCATTGAAAGGCCTCCCTGTGACCTAAGCTCTTTTAAAGCTCCACTCTGTCAGGGCAGCCATTGCTGACTGTTAAAAGAAACCATAATTTGCAGATAAAAAAAACCTGTCTTGATGTCTAAGATTAAGTTTAGTCTGAACCAAATATCTATTTACATGTTAATTTATTCCTCTCCTTCAGAAAGAACATAGAATTGTTGCCTTCAGGACATTTGTAATAAAAGCCTCAGATCGATGATAATGGCATTTGTGCTTGTGTTTGTCATCTTTGCAAAAGCAACAGTGCAGGAATTTCACAGATTTATTTGTATACTAGTGCTGTAAGTGCTGTGTAAATTATCCTAACTGTCTTTGTCGCTGTTTATCTTTGTAAGGCAGCACTATTAAAGGCTATCCATTAATGCCCATGGCTTGTCTAATCAATGGCTGAATAAAATCAGCTTGTTTTGTGGCGTTCTATGCAAACATGCTTGCTCTGCTAGACTTTGCTTTTTGTAACACAACAGGAATAGCTAAAACACAATCAAATCGATAATACTTACCCTTTGTGAAAATATTTCAATCAGAGCGCTGAATAACTGCAGTTCACTGCAGTATAACTGATGTAAGACTGCTGTATTACTACATTATTCCGCAAATACTACATACAAAATTAAAAAATGTTGCAGTAGAACTGCAGTTACACTGCCGTATACTGCAATTTTTGCAATTTCGGTGTCCAAAATACAGCAGTGACTGCAGTTTCAAAACTGCTGTCTTTTTTGTAAGATTATATTTAGAAAAGGACAATAGCTATGATACTGGTCTGGATAGTGGGTGTATTATTATCAGTTATTTTTACATGATTTGTATTCTATGTATTTCAGATGTCTAGCACTGCTTTAGCTCAAGGACTCAAGTCATGATGAATTATTACGAACTCAACAATATATCCGAGTCATTATCAGTTCATTTTCCATGACGCAAAGTATGTACTCCTGTATTTATGAGTTCTTTAATACTGCTCTCTGTCTTGTCTGACCACAAAGCATATTTACCCATATTTCACAAAGCAGTTGACAATTAGTTAACAGTGCAGGGATTAAGGAAAGATTTGACTGTGCCAAACTGCAATCTGCTGTAGTCTTTACTAGCAGAGGGATCAGTGTTCACAGCAGCCGAGCAGATGTGATGCTTCTGCCACTGTTTTTCTCCAGAGTGGGTTGGGCAGTAGTGTGACAGCTTACAAACAAAACACTCCACTACCAGCCAAGGACCACTCCAGACAGAAAACCAATACCCACCACTATTTATTTATTTCTGTAAGTTGGATTGAATAACTGGATTTCTTTCACTGAAGACACATTATATAAATATAGAGAATATAATCCCTACATTTTAAATGACCAGTTACAGGTTGCTACCAAAATAAAGGAAATATTTGAGTAACCACAGCTGCTTTCAGAGGTTTGATTCCTAAGTAATTACCACTCTTAGGGTCATCTATGAAAACTCTGGGCAGGCTAAGAAGGCTGTGCTTTTAGCTGCTATGGGTACGCCATACTTGGATCAGCATACTCTCCTCCACAGGGTACGTGATCACTGAGTGGTTTGATTCACTTAACCATATAAACCATATGGCTGTCTCGATCACCAGATCTTATCTCCACTGAACATTCAGGGAGATTCTAGAGCAGCGCCTGATACAGCTTTCTCCACGATCAACAAAACATCTAATTATTAAATTGGTCATTAATAATGGCGTTGCATCACTTCAGTAGAGTTCCAAATACGTGTATAATCTATAAAAGATTAAAGTTTCTAAAGGCTCATAGTGGCCCAATGCCTTAACTCCTGGAGTCGAAAGTTTAACCCCAGTATAACCTTAGATAACTAGATAACATTTGATTGCTAGTTCGCTACTTGGATGTGTAACTTTTCTGTTGAGGAGAGATATGGCTAAAGGCTTGTATTTCAGGTACACATGATCCTATGTATTCTTCCATCAATCGAAAGTGATGCCTGTATTTATTTATTGTATTTATCCCTATCTCCATGGGGCTGGCAATGCACATTTCTCCATAACAAATAGGGAAAAAACATGAATAGTCTGAATTGACAGCCGGCCTGTTCAATGGTTTTGCTACCTGTTCTTATACCTAATGATGCTTCCCTGATATTTTAGGACATTTTTACATAAAGAATTTCCTTTCTCATTTTAGCATGTTTGCTTTCAAGACAGGTTTTAGGGCGTACCTGTACTGTAGAAATAGCGTGACGTTAACCCTCTCCCTTTGAGAGCCAGGAGACGTACGAAGGGATTGGGCTCTAGTGTCACACTTTTTGGTAGCAGAATGAGTTGAAATATTTCTACTTCTGAAGAACCCGTATGTTTAGGCTAAAGTCCTGTATCCGCTCGGTTGGCGGCAGATCTCCGCCGTAGAACCGCAAATTAATCATTCAGTGAGTGGAATAGAAACTATTATTTTGCGAGCCAAATTTTTTTTATACAAGGCCTGCATCATTTCTGTGAAAGATGAGATAGATAGATATATTTCGATTTTTAACACTGAAATCCCACCATACAGGAAATTCACAATGTACAGTATTTGCTTCTAAGTTGGCAGAAATGTAATTATAAACAGGAATTATGAAGTGGGGAACTGTCAGGGCCCTCTATGTCCTCAGAGAGGGCTTAAGGATAGATACAAATGTCTATATATATTTCTCTATTATAACTTCTGTTTTCTTTGATTTTATCTTTTTTTGTCTTAATTTAAATGATCTTCTGAATTTCTTCAATTTATGTTGGAAAAAGAAGGCTTAATATCCAAGAGAAAAAAATATCCAATCAGAATTTTTCTTTGGTAGTCTCTTGGTAGAAATTATCGGGTTGTGGTCAACCCTCATTGGCTAGGCCCACAAGCGTTGAATAAAAGGCTCCAGCCACCATCATTGACATTGACTTCAATTAGAGCACCATTTTCGAATGACAGTAGAATCAACCCATCACAAATTATCTTGTAATAGGTGGGAAAATTGTATGGAGCCTCAAGGCCCTCTAAGTATACTTCACAAATTCAGAGCCAATAGAGAGCCTTATATTGTTTTCTCATGCTTGAGCCTAGCTAGCTGGCTAGCTTTTTGCAGTGAGTATGTAATGATGGCAATGGCCCGACTGTCAGTCCTGGCTTTGATCTCAATCGAAAAATTACTTATTTCAGATTTAAAATGAAAAGAAGCTATATGAACCTGCCATTGCCCATTTCATAAAGAAGGACAGGAGAATAAATGATAATCATGGGGACTGGACTTTTGGTTTTCATCTACAGCTTGTTTTTTGTTGCTTTCTGGTTCATATCATTTTGAATGTAATGTGTAAAATGTCTACTTTAGATCACTGGTTACAGTGGATAAAAAGTCTACACGCCCCTGTTAAAATGCCAGGTTCTTGTGATGTAAAAGAACGAGACAAAGATAAATCATGCCAGAACTTTTTCCGCCTGAAAAATTCAATTGAAAAACAAACTGAAATCTTTGAGGGGGAAAAATAAAAAACTGACAATAACCTGGTTAAAATATGGAGTAAAATATATTTCCACTTGACACCCCCCAAAAATGTTATGACCAGTGTAAAGATTAAAAAGTAGACCTACCTCATGAAACTGATTTCAACACTATTGCTAACAGAATGGTATCCCTCCTCTGACAGTTCTCCTGCCCACACAGGCCATAAACCATTAATCCTCTGCTCCGCAACACACACAACCTCCTCCCTTAATAACATTCTAAGCTATTTGGAGTAGAGTTCTTTACAAAAGAAACCCTTGTTGTTCCCACACATTAATATACGCATAAATAAACCAGAAAAGGAACCAGGCAAGCCTAGTTCAGCTGGCCCGCAATTAAAAGTGAAAAATGTTGTTGCTCTCACTTGATTCAAACCCAGGTCTCCCACATGAGTGGCTGCATCTTTAACCATTATGCCACAGTGCTAAACATTTACCCAGTGTCAGCATAGCATCTTGACATTAGATACTTTTGCCACGCATTAACATCACACCAAGTTTGAATATTTAGTTAGACACCATTAAGCATTGTGTTAAAAGACTAACGTTTCTTATTAAGTTTACCTCCACCACAAATAGCATCTATGAACTGTATGGCTTTTCCCACTGGCCGTTTTAACAGCTTATTAGCCAGTCCTAGGATTACTAGTATCTCACTTGCTACTTGGAATAGTCATAAGAATGCAATTTTTAGTGAGTACTGAATATTTACTTAACAGAGCCAAAGCTATTTCATGGCACAAAAACGTTTGTTTGTCTTTCATTTGTGAATGACATTGATACAATAACTGTCAATGTAGGTGACGCTCACGTGAAAAGACTAGAGAACCATAGAAACCCTCTTTTAGTGCCCAAGGCGTTTTGACCTAGCCTATATTACCCCAAAACGTATGCATGGATGCATACTTGGAAAATTCACCCAAAATAGTCACAATATGAACAGTTTGATTTTAGGCCTACTATAACGTAGCTACTGAAGGTTGTAGCCAGCAAAGGTTTTGTCTATCCTGACCCAAAAAGCATGCACGGATGCATACTTGGAAAATCCACCCGAAATAGTCACAATATGAACAGTTTGATTTTAGGCCTACTATAACGTAGCTACTGAAGGTTGTAGCCAGCAAAGGTTTTGTCTATCCTGACCCAAAAAGCATGCACGGATGCATACTTGGAAAATCCACCCGAAATAGTCGCAATATTACCATGAACAGTTTTTAGGCTTATTATAGCGCAGCTACTGAAGGTTGTCTTCGAAAAATCGAACAGAAATAGTTGCAATATAACCATGAACCGTTTTATTTTAGCCTTACTGAAGGTTGTAGCCAGTAAAGATTTTGTCTATCAGGAAGAAATCCTAATGCATAATTTGCTGTGACAAGTTTCAAACGCAGGACCTTTTGGTTGCAGGGCCACGTTTCTAACCACTACGCTATTTAACATGGGCCGGTCGGTCGATCTGTCACTCTCTCACTCACTCAGAGACATTCACTCTTCTTGGCCAAATTTTGAAAGAATAACAAAAATAACATTCCCTAACCATGTACAACACAATTTATTGTAATACTTCAGTCATAACACGACTAGCTTTCTAAATAAAGAACTGTCTAGCAAAATAAATGTATTAAAAAAATCAAATTTACATATTATGTATTTTGATCATTTTGAGCAAAACCAAAACCACCCACAAGTTTCCGAAACTAGGGATTCTAAAGAGGACATTCAGACATTTGGTCTTGGCTTTCATTTATGTTACATATTTTAGAAAACACCCACTGAGAACTCCAGACAAATGTCTCTCTTGAGGTGTGAACATCAAAGCAAAACATTCTGTTGACTAGCTTGTTCCCCTAGCTTTTTCTTTTCCAACAAAGTAAACCGCTTATCTTCAATATTTATAGATATTTATTTTTACTTCTGTCTCTTCTGAAATTTGTACCTCAGTCTAAACACAGTAAAGAGCATTTTGGCTATGCAATACACGAATGGCTGATGTAGGCAGATTCACAGGAGACTGTAAAAATGTGTTACTAGCTGCAAAGGCACAGGGAATTATGGGTACAAGAATGTGATGTCACGCTTGTCTCACTTGTGAGACAGCCACCTACTTAATGTGGTCAGATGAGAAACCTTTGACCCTCACCTTCACCACTTCCTCTCTGATCATCCCAGTAGATTCATTTGGTACATGGGTAGTGTAGTTCTTAAAAGGAATATTGTAAATACATGATTTCTCACAGAGCTTAACATTTATAACCAATGAGCATCAACATGCAAATTGTTTGGCAAACTTTTAAAAATAAAACAAAAAAATAAACATCTATGTTGAACTCAGATAGTAAAGATTTGTATAAGTAATCTGACAAAAAGCTATTATTAACAATGTGTAGAAAGCCAGAGTGACCAAATTCTTTTTTTGTCCACTTTTATATTCAGAAAATTTTTGTTAACATAAAACTAAAAAGAGAATGTACATTTACATTAAAATTTTTAGTTCACCAAGCAGACAATCTTATTCAGAGCAACATAGTTAAGCAATAAGCGAGGAGGGGGTGTATTAATACTATATTATAATACCATATGGCTAATATACCAGGGCTAAGAGCTGTTGTTAGACGCAATGTACTGTAGTTTAATATTAAGTACACTTTACTCAGTGTCTTTGCAAAAAAGATATTTCATTAGAAAATGCCAGCATTTCATCGACTCACTACCATTGCTGTCCATAAGCTTAAGCTTGCGTTCAAATCTGACCGACTGCCATTTCACCAACATGTATTGCCTCTTTAACCACTTTTCTCTCCAGTAATACAGAAATCTCCAGGAATAAAATATATCCTTAATATCATACAGTACAGGAACCAAGACAGCCCACTCAAAAGCACAACCACATTATCCAAAAATACATTTGGTGGCAATAAGCAAAACAGAATGGAGGTATCATTATATGGACTGTCTCGGCTCCTGTACATTTTTTGGTGTTTCACAAAATACGCTCTGCTCCATCATGCTTTCCCATTGTTGATTTGTTATTCATCTTTCTCTGCAGACTGAAAGCCCATACCTTCCAACTGCATCTGCTTTTATGAGAAATGACAAGTAAACAGTGAGGAGAAATAAACCCACTTTAATCCAAAGACATTTCAGCTTTATTTCCTCTTATAGATTTTACTGTACACAGTTCATACCATTGCACAGAAGGCATATATGAATAGATTCAGTGCTCTCTTTTTCATCTTTTTCAAAGACACATGGCAATAAATAGTGCTCATGAAACAAGACTTTCAATACCTTTTGAAACTGTACAAAATTTACAACGATTAAGACGCAGGAGTTCTGAGGCAACATAGATTGAACAAAAACAATATTGGTATGTGTATATTATTTGCATGTGTCGTTATTTTTGTTTGTTGTTTCTCTTTCTGGTTGGCATAATGTATGCTCTTTTCACCTGGTTTGACATTTGGCAAATAATATGAAAATAAATATAAATTGACAGCCATTGAGATTTTGAGAATTATTTTACAGATATTTTTCTGTTGTTCGGCCAGCATCTCAAGTTTGTGATCTCGGTTTATTTTATGGCATCCTCGATCGACATTTGCCAAATGTTTGTTCTTTAAGGAAGTGCCCCCCTGTAAGCCTCCACCTATTCTGGTGGTAAGTCTTTAGACACGACATGAACTTCTTGAAACCAACACCATCAGACAAGACTGAGATTTTGTAAAACCTCTCATCTTACCCAGTGGGGGTCCTAAGACACACAACAAGACGTACGAAACACGAGACGACAACATATTCTGATACCATGACAACCAGGCCATCATCTTCTTTACACTGGCTCTAAGTATTATGTTTGATAATCCCTTTTGCATGTATTGACTTTGAGGAGAAATACTACAGCTGTTTACAGAGAAAATTAGCTTCTAAGCAGTCAAAGCTACTGGAGCCAGGAGGGCTGTTCGGACTTTTCGGCATTAACAGTGGATGTTCCTCAGCCAAGATTAGGTTGGTAAATACATATGCTGTATTAATGAAACCATTGTTCCGTTCTTGTATCTGGCAAAATGAAAACCAGTTTCCCCATGTTGTCAGCTACACCAATAAAATAATATATCAAAAACGTTTTCAAAAAGATATTGTTGTTGGTTTGCCTTTACATGTCTGTACCCTTATGTCATTAGATTACAGTGACGTCTTGCAGAGAACATATCCTGGGAGTTTGAACAACAGTAAAACAAACACTGAATAAAGTGAACATCCAGGACTAGAATTAATTCAAAGTGGCAAACTAGTCAAGCACCTACTGTATATTACAGAGGAGAATGGGTTTGTAGCAAGCAACTTTCCCCTCATGGACCCAGACTTATCTGCGAGACCTGCACATTAATTCCTAAAAACTCAGTGCTGTTAGTTTCAGCTTTACATCAAAAACCTTAGCATTGGAAAGTTAGACTTGTGCCACTGTATTAAATGATTTTTTCGAATAATGAAACGCTGCTCAGTCACATTGTGCATTAATTTCTCTTCCGTTTGTTGCTGTCCATGTACAAAAGAAGTTTGTAAAGTGCATTGCTAATGTAAAAGGCTTCGATATGAACAGTGATCCTCCTCATTCTGAAGCATGCAGGAAGCTTCTTTTTAGGGATTCCTTGTAGATTGTGGCCCTCACATTGCTGATGACGGTACACGCTTGCCTTGGGGTTGAACGACAAACACCATCCCAATGCACAACACATGCTGGAAATTTCAAATCCAGGTATTTGAAATAATGGGGGGGGGGGGGGATCAGCCCATAAAAAAAACAATTGACCTTATAATACAGTGTAATTTTAACATTCAGTAGTGTATCGTCCATTCCATTTTGTGGTTCGTCCCGCCATGTTCTTAACTCAGAGGACGTCGGTTGAAGTGTGGTTTGCCTACCACTTCTACATCCATTGTTGAACAACAAACAATATCAGTTTAAGGGTAATAGAAATGTAAAAAGCCTGCTTCATCTGTCCCTTATCCCCAGTCAATCTGCCTTGTTCATGGGTGGAGCTCAGAACTGGGAGTGGTCCATCTCATCCAGCCACGAGGCAGGGCTGGTGGGGAAGTCTGGGTAGCCCGTGCTGCTCCCCGTCGAGAGGTCAGAGGTGGGACCTCCTGCCATGGCTCTGAGAGCCTGTCCCACACCACCTTGCCCCCCTTGAACCATGATGCTTTCCATGGTGAAGCCCAGGTTGTTGAGCAGCGGAGTGTGGCCCGGCAGCGAGGCGGTGGACGAGGGTGACTGAGGAAGGCCGTAAGGACTTCCTGCCCGAATGTCATGATAGGGCTGTCCAGCAGCGTCCAGAGAGAAGCCTCCGTTTAACAGGCCCCCACTGGCCACATCACCCACACTCCCATACAGGCCATTGGTGTGGCTTAGGTCTGACAGGATCTGGTCCTCTGGTGGGACAGGAGACAAGACGGAGCTATCAATTAGTTGCACAGAGACATTTTTTACACTTCCATGGTTCTGTCATCAATTATATCGACATTATACAGCTGTTATCTTTAAAGAGAATGAAGTGCCTTTATGAAAACCATTTATTGGTGGGAAATAATCTGGATTTCCTTTTGGTAAATAGCATAGGTGTGTAATGTTTAATGGTGTTCCCCCAGCGCTTCAGAAGAGAACGAAAGGGCTGTGATTTACCTTCAGCTGGAAAAAAAGGGGGCTGTGCAAGCAATGCAAAATATTTGTCCCTGACAGTCCCTCCTGTGTTGTTTTTATAACAACAATGCCCCAGAGTACTTTCCCTCCAATTGACTAAAAGCTTCAGCTGCTTTATAGAGTTTCTGCTACAGTGTTTTCATTTCTCATAAAAATGGCCTCCTTTTAAAAGTGGCTTGAGACTTTAATGAGTTCCCAAAACGGGCTCACAAATATCAAATAACTATAAAACATGGGTTACTCTAAAAAGTCACATACAGGGCCAGAGCTTCTTACTTTTCTCTTCCGTTTTCTCTCTCAGGCTATGTTTTGCAGAAATGAGAGGTTGAGTAAAATAAAGAGACTTGGAATGAAGCACATTCCCATTTAGCCAAACTGACCTCGGAAGCTGAGCTCACTGTCACTCAGCCCCGCGTCATCTGCCGAACTCTCCTTCTCGGTCTTGTTGCTGCCTCGGTTACGCTTGACACTTTTGTAGAACTGACCCCAGCGGTGCCGCCCTGCGTCCTTCTTCAGGCGCTTCTCTTTTGCTCGACGGTTCTGGAACCATACCTGGCATTGTGGGGATAAAGAAGAGGTTGACTCCGCGTCTAGAGCTTCGTGCTATCACTAGGATGTTCTTTGAAGCCCGTCCAAACTAGGGCAACTGCTGGGCTTTGTATCTGAGCGCCTGTGGTGAGAGGACACACACCTGCACTACTCTCATGTCCAGCCCCGTCTCTGAGGAGAGCTGCTCGCGGACGTGACGTGCTGGCTTCGGGGAATTCTTGTAGGCAATTTTAAGGGTCTCCAGCTGTTTGGCTGTGATGGTGGTCCGTGGCCGCTTTGCACCTGCCTCTGAATCATCTGTTAAAGACATGCAAGGAATTATAGAATACCTATTTTTACATTTTTAATATTTCTGATCTATATTCTACATAATGTTTTTAAATGAAACTTGCATTTTTCCTTTTTTCCCCCCAAAACACAGGTGGTACTTTGTCTATCAACTAATAAATACAGGTGAATAAACTGCTGGAGTGGACTGATTGGTCATGCATGGCATGTCAATACCCTTCTGAAAGTGTCCCACTCAAGCTTTGGGGGACATAAATCTCCCAGGGGAATGGCAGACGAAGGGAGTTATTGGGGGCCCACCATAAAATTGCATTGCATCACTTAACATAATCAATCGGTGGACCATGGAAATTTACATAAATACATAGGCAGAGCTCTCAGAATCAGATCCATAAAAGGTCACAGCAACTGGAGATTTAATGTCCACTAAAGACACTGGGACCCTATCCAGCCAGGTTCATGATATCTCCGTTCACAATTCCCCTGTTCGTTGTGGTATCTCAATTCTTCAGTACCCTTGTACAAAATGTGTTAATTGTAACTGGCTGTCTGCTTAACTCCCTCTTTAGCTCCTCTTTATTTTCATACAAAATATTTGGAGAGTTTTCCATGACAGGCACAGAGCAATAGGGTGGCCCCGTCAGACACCTACCGTTCTGTTTGGCTGTCTCATAGTCCTCCTTGCATACCAGCCGGCCATCTTCCATGAGGTAGAACTCATCCCCAGTGGCAAGCTGTCGACTACACATGACGCAGGCGAAGCAGTGCAGGTGGTACACAAAGTCCTGGGCCTTCCGCACCACCTGTGTCGGAGGGATGCCCTGTTGGCACGATGCACACTTTGTTCCGAATCGCCTGCAAGTACACACAAACGCAAAGACATGCCGTTAGATACATAAACCTCCTACAGACAGGCTGGTGAAAACAAATATGGTCTATATTTAAACCTTGTTAAAACATACAACGTGTCGTTTTAACCTATGGTGCATTTGTATTAATAGCTGAATTTATTTCGGGGAAGGTAAAACATTAGTGTTACAAAGCCATGATGCAGGTCCTGCGAGGTCCTGCGAGGTCCTGAGGCTAATCTCGTTCACTGACATTTTTAATTCACCGTACGCAATAGCCTGGGGACGAGGTTAGTGCTGCGCTTGTCCGCTTTTTGAGGAATATCACAACCAACGCAGTGATATGGTGAGGCTGTGAGAGCCAGTAGAAAGAGCTAATCGTAAACACGCAAAGAACCAATAAAGGTCCCACACTGTAGGGGCTGTAAATCAACGGCCTTAAACAGATAAATAAAGCTTTCCCTTCGACTAAGGTGAAGTTGCTTATCCCTGCTGGGAAATCTAGCACTTTACTTCAGTTCCCAGCATCAACACCAACCCCACGTCTGCCATCCCTCTCTTCCTGTTTCCCGTAGCATTTCCACCGTGCACAGTACCTCTGCAGTTCCAACATTAAAAATCCCCCTATTGTCCCCAGGGCCGCCTAATAAAGTTAGCCTCCACTCTCTGACTCTCGAGCTTTTTCGGTCTCATTGAAGCTTCTGACATTAAAACCCCTCAAACATGATTTAGTAAAAGCCTGTACATATCATGTTTTGGATAAAAGTCCAACTTAATTTTCGTCTTTAATGCTTCAGAAATTCAATCGTAAAAAGATCGAAGCAAAAGGGAGAGAAACAGAGAAGACGAAAAATTCGGGGTTTCTGTTTTGTGAGTGGAGATTCAGGGCTGGTTGATCAGTATTAAATTGAATTTGTTTATAATGTCTTTGGAGATGAAAGTCTGAATGCTGTGTGATGTCTTATCCAACATAAGATTTCAACATTAACATAATGGCAGTTGATGCTGTAGGTTCTGCGTGATTAACATTGTGCTGGTCCTGTTTGATCAAGTCAAAACTAGTCCACTACTGAGTTACACGCCAAACTTTTCCTCAAACATAATCAACGACAACTCTGACTATGCCATACATCTTAAACAAGATACATTCGTGTGTTTTGTTGCTGATATTTTAATACGTAGCCTATTAATTACATTTAAATAATGCCTTTTGAAGTAATTTATGTTTATATATAATTTCATATAATGTACCAATAACCATTCACCCCAAATTGACTGCATAAAAGTGGAAATTGGTGACGTTTTGGGTGAAGCTGAACTCACTTGAAGAAGTCCTCTTTGCAGTAAACATTTCCCGCCCGCGAGAAACACTTGTCTGCCAGCAACGCTTGGCAGTCCGCGCACTTGAGGCACTTGGAGTGCCAGTGGCGGTCCAGCACCTTCAGGATGAACTTGTCTAGGATGTGTTGACTACAGCCCGCACACTGGGGAATTTCTGTAGAAGAGAGCGACAAAACACACGTTAAGGCCAAATGCTGGAATACTGCAAGGAGAAAAGAGAATT
Organism: Esox lucius; assembly: GCF_011004845.1. Lineage (NCBI taxonomy): Eukaryota > Metazoa > Chordata > Actinopteri > Esociformes > Esocidae > Esox > Esox lucius. Next base: position 17,830,372 of record NC_047576.1, read on the forward strand.
CTCCAGGAAGGTGTACAACCTTGTGACCAGTTCAATTTTGACTTGATATTAAGATCTGGAAATGGAGTTTTAAAAAATCGGGAATTATTTCTCATCATTGTAACCCTGAATGAAAATATGGTCTGAAATAGTAAATAGTGTCATCTTGCTACACATTCGAAATATGTACACGGATCCCTTTAATGTGCTTCTTAAAAATGTATAAATGAATATAACACATATTTATATTTAAGGAAAAAAATCTACTAACGTTAATTTAAGCGAGGCTACGCAATTTTAGGCTATCCAATATTTGTAGGCTATAGAATATATTTACAAATATAAATAATGTGATATTATAATTATATAATTATATATATAATATATATATATATATATATACACACACCTACCTATATATATACTTATTTTTTATTTAAATTATATGAACGTTTAGAAATATATATTTCTCAATCTCTGGTATCTTCAATTCAATTGCAGCTTATATTTAACACATGAGCAATGGTAATTGGTGAAAAGAGAGATCTTGTGAATATATTCTGGATGAGAATCGTCGGTAAAGACATGAAGAGATCAAAATTGAAACTGACTTATCAAATGAATACTGTACAAACGGGTGGATTACACCGTTCTCTGCCCAGAATAATTGTCTAGGAGATGTTTAGTTGTGGTCAAGCTCTTCATCATATTTACCGCATCTCTGCAATTAGCCTATCCCATAAGTTGTTTTAATATAAATTACAAATTAAATTACACTGTCAGTAATCTAATCACACCTAGGGCAAGCTGTTTAAACGTGCACTGTAGAGCTAAAGAACACATCAAAACAATGACTATACGACAGGCCTACTGCAGTAGGGGTATAACAAATGACATTAATATTTCTATCATAGTTTTAGAAAGCTGCTTAATCAACAACTTGTTTATGCTTGAGCGTGGATGAATATAGAAAGGTTAGTTTTTTTGTTAAAGGTGACAAGATAAAATGTAGTCACACGAGAGAGAAACGTTGAGATGTTGCTGCAAAGTTATTGCTTTATTGTTACCGTGGCATTATAGGCATAAACATAACAGGTCAAATCCTATTCAAATTCACAGTCAAATTAAAATAATAACTGAACACGGCTTTCCGATATGACGTTTTACACAACTGGAAAGTCTGTATATTTTACGTCTACAAAATATAAAGGAATTGCTCTGATTTGTGTTGGCTTCATTAAATTCGGTGGCGTGAGTAGTGGTGCTGAAAGGATAATAAGCTACGATGAGGCCTCCCTCCAGCCTGCTGCCCAGCCTATCTTGGCAGTATTCACGCTCGATCGTGTCTAATAGCCCTTACATTTCCTCTAGACTACCCCCGCCCCCTACTCCTTGATTTATAAATCACATCATGATAACCACTTTAACGTCTCACGTACCTCAAGAAGGGTACCTTAAATCTCAGCAAATATGGTTCTATAATGTTACTTTTCTCACTTACGGTATGCATCGTCTAAGATATCATACATTGAGGTAGGCTATTTCGATTGGGCAACAAGGCAGATTTGGGAGGCTTTTTTGTACATGAAAAAATAGCTTAATATCACCCAAGTCAATGCTTATTATCTACAATATCGACATACTTGTATGACTAGACTGTAACACAAAATGCAAAGCCTATTATATAGGGTAAACACTCATATAGTCTTTAGCTCATACACCACATGAAAACCATAGGGTTACACGTTTGGTAGATTGCATGACTTACACTACAAAGCATGTTGACTGTGAACTCTGTTCAGGAAATAATCTTCTTGGCGCCTTGAGTCAAAATGGTTTTAGAATAATTACCCTTATTCGTAAGAGAATGCTAACAGCCATATTAATCATGATGATAATGTTTAGATACATACCTAATAGTAAATTGATTTTATTCCTAGAGTAATCTGGTATTAAATCCAGCATGTAGGCCTATATGCACCAAGGGGGGTTGAGTGGCAAGATCTGTACCCAATCTTTTAATCTCCCTCGATTTATAAAATTAAAGAGCATACTGTACTCAGTCACATTTGTATAGGTTAAACAAATTACATTTCACAAGTATGCTTTATGTTTTACTTCGTGCATTATGCAATAGTAAACTACATTTATGAATATATAAAATAAACGAAGGTCGAATTTAATCATAAAAAAATTATTGAGTCTTCTAAATGAGTTAAACAGGTTATGTAGGATATTATAACTGAGTTCAACAATAAAGCAAATAACCCATATTTCAAACAAAATAATGTTTTTCTATATAATTGACAAATGAATCAATGCCGCGTTTGCGTCTGCAATCTAAACTATTTTTGGAGTAAAGGCAACATTAGAGCTGTTAGTCTCGGTCCATTTGTACATTTTAGTGGTTCACATTAAATAATTAGGTCAGGATTTTATCCAATTCCAGTTCCATCTTGATTGTACCATCAGATTAGGCCCTGGCCGGAGATTAGCATGATGCAGATAAAGAACAGATGCAAAAATAATAGGTGATTCTTTGTTTTAATGCTGAGAGGTAACAGTAGTTACTGCAGTCTGCAGGCAATTCTATAAAATATTCTACGTTTATCATGTTCTATTAGAAATTACAAAACCACCTGTTTTGACGGCTATAATATCATATCACAAGCGTTGTTATATAGGCTAGGCCTTTACCCGATCTGTCAAACAATAATTTGAATGGCATAATTGTACAATTATATACTATACAGTTGTACAATTACACAGCTATTACAAAACATTAAAGCATACGCAAATAGTCTGGATAATTCCTATATGACTCAGTAATAGCTGTCAGTCAAACCAGCGGGTTATTATGGAGTGAAGGTGATGACAGCGTCTGATCTCTCGTCCGTGGCCAGACTCGTTTGCAAATAAACAGCTGTCTCGCATGTCTGACTCTAAACCAGTCAGTTCTTATAGGCTTCAGCTTTACGGGATGGAATAAAATTCACCGACAAAAAACACTCGAGATTAAGAAATATTCCTATGCTAATAACACTTTAATAAAAACGAAAAGTGTCTGTTTTGAAGATTATTATACAAGTATGCAAAACTTAGGCCTGTTCATGTAAAATTGGGTAAATACTGCATGTAGCTACATTTCGTGCACAAGACTTGAGTTTGAAAATAAATACGTAAGCAATAGCTTACAAAATGCACACTTTAAAAATTACATAATGCATTTTGCATAGTATCCATGTGAAATGTTCTATGTGCATATCATTCCACACGATTCCACTTCTGGACTAAACACCACAATGAGACGCAACTAATAGTGGGATATATGAGACAGTAGAATAATACCACCATCTTGGTCCGCATGTCTGTCCCCCCAATCCAGTTTAATTAAGAGCTTCATATTTTTCTACAGCAGTGCCCTGCAGCATTTCAGAGCCTGGCAGCCAATTTCCTTATTATATAATCAATAGAAAAGCAAGAGAAAAGCCTTACGTTGCATTGGCACTCCGAGTATCTCCGGTAGACCCTTCACAGGACTCTCTGTTGGTAGAACAGCCGCACTTTGCATCATTGTGATCCAAATCGGGGAGTAAACACACACATATACACGCTCAACACGGTAGACTGAAGCTCCCGTCAATTAAGTAAGAAAATGTTGAATATCTCAAAGAAATAGCGGGTATTGACCCTTCTGTAAAACTAGCTGTCCCGTTAAAGTCCGATATGTTTTATAATCCTGGAATATTGTCCGTGCACGCAGGATTTCGCCGTGCTCTTTTGGTGTGGATCATACAAGCTGCTTGATTCATTCACACTGCAGGGGCAGCCGTGACGTAACCCTAGCATAGGCCCCGCCCGGGACCAATGGGAGCCGAAGACAAGCCTGAAATGGGCGGAAGAATTATTTTCTTGAGCGCAGGTGTGTAGTCAGAAGAAGGAAGATGTGGTGACGAGACAGAATGCCAACAGAAAGGCGGGCTATCTTTAGAATAGCACAGATAACTCCGTTCAGTTGCAAAACGTTGTCTAACGTTGCTGATAGAAATTCCATGAATAGAAAGGACTTAATATTACATTCTATATAGTATATTTCTAACTGAACGTTCCAGAACGTGAAAACATAACCAACTTAGCTCAGGTCAGAAAAAACATTTAAAAAGATAAAACTGACGAGGTAAAACCCTGGGCAGCTGAAAATGACAATACGCTTTGCACTAGTCAAATAGAGATGTAAAAGGTAGCCTAAAATTGAGCAACCGTTAGCCGTAGGCGTACTTTAGGCTACAACCGAATCATTAGCCTACCTGCTATGCTAAGACATTCATCGGTTTTCTCACATTGTCAACGATTTAACAATTAGGATGTTGGTAAATTAGTTGTAGATACAACCCTTATTTTATTCTGGTTAACCCTTCAAGAAACGCAGAATAGGTCCTAATAGAATATCTATGAGATTAAATCTCGTCGCCGATAGCATGTTGATGATAGGCTAAAACAAATGCGAATTTAATTTTAATTTGGGTGTTGGACAAAATCACAATATTTGTGTCTCTATAAATCTATTTGATTAGGATGTAACATGACTGAAAGGAGAGCTATTGTCAGAGAGCCATGACAGGTATTAGAAGTCCAAGCACAATCCTTCTGACAGTGTTCATTTCAATTCCGCGTTTGAGAGACTGCTCTCGGATAAGATATTCCCTCCGGAGAGTTCGTAGTTCAAGCTAGATGAACTCAATCTTCGCTTCCAATTTTCTTCAAACATGCCATGAAATGCACGACGAGGTTGCTCGGTCCGCTTACCACGCTGTTTCAGGCAAACAATGCCGTCTTATTCCACTCACAAGTTGAACGAGATTGTACAAGCATCCAACCATCTGAATCTCGAAATGAATAGGCTACAATCGAGCATATTCTACTATTATCTGACGATGACCCAGCACCATTCATACAAGCCTATAACAACAAGTGGTTTACAATAATGACAATAAACATGCAATATTTACAATGTATTTGTATATTTGTATTAATCATATTTTTATGATTATGACAATATACTAATAATATTCACGCCATTTTGATAATGACAGCAATAACAGTATAATATTTTGTTGCAACAAGAAATTATCAATTTGGGCAATAAGCTTAGAAACATCTGTTTTCAGGAGAAAGGGTTATATTTGGCTGCAGCTGAGTTTTTTCGTTGCAAATATTGACTGCAAAAATACGAAGATACTTTAACCAAAACTGCTTTTAACACGTTTGGTGTTTATCTAAAATCTACTAAAAGATCGATCGGTATTGGATTTAAACACATTCACAATGATTAGATGCACACAGTTTAAATTGGTTAAATTGGAGCCTAATTATAACGTTGTCTCGACAGGAAACTAATCATGGTTTATTTAACACAAACCTGATTCCGGTTAATACATGAATCTATTTTAGTTTCCTGTTTGTAATAATATCCTGTACTTTCTCTTTTTCACAGCTCTGAAAAGAAAAAAAACCCACATTAATACCAAGCACCTCTTAAATGAATAAAGTTAGTAGGTCATCCCATGTAGACTGACAACAGACCTATATGTTAGACAGTAAACCTACAAATGGCTAAAATAGTGACATTGTTCTGTTTAATTTGCTTAATGTAAAATGTCAGCTAAAACTTATAAGATATGTAAACAGTGCTGATGATTCCGTTGTTTCGCATATTGCACTCCGGACTAAAAACCCGGTAAGCCTTTGTGTGGTTAATGTTTCAGATGTGATTTAGTAAAATGAAAAAACTCATCAAGCTGATTAAATTGAAGCAGCAGTGATATTCCGGGAATATTCCCCACACCAGCGCTAAACTCGCTTTAATGTCTTTATGCCAGGTGTTTCTCCGCCTTATACCCACAATCTCTTCATCCATTCGGGCATTCAGGCCTGTGGGGCAAGGAAATCATCCGCTCGTGCACTTTCATTTTCATACACTTTCCCTCTCATGATTATACAATTACTCGGATTTTTGTGTGGCTTTTAAATCGAAATGTTATTTTACCGTCAACATTGGGTCATAAAATTAGATTAATTAATGAACGTGGTAGTCTATAGGCGGACAGTGGATAGGCAGAGAACACCTGAGGATAATGCTTGAGAAAATGTGGATATTTAGTTTATTGCATTCATATTACAATTAAAGAATATGAAAATGAAAATAAAGGATACGCTAAGCATATTGCAAGTGAAATTGGGGAGAAATCGCATGCAGAAAAACTTCAGTCTTGATTCCCAGATTGAACATAGGCTACGAATTGCTGTGGTCGACACTGGTGTTGGGAGAAAATTGTGTCATTGTAAAATCTAATAATGGGCATCTCTTAGGACAATGAGTAAGCGGCAGGCTATAACTCAAGCAAAGGGCGATTTTTCTGCCACTCGCTGTTGACCCAGTCACCTCTAATTAGATATAATATTTCAGTGTAAGAGTTCATTGACATCTGCGATTCACAAATCCATCTAATAGGTAAAGCAAAAGGGCCAAGAGGTCTTGAAATACAACCATTCATTCTCACCACAAGACCGCTACTGTCCTTAGTATATAGCGAGGCCTTCCTCAACAGCTGCTTATTGAAGATACATGTTTCTACCCTTGAGCTATCTTACCTTCAACGAAATCGAACGTCATCGATGCGTATTATGAAACACAAGACACACGGAAGGATGTGGTTTGGTTAATAACAGAAATAACACAACGTAAGGACGAATGATATATTTATCTGACTTAAAAAGTAATTAATTATGAGTCATCAACAAAGTATCCCCAATAAGTAAAAAGTGCTGTATAGTAACAGGCTGAACATAACCTAAACATACTCTTGGCGATTTAGTATTCAAATTGATTACTGGAATAACACACACACACACACACACACACACACACAAACACACTGTTAAAAGCAGAACAGTAGACCTTCACTACAATAAAGTGAACTGATATGCACATGAAAACAGTTAGGAAAAGCATAATTCCAATTATTAATTACAACAAATACAAAATGGAATGGTTTAAGTGCTGTATTGTGTTTTATTTAAAATCAGCAAAAATATTCTGGTGAATTATGATTAATAAGGAAAATTCAGGAATTAATAATATTCTCATCTGTGGTAAATTGTGGTGGAATGTTAAATATTTCTGTGGAATGTTGGCTACTATATAATATCTATCGTATGGAACCCCAGCTATGTGTCCGGGAAAATCTCGATTTTGGAATATCTCGAAATCTCTCTATCAGCATGATAAGCCTGCGTAGCTTAATTACTAAAGTGACACAGACCTTTTTTATATACAGAGTCGAACATCACATAAATGAATACTAAATTCATGATGCACTTAATTCATGATGCACACCTTATGCATCATGAGAGTAACCGACTTCCCCTGTTCTTGAAAAAACGCGTACAAAACCATGCAAACCTACCTACTCAGGTGGATTTCAAGCCGCATGTCAATTTCAGCACCACTTCTGTTGGAGAGCGCTCAGTGTGGCTTGAGGGTCGGCGAGGGGTTTTCTCTCTTATTGTTTACTCCAGCAATGCTATGCAAGCACGAACATAAAGCTGTAGAATATAGATTGTCTATTATTTCCGTTTCTGACCAAAATACAGACAAAAACCGAGAAAGTAAACAGAGAAGCATCGTGGCGGTGGCATCAGTCTCAGAACGAGCTCCCAATTTCTTTGCCAGAAAAAGATCGAGAAAGAGTGGGGACCTTAGACGAGGCCACGGAGAAAATTAAATTGCACTTGGGAGCAAATTCTATTAGGGAATAGTTATTGTCTCCTGACAGCTCCTGTCCATTTAGGTAATTAGTAGAAGAGATTGTTTGAACAAACGAACTGTATTCATTCTACAATAACCACAGCCATCTGATAGACTACTATTTTGTTGCTTAGTTACATTTGCCATTTTATTTGATTTTCCGTAGGCTAATGCAATCAATAACGTATTATTATAACACCACAAATGTAGAAAACAACCAGAGCTACTATATTGGCAAGATTGTTACTCTATGCCTAACAAGAATCCCTAAAACGGGTTTATTCAACTCTACCTTATGATTAATTGCACTCACCTGGGCTCCCAGGTCTGAATCAGACCATGAATAAAAAGAGAAATAAAACCAGAAGTGTTTGAGTTGAATTCACCTGCCATAATACATCATCATCTCTTTTGTAATGAGTGTAGAGATGTTTTATACAACAATCTGAATTGGAGAAAACAATACATACATTTATACTATTTTAGTTATTTTGTTTAGAACATAAAAATGTCAAAAGTATTGTAACTCCTGTTTGCACATATGCATATTTAAATGATCATTAAGTGTGCTGGTAAGACTATTCCAATAAACATAATATTTTCAAATCCTTGACATCCTTCCCTTTTGTGCTTATGGCCTGCAATTTAAAACACAGATTTTCAATGTGTTTCACCCCTGTAGGCTAAGATGCCCGTTGCAAAATGTTCATGTTGTGAAAATGAACACTTTCTTTTTTTAAATATATTTGTTCAAACATACACTACCATTGAAGCATTTGGGGTCACTTAGAAATGTCCTCGTTTTCCATGAAAACATACATACAATGAGTTTCAATGTGGACATTTAGCTAAATGAATAGGAAATTGGCAAGGTTAGAAATAATGATTTTTAATTGAAATAATAATTGTGTCCTTTAAACTTTGCTTTTGTCATAGAATCCTCCATTTGCAGCAATTATAGCCTTGTAGACCTTTATAGACAGAATACCAGCTGACTGCTTCTTGCCTAAATAATTCTTGCATAGTTTGGAGCTGTGCTTTGGGTCATTGTCCTGTTGTAGGAGGAAACTATCTCCCATTAAATGCCATCCACAGGGTATGGCATGATGTAGCAGAATGGAGAGATAGCCTTCCTTCTTATATATCCCTTTAACCCTGTACAAATCTCCCACTTCACCACAATCAAAGCACCCCCAGATCATCACATTGCCTCCCCCATGAATGATAGATGGCATCAATCACTCCAGCATTTTTTCATTTGGTCTGTGTCTCATGAATGTTCTTCTTTGACAAATCTAGGTTTGCGAACACCGCAAACCTAGATTTGTCTGTCCAAAATACATTTGTCCATTCTCTTTCTTTTCTTTTGATTGGCCAGTCTGAGATATTGCTTTTTCTTTGTAATTATGCCTAAAAGGTCAGCATCCCAGAGATGCCTCTTCACTGTTGATGTTGAGACTGGTGTATTGTGGGTAATATTTAATGAAGCTGCCAGTTGAGGATCTGTGAGGCATCTGTTTGACAAACTAGGTACTCTAATGTATTTGTCCTCCTGCTCAGTTGTGCACTGGGGCCTCCCACTCCTCTTTCTATTCTTGTTAGAGACAGTTTGTCTGTTCTGTGAAGGGAGTAGTACACAGTGTTGTATGAGATCTTGAGTTTCTTGGCAATTTCTCACATGGAATAGCCTTCGTTTCTCAGAACAAAAATAGGCTGATGTGATTCGGAAGAAAGTTATTTGTTTCTGGCCATTTTGATCCTGTAATCAAACCCACAATTACTGATGATCCAGATACTCAACCATGCTAAAGACAGACAGTTTTATTGCTTCTTAAATCAGCACAACAGTTTTGAGCTGTACTAATAAAATTGCAAAAGGGTTTTCTAATGATCAATTAGCCCTTTCAAAGTCATAAACTTGGATTAGCAAACACATTGATTAGCAAAAAGTGCCATTGGAACACTGGACTAATGGTTGCTGACAACAGGGTTCAGTATGCCTATGTAGATACTCTATAAAAAATCTGCACTTTCCAGCTACAGTAGCCATAGACAATTGTATAGTCAATTGAATGTTATTTTAATGGCCAGATGTGCAAAAAGTTTTTCGAGGACTGATTTGCAAATGGTACACTGACATTTTGTTCAGTTTTTTATTTTAAAACACTGAAATTATAAATAAAATTTGGTATGGTAAAATGGATATATATTGACAAAAAGAAGAAAAAAAAAGGATAAAAGTGAATTTCCACCTAACATTCAGTTTATTATTGGAATAAAGCAAGTTCTATAGCAGTCTTTCCTTGTATTCAGCTTGATCCAGTTCTTTAAAGTTTAACATAATGCTCAGTCCCTGCTGATGCGGAGCATCTCCACAGCATGATGCTGCCACCACCATATTTTAGTTTTGGGTTGGTGTGTGTAGAGGCATGGGCAGTGTTAGGCTTTTGCAATGCATCGCACTTTTACTTTTGTCCAAAAAGCTCAGTCATAGTCTCATCTGAAGACAATACCTTTTCCTACATGGCAGCTTGTTCCCTCTCATGCTTTCAGAAGGTACTTTTGAGTAACGGCTTCTTACTTGCCAACCTCCAAAGCAGGCCAGTTTTATGCCAAGCTCTTGATATGATTGATCGGTGCACCATTACTCCACTACTAGCCACTTAACTATGTATCTCCTTCAAAGTGATTGTTGGCCTGTCTGTGGCTTCTTTCACAAGTCTTGTTTGAGCACTGGGATTTCAGGGACAGCCTTTTCTTGGCAATGCCTGTGTGGTGTGATGCAGCTTCCACTTCCTGAATATTGATCTGACTGTGCTCACTGGGATATCCAAAGAATTGGATATTATTTTGTACCCGTTTTGTGATCTAAGTATTTGTATTATCTCTAATCTGTACATTTGTATTATCTCTAACTTTGGTCGAAGGCTGGTTGGTCTTCATATTCCTTCACATTCACAGCACGACCAATGGTCCTTAAAAGGGGTGGTGTTGGGGGGCAACTTTAATGATTCACAGGTGGATGCCAATCATAAGGTAAATGTGTCCTCATTACGTCAATTTCTTTCAGCGGTGTCAAAAGGCCTTTCTCACATTTCCGGGGTCTGGAGTTCTGTTTTGGAAAAATCAAAATAAATACATTTTCAGTTGAAAATGCTGTTCTTTCCTCTAATGCAATGATGAGAAGCTCAGGAAGATATTGATAATTGTGAATCAAAGGAGTGAGGGACCACATTTGAAGATTTCTATGTGAGTACACCTCTTCTGGTAAGTGGCTTCAACTGATAACAAAGCAAGTTTATTTTGTCCTAGACTAGGCTTACTGTCTGTGAAATTGGCCCAAAAGTTTTTGAACAGTGAGTGTCATATATGTATTTATACATGTATTTTTTGGCTTTGTATTCTACCCCATGACTATGGAGTTGAAGTGTCATATTTAATTTGTGTGGATTTTCAGACATTGGAAGAATAATTCAGCAATAACAGCATTTAGGGAATTGGGTCCATGTGTTTCAACTATAATTTTAATTTTTTTTGCATTTTGAGTGTGTTGCTGGTGTCTGACAACATGAACCAAATAAGTACTGATTAATGTCAAGCTGGCCATAATGAGACAGATAGAGCCAAAAACACAAAAAATAAAATTTTCCAAATACATCTGTAGTTATACTGTATATATACACATATCCGAAAGCTGCTGTGCATTGCCAAATAGTTCTATTTTCATGTTGTCTGACCATAGCACTGATTCCAATCCAAGTGCCAAAGCTGCAAACTCAAAGCTTTTACACTTGGTTGGACAACTTACAAGAGTTCAGCAGCAGTCTTTCTCACGTTGCAATAAGCATGAGTGCAAAAGATATCTACTGTAAAATGTGGTGTTAGATCTGTGATGTTGTGGTTCTGTTTTGCTTCCACTGGTCATGGGGCCCTTGTTCAGGTGAACTGTAGCTAAGACCTTTGGGGCCTTTGTGTGGAGGCTGAAACTTGGCCAACAAATCAGTTACCCTAAGTACATCTCAGGCTCCACAAATAAATAGTAAATTGACCATAAAATAAAAATATTCTGGGATGGCCTAGCACTCTAAGCTGCTACCCACAATACACATACTGGCACAATTGTGGATTCAAATGCAGCCCATGCACGGCTATTTTAGCACACCCTCTCCTCTTATCTTTCCTCACTGTCTTATCTAATAAAGATATATGAAAAGACAATAATGGAATGGGACTGTCCCACTCCTAAGAATTAAAAATCTACATGTTTCAATGGCAATCTCATTCTCCAGACTCAAAAATCCATTGAAAACCAATTGTTTTAATTTTAGAAGTCATTCCATGAGCTCAGACATGGAAAAGGATATTAAGGATTGGTAAGAATTTTGTATGGACGAATTAGACACTACTGATCAGTGTATACTCACTCTAGGGTACACAAAAGACAGCATGCAGAAGATAGAGTAACTGCCCTGAACATTAGCTGTGCTGGCTGAACATTAAATGTCTATATAGTAACAAAAAAAACAGAAACATGTTCCTGGTATCCTTCTATTCTGTCAGTTAACATGCTCCCCTAGGTTCTGGAATTTCCACACACCAACTGTAACCATATTTAACAGTCAAGAGTTGCATGTCTGGATGTAAACAGGAGGGCTGGGGGCTAAGTTGAACTTTAGCCAGCATCTATATACCTTCAAACAACTATTTACCATGTATTATTGAGTAACTATTTTTATGTCACTCAGTTTCTGTCACAAGTACATGAGAATATATCAGTTTGCAACAATAATTTAATTATTGTCAAATTAATTATGTTGTATTGGTAGAAATTGTCCATCTTACAAAATGTACTGTTTTCACTCATATGAAAGTGCACCATATGCCTGACTATCACTTCTGGGGATAGGTGCTTGCTCCTGGGATGATCTGGTGGCCAATCCGGGGATAGTGAAAATGTTCAGTAGAAAGGTCAAAGAGGAGAGGGTGGCATCAGTAAAATAAATTATATCTGATACTGCTTGAATTCTTTCAGGGGCAATTGTAAAAACCCTGAGTAAATATGTGGATGTGATATATAAGCTTATTTTGTTCTCACCTTTAATACATGCTCTTTGTTTCAAGACACTGGACATAGAGGAAAATAATTTTAGTATTATTTAAGTCAAAGTGATGTGAAAGAAAAGATATCAAACATGCCCATTTTAATACCAATTTGACACAGGTAATAAACATGCAGGCTGTAAATGCAGGACAAGGTGACATTAAAATATTGTCTATGGATGGCCTCCCCATTAAGGGCAGTATTAGTATGACATAACGAAACAAGGGTCCAGATTGTTCCACCAAGACAAACTTGCAAACCTGTCAAAGTTTTAGGGTGAGCTAAACTATAGGCTTTGTTGTAAGTTTCTAAAATACATCGCACATGTCTATAAGTGGTTGAAGCGTGTCCCTTCGTCATCTCCACTCACGAGCGGGATTATCAGTTGGTTGAATGTCTACGATTAGAAATTGCGGCCAACATTCTCATTAGCTTTCATTAGTCCCAACTGGCAAATAGGTACTGTAGGTACTGTACGTACTGCGCTTCGGGGCACTGTTTCGCCCGAGGGTTGCTACAACACTCACCTTCACCACTCCCAAACCAATCACATGATCATGTTAACTGAGAAGGATAAGAGGGTCTGTGGTTTTTGGTTGCCGAAGTACAACGCTAACAAAACAACTAACCAAGTATGTTACTGTGCTATTTACAAACGGTTTGTACATCGTTTCTTTTTAGAGCCAAAGAGCACGCAGAGATAGAACCCTCTCTGGAGTTTTATAGTGGATCAATCAGAGGTGTTCAGTAACAAGTCTCAAAAGTGCTGTTATTTCTGCGTGACAAACGATGCTTCATCAGTCCATACTAAATATCATAAAATGATATTTGGCTTAATTTGTAATTCGGAAAGGTTTGATTTAATCAGATATCACAGCTGGTAAGGCTTGGCGCTCTACTCTAATGTAGGACCATCAATCGTGTTTTGTTTTCTTGTGTTGACAATTGAGAGCTTCAGCACACCGCTGGCTGCTGAGACCATAGTTCTGCTCTGAAAGCTTGGAAATGGGGAGGGCTTGGAGTCAAAAGGGGGCAGGGCAATGTTCCAGGAAAACACAAAGCTCAAGATCAAGCGCTGGTGTCCTTCAAATGAGCTTGTAATCTGGACTACATCAAAACCGTCTTATCCCCAAAGGTACTCACCCGGCCTTCACATCCACCTCCGCCCCCACGGCCGAAACCCCCCAAAAGCCCATTTCCAAGTGTGTGAAGGAAGAGACCCTAAAAGCCGATTGCGTTTTAATAAAGTTTATTATCGGGTGGGAGCTAATCCTCACGGTAATCTCCCACAGTCCAAAGGAAAGCTGGATTACTCACTTGCTATAATCCCAATGAAATTGTTAGGATTTAGCTAACGCAACAGTCCAGATGGCAACAGGCTTTTCCCTTCAACCTACAGCCACCCCCACATCCTTACCCTTCAACTTGCGGAAAACAATACACTGAATGATATTTACTCGATCGGTCGCATGACATTTGTAAAGACGGGGAGGATCGAGAAAGCATATTTCGGGAATTGTTGGTTGGGTAAATTTTGTTTCCATGCATCCAGAGGTGTAGCTAGATAGATCAAAAGATGCAGCGAGCCATATAATAAACACTATCAGTCAACAAGTGAACAAATGTGACAACAATACACACTTAGCAAAAATAATTTTATTGAGACACGCGAAGCTGAGGTTAAGCGAGACCAGTAAGCTTAATTTAATGGAGACCAGCCAAAACCCAACCCAGTTTATTCAGTTCTCTGAAGTTGTGCTGCTCCACAAAATTTTTTGTCTAATAGTCAGCAGCGCAAAACTAAGTAGGATGATCAGACAGAACCAATAGACCACTGTGGAAAGTTATATTTGAACCATAGAATTACATCTTATTCTGTGAACGATACGTAATTACCAATCTGAGCACACTCTCTGAAACAGTCTTTTTTCTCACAAACATCTGCTTGCTTTAAACAAAAATCTATATGTATAATCCTCCAGGCACTGTTATTCCAAAATGATATTTAAGGCAGATTCTTCACTATAAAATCACATTTTCAAATGGAGGTTGATATCTTTCTAAGCATATAAAATGTTCCTCCATGGTAGAATAAGTAAAAGAAAATAATCCATAAAATTAGATACAGCGATTTATTTTCACAAATGCATTTATCACATTGCAATTACAATAAATATCAAATACATCTATTGATATATTAATAATAATAATAAAAATCTATTATTTTCCTCATGATTTCATTCATCCTACAAAAGTGGTCAAAAAGGCACTTTCTTTCCTCAAATGATCCCGAGTGCAAGCGCCAGAAAGCAATTCATTGATGCAGAACACATTGGATCCCTCACTTAGATGGTTTAAGGATGGACCACAGAATCACTGTTGCTTGTAAATCCACAGCGGTCCTGCCAGGCAATGTTGACTTACGGTAGAGCCACTTTGGTCCGGCGCAGCTGCAGGCGGTTCTTAAAGAAGAGGTACATGGCCAGAAGACAGGTGGACGACAAGAAGTATAGGATTACGCACAGGCTGATGTCCAGTCTGGAGAAGCCCACACTCAGCAGGGACATCCACTGCCTCTTGTTAAGCCTGGGGTACATCTCCAAGGCCCCCTCCTCCTCCGAACCCATGTACTGGCCCGTCAGTATCCTCTTCTGCAACATGTTGCGCTGCCCCAACAGATCGTCCGGCTCCACAGGCTCCAGCCCGAGCCCTAGCCTGGTCCCTTGTTCCAGGCTGGCTCGGAGCCTGGGCTCCTCCTGTCTCTGGAGGGTCCTGGTTCTGACGCGGGAGGACATCGCTGCTGCAGCGCGGAGGGCCTTGGCCTTGTAGTGGTGGTCGACGAAGGAGTCCAAGTCCACAATCTCATCCTGTACAGGCCTGAGTTTCAGACCCACCACGCTGGGTTTGCGGTGTGGCTGTCGGGGTCCCCCCGCCTTTATCTTTACCCCAGGCGGGGGTTCAGACATCTCTCCTCCTGCCCTCTGCCCCATTTCCTCCTCTGCAGCCAGCTCTTCTTCTGCTCCTTCCTCTTCTTCCTCATCCTCCTCCTCTTCTTCTTCTTCTTCTTCCTTCACCTCCTCCTGGCCTGGTAGCAGTTCAGACATGGTGTCCCGAGCTCTCCTTTCTGTTCCTCTCTTGGCCTCCTGGTTCTGTCGGGCAACCAGGCTCTCCTTCTGCCTGGAGAGGAGCTGCCCCTCCTCCTCAAGGTAGTCTGAAAGGAGGTGTTCAGACGAGAAGTGGGTGTGAAGGAAGGCAAGCACCTCTTCCTGCTGCCAGGTGTGTTCTCCGGTCGGCTTCACTCCGTGGCAGCTGGGACATAGCTCTGGGGGCGGCCACTGAATTTTAGGAAAGCGGGGGTCCTCACTTGGAGCACCTGGCCAGAAGGAAAACGACAGGACAGTTATCTGGGGTTGCTCATCGGAGGAACATTATAAACGATACAAGTAATAACAGTCACGTTGAGAGGGGCAAGTCTTTTGGTGCAGACGGTGACTTAACAGGTATCAAGGCACGGTGTCGTCTAATGACACAATAAGAACATCTCTCTCATCAAGACAGCCAATGTGATAATAAAACCGATGTATATTTATGTGTGGACTGGACGTAGCTGTTGAAAACATTCCAACCCATCTACTCCCACATGGGTCATAACAGTCAGCAAGTGCCACGTGTGTGTGTGTGATATCTAGGTGTGCGAGCGCATGACAGGGTCTAACAATGATCAATGGGCTTCTGGTCCATCCCCTGGAGAGAGGGGTGGCAAGATAACAGATGTGGTCCAGGCGGACAGGCCCCGCCCCCTTCTCCACTGGACCCCGAGCCCCTTACCTCCACACCCCTTTGAAGACGGCCCCAATCTCCAAATTGAATATGAAAGCAGTCACCTCCGGGGGGACTCTACCTTTAATGAATTAGAATTCTTTTGCTTTACATGGTTTCTTTAGCCCCCCAAATGGAGGCATCTGCTAATAAATTGCTTGTCGTCGCCATGCTGGGAGGGAAGTCAGAGCTGTAGCCGGGTCTGTCACTTTACAACGCTGTCAATTCACATCGCCTGGGTCGCCCCCCTGCCCCGGATAAATCTCAGTCATATGCATGTGTGTATGTACTCTGCATACAGCACTTTACATAAGAGATACATCAATTTTACGGTGTCCTTCCGGGATTGGGGGCCTTTTATACGTTTCACCAGTGTGACAGCTTTCATAACCCGTCCCCTCAAGATGACACGTGGGCCACTGGTCTCATTTCCAATCACCTCGCCTTTCATTTTACAGAGGTGACTTTAGCAATAATACCGATCCTAATATTGTAACAAAAGCTGGTCAGAGAATGTCATTCATAGCGCCGCATAAATATTCATTGAGCATGAATAAAGAGGAATTTACCACAGCAAACTCTTTGGCACTAGTTCTGAATGTTGAGAAGTATACTACAGGACACAAAGAATCTGTACCTTTTAAAGGGACTGGTAGATTAGCATACCGATGCTCTAACAAAACCCAACAGCAAAATGGATTCTGCGTCGGGAAAACGGAGATGCTCCAGGTCTCAGCTGCACGGCCGTGAAAGCCTCCTTGGCTTCGGCACCTCCCCTCCTCTTTGGCCCGTGGCTCGGCCCTCCATATCCACGCGTCTCCATTTCGCCCCGGCTGACAAGTGGCAATGGGACAGGTCTGCTGCAGCGCTGGCCCTGCTCAGTGCTCCCTTTGTGCCGGCTAAATTAATTGCGTCGCTAGTTTACAAATGGGGCTGGTTTCATGCATGGCTGCCTCTGAAAAAGGACGGGGGGGGGGGGTTTCTAAAGGGCCTCACTTTAAGGGGGAGGTGAAGGAAAGGGAGGATGCTTCCCCTGGGGAAGGCTGGAATGATAAGCAGAGACATGAGGTCTGCGGGGGAGGGGGGGGGGTGAGATATTGGTACTCATTGCTACCAACAGTGCTTGGGTTGAGGGAGGGGGGATGCCAGTGACATGGCGTGTGCCACCTGCTGCCACAAGCACCTTGGGAATTGAGTCTGGTGGCCCCCCGCTCTGGGAGACTGTTGCCATATCAATTGTCAAGCGGAGGATATGACTCTCTGGGGAGAGCGAGTAAGGCAGTCCGAATTGGGAGGAGTGTCTGAAGGGGTGGGGTTCACACGCAACCCTCTGCCCTGTTATCCGGGATGCAGGCTGTCCGGGAGATTGAGGACGGGGGAGTCGGCACCGCCGTCAAGAAAAGACAGCAAAGTGATTTGACAAAGCGAGGTGTTAATGACAGGCCTGTGCCTAATAAAGTACAATGGCGGTTTAAGTTAGCAGTCACACCGGCCTCATTTAAAGGACACATGTCGCAATGTAAAGTACCACAGATGGTCTTCGCTACAGAACATCATTAGATATGAACACTAATGAATACAAACACATAATTGCCAAAATGAAATAAACAATGCAAGTCTTTGCGGTTGGCAGTCTTTGCCGTTTGCAGTATTCAGAACTACTGTTAAGGTCACAGATTGAGTATTTACTGTTGACCTGTAGTGAGCTCTAGACAGGCTGAGGCAGGGCAGGGAGGCTTAGTCTCCTGGAAGATGGGCTAATCTCTGAGGAGGAGACGGAAGAGGGCGAGGAGAGGGGGGGGACAGCTGGTGTCTGCCCAGAGGATCGTTGGGGCGTATTACAAGGATTTCATTTAGGGGGCGAGGAGTTGGGACACTTGGTGGTGGATGAAGGGTGGGACCTGGTCCAGCAAAAAGAATGAAGGTGTGGTCAACGTGAGACCTGTATAAAGGAGTGGGAGGCTGAAATAGATCCTCTAAGGAGGAAAAGGGAAGAGGGAGGAGTACTAGAAGTTGGCAACATGTTCATAATTGGGAACCAGGAATGTGGTTTAACCGACATGAAAGAACGAGTGAAGTAGTGAAGTAAAAAAAAAAAAAAAAAAAAACAGTTTCCCAAAAGCATCTTACGGGGCTCAGTTCATTCAGAACCTTTACAGGAGACATGTTAAAGCTGTGAGCAGTTTACCAAAGCCCTCCTTACTCAAGTTGTACTTTAACACCCCATATTTAATGCCTGCCCCAGACCATTCGCAGAGCAGCGAAGTACAATGTCAGGTACTTCTATGCCTTTCTGCGTCACTTTCTAGAAGATACACACCTATTGATTCAGTGTTTAGAGGATAGCTGCCTCTCTGTGAGCATCGAAAACGTCACAATGTAGTGAGTTCAAAACGCATCTTATCCTGTGAGATGATAAGCCTATTAGGAGCAAGAAGGCCACATATGCTGAAATGTGACATGAACCTGTAACAGCTCATGGTGCGGAACAATGCTTTTCTACCGCCTCCACGCCAAGACTGCACCCATAGACTCCTGAGATCCAACCCTGCTCAGAGACCTTGTCCCTTCCTCACAGGTTCCACCACTCCCAGAAAAAACGGACTGGTTCCACTGAAGTCTCAGGATCACACAATACCGCAGTGCTCATTCCAGTAGTCGGTGACTTGATATTTCCTTTGGGATTAGCGAGTAGCCTAGCTTAAAAATACTTTTCTCAAGCACTTAATTTCAACATTCAAGAACCTACCTTTTTTATTCATTTGCATTTACACATGTATTTCCTGGGCCGCTAACATCAATCGCTGTCAGATTGCGGATTGATGCACCTGCATTGTCCTCATGGCTTAGTATGAAGCATAAGAATAGCAACCCCTTCTGTTGGTACTATGATCATGTCCCCAGTGAGCCTGGAGAAATCACTTTACAATCATAATCCCATTATACATTACACATACACAGTCCACGTCTGGAAGCACATTAAGGGTCATTTTGACCTTAGAACAATGTCATTACAGTTCCCGATAGGATAAACCCCTCCTTTGTCCTTCTAACCTTGCTAATACCTTTGAGCAATGGTGAGACCTGGGGATTCATATCGTATGGGATCTAAACATAGTAGCCATTTTTAGTATTAGTGTATTTGTGTATTTGTAAGTGTATTTGAAACAGAAATTATTTGCATTATCATTCAGTCAAGTTCCATTTTGCTAAATGTAGGATGTCTGTAACATGCCTCCCTCCATACATCCTTGTACAAACTGCTTGAGACAACTTTCACTCCAGTAACAGCTTCAAGTGTTTTGGGGTATGTACCAGCTTAGCACAGTGACTAGATCTGGCACAAATCGGAGTGATTTCTGACCATTATTTTTGGCAGATTTGCTCCAGGTTATTCAGGATGGTTGGACAATGATTGTGGACTGCGATTTTCAAATAGTGCTCGAGACTGAGATCAGGACCTTGACTGGGCCACTCTTGGACATTAACCTTTTAGTTTTTTAGCCGATCCTGTTTTGCTTTGGCCTTTTGCTTGGGATCATTGTCCTAACGAAAGGGAGATTTCCTTCCAAGCTTCAGATTTTTAGCACGCTGAAGCAGGTTCTCTTGCAGTATTTCACGCCATACATTCTTTCCTCCATTTTAACAACATGCCTGGTCCGTGCTGATTAGCATCCCCACAGGACGATGCTGCCACCACCATACTTCACAGTAGTGATGGGGTGTGGTATCTTGGAGTAAGGGCAGTGTAAGGTCTGTGCCACACATAGCACTGAGTTTTAGCTAAAAAGCTCTCTTGGTCTCAAAAAAACTTCCCCTACATTACAGCTGAGGTGTATTCATGAAATCCAAGGGAATCCAGGCTTCCCTTAAAAACGGACCAATAAAAAAAATGTAATTTAGTGTATTATTTTCTTATTTTTCCCTTTCGCATCTGGATACATTTCTACCGGAGATGACACGAGTAACAATGTCCTTATGTGTTGGCCATTTATTTCATGCTAGCTGGTATTACCACCATAACTATTGATTGATGGAAGCCACTTCAGATTTGTCTTCCCTTTATAGAACTAATAAAATAATTTGCCAATCAGCTCACATCACATTCATGCTTCCTGGGAAACTCCAGCTGTTTTCAGATGGTACTTCGACTAATGGCTTCATTCTTGTGATTTTCTCGTACAGGCCAGTGCAATACAGAACTCAAATTGTTGACGGGTGCACCATTACTCCACTCCCAGCTACTGAGTTCAACATGATTGTTGGGAGCGCCTTTCTTCTGCAAGTGTGCTCATTGGGATATCCAAACACATTATTTTGTACCAATTCCCTAATCTATGAATCTGCATTACTTTTGTCTCTTTGGTTTACATATTCAAAACAGGCAACCTTCAACAGTGGGCTTTTTATCCAGAAAATGGGACCTCAACTTGAATGGTTCACCGATGGAGGCCAATGGTAAAGCAGCTTTAATGGTTGTTAGTGCAATATCTTTCATCTGTATAAACCGGAAGCCTCCACAGCACAAGAGTTGAATACTTATGCATGCAACAAATTCTTCTATATATTTCCGTTTTCTTCTACATAAAATCTATTTCTCCCATACAATAACTGATTTAGAGGTTCTGCTTTAAAATATTAAACAAAATGACACGATTGTACGTTCTGTAGAAATATGAGAGAACTGGTCAGGAGTCTGAACAGTTTTGCAAGGCCTGATATATGATAGACAGAAATATGAAAACCCATTTGCCATCTATCAGCATGGGGAAAGGCCAAACTCCCAAATGAAATAAAGCAGTGCGTGTTCTCACCAGCCAGTCTGTTGTTGACTTGGTTATGACGGGACCAGAGCCACAGCACCGGGGTGATCCATGTCCCCACCTGGGACATGCTCTCCATCGCCATGTTCTCAAAGTGGGTGGCGCACTCCCGACAGCCAAAGAAGTAGTAGACATACAACCTCATCGCCTGGATTACTTCCTGTGGGTCTGGGTAGAAGAAAAGATGATGCAATATTTGTCATGCGTATCTGCAAGTCCTTTTGGAAAATCACAACAAGCCCAAGTCTAACTCAGGTAGAAAACAACCAAGCATTACTTCACCCCTGATCTGAGTTTACCCACTTAACCACCAGACCAGTACCTATGGATGTATGGATTTAACACATTGTTAAAATAGGTGAAAAAGTGAATAATTATACACAAAAAAATGTCAGGCTTACGTTAAGCCTAACCCTAAATAAAAATAAAACATTCATGATAACAGACAGTGGAGGGCTTTTCCAGTATTAACCCTTTTAGTGGTGAACAGGGCAATTTGGCCATGCAACCTAGGTGTCGTGGGCATTCCCACGGTGCTGTGCCATGAATAACTGTCAATGTGCGGGGAGAACAATCACACAGGCAGATGTCTGTACTAGCGCCTTACCAATGCAGACATCTCTGTGAGTTTTTGTTGTGTTTAATGTACTGCAACTGTAAAGCCTTGTTTTTGCCCTCCCTGGAGGTGGGGTGGACGCCTAATCCAGAGGTCCAGCCGCAGGAGGCCAGATGGACACCCCTGGCCCCCTTGGTGGCCCATCTGCAAGTTATATGAACCCCCTCCCCATCCTATAAGCCCTGGGATTAAGCCCTCCAGGAGAGGAGCGCTGGTCAGCTGCCTCTTTTATTACGCACACAAATTCCACTAATCTAAAGAAATCCCTTTTTACCCCCCCGCAATTAAAGACTGTTTCAACTCGTGGTGTCAAGAAAACAGAACAAAAAACACATTTTTGTTTTTCTTCTTTTGTACAGGCCTGTCCCGGAATTTGACACTCAAATACTTGTGTGTGTCCATGAGTGTGTGCTGTGTGTGTCCGTGAGTGTGTGCTGTGTGTGTCCGTGAGTGTGTGCTGTGTGTGTCCGTGAGTGTGTGCTGTGTGTGTCCGTGAGTGTGTGCTGTGTGTGTCCGTGAGTGTGTGCTGTGTGTGTCCGTGAGTGTGTGTGTCTACACGGTGTGCTTCCGCAAGTGTGTGGTCACATTAGGAAAATGTGAAACATTCTGCTAAGCATTCCGGGCAAATTTGTTCACAAAGCCCCACAAAGCCCCATTTCTTTCAGTTGAAAGCAACAGCCCTCCACGTGCACGCTGCACTCTTCTGACCGGCTCAAAGCACTAGAGGGATCTGTCCCCAGAGAGCAGTGAGAGTTCTAACAGACTGGAAACGTTTGTGTCACGGTTCATCGCCCAGCACACACTCCCGAACGGCTGAATGGTTGCTGACTTCCGGCCAATTTCCCATGTGGCAATGGGCTCCACAGGTCACATTTCTTTATTTACCATTACTTTACCAGGTAGGTGGACTGAGAACACATTCGTACGTGTCACGGTGGGGGTTGGATGAGCCAATTGGAAGCTGGTGATGATTAGGTGTCCATGACAGTATGGGGGGGGGGGGGGTTGACACACCTACCCCTTATGATCAATGCCATGGGATATTTAGTGACCCCAGAGAGTCAGGAAACCAGTTTAACCTACGGTCCAGAAGCGTCCCTGTTCTATACCCAGAAGTGTCATTGTTACCACGTAAACAGCTGTTTAGTGAGATTTTCCTACCTTTGCTGGCAGCTTCCTTCGCCTGAACAGTGAGGACATGGAAGAGGGTCCACATTCCACACGGGTATCCTCTGAAATGGGGCTTGGAGCCCTGGCAGCCCACCCACCTTACACTGTCTGGTAGAGCAGCATTGGGGACCTAGTCAAACACACAACCATGTACTGACAGTTCATTGCTCCAGACAGGGCCACATTGATCACTAAGCACAGAGCATCTTACAGGGCAAGCTCTGGGCATATGGGACAAAAGTGGCCGCAAATTGCAAAAAATTACCATCCCATGGCAAAATGTATAGAACTGCATGAAATTCGTCATAGAATTGCAAAATCTTTGCACATAATGTGTAAAATTTTAACACAATAAATCAGGGAAGGGCAAACTTTTTGGCTCAGGTTTTTGAAATTAAATGGAGGGACACATTTGTTTTATAATGTGTTAATCATAAATTATTTGCATGGCAGAAACAGGCAATAATTAAAACATTTATACAGTAGGTCCATTATAATCTCTAAATAATTTAATATTGAGATTCAGATGTATAAGAATGGGCTGGTGTGTTGTGTTTTACTTCCCCTCAAAATGATTTCATTACCTACCGCGGGCCGGATGGAATTGCCTCGCGGGCCGGATTTGGCCTGCAGGCCTTAGTTTGCCCACCCCTGCAATAAATGATAACCTTTTTTCTACATCCAGAAGTTAAATTCATGAATACAAGATAAACTTGTAAATAGAAAATATCTACTTCATTGCAACATGTTCAGTAAGTGAACATTCTGTGCCATGCTTCTCCCATTCAATGTCACTCATTTAGAAAAAAATAGAGAATTAAAGAATCAGTTTTGGGATAACCATTTTAAAATACACAGGGTACTTTCTGGAGGTTTTGTCCACCCCCTGAATTTAATATTGTTTACATATATATTTTTCCCCCTCTCCGTATGGGCAGTAGTTAGAGTGCATTCAGGTCAGGAGGAGGAAACACTGGTGAAATGTGGGTTGATCAAACAACATATTTCTTCTGACATGTAGTCATTTCCTTTCTGCCACGGGCCAGGAATGCAGAGTCTGTGATTGACAGAATTACTCTGAAGTCGATAGTAAAGATTCGCTGTGTGTATACGGTTCGACACCAGTCCATTTCCTTAGGGGAGCTGGTTCATACCTCCTCATTGATTCATTGATTCGGCTGCTAAAAAGCTAATGATGTCACTAAGTGACTGGTTCAATTTGTGAACCTTTACGTAGGCATGCATGCTTTCATCTAAGCTTGTTTGTAACACATGCTTTTTATTTATGCATATTTATGTGAAGCATAATGATAATACTAATAGCCTTTAGGAGCTTTTATCCAAAGCAGTTTACAGTTGTGAGTGTCTACATTACACATATAACCCTACTTCCCTGAATGCTGAAATGTAATGCTTTTATCTGTATATTTTAGTAATTAACTATGAAAGCATAAGATTCTGACACATCAACAACATGGTGGGTGGTCATTCTGCCTTGAGCTCGTCTGATTGGCTGGTGGCTGTGGGTTGACCTCTCACCTCTGCGGTGTTGTCCAGTGCATCCTTCAGTGAGCTGTAGGAGAGTTCCGAGTCCTTCCGGTCTTTGAGCCACGTGGCAACAGACTTCAGCAAGTTCATCACCACAGGACGACCAGGAAAGTACTGCCCAAGACAGAGTTAAACAAAGTTATTGTCATCATCATAATCAACTTTCCTTATCCCAGAGGTACTTAAGTATTATTTGAGTCACATAAATTTCCTATGTGAAGACAGCCTGAATGAATAGTTAGAATTTGTTTTGTCAGGATCCATGGCCCCTACTAATCTTACCTCCCAGATATGGCCCACAATTCACTAGTTTAGTACAGGGTCAATAGGCTATTCCATAGGACTTGCACTACTCTATGCTAGTGGTGTAATAATAAACCTGGCAATGAGTCGGAAATCCATCAGCAATGTCATTAAATCTGTCCAGGGTTAAGTCAGACTGTTCCAAATGGTTCCTGCTGTCTTTAGCATTTCTAATGTTGTGTGTTCTGTTTGTCCACTGACCACCTAACACGACATCAGATAAGTCCCCAGAGAATTTGTCAGGATTGTTTCTCAAGAAGCGTTTGTTTTCTTTCTCTAACCTCTGCAGTTGTCAAGACAACATGGTCTGTGTAGAAACATGACACCGCAACTAACGGGAGGGCAGCTCTGGGGGCAAGAGAGGAAATCCCAGTTCCTTGTGTCTGAGGCTGGTGTTGACAGGCCAGTGTCAGCCATAAACAAGGGAGGAATTAGTGACACAACCAGCTGACTGGAGGCACAAAGTCACTTCCTATCCTGAAAAGAGCCCATACATACTGTCATGACTAGACCCTACAGGTCAGCCTGGGTTGAACCCAAATGGCAGAGGACACACCGAAAAAATAAAAATAACGTCATGGCAACCCCCGCAAATTCAAAACAGAGCACTAAGTCAATTTAAATGTTCTACTGTTGAGTCATGGTGAAAATGTGACTACTTATAAGGAGGATGTAGAAAACAATGAGATGACAGGCACACCCACACCCACACCCAAGAATAAGGTCCAACTGTTGGTATAGTAACAGTACGCAGTGCGATACGGATGACTTGGATTGGGCAAGTTATGACCTTTGGTTTCCTGGAGCAGCACTGGGGCACCAACCCATCAATAAGAGCCAACACTGGACGGACCGTGGGGGGGAAGGGGGTGGGGTGCAGCCTCCCAGAGGTGCACCTTTTTTGATTTGTGCAGAGTCTTTTCAATTTGCTCGAGCCATCTGTTCAGCTACGTTTGGGTGCCTGGCTGGGTCCTCCATTCATCACTCTTAACTGGATGCCCATTACACCAGGCCCACTTAAATAGGCTCCTGGAGATTTACTTAACCCCTACGCCCCCACATGGGCTTTGAGTTGCTCCCTTAATCTTCGACATTCAGTCAAAAAGATAGTATTTGGGTATTTGCAGACACATATAGCCAGTCGAGTACTACAGGTGGGGCGTTAATGGGATAAAAAAGGCCCCTCTGTCCTGCAGCTGCTCTTGGTGAGGAAGACAATTGGTTTATCTGCCAGCTGGCCCAGGTCCGGGGACCACACTAACCAGGCCCAGGTCCGGGGACCACTCTAACCAGGCCCAGGGACCACACTAACCAGGCCCAGGTCCGGGGACCACACTAACTAGGCCCAGGTCCGGGGACCACACTAACTAGGCCCAGGTCCGGGGACCACACTAACCAGGCCCAGGGACCACACTAACCAGGCCCAGGTCCGGGGACCACACTAACCAGGCCCAGGTCCGGGGACCACACTAACCAGGCCCAGGTCCGGGGACCACACTAACCAGGCCCAGGTCCGGGGACCACACTAACCAGGCCCAGGTCCGGGGACCACACTAACCAGGCCCAGAAAGCTCATTAACGCACATTTGAATTTAAGAGGGTTGGACATTGGGCCAAACACACTTTGATAACTAGAGCCAAATGCTTAGCATTCGCTGTTCTCCACCAGAGTCTCCATTTCCCAAACCATAAGTTAACATGTTCAGCAAGGAGAATCAGCAGCACATCGTCTGAAGGGTTGGCAGAGAGGTCGCTGATGGAAAACGGTCGGCTAAATATTTAGAGTATGATGAACCACTGCTACTATATACTGCATGGCCATCGTGAAGAATCTCCCCATTGACCTGGGCTATCTTAACCACCTTACACCCCCCCAACCTCACCCCCGATGCCCACCCTCCCCCTGCCTCTCGCTGGACCATGACAATCCACTTCACCCCGGCAATATGTCATCCTAAATCCGATTAGTATCAGCACTTCAGAAACCGCGGTCTCCTCCGAGAGACGTTCAAAAGAGAATGCATCTGTCTGCCTGGTCCAGGAAAGCCCTTTTTAATCCTTCCCCATGCGACCTTAGGGACCCACATTCGTGCCACTAAGTAAAATCTGCTCGACTGCTCCCCCGTTTCCACTATGGTAGCAGGAAGGCGGCAGCAAACCTGTCTGTAATGAGCACAGCCTGACAGAAACCTCCCGTTTAACCGTTTAAGTCAAAAAAGGCTAGTAGGCTACCGGCAAAGTTACCGCCGGCACCGAATTCCTCAACCGTGCCTCTCCGCTAACCTTAGCATGGGCCCAGAGAGCCCCGCGCCACAGGAGAGAGATGGCTTGGATTGGGGCTCAAACCACGCTAATTCCTTGTTTTATTCCCTGGCCCTCCCTCCCACACTGCTGGAGGCTTCTTTCAAGAAAGCAGGATGGAAACGGTAATCCTAAAACCTCTTTTGTAATGCTCTCAAGCTTCCCAGATCCACTTTTAAAAAAAGATAATATTTTTTTAAATCCTCATATGCATGTAGGGATTCATAAATCGGGTTCGACAAGACAGTAAATCGAGTGATATTAAAGCGCAGGACAATAGATGTTGTCCCCGTCCTGACTGAGGTGGAGATTCAGGCCAAAGCGTGTGCGCAGGGCACGCCAACCGTTCTGTTGACAGCTCAATGTGTCATCCCCGGTGTGACGCTGGCTGCATCTTCTGACTGAACACAGTGACTCATTCTCAGGATAATCCAATTACGCCCGTCACTCTAGCCATTTAAAAACTGCAGTTTGTTGTAACACAAACTGTAATCAAGCTGACTGTTAAATGAAATTGTGCCGTCCTCCGTTTTGTCGTAATACGCACACAAGCAAGCCGTGGTTTTACACCCATGATTTACTGGCCTGCATAGCTTCGAACTGGCCCTGAAGAAAGGTTGAACACAAGCCCTTTGTTGAGGCAGCGGCCTTCGACATGCATCAGTAAACACTGCTACGGCTTTGGCTTTCTCTGCTACCGTCTCAGAAAGGACATGGTGGTGGCGACTGGCTGTAACAGCACAGGGAGTTGGAGGTATTGATTAAACAAACTGGAGTTAATAGGGGGCCAGAGAACCCCCCCCCCCCCCCCACCAACACCAGCATCACCCTCCCTCCAACTCATTCTCCGAGGGCCTGTAATAAGCAGAGATTGGTTGGCAGGGAGGTTGCCTGCTGCAAAGAGAGCAGAGCTGGGGAGGTAATTGTCTTGGGCCTAATCAAAAGGATCCCTGGCGCACTTCTGGGTAAGACCAGGAGGGGAGGGGAGTGGAGGGGGACCCAGTTCTAGGAAGTCCTTACTAGGGTATGTCTCCAAATACGGGGAGGGCTGGGCACATACATCGGGGAAGCCAAGAGTCTTTCTTTCAACAATTCCCAACAGAGCCTCTTGTATCCTGTCCAGGATAGGAAGTGACTCTAGGCTTGATCGTCTGTCATTCCTAATGTGCCACTCCCACTGTAATCCATTATACCTAAAATATGTCTGAAGGTCTCTATAAGGAACAAATGTAATATCAGTATGTCTTACCATACTAAATTATTTTTATTATGTGAAACTCAGCAACAGTGCATTATTGTTAAATTGATGAAAAAGTTAAATTATCTTCTTATTATGTTAAAACTAATGCGGTTCATTCAGAAGGTAACCCCAGTTTCACAACTGACAATCCAACCAGTCCAAACCACTGTCTTACTCTCCCTCTAGTGGCAAGACAACAGAACTGCATACACCTAATGCCAGGGAACCACCTACCTACACTACAAGTTAGTACTCGGGCAGACACTATTATCGAGAATGACTGACAGTAGTGCCATGCTTAACCAACCGAGCTACAAGGGTCCCTGCCTACCTCAGAGATAACAGAAATGTGCAGGGTGATTCCTCAGTGTGGGCATCAGATCAACAGGAAGCAGCAGACTTCCTGAACTTACTTTGACTAGGACGGTGAAGTACTCTTGCAGCGCACTCAGAGCCTCCCCTTTGATGACTGTGTGAGCAGCCAGCTCCACGCGCAGAGAGTAGTACAGAGTCGATTCCAGGTCGGCCATGTACACACGAGACCTGATATGACACACACACACACACACACACACACAAGTCAACATTTTTCTAACTGAATCACCAAGGTTACAATGATAAACACTGTAGCATGTTTTTCTGGACACTTGACTGCTTCATCGACTTCAAACCCTTTACCTGTTGAACGGCCTCTCATGGTCCCCTGTTGTGTTTTTCATGAGGTCATAAGTTGGTGGCGGTTGCGGCAGCTTCCCGGCCCGAACTACCCTGGGAAGCGTCTGGAGGGCGTAGGAGTAAAAGACACGGGCCTCGTTGTGTCTGGAAGAAAGCCAAGCAGACAGTTCACAGGTAGGAAACATACGTTTCCAGTGAACTGGCAGGCGGCCACATGAAGATTCTAGCCAGGGGAACAGATGAAAAACCCTTTGCTGCTAGGATGCCAACACAGCCTTTTCTACACTCAGTGTAAGTATGTGTTTTTAAGCTTCTGTTTAGGAACAGGATACAAGTGATGGCCAGTTCTGTTCCACCAGATAGGAGTTGGGAACTGGAGCCACAGGTGGGGCACCTGGTCCTCCCCTTACACCCATCTGGTCCTCCGTCTACTCTGCTGAACAGCTGGTACTGAGAAACCATATCTGATCATTTCCCTCTCCACTACCCCTCATCACAGTCCGTTCCAGCCAGCCAAACCAGCCTGCGGCCCAATGAGAACAAGAGGATGCCAGTTCCGGGCCTGAGATCGCCACTCACCCTAGCCTGGGATTCAATTACGCTGAACTGACCGGGGGAGAAGGGGGGGGGCTATTCATCCTGGGGTCCCCAGAGCACAGAGGCACGCTTCGGAGAGAACTGGGGGGTTGGCCCATGTTCACCTGGGAGAGGCATGCTCATGACCACCCCCCCGCCCGCCAGTTCCACCTTCCCGGATCAATCACGCATTCAGCTGTGATGGGCGACCATCTGTTGCAGTGCGAGGCAGGCTGGGAAGGCTTGGCAGGTGAACCGCAGAAAAATAACAATTGTTTCCACACAAGAAATTAAAAACCTTCCTGTATGCCCGGCAACAGAAGGCGGGGGAATAAATCGGCAATAAATCATTTCCTTTTTTGCATGTCAACTAAAAAGACACTCCCTGCATGCAAAGTTATTGAAATACGCAGAACAAAGCTAAAGATACAGCAGATTAATTCACGGGGTGAGAGCAATCATCATACAAAGTATTATGATATTGAATAATGACTTGCATTTCAATCCTATGCTCCCATTAAGAGGCCAGCTGTTTAAAGGCATCTTACTGATAGCTGTTGTTAATACAATGAATATACTGTAAAGCCTTTCTCAACAACAATGTTCCCTATTTAACTGTAAAATTGAAGGAGAAACACTTGATGAGCAGTTACATTAGGGTCCAGAATAAGCACAACTGAAAAAATATCCCAAATACTCAAACAGCCACTCACACTATAAGCCTGGTGAAATTTCCGCTGGGATAGTACAGGTAGCAGGAAGGAAAATCAGTAACTCCCAATTTAGTTACCAGGCCTTCTTCAGTGTTCAGGACCCTCCGAACAGCTAGGTTTTCATACTGCAGCATGTCCAGAATCACCTAGGAATTATAACAAACCAACCCAATAATCACCTGCCTGCGGTCCAAAACTGGTTTTATCAGCTAAACACACAAGTACATTGTTGACACTGAAACAACAATGATGCAATATCACTGTCAATATTGTCTGCAGACTATACACAGAAACATGTTCAAGGACGCTAAACCCAATTTCTCTATTGGACCACAACCAGGCCTTGTTGCTCCTATTCCCTCTGAGAAGCATGCAGCTTCATCAATTATATACAGCCCTGGAATGAATTAAGAGACCACTGCAACTTTTTCTTTCCTTTCCAAAAAAGTTGAAAAGGAAAGTTTTGAGTGAGGAACAGAATAAAAATTGAAAAGGAAGGTTTTGAGTGAGGAACAGAAGGTTCTGTTCCTCACAATACTTTCCTTTTCAACTTTTTTGGAAAGGAAAGGAAAAGGCACAGTGGTCTCTTAATTTCTTCCAGAGCTGTATATCTGGCCATTTTATGCTTTCATTGTCAGAGAGGTGGAAAGGAGTAGGTATAAAATGTGGGAAAAAAAGCAATAGGCTGGTATCTAACCTGCTGCAGCAGTATGTACATCTGAGACAGAGTTACCTTAGGCCACGGTAATAATGAAGTCTTACCTCTCTGCCAACATAGGAGTTTGACATCTCAAAGATCAACGCCAGGTGTTCCACATTGTTAGTATCAAAAAAATTGTCAATCTCCACTTTGCTGTGGAGAGAAGAGAATAAATATTACATTCAACACGGTGACCACAACATCTCAGATCACACTGACTTTAAACACAAAGTACATTTCATTTGAAACATGATATCAGTTAATCAGGGAAGTGACCCCAAAAATACATGTTCTTTTCTTCAAAAGGGGAAGACCTCATGATCTAACAACCAAGAAAAATTTGAAGCCAAGTGATGGATTTACTTCCTATTTAATCTACTGTTATCTTGTAAAGAGAATCGAGAACAAAATAACCACACATCATCAGTAAAACTGGAGTGTCACTGATAATGATTTGGAGCAGCTTGTGAGAACATATGCTTCACCAGGATGCAATGAGATGGTCGTTAAATGCGAGCTCCTGGGTGATGGCGCGATAAGAGGCTGCATCACCTTGCTGTCTCCAGAGGGGGACACGCTGGGGGCCAGGGATCTTTGTGGGTCTCCATCAAGTCGATGAGCTTATGGCGTAAACCCCTCACATCACGAGGAAAAGCTGCAGAGGATTCAGATAAAAGGAGAGCAAGCCGGAAATCCTTTTTTGTTCAAAACCTCCCATACTAGCCATGCGTATTATCCACACCTGCCCTGGAATTAGAGGACTATTTGCATTACCTTTGAAAACCTGACCCTTGGAGTCGGCCTTGGAGTAGGCGTGGAAGAACTGTCAGTGGAAGAGAGGGAGATTTTATAGGCTCAACTAGCAAGTCGCCACAAGCTTACAAACTTGGACGCTTTAGAGTACAACCCTTAACATCCGCTTAGCTGTTACAAATCAACTGCAGGTGTAGCAGCTCATTCATATACATGATCTTCCCTTTGTATTCAACAGGACAGGAAGGTAAAAAAAATAACATCTGGAGAATAGGCCTGTTAATTCATTGCTTTGTGCTTGCCTGCTTGAAAACCTTTTTTCTTTTTACTCAGTGCGGACTTTAAAACAGTTGAGATGATATAATAAAAAAAATAACAAGGCTGGTGGAATGTAAAAATAAGTACCTTCAGTGTTGGGTACCCCTTGACGTCAAAACCGGAACAAATTGGGATATTCACTGGATTTGCGCAGTCTATAGCGGCTAAATCCATAGCAGGTTTCCACTCTGGAGATACAATAAAATGTGTAAATGCATTACTCCATAAGAGAAAGGTTATGGACAAGAATCCCACATTCTAAACTGCATTTGTTCCTTTCCTATCAAATGGTTCATATATTGTAATTAATCCTACCAAGCATAGACAACTATTGTGTTTGATCAGCAGGAAAGCAGGCCATTGCTGGTGGACTCACTAAGACTAAGGCCTTACCTCTGTTAGGTTCCCATTGGGACCAGCTGTCAATTTTAAATGAATTGTAAAGGATTATTTTCCTGTTATAGTTAGTTGGATTCTGCTTACAGAATGCATTTTCATCTCTGACCACGTTCTAGTGAGACATTAAAATGTATAAATGCATTACTCCATAAGATCCAGGTTATGTACACAAATCCAAAAGTCAAAACAACTTTTGTTCTTGGTCCCAAGTATTCTTCATTAGGAAATAGGTGAATGATTTTGAAACAGGAGAAGTTATGAGACATGAACATAATTCGAACTCCTAAATCACATCACATGCTCCAATAATCAAATATTGAGCCTGCCCTCTGTGAGGGTTGACAGGGACATCTATCCTGTACTCTGGAAAACAACAAAGTATGTTCTCATATCACCTTTTGTGGTTTAATTTATTGTTGTATTATTTCTAAATTCGATACTACATACACTTGTGCTGCATACAAAAACAACATTATTTAGGCTAAATGAAGACAAATAAGCGGGTCTATAGGTCAGGAACATCTATATTTTAAACATACATTTTCATTATGATTGTTTTACTAACAACTACTTTTTTGAAATATTCATTGATATATTACAGGAAAATGGACACCAACCTTTAATATCCCTTGCAAGACTTTTCCAAACGGGAGAAAATGCAATACAATGACCACACCAAGAGGCGTAAAACTCAACTACCATTGCTGCCGTAGAATTTACCAAAACGCTATCCACATTATCCGGCGTTAAGATGACTATCTGATCAGAAGCGGTGTACAAACCAGCTTTAGTGGTGAAAGGAAATAATAAACACACAAATAAAAAGATCGTAGATATGAATGACTCTCTCAACTTGGCATATATTTTCGCTGTAGAACGAGACGTGGCACGGCAGCAGCGCCGCGCCATCTTCGTGTTTTCTTTCTGACAGCCAGCAGCACTGACCGGGCAACCACTGTATGAGAAAGTGGAAGAAACTTTTTTTCACTTGGTCACTAGTCCAACTCTACTCCCTCCCCCAACCTCTCACCTACCGCAGCAGGGCTACATTCACAAGTATGACGGAGATATTTCATTGGCTATTATTGTTCTTGACCTCAACAACAGGAAGCATTTTGTAAAATAAACAAAACGAAAACGATTGGCAAATCATTCCCATAAACAGATACAAAAAGGTTTGGCAACTCATTCTCATTCTCTTTCAATATGTGGCCACCAAAACAGTTTTTTAAATAATATTTGTATGTGCATTTTTTAGACACAAACTAATTTATATAAATGTAATAGTTAGTCACGTGATGTGATATAAAAAAGGCAGACGGATTTAGAGGCGTTCTGTTACTGTTCCATTAAATGTTCGAATTGGCGGAAAAAGATACCTTGAAAAAAGCTGATCATTTTGCCAGGAGCGTAGGTTATAGAATTTTAGAATCAGACGTTTCTGAGGTTTTCACACACAATTGTGTAGGGTTTACAAAGAAAGACTTGAAAATAGTAAATATCCAGTTGGCATTAACATCTATTTGACGAGGAAGCAACTGCGTGATGCCGCCATAGTGTCAGAATGGACCGACGTCTCTGCAATTTTCCAGACATCTGGTAGAATCCATGCTATTATCAAAGAAATCGTGTCCAACCCTGTTCTAGATTGTTGTCCAATTGGACACTGAGTGTACTTCGATAATGTACATAGCCTAATGATGTCTGCAATGCATGCATATGTTTTTAACTTCCGGCACACCATGAGCCTGGACGAATATGTTTTTCTTCCATCAAAAATCGTAATGTACTTAAACATTAGCTGTGACTTGCATGACTATTCCAAACTGTTTAGCCAGTCGACTCGTACCACCTGCTTCTGTCTAAATCAGTTCCCGTGACAGAGGCGGTGTTCTCCCATATTAAAATGTAAACATCCCATTCAAAATCCCTGAATATCATTCTGCCATAGCCATATACGTTTGGAAAGTATTCAGACGAATTCACGTTTTACATATTTCGTTGTGTTATAAATTTTTGTCATCAGTCTACAATAACTAATAATGAGAGCGCTAAGAGCTTAATGTCTTGGGTATGCCTACCAGCCCTCTTTGCAGATCCTTTTCAGCTCTATCATAATCAGAGTGGATCGGGTGCATCAGTGAAATACTCCAATCAAGCTCGGGAGACATTAAGGATGAACAAAATACACAGGACTCGGTGTGGCAAATGGTCTAAATACTTAAGTACATGGGAAGAAACATTTGTGAAGGAGTCTTTATACTTACTGAAGGCGCTTCACATTTTGTTTTTATCAATTACATTCTCCTTCCACCAGCTACTGTACAGACCCGATTCCAAAAAGTTTGGACACTGTACAATTGTGAATAAAAACAGAATGCAATGATGTGGAAGTTTCAAATTTCAATATTTTATTCAGAATAAAACATAGATGACATATCAAATGTTTAAACTGAGAAAATGTATCACTTTAAGGGGGAAAAAAATTGATTTTAAATTTCATGGCATCAACACATCTCAAAAAAGTTGGGACAAGGCCATGTTTACCACTGTTTGGCATCCCCTCTTCTTTTTATAACAGACTGCAAACGTCTAGGAACTGAGGAGACAAGTTGCTCAAGTTTATGAATAGAAATGTTGTCCCATTCTTGTCTAATACAGGCTTCTAGTTGCTTAACTGTCTTAGGTCTTCTTTGTCGCACCTTCCTCTTTATAATGCGCCAAATGTTTTCTATGGGTGAAAGATCTGGACTGCAGGCAGGCCATTTCAGTACCCGGATCCTTCTTCTATGCAGCCATGACATTGTAATTGATGCAGTATGTGGTCTGGCATTGTCATGTTGGAAAATGCAAGGTCTTCCCTGAAAGAAATGACGTCTGGAAAATGCAAGGTCTTCCCTGAAAGAAATGACGTCTGGATATGTTGTTCTAGAACTTGGATATAACGGTCAGCATTGATGGTGCCTTTCCAGATGTGTAGGCTGCCCATGCCACACGCACCCATGCAACCCCATACCATCAGAGATGCAGGCTTCTGAACTGAGCGCTGATAACAACTTGGGTTGTCCTTGTCCTCTTTAGTCCAGATGACATGGAGTCCCAGTTTCCAAAATTAACTTCAAATTTTGATTTTTCTGACCACAGAACACTTTTCCACTTTGCCACAGTCCATTTTAAATGATCCTTGGCCCAGAGAAAACACCTGCGCTTCTGGATCCTGTTTAGATCTGGCCTCTTTTTTGATCTATAGAGATTTAGCCGGCAACGGCAAATGGCACGGTGGATTGTGTTCACCGACAATGTTTTCTGGAAGTATTCCTGAGCCCATGTTGTGATTTCTATTACAGTATCATTCCTGTATGTGATGCAGGGCCGTCTGAGGGCCCGAAGATCACGGGCATCCAGTATGGTTTTCTGGCCTTGACCCTTACGCAGAGATTGTTCCAGATTCTCTGAATCTTTGGATGATATTATGCACTGTAGATGATAACTTCAAACTCTTTGCAATTTTTCTATGAGAAACTCCTTTCTGATATTGCTCCACTATTTTCCGCCACAGCATTGGGGGAATTGGTGATCCTCTGCCCATCTTGACTTCTGAGAGACACTGCCACTCTGAGAGGCTCTTTTTATACCCAATCATGTTGCCAATTGACATAAGTTTCAAATTGGTCCTCCAGCTGTTCCTTATCTGTACATTTAACTTTTCCTGCCTCTTATTGCTACCTGTCCCAACTTTTTTGGAATGTGTAGCTCTCATGAACTCCAAAATGAGCCAAGGCATGAAAATGCAAAATGTCTCACTTTCAACATTCAATGTTATCTATATTCTATTGTGAATTAAATATAAGTTTGAGATTTGTAAATTATTCCATTCCTTTTTTACTCACAATTTGTACCCCTACCTTTTTGGAATCGGGTTTGTACATCGAAGGCTAAACTGTAATGAGTTTGTGTTATGACTCCAGTTGTAAAAGGATATAGTGAAGACTTCCTGCAACAATGTTTGTAAAATGACTTATCAGACAAATCTAAATACAAATGGATGAAAAAAGACGAACCATATTTGATCAAGAAAACTGAGCAGTAGTGAGTCTGAAGGTCACAGCAGCCGACAACATTTTACATTTGGAAATAATGAAAGCTTTATTTACAATTTCAAAGTTCAATTTAATTAACAAATATATATGTATACTATATACATATTCGCAAAGTGAACAATATTTACTTTTACAACAATCTTCCAAGTTCAACAGTAAGTCAGATCCAATAGAAACTGTTCTTGTATATTTACACTCCATTAACCAATGTACAAGTCTTCAAGTGCACCTGCGTTGCTCAGTTGTACATTATCATAAATAGTTATTTACTTAACAGATGCATATAGTCTACTTGATTATTACATTGTTTGTGCCTAGTATAATTTGTGTCCCTGTCCTCAAAACTAGGGCCAACACAATCCTACTAGAGACCTTGCCTGTCTGCAGGCAAGTTCATTATCATATAAGAGGTTCTGAAAATATAAGCTACACTGTGATCCGATGACTTTCCACAAGGATACAAAGCTGGCCTGTATGATGATCCATACATAAAACAATGTACCCGACCAACAAATACTGACTAGTCATGAATGGGACATTACATCCCCCAGAAAAAATCAACACAGATTCTTCCAGGCCATTCTAGTTGGAGGTTTTGAAAAGCACCACCTTACAGAAATGCATTTCCTAGCTACTAAGCACATCACCATTTTAACATGACACACAGCTGGGACTGGAATATGAAGAAAAGTGTACCGAAGGTAAATATCCAGGCTCTAACAACAGATAGTTTCTCTATTCCTCCTCCTGGTAAAAAGAACAGTTTTACTGAAATGCATATTGGTAGGCAAAACTTACTTCATTTCAACCATTAAGGGCACTTTGCTTACAGGCATTACATCTGATGTTCATTGTTGTGCATCCTCAACTCATCTGTACATTACAGTATTCCTGGACTGAAGTAATGAATGAACATGGAAGACAGTATAAGCCCTTGAGTGTAGTTGTTGAATGCTGGGGCATATCAATCCATGACTCACCCTTGCTACTGTGATGTGAAAGCCGTTGCGTACGTGACAGATTGAACAGAACACACTTCCTTACAGTACTGTCAGATGTGCAATGATACTCTGAGGCATAATGCCATAGAAGCAAGTGTTTCTAAGCTACAGTAGGTACTAACTATTGACAATGCTATATATTGATACACAGACATTCAAATAGGGGACTTCCGATGTTCTCTGGTTAAGTATGAGCTTAGGTAGACACTGAATAAGGCAGACTGAAGTTTAACCAAGTTGGGAAACAAAATTTGTCCATTAGGTATTTATAGAATACAGATTACAGTAGATCACATTCAAAAGAGGTCCATAAGAGTAGACACAACAACGTAGGTCTGTAAGTTGTGTTGTTGCTCTTGAGCGAGGCCATTTGTAATATAAAACAAAAGAGGCACTTTAACTGAATCAGGATAGGCTTATCTTAAGGCTTGAATCCAGCATGACAGAATTAAAGGTTTCTAAATTAACCAGATAGAACCTCTTGGTATCAGTTTTCATTGCAGAGGCAAGTTAATAGGCAAAAATTGTGAAAATTGACAGTATTTAAACCCATCAATTACCAATATTGAACTGTTTAAATATTAAATACAAACAGGTATCTTTGCATTTCTTTTCAAGAACATTCCTTTTAAGATCCCTATACAATATATTGCCCACATGTCCACATTTACTTTTCTTGTTGTGCTTTGATATTTTATCAGTTGCTACAGTTATATGTTTCTAAACAGCAAGACAACAGACAAATTATAGTAATGGTAATAATGGTTTTCTTAATCAAATAATTTCAATATTATAACTATCACATTTTGGAAACTAAAGATGTGGTTTAACACAATCAAAAAAGGAATTGGATTACTTCTGTGATTCTTCCATACTTTTTAGTGAATCTCCTGTTTTAAGATATCCAGCCTGCTTATCAATGATGACGTGTTGTCTTGTGAAAATTCCCACGTCCTCATCACATAAGGTACAAGCTTTTCACAGAAGTGTACATTTAGCAGCATTGGTTAACTTAATGCTAAAAGGTCCTTTCCATCTTTGACGAGAAATGAAAAGAGCCGGCATGAGAAATTCAGAAACCACATGTTGGTTAAAGGCTGGATCGAAGACGTTCAGTGTAAAAAGTAGAGTAAATCCAAAATGAGTAGGTCCAAAGCAGTAGCCCAGTGGTACTGGTTACACTGAACTGAAGGTGTCTCAAAATCAATGGCACATCGGCTTTTGGAGGGAATGGTGGAAGCGTTTGAAAATATCAGGAAATAACTGTTTTTGATCTCTTCTGTTGAATGTGTGTGAGCACTTCTGCTGTGTCCTTTATCAATGCATCAAAGATCCCGTCAGCCAACTGCATTTTCACATAGAGCTCATCTTCATCATAGTTTACCCACTGCGACTCTTCCTCATGAAGCTCCTGTACCTGGATACACACAAAACACACAAGACTTACTACCTTTTAACTACCAGAGAGTACACTTCATATGTATCCATTAATAATATGAAGGACTTTCTGAATTGTAAAATATGTTATGAGGAAATCCTAAAGTTTGGTTGTTCAACGCCGTTACCAGAATATGATCCACTCTATCCCGTTTTTTCCTCCCGAATTTTAGCATCTTCTGCCAGTCTGTTTTCTGGTTGCGGTCTTTCTTCAGGCCATACAGCCTCAACACCTCTGTTGTGATGAAGGTCTGGAAGGCAAGATGAAATGTGATCTTAGGGCCCATTCACATTTAGTGACAGTAATTGGGACAACATTTAAATAACATGTTTCTATTCATCTTTGCGACAGGAACTCATTGGAACTTGACGCTGCCAAAATCTGATATAGGTGATGCAAAGAGGTTAATAAAAATTCACCCAAACAATTGAAATCTCATGGAAACATGCATGGAGTAAAGAATAAATTGCCTCATTGCCCTCCAGGAATATTAGCCTAGATTTAAGCTATTATTAATGTGTGTATTTTGCACAATGTTGAAGTAAAACACAGTAGATGCTTATATGGATTACATCCCTAATATTTGTGCATGTAATTGTCACCAAACCACTGCATTACAACTAGAATCTAAGACAAAAAAAATCGCCAATTACTGGATGCTCACTATGCTACCTGATCAGAATCCTTTTCTCTGCAGTAGACCAAGTATACACACTATTTCCAAGGAGAAGTATTTGTTACGTGTATTTTTTTGTGTGACATAATGAAAGAAAAGCATGAAAATAACGTGATTTGCTTAACATAATGTGATATGTTATATATAAACATTAAATATGTTTTGCCAAAAGCTAGCTAGCGACTGTTGCTGATTTAGTAACTAACATTATTTACAAAGCAGCTGCTTCCTGCCTGATTTCCAAACAGTCTTATATTTGGGGCAGTATTTTTACCACTTTAAGAAACAACCTAAGCAAATCCTTTGTGTCTGACGAAGTTGAGTTAGTTTGCTAATCTACTTCGCTAGTTAAGTCAATAATTTCATTAGCTTCTCTGGTGAATATGTCAGTGTCTGATTATACATGAGGCCGAAAGAGTATGTTGACTTCTGAATCTCTCATGTGATTACAATATAGGGCAGTTTTCTTCTTTGCAGGTCCCGCAGGCTGCTGGCAGTTCTCAACCAGCCAGAAAAATAAAGCTTGGTCCAACCCAAACTCTGAGTATAAACCAAAGTTGAAGCCCAAGCCCAGTCTAACAACAAAGGAATTTCCTTTCATTAAACCATGATCGCGGTTTTGCTAACCAAGCTATTTTACACTGGTGTTGACAGGAACACAGCAGCAAGCAAGAAGACTGCAGCAAGTGGAGTGAAGAGGATAATAACTTGCCTTTTATAAGTATAATAAAACCTTATATTAATTTCATTATAAATTGTTTTATAATAGGTTTAATCACAAAAGATTAACTGTTTTGCCTGATGAGGTAATTTGTGTTATTTACTCTGTTTTAAATGGTCAGACATTTTTGTATTTTATAATAAGCCCCTATACATTACTTCACTCACTGGATCTCTTATTTTTCTTAGTCTTAATATAACTTATATTCATTATAACTCAGTTAACAAAACGTCCAGTACGCTTTAACAAAATATCAAAGGGAACCTTGCATAATTACCCCAAAGGGCATTCAACCAATTAGAGGTAATGTGACAGTAATTTTTTTAAATCTAACCTTTACAACAATTTAGTTAACGTTGAATTGAGGACAAATACTACGCCAATATTACTTCAGCTTACATTGACTCTTTCTTTGCACAAATAGTTATTGACATAGACAAAAAATTCTATATAAACATTCACAGTTAATGTATGAGTGTGTACCCTATCGGCAGCTACAGTTCTCTAGCTGACTCTAGTACTGTGAATAGGCCCTTAGAAGTTATAAAACCAAAAGAAGAGTAATCCACTTTAAATAAGAGCACCATAAGCATGGCCGACGCACCTTAACTCTTGTGATATCTTTAGTGCTCTTTACTCGGTGGAAGTAGGAGGAGTTTGTGCGTCGAGGCTTCACCCACTGAGGCTGATGGGCGTTAGGATCCTCGGCAAAGACCTCCTGGATGATCTCCCATGTTAAGTCATACACTGCCTGCGGATGGTAAATGAAGGTTGGGTTGTTGGACATTTTACAATAAAAGCATGGTTTCTCAATTATTTCATATAGCATAAACAGTTGTGGCAAATCCTTTTCAAATGTGGCCTAACCTGTCTGTAACTGCGAACACATTGACCTTCCTGATC
This sequence comes from Esox lucius, assembly GCF_011004845.1. Lineage (NCBI taxonomy): Eukaryota > Metazoa > Chordata > Actinopteri > Esociformes > Esocidae > Esox > Esox lucius. The sequence goes on from NC_047576.1 coordinate 17,872,052, forward strand.
CAGGCCCTGGGCATCACATCCCAAGTACTCCTCCGAAGGCTTGGGGACTGGGTGACAAGGTAGGGTCTCGGTACCCTGGCCTAGTTTGCACCTGTCCCAAATCTCCTGGGTGGCAGCGTGGACCAGCTTTTCCACCTCTGGGGCCGAGTGGGGCACAACCATGGCAGGCTGTTCAGGAAGCTTGGGCTGCAGAGGCAGCTCGGGTCTGGGTGGGGTCTTCGCCTGGTCTCCCATTGCAATTGAGCCAGTAGACAGATCCTCTTCCTCCTCCTGCTGCCTCTGTTTTTGTTTCTGCAGTTCTCTACGAGAGCTCAGGCCATAGTCTTCATCAAACCAGTCCTGCTCATCCCCCAGTTCATCAAGAAGCTCACGGCTCAGCTCCAGCTCGGCTAGACGCTTGGCCAACTCCTCTTGACCACTGGCTCCTAACACTGGACTCTCCTACAGACATGGGGAAAGAGAGAGACATTGGCTACTTACAGTGAAACTATTCTATATTACATTACATTATATATAGGGATTTCTTTTTGTTCAAAAATACAAAAGTTTCTATATACTTCAAAAACTATAAAGACATTTACCTGGGTGAAAATCTACAAAAGGTAAAAAAATAAAGCACCGTATTAAATTGGATATCTGTCAACATCTCTTCAGCCAAGCCAAGTTGTTGTTTGACCTTGGGACTCAAACAAACCCCCAAAGGTTTTTTTTTCAGGTGAATCAAGACTGAATGGTAATCAACAGTGCTGATAAACAATTATTGGTGTGTATTCCCCCAGTCACCTGATCAGTTCTGTTTAATCATTAACGAGATGAAGCCTCCAAAGTATTTGGGCTAAAAACAAGGAGTTTAGGGGAGGTTAAAGCATTGGGCCATTATCTAATCAGTTGCTGTCTGTTGAGTCATTGAGTGGCTGTTCCCCAACTGGTTTTGTGAGTCCCTCTGGATGAGAGAGTCTGCTAAATTACTAATATATAAATGTGCTCTAAGCTTTTAATTATTTTGGAGGAGAGAACAGAGTTCAGATTAACTTACCGGTCGGTTGCAAAGTTCTGGGGATGAGAGTTGCTCATCAGGCTCTGACTCTAGGAAGAACGGCAGACCATCTCCTTGTTCTACAGACAGAGATTGGGAGAGAGTCTGCCTGCCCTCTTCTCCATTGAAAAGGTCCACTTTCATTTGATTAGCAGCCGCTACCTTTGCTTCTTTGGCCTTTCTGATCTGTGTGAACTGCTTCACAGCATCTTTCATGAAGGTGTTGAGGAGCTTATCGGCAAAAGAACTGAGGGCATCTCTCTCTAAATCGGTTTGCTCTGAGGTAGACTTCCGATGGACATCAAGGCTTGTCCTCTCAATGAGGGTAGTGGTTTCATCCAGAGTTTGCCTCCCCAAGGCAATCTTGCCCTGTATATCTGTGATGAAGAGACTGGTAGGTACGTCTTCAAGGTCCAGGATGATGGTCTTTGTTCTACCATTGGAGATTGGATAATCAGCCTGTTTGACCTCGTGTGAATTGGTCAGGTTTTTTGGGCGTTCAGCAGGACCATCGCTCAAATCTGCAGGTTTGTTTCCTCCAGAACTCATGTGAGATGTTACCGGTCTGTTATTTCCCAGATTTGTCTCCTCCTCATGCATCTCCTTCTCAAAATCAGGTTTCTTCAGCTCATTGTCAGACTGGTCATCAAGAAAAGAGTCCTCATCCTCTGTGGTGTCCACATAGATCTCAAACCTCTCTGGCAGATGGGAGATCTTGTCTGGAGGAGCAAAGATGCCATGACCCTCTGGACATTCAAAGTAGACCACATCATCGTATGTGCCATTATTGCTTCCCTCTGACTTGTCTAGCTCTACTCCAGCCCAGAAGCCATTGGCAAAGCTGGTGTGGCCCTTGAATCTAAGTGTACCGGGCTGGACATTGCTCACTAAAACCCTGTCTCCAATGGTAAAGTTAGGCATTTCATCAAGAGCTGGTGAAGGTACAGTCTGGAAAGGAGAGATTGTTGGGTAGTGGGTTGAACTAATGACATTTTCCTGGGAAACAATCGGCTCCTGTCTTTTCAGGTCCAGAATTTGTTCCGAGTGAGGGCTGCCACTAGTGACTACAGATCTTTCACTCAGTTCCTCAACGATTTCCTCTTCAGCACTGTGTGAAACGTCCACGGTGTCTTGGTAGGATGGTGAGGTAGGTTTGGAGCCTTGGTTATCCTCCCCAAGTGACAAATCCACTGATGATTCAAAGTCTTCAAGATAACCATCAGCTGAAGGAGCAGGAGATGTCTCCTCCCCCTCTGCTAAAATGTCCTTCTTAGATGGTATGACTTCAGCTTCTGGGGTGTAGGGTTGCTCTTTGACGGGGGACCGAGACTTAAAAGATTTCTCCTCATCATCGAGGCTGCTTGTTGGGGAAAGTCTTTGTTTTCCATTCTTTGAGGAGGCAGGCTCTGAGAGAGACTGGCACTGCTGGGAAGCTGGCCCCCATTCAAGTAGATGGTCTTCAGGGCTGGAGTGAGAATGCTCAGATCCTTCAGACTTCATAGAGTCCAGCTCCTCCAAGACAACACTCTCATCCCCACTGCCGGTAGCCTGTAGCCTGGCTGGCTCCATCAGGGGAAGCCCCCCAACAGAGGGCAGGCTGGGGAGGATGTCTGGGGACAGCAGGCCACTCAGACCGTTGCTGTGCTCTGGACTCCTATTCATTGGGGTTTGGGTGACTGTAGGGGGGTCATCGTCTGAGGAGTCCTCGTGCCCAGAAATATTTTTACTGAGGCCAGATGGTGTGAGCTCAGCTGAAAGACAGAACATTAAACAAATGTATTACAGCATGGGCACACATTTTTTGGATTTTAAGGACAAACCTGTGCCTGTAACACAACATACCTTGTTCAACTGGAGAATCTGGAAGGGTCTTCTCAGCTTTCTCAGAGTCAGAGACAACATTAAGATCTTTGCTTGTTTCGGGCCTGGGGAGAAAAAAGATAAGATCCCGTGAATACAGACCCATTCTTCAGACTTATGAGAGATTGAGTGAAATTGATTCAGATGGGCGATAAGTTAACTTAACATGGATTGATTGATTCAGACTTAAGGTGAGATAAGAGTCAACAGACCTGGACTTGATTACATTTTTAAAATTTATTTTCCTTAAATACATTTCTCAGTGTGAATCCAGCTCATATTAAAGTTGGTGTACCTGTAAGGAAGCAAGGGTTTAATCTTGGGTTTCTCGCAGGCTGAAGTGGGGGTTTTGATCTGAGGTTTGGTCAAAGGTGTCAAGTCCGGTTCTTTATTCAACTCAGTCTTAGTCTTCTCGATGAAGTCATTGTAGGACTAAACATAAGAAAACAGAAATCACAATTTAAGTTGCTGTTCTTGTGACTGACCATTGAATGTAGCAGGGCAGGCTGAGACACAGACACACATCCTCCTTAAAGCCACATTAACTCGACCATTTACAATGGGTTTGATGGTTGACTAATGAGGAAGAACTATAGCTTACATCAAGAGAAGTATTAACAAAAGCAATGGATTTAAGCACCCAAAGAATCATGCAATTCCATAGAACAGCATTAAATGTATGTACAGCTACAGAAAAAAAACAAGTGACCACTGCACCTTTTTATTTCCTTTCCAAAAAAGTGGTAAAGAAAGTTTTTGAGTGAGGAACAGAAGCGTTCAATTTGCAGTGGTCTCTTAATTTTAACCCTTCTGTTCCTCACTCAAAACCTTCCTTTTTAACTTTTTTGGAAAGGAAAGAAAAAGGTGCAATGGTCTCTTAATTTCTTCCAGAGCTGTATATATTCTTTAGGTTGTTAAATCCATAGTTGGGGATCAAAAAGTCATTTTATCTGATTTTGGAGCTCTAGTTTGTTTACTTTAGTTCATGCTCCAGCACTGACCTCTAGCTGCTTCAGCAGGCTGGCCTCCTGGGCTTTCAGACGCTCTTTATGTCTCTTCTTCTGCTCCTTCTTCAGTTGGTACACCACAGTTTTGCGTTTACGCAGCTCCTCTTTGAGAGCACGAATACGGCTCTCTATGTCGCTCTGATCCGACATGGGCTCTGTGTGGCACAATAAGTACGGTTAGAATGCAAAATCCAAACAGGGCCTGATTAGTCAAAAGTAATCCAACTCAGAGCTTCTGAATGGCAATTCTTAGAAAAGAGGTAAGAATGTTTTTTATCGTTTCCGAAAAGGTTCTTGGGCTGTCGATGTGGGTAACTTAAAATAACACTTCCTGGGTTCCATGAAGAATCCTCTTCAGAAGATTCTATATAGAAAGCAGGAGGGTTCAATCTGGAACAAAAAAGGGCTGAGAAAAAAAAACTGGTAATTCTTTGGGTCCAGCCAAATAACCATGCTGGTACCTTTGTTCCCCTTTTCTATGAATGTAGGCAAGTTTGTCATGTGCAATTTAGTAAAACCTGAATATCAAAATGTCCAAATGAATGGCACCACCAAACAGCAACTACAGTGAAAGGCTATGGCTCAGTGACTGAGATGGTTCCTGTAGTCCCATAACACTACCAAGCAGGTTGAATGTCAGGGAAGTGCACCAATCATCTTTTATTTCCTCAGCATCATTTTCTGTCCGAACTGTCAGTCCTCATTCTAAGCCCCGTTTCATGTCTCTAACCGAAAAGAAAAGACATTTCAGAGGTCCTGATGCTCCAGTAGGTGGGATCAACTCACCTGTGTGCGTGGCTGGAGTGGTGTCTGTGGCCTTGGGGTCGTGGCTGGTAGTCCTGGAGGAGGAGCGGAGCTGCATCTTGCTGCTGCTGCTGCTGCCCTCTGGGTGTGCATTAGTGCTGAGGCTGGCTTTTGGTGAAGGAGACTGTACAACAGTGGAAAAGGATAGGGCCCAAAGGGGAGTTCAGGACACAGTCTCCCATTCATCACAACAGCATGGCCAAGCTAACTAAGCATGCCATGAAAAACATCTCTTTCTAACACACACATACAATCAAAAGGTAGTGTCCTTAATGTAGTTAAAGTAATGTAGTACTGCCTTTGTGAATACAAAACTATTCTGCACCGTTTTAGACTTCAAGTCTATAGCAAATTTTCTTGACCCGGTTGGTCAGTTCATTAACAATGCGGCACGTCACACTGAGTAATTGATGAACACAATGAACTAAGCACAAGGAAAGTTACAATTCACCAGAAGCAGCAACTGGACAAAGGCATACATTTACCAAGTTCCCTAGTGATGGTAAGAGAGAGTTGACATTCTCAATTTGCTGTTAGGACAGAGGATCAAACGCAATGACTGACTTCCTTTTGAATGTTGCTTTAAAATTAATTTTGTATACCATAATTCTGTTTATAACCCACCCCATTAATTTTATAGCTGTGTGTGTACACAAACCCAAGTATTAAACACATCCATATATAAACTGCATTTGCCCAGAGAACTGAGACTCGTACATACATTGTACATTAATATTAAACATCTTTAATAGGGTGCTAACTAAATTAATTTGTTGAAGAATAAAAGATGCCTTTGAAAACCCTGTAACACAAATTGTATCTTAATTGATACACAGGTTTCTGAGACCTCTACGTCGTCATGCAATCATCTGGGAAAAAGATATCCTGTGGAAACAGCTTTAAAAATGTCAACCCGCCGTGTTAGTCGCAGCCACGTATAAACCCGCCGTGTTATTCGCAGCCACGTATAAACCCGCCGTGTTAGTCGCAGCCACGTATAAACCCGCCGTGTTAGTCGCAGCCACGTATAAACCCGCCGTGTTAGTCGCAGCCACGTATAAACCCGCCGTGTTAGTCGCACCTACGTATTAACCCGTTGTGTTAGTCGCACCTACGTATTAACCCGCCTTGTTAGTCGCAGCCACGTATTAACCCGTTGTGTTAGTCGCAGCCACGTATTAACCCGCCTTGTTAGTCGCAGCCACGTATTAACCTGTTGTGTTAGTCGCAGCCACGTATAAACCCGCCGTGTTAGTCGCAGCCACGTATAAACCCGTTGTGTTAGTCGCACCTACGTATTAACCCGCCTTGTTTGTCGCACCTACGTATTAACCCGCCTTGTTAGTCGCACCTACGTATTAACCCGCCTTGTTAGTCGCAGCCACGTATTAACCTGTTGTGTTAGTCGCATCCACGTATTAACCCGTTGTGTTAGCCCATTGTGTTACATATGACATGCTTTACCAACTGAGAACATGAAAACAGTGTCTTTCTACCGTAGCAACACAACACTTGCAAAAACATGACATTGTAACATGCACAGGGCCTTACCGTCTTGCCTCCGGAGGGGGAGTCAAAGTCCTGGGAGTATATGGTAGGGCTGTGCTGGCTTGAGGGCAGCTCGGAGATGGCGCCTGGCTGACCTGTGGGGGGGCTGTCAGGACGCTGGGACCCAGACAGCTCTGTGTGCACGCTGGAGCCCGTCACCACGGGGGAGTACTTGGCCTCGCTCACAGAGTCTGACGAGACGGGTGACAAAGTTCAAGGGTCAAAAACGGAGGCGCCACAAGCTCAGTGCACAGTCAGTCACCCTGTGTGTCAAACAATGGGCCGTCACCTGTGTCGGTCTGAGGCGGAGGGCTGAGCTGGCCAGAGCCGTCTCTGTGTTCTGGAGGCTGGTTTCTGGGCCGCTCACGGTCCCAGGCGGCCAGGGCCTGCTTCTCCATGCGCCGGACCTCCGCCTCCTCTGCATCCAGCCTCTGCTTCCACTGCAGCAGCTCCTCGGCGTGCCTCCTCCTCTGCATAAGGCCCTGCTCCCGCTTAGTCAGGAACCTACAGAGTGAGGTGGAGGAGGGCACAACCATCGTGAGGACAAGTAATAAAAAGAAACACCCCAACCCTGCGGGAGGTAGGGGAGACAAAGCTCACCCCGACTGTCCTGCCCATCTGCATGGCAAACTCCAAACCTCTAGGACTGCCCACCAAAAAGGCCCACCTCCACACACATGGTGTACATGACACTGCACCAAAGCTCTTCCCCAGGCAGAGTACAGGCCTTTGATTACGACGGACGAGAAACAGACAGGCAAGCAGTGGGGAGGAGATCATCATGTCAACATCATGCATCAGGTTCAACCAAGTTAACCATCTAGATTACGCATATTGGACGCGTCCATAACAATAAACAGGTCTCCCCCATTCAAGTCAGTGATTATTTTGTTCTAGATATTCTATGACTATACTGGCAGAATAGGCAGAGTCAGGATAGATGACAAAAAAATAAATAAAAAAAATCTCCTTCAGAATAAAGGACTGAATGTGTGTGTGAAACTCAGGCATGAACACAAGAATTAATCCACCATTCACACTGCAGAGAGTAAAGAAGCCATTCAAATCCCTTCATTGATTTGATTTATGATGTTCACTGAAAAGGACTTGTTTGTAATGAGATGCAGGTTAAGAAGCTATTTTACATGTTGAATATAATTAGGAGAAGTGCCTGACAGCACTTCTCTCACTCTATTGTATCAGTTTAATTCATACTACAGTTGAGAAAGACATTGTAGGGCACTGGGCTAGACGGAGCTCCTAATTCTGTTTGGCCCACTTATACCACACTAATTAGCCCATCACAAGCAAGATACCCAATCAGGAACATCCGTGAAGATTTATTGGGCTCATTAGACTGATAAAATCCTTTATCAGCGCTAAAGCACCGGCCAAAGGCTCTGTTGATTCTTAGAAATGGGATGTAGCCAAATAGCTCATGGGCTATGTCTATTGAGTAGCGAGCCGCTTGAATACTGGAAATTAGTAGATGCATGGTCATGTTTTCCCTTTGAATCAGAGTTAAATGAGGGTGTCACCCCACAGGGGTAGGAGAGCTATTGCTGTCCAATGGGAGAGTCTCGCTCAAATCAAGCGACACTTTCTTTTAAGTTGAATGTGTTCTTTGACCTCAGTTTATCAAAGTGAGGTCATATTAGCAATGATGATGCCTTTTCAGGCATTTCCCATCACTTTCTCCACCTGGTGTTCTGAAGTCTGTGCCCCTTCATGCATAGTTGTGATGGTACATGCAGTGATATTTGGTTGGCGTTGCCTTAAGACCAGCTCATTTGAACACAGTCGGGGCACTGGGTGTTTTTTTTCCTCTCACCAAGCTGACAATTCCCCCACTTCCTGAAAACAAACCCGGCAACACCCCATTAAAGTTTCTCCCTCCCAGAAGCGAGAGCCGAACGCAAGCATGCTCCATGGGACAGAAGTCAGGGGCAGCGGTGAAAGGCGAGAGAAGCACTGTACCTGACCAACTGGTTGTAGATAAACAGCTGGAATTTGGGATGGAGGTTGGGAAAACAGACACTGAGAGAGGCCCAGTGGTGAGCCGTGAACACAGAGAAGAAGTAGAGGACAGGAGAGCAGTGTCTACAATAAAAAAAACAAAGCAAAAAGAGGACATGTACAGGGAAAATTAACAACACATGAAGGACAGGGAAAACAGCAAAAACAGAGAAGAAAAGGATGAAACAAAAGACAACGGCAAAGACAGGGAGAGAGAGGTAGAGAGAGCAGTGAGTTAAAGCATGGTGTTTAATTGCACAATATTTCATCCAAAGGCAAGTAATCCTAGCTACTTAGTGGTGTTGTTTTTTACTTTTTACAGCTATTGTCCAACTTGTGAAAAAGACAGCTCTTGGGACTTACATAGGGTTAGGCACACAGTTGGCAGTGCGGCTACAATTTCTTTAAAACTTTAAGAAAATGTAGCCATAATAAGGACTTAGTGACTGGGTTAACTAGCAACGACCTGCATAAACGGGTATTTGTTTATCAGGAGCGGCCAGGACAATGGCAGAATGACAGCATTTGTCTTTTCACTGTGATAAAGGCTGGGTGTCTAGGAATGTGTACCCATGTGTAAATTCGTGTGTCAGTGCCAGAGAGGAGAGCTAGGCCTGATAGATAAATACTAATCCTCAAGGGCTTACGAGAGAGGCCTTTGTCTTGTTTGGCGAACCCAGTGGACATAATGCTTTTCCTTAATTAAAATGAAAAGGATGGGGGAATTTGGGGAGATTATTGTTGCTTAAAGTTGAAAAACAGAGCGCTGGGTAAACAATTTTGTTAATGTTTTTTAACCACTGCTTACTAAATCACGATTAAAGTGTTCATTAGAATAAAATGCTGACTAAAAGCAGATATTAAACTTCACTTTGATTAACAACAAAAATAATAGGTCTGATTATGAGAGAGGGCGTTTGAAAACAATGAAATGGCAGACGGTTAAAAGACCGCGCACAAAAGCACTGCGACGAACGAGGAATAGTCCAGCCTCACACTGACAGCCCTACTTTGAGCAATGACACTGGGTAAAATTGGTGAATTTCCATGTTTGAGGAATCATTAACTGACAGGAATTAGAACTGATTGATGATTAATACAATTAATAAGGTTTGAAATCCCTCAACAACTCAACTCTTGTTAAGATCTGTATTGCAGATGTTGAATGAAAGAACGAGGTCAGTCTGTGTGCGTGTCTGGACATTTGGTGGTCACGTGAGCCCCAGAGTCTTGTCCAGGCAGAATTAATCCTGCCCTGGCTGCTTGCCAGAAACACCAGACTCAGATCTGACACTAAATAATTGCCATGGATCATATCACAAACACCGGAATGAGTAGCACATGGGTTAGAAGGAATGACATGGAGCATGCTTACATTCACATCAGCACCACAGAAGAATCTGGGTGTCTGGTCAAGCCAACCTCAAAGCTATTACAAGACAACAGCAATTCGGAGGCGTTATTCTTGTGAATAACAGCAGCTCTGAAGCTGCTATCTAAATCCTTGTTAAACAACAAAGCAAACAGAATGACTGACACGCCCAACACGAAAACATAGGTCATTGTATCTTTAAAAGCTGGTATCATTTACAGGGGCCTGTTATAAACCCTGGAGCAGAAAAAAACTGCTAGCAAAGAGTTCCGCAGTAAACACTGGTAAAAATACATTTTAGTAGACAATAGAAAAGGGGGACTGAACAACGGGTTAATGGAAAGTGCAAATTACTTCTCGTCCATGTGAGAGCGCATCTTCTTGAGCTTCTGCATGATGCTGCTCGTCTCACTGCCAGACACAGAGAGGGGAGAAGTGCTGCGCATGTCCCCTTCGGTCATGGCAACGCTGGGAGAGGACGCCCCATCTACCAGCTCTGACACGGACGTCTCCTGGAGGACACAGGTGGTCACACAACAAATGACAGGCAGAACGAGACTCTCCATGAAAGCAGGTGCTGTTTTAAACACAGACAACAAAAGCTTTGCTTTCTGAAGATCAGCTCAATATCTACATTCAGATATAAAAATTCAACACACAAGTTAAAGATTTTTTTTCTTCAATCTATGACATTTGTCACACTCACAGGATAGAGAGTGGAAAAGAGTACAGTGCAAGGACTACTCATAAGCTACTTAAGTGCCGTGAAGTATTCAATATCAAGGTGAGATAAAACAACATGGGACAGGGTACCGGACAGGAAGTGGCAACAGAGGAATTCCTCTTACAAAAATCTGTCCGGGTGACATACCAACCGGACGCGTTTTATACGAACGTCAGTGAGAGAGGCAATTTGCTTACTCCAGTCAAAAGATGTTGTGTGACGCTTGAGATCATACATTTTATTATAGACGTGGCAGTTATGAATAATATTACCAGTGTTCACAAATTTGTCTGCCTTTTAATTGGCTAGAGCTGTCCCACCTGTTTTTGCCACCACTGGTAGAACGGCCAAACGACCATCTCGTCAATATTATAGATCTGTGCATGATAAAAAGGTGCTCAGATTTCTGCTCTAAAACTACAAGTCCTTGTCCCAAAGGTGGGAAGCCTGGATGTTAAGCGCCACAGAAACGTATCGCGCCTATTTTGGATGAAGTTTCCTCTAGTACTGACCGGTGGGGTGTCGCCGGCATACTTGAGGCGCTCCTTCAGTTTGAGGGTGGTGTGTCTCATTCTCTCAATGTCCTCTTGCTGTTTGAGGAGTAGCTGTCTCTCCTTCCTGGCGGCCTTGTTGGCCTCCTGCAGACGTTTGATTTCCGCCTGAACGCCACACAGGGTCAAATGGTCATGACACATTGACAGATGGGGAACACTTGTTGTTAATAGGTTCGCTTGATCCACCCTGTTCTCGCCTGCTCTGGTTCTTACCTGCTCCTGTTGCAATTTGAGTAGCAGGCCTCTCTGCTTCTTTCGGATGGGTGGCATCTTGTCATCCTCGCCCTTGTCTCGGAGGCGCCTGTAAGGAAGGGGCAGTGTGAAACATCAGCATAGAAGCATTAGTTCCCATTGAATTCCTACAGAGTGCGCCGACTGTTACACCAGACACTGGCTGAGACTGAATAAAAGAACCATGAAAATGCAACAGCATGGCTGTGGTTAGAGAAAACACGTGCCTCTTCTGGTGCTCCAGCCAGGCCAGCTCTGCTTTGGTCTTCTCCTTCAGGGCCTTCTGGCGCAGGCGGAGCAGGGAGCTCTGGTGGTGGGCGCGCACCTCCTCCTCTTTCATGTACTGGCGCACCATGTCCATAGTGAACCGAGAGAAGCTGTCCTGCCCGCTGGAGAAGACCATGCTGCCATCTGTCTGGGGCTGCTGGGGACGGGGAGGGAGCGGGGACAGTCATTATGATACCACAAGCCTTATCAATTAGGCAACACGGCACACACAGAAAGCAAACAGTGGCAGGCTGAGAGAAATCGTGTTTGCTAAGTAGAATCGGGTGTCGTAAATACCGAAGTCCAATCCAATCATTGTCGGAAGGCCTAGAGCGCAACGGAAGGCCGGGCGATGAGCATAAATCGCCACGGCACGTAGGGCAGTCGGGTTGGAACTGGAGCGTTGGGTTCCCTGCTATCTCTTAGCTTCACCACAATCAAATATTTTGTTTGCGGAATGAGTAAGGAACGAGGGGGCGGACTCAACCCGGCAGGGAATCTCAGAGGAGCAGTTAGGGCGGGAGCACACAGCATGTTTATTGTGCCCAGGCTAGTGAGGAGGTGAGCAGGCTTTCCCAGTCTCTAGGATCCCCTGACTGCGGGAGCAGTCTATGTACCCTCAGGCACACTTCAGAAAATCTGGGGTCCACCACTGCCTGACATTAGGAGCTGGGACACGACAACATGTTGGACCGAAGCAATCAATTCACCATTACGGAGGTTAAATAGGGCAGGGAGGCATAATGCCACGCTTTCCCAAGAGACAGGTAAAACCAACTTCAAACAACTAGCAATCAGAGGTCTTGGATCTGACCTTGGAGATTTCCGGGACAGAAGTTCTCTCTTGACTGGGATCTTCTTCTGACTCCTCGTGGGCATCCCTCTTCCTCTCCGTCGCCCCTCGCCTGTGAGACTCCGAGGGCAGCAGAGAGCGGAACGAGCGCTCCTCTATCTCATCCTCGGTCATAGACTCGTCAAACTTCAGCGAGTACTCCGTGGCGATGGAGGTGGTGTCTGAATGGGGTTGGAGAAGAAAATAAAACAGCGCATCCCTCTAAGACAGTCCATCAGGTAATCTAGTTCAGAGCTACAAGGAAATCGTTTTGAGGTCCCCGAGGAGTGATTGGAGAAAAAAACTGTTGAGAGCCATTTCATTAGGATTGGTACATTCTTTGTCAGTGTGTAAACAGTTGGCTGCTTTGGATAATGGCGCCATCTCGCCCACCTTTGTCATCCAGAAGGGACTGTGCACTGTCACTGGGGAGGGACTCGTCGATGGCCGTATGTGCCTCCTCCTCCGCAGCACTGCTCCCTGCCTCCGCCTTCCTCCACCCTCTCTGATCCGATGAGGCCAAGGAGGGACTCAGGTGGCTGCTGCTCTCCCCACCACTGGGGAGTGGAAGAGAAGGAGAGAGGAAGGTGGCGTGAGAGAAAGATGGTGGGGGGTTTATTAGGTAATCAAGACAAACGAACGGGATCAAAAGTGCAAATTAACACAGATTAACAGCCTAAACTGATGATGCGGAAAAACAGCTCTACGTGTGTAAAGATAATGTGCCAAAACATTATCTTTATTGCACTGAAAAACGACTGATAACATTGTTTGCTGTAGCCATCAGTCGGCTCATTCGCAACTATCCTTTAATTCCAAATTTCACATCCTTTCATCTTTGGGAAAAGTTAACAGCAAAATGACCGGCGTAGGTGAGTTGTATAGACAACTGTGGGTTTATGATCCCAGCTTGGATAAGCAACCAGCCAGAAGCAGATTCACTTAAACCCATCCCATGAGCAACATGTCTAGATCGCCCGTTACCTGAGGGTGGGTCTCCGGGAGGGGATGGAACCAGAGCGGCTGTCCAGGGACGATGGGGGATCCTCGGTCCTGGCCCGGACCTCGCTCCTGGAGACGTCGGCGTCGGCGCAGGGCTGGAGCTGCTTCATGAAGCTTTGGTGGTGCTGCCTCTGCTGGTCCAACAGGGGGGTGATGGGGGCGGCGGCAGGGAGTCCAATGGCTCCGGCAATCTGAGAGCGGGCAAGCTCCGTCATCTGAGGGAGACAGAGCAACGTGTATGGACTGAAGAAGACTTAACTGAGCCCTGTTCCTGAAGAGCAGCCGGGTCGGTAAGATTGCGATTCAACCCTGGAAGACCAGGTGTGTAAGATTAATTCAGTCTACCTCTGGCTAACAAAGAGAACAATGGTCATTTGATGAACAGGGATGAGGGACAGCGCACGGACCTCTTTGATTTGCCGGGCGGCTTCGGCTGTGTAGCGTACAGACTCAGCCTGCTGGTTGATCATCTTTATGGCAGCGTCCTGCACGCCTTCCAGAGACTGCTGCTGTGTCTGGGCCATGTTCTCCTGTAGCTCAATGTGAGCCTGCGAGGAGACACACATTGACTGAATCACACATCTTCGAAAATAGATCCCCAACACATCTTACCCCAGAGCAAATGTAGAACGCTGAACACATAATCTCAAGAGTTTCCCAATACAAAGCCATCATTCCATCCATCATAAGCGTCAACCATGGGCCAAATCGGTCGACGGTTTACACTGAAGCTCAGAAGTCTTCTAGTTCCGCCAGTAACAAACGGCAGTGCCGCCACCCCACCCTGGCTGCTTTCTGACGAGTCTCCTCCAGTTGCCGTTGGGTTTCCAGTGCCTCCACCTCGGCCTTAACCTTCAGCTCGTAAAGGTCACGCTCATGCCGCTGCTGTTGCGCCTGAAAGATTAGAGGTCAAAGGTCAGGGTCTATAGATAAAGGTTGAAACGACCAGAAGCATCATGCCAAAGATGTTGAAACTAACAAATCAAGACTCGACCAGGGACTGCACTAAGCATCTAAATAGACATGTAAGCAGCCTTATGATGCCCAGGTTGGCAGGCGGGCCTCCCTTACCTTGAGTATCTGGGCGAGCGAGACGCTCTCCTGCTGGGCCAGAGACACACCCCTTAGTCGTTCCACGTCACCCAGCTGGCGCACAGACTCCTCTATGGACTCAAGGTAGTTGAGCTCGGCAGACATCCGTTGCTGCAGAACCCCAGGGGTGTAGTGGAGATCGCCTGGAGGGAAGACCGATGTGGCCAAGACGTTGAGTGATGGAAGTATGTGAGGAATGTGTATCAAAGCACTTTCAGAGCAGGTATTACCTGCAGCTTTGGGCTCTGTTCTGCCACTGTTGGCCGGAGATTTTCCCCTGGCGGCAGACGACAGGGAAGAGGAGGAGCCGGGCCGGGCTGACGATTGGGGGGAGCCGGACCCCTGACCTGGGCTGTCAGCCCCGGCTAGGGAGGTGCTGCCCGGAGAAACGCGAGGAGAACCTGACCCTGGAGGAGAGCCAGCTGGAGACAGACTTCTGGGGGACTTCTTACTGTCCAAACCCAAACTGGAACCAAGAAAGGCTGGTGTTTAATTCATAGGAAAGAAACCAGTCCTTTTGTAGCTGTCAATTTAAATCAAGCCTGACACATTTTTTCTTCCCCTCCCCGCAGTTTTGAAGCATACGACTCGATGTGTCTCCACTATACTCACTGATTAACGATTAAAGTGGGTGCCCCCAGGGGAGTCACATTAAGACTTAAAGCAATGTTAAGCCTGACCAAAAGGTATCAATGACCGTTTTGTGCAGCCTTCCGCCAGTGGAATGGGCCTCAATGTCTAATCCCACATGATATATGCTTCTAAAGCTGGTAAACACTGGTGCCTTGCCCCTGCTAGCACGCCCAGGACCTAACCTTACTGGAGAACAACGGGCGCATTAAGGACTGCACCGTGAACGTAGTCGCTATCACATCACGCAGAAAGAAAGGTATGGAGGGAATCTTCCGCCGTGGCCTCTACATGCCTTTTAAGAGGCTCAAATGTCACAGGGAGATTTCTCCCCCTTTTTTGTGGCTGGCAACGCGCCCATTTTGCGGTGAGCAGATTTGACCACCTCGCTGCCCTAACAAAAGAGTCAGTGTTGGACTGTCGTCTCTGCCCCCTTCCTCCGCCTCTCAGCAGTACAGGGCTCTCTGCTGCAGACCCTTCAGCTGCGACCAAGAACTGCAACCACAAGACTTATTTCGCTGGCACTGGGAATCAGACATCCTTAACACATTTAGAAAATGAGTGCTCAGCCTCAACGTCCCGATATGTATCCTCAGCAAAATAAGCATTCTTGAGTGTTGAGTTAGACCGCGGAGTGAGTGAACTGGAGAGACCCTATTAATTCATTTACTCTGGCCAGACAGACTTTGAGATTCATTTGTATGTGGGTGGAAAAGACACGTAATAGAAAGAACAGTGGGGCCCTAATGGTTTTCAGGTTCACTGGAACATTAACCACGGTCAACTGAACTATGCAAACATTATTGGGTACAATGGACTTTTGGAAGCTGGCATCCGCTTTACCATTCATCTTATAATCATAATCATGTGGCAAACCTAAAATGTGGGGAAAAAGAAATCAGGACTGTGCTAGTTCTAACAACACCTCAAAACACACACGGGCTCAGAGTTGTTAAGAAAAACCAGGACTCTCAGTACGAAACTAGAGTAACTATTTAGGATATTCAGGTTTTCGTGGTAGTCCCCAAGAGCCCCTTATTAGCGGTCGGGAAGGCCCCTTACCTGTGGAGTGAGTGCCCGGAGGCACCCCCTAGTGTACAGTCAGAGAAGGTGTTCTTCACTAGGCTGTGAATTGAGCTTTCAGAGGCTGAACCACATCGTCTGGAGTCTCTAGAAGGGGCCTCCGACCCCAGAGAGCAGGGGCTCCTCTGCTCCTCCAATAGCGTGGCATCACTCTTGTCTGACGAACCACCTAAAAGAGAGCAAACAATTTGTTTCAGTGAAGGATATTATGAGCAGCAGAGACACTAAATGTTTTCAGGAAATGTGTTTATTGTCTGGGGAAAGTCCTTAAGACTTTCACCAATAAAAAGATTCTGTTACAATTGAATTGCAATACAATGAAACATATCTTCCATAGTTGCTTTGAAATGGCCTACAATTTGATCTCATTCATCCCATTAAAGACAGAAAAGTAGTAACGGGCTGCAGGTCCGTCTTTTTTCCATTTGCTTAATCTCCCGCTGAAAATTCTGGGCATGTGCAGATAACTTCCCGCACATATATTTATTCTCCATTGGCCTGAACCTTGACATTCGACTCTCTTTACTTCATATGTTTGTTTTTTTATGCTGCCAAAATGAACTTGTATCCTCACTGATGTTCAACATGTGAAATTGAGTGTCCTCCTTGACTACACCGGACAGATCATTGACGGGAAAGAGGAATGTACAGTACAGTACTAATCATAAAAATTAAATAAAAAAACTTGAGTCTGGAGAAAAGCCAGATCCACAGGTAATCCACAACCAAATATTTAGTTGCAATCATCATCCATAAGAGCCTAACTGAAAGAGGCAGTGTTTGCATATGCAAAGTACAAGGTCTAACCTCTCTTAACAGAGCTTCTCGAGTTAGGTGAAGACTGTGGAGTGGAGCCTGAAGACTGGACGGAAGGCAGGTCTGCGAATGGTGACCGGCGGCTTATCAGCTCTTCATAGTGGCTGTTCCCACTGGCAATACTGAAAATGACCATGAAACATTATTTAAATGGACAGAAAAGTTGAAACCAGCAGCCTAACTCCTCGCAACATCCCTCTGTGTTAACATGTGAGATGAGTGCCATCCTGTGGTCAATCTCCAGATTTACAACGGTTTTTCAAATGAAGGTAGTAATATTTTCAGATGGGCACAACTCCATTGTGTGACAGCAGGGGTCATATGGGATTCAGAAATCTACATATTCATCTCATGAAAATAAAATCAGAATTTTCAGCAACTTAACCTGGGTTTTATATTTAAAGGGAGTATTGTTTAGTGACACAATTAATGTTTAATAGTGAGATACACAAAATAAATTTGGCAGAACAAAGGTGTGTTTCCAACACATGACAACAACTGTGCAAGACTATTTGTCTCAAAGAAGAAAATTACTCAAAAATGAAAGTGTCTATTTCTTGCAAAGACGACATGTCCATCAGAATACTATTTGTGGGAAGCCAAACAATATTAATTTTTCTGCTGCTTTTCTGCATATCAATGAACATTTTATTTTCACTTTGCCCTGAAGAAGGCACACTTTCCAAACTGGATAAGTCAGGCAGAGCTTACTCAAATTCACATTTGATACCTGAAAAGTATTCAAACGTCCAAAATAAACTGCTATTCGAACGTGAAGAAATCAACATTGGAATATTAAGATTGGCGTCTGTCACATTTTGTGTGCGCCGTTTCTAAAATCCCCCTGCCTTGTTATTGCTGTCACTCCCAAAAAGTTGTTAATTAGCCAACCAGGTTGGACTTATTCATTATACTGCAGCTGCCATCACCTCAACAGTATGTGGCTTAAAATGCGGAATCCGTTTTCTGGTCAGCCCAGAATGTTTGACGAGCTGACAATAAAGCAGCTGACAATAACACAGCTGACATGGTGTCAATTAAACATGAGTAATGAAAGCTGACGGGCGCTTTGTTTCAAAAGCGCAAGCCTCATTTAAATTGCTTATGGTAAAACAGCAATGGAGAAAGCTCTACATTTAAAGTTCTGGTAATATAAATAATTTGGTTTCTGGGAAGTGAATGGAATCGTAGTTTATAAAATCGAGGCAGCTTTTGCAATCATTCAGCAGTAGCCTACTCTATGACGGAGCTCAATACATCGAATTCACCGAGACTGAGTCTGTTGCCAAACAGACCCGTCTAAGAATACGCTTGCCCATAGCCAGACACATAGGATAAGAAAAAGATCTGCATTTGGCATTTAACAAGTTTGTATGCTAGTATTTCTGTTGAACAACAAATATAGAAAGTGAATTGGGCAGAACAGTTGGGCCAGAATTTTTAGGGCAATGATTGAATTCTATTTACACAATTCCACTTGGCGTTAACATTTCAATTGCGCTTTTGTTTAATGTAAAGCCTAATGTAATGTAAAGCCTTTTTAAACAGACTCAGAATAATGGACACATTTTAGAATACAGTTTTACAAAAATTTTGATGGCCCTAAATGGGTCTAACATCTAAATGTGTTTAACAACCAAAATATTACTGCATTAGATCAGTATATTTTCACTTTAATATCGGATTCAGACCACCCCAAAAACATTGGTTGCCTCTAGTAGAAACCCCTTACCCGCCACGGCCGTTGTGTCCTCTCTTTGACTGGTTACTACCGCTGCTACGCAACGACACAAAATCGTCCTCATAAAGTGCTGCCCCGTCCGCAGCGCTGGCTGCAGAGATTCCGTTCCGTGCTGAAGGGGAGTTCCTGTCTCCTCGCTCCTCTGCGCCAACTGCCGGAAAAACAGGAGGTCAGGGGCTACATTTTGATAAATCATACACCATCGTCTAAAAACCCTCAAAGATGCACAGCTTTGAACGTAACACAGCTGACCATTGGCGTGGCTGTACAGGTGGTTCTTGGTGAAGATGTTGATGACGCTATGCGGGCTCCCCTTTGCCAGCTCCTCCCAGGGGCCTTGGCTGCTGTCCTGGGCCTGAGCGATGGGACTAAGGGCCGGGTACTTCTCTGCCTCTCTCCTGAAGTGAGAGATGGGCTGGAAACTCTCCCGCTGGCCTGCGCAGAAGTCCAGAGCCCCGAGGCACTCAGCCGGGTTGGGGACCGCCTTTGTGTTGGTGCCGGGACTTACGTCACCCTCAGACAAGCTGCATTCGCTCAGCAGTGGGCCCTCACTGATGGAGTCACAGCTGGAGTTGTGGGTGTTGGTCTTCCCCGCCTCCGGCTGCTTAGGGGCGCTGAGGCCGGGGGCTGTTGGAGGCCTGTCGCCCGGAGCGGTGGTCCTTTGTCTCTGTTCTTGGAAGCCCTGCAGGTTGCCCACCCCAGGGAGAGCTCCGTCATACGTACTCTGTGCCGCACTCAACAGCCTCTGGATCCTCAGGGACAGCTGGTCGCCTGTGTCGGCCTCGTCTCTGACCGGCGGGCTGACCGGGTCGGCCCATCGGCCATCGTCTTGAGGCTGAGTCCGAGCGGTCACATCCGCGGCACCCGTGCAGCCGTAGTTGATCCCGGCGCCAGCAAGTTTCCGCGCTTCGCTCTCTATCCGGGTGGACAGGGAGGCAGCTGTGGCTTTCAGGGCCTCGATGCGGTTCTTCTTGGATGCGTTGGCCGTTCCGGTGAGAGTGCAGGGCTGGGGCCTGGTTTGACGGACGGCTGCCTTCTTCAGGTCCAGGAGCTGGGAGAAGAGCTGGTCTGCAGGGGGAGACTGTGGGCATGGGGGCCTGACTATCCGACTCAGATGGTCTGGCTGAAGCCATGATGGAACACCCAGACCCAGCTCATTCCTACAGAAGGAATAGGTGAGGGATTAGTCAGATTATCTAGGAAATGGGAATTGGGGGAAAAGGCAACGAAAATAAATTTAACAGTTTCCAAAGGACTTTGTTTAGTGGATTCGCTAAGTTCTTTAATGTCCGGCCCAATAAAGACTTTTTGTAGAGAGCAATAATTCAAACTGTAAAAATAATTAAAAGCATGTAAATATGCATGAAGACACTAAAATGTGGGGCATGTACTGTATAATAATGAGCTTCTGAAAACAATGTTTGTGTATAAGCAATAGCACTACAGGGCAACAGATGAAATCGATGTGATTCCAAGAACTGCAGAACAGGGTCAGGTCTGGTGAACTAACGCAGCGCTGCCGGGGAAGAAGCACTGTAATGTCTGTGTTTAAGCTGAGGTGAATGAGCATGCATATGTACACATGTATAATCCAATATCCAGATATCTGACATTATGACTTCAGTGAATGGTCATTATTGGTAGACCTGTAATGACAAGGACAACCCTTTATTATGAAGAAAATTACCCTTGACATGGTATCTTACAAGGACTGGGACATTTAAACTAATTCAATTCAGTAGAACATCAAACTTCCCACTGTGGTTTTTAATGACTGAGTATTTAGCCCTAACTACTGTATGCAATTCCACCTGCTTCAAATAGCAATTACAAGAGCACATCTGATGAGGTTTTCCCATGAACTGACAAAGACCAACTCAAAACACATCCAGGAAAAACATTGAATTAAAAAAAATCTGAGTTAAGACTTCTTTCACTATTGCTTTAAAAAATGATGGAGAACATGAGCCGGTCCTCTGCCCTGAGCATGTGACATTCTGACTCATCAAAACAGCATTTTAATTCTGGATACCACCAGAAAATCATAATGGTACTACTGTTAGATTACAGAAATGTTAACAAACGCCCACTGTCTGTGTGTGTGTGTTTGTGTGCAAGTGTGTTGACCTGGACAGTGGTGGGGGCTGAGGCTCTGACAGAGACAGGTCACTGCTGGAGGAGGCACTCTGGGGTCTCTCCTGTCTGCGGTTCTCCTTGTCCGACTCACCAGACGGCTGGTACAGAGGCCTCTGCTGCAGGGTAACACAGACAGACCAGTTATGACTGCATTTTGACACTCCACCCAGCATCGGCATTTTGACTAAAGCTTACAAGGTGAGTAAGGGTTTGGTGAGGGCTTTATCCTCATAAACTAAGAATAACATTCAAAGAAACCAAGACTGGTCTCAGGCAAGACTTATACAAATTGACAGATGAACCGTAATCTTTCAATTTCCCGGCATTAGCGTCTTCACGTACATTTTCAAAAAGAAAGCAGACCTTTTATACGGAGAGAAGCTGGCTGTACTTTGATCCCATGTAGTACACTCATGTTGTGGGGTTATGCATTTAAAAACTACACACTTAAAAATATCCCCAAAAGAGGATCTTGGCGTGGTTCTAACAGGGCTCCAAACCGCCACTGAATGATTGCATTTTGCAACCTGTTTTTCTTGCCCTTTCAAGTTCCATTTGTAATTGGTCGTATGAGCGCAGTTTTAATTCTCCAAAACTAGATGCCTTACATTCTCCTAAAAGGCTATGAAAATGACCACCAAATACTGTTCAAAACTGAATCGCGCCCTGAGAACAACCTTGGTTTCCACTAATGCAATCCAGCCATTACAACCAAAGAGGCCTTTACCTGGTAAATGACAGCGGAAGTGGTTGGCTGTGCCTGTGGAGGCTCCTCCCCTAACTCAGCATGCTCCAGTAACAGTTTAGTGTAAGTCTCCTGCAGTCGTTTCTGGGCCGGGCCCTCCGGAACCACCCCCGGGACCACTGCCTGGCCTTTATTAGCTACCCCTTCTCTCTGCTTCCTGTACAGCTCCTGAAGACGTTGACTTCTCCTCTCCGCCTCCTCCTTCTGGGCCTTCCTCTCCTCCAGCTGACGTCTCTTACGCTCCTCCTGTTGCCGGGCGATGTACTGGCGAACCGAGTCGGCATCGTAGTGCCTCTTCTTTGCCCCTGGTTCAGAGGGCTCGCTCTTGTTGCGTTTGGCAGGGCTGGCACTACGGGACCCGCGTAAGGATGAGCCACCGGCCATCCACGCTGTGGTTCTGACCCGAGTGTCCGAGCCCGTCCGGGGTTCCACTGGACCTTGTCCCCCGGCTCTGCGCTCCAGCTGCAGATCGTCAAGGATGCCACGGATGTCTGCAGAGAGCAGGTCTGTGCTGAGGGCCCGGTTTTCAGCTGGGCCTCCAGACTTTGGGACAGGGGTAATCCTGTCCCGACTATGGGATCTTTCAGAGCTGCTGGGTCTGGACCGACGGTTCAGGTCTGGACGGGGGTAGGAATTTGATCGAGGGTGGGATCCTAAAGAAAATTATACACGTCAAGGAACAAAACCCTAAGCAGACTTCTTTAGGAAAACAACCCTAATCTTCTAAACGAACATCAATATGGTATCACTCAGAGTGATTTCTTTTTTCAAAGCTGTAGAATATTTATTGCAGAAGCGTTTAAAAAGGATTAAAGAGAGTTCGGTCTGGTTCGTTATGGTTTCTTTGGCAAGTGAAAACATTGGGATTCTGGCATTTCATTGGGGTCCAAGAGCAAACCATAACGAGGCACCATGGGTATGATAGGGCTATGAACGCATTGCATTACTGTCTGAAACACCTCCAATCATAATTATGTCATGGGACAGAACAAAATAGCCCTAAGTGTTTTACGGTGGATTTCCCCTTTTAATAAATGTTCTGTGGAGTTCAAGAGGAAGACATTATTTTCTGCAGCCTTGCTCTAATTCTCCCCTGTGTACTTCAGCCTGGTGCCAGGGCCATGGCTGGAAACCAGACAGTGCTGAATTGTGCAGTGAGTCAGAAACGGCTAGTCGATCTTAATTTTTTCCGGTCACTGACAGCCAAACGTAGTAAATGTGGGGGCCCTGTCTGTGTGCTGGAATAGACAATCTCCTAATTTATTGATATTCCCTCAGTGGTGCTGCTCTCTGTCGGGGGGCACTGTGCGCCTTTTAACACGCATTAGAGAATGAAAAAACAACATACGCTTTAACACTTTTCCACTACTGATGGGAAGATTTCTCATGCACATTTAGTTTATTTTACCAGACCACCAACTACTGGGTCTGCTTTTCCCTTAAGATGCGCTGTCTGAACTTAAGTGTGGTTAGGTGGGAGGGGGTGATTAGGGTGGACAAGGGTGAGGGTCAAAGGTCTCCCAACCCACCTATTGTAGCCTGCCTGTCAGCGACCTCCGGCTTTTGATCTCGAGGCAGACGGAGAGGGGGACCCAGGACCATCTTCACCAGCTTCTGGCCTTCACGCCACGATGTGGTGCTGATTACTGCAGCAACAGGGAAACCAGAGGAAAATACCCCAAAGGTCATTATCAATGTAGGGTTCTGTAGTAATGACCTGCAGCAGGGTTGTTTCAATCCAACAGCCAAGACTGACAACGTGAAATACATTGAAATAATGTATAATATTTCCGGAATAGGAATCTTCATGGCAAGAGACATACAATCATTTCAAAGTCAAATTAACAAGAACATAGCATAACAACGACAATAGACGACAACATTATTGACTCTGATTAATTATAAACTGATGTTTGCTTTCATATGTTTTTGTGATTCGTAGATCCTCGAATAAACATAGAGCCAGTGGTTTTGACACTCGATGGCTAAATGTTTTTGGGTGGCTCAGACATAAGGAAGAGGGAATAATATGATCTGTATGCTAGAAGCATTGTGGAACCAGCGTGATTGGGCGCTTAGTAAAACAGCCAGGCAGAAACTATAGACTGGATGCACTTAAATCCCATAAAAGGTCTACTAGTCATCGACAGGCAGAAGAGAAGGGAAAAAAAGAAAAGGGAAAAAATGAATATGTAAAGAATAAATATATGTAAAAAATAGATATATTGTACAATGTCCTCCATAATGGATATATTGCTATTAGAGAGGACACTGAAGCATACATTAGCTGCTCAATTGGACATGGACAACAGGGCAGATTTAACACTATAATGATATTATGAAGATATTATACACAGTATATCAGAGGGACGTCTGGGAAACAGCAGGGGAGCGGGGGGTTGGGGCACCACCTTTGCCAAATTTTTTAGCCAGCACAACCCTTGGTTGGCCAGCAGCGAAGATGGCTGCTTGTCAGAATCAGAACAGAGAGCCAAAGAGAGAAAGAGAAAAGAAAGAGAGAGCATCAAGTCCCTTATTCTCAAAGAAAGAAAAGAAAGAGAGAGCAAGAGAGAGAAGGGAAGAGAGCAAAAGATGGAGAGGGAGGGAGCATAAGACCAGACAAAAAAAGAGAGGAAAAAGAGCAAAGGATAAAGAGTGCGAGAAAAGGAGGACTTAGAGCTCACCAGTGAAGGCCTGACAGACAGGCTGGTATGGGTGCAGTGTAGGGTGGCTGCTCTCAGCTGTCAGAATGCTGAGTATGCCAAGCCCAGCTGAACGGAGACGTATCTGCATTCCAGAGTGTGTGCCTCTAAGCCACAGCGTGCGAAACATTCTGGACATTTCTTATAGAATAAGGGACTTGACGCTGGCATTCTCACATCAACAGAGGCCTGTTGACTAGGACATACTAGAAGAGCCACTCCAAACGACCTGTTGCACAGCTAAGCCGCGTTGTAATTCGTGGTGGGCGGTATATTACGAACCAGCTGTGATTCGTTGTTCTTTATGACAGAGGGGAATCCCTCGATTACAGAAGAAACGGTGGTTTCCGAATCTGCTGGCACTAGCACCCAAACATCAGACATCCTGAAGACACTTTCACATCAATTCAATGAATCCATCTAGGATGAACAAGCACTGCTGAGTGATGGAGAGGAAGAAAGAGAAAGGACTGGAAAGAAATTAAAGAACAACCTGGCTTGGTCTCAGCGTTGGGGACTGAAACTGATTTATGGACCTTCCTCACAGGCTTGGAAGGCTTCCTCTCCTTGGCCTTCTCTTGGGGCTGCTGTTTGGGCTTGGCGCTCTCTAAGATAAAGATACAAAAATCGATTACATAACTGTTTGGATGCAAAAGGAGGGCAAAAAATTACCAAACTATACATTTACAGAAATGTGCATGATACAAAATATCAGAATTCCAAAACGAAGCAATTGAATAGGAAGTCGGTGGGCTGTGCCAGTGCACGCCAGGCATAGGGAGCAGAGGATTTAAAACCCGGGGAGAAACCAGGTATTAGTAGAGAGCCATGGAGAACAAAGAAAAGAGAAATGTCTCTTCAAACATTCATAGAAAAAAATTTGGGAAAGCTAGCTGCGTTGCGGTTGTGGCAAAATGCCTGGAAAATCTACTGCAGAGAAAACCCCACTGCTGCATTTTCTTTTTCAACACTATTCTTGTCCCGAATAAGACGACAGCTGGTTTATTTCTTAAAGCAAACAGTTCAATGGAATACAGTAGGGAGAACAAGTATTTGATACACTGCCGATTTTCCCACTTACAAAGCATGTAGAAGTCTGTAATTTTTATCATAGGTACTCTTCAACTGTGAGAGACAATCTAAAATCCCGAAAATCACATTGTATGATTTATAAGTAAATAATTAGCATTTTATTGCATGACATAAGTATTTGATACATCAGAAAAGCAGAACTTAATATTTGATAGAGAAACCTTTGTTTGCAATGACAGAGATCATATGTTTTCTGTAGTTCTTGACCAAGTTTGCACACACTGCAGCAGGGATTTTGGCCCACTCCTCCATACAGACCTTCTCCAGATCCTTCAGGTTTCGGGGCTGTCGCTGGGCATTACGGACTTTCAGCTCCCTCCAAAGATTTGCTATTGGGTTCAGATCTGGAGACTGGCTAGGCCACTCCAGGACCTTGAGATGCTTCTTACGGAGCCACTCCTTAGTTGCCCTGGCTGTGTGTTTCGGGTCGTTGTCATGCTGGAAGACCCAGCCACGACCCATCTTCAATGCTCTTACTGAGGGAAGGAGGTTGTTGGCCAAGATCTCGGGATACATGGCCCCGTCCATCCTCCCCTCAATACGGTGCAGTCGTCCTGTCCCCTTTGCAGAAAAGCATCCCCAAAGAATGATGTTTCCACCTCCATGCTTCACGATCATCCAGATGGTCATTGGCAAAATTCAGACGGGCCTGGACATGCGCAGGCTTGAGCAGGGGTGACATTGCGTGCACTGCAGGATTTTAATCTATGACGGCGTAGTGTGTTACTAATGGTTGAGATCTCGCATGGCGCCCCAGACCGAGGGAGATTGACCATCATCTTGAACTTCTTCCATTTTCTAATAATTGTGCCAGCAGTTGTTGCCTTCACACTAAGCTGCTTGCATATTGTCCTGTAGCCCATCCCAGCCTTGTGCAGGTCTATACTTTTATCCCTGATGTCCTTACACAACTCTCTGGTCTTGGCTATTGCGGAGAGGTTGGAGTCTGTTTGATTAAGTGCGTGGACAGGTGTCTTTTATACAGGTAACGAGTTCAAACAGGTGCAGTTAATACAGGTAATGAGTGGAGAACAGGAGGGCTTCTTAAAGAAAAACTAACAGGTCTGTGAGAGCCAGAATTCTTACTGGTTGGTAGGAGATCAAATACTTATGTCATGCAATAAAATGCAAATTCATTATTTAAAAAAACACACAATGTGATTTTCTGGATTTTTGTTTTAGGTTCCGTCTCTCGCAGTTGAAGTGTACATATGATAAAAATGACAGACTACATGCTTTGTAAGTAGGAAAACCTGCTAAATCTGCAGTGTATCAAATACTTGTAGGTCATATACAGAGCTAAAATTACTGGAGAATATCTAATAAAGCCATCTCTTTTCAAGAGGAGTTTTAAATGTCAGAGCGTTTAAGCACAGGCAGTTTGAAACCAAAACGTTGGATCCATTTACATCCTGGTCCAGTAAGGCCTCAAAAGCCCACTATTTTTGTTGCACGATGATGAGCTGGCAGTTCATCTCCAGCCCATTGAGTTACTTAGTGCAATATGACCTGTTTCAAGTACAGCAGAAAATATCTACTTTTTAAATATAATAATTCATTGTATTTGTTCGATATATTTTAAAGACGTAGTAAATGGGAAAGTGCAATTTGTCTCTGTGCCAATGCTGTGTGTTTATTAATCAGAAACACCTGCAATGTTCTTGACAAGTTGTGACGGGGCTGAGCCAATACAATTTCAACAAACACGCTTTCACACAAGGCATGGAACCAATTAACTAAATAAAAAGTTTCACTTATTTTTCAGCAAGACTATTAAAAAATATATCACACCCAAGGCTCACGTCTGATATACCACAGCTTTCAGCCAATCAGCATTCAGAATTTCAACCACCTGGTTTATAATGTCTGACTTATAGTATTTGAGGCAGGAATCATCCGGTCTGTAATCCTCACCTGAAAACTGGTGCGACAGGTCTCGGTAGATCTCTCTGCTAAGGTTCTGGTACTCTTTCTCCCGCCACACTTTTCCATCCGGAGTACGGATCTTTGTCTCTGTGCTGTTGAAACCTGATACGGTGCCAAGCGATTGTGTTACAAAACATTTGGTTTCAATGAAATGATGTAATGCCGTTGTTAACACAAGGAGCGTAACAGGAAATTAACTTTGCGCCTGCGGTGGTACCTTGGTATACAGGGGCCGGAGGTGCGGCTGCAACTTTGCGTACTTTGGCAGCGGATGTGGCGGTGGTGTCCGTGGATCCGGCAAAACCCACTGGCCGCTCCAGGTAACCCAGAAGACTGTCCCGCTCTGTGGCTTCTGCCAGGTGCTCTCTCTGCCGGCGGATCCTCTCCTTCAGCTTCTCCAGCTTGTCGTCAGGCTGCCTCCGCCTCAGATTCTCCAGTCGTTGGGAGGCGGAGCCGGGACTAGAGGACACAGAGGTCCCCACCAGGCCCTCCGGGGTGTGGGCTTTGGCCCTGTCCTCTGGGGCCTCCTCCCTGTAGGGGCCCATGACTGCTGTAGCAGCGCGCTCCGGGGAGCGCAGAGCATCCAGTGCGGGACGGTCGTTGAGGTAGCGCAACACAGTGCTGTCCAGAGCAGATGAATGCGTGGTATCCAGGTCTCCACTGGTCTGCTTGTCTCGTGTGTCTCTCCGGTAGACAAGCTGGCTGAGGTCAGAGCTAAGGGGAAGGAGGGCGACCTCCGACTGCAGACTGTGGCCCTCCAGCTGGGAGGAGGTTAGGGGTGGTGGAGTAGCTTCTCTGGGGATAGGTTTAGGGTTAGGGGAATTAGAGCATGCTTAAGGAAACAAATTAGCTAAATGGTATTTAGGCAACACTCAGAAAACAGGTTGCCCCTCACACTGGCGTAAGCATTCGCGCTATTTAAGCAGAAGCTGTCAAGAGTGCACGGCTTGGCAGGACGGCCTTGCGTCCCAAGTGGCTACACATGTAGTTGTGGCGGTTATTGGTCTAAAAACGGCTGTAGCCACTTAATGACCACGCTCAGGCAGCAGGCCTTGTAGGCTCACAAGCTTTTGCCACTAAACTATAGCACAACCTCAGCTCAGTTGCTGCATGCATTGGTGCGCATGATAAAATACCCGCCTAACAAAAATGCTCAAGTTGTTGTAACAGTGCATACCTGTAGGAAACCAGAGGCTCCTTGAACTCTACGCAGTTGCTCCTGCGAACATTGCTTTCCTGTGTAGTGTTCCTCAGGGGACTACGGGAGCTCTTGTCTGGGCTTCGACGACTCCTGGTTCTGGACTTGGAGGTCCCGCCCGCCTGAGAGCAGTCCTCCATGCGACGTCCATCTGAGTCGGGGGACAGACCATTAATATTTTGAGGTAGTCTGATAGGCGGGGAGCCACAGAAAGCTACCTGTTTCAAGAATACCAACTGTCTCCATTACTAACATCAGAAACAATTTCAGAACATCTGAAATGGTGGGTGTCGATGTCTACTCTCTTGTGCTTTTTGAGGTAGGAAAACCCATCGACAAAGTAATGAACATTTCCTGTTTAAGGCTAAACAGTTTTGTAAATAGTAACCATGGCTTTCCAGGATGAGATATCCCATTGTGTGCCTCACCTCTGCGGCTGACTTTCCTGGTGGCACCCCCGGAGCTTTTCTTTGTATCCATGACCGACTCCAGCAGAACCCCAGAGCCAGGGGCCGCCTCCAGGCGGTTCTCGATGTGCCGCAACTGCATGAAATTCAAGAACATCTGACTCAGACACAAGACGCAGAACAAAACCTCACTTCAGAACACAGACAGGCGAATACTACAGCCCTTGTGTCATGGCAATAAGGGCTGAGTACATCTCAGAAAAATAGACTAATTGACAGATGACAGGGCAAAAACTGTTTTACTTACAGCAGCTTTGGTCTGATTCAGACTTTTCCAGGCAGCTGACAGCTCTGCGGAGAGAAAATAATTTTAGTGAAAAGAAAACCAGAGTCAGAAAAAAAGGCAGCTGTGAAAAGGTAAGCAAAGCCACATTTGAGGTGACATGAAAGGGGTTTTCCAACATATCTTTCTGGCTTTGGTGTGCCAGACAATAAAACACTGCATTGAAATGGAGGATGGTAATAGCATTAGAGACATTAAGAAGCTCAGAGGCTGACCTCTCCCGTTGTCCTGCCCAGCGGGCTGCGAGGGGCCCGTCACGGGCGGCTCATTCCACTTGGAGCTCCGCATCGCTCCCTTTCACCTTTGGCTTCAAAACAGGAGGAGAGCAGTGAAGTTTGAACATGAGTGTGACGTTGTTCACGGTTACATTTATCTGATCAATAAACATCATCCACTGTGTGCCTGAAGAATTTAAGGAAGAAAAAAAACGCCAAGAGCAATACTTTTTGCTGTGCCATCTATCCAGGATAAATGCTGGCAGTAGGACAGGTAGAGAATCAAAATGACTTGGACAAGCACCTCTCGTTACCAGCAGTTGAACAAAATAGGATTACCTATGCATACATATAGCCCATGCGTGGATGTGTGAGAAAGACTACATTCATCTTTCATAGCTTTCTGCTGACTCAAGAATTGTTGCAATGCCTTCCATTTAAAACTGGTTCTACAGCAAATTCCAAACAAGGTTTCTGTATGACAAAATAAGGAGAGAACCATTAAAAAAGCAGTATCTATCTTAGGTTGTGTTATACATCAAAGTCATGCTAGAAAGAGTATAAAATTAAGGTGAAAGACGAGTGCAATTCCACAGTAACCGAATGACACAGTTAGATTCATTCGATTTTACACAAACACTACAAAATATTATATATTAAAAAGATACTTAAACAGTGCAGATGCTAATTTTGATAACAGAATGCCAGCATTAACAGCACAAATTCATTTGGTTTGATTTCTTTTTAAAAACCTTCGCCAGACAAAAAAGTGTTTATCTACTAAATTATTCATCAAGTAAATGTCTCTGTAAAATGTTCAGTGGCTAGTTAAAAGTAGTCCGTGAGCATACCGCTTCCCTTAGCAATAAGTTATGTCGTTTATATTGAAATTGCCCAGAACGTCAGTATCCAAATGTTGACATGAAATCCATGTTTACCTTCAGGAAACATTACATGGCATTTTGGTATCTCAAAAATCAAACCTCATGCATTTCTTTCACGTCAGGAACGTTTATTCATAACAATAAAACATAACGACCTTGAATTAGTTCAGGTTGTTATGGAAGACTACGGCAACATAAATGCTAACATTCAAGATATAGCCCTGATCTACTCCACTAGTTTGGGTCTGGTGACCTATCATCTCCACTGGGATGTCCTCTCTCCAATGCCATATTAGAGTCACTGGCTTACTCACTGGCTTACTCTTGTTCAATGGGAGTGAACAATGTGGGCTACACTCAACCCACTTTTAGGGTGGTTGCGGTCTGATGCTGGGGAAAGTGGGTGGAGTAACTTTCGGCCTTGTCAGTCCAGTCCGGGATTACCTTTGTATAGGGCCCCAGTGTCTCTGGACCCCCCGTCTCAGACCCTAGTTATACAGTGCAATATAATTGTGCCGGGGGACTAGGGTCTGTCCTGTCTTAAGTCCCATTTGTTTACGTTGCAATAGTTTATGTGTTGGGGCCATGGGTCACCCTGAAAGTGTGCCCAGATATCCTTTCGAATATAAGGAATGCTCTCCTTAACTCTCCTGGAGTCCTGTTGGACCTCAGGAGGACGTGAGCCCTAGCCACTGCGGATCAACTCTGTTGTTGCTTGCTCTTTGGGGTCTCAGTCTGGGTACCTAACCACCTTGACAACTGCTGACGCAAAAAGAGCTTTAAAAATGAATGGAATTGATTCATGCTGGAAGATAAGCTATAATGTCACTGATACACATGACATCTCTTCACCATAGTCTGCAAACAGTTATTAAAATTGCATGAACATACACCACCCTTTGCTCCATATATTCTATACACTTTGACATGTTGTAGGCACAAACCTGTGCAGGGAAACAACCATTCATAAACTGGCTGTATAGAGTATTTAGACAACATGTAAGACATATCCAAAACGCATATTAGGGAAGGAATTCAACATGAACCGGCCCTTGCAAACCTAACGTATACCGTAGTCTATGGAGTGGCTGCACAAAAGTTAAACTCAATCACACGCTGTCTATCAACATCCTGTGGTAGCCTAACTGCATTACCACTGTGAAACTCAGCAAATCAGGTGGCAGGTAGCTTACATCCTAAATTAGCAGACAATTACAGCAGAGTACTTATGAAATGCATTAATAAACCTCCAGTGTTCTTCATTCAGCAGTTCAGAAATATGAGTAGGTTCCATCATCATCCAAATGTAAGTAGGAAGGGAGTGGGAGCATGGAAGGTTTATCGACAGATACATAAGAAAAGGCAAGGGAGACTGAATGCAAATAGCCATCTATCTACATATAGCATACAAGAGCATATAGGCCTGGGTGTCAAACAAATGGCTGTGGGCAGGAGGGTATAGCTCCAATGACATGTTTGGAAAGTATGTTGCTTGGACAGGTGTAAAGTGAAGGTTGGCAATTAAATGCATACTTTCAGTAATTTCATGTTAATTGTGTGTGTAACTCATTGGAATACCACACACAAAGTGTAATTCATTGGATGATCTCTCCTGATGACCTAGATGAAATAGTGATCCATCCTTACCCTATAGCCATAGAAAGTCCCAGAGGTTTTACTACTTCAAAATTGTGAAGTACTAAAAGGTTTTTGCTGCCTATGCTGAAACAACATTTTGGGCAACTGAGCCCTCTATCCCATTTCTTATGACTTTCAGCATGATTGGGTGTATTTATTCTTTTAAACAAGTTGAAACAGAAGAAAACAATAACAAAACTGGGCACCAGATCTGAATTGGTCCAATAGAAAGTAATATTTGATAATGTAACGTTTTGCAACTTAAATTATGTAAATACACACCTGTTCTCTCGTCTCTGACTCTAAACACGACTGAAATGGAAGGACGCAATCTTGCAACTAAAAAGACGTCTGCCTGCAACTGTGTCCTGAATAGTTAACTGCCTATGTAACGACAGTAACATTGGCTGTTATGAGAGGCAGAGCAAGTTAACCAATAATGTTAACCTAAAACAGTTGTTTTTAGGTGCTTGTTGTTCACATCGACTCGTGCATTAGATACCGTCTGAATTAACGCAAGTTACCGTACAGCACTGTAATTAACAATCCTCAAACTTAAATTAAGTTTAATTTAGCAACCAATGACAATGTAGTTAAACAGCTGACTGGCTAACTTTAGCTAGCTAGAGCAATACATTAAATGCAAAAGTTTTGGACTTACAGTAGCTAGCTAACTACAGACTGTTAGTAACAACTTGTCAACTACAGAGTGCTATTACAGTATTAGGGAATGTTGCACAACTTCACTAAGATGCGAATCGTTACTACATACCGGTATGGTGATGCTCGAATTTAGATGTCCATGGTAATGAAAACGTCTTGATGACAATGGTCAGAAAATCGAACTTCTCCAAAACCTGAACCCAGGCCGCTGCTAGCGAATAAACGTTAGCTAGCTACAACACTGTCTCCGTTGTCCTAACGTAACTGACGGGTTTTGGCCAGCTAACAACAGTAGCTTCGCTAGTTAGCATGAACCAGTTAACTTATTCCCAAAGATCTGTCCCCTGCTATCAATACGTCAGGTTTGTAGAATTTCTATTTAGGCTTCTATAAATTATTAGAAACCCGCCTTTCGCGTTGTCTTTTCCCGGGTTACAGTTGCTATCCCCCGGCAGTTAATTTCACTATCCGCCATTGACAAAATAACTACAGGAAACGGGTGACGCGAACACTCGCGGGATGTGTAAACGGGAAAACGTGATTTTACCAGCGAGACGAAGGGAGACATTCCACTGCATTTTTGTTGTTTTTAAGGAGACCTAACCCAGCTGCTCTAACATTGGTTTCTATGGGAGAACCACCCCGTTAAGTGGACCGGAACTTACCTTCTTTATGGTAAACGGCCTGAATGAAGCCAGCTAAAGATGCAAGAGCTCAATTTCTGCATACTTTCTCCTTCGTCCTCTCATGTTTTACTTTTTAAATGTGTCATAGATGATCAATAAATTGTGATCAGGAGGAAATTGCTTTAAATTGTGTATATGTTCCTATATATGTTCCTCAACGTGCTGCACAGAGCCACTGACCTTCAGGGGGCTCCAACCCAAAAAGGGTCTGTCTGGTAGCAAGGTATGATAAACATTCTTTAAGACATAAAGGTTTAAGGGTCACAATGGAGAGGGGATGGAGGGACTTTTATTTAATAGTTAAAAGGCCATTGGATGAGAAAGGACAAAAAAGTGGGAGGAGAATTGACTTTTTCTAAAATGAGAAAAGGCCAGGGTCACTGAGGAGAAAGGAAAGGGGAAGGTGAAGGACAGCGTTTTCCTAAATAATAAAAAATCAGAGTTCAAGTGTTCAGTGTTCAAGCAATTCAAAGCACAGATATTAAAAACCTTCCCATTATGTGGTATATGAGAACATGCACTTTTCACGCTAATTTCTGTTTTGCTAAGTTTGCTGAACAATTTTTGTAGGGTCTTTAGCATGGTCAAGATCTCAAGCTTTCTTTGAAGATGGCTAGAATTATGACATCTTATCCATGTTTGCCATTGCTAAACTTTGAGATTGGCTTATCCCTTCTAATGACCTAGTTGGACTTGACTCCAACAGGGTAATTAGAAGAGATCATCCAATGAAGTTATGAGTCCCGCCCAATTGACTTGATTAAAATTATACAAGATTTCAATGGCACTCATGCTATAACTGCTTTTTAGTCACCAGAACATTTGATTGATGTAGTTCTAAGTTGTCTTGAACACACCAAAAGTACTGTGTGTATAAACTGGTTTTTACTGACACCCAGAGGCCACCATGCATAATCAGAAGTTATGAGTCTGAAATCTTGGTAAGCAAAAAGAGACGCTTGATATGAATTGTTGGTTGAGAATGTGATAATTGATTATTCACAGTGGCTTCAGTATTCAGACCCTTTCATTTTCTCCACATTTTTGTTATAAATTGAAATTATAATTGATTACATTTTTGTTTTCTTTGTCATCAATCTACACACTGCTCCCTAGTGATGAAGCGACAAGACGTTTTAAGTCATTTGTGCCAATTTATCAAGAACCCCCCCCCCCCCCCCCCCCAAAAAAAAAAGCAGTGATCACAGCTTTGAATCTGCTTAGGTATGCATCTTAACATAACTTAAGACACCCGGATTTGGCCAGTTTCTCACATTCTTCCATGTAGATCCTGTAAATTTTTGTCAGATTGGATGGGGAAGATCTTCAGGTCTCCTCACAAATGTTTGTTGTGGTTCAAGTCTGGGCCCTGTTTGAGCGCCTCAAGGACATTCATAGTCTGTGGTTCAATGTGCTCTGGATCAGGTTTTCTTCAAGGATCTCCATTCACCCGTCCCTCAATCCTGACCAGTCTTCCTGTGCCTGCAACTGAGAAGCATCTCCGGAGCACACTGCTATCGGTATGGATGGTATTAGCCAGATTGTGAGTGGTACCCTGACATATTAATTGACACTCAGGCCTTATTATTTGATTTTGGTCTCATCAGACAAAATCATTCCTTCAGGCAGCATGGCATATGCCCTTTACTCAAAAGTGGCTTCCATCTAGCCACTCTACCTTAAAGGCATGGTTGATGGATTTCTACACAGATTATTGTCCTTCTGGTGGTTCTTGGTCACCTCCCTGGTGGGGCCCTTCTGGCCTGGTTACTTAGTTTGGCAGGATGGCAAGATTGAATTTCTTCATTTTCCCAATAACAATAAGCAAACTATGCTCCTCTGAACTTTCAATGCTTTAGCAATTGTTTAATAACCTTTATAATCTCAGGGGTCTACAGAAACTTTCTTGGACTTTTTTTTGCTCTCATATGTATTGTAGTGAAGGACCTGATGTGGAAAGGTGTCTATCTAATGTTTAATTAATGCCACAGGTGGACTTCAATCAAGTTCTTGAGACATTTCAAGGATGATCAAAGGACACAGGATGTCCCTGTGCTCAATTTTGAGTGTCATGATAAAGAGGCTGAGAACTTCAGTTTTTAATATTCAATAAATGTGCACACCTTTCAAAACAGTTTTTTTTGCTTTGTCATTATAGTGTTATGAGTGTAGATTGATGGCAAAATTCTTTTTTAATCAGTTATAAATTCTGTCTAAAACAGAACAAAATGAGAATGTGATGGGGATACTTTCAGAAGGCACTGTGCTAAATGGTATTACGTGGCAGGTGTTCATTTTAATAATTGGGTCCTATGGCAAGAAAAATTGTGTGCGTTATAAAATATTGTTCTTAAGTGAGCCATATAGCCTATATTCACATAAGCTCATGGATATGAAGTAAGAACTAAGAAGAATTATTAGCTATTTTAAGATCTTATGCTTTTTTTTTACTTACATTTGCCCTCCACTCATTTGCGTGTTTCCGATTATCTACGTAACAGGGAAATTATCAAAAGTGAATAAAATCGATTTCCTAATAATAACTGACAGGATGTCGAAATAGGAAAAATAACAAATGTGATGACCTAAATTATTCATTTTCTTTAATTGCCAATACTGTGACTCTCGCGGCCCCCCTGTGGTCGGTGACTGGGTGAAACTCAGCAGACATTCAGTCTTTCTATCCCCGCCCGGCGTTACCTTGCCACCTCTCACTCACAGCAAAGACATTCTTCGATGAACATGGACATTACCGTTATTTAAGAACAGTTGTTGTTCTTGGGAATCAAGGAAGAAATGGAGATACACCCAGTATATTTAGGTAAAATTGTGTTATTTTCTTCAAACTGTCGTTTCACTTAGAATGAATGGTAAGGCAAATGGCCTATTAGAATGTATAGCACTTGTAGCTCTATCGACTGCCTATGTCACATCTGGGTTTGCAAGTATTTAGATTTTTTCCGTGATTGCACATATTAGCGTATTATTAGTTTTTATCATGGAAAGTGTCATCAGACAACTTTTGTATTACGCAGACAGTAGGCTACCGGGATTGGTCCAGGTACGTTTTTTGTGTTCATATTTTTTATAGTTTACTGTCAAATATCAGATCCCTGGATCGTTCACTTCAGTGAGGCTACAGTGCTTTAAGCGTTGGGAGAGGGAATTTTCCAGTAGTGATTTTAGACATCGTACGTGGTATAGACATTGTACTGGATGTGCAATTGTATATTTTAGCCATGACATGTTGAAGCAGTTTTTTTGTATGAAGATTAATATACGGTAACATGGGGGAAGACGCAGTTGCTAAGATCAATGTCTAATTGCTGACACCAAAAAACAAAGTTCTAAAAAAAGTGGAGATGGCCATTCTAAGGGGTTACAAACTATAAAGGAATATAAATGGCTACAGTTAAATTTTTAAAAATTATTTAATAAAATGTGCTTTCGTAGGAGCTAGCGGGGGTAAGTTGCATCCTCCATTGGGGTAAGTTGACCCCCTAGCCCTTCCAATGTAAGATTATGTCATAGGGGTTCACAGAAGTTTCACACCTGCACATTAATTCCATTTTTTCTTTTGCTTTTTTTACAAGCTCCATTATGTACTGTTAAACAAAACTCATTATCATTTGAACATGTCAGGATTTTAATGTCCGGCAGTGTTTAGACACATGACCAAATGGTTTTAATAACACTGTAACACTTTAGGCTACAAACTGGGGGAGCCCAATATCGTTTCTGGATTCCCTAGTAATAGACAGACAAAAAAATTGTTATCAACTTGGAAATTTGGATGGATAATTTTAGATTATGCTTCATAAAACTGTAAAAAAAAAAAACGCCATCCTTTATTGAATAATTGAGTGAAACAATGCAAACTGAAATATGCTCTCTATTTATTAAAAGATATATTTGAAATAAATGAGGAGTGTATTGTATTTGTACTAAAATGCTAGTTTCAATTGTTTATTATAAGTACATTATGAAATAAGTGATTTTAAAAAAAAAACACCCTTTAAAAAACACTGCTTTATTAAAAAAAAATAATAATCTATATAGAAATTATCTAAAACATTTTCCCATTTTTCATTTCTCAAGTCCAGTGACAGACAGAGAAAATGTATTCATGAATCATGTCAATTAGTCCGTTTCCATTTCTTCATCCAATAAGATAAGTGCACCTTGCCTACGCATGAGCAGCACACTCTGTGAACCTCTGTGGTACATCTCAATCCATAATGATCCAATTTGGATTCCAAAAGGATTCTCAGTCCTCCACTTTGGCCTTATTTACTCCCTCTTATAGATTCCAACAGCACAAGTGTAATGTATAAGGTGAAACTGAACAGTTGCAGAGCTGCTTTGAACCAATTGCTTAATACTTCATCAGTCAGAGGGCGGCTGGGAATGTTGGATGTTATGTACGATTTAATTGTGTTGCTCACATACAATATCCTGTATAACAATGCTTTCCCACAACTTAGAGTTGGTCCATACATTTTAATCACCAAGTGAATTTTGCCCAGCCAAAGTACTCCAGAGGTACTCTCTTATGTGCATTTGACCAATGCGCCTCATTAGTCTTCTCAGTTACCCCATGTGGATAGCCCCCCCAGAGGTACCCCCAGAGGTCCTAGTACACCTGCTTGGTAACCATTGTTGTGTATATGATTTGACAGTTGATTAGTCTAAAGAATCCAGTCTGAATCCTTGAAGAGCTGTGACTCACCTGCTTGCAGTCACTTTTCTTTCCATGTAAAGTTCATTCCTTATGCAGAAATGTCCTTATTTAAAGCTTTGATTTCCAGTTCAGCTTGATGAGTATAACTTATTTTAGTCATGTTCCATGTTTGTACTAATAACCATAACTCAGTCATAATCATAACAAAGTGCCACAGAAGCTACAAAACTGAAACTTAGCCAAGTGCTTGCGTAACTGCCTATGTTTATATAATCT
The DNA here is from genome assembly GCF_011004845.1 of Esox lucius. Lineage (NCBI taxonomy): Eukaryota > Metazoa > Chordata > Actinopteri > Esociformes > Esocidae > Esox > Esox lucius. Next base: position 17,910,259 of record NC_047576.1, read on the forward strand.
CCAAATATGTGTAAATGTTCTAAAATACTTGGTTTCGGACAGGCTTTTCAAAGGACTTCATGTTTCATTCAGTTTCATGACAGAGTACATTAATGAAATCGTCTTACAGTCATCTGAAAAAGTAAGAGCACTCCCTAGAAAGTTTTTTTTTCTTGTACAGATTTCAATATAAGGATTGTTGAGCTAAATTCCAAACACATTCTTTTATAAAGGCCCAATTCAACAAATCACTTCAAAGTAGATGCTCTTTCTGAAATTAAAATATAGATGGAATTTCCTTTAGTACACCCCTACATTGACCATCACATAACATGGCTACCGTTACAATCAGTTGCACCAAAATGTGTGAAAAGAGAGGGTCCAACCTTCCTTAAAGATTTGAGACTGGATCAGATTTGGTGTTAACCATGTGGGTGTCTGGTAACACATTATGGCAAGATCAAGACCTATCCGAGGCCCTCGGAAGAAAGATAATTGATGCCCATGACTCTGGGAGGTGTTACAAAGCCATTTCCAATTCAAAGTAAATCATTCTCCTGGTCAACGGACCATCTACACCTGGAGAAAAGCTCTGTCCATTAGCAATCTACATAGGACAGCTCAGCCCAGCAAATTCAGCTCAAGAGCTCACCGAAAAATTGTCATAGAAGTCTCTAAGAACTCCAGGATAACATCAAGGGATCTACAGGCCTCTCTGGCTCCACTATGAATGTTGAAGTACATAAGTGAACAGTGACAGAGACTCAGGAAGGGAACAGCCTCTGCCCTAAAAAATGTATATCAAGACATGACTGCCAGTTAACACCTGTGTAAAGACCAAAACTACTGGAACAATATGCTCTGGATAGATTAGTTAAAGTTGGAGTTGTTTAGACGCAATGCCAGAGACAATGTTTGGTGAAAAGCAAATACACCAATAGAATAGAAGAATCTCATAACTTTAAAGAATGGAGCTGGTGATATAAGGTTTGGAGCTGCTTTTCTGCCTCAGAGCCTGGCCAATCTGCAATCATTGAGTCAATCATAAATTCCATATTGAACCAGAGAATTCTTGAGGAGAATGTGAGGCCATCTGTCAAAAAGCTGACGCTGAACCAAACATGGATCTTGCTAAAAGACTGATCCAAAACATGCAAGCAAAGCTACAACAGAATGTCTAAAAAGAAGAAATGGAGGGTTATGGAATAGCTGTGTCAAAGCCCAGATCTCAACCCTGTTGAAATGCTGTGGGAGAATTGAAGCAGTCTGTGCATGTAAGAAAACCGTCAAACATGACACAGTTGAAACAGTACAGTCAAATAGGCAAACATTCCATGCAGTCTGTGAGTTACTGATAGATTGTTAGATGAAACAGCTACATGATGTTATTTCAGCCAAAGGGGCCAACCCCTTCTATTGAAGCTAGGGTTGTACTTTTTTTCAGCAATGCAAAATTAGATTTCTGTAGATTTTTGATCAATCAATGATTGCGAAGTGTAATCTTTCAGTGTGCTTTGTAGAATTATGTTACCTTGAACTGCCAACAGAGTTGAAATGAAGATTACATGTCTGTACGTCCAAATACGTGAAAAAAGTGTACTTCCTTTTTCACACGACTGTAATTATGAAATTATCACAGTCTAGCTTATTTTTAGAGCTAGAGTGTGGAAAGGAAACTTCCCAACACAATAGCAGAGATGGGTGGGGGGAGCAATTATTACCACAGTTAGAAAGAGCAGGAAAAATCCATTAAGCTCAAAAACTGAAATTAGCTATGACTAATTCTAGTGCCTATATCTAATCTTAATAAGATCCCATTCCACAAGACACGAACATCCAAAATAGTCCATATTGATAGAACAGTAATTGTTGTCAACATAATTCAGGCTTTTCATGAGATATGCCTTATTGCTGCTCTAGCAACTCCTTGAGGTGGTTTGGGGGCATGCAAAGTCAATTATGGTGGTTGGCCAGAATTTTGGAATTTGGAGATTTGGTAGTTCTTGTGTTCACTCGTTCACACATTATTTAAAAAAACTATTGCTGATTTTTCTTTTGACAGAAGCTATAGAGACCAGTAAAAAAATATAAGTTAATTTAGCTGATAGTGGCATTGTGATGCAACTTAAATGGAAGCATGCATACACATTAGTTCTTGATGTCTTCTCTTATCACGTGACATTAATTTGCACATCTGCATTTCTAATTATCACCAGAACAAACAAGACAAAGTGTTAAATAAAAAAACAGGAACTCAGTAAAATAATCATCAACGTCAAATAGACAGGTTTTATATTCTCACTGCTCTCAATGTAACTATCTTGGTCTTTGGCTCTCTAAATGAAAACCTGTTTATTTGCCACAGAGGGGGCAAGACACATTTAATCGGCCCCTGTTTGATATACAGTTTCAGTTAGGGCTAATGATGTCAAAAGTAGCTGGTATCACAGAATAATTGTGGAGTCGAAGTAAATCATCATTAAGTAGTAGACAAATCAGAAGAATTGAGATTCAACCATGATGGATCTCACAGTTGCCGATGTTCCACGAGAAGTCCCCAGAGTGTGAAAAGGCTGTGCAGTCCTGTTCAACATCCACCTGTCCGCTTGGGGTAATGCTGAACCAATTTTGCACGGTCGGTGTACTGCAACCAGTATTTGAAGACGTAGCAGTAACTGTGAGGCAGTTACTTAGACAACCCATGCCCACCACTTGGGGGCCCCTGTAGACATATGTATTTCTGTGTGCCTGGCGTGTTTGAATGTCAGCCCGTCACCTTAAACTTAACTCAGACAAGATGGAGGGGCTCTTTCATTGGGGAAGGCCTGTCCACTCTTAAGTCGTATCCATAATGATTGACCTCGCCATGGTGTCCCACTCTCAGAGTGCAAAGAACCTTGACATGACACTTTACCGTGCCATGTTGTTCTCTGCAAACATTGTAGAGGGTGACTCGCTGCTGCAGGTTAATGCTGTACATGATTCGTAGTTTACCTCACCCTACACCGGAAGTGGTACTACTCTGGTGACTGGTCCTCTCACGTCTGGACTGCTGCAACTCATTGATGTTTGGGCCCCCCTCCTTGTGCCATCAAACCCTCCAATCTTACTCAGAACATCTGGTGTTTAACCTTCCCAACTCTTTCCCATGCCACCCAACTCTTTCCCATGCCACTCAACTCTCTACCAGATTCACACTGGTAAATCTTCAAATGCTTTATTTGATCTGCAGAAACAGGGACTCCTATGTGTAAAATGTCTGTAGTATCATTTTAATCTGTTGACCTACGTATCTTTGCAAATATGAGGGCAACATTTCTGAGTGGAAGGAAGTATGTCTACAGACACTGTTCTTATTGATATCTCTGAAGCACTATACTAAAGAATGACTCATTTTAGGAGCCCTGCATTCTGCTTTGGCTTGTGTTTCCTGATTCTTTAGCATAGTCTACAGTAATCTGTTAACATTAACCAGATCTAGACATCCATTCTCCTATTAGTTCTCCCATCAGCAATTAGGCTGATTGAAAGTAGTACCCTTCTTTCAAATCTATTTGATGTTATGTTGAAATAACTTTTAGAATCATTTAACTAGCTCATTCCTTCCTGTTCATATCTATTCATATTTATATTTAATGTTATTGTGTAATTCTATAATACCTTAGTGTGTAGTTCTATAAATAAGACATGTGCATGCCTATTGAATACAAGAAAACACAGAGCACGTGTCATGCTGTGTTAGGTGAGAGTATAGAGCTCTGACAGTAGATAGGAGGCTCCCCATGCCTCTTCCATTCAGAAAATGGACTGAGTTAATATTTTTTCAGTATTTCTTGCCATAGCATTAAATAAAAAAATCTGACCTTGGAGCGAGGACTCCTGGCCAGAAGGTAATTATAATTGTGTTTGTGTGTGCACGTTGAGCTGTGCTGAGCTTAAAGGGGTATGCTGGTTCATGAGAATCCACAGTATATGTTCTGCTGATGATGATGTTGCTGTAAAATGGGGTGGGTGGGTATTCTGGGTTCAGATATATCGTGCGGTCCATCAGTCTAGAATAGGGGCTCTATTTTCCTCTTCGCTTTTCAGTGTATTTGTAATATGTACTGGTCCTCTTCTTATCTGCCATGGTGACAAACAGCAGCAGTATCTGAGTGCAGCCATGAATCATTTCTTTTCATCATCTGCAGAAAGATGGCATTTGTGACAGAAAATAGACCCATTTTATAATGAGGAGGCCATTTACTGTAAGATTTAACCTTCTGTGTCTGGCTGTTTATGAAGTGAACAGCATTAGTGATATATGCAGCTGGACCTTGCTAACCTTTGAGCACAACAAATCTCGGTAGCTGAAATATACATTTGTGTGCGTCAGGAGTATTGCAATGATCTATTTACTTCATGTTTTTTCACCCTGAAACAAGAAGTGAGTCATGTCTTGTGTTAAGTCCTTCTGTAGGTGTATCCTGCCTGGAATAAGATTGCACCCGATGGTTTGTGTGTTGCAACATAATGCTTAGGATTAGTTGGGGCACAACTAGAGTGACAGGGGTGCCAAGTGAAACATTGTACTTTGCAAGAAGAAGATCGTACACACAGTGTAGTTCATTTGGATTAGCTGCACAGCTTTATCTTAGAATAGGCCCCTGTTTATTAGATGACGACTCAAACTAAACTTTTCTACTGCAGAATTGTTTGCTAGATATATCAGTCAGGCACAACCGTACCTCTCAGGTATTCTGTTTGTATTTAACTATTTTGTAATCCGCGATTACATTCGGTATGAACATAAATTGGTGCAATTACGTCAGCTATCCCCCGTGCTATTAATCCTTATGAATCACTATTACGTTGCTCCTTAATGTTTCGTTATTATTTTGCTCCTTAACATAATTGATTCAAAATGAAAATGTATGATTATTATTTACATTTATGGTTTAAGGTTAATTTTGGGAGAGGGTTAGGCATAACAGTACTGGCGTCAGGGTAAGGATTAAGGTTAGGGTTAGGCTACAGTTAAGGTTAGGGTTAGGCTACAGTTAAGGTTAGGGTTAGGCAACAGTTAAGGTTAGGGTTAGGCTACAGTTAAGGTTAGGGTTAGGCTACAGTTAAGGTTAGGGTTAGGCTACAGTTAAGGTTAGGGTTAGGCTACAGTTAAGGTTAGGCATCACAGAGCTGAGGTTAGAGTTAGGACTAAGGTTAAGTGGAAGGTTACAAAGACAGAAAAACATCTGTCTAAACAACACAAACTCTATTCATATGAATACGTTCATATCTGCCCCAAATGGCTGGTTGCGATGGTAAACATGCCCCAAATATTGACACTGAATGTAATCGCGTTAGTTAAGGACCAATAGCAATGGGACATGTTGATATTGAATGTAATAACCCTGCCATGTTATGAATGCTCGAAATTCCTGCAATGATGGATTGGTCAGAGGATCCTTCTAGTCATTTAGATTGTTAAAATGAGAGAGGTTCTACCAAAAAAAAACCTCCATTATTGTATCATCTGTAACCAACTAGAATATCAAAGCCAATTACTCATTTTCTAAATGCCAGGACTAGATTTTGATCACTGGCCCAATACATCAGTTTATTGGACCAGTCAGATGGTTTGGTCGTTTTGCAACTGGAGAGTCCTCGGGGAAATGTTCAAATCCAGACTTGCTGAAGAGGATAAACGAATGTCCGTGGGTGTGGCATAGTGTTCAATGTTTGGGTAGCCAGACAAATTAGTTTGTGAAAGCGATCATAACAATATGATACATGACACATTAATAATTTAGACAGATTTACTGTTCATATCATCAGTGATGCCATGTTTTGAAAGCATGCTGCCTGCATTTTATATGAACTGTACTACATTTAATGATTGGGTCCAGACGATCTGTTCTTTAATGCCTTGTTTCTCAATGAACTGTTTAAAGCACCATCTTCATTTGATCTTTAAATGGAGTGATGTCAGTAGTCTTCAAATATTTCCCCTCTGGTGTATTTTATGCTAGTGCTATTTTCCGTAATAACTGGAATAAATCCTTATATACTATAGCTCATCAAGATGCATATATAGTATATACATATTGGTTACTTGTTTGATCACAGAGATGCAGAAAACAATTGAAAAGCTGTCTATTTAACATAGATGTTGGCCTCAGTCCAAGAATTAATTTGTCAAAAGCCAGTCAGTGAAAAAAATAAAAAAATAAAACATGCAGGGCAATAGACTCTGTGCACCAGCGTAGTGAGGAACTTCCGCTTTAGTCTAGAAGTCTGCATTGCAGTTTCCGGTTTACTTACTAATACTCATCCGCATTAGTAAACACCTAAACTCACAACAAGATGAGTGATGCTGTTTTACGGAAGAAAATGAAATATAATGTACGTGACTCATTGAAGTTTCAAGGTACAAGTGGGGCATCATTTTAATCAGGAGAATGTCCTCTTTTTAATAAAATAGGGCTTGCGCCATTCAATGACTTCAAACGCTAGACTAGACATAGTCAGAAAAGGCGATTTTTTTAATATACTTCCACGTAATGCAGGTTTAACCGCAATTATTACCATATAGGACCAGATGTTTACTTCCTATGTTTACTAATGCAGATGAGTATTAGTAAGTCAACCGGAAACTGCAATGCAGACTTCACCTCACTACGCTGGTGCACAGAGTCTATATTGCATTGTATGATGTAATTCAGTGTTCTTCACTGCAAGGCCCTCGGGCTGCAGATGGCCCCTGGTGGACGTCTGTGCAGCCCTTAAGGTTTGCCTTATTTTGTCTTGTGGCGGCCCTCAAACAGTCTTATCAAACAAAGTGGGCCCCGTTGGAAAATGTGAAGTACACTGATGTTATTTAATAAATGCAAGACATAGTGCTTTTCTTTGCTTTCTGTTCTTTGCATTGCTCCCTAATTGATAGCCTACATATTCGAGCATGTCCAGCCTCTTATTTCAAGATTCAGTTGACTTGAGCTGTGATGGCATTTCCTGACAGACGTGCTTGTTTCGGGTACTACAGATTGAGGTGAATCCAGAGTAGAGATGAGAGAATGCGACAGGTTCATCAGCCCCTGACATGGGCAGCAGGTGTTTCAAGTGGGGTGATCTCCTCCTTCCCTGGGTGGCAGTTCATCTTTTTCACTCCTAATAATCAGCAACTATGGGAACTTGTAGCTCTTCCAATGAACATGAAACATGATTCTATGACCGTGAGTTTATCTTTCCATTCAGATGTTTCAGGGTTCACCCGATTTGATGTTGTTAGATGGTTGTTAGTCTGGAAAGCATGAGTGTCTTGGGCCTGGGGGTTGATAGTAATAATAAGGAAGGGTAATGAGAGGTGGTTGTTACACAGCTGTTCAGCCATGATTGAAACACACACACAAAATAAACGCCTCTTCCTCCCTGTCTGTCTTACAGTCCATAAATCCATTCACGTCCAGCTCTTAACAACCTAGAATTATATGATCCATGATGAATGAGACACGTGTGTGGCTTGCATACATATCAGTCAGGTCCATGTACAGTACCTTCAAATAAAGTGGGATATTACAGTGTCCATGATCAGTGATTGTTACCTGGTGAAAAATACAGTATTCAGAATACAGTATTAAATGTACACTATTAAAAATATTCTATTAAAACTATAGTATTCCCTGTAAAGATGTTTTTTTTATGTTTTCGTTAGTGGGGAAATGGTCATACCATCAGTAAACTTTGTTGACTCTGGTTAATTAAAATAGTAGAGATTTACTCCCCTCAGACATATTTCTCCCAGCCTGTGTAGATGGCTATATCAAAAACTATTTGTAATGCATTCATGAGATTTCAGATCAATGTACAACTCTGCCTTTTTAGGCAGAGCCCGTGTGCTAGAAACCTGATAAGCTCCATTATTTGAACAATTTATTTTACTTTAGTTTGGTTTTATTCGTTCTGATCCAGCCACATGCCAGTGCAGCTAGAGTCTAATTAGGCCTCGTGGAGGATACTTGGCAGCGACAGGTGATCGGTTTTCTGACTCTGTTGGAAGCACATTCATTACTTGTCACGCCTTGATTGGTTTCACCTGTCTCACTATTGTTTCCACCCCCCCCCAACAGGTGTCTCCTATGTCTCTGTTACCTCATGTCCATTTATGCCTGTGTTTTCTGTTCACCCACTGCCAAATCGTATTGTCTTTTCATGCGTTTCCAGTGTTTACTCCCGAGTTACCAGTCTTCTGTTACCCGTTCTCTGCTCAGCCTTCCCAGTTACCTGGGAAGGCTGAGCCTTGTTGACCACCTCATTACGACCTTTGCCTGCCCCCGACCTCGAACCAGCCAATTCCTCTGTACCTCTAGGATTCTGATTCATTGTCTGACTTCTGCCTGCCTGCCAACCACGAGCCTGCCTATTCCTACACTAAACATCTGTGCATGACATCTCCTGTGTGTCCACGCTTGGATCCACACCCCTGCCCTGTCATTACTATGCAGCTGCAATATATCTGGCTCATTTAGTTTGCCTGGAATCTGGTTCTTTCATCATCTAGGTAAGCGCTACAGGATCCATATGCAACATGGATACTTACAACAGAACCACATCGTGTCCTCCAGAATTATTGGTACCCTAGGTGAATTTGAACAAAAAAGGCTGTGAAAAAAAGGCTTGTTCTTGACTCCAAAAAATCATATGAATCTTACTTTTAATTGAATTAAAATGTTTCTTTATTTAAAATCACTAATAATCTTTCTCAAACAGGTCTTTTGACCTTGGCATAATGTAATACCAGACACCCAGATGGTAAAGAACAAACCAGACTAAGTTTCTAATGTTAATGGGAGGCTGGACCATCCCAAGTTACTCTCTAATTATGTCCTGATTAATTGCATTTGTTTTGCTGCATCTAATTCTAAATTTAATAATTTTATATAATGGTTAAGGTACGAGTGTGCTAACTTTCAACGAATCAGGAAGTTGTATTTCTTTTCATTTTATTTGCATGAATTGTTTTGTTGTCATTTGTAGAATTGGGCTACCATTATCAATTAATGTGTTTGAAATTATATAGCACTGTGTCCACATATGTGAAATACAGACAACTTTCCAGTGGGTGTACTTACTTTTTCAAATGACTGTACCACTTTAACATATATGGTTATCATGAAATTTACCCAACCTATATTTTTGTAAATATCCTTAGTTATGTAGCTGTTTTCTTTTTCTTTTAGATTTCTGTCCAATATGTTTTGGGATGGCTCCAAGTCATTAACATTTCTGTACCTGAACAGGGCCCGATAGAGGAGGGAGACTCACTGCTCAGAGGCTGTCAAGTACGAGTTATTAAATATGGGAATGACTGGTTGTGAAAATATTATAATTATTATTTCTACTATAATACATAATTGTAATGGTTGCTTATGTGTGGGTAAGCATTCTAATTCTCTCCATTAGAATGTTTTGTGAAATGGATACCATGGTAATGAAGTGGCTAGTATTTGGTAAATACATTTGACGCTTTTAAGAATTGATGCCGCAGACACACATGTATAAAGGTGAACTACAGATTTGGGACATGGTAAATAAAGGGATGTAAAACAAAATACTTATCACTTACCAGCTACCCCAAACATTAACTAAGGTTTTTGTTGTTTTAAGGAGCTGCAATGCTAGCTGTTTCTTAAATTGGTATGATAAATCATTGTGATTAATTACTGCAAAATATTAATGTCTTTCTGCTTCACATTTTCTCAGTTGCTTAATCTCGTTAATTACTGTGTAGTAGTGTCAATGGATTTCGATGCTGGTTTGTGCTGGGTTATGGTCATAAAAGAAGCTAACAACCTGTTTTCTGTGAAATGAAACCTACAAATATTTCCTTCAGTTATCCTCCTCATGGAAGGACAGTGGTCCTGAATGTTGCAGTCATCCATGGATTGTTTTGATACTTTGGGAAATGAAGGAAAGGGGGATTTCTCTTGAAAAGACTGTTATTGGAACTGTCCATATGGTTGATAGGCCTAGTTGATCAAAAGACTTCCCAGAATTCAAATGGCAATGAGTCAGTCCACCTAAAGGAAGAACACTTCTGTGCCAACCATTTCCAGATAAAGTACTTCCAAAATTGTTTGTCATTAGTAACATATTACTGTTATTATACAATATTATTTTGTTGAAATATTTCATTTTAGGGAAAAAAATATACCTCTTTTTATCCCTTCGTCATATATAAATTCTATCTATAGCCCTATATCACAGGTGTCAAACCGGTTCCACGGAGGGCCGAGTGTCTGCAGGTTTTTGCTCTCTCCTTGTACTTGATTGGTTAATTAGGTCACTGATTGGTTAGTTTCTAACCTCACCTGGTGGTGTAGGTATGAACTAGGAACCAATTTATAGGAAAAACCAAAAACCTGCAGACACTCGGCCCTCCGTGGAACCGGTTTGACACCCCTGCCCTATATCATTGCAACAGCTCGCAATGCATTCTTTCTAGGCATCCGCTCCAAGTCATTTGCCTTTTATTCCCACAGCTTTTCAAATCAGGACATTTTTCAAATTTTCTAATGAATAAATATGTGTAAAGGCACCTTCACTCACCTGTCAGGTTTCCATGCGCCCAAGCCGCCTGATGGAGTCGCTAGGGTGCAATGAGACTATGAATTTCCTGCCGACGGTCCAATCTGCATCACCCATGGGTCTTACCAGACACTAGTCCGCTACTGTCACATTCAGGAAACCTAGACTGTGGAGGCCAGCTTGGTAATACTTTGAGAATGCCCTTAGACTACTCCTCACACGCAAGTAATGGTGAACACGGAAGGAATACAAAAGCTACCTACAGAAAAATGTGTATGAAGCTACAGCTTAGAGAGTTGTTTATTCAAATTATCGTATCTAATGTTTTATCGAATACAGTAAGCCCATTTCTGTGTTAAACCAGTTCTGATCTTGAATATTCATTTCAATTAGATGTGTACTCACATGCAACCTGAATAAGACTGGATAAAGAAGGGAGCTAGTTTACTACTTTTTTACTTAACAGCAGAAACAAGTTACATACTAAATCCTACAAATGAAATACTTGATTTTTCAGTGTTTCCCTCAACAATAGGGTAAACATCATCATAAATGTGTTAACATATTGAGAATACATTCACTTTTTGGGTAATTCACTTAAAACATCTGGTGCAGTTAGACCATTTCTGGTTAACACAGCAGTTGTAGTGGTTTCAATATTACATTATGATCTGTAATGGGTTTCAACTGTACAATTTCCCAATTCCCAAAGACTGTTCAAAACCCTGACCAAGTCCCTAATTTATTTGAATTACAAATGGGACAATTTCGTTCTATTTGATATTATATACAGTGTATAAAACACAAAAAATAATTATACAAATGAATATGTTTCTTACATAAGTATTCAAACCTGTGCCGTGGAAGCTCCCAGTCAACACAGAAATAAGACATTGCTGTGAGGAAACAGTTGACTTACCACTGTCCTTTACCTGTGAACCATTAAAGTAGCTGTCATATTTTGTGGATGTTAAATGATCATTGGTCAGCCTGGAGTTTGTGTAGAAACGGTGCACCGGTTAACCAAGACATCAGCATAAAACTGGCCCGTATTGGAGAGAAATTAGAAAGAAAGAAGCCATTACTCAAATAATCTGAAAGCATTAGAGTCATGTGGGAAAAGTTTTTTTTGGTCAGATGACACCAAGATAGAGCTTTTTGGCACCAACTGCGGTTTAATTACAAAAACAATTTGTAATTAAATAAAAATAGAGAATTGATCAGGGTTTTCAAATCTCTTGCAAGGCATAATACTGCATGTTCAGGACAGAACATTTTCAGTTTTTTAAATTCTGCGATCTGTCTAAAGCATCATGCACCAGTCGTCTCACCTGGAACCAGTTTTTGGGGGAGGCCAGAGGAAAGGTTTGGGAAACCCTGCTCTAATGAAAGGGTAATGAAAGCTATCATTGAAACCAGAAGTAATGTGCCCTGAACCCAGTTGTTCTGTACTATTGCTTATGCATACAATAAAGATGAATTGTGTTTTGTTTGCGACTCCTGAGGTTTTGTCTCCAAAGCCATAACTGTGGTTATGGACTATTTTGAGAAGAATGTGAAAGTAAATGGGCTTATTACAAATTTTCACTTCTTCACTGGTGACCATGCTGGATAGTATAAAGATTTTACAACATTTTAATACATTTTTGCCAGCATGAGGAAATTGCTACTGGTGCCTCTAGTCTATGCCACAAGCCATGAAAAAACTAAATGAGATTGTAGAAACAATACGTCTTACAGAAACAGCAAGCCTTAAAACAGCAAGCCTGAATCTTTAAAATCATAATTTAGTTCAAGATAAATGCATGAAAACTTTGCATATAGAAAATAAAAGCAATAAACTTACAAACTCGATTTCAAAAAAGTTGGGACACTACAAATTGTGAGTAAAAAAGGAATCGAAAAATGTACAAATCTCAACTTATATTTAATTCACAATATAATCTAGATAACATATCGAATGTTGAAAGTGAGACATTTTATAATGTCATGCCAAATTTTGGCTCATTTTGGATTTCATGAGAGCTACACATTCCAAAAAAGTTGGAACAGGTAGCAATAAGAGGCCGGAGAAGTTAAATGTACAGATAAGGAACAGCTGGAGGACCAATTTGCAACTTATTATGTCAATTGGCAACATGATTGGGTATAAAAAGAGCCTCTCAGAGTCAGGATGGGCAGAGGATCACCAATTCCCCCAATGCTGTGGCGAAAAATAGTGGAGCAATATCAGAAAGGAGTTTCTCAGAAAAATTGCAAAGAGTTTGAAGTTATCTACAGTGTATAATATAATGTGTAGATGATGTGGCAAAGTGGAAAAGTGTTCTGTGGTCAGACAAATCAAAATGTGAAGTTCATTTTGGAAAACTGGGACGCCATGTCATCCGGACTAAAGAGGACAAGGACAACCCAAGTTGTTATCAGCGCTCAGTTCAGAAGCCTGCATCTCTGATGGTATGGGGTTGCATGAGTGTGTGTGGCATGGGCAGCCTACACATCTGGAAAGGCACCATCAATGCTGACAGTTATATCCAAGTTCTAGAACAACATATGCTCCCATCCAGACGTTGTCTCTTTCAGGGAAGACCTTGCATTTTCCAACATGACAATGCCAGACCACGTACTGCATCAATTACAATGTCATGGCTGCATAGAAGAAGGATCCGGGTACTTAAATGGCCAGCCTGCAGTCCAGATCTTTCACCCATAGAAAACATTTGGCGCATCATAAAGAGGAAGGTGCGACAAAGAAGACCTAAGACAGTTGAGCAACTAGAAGCCTGTATTAGACAAGAATGGGACAACATTCCTATTCATAAACTTGAGCAACTTGTCTCCTCAGTCCCCAGACGTTTGCAGTCTGTTATAAAAAGAAGAGGGGATGCCACACAGTGGTGAACATGGCCTTGTCCCAACTTTTTTGAGATGTGTTGATGCCATGAAAGTTAAAATCAACTTATTTTTCCCTTAAAGTGATACATTTTCTCCGTTTAAACATTTGATATGTCATCTATTTTGTATTCTGAATATTAAATATTGAAACTTGAAACTTCCACATCATTGCATTCTGTTTTTATTCACTATTGTACAGTGTCCCAACTTTTTTGGAATCGGGTTTGTATGAAATATGACTTTTATAGGACAACATGACATGGAATCTGTGCAGATCAACCGGGAGTATCTGTAAACCATATGCATGCACAACTACACCCCCACACACACCCACCTCACACACATGCCTGTAATCAAACACCTCTATCTTGGTCAAAACTGACCACAGCACAATGATCTGGAGTTTTTCTGGATTATTTTGTTGTTATACTGTCTCTCACTGTTCAAATAAACCTACCATTAAAATAATAGGGCAAACATACAAAATCAGCAGGGGATCAAATAATTGTTCCCTCACTGTATATCAGATGACCACGTTTGTTTAGAGACAATGTTATTGATTGCCACGTTAAGGCAAGGCATTGCTGAACAAATGAACACTTAATCCATTAATACAGAGCATTCTTTCTCTGACTGCCCTATTTTTCAGGATAAATAAATTCTGAATACCAGTAGCAAGATAACTGTATGCAAAGTTTACTTTTGAAAATGTCAAAAATAAATCTAAACTGGGTGGTTCAAATACTGAATGCTGATTGGCTGAAAGCCGTAATGTATGACAACATATACCACAAGTATGACAAATAATTACCTTACCATTACCATTACTTTTAACTCTGCATTGGTAACAATTTTATAATAGCAGTAAGTAAACACTATTGTGGTTGGTGCTGTATATGGTCAGTATACCGTGGCTAAAGGATGTATCCAGGCATTCCACATTGCCAAAGAGAAGACCTTAACTGTGGTATATTGGCCATAAACCTCACCTCCTCATGCTCTGTAGAGATCCCAATCCGTTAGTGTGGGTATACACCGATCAACCATAACATTATACCCACTGACAGGTGAAGTGAATAACACTGATAATCTTGTTATCATGGCACCTAAGAGAGGGTGGGACATATTAGGCAGCAAGTGAACATTCTGTCCTCAAAGTTGATGTGTTAGAAGCAGGAGAAATGGGCAAGCGTAAGGTTCTGAGCGAATTTTGATGGCTAGACGACTGGGTCAGAGCATCTCCAAAACTACAGCCCTTGTAGGGTGTTCCTGGTCTGCAGTGACTGCACTGACAGTACCTATCAAAAGTGGTCCAAGGAAGGAAAAGCGATGAACCAGCAACAGGGTCATGGGCGGTCGAGGCTCATTGATGCATTTGGGGAGCGAAAGCTGGCCCGTGTGGTCCGATCCAACAGACGAGCAACTGTAGCTCAAACTGCTTAAAAAGTTAATGCTGTTACTGATAGAAAGGGATCAGAACACGTAGTGCATTGCAGTTTGTTGCGTATGGGGCTGCTTAGCCGCAGGCCAGTCAGGGTGCCCATGCTGACCCCTGTCCACTACCGAAAGTGCCTACAATGGGCACATGAGCATCAGAACTGGATCAGGAAGCAATGGAAGAAGGTGGCCTGGTCTGATGAATCACGTTTTCTTTTATATCAAGTTGATGGCCGGGTGCGTCTATGTTGCTTACCTGGAGAACACATGGCACCAGAATGAACTATGGGAAGAAGGCAACATGGTGGAGGCAGTGTGATGCTTTGGGCAATGTTCTCCTGGGAAACCTTGGGTCCTGTCATTCATGTGGATGTTACTTTGACACATACCACCTACCTGAGCATTGCAGACCATGTGCTCCCTTTCATGGCAACAGTATTCCCTGATGGCATTGGCCTCTTTCAGCAGGATAATGTGCCCTGCCACAAAGCAAAAATTGTTCAGGAACACAACAGCAAGTTCAAGGTGTTGACTAGGCTTTCAAATTCCCTGGATCTTGTTCCAATCGAGCATCTGTGGGATTTGCAGGACAAACAGATATGATCCATGGAGGCCCCACCTCGCAAATTACAGGACTTAAAGGATCTGTTGCTAACGTCTTGGTGCCAGATACCACAGCACACCTTCAGAGGTCTAGTGGAGTCCATGCTTCGCCAGGTCAGGGCTGTTTTGGCTGCAAAAGGGGGACCTACACAATATTAGGCAAGTGGTCATAATGTTATGGCTGATCGGTATATGTCTGCATGTGTCTTGTGAATGTTCAGGCTGGCTGGTGACCTTAAGACCCTGCGAGCAACCACAGGGAGATCCCGTTGAAACCATTCCCAGCTTTTCCTGTGTGTTAACTGTCTCTCTCCCTCTCTTAACAGCACTATGAGAAAACAGCTCCAGGATGTTGGAATTTGGCACCCGTTCAGACATCTCTCAGCCCGCGGCGGACCACAATGCCCTAGGGGTGCCCCAGCTGGCCAGGGGAGGTGTGTGCGGGACCAGCACTCCGCGCCGCTACGTCCTCTACCCAGAGCCCGAAAACTGGCACAAGCACCGCCTCGGCCTAGCCGGGGGTTCCCGCTCCTGTTCTTTACTGGAGCCCCAGATCCTGTCAGACAGCCTCTTGTCCCACACGGCCAGCGTCGACTCCCTCTACCTCCCTCAAAATGCCCACACCCGTCATGGCCTTTCACTGGACGTGGGCAGCTCTTTCGACGGACCAGGGGGAACACCGGGCATAGACCCCGACCAGCCTGTCAGCCCTATTGCCATTAATCGACGTAGGGGGGGCCTCATCGAGCAGCGGGACATCATTAAGGCCCACCAGGCTCACAAGATTCAGAGCACCCCACAGGCCCTGCGCAAGGAATGGGAGTAAGTAAAACCTGCCGCTCATCTTTTAGCAAGCAAGCTGTCACATGCAAAAGGTTGTGAGATCAATTAGTTTTTTTGGAACTTGAGAGTATCTAGAGAATTTATTCTATAAAAATGGGGACTGTCAAATGTGTTTATTATTTATTCTATTTCTACTCACTGATTTAAGCCCAGCATCACCATAAAATCACTATGTTTTGAATTTTTTATGAAATCCTAAAGGGCACATTTTTATATGCTCTTTATTATAAGCAACTGCAGTTTGACTTAGCTGAGTTAATATCTTAACACAAAGTGTTTCCATTAAAAAATTGTTTAATAGATGATTATAAATCATTCTGTTAAAATCATTGTGTAATAGGTGATTATAAATCTTTCTATGGTTTGAACTAACAATGGACTGAATTTGTTTAATGTTTTGTGGTTGTTCCTTTATAAGATGTAATTACTGAGGTCTCTGTTTAATGGTATGACTGTGAGGTCAGAAGGAATTTTCATTGATCAAAATAACAAAATCACTCACATCAATCTCTGTCAATGCTGCCTGGGGTTGGTGTTGGACACAACATAAATTGCCTAATCGTTGTAGGTCGGGCACCTGCAAGCTCAGTCGTTGTTGCTGGCCAGTGAATGTGTTTTACTACAAGTGTATAGGTCCTGGCAAGTATTTCCTGGGTTGGTAAGTGTGTGATTAAAAGCAGAATGGTTTAGTGGGATGTGCATTGAAGGACACAATTCTCGATCCTGAGTCTGCCTGGAGTTGTTCTGATAAGGAAAGTCCAGAAGCATCCATTGGAATTCACAAAATTGTTAGGGGAGAAAAGCTATAAATATGTATATTTGAAATATATTTACACACTTTTATTATTTTTTTACATTTTTATTTTTAAGTAATTGTTTCACTTATTTGATTTGATAATTCACTCAGCAGTGTACAACTTTCAGTATAACATGTCAGGGGAAGTGAGTACAACAGCACAAAAAGTTAAACGTGAAAAGTGATTAACAACAAACAGATATACCTTCATAAAAAAACAGGTTGTTGACACCACATAGTATGTAACAACAAAGCACAAATAATAATCCACTGTAGGTGCAAACAAGTGAGCAATATAAATAGTGTCCTTGGTGATTGGTAATGAGGAACAGGTGTGCAGGAGTGGGGTGCATTCAGAACGACTGCCGGTTGTGCGGGCCGCTGGTTAGAACACCTTGGTTAGTACACCTTGGTTAGTACACCTTGGTTAGTACACCTTTGTTAGTACAACGGCGGGGCGGAGTGCAAGAGAGGATCCGGAGTGTTCCGGATTGGTGACATTACATTCACAGGTATTATACATGGGTTTAATCAATAGCAGCAGACAAAACTGATTCAAAGCTGTGTGAAACTGACGGCACTCCCTTGCAGTGCTAATACTTAACTTTGCCATAGAGATGAGACTCCTTCATCCTTCCCAGAGGTGTTCTTAAATCTGTGCTTCCTGACCGTGATGACTACCTGTCTACCATTATATTACAGTGACTGTGGAGTAGCCCTCTACACTGCAAGTTGTTTATCTTTTTTGAAGTATCTTTCCTTATACAGTATAACACCTTTTTTTAAGTTCAATTCTGACACTGTAAAGTAAATGTAAGAAAAAAAACTACACATTTTACGTGCATTATCTTTTTATTTTGCTGAGATGAATATGTTTTCATTGTGGCCATGTCATCCCCACTAGCAGCACCCCAGGCACAGGAAGACCTGCCTGGCTGGAGAGAGAACATAGATAGGGGTCATTAACTAGGGCTGATGGGGGGGGGGGGGGACTATTAGTCTCTGCTCCAACCATTTCCCTTTGTTTTAATTAACAAATACAATGTCAAGGGACAAGACAGGGAAAAATGAATATGAGCATTTAAAGGAACCATGAGCTTTATGTGGAAATGAATAAAATTGGTCTGTGTGCAGTTACATTTTGTGTTAACTTACAATCCATGGCTTTGGTTTGTCATGTATTTTGATGAAGAATATGAGCCTCTGTTGTCAGAGATCTGTCCTTTTTGCATATGTTGTGACAGTAGAAAAAGACAGGGCATGGGGTATTTGATTAATTACTGCGTCATCAGGCTTGTTCAAATGGTTTTCACAGTTGGGGCTCGCTTCCTATTGCGTGGTTAATTGATTTGGAACAATTCGATCTGAGTCGGCTTGTGTCATCGCCATGGGCTTTACCTCTCAGTGTCATTTAGAAGGGTTCTGTCAGGTGCTACCAGGCAGACAGAAATATACAAACACACTAGGTTTATTAGTACTAGGTTTATTCTGGCGCTACGTTTAGAGTCAGTAGGGATGAGAGGGACAACATTTAACGTGTAGCCACATGGACATGTGTAAATCGCCTCGGAAGTGTTCGATTAAACCAAATAACAGCAACGAGAGGCTTAAAGTAAAGATAAAAATGACAGTTATTTTCCATAATTTATCTGACATTTCCATACGTAACAGTTGCTATAGGTGAATTCAACTGATGGAGTTGTCATCAAGGAAAGCATTGAAATTCTGATCGTTTGTCCCCACCGTTGTTGAGAGGGCCCAGCGTTAGCAGGACCACATGCAGCTGTGGAGGGATGTGACCATCAATCTCTGGATTGTGGATAATTACTACTTCATTCAGAGTTTATTTAGAGGGCAAACAGGAAGGCTGTTGTCAAGCCATGGTAAATCAAGACTGGATCGAATTGAATATGGGTTTTAATTGAGAAAGAAAATGCCTTGCTTCGTATTGTTTTCTCCCTCACAGTTAAAGCGCTGATACTCAGATGATTAGATGAGTGTTATGACACATTGATGGGCTGGATAGAAATTGGAATAGGAATGATTTAAAAACCTCCATGGTCCGATTTGGTTAAATATGTTCTTAAATGTGTGTGCCAAAGGCGCGACGCTCTGTCAGTGTCTTGCTGTATACAGTGAACTCAAAGTGACAAATGTTTTTTGGCTCTGTTTTCCCGTGTATTTCAACTGAGGCAATCACTTTGTGTTTGAGGTCCAGTCTGTCAGTTTTAATTTGAGGTTATTTTCATACATTGTGGATGGGCCTTTTTCAAATTGGAACGTGTTCGGTACATTGTCCCCCAATTTAAGAGAGGGCAGCACTTGCCTATTCTTTGCATTCAGTGATTACATGGAGTCTGCTACTTATAAACATCGGCACTGCAGCCGTCTTCAGTTCCTGAACTTTTTAAAGACAAACAACAACTTGACATTATCCTGACAAACTTCCAAAACATAGATTTCCACAAATGTAAACAAGTGCAAGACTCCAAATGAACTTTTCACTTACAAACATCTACAGTGTCTTCTTCAGTCTTATATTTGGCATGTGAAAGGCATGCCAAATTGGATTCAGGTAAGGGTATTGACTTAGCCAGGTGAGAACCTACCACATTTTGGCACAGAAAACATTTGACTGACATTTACATATTGGTAGCAATGTAAGTGTGTTTGGGCCTATTTCATGAAGCGCCCTCCAATTATTATAGAGTTCACCCTGCTACCGCTATCATAAATGTTGCCTAAAGTTAACCAATTTATCTTCCAGTGGCAGCCAAGCATTCTCTAAACCCCCCACACCCCATATTTCACAAACGAGATTGTGTGCGAGATCCCTTTTCAGACTTTCGTCTTGCCATGTTAAATGTTAGTCTCACATAATTTTCTTCGATAATTTTTGGACTGTCCTGTTTTTGAGGCTTAAAAATCATCTGTACCTTGCAGGCCAGCCTCTGTAGCTTGGCTGGTGAATTATTCTGCGGTTTGTCATTGCTGACATATCCAACCCTTATGGAGACTGTTTCCTTTCCTTTTTTATTCATTATTGTTTGCATTCTTTGGTCTTTCCCTGCAGAAGCGTTCCAGGTAGTTTGTTATTTCTAAGCTTACTAGGCTTACAGTGCTTAATGGATCAACAGTTTATTTTGGCACATCTGATGTTATGGATATGTCTCAGATTTTTTCACAATTATTGCTATAATGGCAATCTTGTACATCGTACATCGACACCATGACAACATGGCCCTCATGTTGTCATATGCTAGCAAAAGTTTGCAAATGCCGATGCAATGCCTAGAATGAAGATTAGACATTTACAGCTCTATTATGCTTGCACTAACAATGCAAAAAAGCACACCTGCCTAAAAACAGAGATTAAGCAAAAATGCAGCTATGAGCATTTCAGTTAATGTGAGAAAACAAACACTCAATACGGTTGGGAATCATTGTGCCACAAATATCAATATGAATGTTTTTTAAATCAAGTTTTTTTTCTGAAATTTTATATTGTAAATAAACATGTTCTACCCCAAACCTGTTCAATATCAAGGAAGCTCAGCTGTGCTTTATTATCTATTCCACAACATTGTTACAATGTTGAAAGAAGTACATCTCCATTATAGGGTGTTAGAACATGCTTATATTTTAAGGTCTGCTAGCAGCAAGTATCCAATGGTGAAGAATTAAGCTGTGTGAATGCCAAGGCCATTGAAGTGGTTCCCAGTTCTTGCAGGGAGGATTGTTTGATCATTTCCAGCGTCTTCTACAATGTGAAATGTTCAGGATTTTTAAACCCAGGACCAACATATTGCCAGATATTCATGAGGAAAGGCATTATTCTTCCTTCTGTCTAATATGTTTTTTCTATTTTGTTCTTCTATCAGTTTCTTTCGTAATTTACTGTTCGGTAACAGTAGGTCATAAATACAGTAGTTTGTATTGCGTTTATTTTTGTGGTATTGCTTTTTGTTATATCACGCCATGTTTATTTTGTCAACCTTTTTAACTTCAATGTTTATTTCCCCTGCTCCCAATTTGCTTTATATTTATAAATAACATATGGTAATGAATTGAGTCTGTTCTTGTGTGACTTCAATGTACACCTGTTTGTCAGTGTGATAAAGGCACTTGTGTCCGCAATGCGTTGGTGCATTATTAATCATTTCTCTGCATGTGGGGTAAACAATAAAGGCGATATAATGTTATCACTACATGAGAGGGCCTTGATTACTTCTGGAAGTATGGATGTCAGTTGCAGACACTCCTATAATAATATTTGTATCGCAAAATCAAGTTGTGTTGTTTACTGTGTCAGCAAAGCCTTGCTAAGGAGTGCAGCCTGCTACTACATGTCAGAGTCATAATAATCTCGCCACTCCAACGCTTGTCTAAAATTACTTTGATAGTGGGACTCTGTGAATGGTTGCTCACTGGGGTGTGAATGCGCATTCATCATCAAACCCAAACCAAAAAGAAAAAATGTGTATGGAGTTGTTCTAGCTCTGCTAATACGACACTTTCAATTTGAAAACATGAACACAAAAGGACATGAAGCCGAGCATACACGTTCTACCCTGTTATTATGTTTGCTAGGTACCACTGATGTTATGCCTATATTTGTAGAGAATATAAATGATTGCTGCTCAAGACTGGCAGTGATTTATCTTCCTAGCTCACATTTCTCCTTCACACAAACCCAGGTGAACATTGTTATCACTCCAAAATCCACTAATGCTAGAAGTCATTCAATCATCTTCAATCAAAGGCTATATGTACATTCTATAGCAGAATGGACTGATTGGATGCATGTAGATTAGTGTATATGTGTCAGTTGAGTGTGGGTGTTTGTGAGTTTACAAAAGGTCTTGAAGGTGCAGGTCAGTGTGCAGGGCAAATAGTAAGATTACCAGTCTGATGGCCTTGGAGTAGACGCTTTGTTTTCAGTCTCTCTGTTCTTTATGTTGCTCCTGATCCATCTCTGCCTCCTAGATGGTAGCAGTGCTAATCGTTCAAAGCAGCAGCATGGCATCCTGCCTGCCACTGATGTCTGGCCTTCAAAGCTATGCAAGGTTGTTCCTGGTCAGTTCATGGTTGAGAGAACAGTTTGAAATGTTGTTGAAAGGCCCTTAATTCCGGTCTAATGATACACTACATGGCCAAAATTATGTGGACACCCAACCATCACTTCTATATGCGCTTATTGGAAATCTCATTCCTATCAAAGTTGCCACTCTTCTGGGAAGGGTTTCCACAAGATTTTGGAGGATCTCTGTGGGAATTTGTCCCTATTCAGCCAAAAGAGCATTTCCAAGGTCAGGCACTGATGTTGGACATGAAGGCCTGGCTCGCAATTGCTGTTCCAATTCATCCCAAAGGTGTTCAGTGGGGTTGAGGTCAGGACTTTGTGCAGGCCACTCAAGTTCCTCCACACCAACCTCGTCAAACCATGTCTTTTTGGCCCCAGCTTGTGCAAAGGGGCACCGTCGTGCTGGAACAGGATAAGGGCCTTCCCCAAACTGTTGCCACAAAGTTGGAAGCACCCAATTGTCAAAAATGCCTTTATATCCTGTAGCATTTAGATGACACTTCACTGGAAGGGGCCTAGCCCAAACCTGAAACACAGCCCCATACCATTATCCCTCCTCCTAACTGTACAGTAGGCACTATGCATTCTGGTAAGTAGTGTTCTTCTGACATCCGCCACACCCTGATTGATCCATCAGACTGCCAGATAGTGAAGTTTGATTCATCACTCCAGAGAACATGATTCCACTGCTCCAGGGTCCAGTGACGGCGTGCTTTACACCACTACAGTCAACGCTTGGCATTGCGCATGTTGATGCAAGGCTTGTGTACAGCTGCTAGGCCACCCATTTCATTAAGCTACCGATGCAAAGTTGTGCTGATGTTGCATCCATAGTTGTGCTGATGTTGTGCTGATGTGACGCAATAGATGATCAGTGATTTTTATTCGCTACGCACTTGGCCATTCAGCGGCCCCACTGTGTGCATTTGCGTGGCCTACCATTTCGTGACTGGGCGGTTGTTGCTCCTAGACACTTCCATTTCAGTAGAGCACCTTCAGTTGACCAGGGCAAATCTAATGGGCAGAAATTTTACAAACTGACTTGTGCCAAATGACTCTGCCACGTTTAAAGGCACTGAGCTCTGCAGTACAACCCATTGTACCTCCAATGTTTGTCTATGGAGATTTCATGGCTATGTGCTGGATTTTATGCACCTGTGAGCAATGGGTGTGGCTGAAACGCCTGAACTCAATAATTAGTAGGGTTGTCCACATACCTTTGGCCTTATAGTGTAACTCAAATGGTTTAGTTGAAGGTCCTTGGATATTTTTGGTTCCAGTCCCTCCCTGATTGTTTCAGTAGTATTACAATACATCAACTAAATGTGTAACTAGTACTCAAGTACTTTGTTGACTGAGTACTCTTTTATTCTTACTTGAGTTGATGGTTACTTTTACATCAGTAACTATAATCGTATTCATGTACTCTACCCACCCCTGGTGGTTACTAAAGATCCGATGGCGGTTATTGTAAGAGTAGGGCTGTTAATCCTAATAAACCCCAAACCTGAAGCCTTTGAATCTCTCTTCAGTAACTTTGTCAATGTGTATGGGGGGGGTTCTCTTTCATTGATCTCTTGAAGTTCATGATAAGCTTTTTATTTACACTCACCTAAAGGATTATTAGGAACACCTGTTCAATTTCTCATTAATGCAATTATCTAATCAACCAATCACATGGCAGTTGCTTCAATGCATTTAGGGGTGTGGTCCTGGTCAAGACAATCTCCTGAACTCCAAACTGAATCTCAGAATGGGAAAGAAAGGTGATTCAAGCAATTTTGAGTGTGGCATGGTTGTTGGTGCCAGACGGGCCGGTCTGAGTATTTCACAATCTGCTCAGTTACTGGGATTTTCACGCACAACCATTTCTAGGGTTTACAAAGAATGGTGTGAAAAGGGAAAAACATCCAGTATGCGGCAGTCTTGTGGGCGAAAATGCCTTGTTGATGCTAGAGGTCAGAGGAGAATGGACCGACTGATTCAAGCTGATAGAAGAGCAACTTTGACTGAAATAACCAGTCGTTACAACCGAGGTATGCAGCAAAGCATTTGTGAAGCCATAACACGCACAACCTTAAGGCGGATGGGCTACAACAGCAGAAGACCCCACCGGGTACCATTCATCTCCACTACAAATAGGAAAAAGAGGCTACAATTTGCACAAGCTCACCAAAATTGGACAGTTGAAGACTGGAAGAATGTTGCCTGGTCTGATGAGTCTCTTTTTCTGTTGAGACATTCAGATGGTAGATTCAGGATGTGCATCCCACAAATCTGCCCTGGATGTGCATCCCACAAATCTCCATCAACTGCAAGATGCTATTCTATCAATATGGGCCATCTTTTCTAAAGAATGCTTTCAGAACCTTGTTGAATCAATGCCACGTAGAATTAAGGCAGTTCTGAAGGCGAAAGGGGGTCAAACACAGTATTAGTATGGTCCATCCATCCATCCATCCATCCATCTTCTTCCGCTTATACGGGTCCGGGTCGCAGGGGCAGCAGTCTAAGCAGAGATGCCCAGACTTCCCTCTCCCTAGACACTTCCTCCAGCTCTTCCGGGGGGACACTGAGGCGTTCCCAGGCCAGTCGGGAGACATAGTCCCTCCAGCGTGTCCTAGGTCTTCCCCGGGGTCTCCTCCCGGTGGGACGGGCCTGGAACACCTTCCCGGGAAGGCGTTCAGGAGGCATCCGGAACAGATGCCCAAGCCACCTCAGCTGACCCCTCTCGATGTGGAGGAGCAGCGGCTCTACTCTGAGCTCCTCCCGGGTGACCGAGCTTTTCACCCTATCTCTAAGGGATCGCCCAGCCACCCTGCGGAGAAAGCTCATTTCGGCCGCCTGTATCCGGGATAATAATGACCCAAAGCTCATGACCATAGGTGAGAGTAGGAACGTAGATTGACAGGTAAATCGAGAGCTTTGCCTTGCGGCTCAGCTCTTTCTTCACCACGACAGACCGATACATCAACCCCATTACTGCAGAAGCTGCACCGATCCGTCTGTCAATCTTCCGTTCAGTCCTTCCCTCACTCGTGAACAAGACCCCTAGATACTTAAACTCCTCCACTTGAGGCAGGGACTCTCCACCAACCTGAAGTGGGCAAGCCACCCTTTTCCAACTGAGGACCATGGCCTCGGATTTGGAGGTACTGATTTTCATCCCCACTGCTTCACACTCGGCTGCAAACCGTCCCAGTGCATGCTGAAGGTCCTGGCTTGAAGGGGCCAACACGACAACATCATCCGTCTCGAGGGAGATGTTGAAAGTATTAGTATGGTGTTCCTAATAATCCTTTAGGTGAGTGTATATAAATTCATTATTATTAGAGAAACAATACTAAACAGTTCATGAACAGTATTCTACTGTAGGTAAAGATACAGATGCTTCTTTCTGCAGTATTTGTTTCACTGTCTGAAAGGTAATAGCTTGCTGCTTTCAACATGCTACTGTAGCATTTTTATAGAATATAAGGGCTTTTTTACATTATGAGTGGCAGAATTAAACACTAGATAGACATGTCTTATTTTACATAATAATTTCCATAATGTTTGAATTTATATGTTCCTGGGTAATCCTGGGAAATTTGAGGGATATGTTTTACGCAGAGAAACGTACGGTAACATGGGGCAAGACGCCACCTGCGGTAAAACTGCGGTAAGACCCCAAGTAACCCTCACAAAAACCACCAAAAATATTACCTTTCTTTTTTTCAATACCTCCTTTGGCTGCCACTAGTCTTAATCAACTACACATTTCCTCTATATCATCAGACCTGCTCAGCCAACTATTAAAAAACCTTTTCTTCTGAATCTGCATTATTTAAACGATAATAGGTTTCTTTAAAACCCTAAGGCATTATCTTCTATTGGGATAAGATTCCACAGGAGGCAACTAACCCGATGGGGGGCATCTTTCCCCAGTAGCTGGGGAAAATGCCCCTTTCCTAGAATATACATTTCATTAAATACAAATGACTCTATCAACTTAGCCATTTATTTTACTTTATAATGTTACCCTATGCTTAGCCATCTTCAACATACAAAATTTTTTACTTTTCTTTAATATTTAAGTAAATAGACATGAATCTTCGGGGGGCAATTACCCCAAACAACCCTAATAGTTGTGCCAGAATTGTCTTCACCCTTGCATATCTTTGGGGTGTATAGGAGGAGCATATGCCAGACAAAATCTAGGAACAGTAAACATTGCCAATTAAGATTTCCTTATCACACATGGAGAAAAACACCTGTGTTCATCCACCAGTTGATAGGACTGAAAGTGGACGAAGTGCAGGCTATTGTTTAATGAAATGTCACACTAAACTATTTTGTAAACAAATTGCCATTTTGTACGGATATTTCACCTTTACAAATACAGTTTACATAGCTACATCTGTGTACAGGAATTGTAATATTCCAAGGATCACGTTAAGGTAGTGCTATTGGTTACAGAATGTGGTAAGAGAGTAAGCTTCAAATGATTTACAGTACAATTATGCAGTTCTAAAGCCATTCCTACAGGGTGACATTTCCCCTACTTCCAGACAGGGCATCTATCAGCTGCCAAATATGATAAACTCTTCAATCTCCTAATGGCTGCAGTAGCTATTACTCTGCTCATGCATGTTTTCAGATGGAATATTATATAATAATGTATGCTATACAAGCTAGGTATGTTTATGAAAACATGTGAAAGATACTGTAGCATATCGAACTGTTTCATTCATTCATTTCCCAGGTCATTGCTGTAATTGAGATTGAGTTCTCTCTTTCCATAACAATTCCATAACACAGTCAAAAAAAAAATCTTCCTTGCTACAAGGGAGATGTTGAAAGACACAACAGTGATGCTCCTTTGAGACTGGTTAGGGCGAGTAATTCATTTGTTGGGATAGGGGGGTTGGTCAAACTCTAGGTGTCTATAAATGAAATGCACCACCCTCCCCAACCTAAAAAAGATCTTCCACTTGTCCCTCCCCTTGTCCCGAAGCTACTCCTGTGCTGCCTTGTCTGTGTGCTTAGGGTTGTTTGCTGTTGGAAGGTGAACCTTTGCCATAGTTTGAGGTCCTGATCACTCTGGAGATGGTTTCATCATGGAAAATGCTGCAGATATTTTTTGGTACCCATCCCCAGATATGTGCTTCGACTCAATTCTGTCTCTGTGCTCTACGGACAATTCCTTCAACCTTATTACTTGGTTTTTCGGTCTGACATGCAGAGCATCTGTGGGGTTATGTATAGCCAGATGTGTGCCTTTACAAATCATGTCCAATCAGTTGAATTTACCATAGGTGCACCTGAGCTACATTTGCAGTGTAATAGCAAATGTTCTGGATACTTCCGGAAATGTGATATTTCTGTCGAAATAATAAATATATATATTTTTTTTGCTTTTTCATTATGGGTAATTGTGTGTGGACTGACGACTGATTAAAACAATTTAATAATTTAAGGCGCTAACGTAACAAATTGTGGAAAAAGTGAAGTTGTTTCAACTTCCCAAATGCTCTGTACAGGATAGATAAGCAGGTACCATTTAGTAAGCCAGCTAGAAAGAAATGTAAATCATTTTAGTTGCTAGCTATATTGAATTTAAGGTTTTACGATTGCTAACAGGCATTGTTCAATACTGCGGATCTCTAAATGCAGTTATCAAAACAACATGTAACTTGGCAAAGCACATCCTACATGTTTCAAAAATATCTTTCTACCAAATGAAAGCTAACAATCTGTCACGACATGCACACTTTGTCATTCATAGTATCATGACCTACAAAACAAAAAAAAAACAGCTACCACTTACAAATTTGCCAATTTGTCTTTGATAGCATATTGTTTTAGATTAACCAGCAGTAATTTTTTCAAAAGACGAGTGGCAAACGTAGGCAATAGAATGTTCTGCAATATATGTAAATATATGAATTAGATAGGCTGCAATATGCTTCAATACAATTTACTGTATTTTTGCAAATTACTGTATTTTGCTTTTTGCACAAAATTAAATAATTCCAGTCCTGTTTAACAAAGAAAATAGTATACACACTGTGATTATGTATAACATATTGTCCAAATGAAACAGATATATGACAATGCAAGTCAACCCTGTCTGCTGCAGGTTCTCATCCACAACACAACGTATGGCCTGGGTAGGTCTTCCCTTATGTAATGTAGAATGAAAATCAGCTGCGAATGATTAAGAGTTATTATTATACACATAATTCACTGTTGCTCTGGCGCAACAACCTTAATTTCAGCAAAGGAATGTTTACATACAAGCTATTTATTAGACTACTTGCTTAAGTGGTGATGAAACCTTTGTTCTTTAGTTTGGTAGCAGATATTATTTCCAAGAACAGAGCAGACAATTTCTCTATGTGTTTAATTTCTGGGCATGTATGTTGGAGAGGCATGTTAGGACTATTACCATATTTCGTGTTAGCATATTTCTAACTGAACGTTCATCAAAGCGTTGGCTACTGAACTCAGCTCAGATTCTTCCAATACAAGTACCATAAAACAAGGCAGGGGAAAGATGGAATTAATTAAATTAAGAAAATCTGCAAACCCATCTTTAAACCCCCACCAAAAAAAAACACTCTGCCATCCCCTCTGACCCCCCCCCCCCACACACACACAAAGACTCCCACTAAGCAAAAATACATCCCCATTTCTATTTCCCCTACCACAATTAAAATCAACCTGTCCCTTAGAGAACTCATGTTAATGCTTCATGCGTATATGCCAGGGCTTACCATCCCAGTCACAGCAGACAATCTGCATTGAGTTTGTGAATACTGGAATCAAGACAATATCCGACTGGGTGCAAATATCTTCTCTGAACCAACGGAGACATTCTCATGGTTGTGTTGGGAGCAGGAGTTAGCGCAGCGACACAACTTAGACTGCTGCGCTAATCAGCAGTACCTTCCCCCAGATATTTAAATGACATTTGATAATGAAATAGATCACTTCCTCTGTAATTTGGCTTGTACACCTGTTTTTCCTTAATATGTTGTAAATTCTTTTTGCACTGTTCATTCTAGACGTTTGGTTTCATGAAAGAGTGTCCTCCTTTGTGAACTTGTCCGAATCAAGTTAATTTTGTTCTACATTAATACATTTTAAATTCAAGCTGTATAATAAAAATGTGTATAAAGCCAAGGGGGTTGAATACTTTTTGAAGCCATTGTGCATTATATTCCACTGTTGTACCTAACAAATGGTGTATACAGAAACATTCATTTGTTTGCTGACTTGTTGCTTTTCTTAACAACATGTAGAACGACCACAGAAAAGAAATGAAGGAGCAGGTGGCTAATTTGCTAATATTTCAACTGGTGAGGTGTCCGTATGTGTTATATCTATTCAGTCGGATTATTCAGATGAATTGTAACCAAACAAATCTCTGAATTGCCCCAGTGAGATGATGAAAGCAGCATGGTATGTGGGAGCTACTCAATGAAAGACGAGTCCATCTTTTTATCATCTCAGTATCTGCGTTATGTGTCATCAAGATGATTGATCAAATGTTCTACTACAACACAAAAAAAATTCATTGTCACACTGTTCCAGTGATGGAGGTAGATATGCGTAGGTTGGCATCTGCAGACAAGAGGGAAGTTTAATCAAGAATCGTCAGTTGATGTATTCTCCAGAGGAGCAGGAAGGCTCAGCTGTCGTATATGAAGGTTAGAAACATCAGATCAGCAGAATGTGAGTGTAAGCCTGCAAATAACAACATTTTCAATTCTGTTCATGACCTGACTGTAAATTCTGTTCATTCTCTGGTCCTGTCCATAACTATATCTCCATAGAAACAAGCCTATTTTTCTTCTTAACGGTTTCTCAGAACATTGGCCGGCTCATTGAAAGGTAATAATAAGGTGTCAGAACCTCCTCTAGCTATGATTTCCTGGCACAAATATATACAGTAAATGTTTTAGCGAAACCCAGAAACTCCACTGTTTTAATGTCGTCATCATATCAGCCTGTTGAGACGCAGACGCTTTGTGAGACTGCTGTGACCAGGAGATTGTGATTGAGAATGGCACATTGACGTTTAAACATGTGGGTCTGACAGGGATCTCACAGGGCCAGACATAAGGGTAGTGTGCTGTACTCTGGAAGGTGGAGGTGTTCCAAAGTGCGGAAGATTTGGGTTTATCAGATCCTAACTCACAGAAACTGAAACCCCTCTGGTGGTTTTCTGTCATGTTTTCTCAGTACATCTTTGCCCATTGACCGTGCTTATTGAAGTGGTCCCACTTTATATCTGAGAGTACATCAATCAGTTTAGGTAGTCCAAAAATAGATTTGTTTTGAGCAGGTCATACATGCTTGATAACAATGGGCAACAACAGACCCCAGTGTTAGGCTCAGGACTAATCTGTAAACAAGATGTAAGAATTATATATTAATCTAAAGTTCACACCAAACTCTCCATTACTCTTAGTTTCCTAAATTACTGATAAAATAATTTCTTCCTCAATTGTTTTCATCAGACTATTAATATATCCGACTCCCTCTGACAAGGGGGACAGTGTAAATGTCAGAGTGGTGTGTCACAGCTTCATTATTTATGTTGACATGTTGAAAAAGCTTATTCATAATCCTTATCTGATGTGTCTGTCACAGAAAAGAGTAAGAAAAAAATAAGCATAAGTCATTTAAGAGCCCAGAAACCACTGTCTGATGCACGCTAATATCTTCCTTAAATGTGTTGGATGTCTTCATTAATGAGAAATAGTGGACTGTTATAGAAAAGTCCAGGAACGCAGGTCCATTGCTTATTCAATTATTTATTTTTATCCCCAGTAGCATACACTCTTCCCTGCATCAAAGTGAAACGTAAAAAAACAACAGTGATACATTAGAAGAACAGTCCCATTGTGTGACTATGTATAGGTGTTAAGGAAAATACAAGTATAGTAATTCAATCCTTGTTCTGCAATGATATGTTTAGTCAAGCCTTTTCTTAACAGTAGATATAAGAGGGAGACAAATGAGTTGGAAACAGAAGTGAAGGCTCTCTCAGGCGACTGCCCTCACAGACATAGCATTGTGCCTTATTTTTATACAATTGTTTTCCTTTTTTCCTAACACATTTTTCTCCTTTTGTCTTATCTCTTTTATCCACTTGCTTTTTGGACTTTGATTAAATATTTTGCAACTTGAATTGGCCATACAGTCAGCATCCATTCTCAATAGTTTCCCAAAAAAGCTAAACGTGTCACTATCCACATACTTCTGGAGGTTTACTATCATTCATGGTACTCCAAATAATATTTCCAGTGTGTTTTGTGTAATTTATCATGATTTGATTATCTGCAGTTTTACTGCAGTTTTATCTTAGTTTTACATTTAGTCACTGGATTTTTAAATGTGCAATATGATAAAGATCTTCTGAGTATTCTTGCCTTTGGCACTATAATGTTTTAATTTATTGCTTTTAACATCTACATTTAACTACAAATAAATATTTTTTTTTGGGTTGAGCAGGGCAAAGCAAACTCTCAGAATAATGGAGTGCCCTGACAAGCTCACATTCAGCTCTGCAGTGGTGCAGTTGTGTTGTATTGTTTTGGAGCAAGTAGTTGTAGAGTCTGGAAGGTGTCAGTGACAAGTTCAATTTTATGTGACGTGAAACAGAGACGAGTGCCAGGGCTTCTTGGCTTGAATGGACAGATTCCCTTACTCATCAAAACATGCCCTGTGTAGGAATAGATTGTGGTGATGAAGATCGGTCGGAGGAAAGCCCTGTAATGTCATTTTGACTGCTGGGGATGCATTGTTGTATTAGTGTTGTTTCTATCTAGTGCAGTAGTTTTCCATAATGGTAGTAATGCTTGTGGCCATAAGGTATTTAAGTACCTTAAATTGTGCTATTTTAATGAGACTCTAATGTGATTATGAGAGAAAAACTAGTGTTGCTTTTATTGCTTTAGATAACAGCTGGTTCTGAGTTCCATTTACGTTAAGCATTGAATTCAGGAAGTGGTGCGCTACATTTTGAAATGTGCTTTGCATCTAGACTGACATTAGGAGTTGATACATTTTCTAACTGGAGAAACAGGAGGGGTCCAGACAAAGAAAGTCTTGGTAGACCCATCCATAAGCTGCCAATGCATGGCTTTTACAAGAATGTTAACAATGGTTGAATGACGGGTTAACACACTCTCATTACTCTATAACTCATCAACATTAGGCATAATGGCAAAGCAAAGAGGGCCTGATTATAGATCCATTTCTTTGATGAGTCTCATTAATTTGAACATTAAAAAATATTTTTGACTTTAGCGTAATCCAGAGTTTGAATTATCCTTTGATTATCCCTCCAGCAATTAAATGAATTAAAAAGAATTGTTAATCAACAAGTTGTGCGGAGCAGGACATTTATATTCCAATGTTAATCGATGACCTATACATCCCTACACAATGCAGCAACTACATTAAAAATATATAGATTGTCTGGTTAGGTGAGACTTTAATAATGTTGTTGGTGTTACAACACTTTGTGATGGCTTGTGTGCCTGTGAGGTCAGTGGGAAATGTCTTCGGACACATAGGGATCCGTGTCTTGACTTCCTGGTTAAGTGAGCAGCGTGATAAGAACCGGAATGGCATTGGGAGGGCTTTAGAAAACACATATCTCAACATCTACTGTCCCAAATCAGCTGGGAGTTGCTCCAGTGAAGCGGGACCTTAATTACAAATTGGATGTCTCCACATTCAGAAAACTAAAAAGATGAGAAAAAGGATAGAATGGGGCTTGTAAAAATAATGGTAAAAAAGATTTATTGTTTTGAGTCAGTTTGTGTGGATTCACTGTCAACAAAACTACAGTTGCAGCTCACACAAGATTAATAAATCCATTTTTGATGCTGTCATTATTATTCTATATAATTTCAACCAGAAAAAAAACAAGCTTGCAATGTTTTGATTGCTTGCTAATAACAGTGTGTCTTTATAATATGTTTCATTGGATTTCACATCTTTCAGAAATTTGTGGCAGATCCGGATGAAGAAGAACAATGAGGGTATTTGTCTTTCTCTCTCTCTCTGCTTTTCTCAGTGTGTGTCACAGTGTTGTAGGGAGTGGAGACAGACACAGGAAATGTGTTAAGGGTTTCTATAACCCAAATCAAAGCACGTCAAAAAACTGACTGGGCAAGTCCAAAGTAAAGTGAGGTGAAAAGCCTCCAAAACCCGAACACGCGGGCAAAGCCAGAGCGATACAATACACATAGGCATAGAATATTTGTACTCACTGCACGGTGACATGGAAATAATAACCAACACGGCACTGGGGAAACAGGGCCATATATATAGGCATGAAAATCAGTGAGAATGGGAAACAGGTGTGGGCGACAATATGGGGACAGTCTGGGGTGAAGGTGATTAACCGGAAACCGTGGTGCCTGGAAGG
This sequence comes from Esox lucius, assembly GCF_011004845.1. Taxonomy (NCBI): domain Eukaryota; kingdom Metazoa; phylum Chordata; class Actinopteri; order Esociformes; family Esocidae; genus Esox; species Esox lucius. The sequence continues at coordinate 17,943,886 of NC_047576.1, forward strand.
CTGGTGACGTAGACCCCCGGAGCCGGTGCAACGGAGGAGCCCCTGCACCGAAGGGATTCGTGACAGTGTGTTTCTATGACATCTGTCTATCTGCTGGATTTTCATTTGATATTTAAAGTAATGTTAAGTGTTCATGTGATTTTTGAGCTCATTAGAATGTAGACAAAATCATTATTTCATTGAACATTTCTGATTCTTTTTCATAATTTATTGCACATAGGTCCACTCTTAGTAATAACACATTTAATGTTACATTTTCTTGAATAAGTAACGATTTGCCCAGTATAAATGAGATTAGTTCTTATGTAACAATGAGAAAAGCCCAAGAAAAGAATCTCATTGCAATAGATCCTATTAGAAATGTATGGTTGCTAAAACAATTTTGTAGGACAATATCCATATATAAAAGTCTAATAGGAATTATATAGGATTGTTTTTTTTCATGTTTATTTATGAAAATGCTATAGGTCCTATAAGAAATCCAAAGAAAATCGTGCATTTACAAAACATGACAAAAAAAATTGATTTTTATATTTTAAACCTAAAGGATGTTTCGACTAGTGTAGACAGGAATGGGTGGTACTTGATTATATATTCTGATTGACCGGCTTTTTTCTGTGTTAGGATATTACATACCACTTTAATAAGGTCATATACAGTACCTGGTCATTCCAAATGATCAAAGCTTTTTAACCTAATCTTTGCAGGGCAGGATTAGTTTCTCTTTTTGTTCTCACCCATCCACTCCATTTCATGGAAAAGAAAATGGCCACCATTCATCTTGAGGCCCCTGCTCCACCTACAAATATAGTGTCTTGTGAAATATGGCCTTGACCCTTATACAATAGACCCTGCGGTTGCCTTCACTGTAAGGCACACACATTGTTATATGTGTTCAATTATTAAAAGGCGCCAATCTGGCTGCAAGCAATATTCTGAAATAACCTCAGCAGCTCTTTTTGATGGTGAGGTTTCAACTGTAATTTGGTTTGTCTACATATGTGTTGAACACTCTCAATCATATTAAGTCACTAATAATATTTACTGTGAACATTTCAGTAAACACTTCACTGTCAAAGTGTTATTTACACTCTTTAAAACAACCTTGCTTGGAAGACAGAGATTCATATTGTATTGTGATTAAAATGCACTCTAGAAATGAGCAGACAGTGACTTTTCTTACGAGCATGGAGGGGTTGTTCCTTACTAAGGACCTGGGCCCTGCTGAACCATCCAGTGTAGTCAGGGGCCACTCTGGCCACATACAGTGGGGAGAACAAGTATTTGATACCGGAAGGATCTGGAGAAGGTCTGTATGGAGGAGTGGGCCAAAATCCCTGCTGCAGTGTGTGCAAACCTGGTCAAGAACTACAGGAAACGTATTTTCCGGATTTTTGTTTTTGATTCCGTCAGTCACAGTTGAAGAGTACCTATGATAAAGATTACAGACTTCTACATGCTTTGTAAGTGGGAAAACCTGCAAAATCGGCAGTGTATCAAATACTTGTTCTCCCTACTGTAACTTACTGCAGAACTCTCAGGGTTAAATGTAAATCTGGGACATTCTCACTAATAGGATTTACTACTTAATGCTACAGATTTTCAGCTGGATGTGTAATATGTCGTTTATATGTGCATAAACTAAAAGAAGAATCACTATTACCGTATGTCAGTTAGCCATGACATTTTTAGCGAGTGATTTGATGACATGGCTCATATAGTCAAATAGCACAATAAAGACCCGTTTTGGCTCGATAGCATTACAATTTCTGCAACCAGTGGACAAAAATGGTGGTGTGCAACTTTATGTTTAAAGTTAAGGTTAAGGTATGTAGGTTGGGATTAAGTGTTAATCAATGAAAGTTAAGGTAAAGATTGGTGTTTGGAAAATATTTAATAACTACTCCTGTGGATTCAAACTCAGTCAGTCAGAGTCTTTATCCAGAATGCAAATGTCCAGTCTGTTCAAATTTAAAATTGTTCACAACTACCCCTAGTGGCTGTACAAAACGTAAATATCATACTAACTTTAGTCTCGTAGCAAACCACACCAAAAGAAACATATCATACTCACTTTATTTTCACAGAATTATTTGTCTAATATGCTACTTTTATCTGTGAGACCAGATCACTGACAATATTGTTCCAATCACAGAATTGGCAGATTCTTTTGCCCATGCACAGGGTTGAGGTGGGGATTTTAGTTAGGGCATTAATATATCTGTTCCCCCAAAAAAGCTGCACTTGACCCTGTTGCCATTCACTGGAGATCTGTTGTGAGTCTGTTAAGTGATGCAGGATGCATGAATGCATTCTCTGTCCTTTGCTGTGGAATCACTCATATGCATATAGCAGATTTAAATATCAAAGGTGAAGCTGTGTTCACTGCTGTTGGCATGCCAGCAGATGCCTCCTGTCTTTGATGAAAGATAATGAAATGCTTCCCTCTGTGAGGCCTATCTGGATAGATTTGGTCTGGTCTAATTTCCAAGCCTTTTTTGGCTTTCTTTTCTAGCCTCGTGTTCTCAGTATCCAGGCTCTCCTGTGGTGCTAACGTAGTGAACTAGACAACTCTAGCTTGCTGCTAATACCCTGTTCAAGGACTCTCTCTCTCTCTCTCTCTCTTTAGAAATATTGTAGGGCCTCTAGGTTACCATCTCTCTCTTCTTGAATAAATATTTCAATTTTATATTTTTTTCATTAATTAACACATGACTATCACTGTCCTCTTCCATTTTCAATGTTAAAAACAGTAATTTTTGTTATAATCTGTAAAATGTTACATTTAATGATGAAAACACTGGAGACAGGTAGCATAACACTGGAGACAGGTAGCATATTGCTATCTTATAGCAATACCTAAAAAAAGAGAGAATTATAGTTTTTTTTCAGTCTTTGAGGGTTCATAATTAGGTAGCTAGTAATAGGATTGTTCTCTCTCATTCTCTCCATGGTCATTTGTTTTTGTCTCAAACGGGGGGAAATAATCTGGATGCATGTTTAGTTATAATCAGTAGATTGCATGATTGTACTTCCATCTGATGTTCGAAGACAATTTGCAAAGGTGGATAAGAAGTGTTCATGACCTGATGCTGTCAGACATTCTAACTTTGCCAGCATGTTCCCTAGAACTCTCCTGTTAGTTGCATGCAGTTTTACAATGTTATGTCATTTATTTTGGGATTTATGATCATTTCAAACTATAAGTTGTAGGTAGCACAGAGGCCCAACTTATCAGATGGACCAAAAATACAGATAATTTTATTATAACACTTCATCTGTTGTGGGAATTGATTAACTTATTATAGGAAATGAATAGATACAATCCATATTCATTACAAACAACTGTAGATATTTGTTATATTGTGAAAAATATGGTGAAAATAACTAAATGTAGGAAAATAGGGCATCTTGGAGACCGTAACCCTAACGCTGTTTTACAAAATTAACTAAAACTATGTCTAAACTGTGTTTTCTCTAAATTAGGTTTAATGTTTGGGGTTGAGACTGGTGCTTTGGATATGTCACCTTGGGGCTATGTCTGAAGGAGTAGCTGAAGTAGCTTGCCTGTATTTTTATCTGAGGCTAAGATATGGCCAAAAATCTATAAAATTATTGTCAAAATCGCCATACAATTTTGACTGTTTGTGACTGCACTAAACATGCAACCATACCAAAATAACAATAGGTAACATTTTGGGAGGATTAAATCTAGCAACTCCACACTGTTATCTGTAGGTTGGAACCAGATCAGACAATTCTACTGTGGAATTATTTAGTTATTGATCCGGAAATGTAACCATTCAATTCATCCTTATGGAACAACCCCTGACCTCTGTGTAAAATATGAAAGCTTGGGAGTTGAGACTATTGCTTAGAACATGTCACCTGGAAACTAGTCTTGAATTGTATGGTGATTTTGACAATAATTTCTATAGATTTCTGGCCATATCTTGGCCTTAGATAAAGATACAGGCAAGCTACTTCAGCAACTCCTTCAAGACTAGTTTCCAGGTGACATATTCTAAGCAATAGTCTCAACTCCCAAGCTTTCATGTTTTACACAGAGGTCAGGGGTTGTTCCATAAGGATGAATTGAATGCTTTGCGGGTTAATTTTCAGGATCTATAACTAAAGAATTCCTCCGTAATATAATCTGATCTGGTTCCAACCTATAGATATTAGTGTGATGTTGCTGGATTTTATACTCCCATATAACGAATTTGTAGATTTGTTACATTATCTTGGGTATTGAACAGGTTAAAGGTAAGCTACTTTTGCCATTACTTCCAAATGTTGCCAATTGTTGTTTTTGCAACATTGCCTGTTTTTTCTATTCAGGGTTATTTATGGTAATTGCCCTGTTGGAATGATAAGACATGGTTCTAACAGCAATAAAGGTATGTTTTTGTCCTCTCCACTTCAAATACCATCTCACAGAATGTTCTAAAATATCTATTAACATCAATTTAGTTTTGTGAATTAGGGTTAGGTTAATAGAGTCAATGAGTTTTTGTTTAATTATATTACACATTTCTAGTTTTAATGGTTTGTAGTTTACATGACATCATTACAAATAGACAGGAGAGATATGTAATCTAACAAGGAATAATTTTTGGTCATATGTGTATTTTTTCATATAAAGCTGTAATGGCCCATTGACATGAATGAGAAATCCAAAGTGCAAAGAGGCCCTATAAATATTGAAGTAGCCGAGATGCCCTACCGAGTATCTGCGATGCCTTACCGAGTAGCCAAGATGCCCTACCAATGTAGCCAAGATGCCCTATAGGTAGCCAAGATGCCCTGTTTCGGGTAGCCAAGATGCCGTTACAGATATCTCTCTCTCTCTCTCTCTCTCTCTCTGGCTGTCTGGCTTTCTCTCTCTTCATGTGGGTAATCTATAATTTTGACTGCCCATATAACTTACAAACCAAATGTTCCAGTGTGTGGACTAATGTTGCTCCTTGGAGCCATTTGACAAATAGCTGATGTACATCCCTCCCAGCATGTCTTTTACTATTTTCTGTTTATCTGTTGTCTCTTCCCTCTGGTGGAGATTAAGGGAACTGTTCATTGGGATTCTATTCATCTTGTTGCATGCAGCAAATATGGTTCAGGGGATTTTGGGGTACCCTAAACTGATTAATTGCTGTACTTGACACACACACACATTTGTTTTTCAATACTTGGGACCTGAAACCCCCAAAACATGTTGTCTATTCCTTAACACTAAACAAGATATGCCTAAACCTAACTTTAACCTAATTCTATACTCTAACATTTGGCTGCAGAAGGGGGTGTTCTGAAGAGCCCATGATGCAGCAATACATGAGCACTGGAGGCAGCAGCTTAGACCACTGAACTATCCTAGGCCACAAGAGCCTGGATTCGAACTGCATCCATAATAATCCATTGTTATGTTGATTTAAATCACATATTCATCCCATTATTTCATAAAAACTGAGTGGCACCAACTTAAGATTCCATTAGTGGTATTTGCTATTTCCCCAGGACAGCTCACCGCTTTCTATTTTGGTAAAATCTTCAGACTCACTTCAGATAAACAGGGTAGACAGTTGTATATAGTGGAGTATTTCAGATATTTTGTTATTGACCATAGAATAAATAAGAATCATACACCAGGGACATGTGTGATTTGTTTAACAAATGGAAAGTACAAACACCCAAAGACGAAGACAAAAATATGAAGACCATAAAAAGGTAACCAACCTGCATGTCAAGCCTTGCCAAATGCATTTCAATCTTTAATAAAAACTAATCTCATACATTTTGTACCCTTATTTTACAATATAGTACGACTGAGAACTCATTTAAAATTTTAGCAATGACCTGGGAGCGATCTAGTTTTAGAACTTTGCTGGCTCTGAGATTAAATCAAGCAACCTTTGGTTTTTTTTTAGCTGCTAGGCTTACCTGCTGCTGCAAAACCCAGAAGGGCTCTCTCCCTCGGTCAAGAAATGTATTTACATTGGGAGATTAGAGATGAAAAGGATGCAGTGGGTTCATTTATAATTTGCTAGTGGAATAGTTGGGATCCAACCACAAACAACAACTTGGGGACGAGCCACATGGGACACGTCTGAGGTCTAAAACAACAAACCAAAATCTCAAACTGGCTTTTGCTTTGACCCTAACTTTAACCAAACCTTAAACCCTGACCCTAAACCTAGCCCAAATCTTCATATACCTTCAACAAATTCTGAAAATAAATGTTTGTTGCCGGGTAATACGAGTCCGTATAGAATCTCCTGACCTAGAGTCTCAGAGCCGGCGATGTAACTAAAACACTACCAGCAGACATCACAAATTTGGCCAGCCATTTCACACCAGTTGAATGGTACGTTTTGATGGAAAGAGAGGCTCTAAACTCTGACAGTTTCAGATAGATTGAATGAGTCGTCTGTGGGATTCCTAGCAGCTTTCCCTTCGATCAACCTGTCCAGGCTCCAACAATTCAGTTACAGTAAGTTCCCAACTCTGTCTCTCCAGCCTCCTGCTATTCCGCTCACATCCCAGCTGTGAGCCGTGGGGCTGGCTGTCGGATAGGGGGGAAGGAGCCCGGCACACCCCGTTTCATGCCCTGGTCCTGGTGCAGTGTCTCTGCGCCACACATAAACCCGGCAGGGCTGTCCGTGTATTCTCAGAGGGAACAGCTACTGATAACTCTGCTGTAGAGGGCGAGAGATTTACAGCCAATATTGATCTGCTGTGCTGCCAGCATGAATTTAATTATAACATTCATTCATTTTAATATTCTGTCAGATCCCTGAAGAGATATGCAGTATGAACAGTTGGATTGATTCATTAAAAAGAAAGTAGACAGACGGGAGAGCATCCTCAGTCTACATTGGATATGGTTTACTTGTGGCTTTTCCGATTACTCCCCAGTTTTCTCCCTCAGCAGTTCTCTTTTCTGTTTCTCCTCTTTTTACCTGAAAGACCCTTTATTTTGACACAAATGTTTTCAGATATTTGAAGTATAAATGTTGTTCTGTTGGTGTACTTCCTGTGTGAATGCATAGGACACAGATGTTTAACTAGCTTAATTATATATATTTTTAATTTATTTTAGAGACGTAACAACCTACATTCCTCCACCAGAGGGAGATAAAAGCCCAGAGAACACTGTAAGACAATAGTCCGACATCCCATTACCGCTCAAACACAGATGCTTCTATTGCCATAGATGAGTGAAATATCCCTTTTAGTATCTCATCTGTCTTATTGGTGGACTTTAATAGAAATAACAAGCACTTACACACATTAAGAACCAGGGCTGTATTACAGTGGGGTCTGAAGTTAGACTGCCTTGATAAAGAAGACTCAATCACTGTCTGGCATCCTTATATTTTGCTCATGCATGGTATTTTGAACACCAAACACACCAGCAGTGTGAATTGCTAAAGAGGTTTGGCTGGTGGATCTTTGATGTGATAAGACTATTTTGCTTCTTCTGGTCTTGGAGCCCATAAAGGTATGTTGTACTGTATCCTTAAGTAAACCCAGTACCAGATCCAGCAACACACATCAACACCCACAGGAAAGAAATTGTTAATTGGCCACCAAATCAACATAATGCATTTGGCATCTTAATTTTTGTGTGTGAAACTAATTTAAAACGTGTGACTAAAGAGGGTGGTCTGAAAGAATAGATATGAAGGACCTGGGAGGATTCTGTCTGAAGGAGTGGTCTAAGGACCCTCCTAATAGGTTGTCCAACTCCTACATTTTGGGGGGAAAACGTCCAGTGCCCTTAAAATGGCAAGGCTTTTCTTTTTGATTTGATGATATATCCACAGGTTCCCCTAAGTGAAAGTTCTTTGACTTAGATGATTACTGTGTGAACACTGCCTTTAGACGCCTGTAACTGTACCACTTACTGTGTTGCAGTTACGTTCACACAACCTAAAGACGTTTCTAAAGGACAATTAAGTGTGTGAACACAAACCCTAGTGATTGGCTGTTCCTTTTTGTGCTATGCATTGTCTGTCTGCTGAGTGTTACTTGTGGTGTTCCTCTGTACATACTAATTGTATCTTTGTATCACCATTTTAAGTGTCTTTTCAAAAACCTGCCTAGTGACTTTGTTTGAAACAGCTAGTTATAAAACCAACTCTTTTGGTGGTCATACAGATTTCTGACCTTGAAAAAATAAGATAGCAAAATAAAAAGCATGCTAGATTTTGTGCTTAATTGGGTTATGGTTATTTCATATTATTTTGAGAGTTTAGGTCACACTTTCTGCTCTCTTAATCTGAGTTTCATGAGAATGCATGTGAATTAATTGTTTTAAGTTATTATTGTAATTCTTTCTGTAATGAAAATAGTCAATATCTTACTGGAGGAAATGTAGCTCAGAGTATAAGCTGCTATGTTTCTGGTCAACCTGGTAATGAGCTGGTGGACACATCTGATCATACTGGTAAGGACATGGTTGAGCAAGTGGCTGGCTTTTCTTTTAAAGATACCTGTTTTTACAGCGTTTTATTCTTTATTGTCCAGGATAGAGGTGAAATGTAGGGTGAATCGTTTTTTCTTTGCTGAAAGAGCAGTTGTCTGGATTTGAACCCACACTACAGCAACACATTTGCTCTGGAGCCAGCTACTTAGACCACCCTAGGCTGTGGCTGGAGTTTCCAACAGAAACTACATCTGGTTATTTATATCAACTGCCCATTTCACCCACATGCCGAATAATCATTCATCTCAATCTGAATCATTATACGATGTGATGGAATGTGTTCGAACTGAAAATGCATCTTTGGTTTTCATAGCAGCAGTAACGCTGAAGAGGGGTGTGATTGATATGAATTTTATGTAAGCTACGGTTTATGGTTACTGCTCGCTATTAACATGCTCGGAAGAGGATATATTGGTTGCTAGGTAACAGCGTGAAGAAAACACTTAACTGCTCAAACTAAGGCTGTGGTTTGCAATGCTGCAGCAATGCTATACATGTGTTTCATTGCTCTTCACAGTTCTGGTGAAGTGCAATGATGAATGAAAATCAGCTGTTGTGTTTCTGACACAGACTTTTAATGCTGTTCTGCAGACAACACTGGAGGGTCAATTATTCTGCTAATCCAATCATTAGCATCTCAAAGTGGCTAAAAATATACTGTCCTCACCTGACCTTTTCATGCTACCATAATGACATCACTATGATGTGCCTAGGTAAGCACACAGCAGGTGTCCTTTTGTCAAATACTGACAGTTACACACAGACTAGCTGATTAAAGGGCTGACTTCCGATTGACACATTTGTCTTTGGACCTACTTTAATACCAATTGATTATTGAAGAATGAAATATAGTTAACTGTTGTTCCCCATAACAATCAAAAAGACAATCAGATTTTATCTTATGAAACTGTATATGATGTGGCAAGGTAGCCTTGCCATTCTATCTCTGAGCAAGACAGTTAACTCAAATTTCTTCCAGATCATTGCACCACCAGGTTATTGTATATATTGCATATATCCTCAAAACATGGATACTATTATTATTTTAATTGCATGGGTGTTTTATCTGTGTGCTATAGCTCTATTTATTAATCTGAGAATAGGGACATTTCACCAGCCCCATCCCTTTAGCCGCTTTCTAAAAACCAAGATGGACCTTTCAACCAAATTCTTATATTTTAATGTTTTTTTATATGATGTAAGATGGTTACCTATCTTCAAAATAGTCTATGGGCCAAGAGAAATTGTAATCCATGTTTCAGTTTTCTTTTAATAGCCATTACAAACCTTTAGGTAATGCTAACTAAAAATAAATATAATACATTTGAGCATCTTTTTTAAATTGCCAAACGACCATAGACTACTTTCAGAGAAACTAAGCATTTAAAAGGCTACACATTAATTTCAATGTGTTGGGACATCCCAGTGAGCATTGTTGGATCTATAATCAAGGAAGTGGGAGCTTTGTCACACCACCCAGGCACTGCCAAGAAAAGGCTGTCCCTTATTACTCAATGCTTGAAAAAGAAGATGATTCATGAGAGAAGCTACAGATTGGCCAAAAACAACCACCAGAACGGATAATGGTGACCAAGGCTGCAATGTTAAAAAAGGTTTTGTGGTAAGATGAGAGCAACTTAAAGCCTTTTAGCCAAAACTCAAAGTGCTCTGTGTAGTGCAAACCTAACATTGCCGATTCCTCAACACAACAACCTTACAGAGAAGTATGCTGGTGGCAGCATCATGCTGTGGGGAATCTTCTCATATGGAGTGGGCGTCTTGTTTAAATTTAAGGAAGAATGGAAGGAGCTAAATACAAGCAATACTGTTAGAAAACCTGCTTCAGTCCACAAAAAAACTGAAGCCTGGGAGGAAATTGACCTTTCAGCAACAAAAACATGAATGTCCTACAGCGGTCCAGTCAAAGTCCTGATATCAATCCCAATATCTTTGGTACTACTTTAAAATTGCAACCTGAATCAAAGAAGAACAATAGGCCAAACTTCCTGCCACATGGTGCAGATCTGATACATACTTACCACTACTTTAAGATGTTATTTCAGCAAAAGATGGCTCTACCAGTTAATAATGTGTAGGGTTGTATACTTATGCAAGCAACATATGTCTGCTTTTAATGTCAGTCAATGGGTGAATGCAAGTCTTTTCCTTTGATTATTTAGCTACCTTTACTTAAGCTGCTAGTGTTAATACTTGTCTAAGTTAAAAATGGGCTGTTGAAACTACATGATTATGTCCTTTGAGTTATGATGCATTGTGAATATTTGCATCTTGAGAAGCAGGATCTGTGGTGGTGGTTAGGGAAAAAGGAGGTGTCTTTTTACAATGCCCAGTCTGGACAAGTAAGAGGACAAATCAGACATTCAATGGTGTACTGTCGCTATGGAAACTACTGTTAAGATGAAAAGGATGCAGAATTATTCATGCAGTAGCGGCGACATTTTTCAAGCTGATACTCCTCTGCTAACTGCTTTAATTAAATGGTGCTTACGTAACACATATAGGTAAGCAGACAGTTTACGAGTTTGATTTAACCCGGCAACTATTAACATCCAGTATAGTGATGCTCTCCCTCAATTCTTGTCAAACAAAGCTCCTTATCTAAATGAAAGTTAACATGAACTCCAAAGCCAACATTGTGAAAGTTGTTTTAAGAGTATATGAATCTGTATAAAAAATCTCTAGGTGTTTTATGACTTTAATACTACCATGTAATGAAAATGACCACCACAGAGCCAATTATACAGGCTAACACTTGAAAGCTCACAGAAATGACCACTTTGGCATTGTTAATAACAACAGGGGTAACCTCATGTTAATCTTCAACTGGTGACTGCTGAAACCTTCAGGTAACACTAATAGGCCACATGGGCTGACCTCCACCCCTTCCCTCAAACTTTTTCTTTACCGAGCAGGAGGTGACTTTTTGCAAACCCCCTACTCCTACTTCTCCCCCTTGAGATTACGGGCTCAACTGTAAGTTTGGCTGTATCATTTTAACTCATATAGATCGTCACCGCAGCTGGACAACATCACAGCAATCACCAAGATGCCACACGAGCAGAAATGCAGAGCCTTACGGAAAGTATACAAACCCCTCCACTTTCTTCACATTTTGTTTTGTAGATGTTTTTTTGCAACACACAATACCACATAATGAAAAAGCAAAAACATATCTATGCCAATTTATAAACAAAAATTATATATATATATATTACATAAGTATTCAGACCCTTTATTCAGTACTTTGTAGAAGTGCCTTTGGTAGTGATCACAGCTTTTACTTTTCTTGGTTAGGCCTGTACCAGCTTTGCACACCTAGATCTGGGAAGTTTCTGGTGAATATGTGATGTTTTAAGGCTGTTTTGCCCTGAAAATCATGTTATGATACCAGGCATAATGGATTCTGTCAAGAATCAGGAGATTTGTTTAACCAAAATCTGCCTGCCTCAGGCAAAAATTGGAAACATTCGATCTTCGAGTAGAACAGTGATCCAAAAAAATGTGTCCATATCCACACAAAGATGGCTATCACCAAATCAAGCTTTTGCTTTGGCTATCCCAGTCCCTTGACCTCTACCACACTGAAGATTTGTGGGTTGAGCTGAAGAGTCCTTAGGCCAGTGGACTCTGAAGGACCTAGAGAGATTATGCATGTATGATTGGTCTCAAAACTCTTGATATGTCTTCTCCCACCCCATTAAACATTATATTGGAAGACTCAATGTAGTTATCTTGGCAAGGGTTTGGTGCATGAACTAAAACTTGCCAATAATATTGACATGTTTTTTGAGAAAGGCACTGTATATATTTCTAGATTAAGTATAGTTTTTTCTTCAACCAATCATTGAATTTCTCTTTTATTTTCAGTGTAATATCAAGATGATATAGTGTACGTACAGTGGGGAGAACCAGTATTTGATACACTGCCGATTACAGAAATCATACGTTTCCTGTAGTTCTTGACCAGGTTTGCACACACTGCTGCAGGGATTTTGGCCCACTCCTCCATACAGACCTTCTCCAGATCTTTCAGGTTTCGGGGCTGTCGCTGGGCAATACGGACTTTCAGCTCCCTCCAAAGATTTTCTATTGGGTTCAGGTCTGGAGACTGGCTTGGCCACTCCAGGACCTTGAGATGCTTCTTACGGAGTCACTCCTTAGTTGCCCTGGCTGTGTGTTTCAGGTCGTTGTCATACTGGAAGAACCAGCCACGACCAATCTTCAATACTCTTACTGAGGGAAGGAGGTTGTTGGCCAAGATCTCGCGATACATGGCCCCATCCATCCTCCCCTCAATACGGTGCAGTCGTCCTGTCCCCTTTGCAGAAAAGCATCCCCAAAGAATGATGTTTCCACCTCCATGCTTCACGGTTGGGACGGTTTTCTTGGGGTTGTACTCATCCTTCTTCTTCCTCCAAACACGACGATTGGAGTTTAGACCAAAAAGCTCTATTTTTGTCTCATCAGACCACATGACCTTCTCCCATTCCTCCTCTGGATCATCCAGATGGTCATTGGCAAACTTCAGATGGGCCTGGACATGCACTGGCTTGAGCAGGGGGACCTTGCGTGCGCTGCAGGATTTTAATCCATGACGGTGTAGTGTGTTACTAATGGTTTTCTTTGAGACTGTGGTCCCAGCTCTCTTCAGGTCATTGACCAGGTCCTGCTGTGTAGTTCTGGGCTGATCCCTCACCTTCCTCATGATCATTGATGCCCCACAAGGTGAGATCTTGCATGGAGCCCCAGACTGAGGGAGATTGACTGTCATCTTGAACTTCTTCCATTTTCTAATAATTGCGCCAACAGTTGTTGCCTTCTCACCAAGTTGCTTGCCTATTGTCCTGTAGCCCATCCCAGTCTTGTGCAGGTCTACAATTGTATCCCTGATGTTCTTACACAGCTCTCTGGTCTGGGCCATTGTGGAGAGGTTGGAGTCTGTTTGATTGAGTGTGTGGACAGGTGTCTTTTATACAGGTAACGAGTTCAAACAGGTGCAGTTAATACAGGTAATGAGTGGAGAACAGGAGGGCTTCTTAAAGAAAAATTAACAGGTCTGCAAGAGCCGGAATTCTTACTGGTTGGTAGGTGAGCAAATACTTATGTCATGCAATAAAATGCAAATTCATTATTTAAAAATCATACAATGTGATTTTCTGGATTTTGGTTTTAGATTTCGTCTCTCACAGTTGAAGAGTACCTATGATAAACATTACATACCTCTACATGCTTTGTAAGTAGGAAAACCTGCAAAATTGGCAGTGTATCAAATACTTGTTCTCCCCATTGTATGTGCTGCCACTACCTTGACCTAACCCAGCCCAATAGTCACTACCTTGACCTAACCCAGCCCAATGGCCACTACCTTGACCTAACCCAGCCCAATGGCCACTACCTTGGTCAAAGCAATGCTAGCAGATCTCTGTCCTATCATTGTCGAGGTAATCAACACATCCATTCAATCTGGCTTCAGTGTCTCCATATCGGATGTACATTAAAATCCTGCTGTGCCACTCTGGGTGCCCACAGGCATCTAAAGTATACGTTTAAGACTGTTAAAGTCCTTATAGCCTTAAGCCTATGATTTTACTTTAATCATTGCTCAGTAAACACCCACACCATTGGCCAATGTAACAAAATGCATAGGGGAAATGTAGCCTTGAGAGTTTTGCACATTGGCAAGATGTCACCAACACTTTAGAGCAACATTTTGACACTTGAATGGTGTATAACCAATGGAGAAGTGTAGAATTTTAAATATATCTGGAAAGAGCTCCATGTTCTCCATGTTACAGTTTAACCTTGTATCATATGTTCCAAAGTTGTGCAAACATGTGCCATCTGGATGTAGGACTATTATATGATACTGTAGGTCTATAATGTTATTTTTTTATTAAAAACATTTTAATTGTCTTTGTTATTAATAATGATAATATATTCTTGTTTGAGTACTTTTTCTTTCAGTTTTGTTTTCCTGAAAGGTCTCCAATGCTTTTCATCGCATGCATTCATTCAGTAGATAATGACAATGTGTTGACATGTATGCAGAAACATGCTCATAGGTAGCTTGCTCACACACAAACCCATACACAGACACACAAACCCATTCAGACGCACAAACGTATACACAGACACATAAAATCATACACAGACACGTAAAATCATACACAGACACATAAAATCATACACAGACACACAGATCCATACACAGACACACAAACTTATACAAAGATGCACAAACCCATACAGACAAAGAAACTTATACACAGACCCAGAAACATGTACACAGACACATAAAATCATACACAGACATGCAAACACACAAACCCATACACAGACACACAAACACACACACACACACAAACTCACACACACACACACACAGACACACAAACACACAAACACAGATACACAAGCAATCTTGTTTACTTGTTCCAAACCCTGGTGCACTTTGTATACATCCTTTTGAGGTCTTTTTTGTTGTTGTGATAATTGGCCTTTCAAAGAAGGCTCTGACAGCTTGGGAAAGCTGGGGCCTTTGTGTAATAGGGGCTCTTATTTAAAGAGCAAGTCTATTCTATACATAGAGCCTCCCAGCGCCACGATCAGGGATCTGTCCCTAAAAAATACTTGTTTAGTTCTAGACTAATCTAGACAAACATCCCATAATCAGGTTTCACCTCAGTTCTGACAGATGCTTTTAAGCATGGTCTTGTATCTATTCATTTGTTAAATAGGTTCTCTGATGTCATGTCAGTGTAAATTCATTTTTTTTACCAATGTTAAAAACCAGTTCCACAGAACCGATAACACATGGCTTTAATCTGAATAAAATTCAGATTATATATTTTCAGAAATACTTATATATTTTCAGAAATTATACTTACTACACATGTAAACAAATAATATATCATTTGTACATCACCTATATACATTTAGTTGTGTTTTTGGCTTTATGTTAATGTAACTTAAACCTTAGAATTTACCTTGGGATAATAACAGATGATTTCCATTTTGTTCTATTTCCACACTCCAAGCTGTGCAGCTGTCTTTTTAATGACCTCAATATTAGAGGATACTGGGTTACTGGATCTCTGCCCTCTTCATAACTATTAATATTACCACAGCCTATTGGTCTCAGTGTGCTAGTATAATTCTTCAGTACATCCATATTTTCTCATTTTTTCACCACACAAAATAACTTTTTGTAATAGAATGACCATTCAATATGATTTCACAGGTTTGTGCACATAGGTTTTTGTAGACTAATAGTTATGGCAAGTTTATAGGGATTAACTTAATTTCCATTCCCACTATAAAATACTACTTTTGTTTCTTTGGTTCCAATGAGTTTCAACGTTTAGTTGACGAAGATTGTCTGTTTACTCCTCAGGTTAAAATTTTCATTAAATGTTTTACCAATGTTGTATCCATGTTCATGTTTGAGACTTGATTCTTCTGGAATTCGGCCCGTGCGTCTAGTAAGCTCTCCCGTGTTTGAATGTAGGCTCTCCCACGCAACGCACATTCACTGGGAGGTCATGTCCTGAGACAATGACTTTTAATTAACCCAGCAATTACCTTTTATCTTCGTGGCGGTGCAGACTGTGTCTTGATAGTGGATATCATATGCAGCAAAAAAGATAACCTACGCGGTACTCTGAAAATGCGTCGCCTTTTCAGATGAATAACTTTGATCTAATATGTTTTATTATGAAGGATCCGCTAAAACGTGCTAAAGAGATGTACGATTCTTTAAAACAGAAAACAGTCACAAGAGACAAACAAACAAGAGGTTACAACAAAAAAGTAGGTGTTTGTTATTGATTCAAGATAGCACATCTAGTCTACGTACTGCAGCCTATAACCAACATTACTGGGATGTTGGTGTGTGAACTGAATTAAGATTATTAATATCTTGATCATATTTACATAACATATATTCCCATTACTGTAACTTGCATTAGGCTACATAAATGTTATTACTAGACTGTGGAAGCTCTTAGTACATTTAAGTTCATATACAATGTTAAATAATCTTCTGAATTATCACCATGGCTATACAATTATTCTATAATGTATCGAATTTCAGTCGTCCAGTATGATATTTTAATTTTAAATATCATACATTTTTAAATTTTTCTAAATTTGACTGGAGAGACCAAATTAATGCAGCAGACACGTTTTCGTTGCTTAATGTAAGACCTTGCTACCTCATTGCAGAGAATATTGCTCAAAGGATAGCGTGGGTTATAGTGCCTCTACCTTTGTGACTTCCAGTTTAGCTTGTTGCGCATCGAGGGCTTGGTGCGGTTCATGTGGCACGGAAAAGCGAAGCAACATTTTTGATAAGGAAAAAAGTTTGCGCGCTGTTTTTTTTGTTGTTGTTTCTTTTTCAGTGGGAATGTGTTAATAGCAGATGCTCAGTAGGAAAATAGACGATGAAGACAGCGGTGTAATGACAAGCAATCTCCGTTCATCCGTGGACCCGTACAAAATGCTCTCATCTCTTACAAGGACAAACCTTCGGGAGACGTCGATCCTGTATTGAGAAATGTTGCAGAGGGGTGTGGATGAAACCTCCACAATGGATTTTAAATGGAGATTGTGTTTTTCAGTGAATTGATTGAAGTTCACGTTTGACAAATTGACTCTCGAGTTATCTTTTTTTTTTCTTTTTTCATACTTGGTTTTAATCTTATCCTGTCTATTGGACAATTGACAGTTGTGTTGCTTTGTAACATTCCTACTCGTTGAAGACGTGCGTGGACTTTTATTTATTCACAAGGATAGACAGCCTACCGTTGTGATGGCTTAAATTGAAACTGTGAACATTAAAACGGAGCAATATTTACATGTGGACTCTCCAGGCGGATATTATTATATATCATCACTTGTTGCCTTGACTAAGGACATAATGATGGACAAAAAACAAGTTTAATTTCTGTCAAATCGATTGCCTCACCCCGCCCTGCTTGCCAGGAGCTAACCCTTTTCATTCTCCCCTGTTTTCCTTGCTCCTCGCAGAATGGCCCGGTTCGGAGACGACGTCCCCGGCTTGTTGGCCTCCCGGGATGGGGACTCCGAGCGCAACAGAACCCGGGAGGGACCGGCTGTGTCTACAGGTGGTGGTGTGTCCCCAGCCTTCAAACAGACCAAAGCTCAGAGAGCCCGCACCATGGCCCTGTACAACCCCATCCCTGTCAGACAGAACTGTTTCACCGTCAATAGATCACTCTTCATTTTCGGAGAAGACAACATTGTTCGGAAGTACGCCAAGAAGGTCATAGAATGGCCATATCCTTTTGATTAAGTGTAATCACTCACATGTACAGTTTCAACAAAAAGTTTTTTTTTAAAATAGGTTGAATTGTCTATCCTGTTCACATTTGTTCTATAATCAAGGATATGCTTCCATGAATTGTGGAATCAGAACCATGGACAGAACCTGTAGCAGTTGTACATAGGATTTATGTAGCATTGGTTTTTGTTTTTGTATTCTACTCCAATTTAGGGCAGAGCCAACGATTTTGCCTATTACATACACGCATACACACACACACACACCAGCTGGATTACCATATTACAAAAAAAACACATGTAAAAAATATTTACATTTATATTTTTCTCTGTCTCAGTGGGTCTATGTGTTTCTCTCTCTTCCTCTCTCCATCTTCCCCTCAAACATATGCATGCACGCACACAACACACACGCACACAACACACACGCACACAACACACACGCACACAACACACACGCACACAACACACACGCACACATTGCACACGCACACAACGCACATGCACACACTGAGGTCTTCTTTACTGACCACCCATAATCCACTGAGAGTTAAGGCAGGCAACTGTGACCGTTGTCCATGGTCCTGAAACATTTCCACATGGTACGACCTTAGGGCTTCTGCTTTGTGTCATTGACCAGAAGTCCTAGAGGTTTTGGGTAACAACATCATGTGCTGTGTCTAGGCTAAGCACACACAGACAATGGGATAACACTTCCAATGGCCTCTCTTTTGTGGTGCTTGATGCACAATATAGAACCGGGGGTATTCAAGCCTCTGAGTGTGGATTCAGCGTGGTGAAGCATGACAGGGCAGGCAGAAGGCTGCACGACAGGTCTTCGGCTGTAATTGACTGCCAAGATTGAAGAGCCGCTATGATCAAGTGTATGAGATTGAAACCCTGTTATAGTTGAAAAGTGTTCTACTCGATTTCACAATGGTGTTCTTGTTGTAATACGTTTAAGATTATTGTTATCAGGGTCCATTCCATTTCATGTCCAGTCAAATTCTGGACATATGCAAGAATTCCTGTTCTATTCAATTATTTTAATAGGGAATATTTGAGTTAGGAGTTTGGTTCCTCTTTTGAATTCACTGGAACTGAATTGGAATTGACCCCAACTTGGCTCTTATTTCAGTGGTTATGGTAACATTATATCAGATCTTTTTTAAAACACAGATTTGCCTTTACATATCTCCTCTGCATGGTTAGCCTTAAATCTCAGACTTTTGAGATTTGAGATCAAAATTGGGTCAATATCACAAGGCCATCTTGAATTATTGATTTACTGTCCTCTTTCATTATGCCAAGGTTATTATTATGAAAATAGTAGTGTATTTTAAGGGTTTCATTTAGATTTTTAGAGTAAGAGTTCTTACAGGAAGACCTTTAGCAATTTGTAGGATATGTTTGACATTTGTCTTGCTTATGATCCTGGCGTTCACCTTTCAGTTATCAATGTATCATAGGGAAATCTGATGTTAAGCAAGCAGTGTGTCGAATCATAACGTACATGAACAAGATACAGCGGGGCTGTCACTGGAAAACCTTTGTAGTTTAGTCTATTTATGGCCAGACATTGGTGATCATTACCTTTGTCTAGCGGTGGGAGAGTGTAACACACGTCAGCCGGCGGAAAGTGAATTAGTCCCCTGTGCGGCCAACATCGTTCTGTCAACAGCATGCAGGTGTTCTCAAGCGTGATGATCAGTGGCTGGAGATTTGAGGCGCTTCGCCTCATTTCCACATGTCACAGAGGAGAGGAGATAGAACGTCCGAAAATGGAGGACCACTAATAGCCTGGAAATGACTTGGCACCACAGCAAAGCCTATAGAATTCCTTTTTCTTGCCCCCTTGCGTTGGTCTTCTATTGTTTAATGATAGGACACCACGGATCTCAGGTGTGTAGTTCCAGTCGTTCCTAGCTCTATGGCTTTCTCTTTCTAAAACAGTAGTCCTTGATTCATTTTAAGGCAGAATGGAATACCGAACTTGTTTCCTACTCGTATTTTCTTTATGGAAAGATTGGTTTATGAGCAGGGACACAGAGAAGAGGGAGTAGAAATGTGTAGGACTCTCGCTGGAATTGAACAGGCACCCCTGCCGCAGGGGAAAACATATGGTTTTGGAGCTGTGTGTGTTAACAAATCAACCAACCTCTGGCCCCTTTGATCATGCGAATGGAAGGGAATATTCTCAGCAGTACCAATGGCCTGGTTTTCCATTATTAATTCAACATTGAGTTTAGTCCCATTGAACTTATAAAAGTAGACTGTTGCGTGTGGCAAGGACAGCCTACATGCAGAGGGGTTCAATCCATGCATTCTCGCCACTGCAAGCGTGTAGAGCAGGGCTGACCAACCCTGTTCCTGGAGATCTAGTGTCCTGTAGGTTTTCTCTCCAACTCTAAGTCAGCGAACCTGATTCTTATAATTAGATGGATGAAAACCTAAATCAGGTTAGTCACAAATGGGGTTGAGGAGAAAACCTACAGGACAGTAGATCTCCAGGAACAGGGTTGGGCATCCCTGGTGGAGAGTTTCTGATTGTTGCTCCATTGCATCTTGCTGTGCTCTTGGTTGGAAAGTACTGAAACGAACCTACTTCTTAATGAGGCAGTGTGCTGGGAGTGTCCCATTTCATCTAATTAACTTAGTCAATGTAATTAACAAACATTATATTGATGACGTCCAATCTGTGTACCATGAGCTATAAAGTGATTAAAACTGTAACTGATTATCTTATTCAGAGCAGTTTCCTATTATGATGTGACACAGGCTGATATTGGGAAGCTTCATCTTCACCAGGACTCAAATATTCAACGGTGAGCCCTCACGCGCTCCCACTCACAAACCTGAACGATGCATGCCAGCGTGCACGCACGCACCAACGCACAATCAGGCCTCCGTAGATGACAGTCAAAAGGTCATAGTTGCGGGCAGAACAACCCGCATTCAGGCTCTTTGCGAGTGCTCAATTAAAATGAGTGATCGATGAGGAGGTTATTTCCAGGCTTCCGTGACTGGTGTGCTGCAAGGAGCCACAGGGGTGCGTCAGGGTCGATGTGGAAGCAAGCAGGGGCTTGGTGGAGGAGCCATACAGGCCTGATGAAACATGTGGCCCACTTTGGTGCAGGGGGCCTGGGGAGGACAAGCAGCTGCTCGCCCTGTCTGATGCCCACTGGGAGGCTGCTACAGGAAGTGCCTCAGGGTTTAGATACTCCGTTAATAATTGATCTTGTCCATGGAAGAGCAAGTCTGAGGGGCGGCGCCCTGACTGACTCCGCCCTCTGCCGCCACCCGTTCCTTGAGCAGCACGATCACTGACAGCAGCAGGACTGGCAAATCAGCTTGATTCGATTTCAGATGGCAGAACTTATCTGACGTTGGCACTTTGCCACATGTGCATTTACTCTCGTTTCCTGAGCAGTCTGTTGAGTTCTGAGTCGTTTGTTTTTAGCCATTGAAAAGGAGGCTAGCTAATTTCTTGAGACAGCCTTGCTAATCTACATCTAATTCTCTCGGCAAAGCTTTCCGACAATGCTGTATTTAACGGCATGGATTTAATGGCGGTATTTACCTTCGCATAAAATTTACTTCAGCCATTTTGAAAGATGACCACTTGTTTGCGTTTCAAAGAGTGCTGTCAAATGTCACACTTTTAAATGTAATCAATGACACTACGCTTTGATTGTAAGGGATGGAAACATAAAATGATCTATATCCTAATCAACACTGACATACTGCTGGTGTGTTAACGCTTAACCTAACCCAATACCGTATCTTTAATCTCAATAGCCTAACCTTTATACCTAAACCTATCCTACCCACAATTCCTGATCCTAAACCTAACACTGAGCCCAATTCTAAGTTTCCCCCAAATCCTAACCCCTAGGCTGGAGTAACCGTTGTGGGGATTAGCTGAAACCCCAAGTTTTATTATCATTGTGCAGACTTTTGATCCTCACATGTAGTGTTCGACTTGTCAGTGACTCAACCCATTCAGATGAAGTATGGTGAAAAGGATGACAATATGGGGTGACACAAATAAGCCAGTGACTCAGCCCCCATAATAGCATTGGAGAGAGGAGATACCAGTGCAGAGAGGGGAGCATGCCAGGCAAAGACAGCAAGGATGGTTTGTAAATCCAATGCCTTGCTGTTCATTTTCACGCACCTGGGCCCGTATCCATTTAATCAAAGGACTTGCTGAAGAGATCAGTCTTCAGTAAAGAACTAAAGGTTAAGAGTGATTCTGCATCTCTCATATGGGTCAGTAGATCATTCCACTAAAATGGAGCTGTGTAGAAGAAAGCCCTGCCTCCACATGTCTGTTTACAAATTCCAATGCAAATTGTGACTGTTGCGTACGGATTCTTGTTTACGAGTCAGAGAAATAAGTCAAAGAAATAATTCAGTTTAATGCTTTGTAGATTAACAGCAAAACCTTGAAGTCTGCCTTAACAGGTGTAGAGAGGCTGGCAATAGTAATGTGAGCAAGAGTAATGTGAATAAACATGAATAACTTGATTAGTCAACTCTCTAGGAGAGGAAACTATTCTTTTAGCTTACCAACTATTCAACATCTTGACCTCTTATCGGTTTCCAGGTCATTGAGGTTGTAGTAAAGGGAAGATAGGATCGAGGATCAACTTCACCTAGATGAGAAAAATGTGGGGGGAAAAAATGCTGTTGTTTGTTGATTTTGTCCTTACAAATATCAGTGCGGAGAAGAAGTGTGCTCAAAAAGGTTCTGTGCAATGGACAACTGAAAATGCAATTAACGGCATCCCCCAAAAAACTCTGGACACATTCTTTTTTACATGTTAACATGATTTTATCAACCCCCAGTTTGAAAGTCAATGTCATATTTTTATTTTATTTTTTTCCTTAAGGTTGTATAAAATCACATTTTACTTGTCAAACATGTTAGACTTTGTTCAGTGATCCAGAATCCACCACAGAATTATTCTCCCTGATGTCTCTGACATGGTTTGAATCCAGTCTTAAACCAGCTACATAGATGCACCGTGTAACACATTCCACTGCTATTTTTAACCTTTTCGTTGAACGAGAGCCAACACAGACTTGTCAGTGTGACTCGCACCCCCCCCCCAAACTGTCATTACAGAGCTCCTTTGTGGATAAATGGCACTGCTTTTCTCTGAATTATACATGATAAGATGAAAAATGTGGAAGATTTTCTGAGGTTACAGCTTCTCAATATAGGCCGAAGGTGAGACTGAAGATGATAGTGAAGCCTGTCCCTGAAGAAATCACTCTTCTCTCATTGTGTATAAAAACACATGGCTTTGTGTGTGTACAAACTTCATGTGTTGTATATGATTGAGTGGACTTTAGAGATTTCCACAAGGCGGGATTTGACATTGATCAGGAGGGCGGTTGTAACATCTGGGACTCCGCGATCATTACGAATGACGCCCATTTAATGTGAACACTGAATTTTGGATGAGAGGAGCCTGTTGCCGTGGATACCTCTCTCTCCCGCTCTGTCGCTGAGTACAGTTTCAGTGGTCATCCTGTTCATGCTGTCATGTCTGAGAGGATGCTAGGGTGTGGCTGTGCGATGGAGGCCTCTCAAGTCTCTGAGACAACCATGGGTGTTGTAGTGTTTTACAAGACGGCGAAAGCTACCAAATGAAAGAGGCGATTCATTTCCTACATTTTGCTTCTACTTGTTTGTAGTTTGCTCAGTACTCCCGTAAGAGCAAGCCAGGGAGTGCTGAATCCTGGCCAAATGGTAAAAGCTCTTGTTGATTTGGATATTCATTGCTCAGTTGATGGGTTGTCCCTGTGCGAGCCTCCGGGCAGCAATTCAATTCCAGCTCCGTTCGCATTGATCCTTCTCTCGTTCTGTCTCACCACCGAAGAGATGAAGGCTTTCTCATTCTCTACCCTTTTCTTTATACCCCGCGCAGCCCAAGAAATCCAGTTCCCACGCACAAAATTAGAGAATCGTGTATCCCTGGCTCATCCGTGTGCCCCATTTAAACCTCCAACCTCCACGGGTCCCTTGGTACGAGTTTTAAGTTGGTAGTGTAATGCCCTTATTTGTTTGATAGAACTCTGGTTCCACCCACACATCTCCTGATGCGCGGACCCATCTTTCTTCCAGATTCCCTGAAACTCTTCTCAAGGTTATGGCCTGTTTACTGCCACTGTCACCGGTTAGTGTTCACACCCAAACGTCCCCTGCCCCCTGCTACATAACCGGCTTGCTGAATGGTTGAATGGGCTCAGGGTGCTGTGAATTGCTGGCAGCCCGTGTCTCTGTGTGCCACTCCCTGTTTGAAGGATGAGCAGTGGGGGAGGATGTGGCGGAACTCTGCCAGGCGATCATTAGTAGGCTGGGTTAACCGCGGTCGGCCGCCCAAACAAACAGAGAAGTCAGGCAATCAGGCGCGTCCCACCGTTCAACCAATCAGAGGAACTGTCATCCGATGTCTTACAAACTTGAAGCAAGCGGGGCAAGTGGTCCTGGACCTGCCTGATGATGTCATCGTCCTGATATCACTCACGGTCGCGGCTGAACTATCACGTTGTGTTGTTGAATTTCGCATTTTAAGAATATTTGAAATAACAACAGCAGGGTTTATGCAATGTTCAGTTTGCACTGATAAATTGGTATTCCTTGACGTGTCGCTTCACTCCATTTGAGTACATGATCCTTGCAACCATCATCGCCAACTGTATCGTCCTGGCCTTGGAGCAGCACTTGCCTGGAGAGGACAAGACCCCAATGTCCAAAAGACTGGTGAGTCCCTGGTTACCCAACGTCTATTCTGTTTGGTCATTCTGAATAGAGCCTGGTGTTAGACAGTGTCAGGTTCATCCCCTTAAGCCTGTTAGTAGCTTTTTTTACTTTGGTAGATAGTAAACTAACTTCAGTAGATGCGAAACTAGCTATAATAATTGGTTCTTAATTCTTAGCTGCTGTAGTATTATTGCAGTGTATTATCATGCAAGCATGACAGTACCTTCTAGCTAAGAGAAAAATTATTTTAGAACATTACTTCATTTTGTGTAGTATGCAGATCAGTCATGTACACAGATGACTCGTAGTCAAAGCTTGATGATGTGTTGGTCATTTAATAAGCTGTTTAGTGCTATGGGCCTAAACACAGGTTTCCATTTGACCTTTTTTATGTACCTAAAGTGTTCATTCACCACACTTAAACCTTTTTGTGTCCTGCCATGTCTGCCATTTGTAATCCACAGGAAAAGACAGAGCCTTACTTCATTGGGATGTTCTGCCTTGAAGCCGGGATCAAAGTGGTGGCATTGGGATTTGTATTCCATAAAGGCTCCTACCTGAGGAACGGCTGGAATGTCATGGACTTCATCGTGGTTTTAAGTGGGTGAGTAGCCAGGCTGCTTTAGCCCGAGACAGTCGAAACACTGCTTGACTGTTAATTACTACTGCCGAACAGCGCCATCCTGTTTCAATACCCTGTCCACGGCTGTTTAAACAAAAAAAAAGGCCAATTTTACATGCGCTCCCAAGTCAAATGTGTTGTTTTATTTTTGGGGATTAGATTGGCCCTCAGTGCCTGTGTGCACCAAAGAGTTTGTTAAGCCCTAGGCTGACGGACAAATATGACACACAGCAATTTTACATTCTGTCTATGACAAGCCACAAGTTCTCTCTGGCATGGAAATAATGTTGCAATGATTCAATGAACGACTTCATGACATCGGTTGATCAAGATGCCCACCCTGTCGGTATTTGCTTTCACCACTTTGTCAAAACCATGCACTGAATTGGCGGGGGGGGCAGGGGTAGCACTGTGGAGAGACTTGCAATCTGGTGGCTGAAACGAGTAATAGCATTTTTTCAAAAGAAATGAGTGGAATAATGAATTGCATTGTTTAAAAAAGTTTATTTTATTTTAAATCACACAAATGAACTAAATGGTGGTAGGTAATACATCTGATTTCATATACTGCTTTAGTAAAAATGAGTTTTTATTTTGCCCCCCCTGGCTCGAATGTCAAACTCCGCCTATGGTCAAAACAACGCAAAGGAAGAGAAAAACTGCAACATGAAAATATCAACACGAGGCAGAGAATGTGACTAGTCAACCTTTATTCTTTAGACATATTTGCTAGATTTATGTCCAAAGCAAGCTGCAATAACTACTTCGCTAAGACAAAAGTTTGCTGAGTCAAAGGAAAGAAACAGAAATACAGAGCTGTTGATAACATTTGTAAATTAAGTGAAAGGACAGGTTTTGTGATTGGACAATAAACGTTCTATTGTTTTGTTCTTGACCCCGGAAAGTCAGCGCTAACCCTGCTCCCGAACAGGGCCAGTTAGCCCTAGGCTAAGTGTGTTGCTAACCCACTTCAAAATATGCAAGTGTGTACACCTGCTTAGCCCTGGGCTTAGGAGGCTCTTAGCCCTAGACTAAGGTGCAGTGTGAACACGCCTATTGATGCTTACCTGTTGTTCATTTTTTGAAAGGAGGTGAATTCATTTCTGAGGTAACAGTGGTGGCACATCTCAGTTCAGATGCCATGCAAAAAATGACTGTCAGTGGAATAACTCGAGTAACAGGGTATGGGATTCTCTGGAGAGGCTGAGATATGAAGGACAAATATATTTTTGCAATGGGAGCCGCCTTTTAAAAACAGCAAGGCCAACATTAGTTTGTGGTTGCTTCAAATCAGACACATACGCACAGTCGCACACAGATGAAATATTAATCCATTCCATAGTTCAAAAGTAGAAAAAGGGTTAGCAGGGTTCTTAAGGAATTTTACATGATTCTCTGCTTTCAATTATTGATGAGTGTGCTCAGCACAGGCTCTCTGTACTCAGTAAGGAGGAGAGAGGGATGAGGAGGGAGGGATGAGGAGAGTGGGATGAGGAGGGAGAGGGGTGTCAGGCCAGGGCTTTGGAGATCATCTTTAAGAATCTGTGATATGAAATTCTGATAATGTATCCTCAACCAAACTGCCCTGTTCCCCCCACCACGTCTCCTCTGTGAGTTTGTGTGTTGTGAAGGGATGTGTGTTTGTTGTGAAGGGATGTGTGTTTGTTGTGAAGGGATGTGTGTTTGTTGTGAAGGGATGTGTGTTTGCTGTGAAGGGATGTGTGTTTGTTGTGAAGGGATGCGTGTTTGTTGTGAAGGGATGTGTGTTTGTGTGTTGTGAATGGATGTGTGTTTGTGTGTTGTGAATGGATGTGTGTTTGTTGTGAAGGGATGTGTATGTGTGTGTTGTGAAGGGATGTGTGTTTGTTGTGAAGGGGTGTGTGTTTGTTGTGAAGGGATGTGTGTTTGTGTGTTGTGAAGGGATGTGTGTTTGTGTGTTGTGAAGGGATGTGTGTTTATGTGTTGTGAAGGGGTGTGTGTTTATGTGTTGTGAAGAGGTGTGTGTTTGTTGTGAAGGGATGTGTGTTTGTTGTGAAGGGATGTGTGTTTGTTGTGAAGGGATGTGTGTTTATTGTGAAGGGATGTGTGTTTGTGTGTTGTGAATGGGGTGTGTGTTTGTTGTGAAGGGATGTGTGTTTGTTGTGAAGGGATGTGTGTTTGTTGTGAAGGGATGTGTGTTTGTGTGTTGTGAAGGGATGTGTGTTTGTGTGTTGTGAAGGGATGTGTGTTTGTTGTGAAGGGATGTGTGTTTGCTGTGAAGGGATGTGTGTTTGTTGTGAAGGGAAGTGTGTTTGTTGTGAAGGGATGTGTGTTTGTGTGTTGTGAATGGATGTGTGTTTGTGTGTTGTGAATGGATGTGTGTTTGTTGTGAAGGGATGTGTATGTGTGTGTTGTGAAGAGATGTGTGTTTGTTGTGAAGGGGTGTGTGTTTGTTGTGATGGGATGTGTGTTTGTGTGTTGTGAAGGGATGTGTGTTTGTTGTGAAGGGATGTGTGTTTGTGTGTTGTGAAGGGATGTGTGTTTATGTGTTGTGAAGAGGTGTGTGTTTGTTGTGAAGGGATGTGTGTTTGTGTGTTGTGAAGGGATGTGTGTTTGTGTGTTGTGAAGGGATGTGTGTTTGTTGTAAAGGGATGTGTGTTTGTTGTGAAGGGATGTGTGTTTATTGTGAAGGGATGTGTGTTTGTGTGTTGTGAATGGGGTGTGTGTTTGTTGTGAATGGGGTGTGTGTTTGTTGTGAAGGGATGTGTGTTTGTGTGTTGTGAAGGGATGTGTGTTTGTTGTGAAGGGATGTGTGTTTATGTGTTGTGAAGGGGTGTATGTTTGTTGTGAAGGGATGTGTGTTTGTGTGTTGTGAAGGGATGTGTGTTTGTTGTGAAGGGATATGTGTTTGTTGTGAAGGGATGTGTGTTTGTGTGTTGTGAATGGGGTGTGTGTTTGTTGTGAAGAGATGTGTGTTTGTGTGTTGTGAAGGGATGTGTGTTTGTGTGTTGTGAAGGGATGTGTGTTTGTTGTGAAGGGATGTGTGTTTATGTGTTGTGAAGGGGTGTATGTTTGTTGTGAAGGGATGTGTGTTTGTGTGTTGTGAAGGGATGTGTGTTTGTTGTGAAGGGATGTGTGTTTGTGTGTTGTGAAGGGATGTGTGTTTGTGTGTTGTGAAGGGATGTGTGTTTGTTGTGAAGGGATGTGTGTTTGCTGTGAAGGGATGTGTGTTTGTTGTGAAGGGAAGTGTGTTTGTTGTGAAGGGATGTGTGTTTGTGTGTTGTGAATGGATGTGTGTTTGTGTGTTGTGAATGGATGTGTGTTTGTTGTGAAGGGATGTGTATGTGTGTGTTGTGAAGGGATGTGTGTTTGTTGTGAAGGGGTGTGTGTTTGTTGTGATGGGATGTGTGTTTGTGTGTTGTGAAGGGATGTGTGTTTGTTGTGAAGGGATGTGTGTTTGTGTGTTGTGAAGGGATGTGTGTTTATGTGTTGTGAAGAGGTGTGTGTTTGTTGTGAAGGGATGTGTGTTTGTGTGTTGTGAAGGGATGTGTGTTTGTGTGTTGTGAAGGGATGTGTGTTTGTTGTAAAGGGATGTGTGTTTGTTGTGAAGGGATGTGTGTTTATTGTGAAGGGATGTGTGTTTGTGTGTTGTGAATGGGGTGTGTGTTTGTTGTGAATGGGGTGTGTGTTTGTTGTGAAGGGATGTGTGTTTGTGTGTTGTGAAGGGATGTGTGTTTGTTGTGAAGGGATGTGTGTTTATGTGTTGTGAAGGGGTGTATGTTTGTTGTGAAGGGATGTGTGTTTGTGTGTTGTGAAGGGATGTGTGTTTGTTGTGAAGGGATATGTGTTTGTTGTGAAGGGATGTGTGTTTGTGTGTTGTGAATGGGGTGTGTGTTTGTTGTGAAGAGATGTGTGTTTGTGTGTTGTGAAGGGATGTGTGTTTGTGTGTTGTGAAGGGATGTGTGTTTGTTGTGAAGGGATGTGTGTTTATGTGTTGTGAAGGGGTGTATGTTTGTTGTGAAGGGATGTGTGTTTGTGTGTTGTGAAGGGATGTGTGTTTATTGTGAAGGGATGTGTGTTTGTGTGGTGTGAAGGGATGTGTGTTTATTGTGAAGGGATGTGTGTTTGTGTGTTGTGAAGGGATGTGTGTTTGTTGTGAAGGGATGTGTGTTTGTGTGTTGTGAAGGGATGTGTGTTTGTTGTGAAGGGATGTGTGTTTGTGTGTTGTGAATAGATGTGTGTTTGTGTGTTGTGAAGGGATGTGTGTTTGTTGTGAAGGGATGTGTGTTTGTGTGTTGTGAATAGATGTGTGTTTGTGTGTTGTGAATAGATGTGTGTTTGTGTGTTGTGAAGGGATGTGTCTGTGTGTTGTGAAGGGATGTGTGTTTATTGTGAAGGGATATGTGTTTGTGTGTTGTGAAGGGATGTGTGTTTGTTGTGAAGGGATGTGTGTTTGTGTGTTGTGAAGGGATGTGTGTTTGTTGTGAAGGGATGTGTGTTTGTGTGTTGTGAATAGATGTGTGTTTGTGTGTTGTGAATAGATGTGTGTTTGTGTGTTGTGAAGGGATGTGTCTTTGTGTGTTGTGAAGGGTTTGTGTGTTTGTGTGTTTTGTGAAGAGGTGTGTGCTTGTTATGTAGGGGTGTGTGTTTGTTATGTAGGCATGTGTGTTTGTATGTTGTGAAGGGTTTGTGTGTTGTGAGGGGTTGTGTGTTTGTGTGTTGTGAAGGGATGTGTGTTTGTTGTGAAGGGATTTGTGTTGGTGTGTTGTGAAGAGATGTGTGTTTGTGTGTTTTGTGAAGGGATGTGTGTTTGTTGTGAAGGGATGTGTGTTTGTGTGTTATGAAGGGGTGTGTGTTTGTAGATGTCAGCATAGATGTTTGTGTCAGGTCATTAGCTTCAGTTATTCTCTCATCTTTTGCATTACTCACCTTAACACAGCCCGATTCAATTAAAACACAGTAGGGTGCAGTCAGTTTAAATTGATTGGCTCACTCCGGTCAGTCTTTCCGGGTACTCCATCTCACCAGGCCTAATTTCCGTCCTTGAATGACCTTTTGTGTCTGACCTTAGAACTACCAGATGAATACTTAACTCTGATGCCTATTGATAGAGATTTCCCTTTATGTTTTCCTTTACTTTATTGTCAGAAATACAGTGCCTTCGGAAAGCATCCCAACCCCTTAACTTTCTCCAGATTGTTTATAGACCTAATTTATAATTGATTAAATGTGTTTTTGCCATCAATCTACACACAATACCCCATAATGACAAAGTGAAAGTGTTTTTGTATTGGAGACAATTTATTGAATACGAAAACATATCTCATGTACTTAAGTTTTCTTTTACAATATTTGTAGTGGCCTAAAGTGATCTAGTGACCTAAGATGATCTAGTGGTCTAAGGTGAACTAGTGGTCTAAAATGGTTTAAAGCTGAAGTGGTCTAAGGTGTTGTAGTGACCTAAAGTGGTCAATTGGTCTAAGGTGGTGTAGTGACCGAAGGTGGTTGAAGGTGTAGTGGCCTAAGGTGTAGTAGCCTAAGGTTTCAAGTGAGAATCTCTCCACTTCAGCTCCATTGATGTGTATGGGGGCATGAACCCCCCCCCCCCCTTGCCACTTTCTGAAGTCCACGATCACCTCTTTAGTCTTACAGATGTTGAGAGAAGGGTTGTTGCCCTGGCACCATGTAGCCAGGTTCCTTACCTATTCTCTGTAAGCGGTTTCATCGTTGTTGGAGATGAGACCCAGGATGGTAGTGTCGTCCACAAATTTAAGGATGATGTTGGAGATGTGTGTGGTCACGCAGTCTTGCGTGAACTGGGAGTACAGGAGGGGATCGAATATGCAGCCCTGTGGGGCTCCAGCGCTCAGGGTCAATGTAGAGGAGGTGAGGTTGCCCATTCTCACCTCCTGGGGTCTGCCCGTCAGGAAGTCCCGAATCCAGTTGCAGAGGGCGATGTTAAGTCCCAGGGTCCTGAGCTTGTGAACAAGCTTGGCGGGCACAATAGTGTTGAATGCTGAACTGTAGTCCATGAAGGTGATCTTCACATGTGTTGCCTTTTTCCAGGTGGGAGAGGGCGGTGTGTGTCGTCAGGGTGATGGCATCATCCGTAGATCCGTAGGTGGTTGAAGGTGTAGTGGTCTAAGGTGGTCTAGTGGCTTGAGGTAGTATAGTGGTCTAAGGTGGTCTAGTGGCTTGAGGTAGTATAGTGGTCTAAGGTGGTCTAGTGGCTTGAGGTAGTATAGTGGTCTAAGGTGGTCTAGTGGCTTGAGGTAGTATAGTGGTCTAAGGTGTTGTAAGGTCGTCTAATGGCTTAAGGTGATCTAGTGGCCTAAGGTGATCTAGTGGCCTAAGGTGATCTAGTGGCCTAAGGTGATCTAGTGGCTTAAGGTGTTCTGGTGGCTTAAGGTGATCTAGTGGCCTAAGGTCCTTGCCTCCAGTACATACATATTGTTGCAGCATGAGTTAATTTCCGACTTACTGCATGTTTACACTCCCTGGCCTGTCTTTACCATTTTCTCTCATCTATTAATAAAACCATACAAAATGCTTCTGGAAATGTACCTTCAAAATATATTCAGCAAATTGAATTCAACAATAATCCTTGAGCAGTGTCAGATAAGAGAATGTTGATGAACCAAACAGAATGTTCTTTTCCTTAAATTGCCTTCATGGCATGCAGCATGTATTGACATTATTAATCCATATGTTTTCCTGGGGTGTTTTTATATCCACATGTAATGCTGTACATGGCACTAACCCTTCCACCTGCCAAGTATCTGGCCATTGCCAAGTGATCTCAGCTTCCAGATGGATCCTTCTAGCATGTCTTGGATTCTTATTACTCTTGGTGAACACTTTCCAGCCTTGACCGATAGACAGATTGACAACTGCGACTTGTTTTTCTCCTCTTTGAGCGTGTAGAGGTAGCTGGATGATTCATGGAACAAAATGGGGGAAGGATATCTGCTTTTTTTGACTGATAGGAAATCAGAACAAATGCCACCTTTCAGTCCAGACATGGAGGACCACGGTCCTGGCAATCTGCAACCATTTATACAGTACAACATTATGGGTGAATGTGGACCGCAGCATGACAGCAGAATCTCGTCTTATGAAAAGGGACTTGTTGCAGTCTGGAGATACTATTCTTTTAGGTTATTTCGATTTATTTTCTGTATAACAAAATGGGGTTTGGCGGATGTTTTCTTTTTTGGCAACTGCAATGTGATTAAATTAATGTAATCTTTTCCTCTGGGTCTCTCTCACAGACACACACACACACACATTCCCAATTCCGGCAGGGGTTTGCAAACTTATTGGGTAATTAGTAAACACGATTAGATTTGGTGGTAGCTGTGGAGAAGTCATGAGGCTCAGTTTCTTTTTAATGAACAGACATTTGGAGACAACAGTCAACTGTCCACATTACATTTCTCTGCCATTAGAAGTCAAAGCTGAGGTTGCCGGGGTTACGGCATCATGGAACCCTGTGCAAGTTTCACTGTTTTCGAATGGTCAAATCACCCTTAACTGAATGTCAGTTTGAGTGGAAGACTTAATGGATTTTCGGGATGGATCAACCTAAGGCATGTTATTGGCTGGCTGTGGATCGGAGTGATTTAACTGCAAATACAAGGATGTGTTGGGTAATCTTATGCTTGGTTTCCAGTGGAAACGTCCTCTGCAGCATGTGTTGGAGAAGAATCCCCCATGCGTAAGGGCAGTAATTGGCACGTTGGCCCTGGTGGCCCCTTCATTACACTGAGAACATGATGACAGTCCGCTTGGCCCTCACACGGCTCATTGGCACGGCTCTTTCTGTGCGTCTGAGTTCTGTATCAGGGACTACTGGTTGTGAGAGACCAAAACGGAATTGCAAGTTTTTTGTGACATACAAACATTTCTCAATGGACATTTGTGATGAGCCATAATATTTTTGTATACTGTATAGGATGGGATTCTTTTTTTCATGATTAACTGTATATTCTTTGTGATATAAACATGTTGCACTGTGTTAGTGGGGCAGCTCTGCACATGTTTCTGCATTGTATTTGCAATGGCCTTGCGCCACACACATGCCAGCAAAGAGCGGAGTAGGGGGTCTCAGTCAGAAAAACTCATCATAATTCCAAGGTATAAACTGTCACAAAACTGGAATGGTTTGTGGTGGCAGTTTACTGAACATGTAGTACACCTGTGGTTTTCTGTTGTCTGCTTACATTGGTTTCTGTAACCTTGACTAGAGCTTTAGATTGCTAGAAACATTTACTGAGGCTTCAAGAGCAGCAATATGTTCCCAAATCTACTGACAATACAAAGGAAAATAATTTAAACTGCAGAGAAAAAACAGTAACACATCCAATAAACTAATCAACACAAAGATGCAGTCTGAACGGGATGTTTGAACTTTTTGAACTGGGTGTGTGAGATGTTGATTACATGTCCATAGTGTGTAAATAGACATTGCTGCGTAGTGGTATTGAATAGATATGGAATGGTCCTTAATGACACAGATCAACCCTGTGAACGGGCAGGCGACGTGAGCCCATCGGCCGAAGTGACATGCATTTTGCCAATGGACAAACGTACTACATGTGTGCACTGATGATGGATAGAAATGGAAAGTGAGTTTCCATCAGGGGGGGCAGAGGCTGTGGAGAGGGGGCTACAGTGGGGCAACATACTACTAGACCTGTTTTGGCTTGAAAGCTTAGCGTTTACCAACAGCTGCCAACGACTCCAGGATGCATCTTTAAAGATTGGATTCATGTAGAAAATGTTTTGTTATTTATGTTGGTTTAGCATACTGTACGTGTACTTAAATTATCATTGTATATGCAAAAACATATCCAAACAATCAAGTCTGAAAATGTACCTGCATTTGAGCATGCTGGGAAATACTTTTTAAAAACACTTAATGGCAATGAGATCCAATGAGATCAGTACAGTATGTGTAAAATGGATGAGGGCATACCAGATAGTGTATATGTAAAAACAATTCTGTGCAGGTGCAGTTTAAGATATTCTTTTCAGAACCCTAACCTCCACAAATAACCTTTGTTTTTCTATGTGGCGGGCAGCTTTGTTTCTCTGTCTTCAGGGAGATTGGGACATTAATGATCTGGACCTGCTTTGCCTCCATCCAGATCTTGCTATGTATCAGGGCTGGCGAATGACCTGGGGACTGAGACATGTATATGGCCAAGCTTTCACGATGGGTGAAATTCAATGGCAAAGTAAAGCAAGGGGGGAGGAAGTGGTGGGAGAGAAAAGTGGTATGTTGGGAGGTTCCAGATGGACAGACAGACAGCTGTCACAGCTAGGAGACCCACTGTTCTTCCCGGACTTTATAGCCTAGCAGCTATTTTTATTACAGCACTTGGCTCCGAGGGACAGGCTCTTAATGGGAGAGTTTCTCAGTTTCCCTCCTGTCACAGCACCGGCACAGAGCTGCCTGAGCCATAATGAGGGAAGAGGAGTGCAGCTTGGGTTGAGTGTGACCTGTGACGCTGGTGCTCTGTTAACAACTCTTTCCAAAGGGGTGACTGGGTTAATTAGATAGTCTACCCATTCTCGTTTCACACGCTGTTCTTATTGTCTCAGGGTTGATGTCAGGCAGAGTATTGTGACACTGTGACAACAAGCTGAGAACTAAAACGGTAAAAACGGTAAACAAATTGGTAGTTATATATCTTAGCTTTCATGCCATGTCAATATTGTCTGTGTGATGATTTGCTGTGGAAGCATAAAAGTATTTATTTTCTTAGAAACCTGTTCTCAGTCTTCTTTTTAAATAAAGAGCCAATAGATAGTACATTTATTCCCATAACCAGTTGTGGTTCTAGCTTGTATGGCTCCCTGGGCAAACCCCTCGTTCAGCCCCCCCATAAAAGTATGTAAAAAATTACATTATTCTCTTAAATTTCAAAAAGAAGTAACAAATATAAATAGAAACAACTTGTAGTATATGAATGCAAAAAAAGATAATAAATGTTTGCCCTGTTGCTAACAAATAATATACAACACGAAACTGCACAAAGCCTAGATGACTCCTCATCCTGGCCAGTGACAGTGGGTGCTCAAAAAGCTATCAGAAGTGACCCTGAATTTGCATTGAAATACAGTATACGAGTGTGACACCCTAAATGCATTTGTTGCAATGTTAAATATACATGTCATTATGTACAGTTTATGAAACTTTCAGAATAACAAATGAACCATACAACCTCCTTGACTAATTTCAGGCATAAGACATCCCAAAAGAGTAAATATATCACAAAAGACACAAAATATCAGCATAATATAGACATTTTCTAAGTTAGCATACAGCATTGGAAATTTCCCTTACTGAGCTCAGGATCTAGTCAATACAATCAATGAAAAAACCTTTGTGATCCGGCCTCAATGAAAATTAAGCAAGTCAATGATGTTAGGTTGTAGCCATTTTGCTGAAGGCTACATACATTATCATGATGAAACTGTGTGAAATGATATGTTACTGAATACTGTATAGTCGGCCCTATGTGTAATAGTGTATCAATCAACAAGATGCCATCCTGGGCGGCTTCCCATGTCGCCTAGAGCTAAAACCGCCACTGTCTGTAACATATTTTTTTTATTCTCATGGTCCTCTCTTCATTTAAAGCAAACCAATGGTCCGCAGTGTCATTAGAACTTAGAATCGGTGTGAAGTCACAGTATCAAAGCACAATACATATGGAATCATGACCTATTGTATCGACCCCTCATTATCTCATTGGTATCGTATCTCTATAGAATCATATCTCAATGATATCGTATCTCATTGATATTGTATAGGTACCCGGCTGTTCCTGGACTTTTAGTCTGTCGGTTAAAGCTCTTCTGTCCACCGGTCTGGGGCTCTCTGTTTTAGGATGACCCTAACCGAGACTCATACCATCACGCCATTAGGCACACAAGCACATGTGCATACACAATAGTTCTGTAGACGCAGCTAATGGGAATCATAATGAACTAAATGCATAAATAAAGACACACGCACACACAGAGTCCATCTGTTGTGTGATCCATTGATTAGAATGGACAAGGCAGAGGTTTCTGTCTCCCGAAGCAGGAATCACTGCAACCCTACACTGCAGCACAACCCTATGGCTTGGTCTGGCCTGACCACTGACAGGATGTCAACAGACTGGGTCGTGTCATTTAATGCTTTGGGTCATCAAACTGGACCAAGGAGTGAATCATTATTTCTAGACATCTCAAGTTCCTCAAGCATTAACTAAACACGTAGAGTTCACTAACACACACACACACACTTTTGTTTTTCTATCCTTGTCGCGACCGGACAACTGATTCTCCAGGTTCCTTAACCTTTTATCTATTAACCCTAAATTTAACCCAAACACTAATTCTTACCCTTACCCTAACCTCAACCATAACAAATTAACCTTTATGGTGACTTCACTTAGCCTTAATTTATAAAGCTTGCTGGCAATTCCTCTCAGTATTAATTGTATGTATGTAATGTTTACATGTCAATGTTTTTGTTCAAATTTGTTTATGCCTGTTATGTCTTTTTATTTCAGTGTTGGACCTCCAAAAAACTTACGATCATAGTGGCATCACCTAATGAGGAACCAAATTAACCCATAATACACCAAAAGTCATACAAATGATCTGTATAGCATGGCCTTGGATGCCATAGAGAAAACACTTCATTTACATGTCGATAATGTCTCCCTGTTTGTCTGGACTGTTTTCACTTAATTCAACAACATTATGAATTGAATGAGTTAGAGTAGGCAATAGAGTTATGTTCCATCTGTAATTCAGAACTGCTGAATGATAATCTCGTGGTCAAGTACTCCCAGGGAGCACTTGTTGCTGTGCTTCGGCTGAGTGGGAGAGACAGGAGAGCACTGTTACGTATCTGTCTGCTTTAGCTAAACCGACCTGAATATTTGGTAAAACATGAATGATGTTGAGGCATTATTAGTTGTAAACGTGCAACATTGCAGTTTGTTCCATTTAAAATGTGGGCTGAGACAGATGATTGGGGGATTAGTTCAAGGGGCACTGTGTAGTGTCCTGCCTCAAACTTAAATTAAGACTGAATTTAAACAATAACATGACTTGTCTCTTCCTCTTCTCTAACCAAACGAGACAGGAAGAGTATTTGCAAGTCCAGGTTGCTTTAGGGTCTGGGGGGGTAGTAATGTGACTGTCTATATCGAGTATGAAGAGACTAAAGGTAAATGCAAACTGATAGATGGATCAGAACATTTCATTGGGAAATTGCTCAAGCACTCTGAACAGTTTTGGAGAAAAATATTTCCTACAAAACATAATGAAATATTAAATACAGTATAATTTTTTTAAAAACACATACAAAATAGAAATACATTGAATGGCATTCCATGAGTGTGGGGCAAAATATTTAAAGGCTGTTTTACCCAGTTCTGAATAGGCACACGTTATCTCCAGCACTGTCTCATCTTGAGAGCTTGTTTGGTAACTGCTATTCTTCTAACTCATTTTCTCTGTAAGATAGAAAGATTTTGCATGACTGCCAATGTTTCTAGGTGTCATTGACTCCCAGCCTATAACAGCCAGTGATGAATGTGAAAATTTTGACCACTGATAAAACGGACGGTCGAATGATAGACTGCATCCTGAAACTTGAGTACAGAAGCTGAGACATGCATTTATCATATTTCACCATAATCTAGTAGCAACATTTAATTTCTTTTTTTACCAACTCATCAACGTGTTTTCATCCAACCAAATCTCAAGGTATTTGTAAGTAGCAATACATTCTGTAAAAGAACCATTTAGTGTAGTCATTTTAGGGTCATCCAAAGCTAGGTTCTGTAACAGTTGAATATCAGACAGCAGGTGTGCTACAACTTGTTCAAGAGAAAGAGATGTAGTGTATTGTACTGTGTCATCAGCATAAAAAAGAAATGCACAATTTCTATAGGGTAATATTTATCAAGGACACTGGGGTCCCCACCCTTAT
Organism: Esox lucius; assembly: GCF_011004845.1. Taxonomy (NCBI): domain Eukaryota; kingdom Metazoa; phylum Chordata; class Actinopteri; order Esociformes; family Esocidae; genus Esox; species Esox lucius. The sequence goes on from NC_047576.1 coordinate 17,982,071, forward strand.
GCATTGGGAGCACATGAGAGTTTTTCCGGACTTTAAGGATAACCTCCGAAATTAATCATAAATTAAATATATGAATTAGAGCTCCAGCGATAATTGGAGCAGCCATAACCAATAAGCATAAAATATCAGCCCCTGTGGTTTTCTTAGTGTCTATAACTAGCAATGAATCAAGGACCTCTATTTCAGTGACTCAGACTCAGTGAGAACCCTTCACTCTTAAATCAGTGTTTCTGTATAATTACTAGATTTTTATGTATTCTTCTGTCATTTATTCCTCTTTCATTTGGGGTTGGTATATATATTTATTTTTTTCAAAAAGAACACCTACAATAAATAGGCAAAAAAGCATCAGCAATTGCATTTTGATCAGTAAAATGTACATAGTCCAACACTATCTGTTGTGGTAGTGTGTGGTGGCGGCATTGTTCTTCAGGGTTTTTACAGTTTTTCCGAATTAAGAAGGACGTCCATTACAGGTACATAGCATACTTACATAGTACTATGCTTTTGTAATACGTTTTTTACATACAGTGGGGAGAACAAATATTTAATACACTGCTGATTCTGCAGGTTTTCTCACTTACAAAGCATGTAGAACTGTGTAATTTTCTATATATTTTTTTAAAAATCCAGAAAATCACATTGTATAATTTTTAAGTAATTAATTTGCATTTTATTGCATAACATAAGTATTTGATACATCATAAAAGCAGAACTTAATATTTGGTACAGAAACCTTTGCTTGCAGTTACAGAGATCATCCAGACCTCTACATGCTTTGTAATTAGGAAAACCTGCAGCAGTGTATCAAATACTTGTTCTCCCCACTGTAGGTTTCTGAGTGTCTTAAAAGTCTGCCAGTGCAAGCAAGACGTTATTTCTATAATTTGCCAAAGCTATGTTTAATTTATGAACAGCGTCTGATATTTCAGAATCAAACCAGGGATTGGATCTGTTTTTCACTCTTATCTTTATATAAGAGGCATGCTTATCTGCTATATAGGTAAAAACACTAGTGGAATACAGTTGTGCTAGTTTGGTCTGTGGAATGGCTGAAATGGAAGTTAAGATGGTCTCGTAAAAAGCTTGTTCACTAAGATTTCAGGCAATGGTCAGGCAATGGTCGCTGATAGCGGAAATACACTGCTTGCCATATATTTTTGTGGAATGTTTGTCAATATATAATCCATTGGTGTAGACTTTATAGGCTCCTTTAAATTTGTCCAAGTTGGCTTGGAGAACTAGCAGGGTTCAGATTCAACCAACACTGAACTCCTTGATAGCATCAGCTTCCTTTGATTCCCAGTCAAGGCAACTGCAACTAGTAGTACAGTTCCAGGTCTAACAGCCAAGCCTTCTCACACGTTGCTTCGCCTGATGTCTGTTTAATCCAAGAAGCAGGGAAAAGAAGCAGCCTGGACTGGCGGCCATGTTTTGAAATTGTACTATGCATTTCATTAGGCGTGTAATGCTTGGACAAAAAACACAATGTGCACCCATTTGGGTTTCAGGTGTAGGACTGAAAACCACTAGCTGTGAATAAGCACATCAATTTTTGCACTCTTGATTTACTGCAATTTGTTCCATTTTAATTATCCATATTTTAAGATGAAAAAAATCAGTAATTTAGGATGCACAGTGTTTTGTATATGCAGTATGTGTCTAGTCTTGAAATCAAACAAACAAATGCACATGCTATATATTTAGGCACTCCTATCCATACTTTAGTGTGAAATTGTGCAAGCTCAGAAATAGTGAATGTGCCTCATGGAATTGTACTTTGCTAGTGGAGTCTGTAAAGTTGCACAGTTGCTGGACGGGCAATTAGACATTCTAAGTAGTCTTTACATCCTTGATGACACTGTGCTTCTGAATGTCCAAATCAATCAAGTCACATTTATTTTACCAAGCCCTGTTTACTTCAGCAGTTGAAACAAAGTGCATTTACAGACAGCCGGCCTGAAACCACAAAGAGCAACACGAGTTGATGCACAGTGGCTAGGAAATACTCCCTAGTAGGGTCCAAAATTAGGAAGAAACGTAGAGAAGAACCAGACTCTGAGGGTTGTCCAGTCCTCTTCTGGCTGTGGCTGGGTAAGTGTACACAACCTTAAGGGCAACAACAATGTTTTTGCATGTTCTGATAAGCAGGTCTCAAGTTACATAAACTAATGCAACGTAACAATTGGGACTTCAATTCAATCAAATTTATTTTATAAGGCTTTTTTTATAGCAACATTTATCACAAAGTTTTTATACAGATACCCAGCCCAGAAACCCAAAAGACCAATCAATAAAAAGAGTTGATGCGTAATCAGTCAGACTAGTCCCCTGAACATAAACTACAGTAGCCTAGTAACTGGGGACTGAGACGATGGGGGTGGGTGGATCAGAAGATGCTATTTCCCTGTCCTCTGGGTGGCGCACTAACTAAGAGGTGTCCTCCCTTGGGTTTGGCCTAGAGGACAATCCTCCCAGCGTAACCCATAACCCCCAGGCGTAACTTAATCATAGATTATTGCAGTGTAAAAACTAGGGACTGAGATGGGGGTCTGGACACTGTAGTAGCTAAGGTCAAGACAGGACAGACAATCCCTAGTCCCCTGGCACAATAACATTGCAGCGTAAAACTGAGGTCTGAGACGGGGGTCCAGACATACTGTAGTCCTGTCTGAAGTTAACCCCAAACAGGGACGACCAGGCTGGAAGGATGGAGGGCCAAGGGCAAGGGCGGTGGACCATTTGGTTTCAGTACGGGACAGTGACCTAAAAAGTGATCTAAGTTACTCAATTAAGAATCAATAAAAAATTGCAAACACTCTGTTGAGCGATTTTGATTTGTGCAGTACAGCACAGTATATAGAGGCATCACATCATTGTCCAAGAAATATACATACATCGCATCATTGTCCAAGAAATATACATGCATCACATCATTGTCCAAGAAAGTTCATTACAGAAATTGTACAAAGCAGCAGGTTTTAAAGACATCTGTTTCAGTCTGCTGTTCTCTGTCACCTTGCATTGTTTCAAAGTGGTAATGACCTAAATCAGTTTATGTCCACAGAGAAAGCGGTGAATGCATATTTGCCACACAGTATTAAATTATTCTCCTCTTACTTGAGCTTAGTCTCTCTGTGGTGTTCTCTAAAGGCTGTACTGAACAAACAGTCGATCGAATTTGAGCAACATGTTATATCCCCATCTGGTCTCAGTGGTCAACAGACCCAAAAAACGAATATAGTACTCAGACTTTGAAAGGCCTTGCAGCAGGACTAAGCAACTCTTTCTGTGGAGGGTTGCGGGTGCTTCAGGATCTTGTTCCTATGAGTCTCCACACTGATTGAATAAATTCCATCCACCTGGTCTTCCTGTTTAGATCAATTAAAACATGAAGTGCCTGCAGCTCTCCAGGACCATGATTGCCTATCTCTCCCTTAAAGGCTTTTAAAAACTGGTGGTTCAAGGTTTGAAACAAAAAGATGTTCAACAAAAGCCTCCAATACACTTTTTCTGTGGGTTATTACATTTACATGTAGTATCTGTGTTGAAGGGAATGGGAATGGCCAAGGATAATTAACATGAACAGAAACTTAAACTGTTGAACCCCATTGGGTTTGATGTCCTGTGGAGTGTCTGTAAAATTCAGCAGCAATTTTAGTGTGTTTATTCAGTCAAATAATACTCTAAATATTTATTACATTACAATACGCTAAATATTTATTGCATTTTTTATATTGCTCTAGGCAGCCGAGAAGGGAATTGTAGAGGGTGTCATGTCTCACAGGCCTTTCAGCTGAATGGCCCCGGCTTGTCAATGTTTTGAAGTAATGTTGTTGCTCTGATATAGAGTATTCACTCAAACTATCCCAGGGAACTTCAAATGGCCCATTTTGGTAAATTTGCTTTTTCATTTCTGTAGGATGCCTTCTCTAACTTCTTTCTCGCCAGCTTGTATGAGTGGGACACAATTTTCACTATTGGCTGTAGTGTCTGTGATGAGCAACTAAGCTGGGTTTATTGATATACTACAAGTTGTGTTTAGGCAACATTGACATCAAATGAGCCTAGACACTAGGTTTAAGGTTCCTGCTGCTACACACACTCTATAATGGCCCGCTAACAGCTGTTCCACTCGTGGGGCTTTATTTATGAAGCGTGCACAGAGAATACCCCAAATGTGTAGTTACGAATTGAGAATGCTCATACACATAGAAAAAATGTGATTTATCAAAAAGATTTAGGACAGTTTTTCTGCACACCATTAGGAGATCACCATTGATAAATCACTTGTTCTTATCCTCAAGCACTCATGCTGCAGAATGTCATTACATGTAAAATAAACAAACTCCTTTTAAATTCAACCTGTTTTTATTTACTTATTTAGCGTTATTTATACAGAGACCAACTGAGACCAAGGTCTCTTTTACAGCTGAGCCCTGTATGACGACAAAAACACATATACATAATGGCATTAAAATATACATTAAAAACATCACTCTTGAATTATAATATATGGAAATTGTGTGAAAATGTGTGTTTTGTGGACATTTATCGTCTTGCTCATTCTGGGTGGATAACACCAAGACAAAGTCCACAGAGAGAGAGGGAGAATGATCAAGGGAGAGAGAGACATATAGAGGGAGAGGGAGGGAGGGAGGGAGGGAGGGAGGGAGGGAGGGAGGGAGGGAGGGAGGGAGGGAGGGAGGGAGGGAGGGAGGGAGGGAGGGAGGGAGGGAGGGAGGGAGGGAGGGAGGGAGGGAGGGAGGGAGGGTATAGTTATCAAAACCTGCACTTGAACCAAGAAATAGCATCTCCAAAAAGTAGTCTGACGGATCAAGACCGGAATGGCTTCTTTGACTCGAGGAGAATAGCCTCAACAACATATTCCTGGATCGTTCTCAGTGGTGCTTTGATGATCAGTCAAGCCAATGTTAGTTTCTTGGTGGGAGAGATGGATGAGACAAGGCACCACAGTGCTTAATTTGTACATCGGGAGATCACGGGACACACTGGGGCGTGCGAGAGACATGGATCCAGTTGGCAAATCCGCACGAATAAAGCACATCGGTAGCGCAAATAGCGGAGTTGGACAACAAAAAGCTAAAACTTTCACAATCTTGTCAGGCATTGCTGAAGCTACAAGAGGCTGCAGGAATAGGCAATTTTATGAACTCTGATTGCTTTTAGTAGAATGTATACAGTGCAATGCGAACACAGTGATGGAAAAAGACAATCATGCGCAGCTGATCTGTGAAAATGTAGGTGCCGGAAAAAACTGAGGAAAATCGTAGAGGTGCTGGATCCTGTTCCGGCAGGATCCGACTCAAATGAACCACTGGGTCAGCATAGCCGGATTCAACGTTGTCATCCAAGGCCAGTCCTCTACTTTAGGGTCTTCAAATTCCGGTTGGTTGTATTCTTGAGACATATTGCTTGATTGTCACAGGCCAACTGTCTGTTTTTATGTTGTGTTGAGGAATGTGTTTGCTTAAGACGGGGCTTCAGGGTTTTACATCAGTCAACCAATGTGTAGTTGCTTTCACACTCTAACATGCCAACATTGGCCAGAAATGTCTCCAATCTAATGGAGTCATACAGTTTTAATGCTTCAACGACTTTAAACACATCTATGGTATTAGGGGTTCCCAGCTTTGGCCTCAAATAAAACACTTTTCGAAACATAGCCCATAGATTAGCCCATTATCACACCCAGCTGAAACACTTAAGACAATTCATAAAATGCGACCTCCCGGATCTCAGGGTTGAAAATGCATCCACCAATTCACCTGGCTTCAAACTTCAACTCCTCTGTTAACATATCCTGGTGTAGTTGAATTCAAGTGAAACTCTGCATCTTGATCATGTCTTTGCCATCCATTTGTAATCTCTTGCCAATTTACAGAGCAGCAGTTAATCTGCTAGCTTTCACCAGTGTTTCAACACCATTGTTGATTGTTGCGCCGCCCGCCATGGTTTGTAATGTGTACGTAAGTTTACTCAGGCAAGTTTGAATGACCACCACTGGGGTCTGTGTGGTTTAAATACACAGTAGGGTTGCAAATAATATAATAAAAAAACAGACCACTGCAGTCACCCATCGCATCATAAAACATGAAAGGCTGCCAGACATCGGTTATACCATCTATTACAGACGCATCATGTATAACAGTTATAGTAATATCAATTGCCTGGGAATTTAACAAACCAGAATGCTGGAGACCCATTGTAAAACATCAAACATCTATGAAGAAACCAAAGCAATCATAAATTACATAGTCAATCCATACACCCTGCCATATTTCATTCACTGGATATGCAGACATCATACAGGAAGTTCCACCCCTAGCATCCACCTGTCAAATCGCTTGACCGGAATGCCCATAAGGGTCATAACTCACCAAAGTGACAGAAGCTATCCTAGATTAACTACTCGTGATGTCACACCATTGCTTTACAGAGGTGATAGAATGGGGGATGGCCAGTTCCTGTGCCGCCACAAAATATAACCTTGGATGTTGATATGAATCAGGGGGTTTCACTGTCCCCTCTACTCACTTCCAGTTTATCAAATATTTGCAAGTTGTTGTTGAAACAACGCCCAAGGCATTGCATATAGAGATCAGCCGGCACGCTTCAGCAATGAGTATGAGACCAAGACACTTCTCTGTTTTCTAACTATTCCAGGTTGTCTATCACTGGCTGTCTGGATGTGATGTGTGACAAATAGCTAAGTGTTTGCTCTTTAGCCAAGATGAATAATAGATCTGGTGATGAGTCAATGATTCATAAGCCATCTGTCTTAGCGCAGAGCTGTGTCGTTGAGAGACGAACCCTCATCAAAGCACAACACTCTCTGTAACACAGCAGAGGAGACAGGCCGTAGAGCTCTAATTAACATGCTCGACTGACTGTAGTCAACGTTAATACGACACCGCTAATGCCTAATGTTTGTCCACTGGTCCATATGTGATATTGGTTACGCTGCCACCGTCTTTCAATTCTACACCGCCAAAATTCTGTCACCACGATCACCCAATGCCTAAACATGTGTAGTCAGAAACAGGACTGTATTTGGATATGAAGTGAATAACACAGATAATCCCGTCATCATTGCACCTGTCAGTAGGTGGGATATATTAGGCAGCAAGTGGACATTCTGTCCTCAAAGTTGATGTGTTAGAAGCAGGAGAAATGGGCAAGCATAAGGATCTGAGCGACTTTGACAAGGGCCAAATTGTGATGGCTAGATGACTGGGTCAGAGCATCTCCAAAACTGCAGACCTTTTGGGGTGTTCCTGGTCTGCAGTGGTCAGTACCTGTTAAAAGTGGTCCAAGGAAGGAAAAGCAGTGAATCGGCAACAGGATTCCTTAATGCATGTGGGGAGCGAAGGCTGGCCCGTGTGGTTCAATCTAACAGACGAGCTACTGTAGCTCAAATTGTGAAAATTGTAATGCTGGTACTTATAGAAAGGTTCCAGAACACACAGTGCATCGTAGTTTGTTGCGTATGGGGCTGCGTAGCCACAGACCAGTCAGGGTGCCCATGCTGACCGCTGTCCACTGCCAAAAGCACCTACAATGGGCACTTGAGCATCAGAACTGGACCACTGAGCAATGGATGAAGGTGGCCTGGTCTGATGGATCATGTTTTCTTACAAGGATACCTTACAATGATGGCCAGATGCATGTGCATCGCTTACCTGGAGAACACGTGGCACCAGGATGCACTATGGGAAGGACGCAAGCCGGTGGAGGCAGTGTGATGCTTTGGGCAATGTTCTGCTGGGAAACCTTGGGTCCTGTCATTCATGTGGATGTTACTTTGACATGTACCACCTACCTGAGCATTGTTGCAGACCATGTGCACCCTTTCATGGCAACGGTATACCCTAATGGAATTGGCCTCTTTCAGCAGCATAATGCGCCCTGCCACAAAGCAAAAATGGTTCAGGTATGGTTTGAGGAACAAAACAACGAGTTCAAGGTGTTGACTTGACGTCCAAATTCCCTTGATCTCAGTCCAGTCGAGCATCTGTGGGATGTGCTGGACAAACAAATCCGATCCATGGAGGCCCCACCTTGCAACTTACAGGACTTAAAGGATCTGCCACTAATGTTTTGGTGCCAGATACCACAGCACACCTTCAGAGGTCTAGTGGACTCCATGCCTCGACGGGTCAGGGCTGTTTTGGCGGAAAAATGGGGACCTACACAATATTAGGCAGGTGGTCATAATGTTATGGCTGATCGGTGTAAATATAGACATTGTATTTTTGATTACTGGTTGTAATTTGTTACATTGCAGCAGAGAGTCTATGGATTAAGTCACCACGATAAGCCAGTCTTACCAGCATATATTTGGAAATGGTCCTGGGGTAATGGAAAACGATAGAGGGTTGTTATTACTGTGGCTGTTGAAAACATGAAAACAGCCTTGGGTCAGCATGGCTGTTTGATTGACGGGGAGAGTTGCGGGTTTGTCGTCTCTGTCATGGGCATACACGTTAAAGGTGTCTGGTGGAAATGTGGTGAACTTTTAAAGCAAAGACTTCAACAACATGGCATACGTCCTCCCTGTCAAAGCTGTCAGTTAAATGAGTTCCTAACCTAGATTTGCCCTCGAGAAGTTGTGGCTGTCTGACATTTGACGTGATGCTAATGACAGGTGTCAACCATTGATAGCACTATGACTTATGCTTTATGGCACTGCCGCGTGAAATATTATGGCGTATCTTGTCTGTGGATTAGTTGTGTCACGTTTTTAAACTCAGCAGTTAATTGAATAATCACATTTTCTCTGAATCTTTTTCTTCCCTCAGTATTCTGTGATGTCCTGTACGCATGTTTGGCCTTGTATTGCAGCACACTCATCAGCAGGGAAGAGCAACAGCAATGCAGGTCTACTGTGAGGCAGTAACTTAGTCCACTGAGCAACTCAGTGGCACTTAAATTACCTACTTTCAATCAGTTTGCTGTTATTTTTTTAAAAACTTTTTAACCAGTTTTGCTTCCTGGAAATAGATTGTTCACTGGCATGCAGTGGTGCCAGAGACAGTGGCATGTCCTTATGGAGGCTTTGTGCTTTCCCTGAGGTACTCCCACACTGCTCAGCTTTCTGGTACAATGAAAGAGCCTCCAATCCTTCTGAAGCCTCCCACAGTGTCCTCATATCGCCCAGGGTTTTAACATGCTGCATTATGCTCCCTGGCTGAAAAAAACACTCTTGCCTCTGAACTTTGTTGGTTAAATAGTATTTCCTGAATGGATTACCAAATGTATGGGATATGCACCGGCAGTACCACCCACAGAGAGTTCCTCTTTGTACTTTAGAATGCCTTCTGTTGATTGGACCTGGGTGGCTACAATGTACTGTCAATATGAATCATCAAGCTTGTGGACCTAGCCAACACATCTGCCTGCCCAGTAGGCACGTACTCAGAACGCCGATCTAGACCAGGTCAGGATACAGCGCGCCTGGCTGGCTTCTCATAAATCACAAGGGTGCCTGCCTGAGCAGAAAGTGCATCTGCAGACAAAAACAAAAAACTATGGGGATGACATTTTTAGCTCCTAGACCCCCCCCCCCCCCCGTCTCCATAACAACTAAAGAGCGACCGAGACAGGGTAATGATTTAGAGAAGGGGAGAAGGTTTAAGTGTCTGTGCTCAGCTCATCCTAGATAGAATAATAGCATTTCTATCTCTGTACGGACATGCTATTTTAATAGCTCGCTCCAGTCTTAATTAAAATGTCTGACACCCTGGTGTCCTGACACCCCAGATGTGACTAATCCTCAGGAAAGTATGGCTGGAGCTTTTCTTTACAGACTATAATTGGATCTGTGTTATTTCTGGGTAACACTTTCTTCAGAAAATGTGAAAATGGAAACCATTTCCTAACAGTTTGCTACAATGTTTGCTTTGTTTGTTTGAGGACTCATCTGCAGCCACACGTCATTGAATCTCGGTATTTTCTAGTTCTGGAGTTCAGGTCATGGAATTGAAATGCGTTCCTGGAAAGAAACCTCAGAATCGGTCTCCAGTCTTTCTTGTGTTCAGAAATGTCAAAGTGAATTACATTGCCGTAGGTCAGATCTGGGCAAAAGGGCAGAAAAGAAAGTCAGAAAGCGCGTGGACACTTACTAAGTTATAAACTGCCTCCAGTATTCACAACATAGTGCCAGTGTCATATAGAGGAAGAGAAGCTGTATCAGAGGAGAGGGAGAGCCAGGGGCAACGTTTGAGAATACACTGGGAAAAGTAAACACCTGCTTCCCATATCTCCCTTTCACCTGCTGCACTGAATCTCCAATGAATTTGCCCCTATTAGCAGGCACATCAGAGAAAGGACAACATTTGCATTTTATAATGAGCTGCTTCTCATGTGTTCCAGCTACTAGCGGGCAAGCCGGGCCTTTCCTTACTATCTGTGGACCGTGCCATTTATCCGGGGGGCTGCGACTCCATGCCCACTGCTTGAAGGGTTAAAATTGTCGTCCTGTTTTGTATTCAATGTTTTAGTACGTGAGCCGCCATAATCTGTGTTTGTATCTATTTAACAGTTTACAGTATACTTGCCTCAGGTTACATTGCCTTGATGGAGCTGCAGTCTTCAGTTCCCAAATAGAATGTGCCTGTGCCTTCTTCCTACGCAGTGCAGCCAAACGAAGACTTCACTGCCTGGGATAGACCCTCGTGCTATATATTATTTCTGTTTGCTCGCATGCATGCGCGTGCCATTCACAAGCAACAACCAGTCAACTCCCCAGTGTTTAAACCTGAGTGGATCACATCTGTAATGGCTGGTCTCGTTTTTCAGTCTGAAAAAAAGAAAAGTAACACGGTTAGCTGCACACATGTGAAAGATGACTCAGATGAAACGCAGAGATGAAATGCTGTGATAGCGACTGAGTGTTAAACCGAGCAGGAGCCAAACACTCATTAAAATCTGGAATTGTTCTATTTGAGTTTTACCTATGACTAATACCGATGAATGGTATTGACGATAGACTGTATTAAGATATGTACCAGCTAATGGTCTTGCTTGACTGTTTCATGTGGTTTTGAGACTATTTTGTGCCAGTAGTATGAAAACAGAACCCTGTGTTGTAATTACGAAGATGAATTGTTTAATTAGTCACAAGCAGACTCCGTGCTGATGAAAAGTTGTATTTTCCTGGTGAGCTGATGTGATGAATTCACAACTGATGACTGTCAGAAAAAATGCGTTTGACACTAGTGCCAATACATTAACCGCCCACAAAGTGTGCAATGTGTTCAACCCTAACCGATCCTAAAAGTCCATGAAGAAATGTAACACACATTCCCTTATTCTGATCACTATTTGATTTAGTAACGACATATTACCGGTTAATAGCGTTTTAGGTGTGCATGCCAAAGCAAAGCTAGACTTTAGATTTCTCTCATGGTCTTAATAGGTGTGCTTGCATAAGGCACTATCATTTTAATACTAATTCTAGGATATAACAATATTTAAATGATTTCGCAACGCATTTCACCAGGAAAAAAGGGTCATTGCCTTGAAAGGGAACAATTGTTTTTTTGTTACGTAGAACCACAATGTTACAGAGGATTTCATTCAAAATGATCATGCTTATACTGTAAGAAAATCAATCTATAATACCAGTCTTATCAATCTATAATACCAGTCTTATTTTACCAGTCAACAGACTTTATAAATTAGCATTGAATAGTATGAATTAACCATAAAAAAAACATTTAGGCTGTCCCAACGTCAAAGTCATTAATGTGTATCGACAGTTACTATACTAAATTTGCATACATTGCATTAATTAAACCTAAAACAGTGTCTCTTGTACTGTTTAAGCTAGAGAAACCAAATTAATTTCAAATGTTTAGGCTATGCCAACTTGAAGTTCCTAAATGTACAGTACCAATCAAAAGTTTTGAGAAGTGTGTTTGGACAGAACTTTTGCCAAGTTATGTATATTGACATGGACAATATTAATAACCATGAATAAATCCTAAAAAAGTATCTCTTCAGTCTATCAAGCTAGGGGGACTAAACCAACATTGTTTCACGTGGTTTGGCCTTCCCAGAGCATTGAGTATAAACAAGCTGGGAAGCACACCACATTTACTCCTGTAAATGTATTTTCTAGTTTAATGTGTGTGTGTGTGTGTGTGTGTGTGCAGGATTCTGGCCACAGCGGGAGCTCACATGAACATCCCTGTTGACCTGCGGACACTTAGGGCTGTCCGTGTTCTGAGACCCCTCAAACTTGTCTCGGGAATTCCCAGTAAGTAGCCTATACCAAATAATGTAAGTAGCCTATACCAACTAATGTAGGTAGCCTATTCCAACTAATGTAAGTAGCCTATACCAACTGATGGCTAGAAAATACAGCAATATATATATATATATATATATATATATATATATATATAAACAAAACGAAGTGTCTTCAGATGTCTTGAGACTGAAAAGAAATCTATAAAATGTTTCCTATGAAATCACTAGACATTTTACGACATTTCTTCAGAACAACAATTTTGTTAAACATGACTATAAGTCTTCAGAGTGTTTCTTTACACTAACTTTCTTTCAAATGGTCAAACAATGTGTTATTGTGGAGTTGTGAATGGGTACAACAGTTAAACTAAACTAAACTACATTTAACTTTAAAAACTAATGATTTTAAAGTTAAATTCTTCAAGAATTAAGGAATAAATTGCATGTACTGATGCAGTATGTCCAACTCCAGACTGCTCCTTTAACCAAAAAGTTTAAAAAGATGCTGCAACATAACTAGAGAAGGTTAGGCAGGCAGAAATGTTTTGGTGGAACTGCACTGCTAGCCATTGTGTAAATGAGTTCTGACAGCGTTATGTTCTAAATAGTTCCCACACTTCTCATCTATTACTGTTCAGCGCTCCATGACTCACTGCTGGTGACACGTGACAGTTTTCTCTCTCTCTTGTCATCTTTCCTCATGTGACCAGGCCTGCAGATAGTCCTGAAATCCATCATGAAAGCCATGGTGCCGTTACTCCAGATTGGCCTGCTGCTCTTCTTTGCCATTCTTATGTTTGCAATCATCGGTCTGGAGTTCTACAGTGGAAAGCTCCACAATACCTGTCTGCCCATGCCCAATATTTTAGGTAAGGCAGAATATGCATGATTTTACATTTTTATTTTTTCACTTCTCTAGGACAGGTAAATTAAATATTGCTAGAATGGAAGATAATTATTTCTCAAATGGTTTTCTGACAATTCTTTTCAAATCAATTGAATAATTACTACTATCAGAATTGAATCAAATTGTTCCCTTAATGCAATGTTTAATACGCTTTTCTCCCAAAACAAGCAGACAACTGCTGGCACAAAATCCATCGCGTTTGTTGATCTTCCTTGCTAGTTATTGAGTTATCCATTTGCCAAGTTATAGAAATAAATTATTCTGCAAACAGTTTGTATATTCATGAACATTTGAGGGGACTGCTCTAGGAGAGAGAGAAAGAATGGAACTGTGTTTTTGGAAATACATTTTTTGATCAATGACATTATCTAGCAACATATTCATAGCAAGAACATATTTTGGTAATAAATGAAGCTAATGTGTTGAGTTCACACTCCCTAAAGTGTTCAATTATCAAACAGTCTAGATAAACGCTGAGATTTTACATTAAAAAAAAAACAATTGTGTGCCACCAATAAATGTATGTTGTTATATTAGGCTTGTTTTTTATAACAACGTAGCCATCTAGTTGTTTCACGGATCATCTACAAATAGACAAAACTGCAGACCACTGGCATTCTACATAGGACAAGTTGTCCCATGACATGCAGGCCAAGTGACCAAAAAATGCTCATAGAAATCTCTGAGAACCCCAGGCCTCCCATGCCTCCATCATTGTCGAGGTGCATGCATTAACTGTCAGAAAGAGACTGTACAAACCTGGCCTACATGGGAAGACAGGAATGAAGAAGCCTCTGCTTTCAAAGAAGAATATCAAGACAGTACTGACCATGGGAGGTGCTGGAGGTGCGGTTGCACCAGGCCCGCAGTGGATGGGAGGGCCCATGCTAGGCCTCAAGCAGAAAATTATTTTGTATTTTTATTTTATATTGTGAGTTTCTATGCGGTTATCACAGTCAGACGTCAGCTGTTAATCTAAGGCTATATCGGCTTTACATGTGTATATTCCGCTTCTTAATTTTTCATCCGGCTGGGGTGGGGTCTGTAAGGACAGCTTGCACCCAGGCCCAGCTCTGGACTGATGAGTCAAAGATGGAGTTGTTTGGAAAAGAAACAATGCCTTTGATCAGAAGAACCTCATACCAACCGTAAAGAATGTAGGTAGCATTGTGTTGTGGGGCTGCTTTGCTGCCTCAGGGCCTGGCCGACTTTCCATCATTAATTCACATTTTTATTTTAATCTGAGGCCATGTGTCAAAAGGTTTGCTACAGGACAAAGATCCAAAACACACAAGAAAAGTTACAAAAGAATGGCTCCAGAATAAGAAATGGAGGGTAATGGAATGGCCGTGTCAAAGCCCTGATTTCAACCCTATTCAAATGCTGTAGGATGACTTCAAGAACAAGTTCAATTAGGTTATCTTTATCTGTCAATAATCTATATTACATGTAAACATTTAGGGTACATCATCATAAACCTCCTTAAGCCAATCATTTATCATTAGGCTCATACTACGCCTACACAGCCTTTAAAACATGTGGATTATCATTTTCTGTGAAGCTTCCTCAGCTGTAATGACAGACCATGCAAACGTCCTGTGATTTTTCTCTCTTGCTTCGGTTCCACCCGCCCACCCAGTGTAGGTTGTGGTCAGGCTGACAGTAAATGTTACCCAACCGACCTGAAACAGTCAACGCCACAACCTAGCTGCATCTATAAATGTAACCATAACCTGCTTGGCTTCCTGTGTAATTTAACCCCACTCTATATCTCAAAACCTCAACTAATTGGAAAGGAATAAATAATGTTGCCTGGTCATTGAATGGATGACGTTAGATCTACATGAAAGGTTATCTCCTAAACATAATTTGTTATTCAGGGAGTATGGTAACAAGCTTACCTCAGGGTTTGTTTCTTAAGCTTTTCACCTTATAGTAATAATATTTGTCTCAGATAAAGCCTTGGGTTAAATGAGCTGTCCTCTGAAAATATCATTTTCAGAACAGATTGTCCTCACCTAATGAATACGATCCTTCGTTGAGGGCTCAATATCACTAATGACTTGACTGAGTCACACTGTGTCCTCTGATTTGTTGACAGACTGTCTTAGTGGATCTCTGCTGTTGTAGTGGACATCAAATGTTGAAAAATCTTATCTTTCTACCTTTAATAAAAACATGCTACCAACAATATTTAAGTGAAAAACAAATGGATCTTTTCTTGGGAAAATAATAGTAAATAATGTATCACTTTTGTTAAATGCCTCACATCAAATGTCTCCATTGGACAATATCAGCCAATTGAGAAAGCTGTCTTTTGTCTTTCTGTCAGAAAATGAGACAGTGGACAAGTCCGAATCTGAGTTCCCGTGTGGAGTGCGGAAGTGCCCTGAAAAATATGCCTGCCGTGACACCTGGATTGGCCCAAATGATGGCATCACACAGTTTGACAACATCCTTTTTGCCGTGCTGACTGTGTTCCAGTGTATAACAATGGAAGGATGGACCACAGTGCTTTACAATGTGAGTCACACCTGTTTTGTCTCTAACAATGTCCTTTTATCTGGTTAGGCCTATTACTTGACCGTAATATTTCTTCCTTTAGTTTGCCTATTGCCTTTGCTTTGTAGAATCAAATAGACCTGCATCACTGAGGAGGCGCAGTTGTCCTTTTATCTTTATGGAAGGTGCCAGTATAGAAGTACTCAGAATTAGACTTTTTGGAGTTGAATGACAATCGTTCAAGGGATTAACATGCTCAGAGTCAACCTATTCTGCATTCCCAATTGTAACATTGCAACTAGAATTTTTCTAATTTAACAAATACAGTATGTTCTCTTTTCACAATTTTTTTATTACAATTATGGCCTTGCCTTATTTCAACAATTCCATAGCAGGTTCAGGAGATTCAAAGATAGAGATACATGTCCTCTGATGGACAAACAGCTTTTAATCACACTGCTTGGTCAACCAGGAAGTATTTGGTGACAAGTATAAATAGCAAGAGAGTGTATTCCCCAGCCAGTTGTCCACTCAATCTTAATATTGATGTTATCTATCACCCAGATTAGTTGCAACAAGCTAAGCTTGACACCTTCGATAAGATAATTTCTTGATGGTAGCTCACACCTCAGATTACTTGGTGACTTCAATTTCCCAACATCTGCCGTTGATTCATTTTTTCTCAAATATTTCAAAATTTTGTAATATGGGTTAGTCAACATTTGACAGTGCAAACACTAAGATTCTCCCCTCCACTCTCTCCACTCACTTTATTTCTTAGGTGAGGTCTGCCCAATCCTGTTCCTGTATGTTTTCTCTCCAACTCTAATTTAGCCCACCTGATTCTAGAAATTAGATGGATGAAAAGCTAAATCAGGTTAGTCACAAATGGGGTTGATGAGAACCTACAGGACAGTAGATCTCCAAGAACAGGGTTGGGCAGACCTGTCTTAGGTTCTGCATTGCATCCTACCTGTCAGGCCTCTTCTACCAGGTGATGTGGAGAGGATCCCGCATGCTCTCACTACTGGTGTGACTGCTCCAATATTTTCCCTTTTCAGACCGTGGCCTGACTCTGGACAGCATCCTGTCATTTTCTACAACGCAGTGACCCGGTCTTGCAGGTTCATGCTCTAAATCATTTGTAGAGTACCACCTTACCCCACACAGAAAGAGGCTCTGGTCCTAATCCAAGCACTTGTAAACTTCCTTCTAGACAACAGTAACTCGCTGTTAGCTTCCCGCTTGTGCCATCTAACGCCCACAACTTGCTCCAGAATGCTGCAGCCTTCCTGTGGTTCGACCTTCCCAATTGTCCAACTGTAGTTGAAAGTTACCTTTATTATCCACTCTTTTCTATATTTATATAATTTGAATCTTTTTGCCGGACCGCGTAAGTGGAGCCGGCCAAGAAGAGCGAATGTCTCTTACTGAGTGACTGACTGACTGACTGACTGAGGATACCTTGTTAAATAGCGTAGTGGTTAGTGAAGCGGTCCTGCCAACTATAGATGCCGAGTTTGTATCTCCACGCAGGCAAAGCCAAGTACGCATTATGAATTGTTCCGTATAGACAAAAACTTTGCTGGCTAAAACCTCCAGTAACTACATTATCGTAAGCCTGAAATAAAAAAGTTTACTGTTATATTGCGACTGTTTCTGGTGGATTTTCAAAGCACGCATCCGTGCATGTGTTTTTGGTCAGGATAAACAAACACTTTTGCTGGCTACAACATACAGTAGTTACATTATGGTAAGGCCTTAACTGAGACTGTACACGGTTATATTGCGACTGTTTCTGGCATGGAAAAGCTCAATTCTTGATTATTCCTTGGACGTTAGTAGATACTAGTAACCCTATTATTGGCTTATAAACTGTTAAAACGGCCAGTGGCAAAAGCCACAGTTCATAGAGGCTATGGTGGAGGTAAACTTAATAAGAAACTTTAGTCAGTTTAACACAATCCTCAGTGGAGTCTAGCGACTGCTGAAACATGTAATGTCGTAGTGTAGTGGTTAAAGACAGTGCCCTTCATTTGGAAGTACTGAGTTCGAATCTATTGAGAGCAATGACATTTGTTAATTATTTCTGGTAGATTCCTCTTTTCTCTTGTCTTTTCACTTGATGAAAAAGTTAGTTATCGTCACCTTTATTGATAGTTATTGTATCTATGTCATTCATGAATGAAAGACAAAAGTACGTTGTTTTGCCATGAAATAAATAAATATGCTCTTATGCCATGAAATGAAATAGCTTTGGCAGACTCGCTAGCAATTGCTCAATTCTTATGACTATTCCAGTAAGTTAGTAGATACCGGTAAAGCTTATTATTGGGTAATACGCTGTTAAAACGGCCAGTGGCAAATGGCATACATAGATCCTATTTGTGGTGGAGGTAAACTAAGTCAGTTTAACTATATCAATGTCATTCACAAATGGCCATATAACTGTTAAAACGACCAGTGGCATAAGAGGATTTGTTCAGGATAGAGACAAGAGGCTATACTGACACCTGGCAAATATGCAGCTCCATGGTGTAGTGGTTAATGACACAGCCTTTCACGTGGGCGAATTGGTTTCGAAACTCGAGGTTTAGATTGTAAAACTGTTAGATTGTATAATTTAAGTATAATTTATCCAGTTTACCTTTTAATCCTGGGGCTGCCAGGATGAGCGCCTGAAGAGAAATTCAGGTTAATTGTCTTGAACAGGCACAGAAGTATATATATACATTTTCAACTTGCCAGCTCTCCATTCTATCTAGCAACATTTCGGTTACTGTCAGAAGCTCTAACCGCTAGGCTACAACTTAATGGTGTGGTTTATAAAACAAGTGAGCACCTTATCACTTTCATGTTTTGGCATTCAGGTCTAAACAGTCTTGTTGTGAATATTTCATGTAGATGTAATAAAGGAATTATTCAAATCAAAAGCAGTGCAGTCAAAAAGGAATTCAATTCAAATAGGTCACTGAAACTATTGAAACTGAAACAGTCAGATGTGTTGACAACTTGACACACTCTAACATAATTTTTCAATGACTCCCCTGTCCTGCAATTATAAACACAATCGATTCCACTCTGTGCTTGAGTCAAATACATGAAGCTTTGGACAATGATACGCAAACACCCCATGTAGCGTAGGCGTGTATCTGTGTCAGGCGAGTAGGGTAATTAAGTGCAGTGAATAGGCTGGAGAGTGAGACCAGGTAACGTATCCTGATTATCTCTCAACTGTGCTGCCTCCGCTGCCATATGCCCACTGACCCTTCTCATGTAATAACACACGATCGCTTAAACACATGGTCGTGATTTGGCCGATCTGGGACCTGACAGATATTTTGGGCTGCCACTGTTCTTTGAGATATCCGTTACACTCCTTATGTCTGATTAGACTCATTCTGAGGACAGTAAATCATCAGGGCAGACGTGAAATCTTTGTACTATCTATATTTAAGCCTCTTATAGCACATTGTACCGACTGCAAATTATTTTGATGGAATTATCTTACATTATTTCCCCCTTTTTTTTTTTTTTTACTTTAGATTTTCTGAGCGAATTATTTTGATTCCGTTCGTTCTTTTTGTTTAGTGTTTTTTTAGAAAATGAAAATGACTGAGACAACATTGTTGACTGTGCACGGAGCGTGGTGATTTCTGCATGTCTGACTGTCACACATTGTCTTAGGACTCTCCCTGATGTGAAGGATAAGAAAAGCTTTTCAAATGACAATTTGCCAAATCATAAAAACAGCATAAATACTATACATTTATTTAATGTAACATAAAAGAGCCAGCTGCTGGATTGTCAGTCAAGGACCTTGTGAAGTGTGAACTCTCCATACATGAGTCACATTCTTTCTGAGGATGATTTCACTAGACATTTACCTCAATACATCCCAGGTTAAAACTAGCTGTACTTGGCTGGCTGGCTGGTGTTATGTTGCAGCAGGCAGCGTCTATTTCAGGAGGGGCACAGACAGACAGTGCAGTAATTCCCTAATCTGATCATGTGCACGCCCAACTCAACCAAACTGAATAATGTTGGCCTATCCCTCCTTCGGCCAGCCAAATCAATTGTCGTCATTAATGCTTCTTACTCCTTGTCCACTCGTTTCACTCTCACAATGGATTGATTGTCACTGTTAATGTGAGAGGCAGCCTGCTGAAACCTGTGTTGTGTGTTAATGGTGATGCAATACAATGCCCTACAAAACCATTCAGCCTATGGCCAAAGGGTTTAGCTCTTTTGCAAAGGAAATTCTGCACAGGAGTAGAGTCTGCTTTTGTATATGCACCCATAGTACCTGGAAATCAGCATGTTAACATGTAACTGCATCAAATAAAACTGTAATATTTTAAACATTGTAATGATGTTGGTTTCAGAGCCAAAATCAATTGCCTTTCAATCCAAGACTGTTGGAGCCACCTGCCTTCCTGGGTTTACAACAGGACAAATGCTAATTGTAATTTTGTGCCCATGTGTTTGTGCCATGGGTTTTTGCCACTAAAGTACTTGCTGACCGAAGGCCTCTGCAGCAAAACCTCTGAATGTTACTGTTTTTGCATAAACTGGGATGTAGATTCACAGGAATATTCTACAGGACCGATTTTCTGTAAGGTAGTGGAAACTCGATTGGATTGTTTTTGACTAAATGTTTCATTATTTACTGCCTGACTAGCAGTGTAAGACGGTTTATCATAAGCCTACTGACAGAACGCAGATTGCAGGCCATATTTTCTGCTTTAATGGCTTTTTATTTGAATTGATGGTTGCAAAGGATTTGCTGCTGTGATTATATTATGTTGACTTACGTCACTGTGAATGGACTTTATTAAGACATGGCAGATTTGCTCCAATACTCCTTGCTTTTTTGTATTCCTTTCTACAGGAGCCAAGCCCACAGCAGCCACAGCAACTTACACTTAGAAAAACACACACACACATTCCAACAAACACACATAATCTCATACTCAGCCATCCAGTCATTCACAAACAAAACTTTCCACCCAACCCATTCTAACAAAACAAGGTTGAGTACACATGGTACTGTTCTCTGTTGTTGGAATTACATTCTCTCTTTCAGAATCCACTTACTGTTGTATGGGAGCCACTCCACCCTCTCATTCTGGCCCAGAGCTAATCAATACTACTGATTTCTCACACCAGCCTTCTGTTCTTTCTGCGATTGAGACACCAGCAGGCAGCTCTATCTCACTTTGCAATAATTCTCCCGTATCTTAGTAACAATTAAAACAAATCAACTTGGCTTCAGTTTCCGACGTGTGCTGTTGTGTTATGTTCCCCCATGTCCAGATTCAAGTTCTGTAATGATGGTTGATGAATCGTGGATGAAGGGACTTGTTGAAAGGGGGGTAGAGAACACACCAGGCTCTCTCAGGGTGTCACTGAGCACTGTGTAGGACTGTTAGACCGAGTGTGTTTGAACGCGGTTTCCTTTCTGTAGTCAGTCAGCCAGCTTCTGCCTGGCTCATTACTGACCATAGTAAAGCCTAATGGCTTGTTAAAGACTACCGCTGTCTGAACACTGCCGTCCGATGAAGCACAGATCCTCCGAGACGTGACAGCGGGCGGACAAAGGTGCGCCTCAGGTTAGGCAAACCAAAGCAGCGCGAGTCAAGAGCTACTCGCATCCATGACGACTTGTTCAGAATGGCTTTGGGAAAGTGACTTTTAGGTCATTGCAAAGCCGAGTGCATGTTTTCACTGAAGATGCGTACAACCGGTAATTGAGAGAGTGCTTGGAAATGAGGAAGTATTGACACGGAAGCACCAGCTATGTCTGCTGGCGGGGTCTTAGGGTGTGTGGAGGGGCCTGTTATGTAACCCACGCGTTTCACTTTTCCACCTGCATCTCTACTTTGCCACAACACTCAGGGAGGAGTCCATAAGTCTCCCATGACTTCCCACTTCTACCGATGGTCGAACTGTTGGAAGGAACTGAGCCAGAGACGTACTGTCAGACTACAGTAACTCACAACTTCACACACATTATCTATTGATGCTCTTTGTAAATAGCCACGCTGTTCTTGTAAATATAATAGATTCTTCATACCATTTTGAATGTATTCAATTATTGATCAGTAAATCACTGTATGTATTCCTTGGTTCACTTTTTTCAGTCTTCTATGGTATCTGCCCTTTTTTATAGGACAAGGAAGCCTTTCAGGTTTAGTCGACATTGACCACCACATTTTGGTTGTGTGATTCTCATGTCTTGTTTCGGACAACGTTGTTGATTCCCAATGTATCGTGTTGGTCTACAGAATAATACGGTACACCATACAGAATAACCCTAGAGTGCTTTCTTCTGGAACCACAATCACCTGTTCATTGTTGGCTCTTCGTATCTCCACAGACCAACGATGCTTTAGGCCCTACGTGGAACTGTATGTACTTCATCCCTCTGATCATCATCGGCTCCTTCTTCGTGCTGAACCTGGTATTAGGAGTGCTGTCAGGGTGAGTTGACGTCACAGCAGCACGGTTACCCCTGCCCCCAACCCCTCTCACATTACCTGCATGGAGAAAAGACAGCCTATCCATTGGTGGTGTCATTGCATTGCCCCTACAAGCTAATCATGCTTCACATAATCAACCTCTTGGGGGGGTTTCTGTATTTCTGTTTTTAAAACGACACACACTAGCTGAGAATATCTAATAGTGTACATGCAACACACCCCATTTCCTCTTGCTGGATATGAACAGACGTCTGCTGAACACATGTAGTTGGATTTCAATGGGCGTGCACAGACCTTCAGGAAGTCCTCATCTGCTGTTCTGTTTGGGCAGGGAGTTTGCCAAGGAGAGGGAGCGGGTGGAGAACCGCCGAGCATTCATGAAGCTGCGGAGGCAACAGCAGATTGAGAGGGAGCTCAATGGCTACCGGGCCTGGATTGACAGAGCAGGTACTGAAAGGACTGTACGAACGAAACGGCATGCACCACACGTGTCTACCTGTCAAAGGTCACCTCGGACAGCGTCTGGCTCCCAGGTGGCAAGGCTTTCTAAGGCTCTCCTTCATGGTACAAAGCTGTTCACCACAGTCTAGGTCTGTCCCTTGATGGTGCCACTGGCTGATGTTTGGCTTGGAGCTCCATGGGGCGAGGCCGGTTAGCTAAGCACAGACTAGGGTGAAAGGTGCTAGCTACTCCCTCGTAAGTTAAACCGAGATCAGAGTGAGCTCATCTTCTTCGTCTGGATGTGCAGTGTGGGAGAAATGGCTAGGACGGCTCAGACCAAGGAATGCTCCATCTCTCCTCAGCCTGATCAATGTTGGTGTGAAGAGACATCATCATAGCTACTCTCTGATATCAAGAAAACAGGGAGGGGAGATAAAATAGTTCAAATAAGTGGAGTGGCTAGACTGAAAACAGGGTTCTTTGGATTTAAACAATTTCCCAGTAGTGTTCTGTACTAACAAGATTTCATCCTTTGCAGAGGAGGTGATGCTTGCTGAGGAAAATAAGAATTCAGGACCGTCTGCCCTCGATGGTAAGACAGCAAAAATGAACCCATTGGTTATGTCTTTTACATTACTATTTTTATGGGAGTCTGTTTTGAATGTCTGTCATGAGATTATTTCTCATCCTCCAATCCGGGAAGACTGTCCACTGGAAATATAACAGGGCTATAGTGGAACAAATCATTTGTAAAATAAACATGTATTCTTCTTGAATTATGTTCATATTACCTGATGCACTGTGCTTGAGACAGTACATATTCATTGAGGTAGGTAAGCACTATGGAAAAACTACAGGAGTATGAAAGAGCTGGGGCAGCAGATCACCTAGCGGTTCGAGCAGTGAACCAGGAACCAAACAGAAAGATTGGCTGTTGTGCCTTTGAGGCTAATTTCTCTGCTAAGTAACTAAGAGCATCAGCTGAATAACTAAATGTATCATTAAATATTAGTCTGCTGGAGTAAAAATGTATACATTTTGTCTCATTAAGTGTTGGAATGTACACTACTATCTCTCTTGTTGACTGCTCTCACAATAGTTTTACTATTTTGAACAGTATTGTCGCTCATGACTTGATATGTTTGTGTGTTGGTCTGTGTGTCCAGGCTTGTGCGTATTCATAATATGTACAGTGAAAAAGTATTTGGAAAATGACAAAAGTTTGGTGGTATTACTCCAGCATAGTGGATTTCTTCATGACAAAATGATGATGGGGTTAAAGTACAGACTGACAGCTTTATTTTGAGGGTGTTTTGATCCATATTGAATGAGTGATTTAGAAATAGCAATATGTTTTGAACGACCCTGTTTCCCAAAAAGTTGGGATGCTGCGTAAAATGCCAATGAAAGCCCTGGACTTTGATCCAAACCCACCCACCTCCCATCCACCTCCATCCATATCTACCAACAGCAGCCTCACAATGCTTCCAGTGCTCACATCAACTTTTCCTCATCAGTGTGTATGTGATAAGGAAGGGACAAGGGGCGGGGCTGGCAGTGATATCCTGCCATGGGAGGAATGGGCCGGGGCTCGTGGTAGTCAGAGATGGCCCGGGGGGCCAGCTGGGGCAGCCCTCAGTCCTTGCCCCTACAGTAGGGACAGAAAATAAAAAAAATTATACCAGATGGCCAGTCTGTTGTTGCCAGACACACACATACAAATCTATTACCTTATTAAGTTAAGCATGATTTCCCCCAGCAAATGATCAAGTGAAGTATGATTTTTTTACCTAATAAATAAACAATCAAATCAACGTTTTTTTATTAAATGTTGATTGACAGCTCCCAAGAGGCTGTCTGAATGGAATACAGACGGTAACCATGGTGAGGAACAACTTCTATTCTACACTTCCTTGCCACCTTTTGTTCCTTTTCAACAATTCAGTCTGACAATGGATGCTAAAATAGGGCTGGCTATTTAGGTCCACAGACCACACTTACAAATAAACCGTAAACCACCTTGACATCCCAAAATGTATTTTGTCAGTAGACAAAATGGGACCTCATGCTGTTCTGATAGAAATATATACAGGAAACTAATGCAGGAAACAATAAATACTTCTTCAAAAATATGTAAAAAAAATTGAAATGAGGACAACTTGTCTTTAAAAGACAATAGCCAGTGGGTTGAGAAGATTTTGTTGTAACAACACAGAAAATTCAGAAGCTACATTTTATTCAGACACCACAACAAATCTGAAGAAAGCTGATATTCTTGTTTTGACACTTTAAATATTCATACTTGTTTACATGTTTTCAGGATTATAACGGCCAGTCACGGCCTGTGCGTTGCCTGTCCTTGCAGTTCTATGTGTTTTAGTTCTAGTTTTCTTGTTTCTATGTTTAGTCTTGTCATTGTAATTGGTTTCCCCTGTGTCTCATTAACCCCTTGTTAATTCCCTATTTTAAGTTCCTCCTGCCCTAGTGTTTCTTGTCTGTTGTTGTAGCTTGTTTCATGTGATGTTTGTTTCTCGCTTTACCTGAATTAAACAAACTATATTGGAAGAATGTCTGCGCCTGTGTCCTGCACCCTTTTAATGTGACAAGAATGTTTTTTTCTGTTTCAAACAATATTTACTCACCCCATTCACATATTGTTTATGCTTGATTCAAGCATTTTGTTCTTATTTTTTGGAAGCATTTTTTGCAGTGTAAGGAGAGTGCCGCTGTTGCCCTAGCAACCAAAATGAAATTAACAGGCGCAGCCAATGTGTTCTTTGTGCACTCATAACTGTAGCCTGGTTCAATTGCTTATTAACAGGGTCAAAGTCTAGGAAAATATGAATAGATCAATTTGATTCTTACCAATTGGTGGTGAAGGAGTGTAGGTGGTTTGGATTAAGGCACATCAACTCAACCTGATAATAATATGTTCCGCATCACTCATATACCACAGAGTGGGGTAGGTAGGTGCTTCAAAACCACTCTTTTTCATTGGATACTGCACATTAATATTGCTTGTCTCAAAGTTAGTATGGGCAAAGGTTGTAGTCCAGTTCAACCGGAGCAACCGTGTGTGACAGGGAGCCTAGTGGATATAGCTCTGACCACGTTGCTAGATTGAATCCAGACAAGGTGAAAAATCTGTTGTTCCTTTCTTGAGCAAGACAGCTAAACCAAATTGCTTCCTGGATGTTCACCGTGGCAGCTCGCTGCACCTCTCCAATTTGGAGAGGTGAGGATGAAAAGCGGAAGCCATTACTCTATTTTTAACCTAAACCCAGCAAATATCCAATAGAGTCATAACAATAGACACACATTTTATTAGCGTCATACAGCCGTGTCTTATTGCCCATCTGTACTATGTGCATTTAACTGTAGTCTTGTTTCACAAAACCCAAAGTGCCAAACCCTGTGCCGTGTAAAAGTGTCTGTTATTTTCACCATTCTCTTCTCATCAGTGTTCTCTGTTTTGGAGTGTCATAATCGTTGCAGGGTTTTATTTTCTGCGGCCTGACAATGTGAATCCTTTGGCTGCAGTGCTAAAGAGGGCCACCATCAAAAGGAGAGGGCCAGATGCTGGTCACCGTGGCCCAGGGGATGACCACTATGGTGATATCTCTTCTGTCGGTTAGTATGGTTTGGAGCTTGTGTGTGTCTGTGTAGCCACTAAATACAGCAGTGCTTTGTAGCTGTGCTGCATAGTTGAATGCCCACCTCTTCATATTATACCCTGATATTATAGGGGAGGACAATGTAATTGTTGTCATTGGGAATCAGACGGCAAATGGCAGATTATCAGTTCCAGACATCATCACGTCTGTGGCTGAGCTAATGTGAAGACTCTTTTTATCTTGTACTAACTGTTGTCCAATAGAATAAAAGATAGCTCGATGTGCCTGTGTCATCGTACTACTGGGGTCCATTGTAGTGTGTTGGATGTTCTGTCCCGTCCAGGCAGCCCCATGGCCAGAGCCAGCATCAGGAGCGCTAAAAGAGGTCCCACGGCTTATTTCAAGCGTAAGGAACGCTTGCTGCGTATCTCTATCCGGCGAATGGTGAAGACACACACTTTCTACTGGACTGTACTGGGCCTGGTGGCACTCAATACGTTTTGTGTGGCCATCGTCCATCACAACCAGCCCCACTGGCTGTCTGTCTTCCTTTGTAAGTCGCTAACGTACACACGCACACGCACACACATTCCTGAAAGGAGGGATTTCACCTTTTGCCAGGCAATCGTTGTTTAATAGTTAGTTCTTAACTGACTTAAAACAATAAACCCACGATCACACAGTGTACCATGTATTTAGAGGTTTGGGCCAGTGCGGTTTCTGCATTGTGATGCTTTTATGGACATGATATCTTAATTAACATTCTATTGCAGCCTTGTTAGCTCCTAATCAACATTAAATAAGCGCAGTGGTCTCAACCCCTGTTCCTGGAAAGCTACCCTCTTGTAGGCGTTCACTCCAATCACAGTCATGACTAATCTCAGCTGGACAAAATTGGGGTTGGAGAGGGTGGTTCTCCAGGAGTGCGGTTGGAGACTATTTAACCGTACAATGTAACTGATTATATGAAATATTCTACGGTTTGGCTTAGCTCTGAAAATATTTCTGTTACCATATTCTCCATATAAAATAAATAAGGATGGCTAACCAACTTAAAAAAAAAATGGTTTCTACTATGTGTATAAATGTTGTTTCTGTTGGTATTTCAGACTATGCAGAATTCCTTTTTCTGGGTCTTTTTCTCGCTGAGATGTGTTTAAAGATGTACAGCCTGGGACCCCGACTCTACTTTCACTCTGCATTCAACCGCTTCGACTGTGGTGTGAGTTTCTTTTCTCCTCACTCTTATAAACTTTACCAACATGGAGAGGGTGGGCTAGATAGGGACTTTAAGGTGCCTGGTGGCTAGGTTAGAGCTTCTTATGTTGCTTGGTTGAATCCCAGAGCTGGCAAGATGCTAAGTCTCCCATTCTATCATTTTGCAAGGTATTTAACCCTAATTGCAGAAAGTCTTCCTAATTAATCTTAGAATATATAACAAGCATACAATATAACAAGCATACAGTATTGCTACCATTCCAAAGGCCTGAGAGTTTCAGGATGCTTTGCTCAAAACTTGGGAGTGATTTTTTTTAATTAACAGTGATGGGTGTACTTATATTAATAATGAAGTGCAGTAAACGTCTTTGCACTGTTTCTGTCGCCTCTGTAGTCCTCTTTGTGGAGACCTCCTTCAGCCTTGTCTCTCTGTGTGCTGAAAGCTGTTGGTGTGCTTTTTGTCTCTGTGTCAGTGATGTTTGTGATGTAGTTTGCCAAACAATCCCTGCAACCCATTGGTGGCTTGCTTCTGAAGAAAAGCAGCGTTGATCCTGTCAGCTTCTTTCTTGCAGGCCTGAAAGTCCTGTTCAAAAGGCTGGTTGGAGGCATTCTTTCCTCTGTTCACCCCAAAATATTCTAATGCCCCAGGGCAGTGTTTCAGGACATTGCCCTGCATGGGTTGCCAACTTTCTAATGGGATGTTAAACAGGTTTCCTGACTCACTGAAGATCCCATGACTGAAAATAAGGGTGTGAACTCAGTTGTCCTTGCTACATTTCTAATCTGGCCCACATACCATTTTGGCCTCCTAATCATCCTGTTTTCATCTGGCCGTATCCCCTCTCCTCCCACTGTAACTATTGGGAATGTATTCTCAGTTTCTCAGTTTCCTGGCAAAATATAGTGTTGGTTTGTTCATAGGTGATTGTGGGCAGCATTTTCGAGGTTATGTGGGGGTTCTTCAGGCCTGGCACCTCCTTTGGCATCAGCGTGCTACGAGCTCTCCGACTGCTGAGGATATTCAAGATCACCAAGTTAGTCCAAGAACTACTACTGCTACTACTACTAATGCTACTACTACTGCTGCTACTGCTACTACTGCTACTACTACTACTACTACTGCTACTTCTACTACAACTACTACTACTACTACTACTACTACTACTACTACTGCTAAATGTGCTCACAGACATTTATAGTATTATTTATTTGTACCTAAACCAGTTTGAAAACCCCTTCCTAGATCATAAGGTTGCTAGCTTGTTTCAGATGTTACCTTGTTAGATTGGTACTTTTCTGCTATGGTAGGGCATGTTGATGTGTATACATTGCATCACTTCATCTAGTCAAATCATTTCAAACCCTCCCAATAACTAAGTGGTTATTCAGTGATTGGTCTATTGTTTGGGCTGATTTAGAATCAAACAAATCTCACTCCTGGTTGGCTGTGATTGACAGGTACTGGGCATCGCTGAGGAACCTGGTGATATCCCTGATGAATTCGATGAAGTCCATCATCAGCCTCATCTTCCTCCTCTTCCTTTTCATCCTGGTCTTTGCTTTGCTGGGCATGCAGCTATTCGGCGGCAGGTACAATATCATTGATAAAAGGACAAACTACCACTGTCTGACTGTCAGGTGTGGACTAATGGTTTTTACCTGCGGAGTACTGCAGTTGCTCTGCAGATTTTAGTAGAAATTTGTATATATATATTTAAATAAATGACCGGAGCCAGTGGCTTGGACTGCTAAACCACCTAAGCCACTATAGTAGGTCTGTTAGTTTCACTGATATGATTGACATAAACGTTTGAGCTTCAGGATCTTTCATGTAAAAAGATTCTGCGACTCTGCGATCAGTGGTCCTTGAGAGCTTTTGATTGTGATTCGGGGGTCCCAAATCAATGGAATGGATTTAGGAATCGCTGGACTAGAATCATTCTAAACAATGATGGACATTTGCAGCATGTTATCTAAGTAGATGGAGTGAAACTGTTTGGTCTTGTTTATCATCATCTGCTCGGTGCAACATAGTTGATATTTCAGTGTAAATGTACATCCCCTGAGGTAAAACACATTGAAAGGGTTTAGTCTTGCCTTAGCAGATTCTATCACACATCTAGTCTTAGCTGTTCTGCAGCCATGTTCCCTCAAGTAAAGGGCCTTCTCTGGGCAACTGTCACGTCAAATTATTCAGTTCATGGAGAGGTATATTGCCCAGCCACTCAAAATAAAAAGAACTTCAAAAAAAGTTCCCACTTTCCCTAGTAAGGAAAATACAACAACTCTGTCTTCTCGGTCCTTTTCTATCCATGCAGGTTCATCTTTGAAGACTACACTCCTGCAAACTTTGATACCTTTCCTGCAGCCATCATGACTGTCTTTCAAGTGCGTCCCAACTCAGTCAAGTATCGTGTTTTTTTTTATCTAGGAAGAAATTCTGCAAGATTAACAGTAATCTAAGATTTAAAAGTTTAAATAATTCTTATGGGACCATGGATGGTCGGGAGCCTATAGCTTATCTACATGTGTCTTGTGTCGAATTGCTGGGGTGTGGGGCATTACTTTTCTAGATCTTGACCGGAGAAGACTGGAATGAGGTCATGTACAATGGAATCCGCTCCCAAGGAGGGGTCAAGTCAGGAATGTGGTCGTCCATATACTTTATTGTGCTCACTCTCTTTGGTAACTGTATCCTTTCACAGCCAGATTATCATTTTCCATGCTGCAGGTGATTATTAGATTAGATGTCAGAGGTGTGTTTTCTGTTCGATTATTCTGTTTGATAATTCCATAGGTTTATTGGTGTGGAGCTGCGGAACAGTGGTAACAGTCCCAACTCCATTCATTATGGGAGACCAGGGTTCAATACCTGTCTCTGCCCTTTACCACCATATCTCTACCTCTCAATGTTATGTCTGTTCAAAAGTTCTTTCTTAAAAAAGTAGCCCCTTAACATGAATGTGACAAGACACCCTGTTGAATGTCTTCTTGGCCATCGCTGTGGACAATCTGGCCAACGCCCAGGAACTAACTAAGGTAAAAACTGTTCAAGTCCTACTGTAAGTAAATAGGATAACCACTCTCATCACCACCTTTGAGCGATTATTAGATCCTATGCAATCTCATGTAACCCTCTCATAATGGGTCAGATAATTAATATGGTATATATGGGAAATATGGTAAAAAAAAAAAATCTCAGTAAAACAATGGACTTGTTATATATTGCTAGGGGAAGTAAAAAAAAAAGATATAAGAGGAAAGGGATATATTGTACTATAGCAAAGTACATTGTACAGTAACATAACATTCTGTTTAATGCACTTGTATCTAGGATGAAGAAGACGAAGAGGCTGCTTTCAATCAGAAACATGCTCTCCAGAAAGCCAAGGAAGTCGGGGCAATGTCCTCCCTGATATCCTCAGAGTAAGTGATGTGTGTGTCCCTGCTGCTTGTCCCCTCCCGTGTCTCTCACAACTCATTGATAACTTACAGCCTCAACAGTGAGGATTCTCACCAGTGGAAGCTTCCGCGGTACCGTCAACTCTAAAGCCAGGGAGGGATTCAGGCTGGGAAACGGGAAAACCTGTTTGGTGCATTTGTTTTATGTACTGTCTCCCTGCAGTGTATTAGAGCGTGGGTTTGAATTAGTGCCGATTTCAGTTTGTGTCACTGGCCAATTATAGTTGGTCTATTAAGTTATTTTAAGTCAATTTTAATGCGTACATTTAGAATATGTTTGAAATTGAACAATGTGTCACTATGGCTACCGGCACCCAGATTCCGCAGGGATGATCCTACTGTATGCCGTCGTCATAGAGACAGCATTACTGGCATTCAAATGCATGTATCATTACAGTCAGAGGAGTAATTTACTGCAGTGCTTAGGCATCCTTATTTTCATAAGACACTTTTTTTATCGTTAACATTTTTGTAGTAAATAGAATTACCAGGAATTAATCTGGGTAATTTTGGGTTACAGGAGGGTAATGTTTTTTCATGTAACCCTGCTGTATTGATACCCTATATGGATCATTTTCAGGACTCCTAGCCTGTCTCGGGAAATGCATGCGCATGGTGCAGCATTGATAAACTGGAATGCATGTTTGAAATGTGCAGCATATTGCATGGGCGTTCCAAGCATAGTTCATTTTTTTAATATGAAAGTTTTGGGTCTCATGCTGTGCAGCATTGGTTCTCCGCGGCTGTATGTTAATACACCAGGAGTAGAGCGTTGCTGGATTTCACAAATGTAGTCAGTTACATTAATTGCTAATGGAGAGCAGAGGGAACCAACTACAGGGTTTTCCCCTAGGTCACATGACGTATTGTTTTAGATTCAGATTTACCCAGGTAGCATTAGGGATCGGTGAGGTTTGCAGGGTACTTTATTTTAAACCGTCTGACATATTCAGGGTCGGGCACTTGTCTAATCACATTGACGAGATTTAAATACCATACGTTTTTCCAGGGTCTGTGTTTGGAGACGGGTCTTAACTTTTGTTGCGTTTCATAATGCCTGCGTTGTTTGGGGTGAAATGCTATGACTGTCTTAACTTTCACGGGGCTACTGCACTGAACTTCAGAGCATGATGATGTTGACAAAGTAAAAAATAAGGCTGAAGCATGTCTGAGAATCCTGATATTCTAGATCTGGGAGAGCAGTGGGTGCATGTATCTGACTAGCATGACCAATGGGAATGTGACTCAGCACAACTTTTGGGCAGGAGGGCTGTGCACAATGCAAACGGATGTGGTTGCCTTGCTTAAACGATCTTTCTTTGTTCCACCATTTCTGTGTATTATTCCTGTACCATAATATGTCTTTGAATGTGTTTAACATTTCAAACTTCAAGATTTTACATGTTGCACCTGTTGATGTCAATGTTGTTGAGATTTAATACTGTGACCATCCTGTTTGTCATGTGGCGCTTTGCCTGCCTGTAGGCACACCCCAAAAACATTAAGGCAAAATGAAATTGGTTAAATAATTTTAAAGGAATTTATCTTGCTGTACACATTTAGATTATTTAACCTGTACAGACAGAAAATGCATTAGATTCATAGACTGACACTGGTGCATTGAAATTGGCAATTGCCCCCTTTAGGTTCATGAGTTTTGGGCTGTGTCGCAGGGCCTGTTTTGTCTCTGCTCACAAAAGCACTAATGTCTTGTTTTCAACCAATCGCTTATTGATAACACGGACCACACAAGAGTACAAGCCCGAGTAAGTATTAACACTGTCAGTTCATTTAAATTTCTAAACAAAACAGCCTGTCTGATGTTCTTAACTGGGTAAATGTTCTGTTCTTTATTACATTCCTTCTTTCACTTCCAGAATCTTATAGTATTTGGTTCTGTATTTTATATCAGTTCTAGTTTCTACTTTTCTAGTGTTTCTTTGTTTTCAATGTTTTATTATGAAGCTTTAGAAAAAAACAGACAGAGAAAAGACACATTTACAAGCTTCAAAATAAGACAACAAACATCAACTTTCTTTAACATTACTTCTACTTGCTAGTAAAATGTTGCTACATTTATCACATAACATGTTCATTAAACTGGTAAATTGTTATGTATCATAACTGCTTTATCAACTTTCTGGAATGTGCTTACCAAGCTTTGAAAATCAGACTAGATTGTCTTTTCTTGAATGTGTTCCCACTGCTCACTAGTTCTGTACAAATGTTTCATTTATAAATGTATGTTTCGAAAACATTTGTACACAAGCGAGTAGAAGACATTCAAAAGCAATTGTAACACACTCTGGAAATGTTTTCAAATGAGCAAGTAGTGCTTACAACCTTAATATTATGCATTATCTGTGCCAAGATGTCCTTATCTCTCTTACTGCTCCTCCTAATGATGTTGTTGTCCTCTCTTTCAGCAGGCGGAGGAGACCCTACCTGTACAGGAAAAGAGCCATACACAGGACCCGGCATGCCTACTCTCTGGAGCAGGCTGAAAGCCTCGCCGATGGGGCCTCCTGCCGGCCACTGAATTCCTCTAACTCTTTCATGTCCAGGAGGGAAAGGAGAAGACGGATGACCATGTCTGTGTGGGAGCAGAGAACCAGCCAACTGCGCAGGCACCGGCAGATGTCCAGCCGAGAGATCCTTTTCAGCAGCCCCAGTGATGAGCAGGATGCACCCCCTGGCTGCCCCTGCAGCCCCAAAACCACAGGTACACCCACGGGCAGCCTAAAGCTGGCTGACACCACGGCTGATCCCACGGCCTCTGTGGCCGAGCCGCCCAAGCCCATGGACCTGCCACTAGATGACCCGGCCCTGCATATGGGTGTCCCTGACCCCCCCTTAGCCCCCCCTTTAGCAGAGCCCTCCACGGACAGGCCCATGCCTGACCCCCCAGAGCCCACAGCCGCGTTCACACAGGAGACCGCTGGATCCGATCCACGCCCCGAGGGCAATCTGGCCATTGTCAACCACTGCCGCCCGGGACTCAATGGTCTCAGGAGCCCCAGGTTGAATGGCGAGAGAAGGAGGAGAGCGGTGCGTAAGTTCCGCCCCCCCGCTGGCGACACCCTGACCCCCGACGTGGCTGGCGTCAAGCACAGGAGGCCGCGGGGCGCCGGGTACTGCAAGGTCCCTGCTGGTGCCAGAGGTGTGGACTCTCCCCAGGATGAGGGGAGCAGTCGCTCAGTCAGCAGGGAGAGGAAGACCGCGGAGGAGCAGGGGAGGAGGGATGGTGAGGAGGGAAAAGCCAACTCACCTTCGGAGACCAGAGAGGCTGAACACAGGTGAGGAGTTCACATGGATGGAAAGCTAGTTCAATAGTTACTCGTCTGTTTGTAGAAGTCCTTCTATGCCCTAACACCCTAATGGTGGTATCAGCTTTTCCTTGAAGCTAGGACAGCTGATCCTTTGCCAGTTTTCTGAAACCTTCTAAAACCCTACCTTCATAAAGAGCATCTAAAATCATTTCAAACCTCAAAGTGTCTCTTTTCGATACCTAATGCCCGTACTTGACTTTAAAGGGGAAGTTCAGCAAAAAACTACGTGTTTTGGGCCCTTTAAAACACATTCCTGTTTTTTTTCATCACCCCTGACAGTTTTTCTGTTGCATGAGGGTTTCAGCAATTTTAGAGATATTAGATAAAGATTAGATTTCTCAAATCACCTAAAATCTATGACAAACGTATATTTATCTATACATAAGCAACAGGTGATGTCTCAACACTGAATTGACGAAAATCTGAATATTGTAACAGATTAAATGGTAGTTCAAACATCGTTATGGTCCATCAGGTTGTTACTCTTCTTTCTGGTTTCTAAGATTGATAATTTAAGGAGGCGGGACGAAAGAATGTCTTATTGGTCTTCAAGAAAGAAGTTAAGACAACAGGAAATAAACAGAATGGTTAGCCAACTCCTGATATTTTTATATTGCTTGAAGTTTCATGTGTGGTAGTAGTATTGGCACAGACAAAAGGTAAAAGCTAGCTATCTGGCAACACTTTGATTCATTACACCAGTAGTGATGCACCAGTCAGCAGTTTTTTCACCCGCACTCACCTGCAATTCTAAATAACCTATCTGAAAACATCCTGACTATATCATTAAAGTTCACTTCTTAAGCCCGCAACCGACCCCCACACCCAAAGATTCAGAAAATGCTGCTGTTGTTGTACCCTTAAAAAGGGAAAAAGTAGCGGGAAGGTTTAAGAAACACACAAGACGCTGCTCTCGCCTTCACTCGTCTGTATTGAATGAGTTGAACAATGTATACAATAAACCATACACTTCTTGCACTTGTACACATTCTAAGGCTTTCTAATTTATCTTTTTAACTAAATTACCATATAAAATGTGAATTGTTTTAAACAAAGTTACCAAATACATTTTAATACTCCTTTTTAAATGGGTTCTCAAGTAACATTAAATTAATTATACTTTTAACAATATTCAGCAGTATTCAGTATCTCAGCATCACAATAAATCACCCTTATAGTGATAATTACACAATAACATTTACAGCAACAACGTGTGTACACACTGTAAACACTCATATGTGTCGAGACTCGGACACGACGGAGCCACGAGATACTTAGCAGCTAGCATAAAATTACACACCTACGCGGTTATCACAAAACTCTTTAAACAATGCAAAAACTGTCTTATTTACTCATATAAAACCACAATATCATAACGATTTATATTATAAACATGTTTTAATATCTACATTGCTTTGTGAGTGGTAACTACCTTAAAAAGGGAAAAAGTAGCGGGAAGGTTTAAGAAACACACAAGACGCTGCTCACGCCTTCACTCGTCTGTATTGAATGAGGAAGAAAAGCGCGCGCCTGCGATCCCCCTACAGAAGCCCCAAGGCATTACTAATACATTGACGAATAATCAATCTATACATGGATCAGCATTATCTGAATTCTGCTTCTCAATATTACTCATCTAATTTTAACAGTGACAACCTTAATACGGTTTTTAACAGTGACGAACTTAATGTGTATTCTAATATAACCATTAATATAACAGACTATTGTAAATTAAATGAGTTAGAACCACTTGTCACACTGTAGCACACAGTCCACTGCCCTATAGGCTTACTTTGCAGACGAGCAAAACTATTCTCTCCCAAAAAGTAGACTGTGTCAAGAAATGTGCATGTGTATTTGACACAATCTTATTCCCTTGTAGACAAGTCTGTGATAATTAACAGGCATCACAGCATAAACAACCAATTTTTTTTATCTGATTTAATAACCATAAACAATAGATTACAATTTCGGCTGGAGACAAATAGTCAGCTATGCCTTGAGTTACGTGAATAATACATAGAGAACCAAGCATTATGTGTTTGTGGAATTTAGAGGGGAGGAATTAGTGTTTTTAGACCAAGCGCTCCACATTAAATGACAGAGGCACGTGCTGGCAGCTGAAACGTGGCCTACTCAGTGAGGCGTACTGTTGTCTAGTTCCTAAAGAAGCAACAGATTATTACAAAGAAAGTTGTTTTGCCTAGCAATGTCATTTAACATTCAACCCACTCGCAACCCACCCACTCCAATAATATTTTATGATCCTTTACCTGGCTGCTCCATGTGTATAACCACTGAATGCTGTGTAGTAAAATTTTCACATTACCCCCCACAACCATTGGCTCAGGTAGAAGCAATTTTCCAAATAGTGTAAAAGTCTACTTTGTGGGCTATCTATTTTGTTTTTGAAAACTCTAGTTAGTTAATCATGATAGCTTGGTTACAAAGAAACGTGTGCCGACTGACATTTCCAATGGCATAGTAACAATTGTGTTTCTATGTTTTATACTAAGTTCATGTGCTTTTTTTGAAAACTTGGAATAAAATGTTTCTTTATTAGATATATTAATATTCTATGTTGTGAGCCTCTGCTACCTGTAATCCAGCCTGTCATGCACTGGGGTCAGGGTGCTGTCACCACACAGGCTGGGAGCACCTGGTGTTGGCCACTGCCAAGACATTGTCCACACAGGATCGACTCCAAGGTGATTCTATAGGAAACACGTCTGAATTGTAAGAGAGAGAAAATACATAGATGACAAAAATGTACAGCCATAGCAAGACAATAGGCTTAGTCCTGTGTAACATAAAATAATAATAGGCTCATTTGGCCTTTTCATTTATAACCCGTGAAAAACTATAACAGCTCGTTTATTGTTCACTTGAAGACTATACAACCAACTCAGTGTTGAAAAGGTGCAGATTTTCAAGTGTGACTCTGTTTGCCTTCATCTTTATTGTGTGGATTTCTACTAAATGGGATATTGGTGGTGTAAAAGCTGAACTGGCAGTTAATACTTCTTACTACTTGATACTTCTTACAATATTTGTTCATATAAGTAGGCTGTTGTTTATTTAGACCATATTGTGAAGTGCCCATCAAGTACGTTATAGTTGTATGGCTCATCCATTTGTTCGCGATACAGTGTATTTATCCAGCTTGTCAAAACTTTGAAGGGGAGACTACAGTAGCCAGTTACAGTATAGTGTAGGCACTAGGTAGCTTACTAGAACATTCAGCTGGGTGTAATTAGTAGGTATTATATTTATTTTTATCTGAGTATAATCATTTAGGCTAATATATCTTAATTTACAAAACAGTTACGCTTCAAAGAGCTTCCATTTGGGCCATCAGGAATGGCACATTGCTGCCAGATGATCCTGTCCATTCTAAAAAAAAAAACAGGATTTATGAGAGCAGGAAGATCGATGCCTTTACTGATGCAGATGTTTAGTTGTTCTCCATCAGTTTGATGCTCAATCGCCTCCGTAATGGTGAGCAACATGTCTGACAGCAGAGACGTTCCAAGTCCATCAGCAGAGGAAGGCATCTATGGGAACTGCCCTACCAATCACCGTTCGTTCAGGGGAAGAGCCTGTGAATCCTCGACTGCCCTTCATTCTGATCTTTATCTTCGTCTTCTCTCTCAATCTGTCCAAAATGTATCTATTGCACCACTGTTACTCTGGTCTATATTTTGATCAAAATGTCTGGTCTTCCTCTTCGATTTCTTGGTCTGACATTTTCTTGTGGTGAGCAACATGTCTGACATATTCTTATAAAAGGTTTAATAACATGAAGGCAGCCATAAGTTCGATCAGTGTCGTATTGTTTGCATCTGCACTCTGAAATCACACCCACTTGGAAAGTTCTGACTAAGACCAGGTCCCAGCTTGTGGCGTGTATAAATCTAACGTTACTTCCTGGAGTTCATTGAGAAAATAACAAAATTAATTGGTAAACCCCCGACCTAGTGAAATAATATGCTAAATAGTAGTGTAGAGAATTTCATTATAAAGACCATTGTGATCATGGCAGTGGTTAATTTGGAAATAAAATGAATGAAAAAGCCACACACTCTATACTCAAATGCATATACCAATTCTTTTTGATAAGACCAACGTTTTGCGAGACACGTTGTCTTCATCAGGGTACCTGATTAATTTGGAACATGGTTAATTTGGAACATATTTATGATGGACTTTGAAGTTGAATGAGGTTTGTAGGGAAGGTGGGAGTAGAACTAACTTATGAGCTACATCTATGAGCTAGACCAAAAAAACTGTTCCCTGATATTTTACGATTAATGCAATAACTGAAAGTCTGTCCTCTAATATAAATGTCATCTGGAGACTGTATAGTAGTTAGGTATGTGTCAGTATTCTCATATTTGGAATGTATCAATGTTCCGGGTAACCTAAATACAACAGATCTCTTGTGAATGCAGACACGGCTTAGATATCAAGCCTTATCCTTATCCCCAACAGGCAGGTTGACGTGGACCAGACAGCGGGTCCTGAACTGCAGAACATGGAGGAGGGTCCACAGTCAGAGCCACCCACCATGCAGTCGTCTCAGGCTGCCGTGCTGGAGCTCCCAGAAGACCCCTCAGGAGACCGGGAGAGCGAGAACAAAGCCACTCAGAACGAGGACAAGTCCCTTCTGAGCTCCAGTGTTGTCATAGAGGTGCCAGATATTCAGTCATCACTAGAGCTCACCCCCATCCCAGGTAACCCAGTCCTTATTCTGTCACATGCTTTAATGAAGAAATTGTTTAAAGATGCAGGGCCTGTATCGTAGTCCGTGGTTCACGATCTTCGAGTCTCCGGAGCCTGTTGGGAGTAGACAAGGTTGAAATACAACTTGAATGTCAAATTGGATGAGTTTTTGTGACATGTCATGCTTGGTGATTGCATTATAGTAAAAATTAGATAGCTGATCTTAATGGGGGGACATGTGTTGAGAATGCCTACAATTAGATGAGAAAATGCCTTGACAGAGGCTTGTGCAATCCTGAAGCTTTCAGTTCCTTTGTGGAACCAAAAGCATTAGCTGAATCAATGGACAACATCTTGCATCATCCCATGGCTTTCCAGTCCAATCTCTTTGAGGCTCTGGGAAATGATGTTCTTACTTTGTGCCTGCATTTGTCCAATAGATATAGAATCCCAACTCCTGAGTGTCGTTCATCTTTCAAAACTTGATTACTTGATTTCTTGCTTCCATGATTTCTAAACAAAATAACTGATTCACTGATCTTCTTAATTTTGTGGAGCATTGAAGTTCTGGCATCACTCCCTCCACATTGTTATGGATTACTTCTTGGACACTTCTCTTCCCTAGCCTAGCTTTGCGTGGCGTCCATTGGTCAGTTTTCCAATTGCTCCAAAATACAGATAAATACTTGAAATGGCTTAATGCTAAAGGGTCTGCCCCTCTCTCAGTGAATCCAGCAATCTTTGTTGCTCTGCAGGGACTGGAGGTGGAATACGCTCTTTTTTATAAAGGTATTGAGGGGGGAATCTGCAAGGTTGGTTGAGGGACACTGCTGGGGAGGGGGGACTGTTCACAGAGGGCACACATTTCTTTTTGAACACAAGTTATGCCAGATTCTTTAAGACCTCCAATGAATAGCACGGCTGAGCTCACTTTTGCGATGTGAAACACAAGGATCTAAACCAGTAACAAAAGATAGACAGGTTACTATCCACTGCTTCCTCATGTTTCTTGTGCCATTTAGCACATTTTTGACATCTTTAATTTCAGTTCACAGCCACCAATCACTGTCACAAATTATGAAATACTTTTAAGCTTGACACGTTCTTTACACCTTACTCCTTCAAAAACAACTGAACACATTCATATCTCATCAAAGCAACTAGCTGAACTTCAAATTATATTGTATTGAATGCATTCATTCATTGTATTTATAAATGTTTGTTGTTGATTATTTCATTTATCTTTATATTTGTACATTATTTGTGGCTCTGAGTGTTTTGTTCACTGAGTATTGAATGCCTTTGTCCTGGTTTTCATTAGAAACAATAATTGGCTCTCAACTGACTTATGGCTATGATGTAGGCCTATTATAGTGCCCTAACAACAAAATCAATGGAGAAAAATCCCACAGCATTTTTACCTAGAAATTACTTTTGGGTGCAGTATTCCAGACTAAGAGTAAGCCTTGCCCAGGAATAAAAAAGAATATCCCATGGAGATTTTTAATGAGCTTGATTTTCAGTGCAAGGTCTAGTCTGTGACTGGAAAACTATGGGTTGATGTCTTTTTCCATTTAGTGGACTCTCTTATCCAGAGCTGCAATTGTATTAATTGCATGTTTACATCCCATTAGACATTTGGGCTTGAATTTTTTTTACTTGGTCTATGACATTGTTTGCTACTAATTAAGTTTAGCCACACCCATTGCTCACAGGTACATAAAATCCAGCACATTGCCATGAAATCTCCAAAGACAAACATTGGTAGTACAATGGATCATACTGAAGATCTCAGTGACTTTAAACGTGGCATTGTCACAGTATGCCACCTTTGGCACAAGTTAGTTTGTGAAATGTCTGCCCTACTAGATCTGCCCCAGTCAACTGTAAGCGCTATAACTGTGAAATGGAAGCATCTAGGAGCAACAACAGCCCAGCCACGAAGTGGTAGACCACGCATACTCACTGAGCAATGCCGCCAAGTGCTGAAGCACATAGCTCGTAAAAATCGCCTATCATCTGTTGCATCACTCACCACAGAATTCCAAACTGCTTCTGGAAGAAACATCAGCACAAGAACTGTGTGTTGGGAGCTCCAGGAAATGGGTTTCCATGGCTGTACAGCTGTGCGCAAGACTCACATCAACATGCGCAATGTCAAATCAGCTGGAGTGGTGTAAAGCACGCCTCCACTGGACTCTGGTGCAGCGGCTATGTGTTCTTTAGAGTGATGAATCACGCTACACTATCTGGCAGTCTGATGGACGAATCTGGGTGTGGTGGATGCCTGGAGAATGCTACCTACCGGAATGCATGTAAAGTTACTGTGAAGTTTGGTGGAGAGGGATTATGGTCTGGGGCTGTGTTTCAGGGTTTGGGCTAGGCCTCTTAGTTCCAGTGAAGCATCATCTTAATGCTACAGGATACAAAGACATTTTAGACAATTGGTTACCATCTTTGTGGCAACAGTTTGGGGAAGGCCCTTTCCTGTTGCAGTGTGACTGTGCCCCTGTGCACAAAGCAGGGTCCATAAAGACATGGTTTGATGGGGTTGGTGTAGAGCACAGGTGTCGAACCGGTTCCACAAAGGGCCGAGTGTCTGCAGGTTTTTGGTTTTTCCTATAAATTGGTTCCTAGTTCATACCTACACAACCAGGTGAGGGTAGAAACTAACCAATCAGTGACCTAATTAACCAATCAAGTACAAGGAGAGAGCAAAAACCTGCAGACACTCGGCCCTCTGTGGAACCGGTTTGACACCTCTGGTGTAGAGGAACTCTAGAGCCCTGAGCTCAACTCCATTGAACACCTTTGGGATGAATTGGAACGGCGGTTGCGAGCCAGGCCTTCTCATCCAACATCAGTGTCTGACCTCACAAGCACTCTTTTGGCTGAGTGGGTATAAATTCCAAACATAGACACAAACAAATATTGTGGAAAGTCTTCCCAGAATAGTTGCAGCTGTTATAGCTGGAAAGGGGGGGGGGGGGACTACATATTTGATTTTGGAATGGGATGTCCAGCAAGCTCATATAGGTGTGATGTTTAGGTGTCCACATATTATTAGCCAATTAGTGTGTGCAACCATAATTGTATTTTTATTTGGCTGAAGAAACCACAAATTAACCACAAAATAAAATGCATTATAAATACCATAGGGCCTTCAGAGAATTTCACAATGTCAGCTACCATCTGCTAATTATTATTCAAGCCTGTCCCCAAATACACTGCCTATTTAGGTTGTGAGCAAGCCTTTTACCTGACTAGTGTTTCAAAATCTGCTTGAAGTAGGTTACACCTTTTTGTGTTCTTGTAGGGTGCAGTAACTTATGAACTGATGAACAATACTTAACCTATAATTAATTAAGATATAGGTAAAGTATAATTAGGCTAATATCTTGACCTTGAGTTAATAAACAAAAAATTGCAAATGTGTGATCTGTCTGGCTACACTCTGACCAGAGCTCTGGTCTGAAACATGAATTCACTCGCTGATAGGCTCTTTGGACATCTTTAGAGGAATTCTACTCCAGGGCATGCTGCCTCTGTCTTCAAACATAAGATCTGCTCGGGCTGGCAAGCCTTCTGTGCAACATTCCTAGAAGAGTTGCACGGCCACACTCGTGTAGCTTAAAGGGTACATTAGTTTAGCCCATTTTAAGTTTATGTCCTTTGAAATATTCTCACAAGAAGCCCACTAAAAGATTCACTCCTATATCAGGCTTAGATGTAGAT
This sequence comes from Esox lucius, assembly GCF_011004845.1. NCBI lineage: Eukaryota > Metazoa > Chordata > Actinopteri > Esociformes > Esocidae > Esox > Esox lucius. Next base: position 18,024,759 of record NC_047576.1, read on the forward strand.
GGATGTATCATTCTACACTCTCTGCCAGACTGACAGGTGTGGAAAGGAGTTCCCTTCCGGAGCGTCTGCTAAATTACTAAAATGTAATATAAAGCTACAAAACCATTGGTCGGGATAGGCACTATCTGACAGTAAAATAGGGAAATATAACATTTAGTGGAATTCCTGGAGGAGATTTTAACTGTGGACTGTACCAGTACTTGGATCGGTCTTCCTCCTGCTGTGCTCTCGCCTCTAGCAACATTGAATTAATAAACACACAAATCTACTTTACTTTGAGGAAAGTCTTTAACCTCACAAGCAGAGATGGTGGGAGAGGAGTGGGCTGCCCCAAGACTACCAGGCCCAGATGACTCTGAGCTTTTCCTGTTTGAAGTCTTCCTGGATGTGTTGCAGATCAGGTTGCTGCCTGATGATTTCTGCGGCCACTGCCCACAACCCACCTAATTGTCCCTAATTATCCCTGTTCTGCCCGCCTGGTTATACAGTGGCCTTGGATTCTGTTTAAGGACTTAATGGTCACCGCCCACTTGCGTTTATTGACATGCTTGTCTTTTGATCATGCGTCATGGCCCGAAAGGTCATGTACAGTGAGGGATTATTACATTTTTTTAACTCCTGCTGATTTTGTAAGTTGGCCCGCTGACAAAGAAATGATCAGTCTATATTTTTAATGGTAGGTTTATTTGATCAGTGAGAGACAGAATAACAACAAAGAAATCCAGAAAAACACATGTCAAAAATGTTAGCAATTTATTTGCATTTAATGAGTGAAATAAGTATTTCATCCCCTCTCATTGAGAAAGATTTCTGCCTCCCAGGTGTCTTTTATACAGGTTACGATCTGAGATTAGGAGCACAGTCTTAAAGGGAGTGCTCCTAATCTCAGCTTGTTACCTGTATAAAAGACACCTGTCCACAGAACAATCAATCAATCAGATTCCAAGCTCTCCACCATGGCCAAGACCAAGGAGCTGTCCAGGATGTCAGGGACAAGATTGTAGACCTACACAAGGTTGGAATGGGTTACAAGACCATCGCCAAGCAGCTTGCTGAGAAGGTGACAACAGTTGGTGCGATTATTCGCAAATGGAAGAAACACAAAAGAACTGTCAATCACCCTCGGCCTGGGGCTCCATCCAAGATCTCACCTTGTGGAGTTACAGTGATCATGAGAACGCTGAGGAATCAGCCCAGAACTACACGGGAGGATCTTGTCAATGATCTCAAGGCAGCTGGGACCATAGTCACCAAGAAAACAATTGGTAACACACTACGCCGTGAAGGACTGAAATCATGTACAGGCCCATCTGATGTTTGCCAATGAATATCTGAATGATTCAGAGGAGAACTGGGTGAAAGTGTTGTGATCAGATGAGACCAAAATCAAGCTCTTTGGCATCAACTCAACTCGCCATGTTTTGAGGAGCAGGAATGCTGCCTATGACCCCGAGAACACCATCCCCAACGTCAAACATAGAGGTGGAAACATTATGCATTGGGGGGGGGTTTCTGCTAAGGGGACAGGACAACTTCACTGCATCAAAGGGACGATGGACGGGGCCATGTACCGTCAAATCTTGGGTGAGAACCTCTTTCTCTCAGCCAGGGCATTGAAAATGTGTTGTGGATAGGGATTCCAGCATGACAATAACCCAAAACACACTCCTTTATTGCCAAGGCAATAAAGGAGTGGCTCAAGAAGAAGCACATTAAGGTCCTGGAGTTGGAGTTGCTAAACACCAGCCTTGAAATGACATGGAGAAGATCTGCAAAGAGGAGTGGGACAAAATCCCTCCTGAGATGTGTGCAGACCTGGTGACCAACAACAAGAAACATCTGACCTCTGTGATTGCCAACAAGGGTTTTGCCACCAACTACTAAGTCAAGTTTTGCAGAGGGGTGGAATACTTATTTCACTCATTAAAATTCAAATCAATTTATAAGATTTTTAAATGCGTTTTTTTCAGTCTCTCACTGTTAAAATAAATTAAAATTATAGACTGATAATTTTTTTGTCAGTGGGCAGATGTACAAAATCAGCACCGGACCAAAAATGTTTTCTTATAATCTTCACCCGGCTCAGCCAGAGGAGAACTGGCCAACCCTCAGTCAGGTTCCTCTCTAGGTTTCTTCCTAATTTTAAAACTGTACTAGGGAGTTTTTTTTAGCCACTGTGCATTAACTGTTGTTGCTTGCTCTTTGAGGTTTCAGGCTGGGTATATCTAAAAGTACTTTGTGACGACTGTTCATATTAAAAGGGCTTGTATACAATTTGAAAGCATTTATAAAATACATTTGACTGATTGATAGACGTTTTCTTTGGGATGGTGTGGGGATTCGGGAGGGAGAAAGGGGGGGTCCTTATCTGGCTGGGGAGGATGTTAATCGTTATTCTTTATTCATATCTAGTTTTTTTACTTGTCTAAAAAACGTATAGTATGTTAATGGTTACAAACCAGTACAGCCCAGTGTTTATGTTGTAGTTATATAGTAATATTTTAAAGAATTGGATATAACAAAATTGGGGAGAAAAATCTGTTAATCCTTGGTCCATAATGTCCCTGATATTAAATCAAACAACAGTATCAGTCAGAGCACACCAACCCGCCCACAATCTCCACCTCTTCCAGGTAATAGTAAAGATGTGGAGGCATCCAAGCCTGAGAAGGAGGAGGAGCAGGTGGCCATCCCAGTCAATACTGTCATACCAGACAGCATGTTTATATTCAAACCGGAAAA